>NC_044400.1:45518139-46984389 GCF_006542625.1 Nomascus leucogenys
TGGCCTGGCACAGAATAAGTATGCAGGAAACACTTGATTTTATTCTTGTCGGCAGCCCTCTTGCGCACTGCCCTGGGCAAGGATCTGGAGATAGGCAGAGTGGAGGTCTGCGATGGAAATGACTTTCACTCCACTTGGAATGGAAAACTTAGTCTGGGAATGAAGATCGGAGTTACTTTTGGGGTCACTAAAGGGTGGGCTTCTTTCAGTCCCTAAACCCACAGCACTGTATGTAACTGTTGGAGAACAGGAGTGTAAAGTGCTTTACTCTTAAGAAAGCAGACATCAGTGTCCCTTACAGAAGAGAAGCAATTTAGAGCAGTTTGAGGATAACAGCAAAAATAGCAGGTGTATTAGTCGGTTTTCACGCTGCTAATAAAGACATACCCAAGACTGGGTAATTTATAAAGAAAAAGAAGTTTAATGAACTCACAGTTCCATGTGGCTGGTGAGGCCTCACAATCATGGTGGAAGGTGAAAGGCATGTCTTACATGGCGGCAGGCAAGAGAGAATCAAAGCCAAGCAAAAGGGGAAACCCCTTATCAAGCCATCAGCTCTTGTGGGACTTATTCACCACCATGAGAACAGTATGGGGGAAAACTGCCCCTATGATTCAGTTATCTCCACCAGGTCCCTCCCATAACACATCAGAATTAAGGGAGCTACAATTCAAGATGAGATTTGGGTGAGGACACAGCCAAAGCATGTCAGCAGGGAACATTTCTGAGCACTTAATGCTGTCTGGGCCTTCCCTGTGCTTGGCACACTCACTCATGTGATCCGCAGAACTACCATCTGAGACAAATACTATTATCACCTCCGTGTGCAGTCGAGACACAGGAGATCAGGTCACTTGCCCAAGGTCAAGGTCACACAGCTAGTAAGTGGCAGAGGTGCAGTTTGAACCCATGTACTCTGTCTTCAAAGGGTGGCATTTGGAAGCACTGGAAGAAGCCATTGCTGTGGCTGCCACTGGCCACTGTGGGCCGGTAGGGTCCATGCAAGACCAGGGAGACTCGTTTGAGTTGTTTCTAGTAGAGGTGGGAGCCTGGCGAATGGAAAAAGTCCATTCCAAGCAATCAGGAGACTGCTACTGTGAGGAATAGTTTTTCACCTCTCATCCCCAGAAAAAATGATCGGAATTCCTCAACAAAATATGTAGCCCAGAGATACAGGGGTGGGACTTCAGGCAGTAGACTAAAGCTGATCTAATTAGCTTGGAAGTGAAGTCAACCTAGATACTTTACAGGCTGGAATAGCTGAAGACATGGGGGCTTGAACCCACGCTCCAAAGCTGCACTTTTTCCCCCTTAGATTATGGCTGAACGGAAGAACGCCAAAGCACTGGCCTGCAGCTCCTTACAGGAAAGGGCCAATGTGAACCTCGACGTCCCTCTGCAAGGTAAGTCAGTGGCACCTCATGTCTTCGTTATGGCCCTGTCCCTCCTGGTCCAGGACTGAAGGCTCTCAGATGGTTCTCTGGTATTTCACATCTCCTTAAAGAGCACACTCAACTCAGTGAGCACAAGTTGAGCCCGCACGCGGGGTCCCACAGAGGCACAGAGTTGATCTTGCATCACTAGGATTAGGCACAAAGCCAGGATGAGTTTTGTTGTTATTGGACAAGATTAAAGAATATTGTCTTTAGTTTTTGCCTTTGTTTTCATTTTGTTTTGTATTTTATGTTCTTTGTTTTAAGAATACTGTCTTCATATTATAATTCGTGTACAGCCTGGGATAAGGACCCTGGCTGGTTTAAAAACACGTGGGTTGGGCTGGTCTGAAGGTAGTGAGTTACCTCAGTTGATGATTCAGCCAGTTACAGATCGACCTCCTTGTCCTCCTCATTCTCCCCTTCCCACTACTATACTTGACTAATCTTAAAAAAAGAAAACGTGGGCCAGGCGTGGTTGTTCACATCTGTAATCCCAGCACTTTGGGAGGCTGAGGCGGGTAGATTGCCCGAGCTTAGGAGTTCAAGACCAGCCTGTGCAACACGGTGAAACCCCATCTCTACTAAAATACAAAAAATTAGGCAGGTATGGCAGCATACAGCTGTCGAATTGCTAGAACCCAGGAGGTGGAGGTTGCAGTGAACCAAGATCGCACCACTGCACTCCAGCCTGGGCAACAGAGCGAGACTCTTGTCTCTTAAAAAAAAAAAAGAAGGTCGATTACTGGGAACTCAGTTATCTTCCTATGTCTCTGATTGTGCCCCTTGAGGTTACATTTTCTCTGGGCATCAATCACACCTAATTAAATAGGACACCAAAAGCTGCTACTTAATATACATCAAAGAGACTGTAGCAGCTTTAACAGATAGATGCCACTTCCTGCTTTCAAATGCATTCCTATCTTGAAAGTTGAACAGGATTTTGACAGAGCCCCAATATCTGGAGTAATGCTGCTCTTGTAGAATAGTTGTTACATTTACATCCAGAAACATAGGGCGTTATGGCACAGGGCGTGTCCTGAGCATTCAGGTGACGCAGAGCCACGGCTGTTGTGCACATGTGTGTTGGAACCACTGAGAAAGATGTGTTGCTTTTGTTCCCTATAGTAGATTTTCCAACACCAAAGACTGAGCTGGTCCAGAAGTTCCACGTGCAGTACTTGGGCATGTTACCTGTAGACAAACCAGTCGGTATGTGAAACGTTTATTGTCTTTCCACTTTGCAAGTGTGCGGGAGCTCACAGGAGGCGTTCGCCCTCCGAGGAGGGTGAGGTCTGCTGTTTACTCTCACGCCTTGTCTTGAATGAAACTGTCACACTGTCACCTGCCAGAGAACATAAACGGTCCTGATCAAAAGATCAGTAGAGGGACAGGCCCTGCTGCTTTGACCTGTCATCCCCAGCATGCAGGACTTTAGCAACACAGACGTGGATTTCTTGTTTACCCAGTAGTCCAGAGCTGTGTGACCCAGGGCCGTGGAAGAGCTCTGCTGCTCTGAAACGAGGCCTCCGTCTCTGAGGCCAGGGCACCTGCTTCGTGTCTTGTCAGCTGGCGGGCCGGGGGAAAGGACTGTGGAGGCTTCATGCTGTCAAGGAGTGACACAGTAGTGGCACACACAGCATTCAGCTCACATGCCAGGGGCAGAGTGTAGTTGCTGGGCTATACCAAGCCAAAAAGAGACTGGGAGATGGAGCCTTCACCAGGGCTAAAAAAGGCTGTGGAGAAATCACAAGCCACATACACGGCCAAGGGGGCTGTAAGATGGTGCAGCTGCTTTGGAAAACAGTCTGGCATTCTTCAGAAGGTGAAACATAGTTACTCTAGACCCAGCAACTCAGTTCCTAGGCGTAGACGCAAGAGAAATGAAAACATTTGTGCCTACAAAAATGTGTATGCAAATGTTCACAGCAAAATTATTGATGAGAGTCAAAAAGCGAAACAACCCGAATGTCCTGACAAATCAACTGACAGTTGGATAAATAAGATGTGATACTTCCATACAGTGGAATTTTATTTGGCAATAAAAAGGAGTGAAGGACTGAAGTGCGCTCTAGCGTGGATGAAGCCTGAAAACATGCTATGAGGGAAGTCAGTCCCAAAAGACTGCATACTGTGTGATTCCGTTCACATGAAACGCCCAAAATAGGCAGAGCTCTAGAGTCAGAAAGTAGGTAAGGGTTGCGCTGGTCTAGGAGGGTGGGGGGGGGTGGGGAATGGAGAATGACCCCTACCAGGTACGGGGTTTCTCTTTGGGGTGATGAAACTCTTCTAAAATTGATTATGGTAGGTCTAGCACGGTGGCTCACACCTGTAATCTCAGCACTTTGGGAAGCCAAGGCAGGTGGATCGTTTGAGCCCCCAGAAGTTCAAGACCAGCCCAGGCAACATGGCAAAACCTCATCTCTACAAAAAAAATTCAAAAAATTAGCTGGGCATGGTGGCATGTACCTGTAGTCCCAGCTACTCCAGAGGCTGAGGTGGGAGGATCACCTGAGCCTGGGAGGCCAAGGCTACAGTGAGCCGTGATTGTACCACTGCACTCCAGCCGGGTGACAGAGCAACACCCTGTCTCAAAAAAAAATTGATGATGGTGATGGGTGCACTCTGTGAATGTACTAAAATCCACTGGATGGCACACTTTACATGAGTGAATTGCATGGGAATGATACCTCAATAAAGCTGTCACTCACACCCCTATCCCCCAGAAAAACTGGGAACAGCTGGCAAAAGGGCCCTACTGAATGGGGGGATCCACCATAAAGGTGCCATCAAGTCACAGCGAGGGTGGGGAGAGGCTGAAGAGCCATGGTCTGCTTAGGTAGACAGCGTGTCAGGCACGAGGTCCCCGGAGCTTCTCCTGACTCTCCTCTCCTACTGAAAAGGCTGTTATTTCTTTTTTTTCTTTTTCTTTTTTTTTTTTTTTCTGTGAGACAGAGTCTCACTCATATTTGCCCAGGCTGAAGTGCAGTAGCGTGATCTCAGCTCACTGCAACCTCCGCCTCCTGGGTTCAAGCAAGCAAGTCCGGCTACTTTTTGTATTTTTAGTAGAGACAGGGTTTCACCATGTCGGCCAGGCTGGTCTCGAACTCCTGACCTCAAATGATCCTGGCTGAGCCTCCCAAAGTGCTGAGATTACAGGCAGGAGCCACTACTCCTGGCCAGAAGCTGGTATTTCATTCCTATTGCGCGAACATGAGAATGAAGTGTCCTGTCTTTTATTAAAAAAAGATAAGTCTGGGCGTAGCTGTTATTGGTGATTTGGGCCCACATTTGAGTGTGGTAAGTGGCTTTAGAACACTTTAAATTATCCTTTTCTGTCCCCAGGAATGGACATTTTGAACAGTGCCATAGAAAATCTTATGACCTCATCCAACAAGGAGGACTGGCTGTCAGTGAACATGAACGTGGCCGATGCCACCGTGACTGTCATCAGTGAAAAGGTGAGAAGGAATCTTCGATGACATTGGCGTGTCTTATATAGTGAGTATAAGATACAGTGGTTCTCTGTGGGACTTAGGAACATGGTCAAGGCTGGAGTTGTGTGTCCTTGTGATTAAGATGGCCTACATTTGAAAGATTTGGCCCTTTGTCTGGGTCTAAATCTGTGCATACCTCTGTTTTCCTGTGGCCTGAGAAACTTCTCTTCTGGTGCTCCTGATTCTGTCTTCCTCATGTGCCCCAAAGACAAATTATTTGCTAGAGGTGACTGTGTGACGCTAGTAGTCGCTCACTCTCAGGGCGCCAGTATTGCCTGGGCTGTGTGATCTGGGGATGGGAAGCAGAAGATGCTTCCATTTGGGAGAGTCCTGTGACCATCAGTAGCAGAAGGAGCTATTGGTTGTCTTGAGAGAGGCCACATTAGCCTCAGCCCAAATTATCTCAGTTTCGTGGTTGAAGAAACTGAAGCACAGAGAGGCTAAGTCATTTGCCCGACATCACACAGTTGGAAGCAATGGGATCAGGATTTAAATCCAGGCAACCTGGCCCAGACTCGTGCCCACTTTTCTATTCTGCCTCTGTGAAGCACCTGCCAGGGAAAGACCACCAGTCATCAGCCTGCACCACAGCTGCCCGGTTCACCCTGGAGAGAGGAGCAGGGTGCTCACTGCCTGCCTCCAGCTGGCCACGCTGAGCTCTCCTCACTTCTTCAAGCAGGTCCCGCCCTTCCCCACACCAGCATCATCGCAAGCACCGCACCCTCCATGCTCTACCCTCTGCCTACCTGACCCTTACCCAGATCACCACCACAGCCTCCTTCCTCCTGAGAAAACTTCCCAACCTCTCACACAGTGTACTTCGCTCATTAAACACTCCCAAGGCACCAGAGTGAATATTTAATTAGTCAAGATGTTAATGATCCAAAAGTCAACATTTTGGATGTGTTTATTAATTCAAAACTTGCATACGGTTCTTGCAAAGGATGTGGTGTTCATCCCTATAAGAAAGAATTCTGAACATTTCTTTACGCCACCTCATATGGATCCCAGATGGACACCAGTTTGCAAGAAATAAAAGAAAAAAACAATTTGACAACTTTTTGTTGATTTGGCAGCTTTTTGTTTTATATGGTTTTAGATGGAAATGTGATTCAATGTGCTGTTTAGTTTGGGTAAGAATCACTGGACAAAGAAAGATACCGTGAATCCCTTTTTTCTGGTGCTCTGGGGGTTTACTTGGCCAAATGGGTTTTGGGCCACCAGGTGTCCTGTATTTGGGCTAGATGTAAGAAGTATGGACGGCACTGTTCCTCCCCACAGTGAACTCACAGCCACGTGGCATAATGGAGAATGGGACACGCACATCACACCCCATGACAGCAGTGTAGTTCAGAGCAAGAATGACCTCCAGAACAGGGTAGCCATGCAGTGATGGCCTCTTCAGACATTTGGGCAAGGTTCTGCCTTTCGAGAAAAACACAGGTCCTTTCTGAATTCGGCCTGGCTATACTTTCTGAATGCCAGTTCCTATGTGCTGCCACTCTAAGCATGATCCTGGGATCTCCTGATTGGATGCCGCATAATGTCTCTTGCAGAATGAAGAGGAAGTCTTAGTGGAGTGTCGTGTGCGATTCCTGTCCTTCATGGGTGTTGGGAAGGACGTCCACACGTTTGCCTTCATCATGGACACGGGGAACCAGCGCTTTGAGTGCCACGTTTTCTGGTGTGAGCCTAATGCTGGTAACGTGTCTGAGGCGGTGCAGGCCGCCTGCATGGTGAGTTATCCCGGTACAGGCTGTTGAGCCCTCCCGCCTCTGCTCATCTCTAATATGCCATACACTAGAGCAGAATCACTCACAGAAATGAAAAAAGTTGAATCCCTAAAGTAATGCTTTATAACACCGTCATTCCTAGGGCCAGAATCAGTTATGATAAACAGATTACATCTCAAAAGGCCAGAACTCCTGAAAGAAGTGAGGCCAGATAGAGGCTCTGATGAGCTTCATAACCACCAACTTGACGACGGTCAATCCTTGATCCCAAATCAATTTCATGTGTGAAATGTTGGTCATGCATGAGTTGGTACTGTTTGGGTTCAGTTCAGTACTTTAAAAATCAATACATTGAATGACTTTTATTTCCAGTGATTGGTTTCTGTACACCATTCTTACATATTTTATTTATATCTGTGAACTCAGTCCTTACGACAACGCTGTTAGGTAGTTGTTAGTTCTGTTTTATTTATGAGAAAATAGAGACTTAAGAGAAGTTAGAGAACGGGCCTCCGGGCTTGTCGGTAAGTGACAGAGCCGAGCCTGGATTCAGCCCCAAGCTGCCAGGTGACAAAGTCAGGGCTCTTTACGCCACATGGATACTTGGAAACAAACAAGAATCCCTCATTATTCCTTCAGCACGTGTCCTTTGTGCGCCTCTTATGCCAGACACTGCAAAAGTTCTAATAAAAATGAGGGAACTGGGCCGGGGGCAGTGGCACACGCCTGTAATCCCAGCACTTTGGGAGGCTGAGGCAGGCTGATCACTTGAGGTCAGAAGTTCAAGACCAGTCTGACCAAATGGAGAAGCCCCGTCTCTACTAAAAATACAAAATTAGCCAGCATGGTGGCACATCCCTGTAATCCCAGCTACTCGGGAGGCTGAGGCAGGAGAATCACTTGAACCTGGAAGGCAGAGGTTGCAGTAAGCCGAGATCACGTCATTGCACTCCAGCCTGGGCAACAAGAGGGAAACCCATCTCAAAAAAAAATGAGGGAGCTATATGAGTGTGGGCACCAAAGCCTGTGGGCAGGTGTGTTCTAGCAGCAGCAGGTTGGGTGCTGGGCCCGAGTGGAGGGAGGTGTGCTCCAGATCGTGGTGGGCTTATGATGATGGCATGTGGGGCCTGATTTTCTTCAGCAGGGATTGCTAAACTGGGGATTGAATTGATTGTATTTAGATTGATTGATTGATTGAGATGAAGTTTTGCTTTTGTTGCCCAGGCTGGAGTGCAGTGGCGTGATCTCAGCTCACTGCAACCTTTGCCTCCTGGGTTTAAGTGATTCTCCTGCCTCGGCCTCCCAAGTAGCTGGGATTACAGGCGCCCGCCTCCACGCCCGGCTAATTTTTTGTATTTTTAGTAGAGACAGGGCTTCACCATGTTGGCCAGGCTGGTCTCAAACTCCTGACCTCAGGTGATCCACCCGCCTCAGCCTCCCAAAGTGCTGAGATTACTGGCATGAGCCACTGCACCCAGCCTGTATTTAGATTTTAGAAGAGTATCCAGCAAGAAAAGAAGACAACAAAGTAAAGGATAGGTTGGAGGAACAAGGCTGAGGTGGCAATCAGCCAGGAGGCCAGTTCCTTCTGCAGATGGGAGAGAGGAGGAGCGTCCAGGACAGGAGAACGGCGTTGGGAACAAACAGGAGCAGAGGCTTTGAGAGGCGCCAAACTGCCTGGCTGGGGGAGGACTGCTGCATGTGAAGTCCCTGGGCTTCATTTAATTCAGCTTCGCACTTACGGGCTGGAATCTGGGGCATTCAGCATGACCGAGATACAGTCCTTGCATTGTAGAGCTCAGGTATAGTGGGGGAGACACAGAAACCCAAACCCTGTTACAGTGTAGAAAGTGCTGTAAATAAAAGTATGAGGATCTTCACTTTCAGCCGGGCATGGTGGCACATGCCTGCAGTCCCAGCTTCTGAGGAGGCTGAGGTGAGAGGATGGCTCAAACCCAGGAGGTCGAGGCGTAGTGAGCTATGGCACCACTGCAGTCCAGCCTGGGTGACAGAGCGAGACCCTGTCTCAAAAATAAATAAATAAGAAAAATAAGTATGAGACTGTGCTGGATTGAGAACTGGGAAGAAAAAGAAGTGGAGGCCCTAAAAGCAGATAACTTACAAAGTTTGCCAGTGACGGAGAGCTTGAAGGGCAGCACTGGAGGATTTGTTCATGTGTTTATTTCAGGACAGGAGAGGCCTGCCCCTTTTTTATTCTTTATTTTTTATTTTTTTAAGAGATGGGATCTTGCTATATTCCCCAGGTTGGTCTTGAACTCCTCCCTGGAATGACAGGGGAGCACCACCATGCCCAGCTAGGTTTTCTTTTGTGGAAAATGGTGGTAGATAAAGAGTTGTCGAGGAGGCTGGGCGCAGTAGCTCACGCCTGTAATCCCAATACTTTGGGAGGCTGAGGCGGGCAGATCACTTGAGGTCAGGAGGTTGAGATCAGCCTGGCCAACATGGTGAAACCCATCTCTACCAAAAAATACAAAAATTAGCCCGGTGTGGTGGCATGCACCTATAGTCCCAGCTACTCAGGGAGGCTGAGGGTGGGAGGATCGCTTGAACTTGGGGGCAGAGGTTGCAGTGAGCCAAGATTGCACCACTGCACTTCAGCCTGGGTGAAAGAGTGAGACCCTGTCTCAAAAAAAAAAAAAGAGAGAGCCAAGGGGAGGGACTTAGCCTCTGAATTAGTTAGAGAGACCTTTTACTTTGAGATAGTCCAGAAGATGCTAAGAACCAAGAATGGGTGGAACTTAGGGAAGGGAAGGGAGTTATCTGACCGCCCCGCCCCATACAGCACATTGTGAGGTTATGAATGAAGGGAAAGTTTGCACCTATAGTCCCAGCTACTCAGGAGGCTGAGATGAGAGGACCCCTTGAGCCCAGGAGTTCAAGTCCAGCCTGGGCAACATAGAAAGGCCCTATGTCTAACAAAAATGTTAAAAGAATGAGGTGGGAGAGCAGATTGCAAAGGTGGGGCACAGAAAAGAGCCATTTGACCTTTATCACTTGAAACAGCGCAGGAAGGAGGGAGAAGGGGAGGCCTGGCGTTGAACGCTTGTTATCTGGTGTCACACTTAAACCATCCTCTGTGAGAGTGGCTAACTCCCTGCAAGAACTGTGGGGTCAGGATTCTAACTCAGACACCCTGGATATGCAGGAGCAGGGCTGGGGTTCAGGGGAGCAGGGACAGTAGAGGAGTCAGGTGAACCTACTGACCAGGTGCAGGGAGTTGATGAGATAAAGGAGATCTGTGAAGAAAATAGAAAATGGGAGATTTCAGCCAAGCGAAAATGGATGACAACTATTTTGGTATTTTATGAAATTGAAACAGATCATAGCAGATGGTTTTAGTCATAAAATGAATGGCTTTCAGACTTAATTATACGTTTTAAGTGATAACGACAATGAGTTTTATCTCTTGGCTACGGTTGGTTTTCTGATTCTCAATTCATTTTCCCTCTTGGAAACAACTTTTACTCATTTGCTTCCTATTTTAATTGTATCACTGCAATGAGTGGACACAGCTCAGCCAATCTAGCATAAGGCATACTAGTAAAATCAAACCATTCTTCCCTCCTGCCCTCTCTGAATCCAGTGTTTCTAGCTCAGGGGCTTTCTTCTTGGTTCAAATCTGCATGATTCTCCATCTGAAAGATCCATATGTGAATTTATACCATGTGAATATCTATTGACACTAACGTTTTTTTGAATCTACTTAATTTTTAGGCATATTTTACAGCTGTGTGGTATAGGCCCAACAAAAGACATTTTGGCGAAATCTAGAATAGAACAGAGAGGGATCCTTCATGAATTCCAACACTTAGGTGTGGTTTTGATTCACTCTGTGGTTTTGATTCACTCGGATTCAAACGTGACTACTGTTTGAAATTCCAAGTCCAGAGTCCCATGTTGCCATGTATAAATCTGTGCTTTCGATGTGTGTGGTGTGGATTGTGATGTGGGCCTAGTAAAATACCTTACACAGAGGAGATGTGTAATCAATCATCATATTTCATATGATTGATTGAAAGGGATTGTTTTGTGGCCTAAGGGGTATGAGAGAACACTGTACCATATCCTTCCCCCAGAGTCTTGCTTCTTACAGGGACATCAGCCTATTCCATTACTAAAGAGCCTGTTAATATTTAAGTTGATTAAAAAAAAAAAAAAAAAAGCCATGGAATGACAGTCCTTCCTTGGTGTACATGGGGCGGGGTGGGGGTGTTCTAGGACCTCTGAGTATATCGAAATCCTATGTATTCAGGTCCTGCATAACCCACACATAGGAGAAGTCTGCCCTCTGAATAATTGGGTTTTGCATACCGGGAATACTATTTTCAGTCTGTGTTTGGTTGAAAAAAATCCTCATATAAGTGGACCTGCACAGTTCAAACTCTGTTGTTCAAAGATCAGCTGTATTTTTTTTCATTATTTATTTATTTTGAGACAGGGTTCACTCCGTCGCCCAGGCTGGAGTGCAGTGGCCATGCTCACAGCTCACTGCAGCCTTGATCTCCCAGGCTGAAGCAATCCTCCTGCCTCAGCCTCCCAAGTAGCTGGAACCACAGGCGTGTGCCACCACACCTGGCTAATTTTTGTATTTTTTGTAGAGACAGGGTTTCACCATGTTGCCCAGGCTGGTTTCAAACTCCTGGGCTCAAGTGATCAGCCTCCCTCGACCTCCCAAAGTGCTAGGGGTGCAGGAGTGAAACACCATGAGTGGCCAGGTGAACTGTATTTTAAAATGTTTGGATTAGAAAAATAAAAATTTGATAAATTTTAAATTTTTATCTAATCTTAAAGTATTAGTTATCTTCCCATTATGCAAAACCAGGTGGACTACATTGTTATATTTCTGAAGAACAGGAATTATCCCTGGTGCCAGTGCTAATGGATTTTTAAAAATTAATCCATAAAGATTTAGACTTGTATGTACAATGTATCCTGAAATCTTAATACCTCATCTTTTTAATTAAAACAGGAAATAGGGAAGGAAACAAACATTTTTGAATGTCTTCTGTGTTGCTAGACCTATTTCAGGCATTCCACAAGCATTACAAGTATTACTTATTTAATCATAACACCCTCTGTAAACAGTCCCTTCTTCAGCCATTTTACAGTTGAAGAAACTGAGGCTTAGAGAGATTTAATAATTCATCTGGGGTTCACAAGTGATAGACCTTAGATTCAAACTATGCCCTTTCTACTGTGCTGTCAGCGCACCATGAGCACCCGCCTAGATTTGCATGTCTCTGATGAAAAATGTAATTAACACACTCTCTCTCCCAATCCTTTCTGGTTTCATTAGCTCATTGACTGTGAGGTGTATTCGTTGCGGACTATCAATATAGAGGACACACGGAGGGTGGAAATGGATGGAAGGAAAGGGTGGCAAAAGCCAGAACCCCTTTGTTGAACCTAATCTTTTAGGAGAATTTAAAGCACTCACATTCAGAAAAAAATAACTCTTGGATTTATGTTTAGGAACTAGGTTGTTAACCTTTGGGAGTCAATGTATGGGTCATGACTTAAAGTCATATTAAAGAAGAAATAATATGTTGTTAATTACCTTAAAACACGTTTTGTTTTGTTTCAGTTACGATATCAGAAGTGCTTGGTAGCCAGGCCGCCTTCTCAGAAAGTTCGACCACCTCCACCGCCAGCAGACTCAGTGACCAGAAGAGTCACAACCAATGTAAAACGAGGGGTCTTATCCCTCATTGACACTTTGAAACAGAAACGCCCTGTCACCGAAACGCCATAGCTGCACATGCGAAAGGACTCAGCTGTTTACCTGAAGATTGCCTAGCTACACTAAAGAAAATGAACTCCGCCATCTGACCTTCCATCCAGTTGCTGATGCTTTGTCTTCAGAGAATTTACCCTTAACCAAGCAGTGTTAGACAAGCATGTTCTCTCGTCTTGCCACCATCATGTGATATGAAAAGAAGCATGAATAATTTTTTTTTGCTGTAAGTTACATCATGCGCAGTGGAAGGTCTTTTTCTTATTGTAAATATTGTGAACATTACTTAACTTCACACACACAGAGAAGAATGTGGCCACACCCCTCCTAGTGAACTAACGCTGTGTCCTTGGAATGAATGATGCGTGAGTTAGTTTCACTGTCTTCTTGGCCGGACCTGTCACAAGCAACCTTTAAGTCCTACAGCACTTTGCCCTGTTTTCAACATTGGAGTAGGTACTGCATAGCAGATACCATTGAATTGCTGTAAAAATAGGATGGCGAGTTTGTGTTTTAATTTTTCATAAAATTGAACCTGTTGGTTGACAAAATTGGCTGTTGGCATCAGTATAGAAACCAACTGGCAGCTTTCCCTGACAAGCTCTTTGACACATGGACACCATTTCATGTCTACAGCTGTTTGTGGGATGTTGGAAAAAAGTGAAACTTCAAAATTGATAAAAAACTAAATTTGAGGAATTAAAATCGAACAAAACATAGCCTTTCTTTTCAGATGGTTTTCAAACTGATTATTTTTAAAAGAGATTAATAAAATCATAATGCATTTTGAGTGGGACATACTTCAAACTTCTGCCTTATATTGTACGGTGCAGCTAGAGAATTATAGTTCACTATGGCCATTCTCTACATAAACATTAAGATGAAATACTCATCAGCCTTTCATCCTTAGTTTGAGAATTAGCTGATATGCAATTTGAAGTTGAGGAAATATCATTGATATTTCTATCATGCACGATTATTTTAGATTTCTACCACCGTGTTATTTTTGCTAGTCCATGTGCTAGAGGTAAACGTTCTGCTGGAGTTCTGCATCCAGCTCTATCCCCCTCTGATGCTTTTTGCCCAGAAAGCTGTCTGTCCATCATGTATTGTCCATGGCAACAAATTACATTAGGTTGAACCTTTCCTTGAATTTATGTATTTAATATTAGAATTTGTTGGACTCAACTAGATATATTTTTTAAATTTATATTTTTTCCATTTTACCTTGAAGATCTGAAATTTTCATATCATATCTGAGCAAAGTCTACATAGGAGTAATGGACTATTTAACAAGTTTCCCAAAAATAGCATTTTCCTGCTCCTTTTTATGTAGATGAGAAACTTAGCTGTAAAGACATACAAATTTAGACTCTTGTTGACATTGTTGTTTTAAAAGGAAGTTGCTAAGGCGATCAATCTCAATATTAGTCTTGTTTACTTCTTTTTAATGTCAAAATTAACATTTACAACATCCAGTTATAAAAGTAATGCTTTATGTTTATACACTGCTATGTACTTGTCAAAATGGTTTCCACATTCTTATCACATCTGAGCCTTACCAGGTAGAGAAGGTACTAAATACACTTTAGAAGTAAAAATATGAAGTACCAAGAGGCTAAACCCACTGGCCTGAGATCTCACCAAAGTTCATGAAAGAACCAGGACTAGGACCCACAGCTCCCGAAGCCCGTTCTTGCTGTGTTATGCTGCCTCCATATCCGTCAGGAAGAGCCTTTCCAGAATGACTCTGGGCATATACTAAGAAGAGCAGGTATGGAAAGATCTATTGTCAGGCAATCTTAGAATTCCCTATACGAGTGGGAGAAAGATGTCCAAATTCCTTATGCAGTGGTATTAATGATGGTGCCATTGCCCTAAGTCCAGGACTGTTTTCCTACAGTGTGCCTCAAAAGTGTTGTAGAGGGCAGGATTCTACATTCACAGCCTGTTCCATCTACGAGATTCTCCAGATGCTCCTTGTGGTAGAGACATTCCTAACTCGTGGTACTTAGCCACCAGAGATCATGATGGAATGAGTGGGTGGCGTTTCTACCTGCCATTCCCTCAGAATTCATGAGGGGTGGGGGGCAGGGGGACTGGAATTGTCTTAGCACCCTAATGTTATGACACAACTATGCTACTTTAGAAACGCAATCTATTTTTCACCAATTTATATACTACTGATCTGAAGTAACCAGTGCCATCATAAGAAATTACTGCATTAAGAAAATCCTTGCTGTGCCCTTTGAAAAGCTGTTCAGAAATCATTTACAGTGATCTTTCATCTTGGTCTCTGTAGTGAAACATTTTAGTGTGATAAATTTCAAAATTCTAAACAAATTACCCACTTTTATATTGGAAATCTCTATCAGAACCCCCTCTTCATTTTTTAAGGCATACATTTGCTTGTTTTCGAGACAAGAATTCTGAGCTAGCTTTAAGTAGCAAACTGATTTATATATGCAATTATAGGAAGCATTAAGATGAATGATAGCCTTTACATATTGAAAACTTTGCAGACGTTTTGTTTTGAAAATGGCTTTGTATAGTAAATGCAAATTAATTTTGTAAAATTATGTTAAATATGTTCAGACACTTTCTGCCATGGCCAAAAAGTATGTATGAAAGTATGTGTGTATTTGTCTGTGAAAGGATGCCAATGTTTTACCTGGTATCTTAGTGACACTTCAGTTATCTATGCATTCTTTAGATCTGTGATTCGGTAAACAGGCAGCCATGTTCACGATGCCTTGTATGTCTTACCATATTTTTAATTAACCTGTTAAATACAGCTTAAAATATTTTTATTTTATTTATTCTATTTTTACTGAAATATACTGCATTATTGTGTTAATGTATTATCTTTGCTGGATATTATCTCCCAGTGTATCCAGATCTAAGTAATCTCAGTGAACTATACATTGCCTAAAAAGTGGTTTTGTAATGATTTGTAGTCACATTTCTATTGGGATATGTGGAAGAAAAGGCAAAATGCTTAAAGTTCCTTTTATTTTTTAAAAGCAGCTAGATAGACACAGACTTGCCACCTCATACATCTGCTCCTTGGCAACATCAAGGGGAACGACTAGCCAACATGCCTGTGGCTAAAAACTTTCCTTTGCAGACTAAAGCACTGCCTGGTGCTTCGTTTTTCTACCCTTCACAACATGTGTGATTTCATCTAAGAGATATATACATGTCCACATGCCGTTTGTTTCCACCTGGATGTAAGATCACTCATAGCTAATTAGGACCATTGTTTTTTGTTCATCTGTCTTGTTGCATGAAGGGACATTAGATCCATTTCCATTAAAATAAGTTCTTGGTGATAAACTGTGGCACTGCTACTTCTTTTTAAATCCACTTTATGATTTCAAGATGGACACTTGTAAGATGACTCGACACAAGGCCATTGCCTGGAAGCCCCAGAGCTTTCCTCCATTTGTATGGCCTGTTCATGTCCCAGGCATTGCAACACAAACTCAAGATTTCACCACAACATGACAAGCATTTTCCTAACTGATATTAGCACAATTTAACTAATAAGCCCCTTCGCTGTCTAGTTGGCCAGGCTTAACCTAATACACATCTAACGTGTGCCACACGGCCAGTAGAAAGTTTAACTTCAGCTTCAGGGCAGATACCCACTCACACCGTGTCAACGCGAGCAGTAGTTCCTGGCCTCCAGAGCAGCTTGCTTCCCCTGAAAGAACGCTTTCTTTTCCTTTATGCCCTTTTCCTGTTGACCACTTTTACACATTTAAATGTAATTTGTTGTGAGAATAAATTTAGCTGCATAAAACGTTTGGCTCATTTATCTGACATCTTAGTCACATGTACAAGGAATAGAAATAGAAACTCAGTGTCTCTAGTTATTTTTAAATTATTCTTACCTCAAACTTCTTAGAAATCACTTGAGTAATGGAGCATTTTGCTTTGATTAGTTACTACGTATTCCTGCCTGGTAAGAACTAGGAAGTAACTTTAAATTTTGAGTAATCACCCTGTACTTATTTGGTGATCAGGAAGGCCAGGTGGCCTTCCAGACATAGAAGCCTATTTAGTCACCAACTGGAGTCTTTTGTAAGTGGTCTTTCTAGGATTGTGATATTTCAGCACAAAGAAGTTTATCACTTCCTTGAAGAACCTGACATCAAAGAATAAAGAATAGAGGTGTACACACACTAAATCCAAAATGAAAGGTAACTAGACAAATCAGCTGAATCTGATTTAGCTTAACTATTATTAGGCACAGGAAGGCAGATAAATAGAATTTAAAGTATGTCCCCGCTTTTTGTTCATCTTGCACTTCCGCAGTGGTTTCTCTCTAGGCAGTCACAAAGAATAAAATTTCATTACGGTTTCAGGCATTATATGGTGGTAAATAATTTCAGATTAAAAATATAAGTTTGCTATTGGAGTATCTGAATACTAGTTAATTTCATTATTTAGAATTTTGCAGCACTTTTATCTAAAGTCCAAGAATGTAAAATGCCAAATGAAATATGTCAGTGTAATCAGTATTCTCCTTCATTAGAATTCCCTCATACTGCCTTTTTTTTTTTTCTTCAGACAGTCTTACTCTGTTGCCCAGGCTGGAGTGCAGTGGTGTAATTTTGGCTCACCACAACCTCCACCTCCCGAGTTCAAGCAATTTTGGTGCCTCAGCCTCCTGAGTAGCTGGGATTACAGGCATGCAATGCCACGCCCGGACAATTTGTATATTTTTAGTAGAGACGGTTTCACCACGTTGGCCAGGCTGGTCTCGAACTCCTGACCTCAGGTGATCCGCCCGCCCCAGCCTCCCGAAGTATGTGAGCCACCACATCCGGCCTCATATGGCATTTATCCAAAGTTCTTTCTTTTCCCTTTTCACTCTACCAAAGTATTTAAGTAATTGATCCTGTCCTTCACAGAAGATTCTCAAAGAAGAAAATTGCAGTGTAATTAATGAATGGTTTAATTAATTCAGAATCTTCATATACTTCTAAAGAGAAAAATAATTTAGTGCCAAATGCATGTTAGGAGATAATCAATTAAGTGGCAACAAACTGTGACTTCAATCACATGCTACTGTAGAGATCAGAAAATTATCCTAAACTATTCCATAACAATGAGACTTAACATCACAGAAAATACACTTGAAAATAAAAATCTCAGACCAGCTACTTCTGGACAATGGAATACTTTTCAGTCTGGTATGGGGGAGGGCCCGAAAAGGATAAGGGATTCTTATGATAGACAATGGGACTCTTTACTGAACAATGTTAAATTAAGCTGCACCGCCTTCCTTGAGGCATGGACTACCCTAACTAGATAGAAATCTGGGTGGGATAAGAGGATGAGCCACACGCTATAATTTTAGGGCAAGGAGATAGTGTTTGATTTTCAAAATCAGCAAAATAAGCTGAGCATTTTATATCGTTCTGTACAAGAGTGATAACATGAAGAATTCTTTAGGGATTTAAAATACAATAAGCCTGGTTCAAGTATAAAAAGTCTTGTTTCCTTTCTTCATTGACACTTTTTTTTTTTTTTTTTTTTTTTTGAGGCAAGGTCTCACTGTTTCTCAGGCTGGAGTGCAGTGGGGCAATCTTGGCTCACTGCAACCTGCACCTCCTGGACTCAAGAGATCCTTGTACCTCAGCCTCCTGAGTAGCTGGGACTACAGGTGTGTCCCACCACACCCAGCTAATTTTTGTATTTTTTGTAGAGATGGGGTTTTGGGGTTTCGCCATCTTGTCCAGGCTGGTCTGGAACTCTGGTGCTCAAGTGGTCTGCCCACCTCAGCCTCCCAAACTGCTGAGATTACAGATGTGAGCCACTGCACCCAGCCCACTGACACGTTTTACTGATAAATGTAAATCTAAGCTAAAATAAAAATTATTACTGCTATAATACAATTACCATTCTCTTTTCTCACTTCAAGTAAGAAAGTAAAAATAGAGTATCAGAGCTGAAATAGGCCTAAATATTCATCTTGAAGAGGATAATATTCTAAAAATCATGCCACCTGAATTGAGCATTTAGGAATTTACATAACATTTCTATACAACTGAATTGCAAAAATAAAACTTTAAATTCAAACTTTATGAATATGTCTATGAATGTTTTTAAACAATAAGATATATAGTTGTATCTTATTCTATTTAATGACAATTTCTGTTGCCATGATGAAAAATCAATAGACCCAGAAATGATAATCATACCAATTCTTGGTAGGCAATTGAGAATACATTCAAGATGAATCAACATTTAATATAATTAACATAGTGCTACAATATATTTTAATTGTGCATCAGAAATTACTTACCAAAGTTTGATTCCTGTGTGCTATTTGAAATGACTTGTAGATTTTGTTGTACTGCCTGATCTTAGAATCAGAAATTTGTGGGTTTCTTCAACAATAGGTATCACTTGCATTCAACGGTTTTGCCTCTTCTTCAGGATTACTAATATTTAGATGGAAATTTGCTCAGTCTTTTATAAGAGTGCTTGACATAGAGGAAGGGAGAGATGATTGTGTCCAGTCTGCTCAGGATCCTGGAAGCTCCCCCAGTGAGAGACACCTCACTGTAAAAGGACCTCTGAGCTACACACACCTGGCACTTGGGAACTTCCTGCGCATCCTACTTAAACTCAACTTCAGTCACGTTACAAAAACTCATGTCATTCCCTATTCAAAGAACAGCTTGATATTTAAGAAAAAATCACCCTTGATCGTGACTGAGAAAGTCACGACTACAACCGCGTGGATGCTGAAGAGCAGTCAGCTGGCGGGAGAGGCCAGGATCGTCTGCCTGTTTGGCTTTCTAATGAGCTACCTGCTGAAGGGAGGCAGTGTTTCCTTCCCTGCAGGAGAAGCTTGGCAGCTTTAAGTCCAGCCTGAAAGTTCACAGGAGTGAGGTAAGTTCTGACTGCTGATACTGAGTCTCTAACTGGATCCTCTCAGAGCAGCACTGATGGGCTGACGTCTCTGAATTCTGCTTTGCTGACTCCTACGTTATTGTTTCTCACTTGTCTGAATTCTCTGAAAGTAATATCACACTTGGAAGATCCCTAGGTGACCAGAAGAATGCATATCTTGTGTAGAGATGTAGAACCTTCAGAGAAACACTAGACTTTGAAAAAAAATCAACTGCTCTTCGGCCCCTATAAAAAACACAAGACAATCAAAGCCACCGCCGACGAGGCCTGAGTAGGGAGGAAGGTGTGTCATCTTTAGGCTTTTCCCCTTTTCTGGATAGTGAGGGTGTGGGAAGGCAGGTGGGCACAAGTGCCTTGGGTGCAACCCAACGACAGTACAAATGTTGAGTTGGCATCTGAGATCTGATCCCTTGGGGACTTGAAAATGGCATAAAGACTGGAGGCAGAACAATCTCGACGGGTTTCAGAGCAACCATTCTGTCTTCTGGCCGAGGTCTTATGAAGTGTGTCTGCCGTTCATGCGGTCTGGAGGGACAAGTGTTCTTCATAAATGTAGGCACTGCAGGATGGGGGGCCAGCTTCTTGAGTTTTTTGGTCTGTGAGGAAGCCCCCACTTGAGCAGTATTTTTCTGAGGAAGAGGTGGTTTTGTTACAGTCTCTGATAGATTAGCACTGGCTTTAGTTTCTCGATTCAGGAACTCAGCAATTTTCATTTGGATGCCATTATCAGTAGTGGCACCTGTTGTCAATGATGTTTTTGATTTTTTCTTCTTCTTCTCTCGTTTTGATGATTTACCCAACTCAATCCCATCCAGTAGACCCTTGGCTGCAGCTCGGGCCAAAACATCTTTCACAGACACTGTCTCAGAAGGGTCCCGCTGCAATTAAAGAAGCACTTACTAAATGTGGGCGTTAGCTATTATTGTGTCTCCTGCAAATATTTATCAATGTATCAGTAAAAATAAAAAGACTCTATTATACTAAAAGAAATAAGAAATAGTTTTTAGGCCTTAGTCCCCAATCTCATAAGCCTCAGCAAATGCCTTTAAAAAAAAAAAAAATTAAACTTCCCCATTTATGAACCTGACACATCTGATAGAAAAAAAGAATCACACAGATTTTTTTTTTTTTTTTTTTTTTTTTGAGATGGAGTCTCGCTTTGTTGCCCAGGCTGGTGCAATCTCAGCTCACTGCAACCTCCACCTCCCAAGTTCAAGCAGTTCTCCTGCCTCAGGCTTCTGAGTAGCTGGGATTATAGGCATGTGCCACCGCGCCCAGCTGATTTTTGTATTTTAGTAGAGATGGAGTGAACCATATTGGCCAGGCTGGTCTCAAACTCCTGACCTCAGGTGATCCACCCACCTCAGCCTCCCAAAGTGCTGGGATTACAGGCGTGAGCCCCCACGCCTGGCTGCTTATTTCTTACATATGAGGGAAGATGCACTAGATGTTGACAAAATGCTTGGGGAGGTGGGGGTGGCGGCCAGGCAGAAGAGGAACACTCAGGGGAAGTATAAAGAACAGGGCTGGCCGGGTGCGGTGGCTCACACCTGTAACCCCAGCACTTTGGGAGGCTGAGGTGGGTGGATCACAAAGTCAGGAGTTCAAGACCAGCCTGGCGAAGATGGTGAAACCCTGTCTCTACTAAAAATACAAAAATTAGCCGGACGTGGTGGCGGGCGTCTGTAATCCCAGCTACTTGGTTGAGGCTGAGTCACAGAATTGCTTGAACCTGGGAGGCGGAGGTTGCAGTGAGCCGAGATCACGCCACTGCACTCCAGCCTGGGCTACAGAGCAAGACTCCGTCTCAAAAAAAAAAAAAAAAAAGAACAGGGCTTATTTGCCAATTCTTGCTCCTGCCCTTCAGCTGTTTATGAAATGCAAACACATCTTTACAGAATGTGCACAGTTCCTGGCTTCCTCTTATGAGGCTTTGTAGTTTATTTATTCCAAAGTATGACATGGATTAGGATTTTTTTTCCTTACCTCCCTTGTTAAAATAGAAAGAAAACAACCATTGGTAATTTCAGATGGTTCCATTCTGAAAAATGTATCAGTACACAATTGAATTTCCTTTAAGGAGCACAGTGGAAGAACAGGAGGACTAAGCCTGCAGTAGACAGGAACAAGCATTCAGCAGTTAGAATGGCTTCTTTGCCAAGAGAGGAAGAAAGTAAATTACAGCTACATTTTTTTCTAGTATACTTTACCAATCGTTTAAACAGAAATTCCAATCAAGAACACAATTCTGAAGCAGCCTTTCCCTAAATACTATTGTAAGTTAAAAGCTCTAATATTTTATATTAGTTCATAATTTATTATAAATCCCAGATTCTCCATCTTTAACCAACTATGCCAAGAATAACAAATGTTTAACAAACTAAAAAGTGACCTTCCCAAAGTCACTAATATGTTAGTAAAAGGTTTCCATATCAAAGCAGGTAAATATGTACATTAATCACAAAATTATCCAAAATGTCCTATATTTCTACCATTTTCAAAATACAAAGGAGAAAACATTTTCTTTTGGTTACTTTTTGCACAATTACAATATAAAAATATAGCCTATCACTTTAATTACATTATTCTTCCCAGTCACTTTTTGAGGATTAATAGATGAGTTACATAGTGTTCAAGAAAGTACATAACAAAGACTTTGTGTCAGAAAAATCTCAAATCATGAATAGATTTAAAATGAGAATTTTGGTTTTTATGTTTAATATGAATTTATCATTTCTTAGTAAGTGGTTCATTCATGAATAATAAATGATTCTATTTCCAGGCTTATATTATTAAAATATATTTAATAAGTTAAAGCAATTAAACAATATTCCACATGAATTAAACTATCAGGAAATCTTTTATTAATCATTGTGTCCTGGCCAGGTGCCATGGCTCACGCCTGTAATCCCAGCACTTTGGGAGGCCGAGGCAGGCAAATCACTTGGGGCCAGGAGTTTGAGACCAGCCTGGCCAAGATGGTGAAACCCTGTCTCTACTAAAAATACAAAAGTTCGGCCAGGTGTGGTGGGTCACACCTGTAATCCCAGCACTTTGGGATGCTGACGCAGGTGGATGGGTCACCTGAGGTCAGGAGTTCGAGACCAGCCTAGCCAACATAGTGAAACCCCGTCTCTGCTAAAAATGAAAAAATTAGCTGGGTGTGGTGGCAGACTTCTGTAACCCCAGCTACTCGGGAGGCTGAGGCAAGAGAATTGCGTGAACCTGGGAGGTTCAAGCCAAGATTGCACCATTGCACGCCGGCCTGGGCAACAAGAGTGAAATTCTGGCTCAAAAAAATAAAAATTAGCCAGGCATGGTGGCAGGTGCCTTTAATCTCAGCTACTTGGGAGTCTGAGGCAGGAGAATCACTTGAACCCAGGAGGTGGTGGTTGCAGTTAGCTGAGATCACACCACTGTACTCCAGCCTGGGTGACAGAGCAAGACTCCATCTCAAAATAATAATAATAATAATAATAATAGTGTCCATGCGACGCAGCTACAAGCCAAAGAGCACCAAGGACAGCCAGCAACCACCACAAGCTGGGAGAGTGCAGGGGACAGGCCTCTCCAGCACAGGCCCCAGGAGGAATGCACCCGGCCAGCACCTTGCCAATGCCTTGGTTTAGGACTCCCAGCCTCCAGAACTATGAGAGAATAAATGTTTGTTATTATAAGCCACCAAGTTTGGAGGAATTTCCTTCAGAAGCCCAGGAAACTAACACACACGACAAATGGGATTTTGCAGATGTAGGATAGGTCCCACGTTAGTTACCCCCAAGACAGGGATATTATCTGGGTGGATCTGACCTAATCACATGACCTTTGAAATCGGGGTCTAGAGGTCAGACATGGAAGAAGTCAGAGATTCAAAACACAAGATGCTATGACGGCTACTGCAGGTGCACAGATTGGGGAGCTCGGGACAAGGAATGAAAGTGGCCTCTAGGAGTGGAGAGCAGTCAAGTGACAGCAGCAAGGAGACAAGGACCTCAGTCCCGCAAACACAAGCGTGGGTTTGGAAGTAGACTCTTCCCAGAGCCTCCAGAGACTTCAGCCTAGCTCATATCCTGAGCAGAGAACCTGGCTGTGCCATGCCAGACATATCTGACTTATGTGAGCTAAGTAATAGATGTTTTTAGCCACTAAGTTTGAGGCAATTTCTTAAACAGAAAACGAACACACAATGGCTCACACTAGGTGAGGAAGCAATGCCAGGCTGCAGATGGCAAGCAGTGGAAGAAGGAACAAGAGGACAGAGAAGTGAGCTCGCTGCCATGGATAACACTATTAAGGCTGGAAAACCCGCCAGAAGGCTATGTTGAGAGGAGGGTCCCAAAAGTACACCCACTATCAAGCAGCAAGGAATGGCCTGGTGAGAGGGGCATCACAGCACTGAGAGGTTTGGTAGTGGTTTTCCTCTGCAGGCCAGGGCTGACAGTAGGGGATGCAGTGACACAACTGGGCTCATTGACAGCAATGAAAATAATAAGATCCTGAAACAATAGAGACCAGGTGAGCAAATTAACGATCAGAAGCCAGGCATGTGCAGATACTGATGATCATAATGAGTACTAAGACCAGAGAAGCATGCACTCTGGTGTGTGCACACTAAGACCTCTCATGCACTGCTCACCTTCCTGCCCTCTACTCTTACTAGGTAACAGAAAATCAAAACACAGAACACAACCTAGACCTCAAGCTCAAAGACTGTTCACTATTAGAAAAGACGAAATGTAATTCACTACCATGTTAAAATATCAGATGAGAAATAACATCTGATCATATCATTAAATGCTGCAAAGGCTTTTCATAAAACTAGGCATCCATTAGTGATTTTTTTTTTTTTTTTTTTGAGACGGAGTCTTGCTCTGTCACCCAGGCTGGAGTGCAACGGTGTGATCTTGGCTCATTGCAACCTCCACCTCCTAGGTTCAAACAATTCTCCTGCCTCAGCCTCCCGAGTAGCAGGGATTACAGGCGCCTGACACCACACCCGGCTAATTTTTGTATTTTTAGTAGAGACGGGGTCTCGTCATGTTGGCCAGGCTGCTCTCGAACTCCTGACCTTAGGTGATCCGCCCACCTCAGCCTCCCAAAGTGCTGGGATTACAGGCGTGAGCCACCGCGCCTGACCCCATTAGTGATTTTGAAAACCTCTTATTGTGCTATTGGCTTAAGTATAGACATATAAATCAATGGATAGAATGAGAATAGAATGAGAGTCCAGAAATAAGCCCATGCATCTATGATTAGTGGGTTTTCTATTTTCTTTCTTTTTGTTTTAGACAGGCTTTTGCTCTGTCTCCCAATCACAGCTCACTACAGCCTTGACCTCCTGAGTAGCTGGGACTACAGGTAGTCACCGCCACACGTGGCTGATTTTTTGTGGAGATGGGGTCCCTCTATGTTGCCCAGGCTGGGATTAACTGATTTTCAACAAGGGTGCCAAGACCATTCAATAGGAGAGAATCATCTTTTCTACAAATGTTGCTGGGAGAACTGGATGGCCACATGCAAAGAAGGAATTTGGACTCCTAACTTAACAAAAATTAGCAGTGATTGTTGTACAACTTCATGAATGTATTAATATTTTCAGACACTGAATTGTACACTTTAAAATGGTGAACTGCATAGTATGTGAATTACATCTCAAAAAGCTTATTAAAATAGGAATAGTTACCTATACTTAATGTATATCTATAACATAATATAAACACACACATCCATGTAGTTGCTGGTGTGGCTGTATGAGCAGTAAAAATATCCAAATTTCTAGGCTTATTCCTATTTGCTGCCCCAGCTCTCCAAGTGTCCCTCCAGACCATCACATAATCAAAAGGGACCAAGAGGTTACACCTAGCTCATCAAGGGACCTCCAGAACCCTACTTCATCCCTTTAATTGGATATTTTAGGACTTAGAAGTGGCAAGATATAGAAGGAAATTGTTAACCATTTCATTATGCATCTTTGGATTGTGGGTGGGGTTTATGAAACAAAAAATAATAAAAAATTTGAGAAGAAACCCACTTAAAACTATAGTAGTTATAGCATTGTCATATTAGTATAGAAATAGCCAAACATCAATGGAATAGAATTATAGATCCACACAGAAGTATAATGGGCTTAAAGCATATTTTTAAAAGATGGCATTTTAAATCAATGGGGAATGGGGGCCAAGGAAAGATTATTTGGGGAAAAAATAAACCTTGATCCATACTTGACTCTTTTATCAAAATAAACAGCAGAAAACTCAATTATTTAAATATAAAAAAAGATGAAATTATAAAAGTACTATAAGAAAACTGATCAAAGCATTCATAAGCTAGGAATTCACATAACACAAAATGTAGAATCCATAAGGAAAGCATTGATACAAATGTCTACACAGAAATTGCTGTAAAGCAATTACTTTTTCTTTTCTTTTCTTTTTTTGTTTTGTTTGTTTTTTTGAGACAGAGTCTCACTCTGTCACCCAAGCTAGAGTGCAGTGATGCGATCTTGGCTCACTACAGCCTTGACCTCTTGGGCTCAAGCAATCCTCCCACCTCAGCCTCCCGAATAGCTGGGACTACAGGAGTGTACCACCACACATGGCTAATTTTTGTATTTTTCTGTAGAGATGGGGTTTCACCACATTGCCCAGGCTAGTCTCGAAAACCTGAGCTCAAATGACCCACCCACCTCAATCTCCCAAAGTGCTGGGATTACAGGTGTGAGCCACCATGCTCAACCTATAAAGCAAATTTTTAATTCAAGTTTTTATTTAAAAATAAAAAGATAAACAATCTGAAAAATATCTGTAATTCATATGAAAACAGCAACCCTTCCTAATATATAATAAGACATGTGAAAAGAAGAAAAAGAATAATCCAGTTGAAAACGGTGGGAAAGTACATGAACATGCAATTTATAAATAAATAATAACAACTATAACAATTTTAAATTATTGAACATTTATTATATGCCATATACTGCTCGTGTGTTAATATATTCAATCTCCACAAGGATCTAATGATGTAGGTAGTATCATTAACTGTATTTCACAGCCACCTTTTACAGCCACCTCGCCATTCACAATACCCTTCTCCCACTTAACAAAAAAGGTATAACTGTCACTACCTTGTTATAGTCCATTGTCCTGGGATATTAACATCTCCAGGATGCTAACAAAGGGACAACTCAAGAATGCGGCCCTCTTCTCCCATGGCAATGCAAGAGTTTAGGTAAGAAATCTTTAAGAGGGTATCAAACTCAGCAAACCTTCCTTCCTTCTCCCTTCCTCCCTCCCTCCCTTCCTCCCTCCCTTCCTTCCTCCCTTCCTTCCTCCCTCCCTTTCTCCCTTCCTCTCCTCCTACACTCACTTCTTCCCTCCCTCCCTTTCCCTTCCTTATTTCTATATATCTATCTTAGAATTCAAATTTAAAGAAAATCACAAGATAATATTAATGACTATTTGAATTAAAGAATAAAGTCAGACTTTTTCTGACAAGGTAAATTTGGTTTTGACAATGAGAACAAGTTATGTAAAATAGGTAACAAATTTAGCATTTTCCCATAAATCAAATAAGATAAATAAATCTGCAGGTCCAAACATTTAACAGAAATATATTTAAAACACATATGTAATATAATATTCCAGAAAGAACATGTTTTGCAGCTATTTAAACTTACGATGAAAATGTTAGACATTAAGTCTAAAATAAAGAACAAGATATATAGTTATTCAAAAATGTTTAGGGGCCGGGCACAGTGGCTCATGCCTGTAATCCAAGCACTTTGGGATGCCAAGGCAGGTGGATCACTTGAGGTCAAGAGTTCAAGACCAGCCTGGCCAACATGGTGAAACTCCATCTCTATTAAAAATACAAAAATTAGCCAGGTGTAGTGCTGCATGTCTGTAATCCCAGCTACTCGGGAGGCTGAGGCAAGAGAACTGCTTGAACCCGGGAGGTGGAGGTTGCAGTGAGCTGAGATCATGCTACTGCACTCTAGCCTGGGCAACAGAGCAAGACTCTGACTCAAAAAAAAAAAAAAAAAAAAGTTTAAGGATTATTTGAGCAAAAATGTTTCACAACCACTGCTCTAGAATCCCTACTTTTAACCACTCCACAGTACACTGACCAGTCAGTAAACAGGAGGCATGCTCAACCTCAGTAATAGAGAAATGAAAATACAATCAGCAACGAGATCTCATGTTTTCACCCCACAAGTGAGTAAAGATTTTAAGTCTGATGAAGCTCAGCATTTCTGAAGCTGTGGGAAAACAGGTTTATAAGAGTGAATGTCTTGGTAGTAATTTGACAATATCGATTAAATCTTAAAATATGCACATTCTATGGTGGTGGAAAAATCTAGAAGACTATAAATCAAATTGTTAAGAACAATTATATATAAGAGGATGCCATTTGGAAAAAGGCTTTCGTTTTAAGTTAGTACTTCTGTAATGTGAAATTTTTACAATAGGGGACCAAAAAAATTACAGATTTGCAAACTTTATCATGACAGCTGAAATCCAAAATGAGCTGAATATTTCTGAGATATTAAAAAGAAATATAAGCAACAAGGTGATGAGATTAAATGACATGTAATACTGCTTTCAACTCTAAATTCTACCACTTTGGGGTACTAAGAAGTGATTCTTGGTACAATTCCCTAGGTAATGCATAATTTCTTTTGGCAGCATCCCCAACAAGTAGTTATAAACGTCTTCAATATATACTCTCCAATTTGAGCTCAAATCTCAAACCAATATAGAATTATGGATTCTGTCTTTATATTACTTGTGTCTTTTATGCTATAGATTAATCATTAATCATGGCTTGCCTGAAATAAAATCAATATTCCTCCACGTTTGCCATATCATATTCTCTTTTTTTTTTTTTTTTAAACACACAGGGTTTCACCATGTTGCCCAGGCTGGTCTTGAACACCTGAGGTAAAGGTATGTGCCCACCTCGGCCTCCCAAAGTGCTGGGATTACAGGTGTGAGCCACCGCACCAGGCCAGCCATCATTTCTTATAAATATTATTCCTAGCAAATCAAGAGGCACACATTTCACATTCACCAATTTGGTTGCATACCTTCAATAATATCCTTTGCCACTGGATGATGATTTAGCTAATGCTATGTTGAGGAGCTCTCAGAACATGAAGTTGGCTCTTAGCTACCAAAAGGAGCTACTAAATAAGGAAAGTCAGCAAGAAAGAAAATAGAGATGTGATTAATATGCCCACTTGTGAAATGGGCAAAGGAAAAATATCAGGTTAAAAGGAGGGAGCAGACAATATGCATATTAAGAATTAGAGGAGCCAGGTGTGGTGTCTTTCGCCTGTAATCCCAGCACTTTGGGAGGCTGAGACAGGCAGATCACTTGAGGCCAGCAGTTTGAGACCAGTCTGGGCAACGTAGTGAAACCCCATCTGTACTAAAAATAAAAAAATTAGCTGGGCGTGGTGGTGTGCGCCTGTAATCCCAGCTACTTGGGAGGCTGAGGCATGAGAATCACTTGAACCCAGGAGGCGGAGGTGGCAGTGAGCAGAGATTGCATGACTGCACTCCAGCCTGGGCGACAGAGCAAGACTCCATCTCACAAAAAAAAAAAAAAAAAAAAAAAAAAAAAGTAGAAGAGAATTTCAAAACAGGAGAAATAAGTAAAAACTCAAAGTGAGGTCTAAAATAAACGTATTCATTGTCACAATCTTAAAGAACTAATTACTGTCATCTATTCCTGAGATCTACTCCTTATCTTGATGTCCACAGTTCACACTGTAGTGTTAATGCTCTTACTCTCTACCCTTAGTTTATTGCAGCATTTTCTCCAGAAGCTATTATAGTTCTCTGGGTTATATCCCGGTGGGTACCAAAGGCTAACAGGCCTTAAGAAATAAATGTGTACTCTTTCAGATAATAAACCAAATTTTCTAATTTCTAAGAATATTTTATATACTTTTTATTCTACTGAGGAATGCATGTATCTAAAATGGGGATAAGAAATTTGGACCCATTTATCCAGAAACCAATCAAGTCAAAGCCAAAATGCCTTTAGCTTTAACAATAACAAAAACGTAGATGTCCATGACAGGTGTTAAAAACAAACAAAAAAATAACAAAAATAAAAAAGTCTTTTGATGTATAAGAAAATACTCATGCCAAGCTGTTGAAAAAGGTTCTATAGGGCCAGGTGCGGTGGCTCACACCTGTAATCCCAGCACTTTGGGAGGCCAAGGCAGGTGGATTACCTGAGGTCAGGAGTTTGAGAGCAGCGTGGTCAACATGGTAAAACCCCCATCTCTACTAAAAATACAAAAATTAGCCTGGCATGGTGGCACGTGCCTGTAATCCCAGCTACTTGGGAGGCTGAGGCAGGAGAATTGCTTGAACCTGGGAGGCGGAGTTTGCGGTGAATCGAGATGGTGCCACTGCACTCCAGCCTGGATGACAGAGCAAGATTCCATCTTAAAAAGAAAAAAAGAAAAAGAAAAAGCCCTATGGAATCTACGTTAAATTTGTAAGAAGTCAGGCAATTTTATCATACTAAAGTATAATTTTAAAAAGTAGAATGTCTTTATATAACTTAGAAAATAATATTTTTCATTTTAAAAAATATTTGTTTGAGTTGTTTAGAAGAATCCTTCCTTTTCTTACCTATAAGGTTGTCCTTTATTCCCAAGGTCTTGAAATTCCAGTGCTTTCTTAACAACAGCTTCATTTTCTTCTGGACAAACTGAACATGTGCAGTAAACAACTGCTTGAGCTTTAGTAACTATATTAGAAGAAGATGCATGACTGTAACGACTCTATTAACAATCCTATACAAATGTGCTATGTTTCCAAACATCTATTTGATACTAATACCACATGGTTTTGATGAGAATAATTTCCCCAGATGCTTGAATGGCTCCCTTTTAAAGTAAAAGCTTGTCTTAGTAATTTAGTCTGTGGCCAGTAAGTAAAGTCACTCTAACTGGATTGTATGGAAATTGAAAATTCAACAAAAAATGAGGCCAACTTAGTTATAAACACAAAGAAATAAATACTGCAGGTTACCATGAACTTGATACTTCTGCCCATTCTTCTACAAGCGATATTGCCTAAATAGTTTAAAGGACTCTAGAAACAGACAGACTTAGAGGTGAATCCCCGTTCTGTCACTTACTGCTGTATGAACCTGGGCAAATTACTTAAAGTCTTAAATTTTTCATCTGTAAAATGAGGTAGTACTACCACTTGCAATTCACTCATTGATTCATACTTATTGAGCACCTACCACCTGCCAGACAGGCACTGTTCTAGGCTTTGGGATACAACAACACAAACAAAAATCCATGCCCCTGTGGAGCTAACTTTCTAGTAGAGGGGAAAGACAATAAGACAGAGATAAATAGGAAAACTATATAGTACTATTAGGTGATCAATGCTATGGAGAAAAGCAGAGCAGGGGTGAGGGATAGAGAGTTCCAGGAGAAATAGTGTGAAATAGGGCAGTGAGAGAAAGCATTGTTGAGATGGCAAACTGTGGGTAGACTAGATGGAGATGGAACCAGCCACAGAGCTATTTAGGGAAAAGCATTCTAAGGTAAAGGAACAGCCAGTGTAAAGGCCTGAAGTCAACATGGTGCTGGTATGTTCCAGGAAAGTGAAGGGGCCGGTTTGATCAGAGCAGAGGGAACGAAGACAGAATAGTAAGTCGAAGTCAGAAAGCATGGTCTGAGCCCCAGATAGTACAGGGACTTGTGGGACACCGGAAGGGCTTAGGTTTTTACTCAGGTTATGATGGGTTTTAACAAGATCACTCCAATTGCTGTGTTAAGAATAGAGTGCAGAGGGCAGGGGCAGAGGCTGGTAGAGAAATTAGGAGGTCATTACAGTAATTCAAGTGTGAGGTGATGGTGGTTTGGACACCGTGGTAGTGGTGGAGGTAGCTGGATATATTCTGGATATAAGTTGAATGTAGAACCTACCTCACACACTGACAGACTGGCTGTGGGTATGAAAGAGAAATCATGGATAATGCTAACGTTTTTAGCCTAAGCGAGTGGAAGGCTACAACTATCATTAACTGAAATGGCAGTACTGTGAGAGGAACAGGTATGGCAGGAGGAAGATCAGAGCTTCCATCTTAGACATGTTAGCTTTGGGATGACTATGAGTCCCTAAGTGAAGATGTCAAGAAGGCAGCTGGAAATACAAGCTTAGAGTTTCGAGAGGAAGTTTAGACTGGAAATATAGATTTGGGAGTCACATAGAGGTGTTTAAAACCATGGGACTGGATACAATCACCAAGGGATAAGTATAGGCAGAGAAAAAAGATCCAAGGCATGGACTGTGGCACACTCCCATGTTAAACAGGGTGTTGAGACAGAGAGGACCCAGTAAGGGAGACAGAGAAGGGGAGGCCAGAGAGAAGGCCTGGAAGGTGGTGCCCTGGAAGACAAGTGATGGAAGTGTGTGAAGGGAGAGGAAGCAACCACTTCTGTCAACTGCCACAGACAGACCAAGGTAGACGAGGGCTGGCAACTGACACAACAGCATGGGGATCACTGGCGATCTTCACAGGACCATTTCAGTTTAGTGGCAGGAGTGAACGTGTGATTGTAATAGCTCAAAAAAGAAGGAGAGGAAAGACTGAGGAAACACTGTTCCTAGGGGAAAGGCAAGTTACAGGAATTTTTTACAAAGGGGGAGGACATTCAAAGAAGTTAAAATATAGGGAATTTTTGTTGATGAGGAACTATAAATTCTAACAATCACAGAGTGAGAGATGTGGACAAAGGGATATGAAGAAAGTTATGGAGACCAGAGTATAGGAGATGAGGAATGACCTGGAGTCAGGGCCTCTTGAGTTAATTGTCATTAATAGGTATAAAGCATATAAGGAGACATGTTTCTTATAATTTGATTTATTTGATTTTTTTAAGAGATGGGGTCTTGCTCTGTTGCCTAGGCTGGAGTGCAGTGAGGTGATCATGGCTCACTGCAGCCTCCAACTCCTGCGCTCAAGCAATCCTTCCACTTCAGCCTCCTGAGTAGCCTGCATGCCCCCATGCCTAGATAACTTTTTTTATTTTTTGTAGAGGCAGCATCTCACTATGTTGTCCAGGTTGGTCTCAAACTCCTGGCCTCAAGTGATCCTACCATGTTGGCCTCCCAAAGCACTGGGATTTCAGACATGAGCCACCATGCCCAGCCCACTTATTTATTTATTTATTTATTTAGAGACCGAGTCTCACTCTGTCACCCAGGCTGGAGTGCAGTGGTGCAATCTCAGCTCACTATAACAAGTGATTCTCATATCTCAGCCTCCCAAGTAGCTGGGACTACAGGCATGCGCCAACACGCCTGGCTAATTTTTGTATTTTTAGTAGAGATGGGGTTTCACCATGTTGTCCAAGCTGGCCTCAGGTGATCCACCAGGTTTGGCCTCCCAAAGTGCTGGGATTACAGGCACAAGTCACCGCGCCTGGCCCCCACTTATGATTTTAAAGTAGAGAATAGTGGCAAGGCTGTGAGTCTTAGAAGGTAAGGGAATTAGGGGTGCCCGAGCCCCCTTGTTGCTCTGGTCAAAGATAGCATGGAAGCTAAGGAAGAACATTTGGTGATTATTGAATAAAATAATACATATGAAGTAAGTAGCAGGTGCCTGGCACATAATAAGTAAACAATAAGTGCTCAAATATTTAAAAATTATTTTCACAACTAACAAGGACAGAGCACAGTTACCTTTTGGTATTTTTAATTTTTATTTGTTTTTACTCTAATCCCGTGACAGATTACATAATTATCTTTTATGTGGTTGACTTCAAATCGGGCTTTTAGTCAGTTCTATCAAAATTTGGAGTCAAACCCCTGATTACACACTTAACTACCTAAGATTGCATTCTCTTACGAGAAAATTAAATACAACTTGTTTTGACTTACAGTATGTCTTCCAGTAACATAAGCTGTCATAATCTCAAGAGTTGCCAAATTTCAGTTTATTTGGCATCATAAAAGAGCTTATGTCATTAAAATCCCTTTGCTTCTTAGATTCTTTCTGAAGCTTTTTTAAGCTTCAAACATCCAATTAAAATTTATTTAAAATGCTTCAAGTAAAAGGCTTATTATTTACCAAATTCCTGATCTTCCAATCAACTTATTTCCTAGATCATATCCATATCATGTTCAAATGAATATTTAGTAGCAATATGAACTAAAAGAAAAGGCCTCCTCTGTGCTTTCTATTTACTTATTTATTTTTTGCTTTTACTCTTGGCAAGCTGTGACCTCTGTGATTCCTACAGGCCTTATTTCTACCTCATGTGTGTTTATATATTTACTGAATGATCTATACCCATAGATCTATACCTATAATATAGATGGGGTCTATGCCCATATCCATTTATCTTTAAGCCTTTGCAGGTCAGGATTTGCTAACACTGATACACCTTACATACAGCTTACTACCTGACCCAAAGTGGGCACTTTATAAATATATACGGAATTAATAAAAGCTTATTAATTTCTCAGAGACATCTAGATTTCTGTGTGCATATGTGGAAAGGCAGTGGTACTCAAAATCTAAATGAAGTGATTAAAGCAATGATATAAATCACTCAAAGTGCCGCCTTGTTACTCAAACTTCAAATCAAGAGATCTAGGCTTTCTCTGCGATTGCACCTCTCTGTCCTCTACTTAGCACTAAGAGAAATAAGAGTTTGACTAAAATTTGGACTGTAGAAGAGTTGTTAGGGTTAGGCACAATGACAACAGAAAAATTATATCGAGTAAGAAATCTAAAAGAAGAAACAGGAAAGCTGAAACTACAATTATAAATATACATAATTATTCCACTTCGGCATTACAAAATTGGTAAATTATGCTTGCTAACCTGTTTAAAATTACAGTAAAGCATATATTTTAAAAACTGAGATTAAATTGGTAAAGATAAATATTTTGTTATTTGAAGGCAGTAAGACTGAATGTTCTGGAAAATGTGCTCATGGCTCACACTTCATTGCTTGATTATAATAGATCATGAAAGACTAATATTTCTAAAATGTACACCGTATTTTAACAAGATGGTGCCTATGACAACCTTACATTTCATTGCATGTGTGAGCTGTTCATACTGCTGTTGAGCAAGAACGTGAAGTTTGTCCACGGATATGCCTCCTTGAGAGTGATCTTTAAGGAATTCTGTATCTGAATTTTAAAAAGAAATGCTTTTAAATATAGCACCATTAAAAACTTTTTACATATTGTTATCATCATAAAATTTTTCAATCATTTTGCCTACCAATAAAAGTGTTTCATGGAAAATATCTATTAAAACTAAATAGATATTAAAATGTTGACTTAAAAATTAGAACAATAAAGTTAATTCTGTTTCATTTTAATATTGCTTTTCAAAAAGAATATTGAAAATATTTAATATTGTTTTTCTCCAAGTTGCTATGAGATAGTCATCCAAGTAGTCATATAAGTCATTTAGACACAGAAGAGAAAATGCCATCAGTCTCGAGACTAATACTGGAAAGAGAAAATAAAATTTCTTTTCCAAAATAAAAACGAATGGGCTATAGTCGGATCTGGGAACACACAAGGATATAGTTTAAAATACTAACTTTCCAAAAGAAACCTTGGAAGAAAATATTCAGAAAAGCAAATGTTATGTCTTTATGAAATAATGTCTCACCTTTTTTAATTTTTGAAAAATGATTTAAATATATGTATTGACAATATTAATGAAGATATACTGAATGCTACTCCTTTATGTAGATTATTTTAATGACCCCTTGAAGAATTACTAGCCCTTTTAACATTGAGATAATTGTTTAAACATACATTAAACAACTTGTCTAAGATTATATAGCTACTAAGTGGACAGCCAGGATTCTAACTCAGAAATCTAACAAGAGGGCCCAAATTTTTAAACTCTGTATTATACTGCCTCTCTAGAACTCGCTGGAGTATGACAGCCAATTATTTATACCATGTATGTGGCTGTTGCCCATTCCAGTAATATCACTAAAGGTTAATTAAATTCCATTTCTTCCCAATTTAGTTTTACATTTCATGAGGTGTTTTTTGTTTTTTGTTATTGTTGTTGTTGCTGTTTTTTTTGAGACAGGATCTCACTCTGTCATCCAGGCTGGAGTGCAGTGGCACCATCTCGGCTCACTGCAACCTCTGCCTCCTGGGTTCAAGCCATTCTCATGCCTCAGCCTCCTGAATAGCTGGGACTACAGGTGTTCACTATGATGCCCAGCTAATTTTTGTATTTTTAGTAGAGACTGGGTTTCACTATGTTGGTCAGGCTGGTCTCAAACTCCTGGCCTCAACTGATCTACCCACCTCAGCCTCCCAAAGTGGTGGGATTACAGGTGTGAGCCACTGTGCCTGGCCGACATTTCACATTTTTTTTCTCTGTTCTAAAACTATCCATTACTTGTTAAAGGACTATTACAAATTATTATACTCTAAAGTCATATCATCTGTTTCTTTAATTCTATCTTAAAATAATTCCAAGTCGTTAGCAAGGGCCAACTTCATATATTCGTCAATGGTTCTAATATTTTTCAATGTTAAAATGTTTTTAAAATTAATTCCTTATTGTTCCATTCTACCTTGTATCTAAGTTTAATAAAATAATCTTTTGGATTCACCCCTACTAAGTTTCTGGTTAACGTTCCACATTCCCACCACAGTCACTAGGTCAGCAGCTCCTTATTTGCCCTGGCTTTTAGCTCCTCAGAGTACAGTTTCCTTCAAAAGCCCGCTTACTTCAGGATACGACAACTTCTTAGCTTATCCTATCATCTCCTCATCAAGGCTTTCAAAACATTACCAGTACCTAGGAAATGTTTTCCTTTCCCCCCTTTCCTTATTTGTATTTTCCTCTGGGCTTTTCTCCCCTAGCCTTTAGTTTATTTTTATTCTGTGTTTTTTTTTTTTTTTTTCTGGATTTCCATCTCAAAATGGCCCAGGATAAGGCAAGAGTCTCACAGTTCTGACCTCTAGTTCTCCTGACTGCTATGCTTATTATAGCTGCTATTTCTTCCCCCTTTTTTCCTTCCCCATTTTCTTTCAGTGTCTACTAATTGTTCTTTGATTATTTCTTAAAGTTCATCTAGAAATTTTCTCAGCCTACCTACCATTCTACCATCTGAATTGGTTATTCTTCTGTTGAAGTCTCTCTGGAAAGAAATTTTCTATAGCAAGTCAAAATTCCATGTGGTACAGTGTAAACCCAGTTAAAGACAGTGTCGTTTAGTGGAAGGAAAATGTGCTAACCGAACTGAATTTGAATCCCAGCTTCCCTACTTACTAGCTACATGACCATAAGCAACTTGTTTAATTTTTCTGAGTCTTGGTTTTTTTCCTCTACAATTATAAGAAAACCATCCTCAAAAAGTTATTGTGAATACTAAGTGACAGTATGTGAACACTACCTAGAATATTGCCTGGGACATTGTTGTGTTTAATAAATATTAGCTCCTTTCCCTCCATTTCTTTTCCTCCTGTCTGCCGTTGCTAGAAACAGAAAACAGTTACTATATTCTGTACATTGGTGGGGTGTCTTCTTTTTCTAATATTCTAATTAACCTTATCTATGCCTTTCAATATAAGCAAGGGATAAGAATAAGTTTCATTTAATTTGGAGCAATACAATGTGATTAAGAGAGTCATTAAAAGTGCCAGTCTCAGAGTCAGACTGGTTGTATTTGAATCCAAGCTCTGCCTTTTACTAGCCGAATGATCCTAGGAGACTTCATTAACTTCTCTGAGCCTCGGATTCCTCATTTGTAAAATAGAAGTTAACAAGTTAGTACTTCACAGAATTCTTGTGAAGACTTATGAAATAATCCAAGAAAAGTGCCACACCCAGTGCCTTACATCTAAGTGCTCAATAAATGTTAATGTTAAATAATTATTATTTTAAATGTATTTAAAAACCAATAAAATTAAATGTAAATGCTTCATATTTAGTCTGAGATATTCATTTCATAAAGCATACATTCTAGAGACTAAGACACCTTTGAGTTTGAAATAATCAGATTATGATTTAATTAGGATCATGTTTAGAACACAGGCTCTAGAGTCAAACAGATCTAAATTTGAATCCCAGCTCTGTCTCTAGTTGCTTGACCTGAGAAAAATGAATCAATCTTTGAGTCTCAGCATTTTCATCTATAGAGTGCTGGTAAATTTTAACACTTACATCAAGAGCTCTGGTATATTCAGAATAGCATACTGGCCAGCATCTTTTCTGATTGCCTACATTATTCCAATTATTAAATATTTTGAATATCACCCTGGTCTATTGGATTGGTGTAAGGATTAAATGAGGTAACAGAGGTAAAGGACTTTACGCATAGTAAGTACTTTATATATGGTCGCTATTATTTATTAATCAGATGTATTTGATATGCTATTTTAATGACTTTAAATAATTTTATATTTTAAACTGTCAACTAATTTCAATAATTTAGAAATTAAAACAAGTACCTTCATGTTCATTTAAAATAAATTCTACTGGATTACTAACACCCAGTCCTGAACAACGAGGTAGCAGCAAAATCACTTTAACTTTCTGTAACCTGTGATCCTTTGATTCAATGTTAATAAATGTCTCATGAAGTATTTCAATATCTGGGGGAAAAACACAGAAAATTTAACGTAAAATATTAATGAAAAATCTTAATGTAGTATGTGATTATATCTATTTATTCTACATTTTAAAACCCTCAACCTCACAAAAATTCATTTTGATGTAGTTAGAAAAGAGGGCTATTCTTTTCTGATATCTACCCAAAGTTAATACAGGAATCCTATTAATAGCATGCTTTCTCCTTCACCTGAAATGATGTTGAAATTTAAAATTAAATTCTCATTCTGAACTGCAGGATATACAGTAGGGGAGAAATGGACTGCAGAGGCAGAAAAATTCAAGTTGACTCCCAGCTTCACTGTTTACTAGCTGTGCATTTTAATCTCCTGAGCCTCCATTTCCTTCTTCATAAAGTGGGATGGCTACCTCATATAACTGTGGTGAAGACTGAGATAAAGTAGTTAAGCTTAGCGTGGTGTCTATTATATAGCAAGGGCTCAATATTGGTTATTTCCCTCTCCCATTCTTTATCCCCTTTTATGTTCTATCTTCTCTCCAGAAAAAAAAAAAAAGGTGGGGGAGGGTTATCAGAAGCACGTATAAGTTGCAGTCCAAGGTACAGAATCCATACAAACTGGTATAAAATATCAATCATACCTTTAAGGATCTTGTGACTTAGCTTAAGAGAGTCTGCCTTCCCTTGTGTTATAGTCATCTGTGCCCCTATCTTACAGCCAACCCTCCACTTTTGCAGTGGCTATCACACCCTTCACCTGCTGAAGAATCACTCTTGATACGGCCCCACCTGCTGCCTTTCTCTTGCCTCACCAATTTTTCCCTCTTCCTTTTCTCTGTGTCTTTTAAAATTGTTTTTTCTGGCCGGGCGCGGTGGTTCACGCCTGTAATGCCAGCACTTTGGGAGGCCGAGGCAGGCGGATCACGAGGTCAGGAGATCGAGACCATGGTGAAACCCTGTCTCTACTAAAAATACAAAAAATTAGCCGGGCGTGGTGGCGGGCGCCTGTAGTCCCAGCTACTCGGAGAGGTTGAGGCAGGAGAATGGCGTGAACCTGGGAGGCAGAGCTTGCAGTGAGCCGAGATCACGCCACTGCACTCCAGCCTGGGCAACAGAGCGAGACATCATCTCAAAAAATAAAATTAAATTAAATTTAAAATAAATATATATATATGTGTGTGTGTATTTCTATGTTTACATAATATTTTAATGTCATATGTATATAATGTATGTAAGCTTAAATATATATTATTTGGTTTAATCAACCATCCTATTTGCTATTTGTCTTGTTTTTTTATGTCCCCTTTCACTCCTTTTTTTTTTTCTTTTTTTCAGACAGGTCTTGCTCTGTCACTCAGGTTAGAGTGCAGTGGCACAGTCATGGCTCACTGCAGCCTTGGTCTCCTGGGCTCAAGCAATCCTCTAACCTCAGCCTCCCAAGTAGCTGGGACCACAGGTGTGTGCTATCACCCGGGTAATTGTTTGTATTTTTGATAGAAATAGGGTTTCACCATGTTGTCCAGGCTGGTCTCAAACTCCTGGGCTCAAGCAGTCCACCCGCCTCAGCTTCCCAAAGTGCTGGAATGGAATTACAGAAATGAGCCACTGTGTCTGGTCTTTACAGGAATGAGCCACTGTGCCTGGCCTTTTCCTTCCTTCCTTCCTTCCTTCCTTCCCTCCCTCCCTCCTTCTTTACTTCCTTCCTTCTTTCCTTCCTTTCCTTCCATGGGACGGAGTCTCACTCTGTTGCCTAGGCTGGAGGGCAGTGGCACGATCTCAGCTCACTGCAACCTCTGCATCTGGGGTTCAAGTGATTCTCATGCCTCAGCCTACCAAGCAGCTGGGACTACAAGCCTGTACCACTCATCCGGCTAAGTTTTGTATTTTTAGTAGAGACGGGGTTTCACCATGCTGGTTGGGCTGGTCTCGAACTCCTGGCCGCAGGTGATCCTCCCGCCTTGCCTCCTAAAGTGCTGGGATTACAGGCGTGAGGTACCACACCTGGCCTCTCCTTTTTTATCTTTTTTTTAGAATCATATTCCAATTCTATATTTCATTCCACTCCCCCTTAACTATTCATTATACATTATTTTATTATGTGTTTACTTATTGTCCCAGAAATTATAGCACACATCATTGACTTAATATGCTACTTTACCACTTCCTAGAAAAGCAAAAACCATAGGACACATTAATTCTATTTTCTTTCCTCTAAAATTATATGCCATGGTTGTAATTTATTTTAATTGCATATAACATTAACTATCTTTAGTCCCGCAGACATTAATTTGCAACCCCATTAGACATTAGATTATAATCATTTAGATTTACCTATGTACTTAACTTTTGTATTTTTCTTCATTTCTTTCAGCATCTCCACTTTTTTTAGAGACAGTCTTTTTTTTTTGAAACAGTCTCGCTCTGTTGCCCACGCTGGAGTGCAGTGGCGCGATCTCGGCTCACTGCAAGCTCTGCCTCCCAGGTTCACGCTATTCTCCTGCCTCAGCCTCACAAGTAGCTGGGACTACCGGCGCCTGCCACCACGCCCGGCTAATTTTTTGCATTTTTTAGTAGAGACGGTGTTTCACCGCGTTAGCCAGGATGGTCTCGATCTCCTGACCTTGTCATCTGCCCGCCTCAGCCTCCCAAAGTGCTGGGATTACAAGTGTGAGCCACCGCGCCCGGCCGAGACAGGGTCTTGCACTGTTACCCAGGTTGGAATGCAGTGGCACAATCATAGCTTACTGTAACCTTAAATTCCTGGGCTCAAGTGGTCCTCCCACTTCAGCATCCTGAGTAGCTAGGACTACAGCTGCACGTCACTACATCCAGCTATTTTTTTTTTATTTTTAGTAGAGACAGTGTCTCACTGTGTTACCCAGGCTGGTCTCAAACTCCTGGCCTCCTCCTAACTTGGCCTCCCAAAGCACTGGGATTACCAGCATGAGCCACTGTGCCCAGCCTCCAATTTCTTCTACCCAAACAGTGTATGTTTAGTATTCCCCTTACTGTGTCTACTAGTGACAGACTCTCAGATTTTGTCTGTCTGAGAATATCTTTATTTTATTTCAAAGAGTATTTTTGGTGGATATAAAAATCTAGCCTGGCAGTTTCTTTCAGCATAATGAAGACATTGTTTAATGGTTCTGGATAGTTTCGATTGAAAAGATAGGTTTTAGTTTTATTGCTATTCCATTGATGGTATGTATATTTTCTCCCTAGCTACTCACCAATGCCTTTCTCTTTGGTTTTCACCAGATATGCTATGGTATGCCTAACACATTACCTTAGTCTGTCTGGGCTGCTACAACAAATGCCATAGAATGAGTAGCTTATAAACAAAAGAATTTTATTTCTCACAAGTCTGGAGGCTAGGAAGTTGAAGATCAAGGCACCAGCAGATTCAGTGTCTGGTGTGGGCCTGCCTTCTTACAGATGGTGCCTTCCTGCTGTATCCTCAGTTAGTGAAAGGGGGATACCTAGGTCCCTGGGGTCCCCTTCATAACGGCACTAATCCCATTCATGAGGGCTCTGCCCTCACAACTTCCCAAAGGCCCCACCTCCTGATACCATCACTTTGTGGGTTAGGATTTTAACATACAAATTTTGTGGGGATACAAATATTCAGGCCATAGGATATGTTTTCCATGTATTCTGATTAGACTTTTACAGGGCTTCTTGAATCTGTGGCTTAATGTCTTTCATCCACTTTCAAGAATTCTCAACCTGAAATTCAAATATTGTTTCTTTCTAATTCCTTTTCTCCTCTCCGTCTGCAATTCCAAACACATATGAGATAACTGAATCACTGAGTCTCATGTGTGTCTTATGACCTCTTTCATATCCTTTGTGCCCCATGCTTAAGTCTGGATATTTTCTTCAGGCCTATCAGTTCACTTATTGTATCTTCAGTTCTGTGTAACTTACTGTTAAATCCCTATCACATTTACTTCCTAATTTCAGACATTGTATTTTTCAGTTCTAGAACTTTCTTTTAGCTTTTTTGATTATCGTTTCCAGTTCTTTGCTAAAATTCTAAAACTTGACATTTAGTCCCTCCAGCTTATTAATCATAGTTATTTTAAAGTGTACATTTTTAGTAAGGTACAGTGGCACCTGCCTGTAATTTCAGCTACTTGAGAGACTGAGGCAGAAGGATTGCTTGATCCCAGGAGGAGATCAGGCTAGGCAACATAACAAGACCCTGTCTCAAAAAAATAAAACTAAAGTCCACATCTGATAAATCCAGTATCTCCAGATATGCTGTGGGTCTGCTTCTACTGCAGTGCTTTCTGTTTTAGTCATATCTTTTCTTGTTCTGTCAGTGTTTTATAAAATTGAGTGATGGATATTGCATCAGAAAAAATTTAGAAGATACGGGCCAGGTGCGATGGCTCACACCTGTAATCCTAGCACTTTGGGAGGCCGAGATGGGTGGATCATCTGAGGTCAGGAGTTCGAGACCACCTGGCCAACATGGTGAAATGCCACCTCTACTAAAAATACAAAAATTAGCCGGGCGTGTTGGTGAGTACCTGTAATCCCAGCTACTCAGGAGGCTGAGGCAGGAGAATCGCTTGAACCTGGGGGGCAGAGGTTGCAGTGAGCCAAGATGGTGCCAACTGTACTCCCGCCTGGGCAATAAGAGGAAGACTCTATCTCAGAAAAATAAAAAAATAATAAACAAAAATAAATGAAAAAAATTAGAAGATAATTAGAAATGTAGGATGATGTTTTCCTCCAGAGGGAATTTACTTTTTTGCTTCTGGCATGCAGCTAAGACTGGGCACTAGCAATCCCAGATCACCTTAATCTAATTGGGAATTAAGATGACTGGAACGGGGGTTCTAATTCTTTGGAGGACTGATCACTATCCAAGATATACTTCGGGGCTCCAGGTGAAATTCTGAGTATTCACCAGGCTACCTCTCCTGGTCAAATCCTGAATTCCACTTTTTGTCTCCCTATCCCTGTGAATCTGTTAAAAGTTTTGCTTAGTGTTTCAGCCTTGTAGAACCTATAATAAAATGTAATCTTTATTTAGCATGATCCAATGGAAACATTTTTAAAAAACAAGAAGCCTAAAAGACAGCTCCTAGGCCAGGCCTGGTGGCTCATGCCTGTAATCTCAGGACTTTGGGAGGCCCAGGCAGGTGGATCACTTGAGCCCAGGAGTTTGAGACTAGCTTGAGCAACATTGCAAAACCTTGGCTCTACAAAAATTAGAAAAATTAGCCAGGCATAGTGGCATGAACCTTTAGTCACAGCTACTTGGGAGGCTGAGGTGGGAGGATCTCTTGAGCCCAGGAGGTAGAGGCTGCAGTGAACTGTGATCGTACCAGTGCACTCCAGCCTGGGCAACAAAGTGAGACTTCATCTCAAAAAAAAAAAAAAAGACTTAGCTTCTAGTCCTAGATATTATCTTTGTCACTTAAGCACTTATGTATTTATTAAACCATAATCATTCTTATTTATTAAATGATAAAATTTCTACTTTAAATGTTTGAGCCTCAAATTATGTGAGCTAAATGTCAAACACTATTACAAAGTACCAAGATATTAATTTAACCTACAGTTGTTTAGCCAAATTAAGCAACAAGGACAGCCTGATAAGATACAGATTAGTGAGGATTTTAAGATATTAGTTCACATATAGAGCTTTTACATTACAAAAAAACTAAGAAATTAGAAGTTTTTAATGTTTCTAAAATCCTGTAGAACAATAATTACCAAATGAAGAAATATTTTTACATACTTTTACATTCCATTTTTGTGAAAAGGGTCTTCAAGTCAGAATCCTTAGCTTGTGATTGTACTCCACACACAAATACTTTTGAGGTATTATTATTTGTTAAAATTGACATATGGGCAACTGTGTACCATGAACCTGTATTGACCATTAAGATATCATCATCCATATTTAATAAAGCCTTTACAGAATGGACAGCAAGACTTCGAGATTTGTCCTGTAAGATAAAGGTATGATTAGAATTTCAAAGGGTATGGCTAGAAATATAAGCTGACTTCTATTTGCTTTACATAAAAGAAAGTACCTCATAGTAATATTAGATACCTAACCCATTTTAGTTTTAACATCTTAATATATGTCTAAGTAAAGAGTTAACAAAGACAACTGATGTTTAAAACAAAGAGCTTAACTTTGTTTAGCCTAAATTATGACTTACTGTCTAATTTTTGTATAAAGCAATGCCAGAATCTCTAAAATATGGTCAACAGATTAATGATATCCTAACTCCCATTCTTACCCCTTCACAAAAACCCACTCATCTACTACTTCCATTTTCTCTTCCCCATTACCTTGTCACCTAAATTGCCACTAGCTCACAGAGATTAAAATTAAGATATTTGAGAAGCTCATCAAAGGGGGCTTGACAGGTTGAGCTTCTGCAGTTGATCTCAGTGCTTGATATCTAAGAGATTCTGCCCAAGAATATGAATGTGGAAAAGGGATAAGCCTTAGAAGATCAAGGTACATCTGAGGCAATAATTGGAATCTAAGGATGTAAAAATGAATTTAAACTACTTTTTTATACCTTTTATTTTCGTTCTGTTGAAACCACATTATACCTCACATTCTTTTCCTATATTGATAGTCTTTATACACCTCTTACAAATCAAAGCTATAAGACTATATTAAAGAAATTATGAAAAACTATTACAATTGCTTTTTTCATATGCAAGATGGCACTAGTATCTTCCCCACAAAGGGAAGGAAGAAAAGGTCTCATTGTACTTTCTCCTGAATTCTCCTTTAGGGGAGAAAAGTAGAACCTTACAGCTGCCAGCAGTGCAAATCTTCCCAATTATGGAATCTGGGAGAAGAATATGTTCTTTATAAATTCACATGAGACAAAAAGGCCAACCAGATGCATTGATTGTAGAGGTATTAATTTTATTCAAGGTGACAATTAGGCCTTATAAACCTCCCTGATAATCTATAAAAATATAAACAGTATTAGGTTTTATTTTTAAGTGGAGAAGTTCTTTGGCTAGGTTGGATTGTTGAGAATCACAATGAAAGTAAATATTAGTTTACCTGAAATATAAGTTTGTAATCTTTGAAAAGATCTATATTTATAAGATCATTTTTAAGATGAGATGGAAAAATTAAGACATCATAGCAATGTTGATCCACAGCAAAGACTTTATCATCAATATGCAATACAGATTTGACTTTATTATAGCCTCTTCTCTTCAAATTATTATAAACTTCTTCAGGGCTGTAAATATACAACATTAGCTTGTAATTACAAATATAATATATTAAAAATGTACTTAACACTAACACCTTTTTCCTGTAACAAAGAAAAATATCACTTCATCCATTACATCTAATGGAACTAACAATTTTAACCAACAATAAACTAAAAGATAATTATAGGCAGAGAAGTTAACATATTTATGTACCTTTGGTACTTTGGTCATAAGCTCTGGAACTTAACTCTGATTCCCTAATCACTCCCCTAGATGTGCCACCCCCACCTCTTAAAAAGGTAATGCTTCTCATCACATTATTTTAAAAGGATGGAGACTTGAACTATAAAGAATTTGATTTAAACACTTACCTGATTTTACAAGTATTTATCCAAGCATAAAGTGGTAAAGTGGAGGCCCTTAGTTCCTGTTTCCTAACTGTTTCTGGAAGGATGTGGTAAATTGAAAGGGCATCATGCTTGATTCGACATCTTGCCAATGCCGCAGCCAACTTTATCTTAAAACTAGAGACAGAAAATCCATCCTTAATCTATTGCATTTGAGACAAGACTATCAATTTTCCACTGGAAACTCTAAAAATTACATTTAGAATTTTAACAAATAATAATTCTATTTCAAATTTTTGAAGTCTAAAATAAAAATGTGTTATATTTGTAAATAGAAATACAAGGCCGGGCGCAGCGGCTCATGCCTGTAATCCCAACACTTTGGGAGGCCGAGGCAGGTGGATCACCTGAGGTCAGGAGTTTGAGACCAGCCTGACCAACATGGGGAAACCCCGTCTCTACTAAAAACACCAAATTAGCCAGGCGTGATGGTGGGTGCCTGTAATCCCAGCTACTCGGGAGGTTGAGGCAGGAGAATCACTTGAACCCAGGAGGCGGAGGTTGCAGTGAGCCAAGATCGTGTCATTCCACTCCAGCCTGGGCAACAAGAGCAAAACACTGTCTCAAAAAAAAAAAAAAGAAAAGAAAATGAAAAGAAAATAGAAATCCAATAATCCTGATTTCTTTCATTCTGTTTTTGCTGCCCCTGTATAGTTGTGCAGCAATTTCTTAACTATTACATTAATTGCTAGTTGAAAGACAAACTTTTTTTTTTTTTTTTTTTGAGATAGAGTCTCTGTCTGTCGCCCAGGCTGGAGTGCAGTGGCATGATCTTGGCTTACTGCAACCTCTGCCCCGTGGGTTCAAGCAATTCTCCTACCTCAGCCTCCCAAGTTGCTGGGACTACAGGTGTGCACCACCACACCCAGCTATTTTTTGTATTTTTAGTACAGATGCGGTTTCGCCATGTTGGCCAAGCTGTTCTCAAACTCCTGACCTCAAGTGATCCGCCCGCCTCAGCCTCCCAAAGTGCTGGCATTACAGGCATGAGCCACTGCACCCAGCTGAAAAACAAACCTTATTTATTGAGAAGGGTCTAGGATTTAGAGTCAGACAAACCTGAAGTTAAATCCAGGTTTTATCACTTACTAGCTGTGTAACCTCAGGAATGTTACTTAATCTCCTTTTTCAGCCTAGTTTTCTCATCTGTTAAAGGTGGTCAGCTTACCTTGTTATTAATGTAGTGATTATCAATCATGTGTGCAAAATTCTTAACGCAGTGCCTGGCACATAGCAGGCACTCATTATAGGCTAGTTATTAGTATCACAGACGGCACCAGTATAGTCTTGATAAGATTAAAGAACTTTCATGAGTCTGTATTAAGTCCTTCCCTGTTCTGAATGTCCCATGCTTCAAAATTCCAAATCACAAAAGAAAAACAAGAACTGGTTAGCATCACCATGATGGCTCAATGATTTTTCTTGATCTCATAGCCCAAATTTTTAATGAATGAGAACACAGGACTTATTCCTGACCCATATTCATAGCATTTTCACAGTAGGAATCTAACTGAAATCAACCTCAAGTATAACCTTGAGTGAGAAATAAGAAGAGATGTCACAAAACAGTCAAATACGATCTGAGTTGTGGTTGGTGGGTGGTACAGAAAGGGAGGACACTTTCTGTCAGGCCCACCTAAATTGTTTCAAAGAATGCTGGGAGCCAGGACAAGAGGGGTAGTAAATGAGCATCTCTGTTATATTTTTTAGCACCAACTGTTAAATCCCTACTTCTTTTCTTCATACCTGCAGTGTCCTTATTCTACATTTCTTATCTACTCAATAGAATGAGAACATCTCACCCCAAAAAAGTTGTTTATGTGGGAATATTATGTGTATGTATATGAAAGAGAGAAGATAGGGGAACTTGGGAAGGAAAGAGAAGGGTGGTCAAACATTAAGCCTTTTGGGACTACGATAAAATTAGATTTGTCTAGTTCTGTGTCTAAATGTCACAGGACTACGGCAGTGGATACTAAAAAAATGACATAGTACATTAATGCACCTCAAAAAATAAATTAATGTAAAAGGGGTGAGTTACTGTTCTATATTATACATTGTGAGATATTCTGAGTATAGACTATTTTTTATTAACAGTACTTGCAAATACCTTAGTTCAAATTTATCATAATAAATGCTATTTACTGAATTATTCAATCATTAAGGACTAAAAATATGACGCTGAGAAATATATATGTGCTGTGTATATGGGAGGAGTGTAAGGAGAAATAAATCTCCAATTTTCCAGATAGTAAACATTTTGGACCATGACTTTTAACAAAATTTAATCCTACAAAAAATAAAGTGTACATGCAGTTATACAGATTTTTATGTAAATATACTATATTAGACTTAGGGCAAAGATCAAATCCATATGTTCTTAAAATAACCAGACCTATACTTCTGTAGATGAAGTATCCTATCTTGTGGTTACTAAAAAAAGCTTCTTCCATAGCTTTAAATAAGGAGGACTCCGGCTGGGCGCGGTGGCTCAAGCCTGTAATCCCAGCACTTTGAGAGGCCGAGGCGGGTGGATCACGAGGTCAGGAGATCGAGACCATCCTGGCTAACACGGTGAAACCCCGTCTCTACTAAAAAATACAAAAAAATTAGCCGGGCGTGTTGGCGGGCGCCTGTGGTCCCAGCTACTCGGGAGGCTGAGGCAGGAGAATGGCGTGAACCCAGGAGGTGGAGGTTGCGGTGAGCCGAGATCGCGCCACCGCACTCCAGCCTGGGGGACAGAGAAAGACTCCGTCTCAAAAAAAAAAAAGGACTGCAATGATGAAAATGGTAGCAAAGTAGCCTTTCCCAATATTCTTGATCCAGAAGTCCTTTTTCTGCTACAGTTTGTATGTTATCACAGAGAGCTGCCTGATTATCTTTTTTACCATTATTCCAGTTACACACACAGTCAAAGCTTCCTTTATGATATTAAATATTATTAATAATATAATAAAATTATATAATTATAAATATATATTTATATAGGCTTAAATTTTAGATGAAATCCATCAGCCACAGGACAGAATCTAAACTCCTTATGAGGAAATTCTAGGATCTTAATAGTTCAACCTGAACCAACTCCTCCTGCCTCAATTCCCATCACTCCCACCCAGAAATCTATTGTCAGTCATGCGCTGAACTATTTGCCACTCCTATGGTATGCCATGTCACATCTCCTCTTTCTCTCTCTTCCATATTCTCTCTCTCTCAATTATCTGAGTTCAGGTAATTTGATTGCAGAGTTCAAGCCCAACTGGCGTGCATGAGAGAGAAGAGAAAGAGAGAAAGACAGAGATTTTTTGGATGTAGGAAGTGAGAGTCAAGCCAGTTTTTCCAGTGTTTGGTACTATAAAATGTAGCTCCCGTGTTAGGGAGTTGTTGGCAGCCAAGCTTCTTATCCTGGAAATATAGAATGATAAGAGAATGGAGGCACAGAGAAGCAGAGACTAGAGTCCTGATGATTTTGGAGTCACAGGCTCTAGTTAGTAGAAGCATCGCTACATCACCACCCTTCCTGTAGCCTCATGTTCAATTCTTCCATAAATGATCTTAAAATCCCTCTTTTGCAGTATCTGTCAGTTGCAAAAAAGAATCTTAACTAATTGCCATTTTCCCTCAGTTTATTATTTTTTATTTTTTGAGACAGAGTCTTGCTCTGTCACCAGGCTGGAGTGCAGTGGTGCAATCTCAGCTTATTGCAACCTCTGCCTCCTGGGTTCAAGAGATTCTCCTGACTCAGCCTCCTGAGTAGCTGGGACTACAGGCGCATGCCACCACGCCTGGCTAATTTTTGTATTTTTAGTAGAGACGGGGTTTCACTATCTTGGCCAAGATGGTCTTGATCTCTTGACCTCATGATCCGCCTGCCTTGGCCTCCCAAAATGCCAGGATTACAGGTGTGAGCCACCGTGCCCAGCCACCTCAGTTTATTTTTTAATGAAATTGATTTTACTCTTTTTTGGCTTTTTACTACTTCTTTTGGCCTTTTGTAATATACATTTACATTTTTTAAATTTTCAGAAATATTTATGTAGTTTTTGACTCAAGTTTTTGAATGGCATTACCAATGTCTAACATATCAGAACTGTGGTTCTCTTTAAATATAAATTGAATAAAGTCATCTGCTGCATAATAACATTTAGGTCAATGATGAACTCTGTTTATGATGGTGGTCCCATAAAAGTTTACTACGGTAGTACCTTTGCTATATTTAAATAGGTTTAGATACACAAATACATGCCATAGTGTTATAATTGCCTACAGTATTCAGTACATACCATGCTGTGCAGGTTTGTAGACTAGGAGCACTAGGCTATACCATATAGGATAGGTGTACAGTAGGCTATACCATCTAGATTTGTGTAAGTATGTTCTACAATGTTCCCATCAGAAGAAATCACCTAATGACACATTTCTCAGAATGTATCCCCATCATTAAGTGACACTTGATTGGAATTTCTTTTCTTTTTTGAGATGGAGTTTCGCTCTTGTTATCCAGGCTGCAGTGCAGTGGCGTGATCTTGGCTCACTGTAACCTCCGCCTCCTGGGTTCAAGTGATTCTCCTGCCTCATCCTCCCAAGTAGGTGGGATTACAGGCATGCACCATCACACCTGACTAATTTTGTATTTTTAGTAGAGATGGGGCTTCTCCATGTTGGTCCAGCCTGGTCTCGAACTCCTGACCTCAGGTGATCCGCCCACCTCGGCCTCCCAAAGTGCTGGGAGGCGTGAGCCACCAAGCCTGACCTTGATTGCATGTTCTTAATGCCAAAAGATAATCTTCAATGAACTGCTTGAATTTCCCAGAAAAATATAAAATCAGACATCTGCTTCAGACTCTTTACTAGGTAAGTGAAACAGGTGAAGAGTTTCTGAAGAAGGAGCGGAGAGAATGTGAGAGATAAAACCCATGAACAAGTATGTAAAGGGCATTTTGGCAATTAGAAATTCTGGAGCATTATGGGGAATGAGAGAAACTGGGGAAGATAAGAAAAAGAATATATCTGAGCAAATGTGCCTTATCCCAAAAATGCATGGCTGGTTTAACATTCATAAACCAGTCAATGTAAATCACCTGGCCACTTAATACAATAAAGAAGAAAAACAATCACTTCAGTCTTCTAAAACTGTTCTCTATTTTTTTAACTCAGCAAGACTGCTATTTTCTAATTCCTGCATTGCAGTTTGAGAATTCTTCCAGGCATAAAGCCAGGACTATTCTAGAGCTCACCTCATTTGTTTTGTTCTTTCAGGGATCAAGTTTCTGTGCTGCTTCTTGTCTAATGTCCAAACCTTTACGTCCTATAATATATTTTGGCCAGTTTTCTAGTTGTTTACAGTAGAAGGGGAAGTCTAATCCAAGATATTCTATCATGACTATACAATTACATTTTGAAAATATCACTCTACCTGCCATGTGGAACTGATTGCAGGAAAGTGAGAGTTATAGGCCAGGGAAATGTATCTAAGGAAGCTATCATGGTAGTCCAAGTGATTCATTATGGTGGCATAGATTTGGATGGTAGTAGTGGAAATGGAAAGAAGCGCACAGGCTCAGTGTATGTTTTTGAATTGGAATTACAGGACTTGATGCATTAGATACAGATTGAGTGCAGGGGAGGGGAGGAAAGAAGAATCAAGGATGATGTCTAGGTAGATGGTGATGCCTTAGCTGTGAAGTGGAAGACATCAGGATAAACGGTTTTGGGGTGGTTTGGAAGGAGAACTGACTAAGTCTTTCCCCTCCTTCTCTAGTTTTTCACTGCTTATTTTCCAATTGCTGCCTCACAACAGTCCAACAAATAATTTAACAGAAATAGATTATTGGGCTGGTGGAAAGACATGGGGAGTGAGAAACAAGGGGTTGTGGTCTCTCTTTTTTTAACCTAGTCACACAGTATTAAAAAGACAGTTGCATTTTATACAAAGAATGGGTTCTTAAAGACCTTTCATATGTAAAAAAAAAATGATAATAGGTATCATCTTGGATTACACATCTAAACCCATGAATAAGAGAAGAAAAAAATACATGTTGGTGCATAGGGGTATAAGAGTGAAAGAACACAAGGATTCCCAGGAGATGTAACAACAAAGGCCAAACCACTTTTACAAGGAGGAAATCATTCTCATTCAGCTTCTTGCTAATTACTTCTTCTTCTATAACCTCTTAGAGTTAGTCTTTATCTGGCCGGGCACAGCAGCTCACACTTGTAATCCCAGCACTCTAGGAGGCTGAGGTGGGAGGATCACCTGGGGTCAGGAGTTCGAGACCAGCCTGGCCAACAGGCTGAAACCCCATCTCTACAAAAACAGAGGCATGATGGCACGTGCCTGTAATCCCAGCTACTCGGGAGGCTGAGGCAGGAGAACTGCTTGAGCCTGGGAGGTGGAGGTTGCAGTGAGCCGAGATTGTGCCATTGCACTCCAGCCTGGGTGACAGAGCAAGAATCCATCTCAAAAAAAAAAAAGAAAAAAAAAAGAATTAGTCTTTATCCTCTAAGTAGATACATGCTAAGGTGTACTTTGAGCTTAGTGACTGAACTTCCCTGGGAACTACAGTCTCAAGCCCTAGAAGACAGATAGAGTTGGCTTCCAGCTGTCTTTCTGTGGTTTAGAATACCACTTCATTGGCTACAGGGCATTGGCCCGAGAGACTGCACCTGACCTGCACTGAGGCAATCAAATTTCCTCTCACAGGAATTTAGAAATGGGAGGTAAGATAATAAGTTAGTCTCAGTGAAGAAACTAGCATACAACTGTAACATAAGCTTGGGTACTGGGGTACAACAGTAGGACCTTCTCCATGCAGACTAGAAAAGCACAGTAGGCAGATGTGCAGAGGAAAAAAAATGAAGCAGATACTACAAGAGAAGCAGAGATAAAAAGATAAAGAGATAAAGCAAATTAAAGTCCTAACATCTTTCCAGTTCCTGATTTCATTCTCTTCCTGAGTTCTTGAGTTGTATGAGATATCCCAGTATCTTTATTTTCCATTTTTGCTCAAGCTAAGTGAAGATGGCTTCAATTACTTGAAAGCTAAGACGACTCGAGTAAAATACTGTGGCATCTTTGTACATGTATTTTCTCAGCAATGCGCTACTATTCTTCTCCACAATTCAATCACTAAACATAGGCATTTCTCCTATAGTATATTATGAATTGAATATAACGTGAATTGAGTACAATGTGACTGATTAGGAATAAGATTCCTAAATTAATTCCTAGCAATAAGATTTGCAATGCATAAAATTCTATTGGTTTGGGTATGGGAAAAAACAATTGCACTGACAACAATGTAACCAGAATATGTGTTAAGGCAGGTAGTAGCATGATGTGAATTATGGGAATGGGGAAAATCTGGGGAATCAGGAATCCTTAGATATTAATATCTTCTGGTTCCTCTGACCTCTTAAACCAGGCCCTTTGCTTGTCCTACTCCTACTTTCCTTGCCAGCATCCTCAGCTAAAGTCTACTTCTGATGAAACCACAGTGTAATCTTTCTTACTTGGTTAGAGCCCTGTGGGTTTCTTGGTTGACTCAACATAACCCCAGCTCTCATCAGCCCCTCTGAGACTAAGTTCAGACATGAAAGTCCCCTAAATCCTGACTATGTCAAACAGAAACTAGGAGAAGCACAGGGAAACTGAAACTCAGAGCCTGTCCCATAGCATATTGCTCCACCAAGTTTCCTCTGAATGCCCATCCTGGGAGTCAGGCTGCCTAATACTGGTACTAGCAATAAGGCGGTTTCTCCCAGACCCAAAGTAAACAGGCGCAAGATCCTTACTTATTTAACACAGAGAGTACATACATCTGATTGCTTTTGCTCTTCTCCATCCCGTGATTTCTCATGGCTATGACACTGACATGAGATATGACTATGTTCTAAACTTCCAGAGTACCTCAGCCAAGCCTCACTATGCTAAGTGGAAGGAATGCTAGCATATAAATGGTTGAAGTTTGGACTCTGGAGTCATTCCTGAGTGTGAATTCTGGCTACTCCCCTTTCCAGTTCTGTGGCATTAAACAGTCCCTTTAATTCAGCAGTCTCGAACCTTTTTGGGACCAGGGACCAGTTTCGTGGAAGACAATTTTTCCATGAACTGGGGGAAGGTGGAGGGAATGGTTTCAGGATGAAACTGTTCTACCTCAGATCATCAAGCATTAGATGATCTCATAAGGATCATCTAATTAGATTAATCCTTAGATTCTCACAAGGAGCATGCAACCTAGATCCCTCACATGTGCAGTTCACAATCAGGTTCACGCTTCTGTGAGAATCTAATGCTGCTGCTAATCTGACAGAAGGTAGAGCTCAGGTGGTCATTCTCATTCACCTGCTGCTCACCTCGTGCTGTGCTGCCCAGTTCCTAAGAGGCCATGGACAGGTACTGGTCTGCAGCCCCAGGGTTGGGGACCCCTGCTTTAACTTGTCTGTTCCTCTTTTTTCCCATGTGTAAAATTACAGGTTGGTAACAGTAACCAATGCATAGAGCTGTTATGTAAAGAGCTTCTTAGAACAGTGGCTGACACATGTTAAGTGCTCAATAAATGCAAGCTATTATTATCATTACTATTACCTGAGTCTTCTGGTCTCAGCCTTCAATAATTTAAATAAAACTGCTTAAATTTCCTGTAAAATCAGACATCATATTGACAATTGTTGACAGTGACAATCAGATTATTCACTAAGCCAAAATCTTCCTACAAAATTGTTGTTGTTGCTACATTGTACTTTCTATTAAAGTTCAACAACATACAACTAAAAGCTGTAATCAACAGTGTCTTAGTTCATTTTGCACTGCTATAACAAAATACCTGAGACCAGCTAATTTATAAAGAACAGAAGTTTATTTTCTCACAGTTCTGGAGGCTGAGAAGTCCAAAATCAAGGTGCTGGCATTTGGTGAGGGCCTTCTTGCTGCATCATCAAATGGTGGAACAGAGAAGGGCAAAAGCACAAGAGAGCAAATCCACCTCACAAGCCCTTTTTATAATAGCATTAATCTATTCATGAGGGTGAAATCTTCATGACCTAAACACTTCTCATTAGGCCCCAACTCCCAGCATTGTCATACTGAAGATTAAGTTTCCAATACATGAATTCTGGGGGACACATTCAAACCATAGCAAACAGTAACACTTAACATTTACTGACCAATTTACTTTATGTCTGTTTCTAACTGAGCATTTTACATGCATTAATTTAATCCATTGTCCCATCTACCCCTTGAGGTAGAAACTTCTTATTCTCATGGTAGACTTCTACTGATATTTAGGATAAAAAGAAAACAAATTTAAGATGTTTGTTCTTAAGTAGAATTTTTTTTCTTTACTTGGGGAAAATAGTTGATTCTTGTCTACTGTTGGAATTTTCTCAATTGAGTCATGTTAGAGGTTTTCTTTGTTTTACAAAGCTATAAATAAAGTGAACTAAGCAATTAGTAGCTGTTTCAAATACAGTTTAATTTATGTGCTAAAAATTATTGAGAATTTTTAATGATTTCTCACATGCTTACACACAATCTTGTGTGTTTTTCAAGCTTTGAAAAACAAATTGATTTCAAACAAAATTCTTAACCTGTTCAAGACTGTTTGTAAAGAAATTCAAGAATTTTATGAATTTTTATATTTTTCTCTATAAAATTTAACTCTTATCTACACATTATACTGTATGTAATTTTACCAATAAAAATACCAATGTAGGTTTCATATAAAACATTCTTTTCACTTTCACAATTACCTGTTAAGAAGGTTCTCTACTTCTTGAACTTCTGATATGGACTCTTCATTATCAGAAAGGACACGAGTTTGAAATTTTCTATCTTGGAAATCATATAGCATCACAATAATAAGACTGCTCAAATGATCTGGCTATCAAGGGAAAACATATATAAAGAAAAGTGTACAAACAATATCTAACCAGCAATATTTTCCATTCCATTATTTTTCATAACAGAGCAGGAATATGACTATTTTTACATAGTCTGATTGGATTTGGAAGGTCTTCAAAATAGAAAAAAATCCAGAAAAAAAACCCTTTCAAAAGAGACAGTTTTTGGTATGTTCACCAAAATGAATGATATTAGAAGTTAAAAGGAATCTATATTTAAGGGGTTTCAATATTCAGCAAACTATTTAAATCTTTTTTTTTTTTTTTTGAGACGGAGTTTCACTCTTGTTGTCTAGGCTGGAGTGCAATGGCGCAATCTCAGCTCACTGCAACCTCTGCCTCCTGGGTTTTCAAGCAATTCTGCCTCAGCCTCCCAAGTAGCTGGGATTACAGGCATGTGCCACCACACCCGGCTAATTTTGTATTTTTAGTAGAGACAGGGTTTCTCCATGTTGGTCACGCTGGTCTCGAACTCCCGACCTCAGGTGATCTGCCTGCCTCGGCCTCCCAAAGTGCTGAGATTACAGGTGTGAGCCACCGCGACTGGCCTCAAACTATTTAAATCTAAAGGCTTTTAAACACTTTCTTTAAAAAAAAAAAATCATGAAACAATGTAATTCTAAAACTTATCTACTTACTATTGTGGTACTTGGGAAGATACAGCTGTCTATCAATATAGTTTCCAAAATATCTTGATCTGCAAAACAAGGGAAAGGCCTGTCACCGAAAATACAAAGTAGAAAATGAAAACTCTGGAATCAAAATACACTGTAATAATGCCATAAAATATATTTACTTTCATATCTAAAATATACCTCAATTCTGGATAATGACTTAAATTACAATGACATGATGAAATATTTATAATCTTTATGAATGCTGGACCCTTATGACCTAGGGTCCGCATGGAATCATAGTCAAAGAAGCATTATCTGAATAGTCAAAGCAGTAATAAAAGGATTCCAATCTTTAATGTATGGCCTTTGAAAAACATTAAAGAGGATCTAATTAATAATGTTGAGCAATAGTTTTCTTATTCTTTTTATGTATTACTGGATTTGATTTGCTAATTTTTTTGGTTTTGTTTTTGAGACAGAGTCTTGCTCTGTCATCTAGGCTGGAGTACAATGGTGCGATCTCAGCTCACTGCAACGTCTGCCTCCCAGGTTCAAGCAATTCTGCCTCAGCCTCCAGAGTAGCTGGGACTACAGGTATGCACCATCACACCTGGCTAATTTTTGTATTTTTTGTAGAAATGGGGTTTCACCCTGTTGGCCAAGCTGGTCTCGAATTCCTGACCTTAGGTGATCTGCCCGCCTAGGCCTCCCAAAGTGCTGGGATTACAAGCATGAGCCACCATACCCGGCTGCTAATGTTTTATTTAGAATTTTTGTTGTATGTTCATGTTCATGAGGGATGTTGGTCTATAATTTTCTTTTCTCGTAATATCCTTGTCAGTGTTGGTATCAGAGTTTTGCAGCCGATGAGTGGAAACTATTCTCTCTTCCTCTATTCTCTCAGAGTTTGTGTTAGATTGGTATTATTTCTTAACTATTTAGTAAAACTCAATAGTGAAGACATTGATGTGATGACATTTAATCTAAGACTCAAATGACAAGGAGTTAGCCATGTGAATATCTAGGAAGGGACAGCATTCCAGGCAGAAGTTATGATAACTGCAAAGGCGGTTAATTAGAAACAAGTGGACATATTTAAAAACTTCCGCAGGGAACACGAGTATTATTTTTGGTACAACTACTTAAACTATATATACATCATATAACAAATGCTATATTTTATTTATTTATTTATTTATTTATTTATTTATGAGACGGAGTCTCGCTCTATCACACCGGGTGGAGTGCAGTGGTGCAATCTCGGTTCACTGCAACCTCCACCTCCCGGGTTCAAACGATTCTCCTGTCTCAGCCTACCAAGCAGCTGGGATTACAGGTGTGCATCACAGCATCACAACTAATTTTTGTATTTTTAGTAGAGACGGGGTTTCACCATGTTGACCAGGCTGGTCTCGAACTCCTGACCTCAGGTGATCTGCCTGCCTCAGCCTCCCAAAGTGCTGGGATTAGAGGCATGAGCCACCGTGCCCGGCATATAACAAATGCTTTAATCAGTTAAACAGAAACGTAGGCCTGCCTAGCTTCAATTTATTCAATATTTATGGAAAGCCTACTATAACCAAGGTATAAATTGAATTTATACCTTGAATTTGAATTCATGAATTTTCTTTTTTTTTGAGACAGAGTCTTGCTCTGTCACCCAGACTGGAGGGCAATGGTGCTGTCACAGCTTACTGCAACCTCCACCTCCTGGGCTCAAGCAACCCTCCTGCCTCAGTCTCCCAAGTTGCTGGGACTACAGGTGTGTGGCACCACACCTGGCTAATTTTTGTATTTTTTACTTTTTTATTGTTTTTCTTTTTATTTTTTGTTTTTTAAAATATTATCTTTGTATTTTTTGTAGAGATGGGTTTTTGCCATGCTGGCTAAGTTGGTCTCCAACTCCTGGCCTCAAGTGATCTGCCCACTTTGGCTTCCCAAGTGTTGGGGTTACAGGCGTGAGCCACCATGCCTGGCCTAAATTTCATTTTTCATTTGAGAGATAGGAAAACTAAAAAGAAGTGACTAATTTGGGAGCACAGACTCATCTTCCCATAGAAATCCTCTGGGAATCATTATCCACATTCTAGCCACAATTATGTACTTGTACTTCACAAGGTAATTATCCTTATAAGGAAATGAAGTTTACAGTTTCACATCCTTAGTACTTTCAAACCAATTCCCATCTACTTCATACTTTTTGTACTTTTTTTTTCACAACAAGTACAGTATTAGAAAGAAGGATTTCTAACTTGGCAGACCTCTTTGAGCAATGGAGATGCTGGACTCCTAAGAAATAGAAGAAGCTGGCCGGGTGTGATGACTCACGCCTGTAATCCTAGCACTTTGGGAGGCCAAGACAGGTGGATCACCTGAGGTCAGGAGTCCAAGGCCAGCCTGGCTAACATGGTGAAACCCAGTTTCTACTAAAAATACAAAAAATCATCCAGGCGTGGTGGCACACCTCTAATCCCACCTACTTGGGAGGCTGAGGCAAGAGAATCTCTTGAACCCGGGAGGCAGAGGTTGCAGTGAGCCGAGATCATGACACTGCATTCTGGCTTGGGCAATAAGAGTGAAACTCCGTCTCAGAAAAAAAAAAAAAAAAAAAAAAAAAAAAAAAAAAAAAAAACAGGAATAGGAGAGGCAGGATGAACAAACAGAGAACAGAACATCCTTTTCCCAATAATTGCATTTTTTCCCCCTAGGGCTCTTGTCAAAACCAATATCACCTTTAGGATGCCTTTGCTATTGTGCAGAATGCATTACTTTTGTGTATATAGATATAGATATAGATATAGATATATAGATATAGATAGATAGATAGATAGATAGATACAATTTTACCTTCTTACATAGTAATATCAACATGAATATTGTATACTTTACACAGATGCTCCTTGCCTTACAATGGGGTTATATCCTGATAAACCCATCATAAGTTAAAAATATTGTATATCAAAAATGCATGTAATACATCTATCCTACTAAACATCATAGCTTAGCTTAGGCTATCTTAAACACATTCAGAACACTTACATAGGCCTGTAGTTGGGCAAAATTATCCAACACAAAGTCTATTTTATAATAAAGTGCTGACCATCTCATGTAACTTATTTATTTGTTTGTTTATTTATTTGTTTATTTATTGAGATGGAATCTCGCTCTGTCACCCAGGCTGGAGTGCAGTAGTGCAATCTCGGCTCACTGCAACCTCTGCCTCCCAGGTTCAAGCGATCCTCCTGCCTCAGCCTCCCAAGTAGCTGGAACTACAAGCGCCCACCACCATGCCCGGCTAATTTTTGTATTTTTAGTAGAGACAGGGTTTCACCATATTAGCAAGGCTGGTCTCAAACTCCTGACCTTGTGATCCACCCACCTCGGCCTCCCAAAGTGCTGAGATTACATGCGTGAGGCACCGCGCCCGGCCCTTTTTTGTTTGTTTTTATGTAACTTATTAAATACTGAACGTAAAACACAGAATGGTTGTGTGGGTACTCAAAGTATGGTATGGTTTCTACTGAACGTGTATAGCTTTTACATCATGGTAAAGAGGAAAAAGTACAAGGACCCCCATCATAAATTGGGGACTGTGTTATAATGTTTTCTATGTGCTTGACAATGTTCTAAGTGCATTTCATATATTAATTCATTTAATCTCCACAACAACCATATGAATTAGGTTGTTTTATTTCATAGGAAATGGGGCACAGCACAGTTAAGTAATGTGTTCATAGTCACATAGCAAGTAGCAGATAAAGGAGTCAAACCCAGGCACTCTGGCACCAAAGTACATGCACTTCACCACAACATTATGCTGCCTTCCTCTTATTATTCTTATGACAAACCAGCGTAACCAAATACAACACACTGACAATGCTAATTTAGGTTATCAGGACTTACTTGAAAGTTGCAAAGCGTGCCTATTATAGAATTCAGCCCAATAACTCCAATTATCTCTCCCTCTCCCCACTAATTAAAGCTTCTCTTCAGTCTGCTTCAGGGATCTCTTAACCACCATTTTACATGTTCCCATGTGGAGGGCCTTACCCTAGAGAAACACCTTAACTCTCTACCCTTTCTTACTACTCCCCATGAAAGAAAAATTGGGTTTATTAGACAGGTGAAATTGGAAGAAGGAACTGGGGCATCTCTCTCCCTCTTCTTGCTCAGCAGGCCTGGGTGGCCAAACTCTGGATATTCTAAAGAAACGGTTGGTCTTTGACTGGTTCCTAGGAGATAACCTCTAAGTTCTTAGAATATCTTGTCTGATAAAGGTACTTTTTTTTTTTTCCCTCGGGTCCTAGACCACACAGTATCAGCTTGGTCTCTGAAGAAGCTAGAGACTGAATAACTAAGGTCAGCCACATGACTGCACCTTGTCTACGAAACTGATCCCCCAATAAAAATGCTAAACAAACAGCAAGGCTCAGATGAGCTTCCCTAGTTGACAATGCTTCATTCATGTTGTCATTTATCATTGGTGGGAGAATTAAGCACTCTCCATAGACCACCCTGGGAAAGGAAAATAGGAAGCTTGCATCTAGTCTCTCCTGGACTCTGCCCTATGTACCTTTACTTGTTGCTGATTTTAATCTGTCCTTTCACTGTAATAAACTATAACAATGAGTATAACAGCTTTGCTGAGGTCTGTCAGTCCTTGTAGCAAATTATTGAATCCGGAGGTGGTCTTAGGAACCCCTGACTACAATTACTAATTCCCAAAAGCTATAACCAAACCATATGTTAAGCATTTACTGTTTCTCACTGACAGATTATATGATTCTGAAATCACCAGGTTAATGCTACAATCAGTTCCTGGGATTCGAAGTTCAACAACAAAAATATAAACCTAGAGAAGGTGGAGAAAGAAGCCAGGAAAAAGATCAGCAATTTCAGGGATATCTCTTTCTCCAATTTTTTTTTTATTGGTTGTTTGTTCATTTCTTTAAAAAAAAAAATTGCCAGGTTTTTATTTTTAAAAAAATTTTTTAGGCCAGGCATGGTGGCTCATGCCTGTAATCCCAGCATTTTGGGAGGCCGAGGCAGGCAGACCACAAGGTCAGGAGATCGAGACCATCCTGGCTAACATGGTGAAACCCCGTCTCTACTAAAAATACAAAAAATTAGCCGGGCATGGTGGCACGTGCCTGTAGTCCTAGCTACTAGGGAGGCTGAGGCAGGAGAATCACTTGAACCTGGGAGAAAGAGGTTGCAGTGAGCCAAGATCACGCCACTGCACTCCAGTCTGGGTGACAGAGCAAGACTCCGTCAATAAATTAATTAATTAATTGGCTACTGGTACTCTACTGCTTTGACGAAACTCTCAATAGGAATAGGCAAATTTTCATTAGTAATTCTACCTTTGTTAGCAGAAAATTGACCTTGGGGTTATTTGGTAAAGCAGAAATAATGGCACTTTTCATTTCAAAAAACATTTTACGGAGCCCTTTAAATCTTTAAAAGGTTAATCAGATAAATATACTTCCTGTCTTGAAAGACCTTATATACAATGAAGGACATCAACGAAGGAACAAACAATAAAACTGAAAAGCATAAGACAAAACCAAAGGAATACAGTTAACGTTTGTATAATTAAGAGATTTTGTTATTGTTTTTCTTCTACTTCCTTAAATATTATGGTAATGTGATTTAATTACCTGTTCACAAATTCACAAACAAAAGGGACCATTACTCAAGCTCTCTTTAATTTTCACAATAACCTTTGCAGTTTTACAGCTCCTATAAAATCTTAAGGAAGAAATTCTGAGTTTTCTTTTCTGAATCATTATTCCTTGAACTTATACTGTATAAGCCAGATATAAGTTTACAAAATATCACATGTGAAAGTATTGACAGAACACTGATAATACAGAAGATAAAAGTGAAAGGCATAACAGCCTCCAATATTTTATTTTATTTTTATTTTTAGATGGAGTTTCGCTCTTGTCGCCCAGGCTGGAGTGCAATGGCACGATCTCGGCTCACCGCAACCTCTGCCTCCTGGGTTCAAACAATTCTCCTGCCTCAGCCTCCCAAGTAGCTGGGACTACAGGTGTGCGCCACCACACCCAGCTAATTTTTGTATTTTTAGTAGAGACAGGGTTTCACCATCTTGGCCAGGCTCGTCTCGAACTCCTGACCTCATGATCCACTCGCCTCGGCCTCCCAGAGTGCTGGGATTACAGGCATGAGCCACCGCACCTGGCCCATCCTCCAATATTTTAAAAGTGAAATAGCAGATGGCTTATTGCGGTGGCTCACACCTGTAATCCCAGCAATTTGGGAGGCCAAGGTGGGCAGATTACCCGAGGTTAGGAGTTCAAGACCAGCCTGGCCAACATGGTGAAACCCCCATCTCTACTAAAAATACAAAAATTAGCTGGGCATGGTGGCAGGCGCCTGTAATCCCAGCTACTTGGGAGGCTGAGGCAGAGAATCGCTTGAACCCAGGAGGCAGAGGTTGCAGTGAACCGAGACTGCACAACTGACTGCACTCCAGCCTAGGCGACAGAGCAAAACTCTGTCTCAAAAAAAAAAAAAAGGAAAAGGAAAATAGCAGATTCCTAATTATCTTGGAAAACCCACTACGTAAAATTCTGATTTTATTCTATTTGCACATTCAAGAATTACTGATAATTTAAAGCAAGACTGTTGTATTAGTCCGTTTTTATGCTGCTGATAAAGATATACCGGAGACTGGGGAATTAACAAAAGACAGAGGTTTAATGGACTTACAGTTCCATATGGCTGGGGAGGCCTCACAATCATGGCAGAAGGTGAAAGGCACATCTCACATGGCGGCAGACAAGGGAAGAGAGCTTGTGCAGGGAAACTCCCCCTTATAGAACCATCAGATCTCATGACACTTATTAACTATCATGAGAACAAGTACAAGAAAGACCTGTCCCCATGATTCCATTACCTCCTGCCAGGTCCCTCTCACAATACGTGGGAATTCAAGATGAGATTTGGGTGGGGACACAGCCAAACCATATCAACGTATTATTATAAGAAAAAAATATATTTAACAAGTAAACAATACCATCTTACCTTATAATTTGAACTTATAAAAATGAATGTTTCAAGAAAAGAAGTTTTGTAAAGGTTTATGATAATTTATTTGAATGGGATTTTCTGTGTCATTAAGAAAGATCACAGCACTTTGGGAGGCCAAGACAGGTGGATCACGAGGTCAGGAGTTCAAGACCAGCCTGGGCAAGATGGAGAAGCCCCATCTCTACTAAAAATAAAAAATTAGCCAGGCATGGTGGCAGGTGCCACTTGGGAGCTACTTGGGAGACTGGGGCAGAGAAGTGCTTGAACCTGGGTGGTGGAGGTTGCAGTGAGTCTAGATTGTGCCACTGCACTCCAGCCTGGGTGACAGAGCGAGACTCCGTCTCAAAAAAAAAAAAAAGACAGATAAAATAATTACAAGATCTTTCATAAAATAGAAAATAGGATGGAGAATAATCTATCACACATATCACTATAATACAATCATTTAGTTAATGCATTAATTTTATATAGAATTATAATTCAGACTTTTCTTATTGAGTACTAAAGGTAATACTCAATATTCTATTAGGAGAACAAATTGCCTAGAATAGAATTCTAGCATTAACATTAAATGCCAATTAATCAACACAGCTGCCCAGTCTGCATTTCATTGTTGCAAGAAAAAAAAGTGTAAAAATGTTCATTTGATTCATTGCATGAAATGCAACACTTTGGTTGGGGGACAGGGGAAGAAGAGGGATGAAATAAAATCTCGGAGATTAAACTGGAGGAGGAAGAATGGTTAAGACAGACTTAAAAGGAAAAGAAAAATTACTGAGGAGAAAAAGAAACGAAAAATAAAGAGAAGTTGTTTCACATCATACAAATTTTTCTCCATGACAAATTGCTGGCTTCAGAGTTAAGCTACATTATCTCTGCAGACAACCAAAAATATATATTCCTGTCTAAATAATCAGTGAGACATTTTAATTCAACTGAGCATTTTTTTTTAATTTTAAAAAAGAGAGATGGCGGCCAGGTGTGGTGGCTCACGCCTGTAATCCCAGCACTTTGGGAGGCTGAGGTGGGTGGATCACAAAGTCAGGAGATGGAGACCATCCTGGCTAACACCATGAAACCCTGTCTCTATTAAAAATACAAAAAATTAGCCAGGCATGGTGGCGGGCACCTGTAGTCCCAGCTGCTCGGGAGGCTGAGGCAGGAGAATGGCATGAACCCAGGAGGCGGAGCTTGCAGTGAGCCAAGATTGCACCACTGCACTCCAGCCTGGGCAACAGTGAGACTCCATCTCAAAAAAATAAAAAATAAAACTAAAAATAGAGATGGGGTCTTGCTATGTTGTCCGGGTTTGTCTTGAACTCCTGAAGTCAAGCAATCCTCCCACCTCTGCCTCCCAAAGTACTGAGATTACAAGTGTAAGCCACCGCACCTGGCTGAACTGAGTAATTAACTGCCTCCTATGAGCAAGGATGTACAAGGCTCATCAAGTACTAAGAAAATCATGCAAAAGAGTGTTGCCCTTTTTAAGATGTCTCTTTAGGAAGGCTTCTGCTCATCATTTTGGCCATGCTGCTAATATTCTAAACATTTCTGGAACTTCTTTGTGGAACTACATTCAATCAGTTTACAAACCAACAAAGTTTTTAGTCACAGCTAGTACGAAAACACACAACTTCAAGCCTTTTGACTGCTCTCCTCATGGTAGCAGTATTTCGTCATTTCCTAGTGTCAATTCCACAGGGTCTTGCTCTGTCACCAGGTTAGAGTGCAATGACACCATCTTGGCTCACTGCAACCTCTGCCTCCCAGGCTCAAGCGATCCTCCCACCTCAGCCTGCCAAGTATCTGGGACTACAGACATGTGCCGCCATAATGGGCTAATTTTTAAATTTTTTTGTAGAGAGGAGATCTCACTATATGCCCAGGCTGGTCTTTAACGCCTGAGCTCAATAAATCCTCCCACCTTGGCCTCGAAAAGTGCTGGGATTACAGGCCTGAGCAACCACCCCTGGCCTCAGATTGATAACTAACCATCCTTGAGTCTCAAACCCTGAAGGCAAATTAGAAAGGGAAGTTCTACTGAAGTTTGCCTCCTCCCATTAAAGCTATTGGCTATGAATGGGATAGTCTTAATTGGGGTTGGTGTAATTCTGATATTCATTTTTTAAATTTTGCACCTTTTCTTTTTATTCCGTCTCTGTTCCTCTCCCCATCCTCCCTTACTGGTTTTATATTTGTGAAAGCTCATAAACTAAAATACCAAAAAAGGTAAACACAGGGAATGGAAAGAAATACACAGGGAGGCCGGGCGTGGTGGCTCATTGCCTGTAATCCCAGCACTTTGGGAGGCTGAAGCAGGAGGATCCCTTGAGGTCCAGAGTTTGAGACCAGCCCAGACAATAAAGCGAGACCCCCAACTCTACGGAGGGAAAAAAAAAAAAATACAGGGAGAGGGAAATGATCATTGGAATAAATTGTTTCCTTGTTCAATGTAATGACCGCGCACTACACCGATCTAAGGACAAACACAGTGCACGGGGAAATCTGCAGTCCTGGGCTGGAAGAGCTAGTTTCATGGGAACCCTAATTCCTTGACACTTGCAATTAACCAAAGATATGCACATGCCTAAAACCAAAACCTGGTGTGAATGAGGGGCAGGGAGGAGGAGGGCTGCATTCCCCAGATTCTCTCGCTATTATTTTCTTTTAATGTTAATCCTCCAGACTGGCACAACTCACATTTCAGGGCACTGAAAGCCAGCTCATAAGACAAACGCTGAAAGGACTGATCCTCAGACGCGGACAAGGACCGCAGGGGTTCATTCCCATACTTGATTAAGACTTTCTGTGCCGACTTTTCGATTCGAATACCCTGAAAAATGTTGGCTGCCATGACATAAACGGAGTCCGGATAGCCCGTTTTCTCGGGTACACCAGCTGCGCTTTTCCCACCGGAGAGAGGCAAGGAAGTGAGTTGGGAGATGATCTCGGGATCGTCTTCGTTCGAAAACTCCAGTTCGCCCGTGGAGTTCAGCATGTCTGCCCCTCGCCTGTCGTGAGTCCCTCACCCTGGGGTTAGAATTCCAATGTTCCAGGAAACGGCTTTCCTCGCATCTGCAGCATGGTCTCTGTGAAGAGAGAAGGTGATCGCAGTAAATCAGTCTTTCTGCAGCACCCCCGTGGGTGGCCCCCTTCGTTGTGGCCTTAAAGACTAAGAGGGGGCATTTCCTGGCCCATCTGAGTGTCCCAGACTTCCAGCCGGACAAGCCGCGCACGGAACTTCCACACGCTCAAAAAAAAAAAAAAAAAGCGAGGAGGGGTGCAGCGACGGCGGGAGAAGCGCCCCGAGGAGACTGGCTTCCCTCAAGCCAGTCTGGGGGCAGAGCTGCCCCCGGAGCCCCGTCCGCGTCCCCACAGCCCAGTCACCTGCTCCCCCGACTCCTCCCTTACCCCGAGGGCGGATGGTTCCCGGGGCTTCGGGAACGAAGACGCGGAGGCCGGCGTCGGTCACAGGCCCTCGGGAGCCCCCGGGACTGCGGGGCGACGGCTGCTGCCCGCGAAGGCCGTTTGGTTCAAATGCAGCCACTCCCACCGGCCGGATTCGGGGCAGGGGGGTCGCGGTCTCTGGCGCCCGGTTCACTCCGGTGTCGTGAAGTGGTGGGCGCCTTGGGGCCTTGCCTGGCCTCGTGCGTGAGGCCTTCGCGGACGTGGCGGCGGAGAAGGGTGAGCGCGGGGCCCGGGTTCTGGCTGGCTCAGGCCGAGGAAAGCTCAGCCTCCCGCCCGAGTCTGGCAGTCGACCGGTCCCGGACCCGGTCTTCATGGCAACCACGAGCGGAGGTGGGGCAGGGGGCGCGGCGCGCGGGCCGTTCCCGCGGGATTTGGCGGGTGCTGCCTGTTGCAGGGAGAGTCGCTCTTCCCCCAGCGCGCGGTTACACCTGTTTCAGCCCCTCCGAGCCAGAGGCCTCTTGCACAGTTCCTGGACCTCACCGGGCCTGAGTGCGTGCCCTTGGCTTTCTTTATAAACATTTGGGGATATTTTTGAGGTAGTCTGACGTAGTTCCGTGGTTTTAACTCACAAGTCCCTGAAGTCCCTGTTAAAACTACACATTCTTTAAAACATTTTTTAAATATAGTAATAATTTTTTTTTGAGACATGGTCTCGCTCTGTCACCCAGGCTGGAGTGCAGTGGCGCAATCTCGGTTCACTGCAGCCTCCTCCTCCCGGGTTCAAGTGATTCTCATGCCTCAGCCTCCCGAGTAGCTGAGACTACAGGCGCCCGCCACCACACCCGGCTAATTTTTGTATTTTTTGGTAGAGACAGGGTTTCACCATGTTAGTCAGGTTGGTCTCGAACTCCTGACCTCAAGTGATCTGCCCGCCTTGGCCTCCCAACGTGCTCGTATTACATGCGTGAGCCACTGTGCCGTCTGTAATAATTTTTTTTAATAACAGAGACAGGGTTCCCATTATGTTGCCCAGAGTGGTCTCGAATTCCTGGGCTCAAGCAGTCCTCCCGCCTCGGCCTCCCAAAGTGCTGGGATTTCAGGCGTGAACCACCGCCTCCAGCTAAAAGAAAATCCTTGGAACCCATCCCAGAGATTTGAGTCGCTATGACCCAGTAATTTGCATTTTTATCAAGTAACTGGCGATTCTGATGCAATCAGCCCAAAGACCACAGTTTGAAAAACTCTGGTATAGTTGAAAGACAACTGGTCCTAATTCCACCTCTGCCTTTCCTCCTTAGGGATTTGCCCTTCCCTCCTTAGGCTAAGGCCATGTCCATTTCCAGCCAGTGGTTAGTAGGGTAAAGGGGAAAGAGAGGGCAGCCCATATTTTTCAATGACCTGAAAGGTGCACATATCACTTTGGCTCACATTTTATTGGTCAGAACTCAGTCATATACCCAGCAACCAAGAGGCTGGTAAATGTGTCCAGCTAAAAATAAGGGAACTATTACTGTAGAAGAAGGAGAGAATGGATAATGGGGAAAAAATTAGCAGTACAGAACTCTAACCCTGACCCCTTCTCTCAGAAATCCACCCACTTTCATTATCCCCAGAATATGTTAAACATTCCATAACATTTTATGTATACATGCATTCATTCGTTCAACAATAATATATAGTAAATTTAATATATATTAAATTCTTGCTGGGTCCCTGGCGTTGTGTTCAGCCCTACAAGTAAAATAATGAATGTATAGAAATGATCAGACACCTGACCGGGCGCGGTGGCTCACGCCTGTAATCCCTGCACTTTGGGAGGTCGAGGGGGGAGGATCACGAGGTCAGGAGATTGAGACCATCCTGGCTAACACGGTGAAACCCCGTCTCTACTAAAAATACAAAAAAATTAGCCGGGCGTGGTGGCAGGCGCCTGTAGTCCCAGCTACTCAGGAGGCTGAGGCCAGAGAATGGCATGAACCGGAGAGGCGGAGGTTGCAGTGAGCCGAGATTGGGCCACTGCACTCCAGCCTGGGCGACAAAGCCAGACTCCACCTCAAAAACAACAACAACAACAACAACAACAAAAATGATCAAAGACCTTGCCCTCAAGAAATTAAAGATGGATATATTTGTATTTTGGCACCTTTTCATGTTTATTATAAATATTTGTGTACATACCTGCAATCCCCCTCTTCTGCCATCTTTCTATCCACACAACACACACACTCTAAAATAGTCTCGTTATATCTTTATCTTTTCATTTTTATTATATATCTTTTTTATTCCCAGATGCTAGCAAAATATCACTCTCTTTCACATACAGACATTCACAGAAGATTACAAATATGGAGGGTGTCTTAGAGGTCATGATATATTTTATCATGCATCACCCAGTACACAGTGATGTGAGGCAATAGCTAGCTATAAACTTTCAAATATTGTCATTCAAAATATAATTTGAGGAGTTTCTTTTCTTTAATAATAGTTCAACGTAAGTAACACTTCACTATATTGAAAACAAGGTTTAACGAGTCTCTACCCCCAAGGTAGAGCTTAGGCAAAGAGTTGTGGGGTTAGCAAATTCATGGTTACTATTTACTTTAATCATGTGTATAATCCTGCCTCCTTACTTCTCACTCCTGGTTTATAGCCTCATTGTGGACTTAATGTATTTGAGGGGAGGGTCAGAGGAAAGCATATTAAATTTCAGTGAACACTGTAAAAAAGTAACCATAGAGACAGGCATATGAATTCAATTGTTGTGAAAGCAGGATAGTAAAAAAAAAAATGTAGTTTTTGTTTAAGTTACACTCTGTAATATGACCAGAGCATTAAATCAGAGATGAGGAGAAAATCAAAATGTACCTGAGGCTTTCTGCCAAAGGAAATTAATGATTTTTCTTTCTCCAGGGGGTAGAATATTTAAGATATTTGTAAATTAACATTCTTGCATTTGACTCAGAGTACTAGTGTATGTTAGGCATGTAAATATTCAAAATACATCTGCTCACTTGCATCAATTTGATCTAGACAATATAAAACGGTGCCCAGTTCCACTGAAGCCTGTTATAGAAATATAAAAAGCATAAGAAACATAAAGAATCTTAACTTGTGTTCTTAAACACCAGGACTCAACTTCCAGTTATTGCTTCTTAGAAACAGTATGGTAAATTTTCATTGCAACACCTTTTGCAGATTCCTCTGTCACCTAGGCTGGAGTGCAGTGGTGTGATCATAACTCACTGCAGCCTCGAACTCCCGGTGGCTCAAGCAATCCTCCCGCCTCAGCCTCCTGAGTACCTGGGACAACAGGCATGCCACCACACCCAGCTAATTGTTTTTTACTTTTGTAGAGGTGGGGTCTCACCATGTTACCCAGGCTAGTGTCCCCTGAGCTCAAGGAATCCTCCCACCTTGGCCTCCCAAAGTGTTGGGATTATAGGCATGAGCTACCATGCTCAGCCTTTAATTATTTTTGTTTCATAAAGTGTTTTATTGTAGACCTAAGTTATATCCAATTGAAACTCTGGGGACTAGGGCAGGCCATCTGGAGTGCCATTTGAGGATCATTTGGGCCTTGTGGGTAAGGTACATTTGGGGGCTGATGGTCAGATGCTGAATTATTACATCCCCAGAGGATGAAAGGGAATAGATGCTCAAGAAAGTGTCACCTGAAGTAGATGAACTTTGTTCTGTGATACTGGGTGAAAGTTGGTATGGAGGAACACTTTACATATGCTAGAGAGGAGCCTACTCAAGCATCCTCTTGACACTTAGCCAAAAGATTAGCCAAAGACTCATAACCACTTGCAGAGGAGAAAAAAAATTCTCCCTTAATTTGGAAGCAGAAGATTCTAACGAAGCTGATTCCTGAAGGGTGGGGTAAGTGGAAAAGAATGAAACTCCACACCATAGCAGTTCAGAGGCAGCACCATTAGAAAGAACACTCTTGATATTTAGAAGCCAAAAATGACAAGAGCAAATAAGGAGGAGTTTGAGTGACCTAGGATACAAGGGGAAAGAAGATTCAGGGCCGGGCGCGGTGGCTCATGCCTGTAATCCCAGCACTTTGGGAGGCTGAAGCGGGCGGATCACCTGAGGTCAGGAGTTTGAGACCATCCTGACCAACATGGAGAAACCCCGTCTCTACTAAAAATACAAAATTAGCCAGGCATGGTGGTACATGCCTGTAATCCCAGCTACTTGGGAGGCTGAGGCAGGGGAATTACTTGAACCTGGGAGGCAGAGGTTGCGGTGAGCCGAGATTGTGCCATTGCACTCCAGCCTGGGCAACAAGAGCGAAACTCCATCTCAAAAAAAAAAAAAAAAAAATATTCAGGAGAGTTGTCATTCCAGGTCTTGATTACGATAGACAACCATTTGTAACAGATTCCAGCAACACAGTGTTTCCTGGAGTTAGTCACTCAAGCACTGCCGTCATGATTTTTTTTTTGCCATATATACATATACAACCATTTATAGTATTTACTCAATATTTTACTTGAAATCAGATTCACTTTCTTAAATTGAAAACTAAAAATGGAAAGTCAGCATTATTTGCCGTAAATGAAAGCAACCACTACAAAAGCAGAACAATACTATTAAATGCTAGCTAGAAAAGGTTGTGCCGTGTCTCCAGGCTTGAGGTTGATGGTTCTTTATTAAAAAGGGAATGGACAGTGTCAGAGAGGTGTTAAACACTCATACAAAAATGAGACTTTATCCTTGTCAGAAGGATTGAAAAAGCATTGTATAAAGCAGCTTTCTCACTGTGTGATTAAATGTTATTCAATGCCAGGCTGCATACTACTCAAATCAACTCCCATACTGTCAGTGGTGCTGACCTCACACTTTGGACCAAACACTGCATGGAGAAACTTGAATTCCACCAGGTGTGGTGGCTCACATCTGTAATCCCAGCACTTTGGAAGGCCGAGGCAGGCGGATCACTTGAGGTCAGGAGTTCAAGACCAGCCTGGCCAACATGTTGAAACCCCTGTCTCTACAAAAAATCCAAAAATTAGCTGGGCTTGGTGGCATGTGCCTGTAATTCCAGCTACTAGGGAGGCTGAGGAAGGACAATCACTTGAATCCAAGAGGCAGAGGTTGCAGTGAGCTGAGATTGCGCCACTGCACTTCAGCCTGGGCAACAGAGCAAGACTCTGTCCCAAAAAATAAAAAGAAACTTGAATTAAAGAGTTAGAGGAACAGGCTAGGCACAGTGGCTCACTCCTGTAATCCCAGTGCTTTGAAAGGCCAAGTTTAGAGGGTCACTTATGGGCCAGGAGTTCTAGATCAGCCTGGGCAACTTAGCAAGTCCCCATCTCTATAAAAAATAAAGAAATTACCTGGCATTTTGGCACATGCCTGTAGTCCTAGCTCCTTGGAAGGCTGAGGTGGGAGGATGGCTTGAACCCAGGAGTTTGAGGTCACAGTGAGTTATGATTGTGCCACTGCACTCCAGCCTGGGCAACAGAGGGACACCCTATCTCTTATAAAAAATATATATATATTTTAAAAATTTTTTTTAAAAAAGTTAGAGGAACGGTGCTTCCCCTGCAGCAAAAGAGAGGAAATACAAGAAAATCAGAACTGACAAAAAAGAAATTAGGAAAATCTCATGTCACATATGAATTCAGCCCATTTATATGATCCTGTAATAGTGGGAATTTTGAAACTAGAGAGACTCAGAGGACCTGGTTTCTAGTTTTAATATTATCATCAATTGGTTGTATAACACCAGGCAAGTCTCTTCACTCTTTATAGCTATTTCCTGATATGTTCAAGTCTATGATTTATTTACTAAGAAAATAGTGGGTGGAGAAGGATTTGAAGAGACTGAGAAGGATTGGCAGTCAACAGGAAAAAGTGATAGGAAGTCAAAAACAAAAATAAATGTTTTAGGTTGCTAAGCAACAATGAGGCCCTCGCTGGCATAGGCACAGTGTCACTAAAACACTTTGGAGGCATGCATGGCTTGATGTGGTACAAAAAGATCTCTCCACATTTAGGACTTAATTAAGGAAGCAAGAAAGAATAAAAGTAAGAAATCAGTTTACCAAACATCATTAAAAGTATGTGAACACATGAATTAATAAACTCATGCCTGATGCCAGCCTTAATACTAGTCTGGCAGAGATGGTGCCAATTAAAATGTCATTGTCGGTTAAAGTATACAAGGTGCTTATGGTATGTCATTGCTCTTATTTTCTATTTTGCTGAGAGTTTTGTGATTTTTACACTGCTATAGAACAAACAGAACTGTAACTTGTATTTCATATTGTTCGTAGCTGATTTTGTGTACTTCGAGGAGTTTAAAAAAATAGTTTTCTCCTGAAATGTTATGGGGTAGTTTGTGCACCTTGTGCATACTCCTTTCTTACGACTTAACCAGCATGGTTTATTATTATGTCCTTTTCAGAAAATGGAAATAAATGGGCCGGGCGCAATGGCTCACTCCTGTAATCCCAGCATTTTGGGAGGCTGAGACGGGTGGATCACCTGAGGTCAAGAGTTCAAGACCAGCCTGGCCAACATGGTGAAATCCTATCTCTACTAAAAATACAAAAAATTAGCCTGGTGTGGTGGTGTGTGCCTGTAATCCCAGTTACTCAGGAGGCTGAGGCAGGAGAATCCCTTGAACCCAGGAAGCGGAGGTTGCAGTGAGCTGAGCTTGTCCCACTGTACTCCAATCTGAGTGACAAAAAAAAAAAAAAGAAAAAGAAAATGGAGATAAATAGGCCAGATGCGGTGGCTCACGGCAGTAATCCCAGCACTTTGGAAGGCCAAGGCCAGCGGATCACTTGAGGCCAGGAGTTTGAGACCAGCTTGGCCAACATGACGAAACCCCGTCTCTACCAAAAAGACAAAAAAATTAGCCAGGTGTGGTCATGCACGCCTGTAGTCCCAGCTACTCTGGAGGCTGAGGCACGAGAATTGCTTGAACCCAGGAGGCGGAAGTTACAATGAGCCGAGATCACGCCACTGCACTCCAGCCTGGGCCACAGGATGAGACCCCACCTCCAAAAAAAAAAAAAAGAGGGGAGGGGAGAGGAGAAGAAAGTTGCTGGTGAGGATTTAAACAGGTATTTTTTAATGGCAGAAGGAATAGCAGAAGGTCAATGAGATGAAGTTTCCTGAATTATAGTTCCTGGTCTTGGATTTTCATGCAATTTTTTACTCCCGTGTTGCCATCCTTCACCTTCCAATACCTTACCATTGCTTATGCTGTTCTTCCTTGTGAGCAAATCTGAACAAAAGAGGCTGAAGGCAATTGGTAAAGAAGGAAGACTAGTGATGAAATTCAATGGCTTGAAGAGTCAGAGTGTTTTCTGGAAAAGGGGATATTAATGTTGTCATCAGCTATCTTCCTAAGCCATTCCTGGGGCCATATTGATGTTTTGCTTCTGGGGAGTGATTTTGTAAATGTATTACTCAATATAAAAGGTAATTTTTTCCTTTATTTTTTCTAAAACTACCCCTAAGGGCCTCATGACATGTTTGTTCTCTAGACAAACATGTGGTCAGCATTGATGAATTTCATTTCTATCAAGGTTAAGGACATTAAAATCCAAGGACAAAAATATTTCTAGTCACTGAAAAACGCAGCAAGACTAATTTTTTCTCCCTGTTTTATTTCATTCGTACCCTTCATTCGTTAATTCATACCTTTCATTATTACATTACAGTAAGAGATGACATAAATGAGGCAAGCAGCCTCAAGAAATTAAAATCTGTGAAGTTTTAATACCTATATTGTCAATTTTATACTGAAGCTGTATTTATAAGTTTTTGACAAAGGTCCATATAGTTAAACATCTTTGGATATCTATTTAATGTATTTTCACTCTAATCTTTATTTTCTTCCTTCTGCTTTTTTCTAATTTCATTTGCTCATCTTTTTCTAGTTTCTTAAAGTGAAAAGTTAGGTTATTGATTTAATACCTCTTTATTAATTGGCATTTACAACTATAAATTCCTTCTGAGTACTGTTTCTATTGCATCCCATAAGTTTAGTATGTTCTGTTTTAATTTTTATTCATCTCAAAGTATTTTCTTGTTTCACTTGTGATTTCTTTTTTGACCCATTGGCTGTTTAGGGGAATATTACTTAATTTCCACATATCTCTTAATTTCTCAAATTTCATTGTATCATTGATTTCTAATTTCGTTCTGTTGTGTATGAATGGTGAACATACTTTGCATGACTTTCATCCTTTTACATTTACTGAAGCTTGTTTTATGTCCCAACACATGGTCTATCCTGGAAAACATTCTGTATGGAATATGCAACAGAAGAATGCATATTCTGCTGTTGTGGGTGAAGTGTTCTACAGATGTCTGTTGGGTCTAGTTAGTTTATAGTGTTAATCAAGCCTTGCTAATCTCTGTCAAGTTGTTCTATTTATTATTGAAAGTGAGGCATTGGAATCTCCAACTATTATGTTGAATTGTATATTTCTGTCTTCAATTCTGTCAGTCTTTGTTTTATATATTTGGAACTCTTTGTCAGGTGTATTATGTTTATAATTGCTATGTCTTCCTGACAGATCAACCCTTTTACCATTACAAAAAAAAAATTTTTTTTTTTGAGATGGAATTTCGTTCTTGTTGCCCAGACTGGAGTGCAATGGCATGGTCTCAGCTCACTGCAACCTCCACTTCCCTGGTTCAAGTGATTCTCCTGCCTCAGCCTCCCAAGTAGCTGGAATTACAGGAGCCCACCACTACGCTCAGTTATTTTTTGTATTTTTAGTAGAGACAGGGTTTCACCATATTGGCCAGGCTGGTCTCGAACTCCTGACCTCAGGTGGCCCGCCTGCCTCAGCCTCGCTAAGTGCTGGGATTACAGGCGTGAGCCACGGAGCCTGACCAGATATTAATATTAACTAAAAATATTCTAAGACAATAAGGGCATGCAGTTAGATCATCATTAGGGCTCTGTTTAAACGATAAGAAAGGGCCGGGCAGCCGGGCACGATGGCTCACACCTGTAATCCCAACACTTTGGGACGCCAAGGCAGGCGCATCACCTGAGGTCAGGAGTTCAAGACCAGCCTGATCAACATGGAGAAACCCCGTCTCTACTAAAATTACAAAATTAGCTGGGCGTGGTGGCACCTGCCTGTAATCCCAGCTACTTAGGAAGCTGAGGCAGGAGAATGGCTTGAACCCAGGAGGCAGAGGTTGCAGGGAACTAAGATCATGCCATTGCACTCCAGCCTGGGCAACAAGAGCAAAACTCCATCTCAAAAAAGAAAGAAAGAAAGAAAAAAGAAAGAAAGAGAGAGAGAGAGAGGAAAGAAAGAAAGAAAAGAAAGAGAGAGAGAGAAAGAAAGAAAGAAAGAAAGAAAGAAAGAAAGAAAGAAAGAAAGAAAGAAAGAAAAGGAAGGAAGGAAGGAAGGAAGGAAGGAAGGAAGGAAGGAAGGAAGAAAGAAGGAAAGAAAGAAAGAAAGAAAGAAAGAAAGAAAGAAAGAAAGAAAGAAAGAAAGAAGAAAGAAAGAAAGAAAGAAAGAAAGGAAGCAAGGAGAGAGAGACCGGGTTCATGCCTATAATCCCAGCACTTTGGGAAATGGGGCTATACTTTCCTGTTTCATTGCATGTTTGATACCTTTTTTTTTTTAAATGACATTTTAGATAATATACTGTAGCAACTCTAGAAATTAGATGTTCCCTGCCTGACCAGGTTTTGTTATTGTGTCTCTTGCTTGTAATTGCTGTTGTTGCTGTGTTATTGTTTAGTGACTTTTGTGAATTAATTCTTTTTTTTTTTTAATTATTATTTATTTATTTTTTTATTATACTTTAGGGTTTTAGGGTACATGTGCACAATGTGCAGGTTTGTTACATATGTATCCATGTGCCATGTTGATTTCCTGCACCCATTAACTCGTCATTTAGCATTAGGTGTATCTCCTAATGCTGTCCCTCCCCCCTCCCCCCACCCCACAACAGTCCCCGGAGTGTGATGTTCCCCTTCCTGTGTCCATGAGTTCTCATTGTTCAATTCCCACCTATGAGTGAGAACATGCGGTGTTTGGTTTTTTGTCCTTGCGATAGTTTACTGAGAATGATGTTTTCCAGTTTCATCCATGTCCCTACAAAGGACACGAATTCATCATTTTTTATGGCTGCATAGTATTCCATGGTGTATATGTGCCACATTTTCTTAATCCAGTCTATCGTTGTTGGACATTTGGGTTGGTTCCAACTCTTTGCTATTGTGAATAGTGCCGCAATAAACATACGTGTGCATGTGTCTTTATAGCAGCATGATTTATAGTCCTTTGGGTACATACCCAGTAATGGGATGTCTGGGTCAAATGGTATTTCTAGTTCGAGATCCCTGAGGAATCGCCACACTGACTTCCACAATGGTTGAACTAGTTTACAGTCCCACCAACAGTGTAAAAGTGTTCCTATTTCTCCACATCCTCTCCAGCACCTGTTGTTTTCTGATTTTTTAATGATGGCCATTCTAACTGGTGTGAGATGGTATCTCACTGTGGTTTTGATTTGCATTTCTCTGATGGCCAGTGATGATGAGCATTTCTTCATGTGTTTTCTGGCTGCATAAATGTCTTCTTTTGAGAAGTGTCTGTTCATGTCCTCTGCCCACTTTTTGATGGGGTTGTTTGTTTTTTTCTTGTAAATTTGTTTGAGTTCATTATAGATTCTGGATATTAGCCCTTTGTCAGATGAGTAGGTTGCAAAAATTTTCTCCCATTCTGTAGGTTGCCTATTAATTCTGATGATAGTTTCTTTTGCTGTGCAGAAGCTCTTTAGTTTAATGAGATCCCATTTGTCGATTTTGGCTTTTGTTGCCATTGCTTTTGGTGTTTTAGACATGAAGTCCTTGCCCACGCCTATGTCCTGAATGGTATTGCCTAGGTTTTCTTGTAGGATTTTAATGGTTTTAGGTCTAACATATAAGTCTTTAATCCATCTTGAATTAATTTTTGTATAAGGTGTAAGGAAGGGATCCAGTTGCAGCTTTCTACATATGGCTAGCCAGTTTTCCCAGCACCATTTATTAAATAGGGAATCCTTTCCCCATTTCTTGTTTTTGTCAGGTTTGTCAAAGATCAGATAGTTGTAGCTATGCGGCATCATTTCTGAGGGCTCTGTTCTGTTCCATTGATCTATGTCTCTGTTGTGGTACCAGTACCATGCTGTTTTGGTTACTGTAGCCTTGTAGTATAGTTTAAAGTCAGGTAGCGTGATGCCTCCAGCTTTGTTCTTTTGGCTTAGGATTGACTTGGCGATGCGGGCTCTTTTTTGGTTCCATATGAATTTAAAGTAGTTTTTTCCAATTCTGTGAAGAAAGTCATTGGTAGCTTGATGGGGATGGCATTGAATCTATAAATTACCTTGGGCAGTATGGCCATTTTCATGATATTGATTCTTCCAACCCATGAGCATGGAATGTTCTTCCATTTGTTTGTATCCTCTTTTATTTCATTGAGCAGTGGTTTGTAGTTCTCCTTGAAGAGGTCCTTCACATCCCTTGTAAGTTGGATTCCTAGGTATTTTATTCTCTTTGAAGCAATTGTGAATGGGAGTTCACTCATGATTTGGCTCTCTGTTTGTCTGTTATTGGTGTACAAGAATGCTTGTGATTTTTGTACATTAATTTTGTATCCTGAGACTTTGCTGAAGTTGCTAATCAGCTTAAGGAGATTTTGGGCTGAGACAATGGGGTTTTCTAGATATACAATCATGTCATCTGCAAACAGGGACAATTTGACTTCCTCTTTTCCTAATTGAATACCTTTTATTTCCTTCTCCTGCCTGATTGCTCTGGCCAGAACTTCCAGCACTATGTTGAATAGGAGCGGTGAGAGAGGGCATCCCTGTCTTGTGCCAGTTTTCAGAGGGAATGCTTCCAGTTTTTGCCCATTCAGTATGATATTGGCTGTGGGTTTGTCGTAGATAGCTCTTATTATTTTGAGATACGTCCCATCAATACCTAATTTATTGAGAGTTTTTAGCATGAAGGGTTGTTGAATTTTGTCAAAGGCCTTTTCTGCATCTATTGAGATAATCATGTGGTTTTTGTCTTTGGTTCTGTTTATATGTTGGATTACATTTATTGATTTGCGTATGTTGAACCAGCCTTGCATCCCAGGGATGAAGCCCACTTGATCATGGTGGATAAGCTTTTTGATGTGCTGCTGGATTCGGTTTGCCAGTATTTTATTGAGGATTTTTGCATCAATGTTCATCAAGGATATTGGTCTGAAATTCTCTTTTTTGGTTATGTCTCTGCCAGGTTTTGGTATCAGGACGATGCTGGCTTCATAAAATGTGTTAGGGAGGATTCCCTCTTTTTCTATCGATTGGAATAGTTTCAGAAGGAATGGTACCAGTTCCTCCTTGTACCTCTGGTAGAATTCGGCTGTGAATCCATCAGGTCCTGGACTCTTTTTGGTTGGTAAGCTATTGATTATTGCCACAATTTCAGAACCTGTTATTGGTCTATTCAGAGATTCAACTTCTTCCTGGTTTAGTCTTGGGAGAGTGTATTTGTCGAGGAATTTATCCATTTCTTCTAGATTTTCTAGTTTATTTGCATAGAGGTGTTTGTAGTATTCTCTGATGGTAGATTGTATTTCTGTGGGATCGGTGGTGATATCCCCTTTTTCGTTTTTTATTGCATCTATTTGATTCTTCTCTCTTTTCTTCTTTATTAGTCTTGCTAGCGGTCCATCAATTTTGTTGATCTTTTCAAAAAACCAGCTCCTGGATTCATTAATTTTTTGAAGGGTTTTTTGTGTCTCTATTTCCTTCAGTTCTGCTCTGATTTTAGTTATTTCTAGCCTTCTGCTAGCTTTTGAATGTGTTTGCTCTTGCTTTTCTAGTTCTTTTAATTGTGATGTTAGGGAGTCAATTTTGGATCTTTCCTGCTTTCTCTTGTGGGCATTTAGTGCTATAAATTTCCCTCTACACACTGCTTTGAATGTGTCCCAGAGATTCTGGTATGTTGTGTCTTTGTTCTCGTTGGTTTCAAAGAACATCTTTATTTCTGCCTTCATTTCATTATGTACCCAATAGTCATTCAGGAGCAGGTTGTTCAGTTTCCATGTAGTAGAGCGGTTTTGAGTGAGTTTCTTAATCCTGAGTTCTAGTTTGATTGCACTGTGGTCTGAGAGACAGTTTGTTATAATTTCTGTTCTTTTACATTTGCTGAGGAGAGCTTTACTTCCAACTATGTGGTCAATTTTGGAATAGGTGTGGTGTGGTGCTGAAAAAAATGTATATTCTGTTGACTTGGGGTGGAGAGTTCTGTAGATGTCTATTAGGTCCACTTTATGTAGAGCTGAGTTCAATTCCTGGATATCCTTGTTAACTTTCTGTCTCGTTGATCTGTCTAATGCTGACAGTGGGGTGTTAAAATCTCCCATTATTATTGTGTGGGAGTTTAAGTCCCTTTGTAGGTCACTCAGGACTTGCTTTATGAATCTGGGTGCTCCTGTGTTGGGTGCATATATATTTAGGATAGTTAGCTCTTCTTGATGAATTGATCCCTTTACCATTATGTAATGGCCTTCTTTGTCTCTTTTGATCTTTGTTGGTTTAAAGTCTATTTTATCAGAGACTAGGATTGCAACCCCTGCCTTTTTTTGTTTTCCAGTTGCTTGATAGATCTTCCTCCATCCCTTTATTTTGAGTCTATGTGTGTCTCTGCATGTGAGATGGGTTTCCTGAATACAGCACACTGATGGGTCCTGACTCCTTATCCAGTTTGCCAGTCTGTGTCTTTTGATTGGAGCATTTAGCCCATTTACATTTAACGTTAATATTGTTATGTGTGAATCTGATCCTGTCATTATGATGTTAGTTGGTTATTTTGCTCGTTAGTTGCTATAGTTTCTTCCTAGTCTCGATGGTCTTTACAATTTGGCATGTTTTTGCAGTGGCTGGTACCGGTTGTTCCTTTCCATGTTTAGTGCTTCCTTCAGGAGCTCTTTTAGGGCAGGCCTGGTGGTGACAAAATCACTCAGCGTTTGCTTGTCTGTAAAGTGTTTTATTTCTCCTTCACTTATGAAGCTTAGTTTGGCTGGATAGGAGATTCTGGGTTGAAAATTCTTTTCTTTAAGAATGTTGAATATTGGCCCCCACTCTCTTCTGGCTTGTAGAGTTTCTGCTGAGAGATCAGCTGTTAGTCTGATGGGCTTCCCTTTGTGGGTAACCCGACCTTTCTCTCTGGCTGCCCTTAACATTTTTTCTTTCATTTCAACTTTGGTGAATCTGACAATAATGTGTCTTGGAGTTGCCCTTCTCGAGGAGTATCTTTGTGGCGTTCTCTGTATTTCCTGAATCTGAATGCTGGCCTGCCTTGCTAGATTGGGGAAGTTCTCCTGGATAATATCTTGCAGAGTGTTTTCCAACTTGGTTCCATTCTCCCCATCATTTTCAGGTACACCAATCAGACGTAGGTTTGGTCTTTTCACATAGTCCCAAATTTCTTGGAGGCTTTGTTCATTTCTTTTTATCCTTTTTTCTCTAAACTTCCCTTCTCTTTTCATTTCATTCATTTCATCTTCCATCAGCGATACCCTTTCTTCCAGTTGATCGCATCTGCTACTGAGGTTTCTGCAATCTTCGCATAGTTCTCGAAACTTGGCTTTCAGCTCCATCGGCTCCTTGAAGCCCTTCTCTCCATTGGTTATTCTAGTTATCCATTCTTCTAATTTTTTTTCAAAGTTTTTAACTTCTTTGCTGTTGTTTTGAATTTCCTCTCGTAGCTCAGAGTAGTTTGATCGTCTGAAGCCTTCTTCTCTCAACTCATCAAAGTCATCCTCCATCCAGCTTTGTTCCGTTGCTGGTGAGGAACTGCGTTCCTTTGGAGGAGGAGAGGTGCTCTGTTTTTTAGAGTTTCCAGTTTTTTTGGTCTGTTTTTTCCCCATCTTTGTGGTTTTATCTACTTTTTGTCTTTGATGATGGTGATGTACAGATGGGTTTTTGGTGTGGATGTCCTTTCTGTTTGTTAGTTTTCCTTCTACCAGACAGGACCCTCAGCTGCAGGTCTGTTGGAGTTTACTAGAGGTGCACTCCAGACCCTGTTTGGCTGGGTGTCAGCAGCGGTGGCTGCAGAACAGCAGATTTTCTTGAGACCACAAATTCAGCTGTCTGATAGTTCCTCTGAAAGTTTTGTCTCAGAGAAGTACCGGATTGAATGAGGTGTCAGTCTGTCCCTACTGGGGGGGTGCCTCCCAGTTAGGCTGCTCAGGGGTGAGGGACCCACTTTAGGAGGCAGTCTGACTGTTCTCAGATCTCCAGCTGCGTGCTGGGAGAACCACTACTCTCTTCAAAGCTGTCAGTCAGACAGGGACATTTAAGTATGTGGAGGTTCTTGCAGAGTTTTTGTCTGTGCCCTGCCCCCAGAGGTGGAGCCTACAGAGGCAGGCAGGCCTCCTTGAGCTGTGGTGGGCTCCACCCAGTTGGAGCTTCCTGGCTGCTTTGTTTACCCAAGCAAGCCTGGGCAATGGCGGGCGCCCCTCCCCCAGCCTCGCTGCCGCCTCGCAGCTTGATCTCAGACTGCTGTGCTAGCAATTAGCGAGACTCCGTGGGCATAGGACCCTCCGAGCCAGGTGCGGGACACAATCTCCTAGTGTGCCATTTTCCAGGCCCGTTGGAAAAGCGTAGTTAGGGTGGGACTGACCCGATATTCCAGGTGCTGTCTGTTACCCCTTTCTTTGACTAGGAAAGGGAACTCCCTGACCCCTTGCGCTTCCCGAGTGAGTCAATGCCTCGCCCTGCTTCGGCTCGCGCACAGTGCGCTTCACCGACTGTCCTGCACCCACTGTTAGGCACTCCCTAGTGAGATGAAACCAGTACCTCAAGCAGAAATGCAGAAATCACCCGTCTTCTGTGTCGCTGGGGCTGGGAGCTGGAGACCGGAGCTGTTCCTATTCGGCCATCATCGTGAATTAATTCTATACATTCTGTATTCCTTGGAGTGTGTGGTCATTGAAGTCTCTTCTCACTTAGCCTAGTAGTCAGCATATGATTGGTCAGAAATTTTCCTAAATGCCTAGAATCAATCTATCTACCTATCTGTTGATCGATTGATCTACCGATCTGTAGATATATGTGTGTATGTATGTATATATAGATATATGTGTGTATATGTAGATATATGTGTGTATGTATATATATATATATATATACATACACACATATACACACACAGATAGATAGATAATGGATCTATCTTTCTATTCATAATGTCTGTATATACATATATATATGTACAAGCACACAGACTGATAGACTGATCTGTGTATGTGTGTATATATATATACACACATTCATATATCAACATATATACGTAGATATGTATGTTAGACATATTGTTTAAATAAGTATTAAAATAACTATTTGCATTGTATGTATCAAATTTTCACTAAAGGCAGTCTTAGTTCTATCAGAAATATCTTATTTTCAGGCCAGGCATGTTGGCTCACACCTGTAATCCCAGCACTTTTGGAGACCAAGATGGGTGGATTGCTTTGAACTCATGAGTTTGAGACCAACATGAGCAACATGGCAAAACCCCAACTCTACTAAAAATACAAAAAAATTAGCCAGGTGTGGTGGCACGTGCCTGTAGTCCCAGCTACTCGGGAGGCTGAGGTGGGAGGATGGTTTGAGCCTGGGAGGTGGAGATTGCAGTGAGCAGAGATTGCACCATTGCACTGCAGCCTGGGTAACAGAGCCAGACCCTGTCTCAAAAAAAAAAAGAAAGAAAAAAAAAAGAAATCTTATTTTCAAAGACTAAGATAAAATTTATTATTAATCACTAACAACATTTCTATTCATATGTAAATGAAGCACTATAATGCATGATTTTGCTTAATCCGCTTTTTTCTACTTTGTTTTGCCAATAATTTTTTCACAAATTTATTAGCCCAACTCATCTTGAAATGAATATTTTCAGAGGAAGAAATTCTAATGTGGTGAAACCCAAATATAAATTGCAATATTTACTTACCAAAAAAGGATAAATATATTTAATTTTCTAAAGTAGGAGAAGAGATTGTTAAAAGGAGTTTTGAAAAAAATTAAGAGTATATGTTTGAACTTCATGCTGAAGTAAAATTCCTGTGAAAGTTTCAAGGAAACTGAAGGGTTAAACACCATAAAATGCTAAGTGGTTCTGTTCTTAGGGCTATATTTATATATTCATGATAAAATTAACTTTGGTCATTTTTCTAGTTAATTTGATCAGTATCTATTGTTGGTTCGAATAATCTAAGGTTTAAAATGAATTTTTTCATTGTTATTGGATTATCTAGATCAACCATTTTGCATTGCTGATAACTAGATTATCTAGATAAACTAGATAAACGCCAAATCTGTAATTCACATTCTGTTAATAGATACCACCTGTTCATAATGTCTCCACTATTATGAACGCTATTACAAATTATTTATTGTAAGTGTTCCAAAGCTCCGTAAGAATGGATCAGATCTCTCTTAAGTAAACATACTTTTCTCTATATAACATAATGCCTATTAAATATTGTTCCCATAAATTCAGATGATATCATGATTAGCTCTTTAAAAATATAACATTGATCTCATATGCAAGAAAAAAGTTTCATAAGATATTATAATATTCTAAAAGATTATAAAGTATATATTAAATATAAAATATAACCATTTTTCATCTATGTTTTAAAATCACTTTCAAATTTTGAATCCATTTAAAAAATTATTATAATGCTGGGTGTAGTGGCACACCTATAGTCCCAGCTACTTGGGAGGCTGAGCTGGGAGGATTGCTTGAGCTGAGGAGTTCAAGGCTAGCCTGGGCAATATAGTGAGACCCCATCTCTCTAGATAAATAAATCAATAAATCTTTATTAAGAGAAGAATATTAAACCAGGCTTTTCAGTGACCCATTTAAGATTTCTTAATTTTTTAAGACCCAGCAGGATTTTGACCTTGTTTATGTGAAAAAGAGTTACAGAAATACTCTTTTTATTAAAAGTTTTTTTAGAGATTTGAAAAGATTATTTAAATTTGTATTATGAAGCCTTTTATCAAATTAAGTGAAGATTTACTGAACATCTACTATCACTAAGACAAAAATAAGACACAGTTCCTAGTCTTGTGGAGACTTACAGATGCAACAGGTGGGCAGAAAATTATAGTGCAGTATAGTAATACTGGTGCCTAAAGGGCCCAATGGAACAAACAGGACCTCTACCCCAGATTTGGGAGAAGGGAGCAGGAAAGGTCTATTTAGAAAAGGTCACCTGATAGGTCAGGTGTGGTGGCTCATGCCTGTAATCCCAGCACTTTGGGAGGTCGAGGCAAGTGGATCACCTGAGGCCAGGAGTTTGAGACCAGCCTGGCCAACAAGACAAAACCCCATCTTTACTAAAAATACAGAAATTAGCTGGGCGCGGTGGCACGTGCCTGTAATCCCAGCTACTCAAGAGGCTGAGGCAGGAGAATCACTTGAACCTGGGAGGCGGAGGTTGCAGTGAGCCGAGATGGTTCCCCTGCACCACTCCAGCCTGGGCAATAGAGCAAGACTCTTGTCTCAAAAAAAAAAAAAAGAAAAGAAAAGAAAAGAAAAGATCACCTGATAGAACCTATAGCCTTCAGCAGAAGTTTGCATCCAACCCGTGGCAACTCACCACTAGAGAGTGAGCTGGAGAAACATATTTCTGATCTCACTTTTCCCGCTCTCCCCATCTGCTGCAATATCTATGACTAGCTGATTCCAACCCACAGTCTGAGAGCAAGGGAGCCCTTTGATGCATTCCATTCAGGGCACCCTCCTGGGGCACAGGGCATTGGAGGATGGAGACCACTTCTAGCATGACATATACACTCTTATTGTGAATGCCACATTAAAATAGTGCCCTTCACATTGTATGAGAAAGTTCTCACCTAATTCATTTGCAATGCAGGGAAGCCATTATTATAGAATAATCATGGTTTCTCAGCACATTCTTTGAAGGATTCTATTAAACCAGTGGGGAACTAAGAATGAATAGTATACGACAACAGTTTTTAAAAATCCAAAATTTAGTTGTACTTTATGTATTAATAGAAATGTGGGAAATGCAACTTAATTATTATATGTTTCTTGATGGTGGTTCTTGAGTTTTTCATCAGAGTCTGGGCTCGATTGTTTTCGGAGGTATTCTGGCATTAGCAAAGGGTTGGTAAAATTGTGGCAGATCTAAAAATTCCACTGAATCAATTATTTCATTGGGAGCGCTGGGTGTGTGCTTTGGAGTCAAAACAAAGCTCGTGCCTCAGTGCTAAAATATTCTAGCAAATCAGACTGCATGAAAGAGGCAAAGGTATAGTTTTTATAAAGATCCCTAAACTGATGCTCGGCATACATAATCTAATGGGCATGGAATTCCTTTGCAAAATGTCAGAGTCACCTTATACTGAAATTATACATGTTGCCTTGGTATTTAAATGCTTGAGCAAATATTAAAGAAAAAATGTAGAAAATTAAATTGTGATTTCTTTCTCATTTTAACATTAAAGTTAAGGATCATGAAGAATCGTATGAAATGATGGTAGGAGATATTTAATATTTTTATATAACTAAATAAAAATTATCACTACCACTTCCCCCCACCCCTGGCAAAAAGTGAATCCAACCAGATCAGGCCAATCAAACAAACACTCAAAACAAAAGCCCTGAAACAATAATGACTTCACACTATGTTTGGATGCACTGTTTCATTCTAAACTAGATTTGGGGAGCCATCTGCTGGCAAATTGGTAAGTTGTTTATGATTTTTTTATTGCATGTACAGTTAGGGTTGCCAGATAATTTATAGGATGCCCAGTTAAATCTGAATTTTAGATAAACAACAAATAATTTTTTAGCATAAGCACGTCAATACAGTTCAGTATTTACTCCATATGCCAATGCTACCCTGTTTTATTTTTTATTTTTTTTGAGGCAGGGTCTGGTTCTGTCGCCCAGGCTGGAGTGCAGTGGCATGATCTCAGCTCACTGCAACCTCTGCCTCCCAGGCTCGAGTGATCCTTCCAACTCAGCCTCCCAAGTAACTGAGGCTACAGGCATATGCCACCATGCCCGGCTAATTTTTGTATTTTTTTTTTGGTAGAGATAGGGTTTCGCTATGTTGTCCGGGTTGGTCTTGAACTCCTGAGCTCAGGCGATCTGCCCACTTCAGCCTCCCAAAGTGCTGGGATTGCAGGCGTGAGCCGTAGAACCTGGCTCCTACCTGGTTTTAAATTTAGAATTATATGTTTTCAAGTGACTCAAAAAAAGGTTTTCTTGAAATCTGGATAGCATGATTATTTAGGATTGCTCAACTCGTATGGTTCTATTCACACTGCTCCAGTTTGAACTGCTTGCCTTTCCCATTGAACCCTACATCTGACTCCTTGTCTATTCTCTTTTTCTTCTGCTTTGTCTATTCTTAATTGAGCTCCACTTCCTAGCCTGTGTATTTCTTTCTCGCTGCTACAGTCTCATGTTTAAGCAATCTAGGTCAATTACAACAGATAAATGAAAAACCAGAAGATAATTGTGTTCTGGTAGTACCTTAATTATAGAGTCTACTTCTTTAAAAACAAAATAAAAGAGAGACACATGCATATTTTATATTTGACCTTAAAAATGTCAATTTATTATCAAGCTATCTTGCTCTGACTGAAAACATTAATAAATAATAAATAAAAACTGACCAGGCATGGTGGCTCACGCCTGTAATCCCAGCACTTTGGGAGGCTGAGGCGGGTGGATCACTTGAGGTCAGGAGTTCGAGACCAGCCTGACCAACACGGTGAAACCCCGTCTCCACTAAAAATACAAAAATTAGCCGGATGTGTTGGGGGGCGCCTGTAATCCCAGCTACTCGGGAGGTTGAGGCACAAGAATCACTTGAACCTGGGAGGCAGGGGTTTCAGTGAGCCCAGATGGCGCCACTGCTCTCCAGCTTGGGCGACAGAGTGAGACTCTGTCTCAAAATAAATAAATAAATAATTTTTTAAAAAAAAATTAGTTTTGTGTTTGAATTAGTAATATATTCACATGCTTCTAAATTTTTTTTTTTTTTTTTTTTTTTTTGAGACAGAGTCTCGCTGTATCGCCCAGGCTGGAGTGCAATGGCGCAATCTCGGCTCACTGCAAGCTCCGCCTCCCGGGTTCACGCCATTCTCCTGCCTCAGCCTCTCCGAGTAGCTGGGACTACAGGCGCCCGCCACCACGCCCGGCTAATTTTTTGTATTTTTAGTAGAGATGGGGTTTCACCGTGGTCTCGATCTCCTGACCTCGTGATCCGCCCGCCTCGGCCTCCCAAAGTGCTGGGATTACAAGCGTGAGCCACCGCGCCCGGCCCTAAATTTTTTTTAATACAAAAGGATATTCAGTGAAAAGTCTCCATTCCTAACCTTCAGATACCCAAAAGTTCCTTGATGCAGAGGCACGCATTGTACTTGAGATGTATGTACTCAGCCATCTTGGGGAAGGACATTATTGTAAAGTGGAAGGATGCAGGAGGGTTGTCTCTCAGAAAAGGAAAAGTAAGACAGATGACAATAAGAGACTTTCTTTCCTCATAGCTGTGGTTTTTAATATAATGGCTTAATTTTATTTTGCCTATGGAGCAAATTTTTTTAAGTATTCTCTTAAATTTCAGTTGTGTCTTAACGATCTCCGATAGTTATAAAATTCAATTATTTAAAACCCGTATCATAAAATATCACAAGATGGAGATGTTGCTCCTTGAAAGTGGCAGTTAAAGTGGGTGAAGAAAAACATCTTTTTGTCTCTTTTTGGACATCTTTTTTCTTCTCTATCTTGCTCTCTGTCTTCAGTCATTCAAGGTAGTGAGAAATATTTAAAACTCAGTGTTCAAATCCCAGCTTTGTCTCTTTCTGCCTGTAATTCTGAATTAAATTAACCTTTAGGAGCCTTATCGTCATCTATAAATTCAGGCTTATGCTCACGTTATGAGAATGAAATTAAATGATGTACTTGAGATGACAGTGCCCTCCAGCCAGAGCCCACCAGGAGCACAGCAGTAATCGAACGAACTGGGTTTATTACTCATTGCAGCAAGGGAGAACACACACCATGGGGGAACTGTGGGGCTTCTCAGTAAGAGGGTATCAGACCTATTATTGGATTTGGGCTGCGGTTGGGTGGTCTGTGGAAGGATCCAAGGAAGTAGGGGTCCACTCTGGATTGAATGCTGTCAGAATGCAGGGAAAGTCTATGACTAGGCATCTCAGTGTTTATAGGGACAGTAGACTACAGCAAGGCTAAAATTCTAAAGGTAAAGAATCACTAGAGGCTCATATTAGCTGGAAGAAGAGCTATTGGTATTTAGGGGTTGCACAGTGACCTCATTTTTGTCTGTGCTTAGACAAACTTATGAAGTGGTCTTGTTTTGTCGCACTTCCTCATGGTCTCAGAGTGACTTGACTGGTGTCAGTGTTCTGAGAGATTGTTTATACGCAACAGGAGAATAACTTGGCCTAGGTGTGAGCTCCCGGCCAGCTTCTGCTCCCACTCAGGCCTACCTATAAGTTTTAGGCCAGTCCCTAGATGTCAGGGGCTGCTTTTTTTTTTTTCTCAGAAAGCATCTGGCTCTTACTAAATGCTCAAAAAAACTTAATTACATCTGGATTTTATTTAAATTATTTAATGACATATTGTTCTCCCTTGTTATTGGATAATGAGCTCCTTAGGGCAGAGGACATAGTTCAACTTTTTCTCTGTCCAACATGAAATAGGTACTTAATACTACTGAAACAAGAAATGCCTTCCAGGGCCTGTCCGTGAATGCTTTTCTTTTCTCTCCTTCTATGTCCCTACTATCCTTTTCTCTTCCTTGATCTTCTGTAGTAAACAGATACATATAAGGTTTATAAAGCAGTGATTTCTATGGCACAATCACAGAATCATATTCCTTTAAAGCAGTCAGCCAGGACAGAAATTTTACTCTTTATTCTCTCAGAGTTAAGAGGGCCTAAGCACAAGGACATAATAGCTCTTCTTTAAAACCTTCATTATTTAAAATTCTCTTGCACCCAGAAATTCCTAGGAGCCTCTCATCTTCCTCATCACAACTTCACTCAGCCTCCTGCACACACTTCGTGGCCCCTCAGTTTGCTCCGCTCTGCTCTGCACAGCAGCACACAACACTGCACTCCCTAGGACCTGCCCTGGGGCCCCCAGGCCAGGGAAGGTTTTCTCCCCACCTCGAATGCTCTTCTTAGGCTCTGGTGGACTTTTTCTGGTTCTATTTCCTTCCTTCCTTCCTTCCTTCCTGCCTCCCTCCTTCCTTCCTTCCTTCCTTCCTTCCTTCCTTCCTTCCTTCCTTCCTCCCTCCCTCCCTCCTTCCTTCCTTCTTTCCTTCCCTCCTTCCCTCCTTCCCACCTTCCTTCCTTGCTTCTCATTCGTTCGTTTGTTCATTGTTTTTTTTTTTTGAGTTGGAGTCTGGCTGTGTTGCCCAGGTTGGAGGGCAGTGGCATGATCTCGGCTCACTGCAGCCTCCACCTCCTGGGTTCAAGTGGTTCTCCTGCTTCAGTCTCCTGAGTAGAAAGACCGCCACTGCACCTAGACTTTCTGGTTCTATTTTATTCTCAAAGACTTAGGATGATTGTAGGTGGATTTGTATCTTCCTGTAATGGTGGGCTAGGTTTTTCAGATCAATGATCCCACAGAAAACAATTTTTAAAATTCTAGAAAACTATGAAAAAACAACAGAAACTTTGGGCCAGGCACGGTGGCTCACGCCTGTAATCCCAGCACTTTGGGAGGCTGAGGCAAGTGGATCACTTGAGGTCAGGAGTTTGAGACCAGCCTGGTCAACATGGTGAAACTCCATCTCTAATAAAAAATATTAGCCAGGTGTGATGGCACGCACCTGTAATCCCAGCTACTCAGGAGGCTGAGCCAAGTGAATCTCTTGAACCTGGGAGGTGGAGGTTGCAGTGAGCCGAGATCATGCCACTGCACTCCAGCCTGGGCAATAGAGCGAGATTCCAAAAAAAAAAAAGAAAAAGAAAGAAAGAAAGGAAGGAAGGAAGAAAGGGAGAGAAAGAGAGAGAGAGGAAAGTAGGAAGGAAGGAAGGAAGGAAGGAAGGAAGGAAGGAAGGAAGGAAGGAGGAAAGAAGGAGAAAAGAAAAGAAAGGAACTTTGCAAAGCTGACAACATGGTGAGGAATTGAAAGGCAAAATTGAAGCTAAACCAGGAAAACCAGAAAGGTGATAAGGGCACAGAATCTGCTTTTGCCCTGAGGGGATTTGTGAGTCCCAGCAAATGGGAACCTTCATTGAGATGAACTTGTCATGAGGTGAGAAAGGAGGTAAGGAGGTGAGAAATGAAAGCACTGGGTCTATAGAAGATGCAAGTCTAATGAGACCTTTACAATCTTACGTTGGGGGCCCACAGGCCTGCATCCTTAGGGTTGGGGTGAACCCTAAGTAAATGAGACCTCGTGTAGATTTTCTTTGTGGGTTTGGGAATCTCAAATCTTGGACCAGTTGGTCTTATGTTGGTTGTACCCCCAAGGAGCATGGTAAAAACAAATGCAAATGTTCTTTGGAGGAAGACGTTTTTCATCTAGGCCTCAGATTATTCCTACAAATAATACTTCAGATACAGGCTGGGCGCGGTGGCTCATGCCTGTAAACCCAGCACTTTGGGAGGCCGAGGCAAGTGGATCACCTGAAGTCAGGAGTTGGAGGGCAGCCTGGCCGACATGGCGAAACCCTAGCTCTACTAAAAATACAAAAAAAATAATTAACCAGGGGCGGTGGCACATGCCTGTAATCCCAGTTATTCAGAAGGCTGAGACAGGAGAATCACTTGAACCCGGGAGGCAGAGGTTGCAGTGAACCGAGATCGTACCACTGCACTCCAGCCTGGGCAACAGAGGGAGAATCCATCTCAAAAAAAAAAAAAAAAATCAGGTACAGTGGGCTGCTCAGCACAATAATGAACATGATAATCAACACTATAAAGACAGACAACAATGGAAAACCCTAACCATTAAAATAGAAAACAAAATAAGACCTGGTGAAATGACAGCATGTGTGAATAAGCTTTAGAGCTGAGCCTTGGCTATGATGTTATGAACAGGGACATCTAGAAAGAGGTGCATTAATAGAAGTAGATTGTTTGAATAATTTCCTTCCACAAATGAAGCAAGATTCTTCAGAGTGTTCTAACCCATTTCTGTGAATTGTGAGGCTTTCTACTATGGCTGGTAGGAATAGGGACTCTCTGGCCTTTTGTGAGCGCCAACAACTGTTTCCTCTTCTGTTTAATCCTTTCACGTGGTTCTTTCCCTGACCTTGGGTAATTTCCTCACACATACGCGTTAATTAATACTCAACTGGATACTAAAGGGGGATGGCACATCTCCAGAATTTCTCTGCCTGGCTTTCTGATCCTGTACTTGGCTCTCCTGGACTTGCAACTGAATGTCCTCGACCCAGAGACACTGCCGGTCTCCACTTGAGCTCCCAGTGTGCTGGGGCCTGAAAATATTCTCTACACATTTAGCTGGAGATAATTATAGTTACACCTCATTTGTTTCCATCTTTCAGGGATCACTGTCCTCAGTTGCCTAGTGTCAATATCTTGAATGCTGTTGTTTCTTAATATTTTGTCCAGTTTTTTGGTTATTTCAGGTGGGAGGGTAAATCAGGTCCCTGTTTCTCCATCTTGACTGGAAGCAGAAATTGTCTTTAAAAAAAAAAAAAAAAAAAAAACTTTCTCAAAAAAATTTTTAAAAAATAGAAAAAAACAAAAAACAAAACCACTAGATTATAGTGACTTAAACACAAAGAGACAACCAACAAATACCTAACATTACGATAACATGAGAAACAGATTTTACTCAGTATAAAGAATGGCTTTCTATAATCAAAGTTATGCAAAGATGGAATAGTTTTCCTTGAAACGTGGTGAGTTTCTCTATTGCAGCAAATGCTAACAGAGGTTATCAGCATTGTTGGAATATTACAGGGCATATACAAGTAGGAGTCTGCAAACTACTGCCCACGGGCCACACCTGGCCCACCACCTGTTTTTGTAAATTAAGTTTTATTGCCACACAATCATACAATTTTGTGCTACAGTGACATAATGGAGCAAAGACTGTGCCACTCAAAGCCTAAGATATTTACTACGTGACCCTTTTCAGAAAAAGTTTGCCAAACCCTGGATTCAAGCATCTGATATGGCTGATGTGAGAAAATCATTAATTTGACCCCTTCTAAACCTGAAAGTCTGTGGACCTGGGGAAGCAGGGAATAAGTTTTTTGTCTGGCTGGGTGCGGTGGCTCACTCCTGTAATCCCAACACTTTGGGAGGCAGAGGTGGGCAGATCACTTGAGGTCAGGAGTTCGAGACCAGCCTGGCCAACATGGTGAAACCCCGTCCCTACTAAAAATACAAAAACTAGTCAGGCATGGTGGCATACGCCTGTAATCCCAGCTACTTGGGAGGCTGAGGCAGGAGAATCGCTTGAACACAGGAGGCGGAGGTTGCAGTGAGCCGAGATCACACCACTGCACTCCAGCCTGGGCAACAAGAGTGGAACTCCGTCTTTAAAAAAAAAAAAAAAAAAAAAAAAGTTTATTGTCTAATCGAATTATGCATCTTCCTTTATCACATATCTATGTTGATTTTACCATTATATTTTCCTCCCCACTGCAATTCTTTGGGTAAAGTCAATTCTCCCCAAATATTACTGTTCTTATTCTTTAATTGCATACCTTCTATACTACCACCATAAACACTTTGTGCGGCGGTAGCAGTTTATTCTTCCCCTTTTTCTTCTACTACCACTTTTTTCCTTTCTTTTCATCTTCTCTCTTCCTCTTGTTTCTCCTTTTCTCTTTCTTAACCTCTTCTGTCTCTCTCTCCCTTCTCTTTCCCTTCCTTCTTCTTTTGCCTCCTCTTCTTTTCCTTTTTTTTTTTTTTTGAGATAAAGTCCTGCTCTGTCACCCAGGCTGGAGTGCAGTGATGCAGTCTCAGCTCACTGTAAACTCTGCCCCTCGAGTTCAAGCAATATTTCCACCTCAGCCTCCCGAGTAGCTGGAACCACAGGCGTGTGCCACCACACCCCGCTAATTTTTTGTATTTTTAGTAGAGACAGGGTCTCACCATGTTGACCAGGCTGGTCTCAAACTCCTGACCTCAAGTGATCTGTCTGCCTCTGCCTCCCAAAGTGCTGAGATTACAGGCGTGAGTCACTGTGCCCAGCCCCTCTTCTTCTTTTTTATTTAATAATTATTTATTGAGCACTATGCCAGAGTGTATTCTAGATACTGGGGATATAGCGGGCAACAAGACAATCTGCTGTCCCAAAGCTTACTTTGGAACCCCAATTTGGAAAGCATAGCCATCGCATGTTCCCAGGCCACAAGCAAGTTAGCATCACTGAAAGGGGTTTCAGAGACTCCAAAGCAAGGCACGCTCACCAACCTTCATGATGCAAGAAAACCCACAGTGATCATCCTGAACAGAGCTGACATGCTTTCACAGCCTTGTCAACTTGCTGTCAAACATAAGTGGAAAAATCTCCTGATTGAAAAAACACTTAATAATAGTCACCTAGGATGACCGTGAGAAAAGTTTGGGAGCCACTGTCCTCAAAGAACAATCACAGTGCCACATATGGTTTTTGTATATGTGCTATATCAAAATGTTTTTGCCTCTAAGTTGCTGAAAGAGATCTTCTTTTGAGGATGAAAGGTACGATCACTGAAAGAGCATATGACAACATGAAGTAACTTGTATATCAGAAAGTCACCAATGCCCCAGAGTTAATCTTCCTAATTTTATTGAAAATGTAAAAATAGCTTCTGCTTCAATCTCCATGCAAAATCTTTGCACTTTAGTTTCTGTTAATTACTTTTTTTTTTTTTTTGAGATGCTCTGTCGCCCAGGCTGGAGAGCAGTGGCACCATCTCAGCTCACGGCAAACTCTGCCACCCAGGTTCAAATGATTCTTGTGCTTCAACCTCCCGAGTAGCTGGGACTAGAGGTGTGCACCACTATGCTGGCTAATTTTTGTATTTTTAGTAGAGATGGGGTTTTGCCATGTTGCCCAGGTCTCAAACTCCTGGCCTCAAGTGATCCTCCCACCTTGGCTTCCCAAAGTGCAGAGATTACAGGAGTGAACCACCACACCCAACCCTAAATTAATTTTTTTTTTTTTTGAGATGGAGTCTTGCTCTGTCACCCAGGTGCCCAGGCTGGAGTGCAATGGCACGATCTCGCTCACTGCAGCCTCCGCCTCCTGGGTTCAAGTGATTCTCCTGCCTCAGCCTCCTGAGAAGCTGGGATTACAGGCGCATGCCACCATGCCTGGCTAATTTTTGTATTTTTAGTAGAGACGGGGTTTCACCATGTTGCCCAGGCTGGTCTTGAACTCCTGACCTCATGATCTGCCCACCTCTGCCTCCCAAAGTGCTGGGATTACAGGCATGAGCCACCGCGCTCGGCCCCTAAATTAATTTTTTAACAAAAAAATCTTCGGAAGAATTTACATTTTTATCACAGTCCATTTTTTTTTCTCAGAATCTTGGCTTTAATATGGGACTAATATAAATTATAATACTGGGAAATAAGCAATGCTAATTATAGAGGCGTGTGTACTTATGAAGCATTTTACCCAACAATTTAAGTGTCTTCACCTCTAAAATGAGCTTCATTCTTTGGACTTTAAACTCTCGTTTACAGAAAACTTCTAAAACAAAATTGCTGCAAAGTTCTCCAATTGTTTCAGACACAGGGAGCCACTGTTTGGCAAACCAGATTGATCTTGTTTCTTTGTTCTCTACTTGAATCCTGCTGTCTGTTCCATTTCTCTGGGTATGCAGTTTATACCTTTGTTTAAATGCTTTCAAACTGAAATGTGTGTTCATGAAAGGTATTCAGTAGATCTGACGAATAGGTACCTTGACATTACTTTGCTTCAAATAAACTTCCAAATATCTACTACTGAAAAGGATATATCTCTAATATTCCTCATTGCTTCTTTCTGATTCATTTGAACAGAACAACTTAAAACTGGCTATGTTTTGGAAAAAATATAATATTATATCATAGCTTTATCAAAATTCCTCTTATCTGCTCAAAATGTTACAGAAGGAATACATGCAGATTAAGATTAAGCAAATGCTATGAAAAAGTTTAATGTAATATACAAAGGAAGTTTGTTATTATGTTATATTATGATGAATTTTTTCCTATGGTAACTGTATTTGCTGTGATTTCTTATTTAATAAGATTGATGACTTGAAAACTGTAATTTTCTACTACTTAAACCACTTCTGTATAAACAATGGTAGATAACATATATGATTACAAATACAAAATTTAAAATGCTAGTGTGTGTGTTTTAAACACATAAACAAAAATTAACTCAAAATGAATCACAGACTGAAATATAAGACCTAAAACTACTGAACTCTTAGAATAAAACAGAAATCTTTGTGACCTTGTATTAGGCAATAGTTTCTTAGCTATGACACCAAAAGCAAAAACAACAAAAGAAAAAAGATAAATTGAACGTCATAAAAATTTAAATGTACATTATCAGGAGCAAATTAAATATACATCATCAACAAAAGAAAAAAGATAAATTGAATGTCATAAAAAATTTAAATATACATCATCAAGAGCAAAAACTTTAGTGGTACAAAAAACACTGTCAAGAAAATGAAAAGGTAGCCCACAGAATGGGAGAAACTCTTTTCAAATCATTTATTTGATAAAGGGCTTGTATCCAGAATTTATTGTTTAAAACTCTCTTACAACTCAAACTAAAAAGACAAATTACCCAATTAACATATAAGGAAAAGATCTGAGTAGACATTTTTCCAAAGAAGAAATTCATGTGCCCATAAGCACATAAAAAACATGCTCAGTATCATTAGTCTTTAGGAAAATTCAAGTCAAAATCGCAATGAGATACCAATTCACACCCACTGTGATAATCGTATTTTTAAAAGAAGGAAACTAAGTGTTGGTGAGGACATGGAGAAATTGGAACCCATACATTGCTGGTGGGAATGTAAAAATGATAAAGTTCCTTTGGAAAACAGTTTGGCAGTTCCTCAAAAAGTTAAACATAGACTTACCATTTTATTCAGTAATTATATTCCTAGGAGAAATGGGAAACGGTGTTCAAACAAAAACTTGTACACAAATGTTCATAGCAGCACAATTCACAATGGTCAAATGGTAGAAACAACTCACATGTCCATCAACTGATGATTAGATAAACAAAATGTAGTTTGTTCATACAATGGAATATTATTTGGTCATAAGAAAGAATGAAGTACTGATACATGATACGACATGGATGAACCTTGACCACATCATGCTAAGTTAAAGAAATCAGACACAAAATGCCATCTACTGTAGGATTTCGTTTATATGAAATGTCCCAAATAGGCAAATCCATGGAGACAGAAAGTAGATAGTGTTGCAAGGGGATGGTAGGAAGGAGGAATGAAAAGTGACTCCTAGTGGATACAGGATTTCTTTTGGGGGTGATGAGAAAATGTTCTGGAATTATGTAGTGGTGATGGTTGCATGACTTTGTGAATATACTAAAAACCACTGAGTTGTATACTTTAAAATGTTGAATTTTATGGCCTATGGAGTTATAACTCAATAAAAAATTGTATGAGTAAAAAGTGCAAATGTATGGTTGAAATCAAATCCTTATAGACTACCGAATAAAATTAATTTCATCTAATTTATAAACATGCAGGTGACATCAGAGCAATCCTTTCTAATGCTATTATATAGTATATATTTACCTGGCTTGAAATTTAAGTATAAAATTAGAAATTGTTTACCATCCTCATGTGAACCTGGGGAAAAAAATAAAGATGCAATTTATGAATAATGGAATGAAAGAAACTGCTGATGGTTCCAACAAAATTGATCCAATTGAAAATAATTTTCGGCTGGGCGAAGTGGCTCACACCTGTAATCCCAGCACTTTGGGAGGCTGAGGTGGGCGCATCACCTGAGGTCGGGATTTCGAGACCAGCCTAACCAACGTAGAGAAACCCCGTCTCTCCTAAAAATACAAAATTAGCTGGGCATGGTGGCGCATGTCTGTAATCCCAGCTACTCAGGAGGCTGAGGCAGGAGAATCCCTTGATCCCGGGAGGCGGAGGTTGCGGTGAGCTGAGATCGCACCATTGCACTCCAGCCTGGGCAACAAGAGCAAAACTCCATCTCAAAAAAAAAAAAAGAAAAGAAAGAAAATAATTTTCATAACTGATGAACACATATTTATCAAGCCTTTACCATTTGTAAGACAATATGATGAGCATTTTGATAGGTTATCTACCATAAGGCCAGCATGATGCAAGGCTCCATGAAGCTTACATAAGAAATGAATGAGAATCCTTGCTTGAAATCTGGTTAAGGAAATAGACTAACATAGCTGAAGCAGTTAGGGAGCAAATGTGTTATGTGTTTCAGGGCTGAATGGTATTACAGACTCGTCGAATTACAATGCTGAGTGTTCCTTGGTACTCTTCTACCCCAAATTTATCTTTTTGCAAGTACTGCCTTCAGGAAGAAAATGTGACAAAACTCCACAAAGAGGCAAACGTATCAACCCATCCAATAGATATTTAGTGAGTACCTACTAAGTGCCAGGCATCTGAATCTCAATAATTTATTATGAAAATGAAAATCGGACCAATTTAGTCATGAAATTTATTAAATTCAGCAATAAAATTTGTGGTTAGGAAAGGTGTTTTCTCAAGAGGCCCATGTTTAAACACACCTACCTATATATTTTTCTGTTATCAAAGAGATATTCAAGTTGAAGGCTGTAAACTTTTTTTTTCTTTTGATACAGGGTCTCGCTCTGTCCCCAGACTGGAGTGCAATGGCATGATCTCGGCTCACTGCAACTGCCATCTCCCGGGTTCAAATGATTCTCCTGCCTCGGCCTCCCGAGTAGCTGGGATTACAGGCACCCGCCACTATGCCTGGCTAATTTTTGTATTTTTAGTAGAGATGGGGGTTTTGTCTTGTTGGCCAGGCTGGTCTCGAACTCCTGACCTCAAGTGATCTGCCCGCTTTGGCCTCTCAAAGTGCTGGAATTACAGGCGTGAGCCACTGAGCCCGGCTGCTGTAAACATTTAAAACAGAATTTAATGTGGCCAGGCACAGTGCTTGTAATCCCTGCACTTTGGGAGGCTGAGGTGGGTGGATCACTTGAGGTCAGGAGTTTGAGACTAGCCTGGCCAACATGGCAAAACCCCATCTCTACTAAAAATAAAAAAATTAGTCACGCTAGTGGTGGCACACGCCTGTAGTCCCAGCTACTTGGGAGGCAGAGGTTGCAGTGACCCAAAATCGCGCCACTGCACTCCAGCCTGGGTGATAGAGTGAGACTCCATCTCAAAAAAAACAAAAGCAAAAACAAAAACAGAATTTAATGCTACTTTTCAGAGTAGACAATATGTGATTAAGCTACCATTTAACTTGACTACTAATTTTTTTTTTTTCCCGGAAAGAACATAATGGATTCTGGATTCTGTAGTCAGAGACCAACCTAGGTTCTGATCTTTAGTTACTAGCCATGTAACCTTGGGCAAGTCATTTAATCTCTCAGTCTCAGTTTCCTCATCGGCAAAATGGAGATAACAATATTTCCTATCTTGCTGGATTGCCCTGGGTTTTAATTAAGGCAATGTAGATAAAAGTTTCAGCATTGTGCCTAGTACTTCATAGACTTCAATTAATGTTAAATATGATATTTGGGGAAAAGATTATTTAATCAGCTATTTTCTCCAGTTACAATTCATAAAGCAGCCTTGGAGATGGAGGATGTATCTTCGCCTTAAAATAATGTCAATTTTTTTTTACTATTACTTTTCATTACATATTTCTGAAAACAAAAACTAAAAATGTAAAAAAGTCTTAACTAAAAGATAGATTTTGAATAGAGGCAATAAAATATTTTATGTAAGACAGGTTTTATTTGTTTATTCTTTTTTTTTTTTTTTTTTCGAGAAGGAGTTTCACCCTTGTCGCCCAGGCTGGAGGGCAATGGTGTGATCTCGGCCCACTGCAGCCTCCACCTCCTGGGTTCAAGTGATTCTCCTGCCTCAGCCTCCCGAGTAGCAGGGATTATAGGTGCCCGCCACCACGCCCACCTAATTTTTGTATTTTTAGTAGAGATGAGGTTTCACCATGTGGGCCGGGCTGGTCTCGAACTCCTGACCTCAGGTGATCCACCCTCTTCAGCCTCCCGAAGTGCTGGAATTAGAAGCGTGAGCCACCACACCTGGCCTATTTATTCATTTATTTAAAAAAAAATTTTTTTTAAGTAAGACAGGTTTTAAAATGTTGACCTGCCTTGGCACAGTGGCTGACATCTGTAATCCCAGCACTTTGGGAGGCCAAGGAGGGAGGATCACTTGAGCTCAGGAGTTCAAGACCAGCCTGGGCGATATGGTGAAACCCCATCTCTACAAATACAGAAAAATTAGCTGGGTCCGGTGGTGCGTGCCTGTGGTCCCAGCTATTCAGGAGGCTGAGTGGAAGGCTGGCTTGAGTCTTGGAACTGGAGATTGCAGTGAGCCAAGATTGTGCCACTGCACTCCAGACTGAGTGACAGAGTGAGACCCTGTCTCAAAAGTTGACTTGCCAGAATCCAACTTCCTTGAAATCAGAGTGGAAGAAACTCATATTTAGAGAATAGGGAAGAGTGTAGGCTGGAAGGCAGGGACTTGAGGAACTGGTCACGGCAGTCATGGAAGGTTCCTCAGAGCATGCTGAGAGGTTTTGCTTCCTGCCACAGCAACTGACATTCCTGTAAGTGGAAATTCTATAAATTGACCAGAACCATAAATGAGAAGCTGAATAAGGCAAAGTTTTATATGACAGTCAAGCGATTAAAACTACAGGTCAGGCTGGGTTCGGCAGCTCACGCCTGTAATCCCAGCACTTTGGGAGGCCGAGGCGGGTGGATCATCTGAGGTCAGGAGTTCGAGACCAGCCTGACCAACATGGAAAAACCCTGTCTCTACTAAAAATACAAAATCAGCCAAGTGTGGTGGCGTGCGCCTGTAATCCCAGCTACTCTGGAGGCTGAGGCAGGAGAATCACTTGAATCCGGGAGGTAGATGTTGCAGTGAGCTGAGATCACACCATTGCACTCCAGCCTGGGCAACAAGAGCAAAACTCCATCTCAAAAAAAACAAAACAAAAAAAAAAAACCTGCAGGTCATCTTATGGCCTGGGCCCTTGAATGAGTAGGCATTCTTTCAAAGTTAAGGAAATAAGGCACAAAAAAGTTTAATAATTGGCACTTAATTACTAACTCAATATTCTTATTTTAAAAGTTAGTAGTAGGTCTAGGCTCAGTATTTCACACTGGCAACTTGCTGAGGGAGGTTGAATTCAATAGAGACAGAAAGTAAATTGGTGATTGATTGCCAGGGGCTGGAGGGGGTAGAATGAGGATGGAGTTATTGATTTAAATCAATGGGGTCACAAGGGGTGAAGAGAATAGACAAGGTTCCCGTCCTTATGGAGGTTAGTGTCTATCAGGGAGACAGACAAGTTAAACAAACATTGCAAGAGGTGGAGGGGGCTGGGTCAGCGGCACTTATGCAGGAAGTAATTTCTAAGAAGCAGTAAGTTACGGTAAGAGAGATTATGAATATAATTTACTTCCTGTCTCTATTCACCAGGAAGTAAATTATGGTGTTCTTGGCAAAGTAAACAGTATAAAGGCCCACAGATGAAACAGCACATGGTATGCTTAGGGAACTGAAAAAAGTTTAGATCAGTGGAAATGCGGTGGGGAACAGGAAGAGGCAGATGAGGGTCAGACCACTCGTGTGACAAAACAAAGGGGAACCATCAAAAGGTGTTGAGGAGGCAAATGACATGATCACATTTGCGTTTTGGAGACATCACTGCAGAATGTAGGATGGATTGGGGTGAGGCAAGGCTGGAGGTGGAAAGACCGGTTAGGAGACTAGGAAGGATAACCATGGGGAGAGGTAGTGTGCCTGAACCAGGGTGGTAACCCTGAGGATGATGAGAGGTAGACAGGAGTAAGAGATACGAAGTTGAATCAGCAGGATTTACTGATTAATTGGAATGAGATATCAGAGAAAAGGGATCAAGGTTCTGGCATGGGCAACTTGGAGCCCTTCACTGTTCCAGGGGCACAGAAAGGGAGGTGATTTGGGGAGCTTTCAGTTTAGAAATGTTACGATCGTGGTACTTCCAAAGATATTCAAACGAATATACCTAGTAGATGCAAAGACTTGGCCTTGAACCGTCACTAGTCATCCACCTGGGGATGGTAATTGTAGCCATGGGAGGAGATCAGATCCAGGGAAAGTAGAATGAAAAGAGAAGGGATCTCTTCTCTTTTGGTAGAACCACAGGGAAATGCTAACGAGTCAGAGAAAGACAGGAGGGAGGAGCCAGAAAAGGAAAGAGAGGTGAGGCCAAGAGGAATGAGGAGAATCATAGGATCATCGTGTCACAGAGGCCAAGGAAAGGAAGAAGTGGTCAAATGTGTCAGCTGCTAAAGAGAGGTCAGTAGAGCAAGGACTGAAATTTGCTATTGAATTTAGTAACAAGGAAGTTGTTAGCAACTTAGGAGATTTCAGTGGAAACCCAGATTTCAGTAAGTAGATGAGTAAGTAAGGCAGTGGAAACCATTCTTTTATGAAGTAGATCTGTGACATCGCCAGAGGGAAATGTGGAGTCAAATAGAGTCGGTTCTTAAAACAAACAAACAGAAAAGATGGGACAGTTTAAATGAGAAAAAGAAGTCAGTCAGTAAAAAATGCGGAGGTTCAGGGCCAGGCATGGTGACTCACACCTGTAATCCCAGCACTTCGGGAGGCCGAGGCGAGCGGATCACTTGAGGTCAGGAGTTTGAGATCAGCTTGTCCAACATAGTGAAAACCCGTCTCTACTAAAAATACAAAAATTAGACGAGTGTGGTGGCAGGTGCCTGTAATCCCAGCTACTTGAGAGGCTGAGACACGAGAATCACTTGAACTTGGAAGGTGAACTTTGCAGTGATCTGAGATTGTGCCACTGCACTCCAGACTGGGCGACAGAGCCAGACTCTGTAAAAAAAAAAAAAAAAAAAAAAAAAAAAAAAAAAAAAGTTGGGGGAAGTAGAAGATACAAGAGAGAAGGATTTTAATTGATAGAACAAGATACCATAGAAGGCAGATCATTTGCTTTAGATAGGAGGCGAATAGGAGAAACCTGTCTCCTATTGTAACAGATGTGGGAAGAAGGATAGGATGCCTTGGATCCATTTAAGTTTCTGAGTTGCATGCGGTGGGTGCTGGAACCAGCTCCTACAAGCTTACAGGAGCCAATTGTTAATTTTCAGCAATGTTGCTAATTGGTTAACCTCACATTAACAGCTGGAATTCAGCCACAGTGGGGATATTTACATCATGGAAATTAGTAAATACTATACCTCAAGACTTCCCCATACCCTGACATCTGGAGAGCCAGTTATCAGGCATTTACTCATACCACTGGTTAGGGTAGGAAAGTGAAGGAGTTCCTCAATAGCATTATCTTCTCTGTTGGGGAGGAAGGCAGGGGTCAGGTTTTGAGGAAAGTGAAAACGTTGAACTCTGTGAAGCACTGTGCAGAGGAGAGACAGCCACCTAGGAAAATACTAAATGACTACCACGTTGTTTTGAGGAACCAGTTAAGGATGGAGACTATTAGTTTACAGTGCAATTGACGTATACATTTGTAAGATTTCTTCTTGCAAAGGGAGCAGCCTGGGGATCTTAGCAGAGAAATGGATAGGTGGTTTGATCTGGAGTCAGTCTTTTGCCTGGCACCTGTAATGGAAGAATGAAACACAGCAAGGATGACAGAGTTTTTGCAAGAGAGTAGCTGCAGTAATGGACCGTGGAACTTAAACTGTAAAGGGAAGGAGGTGAAGGTGGGAGAAGGTGATATGTAAGAAGGCAGAAGAGTCACGTTTTCCTGGTATCACATGCTTTGAGTCCCCTTACTATCCTGGCCTCATTTTTGCAACTTGGCCCTCCCATTTGGTAACGTCCCTTTTAGAATGTGGCATCCAACTGCAAGCCCCTCAGTCTTGCACAATGTTCCAGCTTGGCCTGACCATCAAACACCACATCATTGTCCTTATTTTAGATGTCATGCCTGAAAGATGTCGATGCCCAGCCTCACTGAGAGAACTTAGAATAATTGTTAGCCATGCAAGATCAATGAGCGGAAACAAGGATAGGCAGACTTTTAAAATTTATTGGAATGATCTGATACTTGAAAATCTTTTCCTCTGCATTAGCTAACTGAATATCCAATGAATAATCATGGATTATCATAGCTAACAGAATATCCAATGAAAAATCATGGATATTCTACAATATATACAATCACTCTGGCTCATCAATACCAAACATAATTGCCATGAGGACATTATTTTATGAATTATTAGAAAAGCATAAAGTACTAACTAAATAGGGAATTTCAGAGAGTTAGTGCAAAACCTCAAAATGGCTTTCAAAGAAGCTTGTTTTCTCAAAGTAGTTTAACCAATGGGAGGAAAATCACTTCTGGATTATACAGAATTTGTTCATAAGGTTTGATCAGAAGGTGACCTAGTGATGGGGCTACTAATAATGGGAGAACTACACGAAAGAACAAATCTGCTGTTACGAGACTCCAGGGCACGGGAACTATTACTCTAATTTCAAGTGACAATGAGTTTTTATAGCTGATAGCTACTTATGTCTCCCAAAACACTCTAATGCACGTACCTGTCAGAAATATGTGTATTTAATAGACTACATTCCCCATGTCACCTTTCCATCAGATTTAAATGAATTGGGTATAGTGTCATGTTTTAATTTCTCAATAAACATAATATATGTAACAGGAATTTTCCTCCTGAATTAAAAATGTCATTTCAGTGAGATAACCAAATTGATGGTACTCTGAATTTGCAATTCATCACGATATCTGCCAGATTTAACAAATATAATTCACTTTCTCCTACTACCCTGTGATCAGCTAGAGGTCATGGCTTTGACAAATCTAGACTCCCTGGTGCTTTGGGTATAAATCTTGCCCACGTAACTTCTGTTATTTCTTATGAGGTATATGAAGGTGAATAGCATGCAGTTTTTACACCGGCGAGGGCATTTTTCTTCAGCAAAATAATTATCTCATTGCATTTCCCACTTGAATAGCTGACATCCCCCTGCCCCTCAAAAACATGGAAAACAAAAGCTATCCATTTTAGTCCCCTCATGCTAGGTTTTTTTTCTTACCATTTCCCCCCTGTTTTTTCCATTCTTGGGGTATTTGGATATGAGGGAAGATGAAGAAGTAACAGAGTGAGAAACGTTCATTTTTCTTGTGTCACTCTTCACATTGGCCAGCAAGGGGAGTTGTAGAACAATTACAGTGGTTTGAGCTGATATACTTGTGAGCATACCTCTCACAATTGGTTAGGAGTCACAATGTCTTTTGCCCTGGACTCCCTGTGTAACACAGGGAGTATTTTGTGTACCCGTCTAGTTTCCCTTTCATCTCATAGTTTGCTGACCAAAAATTAATTGTGAACTTCAAAATAAAAACGTACTGAAATGGTGAGACATTGGAAATGAAGTGAGCCTTCTATGCCCAGGTGGCATAAAAATCTAATTGTAGCTTCAAGCAGCCCAAGCCCCTTTAATGCGGATAAGAGAGCATTCAACTGACTTCAATAAAAAGGGACTTAAATGGAAGGGAGGTGGCCTTGAGGAGAGCTGGCCTTGACTGCTGGGACTGAGGAGGCCATTGTTCTACATTCTCCTGGGGCTTAGGGAGATTGACAAGGCACCTGCTGCTTTCCAGAGATGAACGTTTAGGTCAGCCCCGAAAACACCCAGGCCTGAGACACTCCCCTGGCCTCTTGGCCCCCTGCCATCCAGGTGCAGGAGATACAAAGGCACAAAGCAAAGGCATGGGAAGAGACCTTTGGAGAGATCTGGGGAGACTGTTTCTGCTCCATCAACAATCCAGGACAGCTCTCTCCCCTTTAAATCATCTTGCATGCTTCTTAGCTCCAAAGCTTTCTATGTTCTTCCATGGATTCCTCTACTGTATCTATGCCATAGGAACATTTGATTACTAACCGCTTTCACAGATCATGGTTCACTTCACTGAGTTTGGGACCAGGATCCATGAATACGTACCCTATTTAATGCCTTAATGCTGCTTTCCCAATTCCCATCCTGGCTACTGAATATATTTTGCTATTGACTGCAAAATAGACTAAAAATCAGTAATCACTAGTTTTCTGAATGCGAAGTTCAAGTTTCTTTCTTTTTTTTTTTTTTTTTTTTTTTTTGAGACGGAGTCTCGCTCTGTCGCCCAGGCTGGAGTGCAGTGGCGCGATCTCGGCTCACTGCAAGCTCCGCCTCCCGGGTTCACGCCATTCTCCTGCCTCAGCCTCTCCAAGTAGCTGGGACTACAGGCGCCCGCCACTACGCCCGGCTAATTTTTTTGTATTTTTAGTAGAGACGGGGTTTCACCGTGGTCTCGATCTCCTGACCTCGTGATCCGCCCGCCTGGGCCTCCCAAAGTGCTGGGATTACAAGCGTGAGCCACCGCGCCCGGCCTCAAGTTTTTATTTCTATGTTTCTTTTGTAAGTACTGAATAAATTTTGTGCCCTGTGTTTTGTTCGCCAACAGGCTGTGTTATATAAAGGAGAGAATCTGGGCTTAAGAGTAGGAGATGTATTCTTTCTTTTTTTTTTTTTTTTTTTACTTTATGGTACTACAGGCACATGCCACCATGCCTAGCTAATTTTTTAAATTTTTTGTAGAGATGGGGTCTCACTATGTTGCCCATGGTGGTCTCAAACTGCTAGACTCAAGCAATCCTCCCACTGTAGCCTCCCAAAGTGCTGGGATTACAGGTATGAGCCACTGTGCCTGGCCTAGATTTTAGTTCTGGTTCTGCTACTTAATAGCTGTATGATGTTGGACAACTCATATAATCTTTCTAGGCTTGTCTATTTTCTCATCTGCAAAAATGGGGAGGGAGGACAAGATTCCAGACTTGAGAGTCAAGCAGACCAGGGTTTTAATCCTATTTCAGGTATTAGCTGGATGACTTTAAGCAAGTGACAAATTAGTGTTATTTTAAGGCTTTAGTGAGATAATGTATGTGAAACCCTTAGCATCATGCTTAGGACACAATCAGCACTCAACAAACAATAGTTATTATAATAATCATGACAATGTTCATGTTATTAAAATTCTTTAGAACCCTTTTTTAAGCTCTAAAATGCAATGGTTTAAGTCTGAAATTTGTGGTTGATTGCTGTGAATAAGGCTGCTCACTTGATCCTGGGCTTCTTAAGAGAATTTGGTAAGAAATAGGCTGAAATTATAGAGGACTTTGCAAAGTGCTTAGATTTTGTTATATAGGACTATAGTAACATTCAGCAAACAATGTGATTATCAGCGTTGTAATAGACACAGTCATGGGCCAATTTCCTTTGTTTTTTCATAGTATAATGCCTACTAGAAATTCTTTAAAGGTTAAACTTCATATTCAGCACACCATGTCCTCTCTACAAACCATCTCTTCCTAATGTGTGTATACCTTTTTTTTTTTTTTTATGAGGTGGAGTTTCACTTTTGTTGCCCAGGGTGAAGTGCAGTGGCATGATTTGTATATATCTCTAGCATGTATATATCTCTCTCTTCTAGGAGAATTTGATTCACTGCAACCTCTGCCTCCCGGGTTCAAGCGATTCTCCTGTTTCAGCCTCCCAAGTAGCTGGGTTACAGGCACACACCACCATGCCCAGCTAATTTTGTGTTTTTAGTAGAGATGGGGTTTCTCCATGTTGGTCAGGCTGGTCTCAAACTCCAGACCTCAGGTGATCCACCTGCTTCGGCCTCCCAAAGTGCTGGGATTGCAGGTGCGAGCCACCGCGCCTGGCCCTAATGCGTGTATACCTTCTTACAGATCACAAGGTGCTTGCACAGATATTTCCTCACTTTAGGCTCCAACCAGAACATGAACTAGGTAAGTTTGGACTTACTGGTTGCTTTCTATAGGAGATTTTTAAAATGAAACCAAGAGGCAATAGGTTCTCTGGTTATTGAAGTCTTTAGAGGAGGGAAGAGGAGGTGTCCCAGATGTTTCATGAGGAAGAGGAGAACAGTAGAAAAGGAGAATGAGGGCAAATGTCATATAAAAATCTTAACTGTGAGGTAGAGGAGAGTTGGGGTGCGGTAGAGCTGGATTAGAACATGGTGGTGGGGAAAACACTGCGTCTCAGGGATTGACTGATTTACAAATAATGCTAGAGATATATACAAATCTCCTCAACTTATAATGGGGTTACATCCCAATAAACTCATTGTAAGTTGAAAATATCCTAAGTTGAAATGTATTTAATACACCTGACTACCACACATCATAGCTTAGCCTAGCCTACCTTAAACATGCTCGGAACACTTACATTAGCCTGCAGTGGGGCAAAATCATGTAACACAAAGCCTATTTTATAATGAAGTGTTGAATATCTCATGGAATTTATTGAATACTGTACTGAAAGTGAAAACAGAGTGGTCATATGGGTTCTTTTTTTTTTTTTTTTTGAGGCAGAGTCTCGCTCTGTCACCCATGCGGGAGTGCAGTGATGGATCTCAGCTCACTGCAAGCTCCGCACCCCGGGTTCAAGCCATTCTCCTGCCTCAGCCTCCCGAGTAGTTGAGATTACAGGCAACCACCACCGCGCCCAGCTAATTTTTTGTATTTTTGGTAGAGACAGGGTTTCACCGTGTTAGACACAATTGTCTCGATCTCCTGAACTCGTGATCCGCCCGCCTTGGCCTCCCAAAGTGCTGGGATTATAGGCGTGAGCCACCGCACCCAGCCCGAATGGGTTCTTGAATTACAATTTCTACTGAATTGGTATGGCTTTCATCCCATGGTAAAGTCAAAAAATTGTAAATCAAGCCATCTTCAATTTGGGACTGGGGAAAGGGGAGTAACCATGAATGGAAGGAAAAATTGCAGGTGACCAGGCACCTGCACGCCTGTAATCCCAGCACTTTGGGAGGCCGAGGCAGGTGGATCACTGGAGGTCAGGAGTTCAAGACCAGCCTGGCCAACATGGTGAAACCCCGTCTCTACTAAAAATACAAAAATTAGGTGGGCGTAGTGGCAGGCACCTGTAATCCCAGCTACTTGAACCCAGGAGGTGGAAGTTGCAGCGAGCCGAGATTGCGCCACTGCACTCCAGCCTGGGAGACAGAGCGAGGCTCTGTCTCAAAAACAAACAAACAAACAAAACAAAATTAAATTAAGACTGAAAGCACAAAACAAGATAAGGAATATTATGTAAGGATGCAAAATTATGTAAATAAATTTACAACATTTAAATTATATATTTTTATTTTTTTTGAGACAAGAGTCTAGCTCTGTCACCCATGCTGGAGTGCAGTGGTGTGATCTCGGCTCACCACAACCTCTGCCTCCCGGGTTTGAGGATTCTACTGCCTCAGCCTCCTGAGTAGCTGGGAGTACAGGCGTGCACCACCAGGTCAGGCTAATTTTTGTATTTTTAGTAGAGGCAGGTTTTTGCCATGTTGGCCAGACAGGTCTCGAACTCCTGACGAAGTGATCCTCTGAGTGATCCACCTACCTGGGCCTCCCAAAGTGCTGGGATTACAGGCATGAGCCACCATGCCTGGCCACTTAAATTTTATTTATAAAAATAATAAGAAGAAAAATTTATCATGGGCCAGGTGTGGTGGCTCACGTCGCTAATCCCAGCACTTTGGGAGGACAAGGCAGGCGGATTACCTGAGGTCAAGAGTTTGAGACCAGCCTGGCCAACATGGTGAAACTCCTTCTCTACTAAAAATACAAAAATTAGCCGGACATGGTGGCGGGCACCTGTAATCCCAGCGATTCAGGAGGCTGAGGCAGAAGGATCACTTGGACCATGGGAGGTCCAGGCTGCAGTGAGCTGTGATCATGCCAGTGCACTCCAGCCTGGGAGACAGAGTGAGACCCTGTCTCAAAAATAAATAAACAAATAAAAAATACAAAAGTTGGGCCGGGCGCGGTGGCTCACGCTTGTAATCCCAGCACTCTGGGAGGCCGAGGCGGGCGGATCACGAGGTCAGGAGATCGAGACCACGGTGAAACCCTGTCTCTACTAAAAATACAAAAAAAATTAGCCAGGCGTGGTGGCGGGCGCCTGTAGTCCCAGCTACTCGGAGAGGCTGAGGCAGGAGAATGGCGTGAACCCGGGAGGCGGAGCTTGCAGTGAGCCAAGATCGCGCCACTGCACTCCAGCCTGGGTGACAGAGCGAGACTGCGTCTCAAAAAAAAAAAAAAAATGCAAAAGTTTATCATAGACTTAACCATCACTAGAGAATTTAAAAAATTAAAAGAATGAGCAATCCATTTTAAGAGATTAGAAGTGAGAAAAATAAAAAAAACCAAACAAACAAGGAAGAGGTAATTAATAATGGTGAAAGTGGAAACCAATTAAATTTTAAAAACCAAAATGATAGAGGACAAATCTAAAATCTGTTTTTTGAAAACATCAGTGAAATAGGTACCCCTCCCCTCCTCCCTCCTTATACTCACTGACAGGAGTAGCAAGAGGCAAAATGAGGAAAGAGAAAGAAGTCATATTCACAGACATAGGAAAGATGAAAGGAGTTGTCAGAGGTCACTTCATGCAGTTCTATGGCAGCAGTTTGAAAACAGAGGAAATGGATGAGTTCCTGGATTAAAAAAAAAAAAAAACAGCGAGTAAAACTGACCCTAAAAGAAGAAAAAAATGTGAATAGGCCAATTACTATAGAAGAGACTGAGAAGGTGATTGGAAATCTATCAAAAAAGGCCACCAAAACCATATGGCTTTCCAGCTGAGTCTATCTGACTTTAAAAGAAGAGATAATTACAATATTTACCTTCCAGAAGAAACTCTTCTAATTCATTTTATAAAACAGTAAACTTGAATACCAAAACCTGAAAAATATTAAGACCTGCCATGGTTCGAATGTGTCCCCTCCAAAATTAAGGTGTTGCCAACACGATAGTATTAACGACTAGGTCATGCGGGCTCCTCCCTCATTAATAGGACTAAGGTCCTTATACAAGGGACTTCACTCAGCATTTAGCTAGATTGCTCCTGAACTCCTCTGCCATGTGAGGACACAGCTCCCTCCCAGGATGCAGCCTCATCAGACACCTGAGGCTACCAGTGCCTTAATTTTGGACTTCCTAACTTCCAGAACTGTGAGAAATAAATTTCTGTTCTTTGTAAATTACCCAATCTCCAATATATTGTTATAGCAGCACCAAACTAAGACAACAACATAAAACCATAAAGATCTCACTTATGAGTATAGATGTAAAAATTCAAAAAATATTAGCAAAGTCTAACTATGTAGCAAAAGTATAACATGCTATGAACAAACGGGATTTATTTCAGAAATACAATAATGGTTTATTATCAAATAACCTATTACTTAATCTATTGCATCAATAATCAAAAAGAAAAATATAAGCATATAAATAAATACTAAAAAGTTATTTGATGGAATTCAGTGGCTTTTCCTGATCGGGAATAAGAATAGAAGGAAAACTATGGATGGCCCCTGACTTATGATGGCTCGACTTATAATTTTTGACTTTATGATAATACACAGCTATTCTATTTTTCCCTTTCAATACAGTATTCAATAAATTACATGAGATATTAAGCACTTTATTATAAAACAGGCATTTTGTTAGATGATTTTGTCCAAGTTTAGGCTAATATAAGTGTTCTGAGCATGTTTTATTTTTTATTTTTTGCATTCCCTGCCTCCCTCCAACTCTGCATGTTTAAAGTGAGCTAGGTGGCTGGATGTAGTGGCTCACGCCTGTAATCTTAGCACTTTGGGAGACCGAGGTGGGTGGACCACTTGAGGTCAGGAGTTTGAGACAAGCCTGGCCAACGTGGTGAAATACAAAAATTGGCTGGTCATGGTGGCATGTGCCTGTAGTCCCAGCTACTCCAGAGGCAGAGACAGGAGAATCGCTGGAACCCAGGAGGCAGAGGTTGCAGTGAGCTGAGATCGCGCCACTACACTTCAGCCTGGGTGACAGAGTGAGACTCCGTCTCAAAAAAACAGAAAAAAAAAATTACCTGGCTGGGCGCGGTAGCTCATGTCTATAATCCCAGCACTTTGGGAGGCCGAAGCGGGCAGATCACCTGAGGTCAGGAGTTCGAGACTGGCCTGGCCAACATGGGGAAACCCCATCTCTACTAAAAACAAAACAAAACAAAACAAAAATGAACTGATTAAAATTGGGCAAAGAACTTGAATCGAAAATGCTCCAAAGAAGAGAAGAGAGAATGGCCAACATGCGTATGAAAAGATGCTCAACATCGCTAATCATTAAGGAAATACAAATCGGAATAACAATGAGATATCATCTCATACCCATTAGGATGGTTACTATTTTAAAAAAAACACAGAAAATATGTAACAAGTATTGACAAGGATGTGGAGAAATTGGACCTCTTGTATGCTCTTGGTGGTAATGTAAAATGGTATTGCTGCTATGGAGAGAAGCATGCTGGTTCCTCAAAAAATTAAAAATAGAATTACCAGATGATGCAGCAGTTTCACTTTTGGACATATACCAAAAGAATTAAACTAAATCCTAAAGAGATTTTAGTGCACCTGTGTTCACACAGCATTATTTACAGTAGAAAGACGTGGAAGCAACCCAAGTGTCTCTCAAGGGATGAATGGATAAATAAAATATGATAATATACATACAATAGCACATAGCCTTTAAAAGAATGAAATTCTGACACATACTACGTGGAAGAAAAGACTTTATGCTAACTGAAATAAGTCAGAAAAATACAAATACTGTATAATTCCACTTATATGAGGTATCTACGGTAGTTAAACGTACAGAAAAAGAATGTAGAATGGTGAGTGCTGGGGTTTGGGGATAGGGGAAAATAGGGAATAGTTGCTTAATAGGTATAGAGTTTCGGTGTTGCAAGATGAAAAGGTCCTGGAGATGGGTTGCACAACAATGTGAATAAACTTAACACTACTGAACAGTACACTTAAAATCGTTAAGATGGTAAATTTTGTTTTGTGTATTTTACCACAATTCCAGAAAAAAAATCCTGCCTTACACATTTTCTACTTACTCCTAATTTTGACTACTATCAGTTTATGCAAATGACTCCCAGATCTATAATTTTAGTACATGCTTCTCCATCCTAATGTGATGATTGACGTCTCTGCTGCCTGCTGGGCTGCTCTTACTGGATCACGTTCCTCTGGCTTGTCAAACTTAGCATCTTCCGAACTGATTTCCCCACAAACCTGCTCCTCCTCCTGTTTCCTATCCTGTGCCTACTCATGAATGAATGAATGAATGGATGGATGAATGGATAAATGCACCTTGGATCTTTTTCACAGGGACCTAATAAGTTGTCTGATTTCAAGATAATGAGTCATTTGAATCACGTTATATTTTTCCAACAGTTTTCTTGAGGTATAATTCACCCACCATGCAACTCATCCATTTAAAGTGTACAATTCATGGCTTTTAGTACATTCACAGTTGCACAACCTTTACCACAATCCATTTTAGAATATTTTCATCACCACCCCCCACTAAAACCCTGTACTTTTTAGCCATCACACCCTCCATTTCCCCATCTTCCCTAGCCCTAAGCAACCTCTAATCTACTTTCTGTTTCTGTAGATTTGCCTATTCTGGACATTTCATATCAAAGGGTCATATAATATGTGGTCTCTTGTAACTGTTTTCTTTTCTTTTTTTTTTTTTGAAACAGAGTCTCACTCTGTCGCCCAGGCTGGAGTGCAGTGACGCAATCTTGGTTCACTGCAACCTCCACCTCCCGGGTTCAAGCGATTCTCTTGCCTCAGCCTCCCACGTAGCTGGGATTACAGGCACGCACCACCATGCCTGGCTAATTTTTGTATTTTTGGTAGAGATAGGGTTTTGCCATGTTGGCCATGCTGGTCTCAAACTCCTGACCTCAGGTGATCCGCCCACCTCGGCCTCCCAGAGTACTGGGATTACAGGCATGAGCCACCGTGCACAGCCGACTGTTTTCACTGAGCGTAATGTTCCTAATATTCATCCATGTTGTAGCACATGGATGCTACAGGTGATCCATATCTTTACTTCTTCTGGCTGAATAATACTGCATTGTACGGATACACCACATTTTGTTTGTCCATTCATTAGTTGATGGAACATTTGGGTTATTTCTCCTTTCTGGCTATTACAAATAATGCTGCTATGAACTTTCCTATATAAGTTTGTGTGGACATATGTTTTCATTTCTCTAGGGGCGTATACCTAAAAGTGAATGAATTGCTGGGTCAAATGTGAATTATCACTTTTAACTTTTTGAGGAACTGCCAGATTTTCCACATTGTGCCAGTTTTCCACATTGGCTGCCCCATCTTACATTCCCACCAGTAATGTATGGGGGTTCCGATTTTTCTACATCCTCCTCAACTCTTGTTATTTTCCTTTTTAAAAAACGTATTCTAGCCAGCCCAGTGGGTGTGAAATGGTATCTCATGGTTTTGTTTTGCATTTCTCATGACTAATGACGTTGAGCATCTTTTCATGTGCTTATTGACCATTTGTATATCATCTTTGCAGATGCATCTATTTACCTCTTTTGCCTTTTTTTTCTTTTTTTTTAAGAGACAAGATCTCACCATATTGCCTAAGCTGGTCTTGAACTCCTGAGCTCAAGCTATCCTCCGACATTAGTCTCCCAAAGTGCTGGTATTATAGGGGTGAACCATCGCATCTGCCCTCTTTTGCTTATTTTTTAATTGAATTATTTGTCTTCTTTTTATTGTTGGGTTGTAAGAGTTGTGGGGTTTTTGTTTGTTTGTTTTTACAGATTCTAGATGCAGGTTCCTTATTGGGTATATGCAAGTGTTTTCTCTCAGTCTGTGTGCCTTTTCACTCTCTTGATAGTGAGTGTCCTTTGAATCAAAAAAGGTTTTATTTTGATGAAGTCCCATTTATCTATTTTTTCTTCTGTTTCTCGTGCTTTTGGAGTATCTTTTTTTTTTTTTTTTTTTTTTTGGTAGCGATGGGATCTCACCATGTTGCCCAGGCTGGTCTCAGGCTCCTGGACTCAAGCATTTCTCCTATCTCAGCCTCCCAAAGTGCTTTAGGTATATCTATGAAATCATCACCTATCTAATTCAAAGTCTTAAATATTTACTGTTGTATTTTCTTCTAAGAGTTTTATAGTTTTAGCATTTACATTTAGGTCTTTGATACATTTTGCTTTAATTATCCTATGAAGTTCAGGGCAGAGGTTCAACTTCATTTTTTGCAAGTGGATACCCAGGCGACCCAGCACCATTTGTTTAAAAAGTCTATCCTTTCCCTTTGGATGATCTTGACACCATTGTCAAACATCAGTTGACCAGATATATGGGTTTATTTCTGGACTCTAAATTCTATTCGACTGATCTCTATGTCTATCTTGGGCCAGTACCCACACTATCTTGAATATTGCTGCTTTTGTAGTAAGTTTCAAAATTGGGAAATGTGAGTCCTTCAACTTTTTTCTTCTTTTTCAGGATTGTTTAACTATTCTAGGTCCCTCAAGTTTACACATGAATTTTAAGATCAACTTGCCAATTTCTACAAAGAAATAGATGCTATTTTTATAGGATGGTGTTGAATCTGTAAATCAGTTTGAAGAGTATTACTATCTTAACAATATTAAGTCTTCCAGTCATGAACATAGGGTTTCTTTACCATTATTTAGATCTTTAAATTTTTTCAACATTGTTTTGTGGTTGTCAGAGTGTAAGTTTTGCCCTTCTTTTGTTGAATGTATTCCTGTTTTATTATTTTTGATGCTGTTATAAATGGAATAATTTCTTTTTTCTTTTTTCTTTTTTTTTTTTGAGACAGGGTCTCACTCCAATCACTGAGGGTGGAGTGCAGTGGTGTGATCATGGCTCATTGCAGCCTCGACTTCCAAGGCTCAGATGATCCTCCCACGTCAGCCTCCTGAGTAGCTGGGACTACAGGTGAGTATCACCACACTTGGCTGATTTTTTGTCTTTTTATTAGAGACAGGTTTTTGCCATATTGCCCAGGCTGGTCTCGAACTTCTGGGCCCAAGTGATCTCTCCGCCTCGGCCTCCCAAAGTGCTGGGATTACAGGTGTGAGCCACTGCACCCAGCCATAAATGGAATAATTTCTTAATTTCTTTTTTTTTTTTTTGAGACGGAGTCTCGCTCTGTCGCCCAGGCTGGAGTGCAGTGGCGCAATCTCAGCTCACTGCAAGCTCCGCCTCCCAGGTTCACGCCATTCTCCAGCCTCAGCCTCTCTGAGTAGCTGGGACTACAGGCGCCCGCCACCACGCCCCGCTAACTTTTTGTATTTTTAGTAGAGACGGGGTTTCACCGTGGTCTCGATCTCCTGACCTCGTGGTCCGCCCGCCTCGGCCTCCCAAAGTGCTGGGATTACAAGCGTGAGCCACCACGCCTGGCCTAATTTCTTAATTTCATTTTAGATTATACATTGCTAGTATACAGAAATACAATAGATTTTTTCATATTGATCTTGTATTCTGCAACCTTGAACTCATTTACTACATTGTGTTTTATTTACTTCTGTTTGAACCAGAAAATACTGCATTCCTCAAAGAGTTCATAATTGTGAAATGTTACCATTTTGGAAGTAAAGGGCACAGAAAAATAAATTTTCAATTTATATGTCATATTATTTATGAGTGTGCCTTTCAAACCAAATTTTATATCTGCTATCTTTTTTTCAGAGAAAGTCATTGGTTTCTCAAGTGATTGAAAGCAACAGAGTTTAGACAGTCATGCTAAAAAAAGTAAATACAACTTGTAAATTTGTTTTTTCACTATTTTAAACAAAATGAACGATTTTGCACTTACCTGCCAAATTTACTTATGAAATAAGCAATTTATCAATGGTTTGGTTTATCAGGATTCTTGTATATATCTGATAAGTTACTTGCTTACGATTTTAGGCAGCTCTAGCTAGAATTCAGATTGCTCCAGTTTAAATGTCAAGATTTATATCAAGCACAACTTTTTATAGTTTTTTTAACTTTTCAAATTAAACAAGTTATTATTTTCTCTTTTTTCTTTCTTTCTTTCTTTCTTTTTTTTTTTTTTTTTTTGAGACAGAGTCTCGCTCTCTTGCCAGGCTAGAGTGCAGTGGTGTGATCTCCACTCACTGCAGTCTCCACCTCCCGAGTTCAAGTGATTCTTCTGCTTCAGTCTCCTGAGTAGCTGGGACTACAGGCACGCGCCACCACGTCCAGCTAATTTTTGTATTTTTAGTAAAGAAGGGGTTTCGCCATGTTGGCCTGGCCAGACTGGTCTTGATCTTTTGACCTCATTGTCTTCCTGCCTCGGCCTCCCAAAGTGCTGGGATTACAGGCGTGAGCCACTGCATCCAGCCTAACAAAGATATAATATTCAAAGAACAAGACCTGAGTTTAGATCAGTATCTTTAAAAAAATAAAGCTTTGTTCACATGGTGGTAATTATTATAAAAGTATTTTTTGATATGAGCTAACTTTGAATTTGCATTTTGCTTTAGAATAAAGCATAGTACTCTACCTAAGCAGTTATGTCCTTAAACATAAACTATTAGAATTATTTACACATTATTTGCAGCATTATATACACACACATATAAAGGTTACTCTGCTAGCAGCACTAAATATACTAATCATTTGTAAAAGTAGTTACACATTATACTTTCATCTTACCATGTACAGGAATTTCTCATTTCTTTTGACCATATATTTTAGTGTCTCTTTTTAAATAGGAATACGAATGAAATTATTTTTCCTCATCCATTAATTGAAGTTCTTGAACTCATTTTGACAAAAGAATCACTGTCTAAGTTCAGGCTTGAAAGTCTCTCTTTGCTGGCCGGGTGGCTTGTAATCCCAGCACTTTGGGAGGCCGAGGCGGACAGATCACCTGAGGCCAGGAGTTTGAGACCAGCCTGACCAACATGGTGAAACCCTGTCTCTACTAAAAATACAAAAAATTAGCCGGGCGTGGTTACGGGTGCCTGTAATCCTAGCTACTCGGGAGGCCGAGGCAGGAGAATTGCTTGAACCCGGGAGGCAGAGGTTACAGTGAGCCAAGATTGCACCACTGCATTCCAGCCTGGGCGACAGAGCGAGACTCCATCTCAAAAACAAAAGACTCTCTCTTTGCTAACCTTTGTGGTAATATTTTCATGGTTTGAGGATAGTTAACTATAACTTAACTGGTATTATTATTGTTGATAATGCTGCGATTGTTTCTGTCAATAACAACAGTTGTCTTTACCACTCGTTTCATTTCTGCTAATAGCGTACATTTTTAAAAACAAGTTGAAGATGACCCCAATGTTGTAATCCTCAGGACTTTTAGTTTGGCCCAATCTTAATCATCCCCCGACTAGGCTTTTCTAGAACACCATTTATTGACCTCTAATTGTAGGTTTATACAATAGTATTTAGCTGGGGCACAAAGGGCTCTTTACTGAGGCAATTTTTCCACATTTAAGGAGGCAAAAGCAGAATCATTGGTGGGGTGTAAATCGGTACAATAAATGATTTATGTCCCCTAAATTTTCTAGAAGATTTTGCAGTAAATTATCTATAAATAATTGTCTTTTTGTGTCATGTCGCTTTTGGAAAGGCATCTACTCTGAGGCTGCTTCCTGTGCTCAGAACCACCAGCATATACTGCAAACCTGCAGCAACAAGCAGCTGGGGGACAGACTGGGCAGGACTAATCCTTCACTGGGTAATAAGACTGGGATTTGTGGCCGGGCGCGGTGGCTCACGCCTGTAATCCCAGCACTTTGGGAGGCCGAGGCGGGCGGATCACGAGGTCAGGAGATCAAGACCATCCTGGCTAACACGGTGAAACCCCATCTCTACTAAAAATACGAAAAATTAACCGGGTGTGGTTGCAGGCAGCTGTAGTCCCAGCTACTCAGGAGGCTGAGGCAGGAGAATGGCATGAACCTGGGAGGCAGAGCTTGCAGTGAGCCGAGATTGTGCCACTGCACTCCAGCCTGGGCAACAGAGCGAGACGCCGTCCCAAAAAAAAAAAAAAAAAAAAGACTGGGATTTGCAAATGAAATGGATGGAGAGGAAGTGGCATCCCCAGCCTGGAAATTTCCTCATTCAGGTGGTGGCAGGGTCTTTTACTCTATTTATCAATTGGGTTTTTTGTTTGTTTTTAAACCTCTCAGGGATTGTTAGTCCAGAGTCCATGGATAGAATTCAGGCTGATCTTGGTTGAAAAACTTAAATTTGGGGTTTCACCAATATCTAAATAAAATTTAGCATGTTCTTCAATAATGAACGTAGGCAAAAAACCACAGTAGGATTAGCAATACTTGCAACTTTTTACTAAAAGAAATTGCTGGGCAAGGTGGCTCATGCCTATAATTCGTACACTTTGGGAGGCTAAGGCAGGTGGATTGCTTGAGTCCAGGGGTCTGAGACCAGTCTGGACAACGTGGTGAAACTCTGTCTCTACAAACAACAACAACAACAAAAATTAGCCGGGCATGGTGGCATGTGCCTATAGTCCCAGCAACTTGGGAGACTGAGGTGGGAGGATTGCTTGAGCCGTGGAGGATGAGGCCACAGTGAGCTGTGATTGCATCACTGCATTCCAGCCTGGACAACAGAATGAGATTCTGTCTTAAAGAAAAAAATTGCAGGTATTTTCTTATCACATTCCAGTTGTTGCAGATATTTTGGAAATATCATTTAAACTACTTTAAATATATGGGAGTTATTAGAATGCAGATTTTGTTAATTAATGTTTTAACAAGGAAGCACATACTTTATAGTTTTAAAGTGGATAACTGTATTTCAATACAGTCAAAAATAATAATTTGTTTTTAAGTCATATATATGACTTAAATATAGGGTTAAGATTAGGATTAAATGTGGCGGGGCACGGTGGCCCACGCCTGTAATCCCAGCACTCTGGGAGGCTGAGGCAGGTGGATCACCTGAGGTCAGGAGTTCGAGACCAGCCTGGCCAACACGGTGAAACCCCGTCTCTACTAAAAATACAAAAAAATTTTAGCTGGGCATGGTGGCACGTGCCTGTAATCCCAGCTACTCAGGAGGCTGAGGCAGAAGAATCACTTGAACCTGGGAGGTGGAGGTTGCAGTGAGCCAAGATTGCGCCACTGCACTCCAGCCTGGGCAACAAGAGCAAAACTCTATCTAAAAAAAATAAAAATAAATAAATAAATAAATAAATAAATAATAAAGAGCCTAGGTGTAATAGGCCTAGGTGTAGTAGGACTTGACATGTGCTCTGGGCAGGGGGCTGTCTATGTGTGGTCACTGACTTTGCCCCCCTCCCTTTATTCCCTGTGCTTGAAGGGAACTATGCCAGTTTCAGTATCCACCAGAACGGCAGGTCCTGGTTAGCTTCAGTCCAAAAGTCGATTTTTTTTCTTTTTCTCAGCGGGGAACAGGGTCTGTGTTGCCCAGGCTGGAGTGCAGTGGCGCAATCTCGGTTCACTGCAACCTTGGCTTCTGGGGTTCAAGCGATTCTCGTGCCTCAGCCTCCCAAGTAGCTGGGACTACAGGCATGTACCACCACGCCTGGCTGATTTTTTGTATTTTTTGTAGAGACAGGGTTTTGCCATGCTGGCGAGGCTGGTCTTGAACTCCTGACCTCAAGTGATCTTCCAGCCTCGGCCTGCCAAAGTGCTGAGATTACAGGCCTGAGCCACCGCACCCAGTACAGAAGCCGATCTTAACAGAAGAATTTCTCCTGTCAATCTAAAGTTAACTTACGAACTTAAATGAAAATGCAGCTTCTCAGAATCTGCCAAAACTAGATTAGAATGATAAGCTTGGCCCTTAGCCAGCCCTGAGTCATGTGGATTTCAGTTTTCACCCTTCAACCAAAAGTTGGGGTTATGAGACCAGCCAGAGCATGCTGAATGGGGTCTCCCCCCATCTCCACTGCCACCTACCACATTCATCCCCTAATTTGCCACTAGATGCTCTGAGGAAAGGGTTAAAATAGGGGCCACTCCAAACCATAAATGAGAAGTGGAAAAAATATACAGGTGAAGGCATGAGTTTACCAGCAATGTCATTTCAGTGGTTGGGCCAGGAGATGGGGACTGGGGCAATGGAAAGACAAACTGATAATTTATTCAAGGAAAAGTCAGCCATCTAACCCAGGGGCTCAATGAAATCATCACATTTCAATTTTAGCTGTTTGTGGCACATATAAAGCGATCTTGCAGGTAAAAAGTTCAGCTTGCCATGCATTAATTACCTCCAGGTCCATCTGGTATTTCTAGTTTTGTATGTTTGTAGAATAAAAGTGAAAAGGAAAAAAAAAGTGTCCTTGTTTTTGCTCAATATTTCTGTTGAACAGAAATATTGTGTGTGACAAACAGAGTTTGCTTACAAGTTGGAGCTGCCTTTTGATTAATGGTTTATTTAAATTGTTAGTATAGGAGATAATGGGTAAAGGAAGATTCTTAAAAATGGAAGCCCTGTGTTCTAGCTGTGATACCTCCTCTGCTTAAACCAATTATGTTCCTATTCAAGTTTGTATCTTGCCCTGATCTGATATTTTTTTTACCTGTTTGACATAAAAATTGTGGGAAGAAGTGAAAGAGATGAATGAGAGAAAAAAACATGTGTGACGTGGTTTAAGTTTACTGGAAAGTTCGTCATACCTATTATTCTGAAATTTTTTTTACAGTTTATGCCAGTGATAGTTTGCCTTGCAAATAGTAAGTGAATGTTTATCGATTTGCATTTGCATGACAGCATTGTTCTTTATGTTAAAACATTTTTAATAATCAATTAACTGTTACTAGTTTTCTGAATGTTCATTTTGTTGATTGTCATATAAAGAATATGATGGTTGTAGAATGTAGCTGAAGTTTGCGAATGTGGAGAACTTTATACTGTTCATCCCTCTGAAAAGGTGTATAAGAGAATTTGTATACCACAATATACTCAGGGCTTGGAATAGTGGCTGGTACATGGTGAAACCTCAATAAATATTGAATGATGTAAGACAGGAGCCAGTTAGCAAATCTTCAAAGGAATAGCATATTGATTATATATAAATGGTACATAAATTATACATTCATGGAGAAGATTTAAGCAAATCTTTCTAAGTCCTCTTACTCCAGGTTGGGACAACAAATATTGTAATTTAAATTTAACTGGTTGGGTGTGGTGGCTCACGCCTGTAATCCCAGCACTTTGGGAGGCTGAGACGGGTGGATCATGAGGTCAGGAGTTTGAGACCAGCCTGACCAACAGGGTGAAACCCTGTCTCTACTAAAAATACAAAAATTAGCCGGGCATGGTAGTGCATGCCTGTAATCCCAGCTACTCAGGAGGCTGAGGCAGGAGAATTGCTTGAACCCAGGAGGCAGAGATTGCAGTGAGCCGAGATCATGCCACTGCACTCCAGCTGGGCAACAGAGCGAGACTCCATCTCAAAAAATAAAAATAAAAAAAATAATAATAATTTAACCTATTGCTCTTTTCTCCTCTTCCACTTTAGCTTAATATTTGCAGAGTTTGTAGTTAAGAATAGTACAACATTTTGTGGCAGAGGAAAGGAAACATTTCTAATAGAAACAGTGTATTGTATTTTTGCCATTATGTTATAGATAAGGCATATGGGGGAATGATGGCAGGCCTTTTGACTTTGTTTTCATTAAGGATTCATAGCCTGGGCTCATCGCCTTAAGATATCCCTTCCCCACAGATAATTAAATTATCTTCTTGTGGCTTTCATGATTTCCATTTCCTTTTTTCTTGTTTTAGTAGAGACAGGGTCTCACTATGTTGCCCAGGTTGGTCTCGAACTCCTGGACTTAAGCAGTCCTCCTGCCTCAACTTCCCAAAGTGCTGGGATTACAGGTATGAGCCACTGCACCTGGCCAATTTTCATTTCTGTTTTTTTTTTTTTTTTTGAGATGGAGTCTTGCTCTGTCACCCAGGCTGGAGTGCAGTGGCTCACTGCAACCTCTGCCTCCCAGGTTCAAGCAATTCTCCTGCCTCAGCCTCTGGAGTAGCTGAGATTACAGGCGTGTGCCACCACGCCTGGAAAATTTTTGTATTGTTAGTAGAGACGGGGTTTCACCATGTTGGCCAGGCTGGTCTCAAACTGCTGACTTCAAGTGATCCACCCACCTTGGCCTCCCAAAGTCACAGATGTGAGCCACCGCTCCCAGACTTATTTCTTTATAATAGAATACAACCCATTAAGCTGAGCAAGCAGAAAAAAAATGGAGCATAGTCCTATTCTTCCATATTCTTAGGCAAGCTCCTACATTTCTCCAGGTTTTGATTTCATGCCCTACAATTAGCGTTGGCAAACTAAGAACTGAACATCAAATCCAGCCTACCACCTGTGTTTATATGGCCAATGGGCTAAAGATAGTTTTTATATCTACAAATTGAAAAAAAAAAAATCAAGAGAAGGCTAATATTCTGTGGCATGCAAAGCTATGTAAAATTCAAATTTCAGAATCCATAAATAAGGTTCTATTGGAACACAGCCAGGCTAATTTGTTTATGTATTTTCTGTAGCTGCTTTCACACTACAATGGCAGAACTGAGTACTATGTAAGTTTTTAAATAAATGAAAGCAATTTAACTGTTTTTCATCAATTGAAGTACAATCTTTAAAATGAATTTGATAAAACCTCCTCACTTGAGGTCAGGAGTTCGAGACCAGCCTGGCCAACATGGTGAAACCCTGTCTCTACTAAAAATACAAAAAATTAGCCATGTGTGGTAGCCAGTGCCTGTAATCCCAGCTATTTGGGAAGCTGAAGCATGAGAATCGCTTGAACCCGGGAGGCGGAGGTTGCAGTGGGCTGAGATCGCGCCATTGCACTCCAGCCTGGGCGACAGAGTGAGACTCCATCTAAAAAAAAAAAAAAAAAAAAAAGTCCTGGCTGTTTCCTTCAAGTACAAGTTCAGGTTTTTAAATGGATGTTCTAACATTCTCTTTTCAATCAGAATTTCAACCACAAAAATCAGAGAAAGATGAGTCAGAGTCAATTCTACCCAACAGGGAGCCAGAATGGAATTCTCAAGTAGATTAGTCCCAGGTTTCAATTTCTACCACTGATTACCCAAGAAATATAGCACTTAACTTCTTTGAGCCTCAGTTTTCTCATCTGTAAAATGGCAGTAAACAGTTATCTCTAGGGCCGAGCTAGTACATGAGAGCATCCCGGGTATTAATTTGGTGTCTTTATTTCAAACCAATATTCCTTAAATATTTATTTACTGTTAATGGGAGTGAAGAGAAACTGTTTCCTATTGACAAAAATAAATTGCTCATCATTTTTTAATGTTTAAAATATTTCTTACATGAAGTTATTTGGAATTGCCTTTTATTTTGCAGTTTTTTGCACCACTTGCAACTGTCAGTTACTCTTAGCCACCAAAGATTAGGCCAACATATATAGATGTATTTATTAAGTCTAATTCAAAATACATTTGAGAGGCTGGGTGCGGTGGCTCACCCCTGTAATCCCAGCACTTTGGGAGGCTGAGGCGGGCAGATCACCTGAAGTAAGGAGTTCAAGACCAGCCTGGTCAACATGGTGAAACCCCGTCTCTACTAAAAATACAAAAATTAACTGGGCGTGGTGGTGCGGGCCTGTAGTCCCAGCTACTCGGGAGGCTGAGGAAGGAGAATCGCTTGAACCCAGGGGGCGGAGGTTCTAGTGAGCTGAGATGGCACCACTGCATTCCAGCCTGGGTGACAGAGTGAGACTCTATCTCAAAAACAAGACAAAAACAAAAACAAACCCCTCCCATCTTGTTCTTGTCTCTGTGTGTGTGTCTGTATGCTCACATATACATGTTTGTGTGTATACTTTCCTGAAGCAGACCTTTTGTTAAGGGATAGATTAAAGCTGTTATAATTTGAATGATAAAGAGTAAAGTCCTCCTCAGTAAAGAACACTGGGCCCATGCATTGTTTTGCTCCAGATTTGAATCTCTCCTGGCTGCCTTAGGCCTCAGGGTTAGTGCCCTGTGGTCATTGAACTTGTAAACCCTCCAGATTCTGAAAAGACATAGATGCCACACTAACAAGAATTATCTTTTATTTGCATTCAAGGGCTCTGTATGATCTGATGGGATTGAGACCAATTTACATTTTTTAAAATGTTTAGATGTATATAGACATATATATATATATTTTTGGCTGCTCCATAGACACAGCAGGGGCATCCCATAGGCAGAGTAGCCCAATTTACATTTTGCCTGTTGAGTAGGGAGTGGGGGTGGAAATCTGAGTTAATGGTCATCAGATTTCTGATTTATTACAATGATTTTATAGAATGGTCTCCTTGAGCTGACTCATGGTTGAATCCCATGAGGACTAAATAAGATAATATGTACATAAGGCCAGGCGCGGTGGCTCACCCCTGTAATCCCAGCACTTTGGGAGGCCAAAGCGAGCAGATCACTTGAGGTCAGGAGTTCAAGACCAGCCTGGCCAACATGGTGAAATCATATCTCTACTAAAAATACAAAAATTAGCTGGGTGTGGTGGCATGCGCCTGTAATCTCAGCTTCTTGAGAGGCTGAGATGGGAGAACCTCTTGAACCTGGGAGGTGGAGGTTGCAGTGAGCTGAGATCGCACCACTGCACTCCTGCCTGGGCGTCAGAGTGAGACCCTATCTCGAAAAAAAAAATGTACATATGTAAGATACTCTCTTACTACCTTACTGCTTGACACAAAGTAGGCACTAAAAGAAAGATGATTGACAGAGTCATTGTCACCCTGTTGCAGATATCTCCTCAGAAACAGAAGATATATCAAAGCACGAGGGAGATGTGAGAGGTAGGCTGTCCAACAGAACTCTCTGCAGTGATAAAAATGTTCTATATTTGTGGTAGCCACCATTCACATCAGAACTGAGGGATGCATTTTTTTTTTAAATCTGATTTTAATTAATTTAAAATTTAAACCACATATGTGGCTGGGCCACCATACCATATTGAACAGCACAACTCCTGAATTTTAAAAGATATCAACAAAGTATTAGACAAATTAATATAGCTCTGGTAACACAGAGAGAACTAATCTTTCTGATTTTTTTTTTTTTTTGAGACGGAGTCTTGCTGTGTCACCCAGACTGGAGTGCAGTGGTGCAATCTCAGTTCACTACAACCTCGGCCTCCTGCGTTCAAGCAATTCTCCTGCCTCAGCCTCCGAGTAGCTGGGATTACAGGCACCCGCCACCATGCCTGACTCATTTTTTGTATTTTTAGTGGAGACAGAGTTTTACCACGTTGGCCAGGCTGGTCTCGAACTCCTGACCTCCAGTGATGTGCTCGCCTCGGCCTGCCAAAGTGCTGGGATTATAGGAGTGAGCCACTATGCCCAGATTGTTAATAAGATACTAAAATGGGGAAATCCATTATAGGTAAAGGATTCCCACTAAAATTTATGATAAGCATACATATGTATGTGTGTGTGTATATATATATATATATATATAATTATTGTCTTTAATTTTAAGAAGCGTATATATACACATACATATATGTATGTATATATATAAATACATGCATATATATGTATATATATATATACATGCATATATATGTATATATACATGCATATATATGTATGTATACATATGTATGTATGTATGTGTATATATATATATATATGCTTTTTTAAATTAAAGACAATTTTTAGAGTAATTTTAGGTTCCCAGCAAACTTGAGGGAAAGGTACAGAGATTTCCCATATACCCCTGCTCCCCCACATGCACAGCCTCCCATATTATCAACATCTTCCACTAGAGTGGTCCATTTGCTACAATCGATGGACCTACAGTGACACCTCGTTATCACCCACAGTCCATAGTTTACATTAGGGTTCACTAATGGTGTGGAACATTCTATTAGTTTGGACGAATACATAATGACATGTATGCACCATTGTAGTATCATACAGAATAGTTTCACTGCCCTACCACCCCCCAGTGCTCTGGCTATTCATTCTTCCCTCCCTCTGCCCAATCTCTAGCAACCACTGATCTTCCTACTGTCTCCATAGTTTTGCCTTTTTCAGCATGCCATGTAGTTGGAATCATTCAGTATGTAGCATTGTACATATAGTAGAAGGCTTTTGATTGTCTTATTTCTCTTTTTTTTTTTCTTAGACGAGTCTCACTCTGTTGCCCAGGTTGGAGTGCAGTGGCGTGATCTTGGCTCACTACAACCATCTGCCTCCTTGGTTCAAGCGATTATCCTGCCTCAACCTCCTGAGTAGCTGAGATTGCAGACGTGTCCCAGCACGTCCAGCTAATTTTTGTATTTTTAGTAGAGACGAGGTTTCACCATGTTGGCCAAGCTGGTCTTGAACTCCTGACCTCTGGTGATCCTCCCATCTTGGCCTCCCAAAGTGCTGGGATTACAGGCATGAGCCAGTGCGCCCAGCCAGGATTGACTTCTTTCATTTAGCAATATGCATTTAAGTTTCCTCTGTGCCTTTTCATGGAACAAGCCTATATTGAATAGGATATGTAATGTATTATGCTGTAATGATGTGGGAAGGTGAATTAGAATGATAACATCTAGGAAAGGTGTGCAAAAATATAATCACATAGTTTGTTAGTATCACATATATTCACTCCAAAATATATTCAAATAATTTAAAATAATACTAAATGAAATTTCAGTATTAGTGAAATCGGAGCCTTCTTCCAAAATATAAATAACTCCACACCACGGATTCAGTAGTGATTTCACTTATGTACCACATGTAATTGATGAATTAACTAGTTCAACAGTTTCTGGAGCTCTCAGGTACAGGATACTAGGATGAGCCATGCAGACATAGGAAAGAATATAACAAGAAGAAGAAAGGATCTGGGGGAAGGCATTGTACCAGGAAGCACTGAAAGAGGACCGCTGTGGCTGGGGTAGAAAAAGGGAGACAGAGTAGAGCTCAAAGGAAAGGGAGGTGAGCAAGGGCTTAATCTTGCAGGACCTTTTAGGCCACAAAAAAGAATCTGGACTTTTTCCTTAGAGCAACCGACTTTGAAAAGTTGGTGGCCGGGGCCAGGCACAGTGGCTCACGCCTATAATCCCAGCACTTTGGGAGGCCGAGGCAGGTGAATCACCTGAGGTCAGGAGTTTGAGACCAGCCTGGCCAACATGGCAAAACCCTATCTCTACTAAAAATACAAAAATTAGCCAGGTGAGGTGATAGGCACCTGTAATCCCAGCTACTTAGGAGGGTGAGGAAGAAGAATTGCTTGAACCCAGGAGGTGGATGTTGCAGTGAGCTGAGATCACGACACTGCAGTCCGGCCTGGGCGACAGAACGACACTCTGTCTCAAAAAAAAAATAATAAAAACAAAATAAAAATTAAAATACAAAAATTAGCCAGTCGTAGCAACACGCGCCTGTAGTGCCAGCTATTTGGGAGGCTGAGGCACGAGAATCGCTTGAACCTGGGAGGTGGAGGTTGTAGTGAGCCAAGACGGCGTCACTGCTCTCCCGCCTAGGTGACAAAGCGAGACCCTGTTTCGTTTGTTTGTTTGTTTTTCGAGACAGTCTCTCTCTATCACCCAGGCTGCAGTGCAGTGGCATGAACTTGGCTCACTGCAACCTCTGGCTCCCAGGTTCAAGCAATTCTCCTGCCTCAGCCTCCTGAGTGGCTGAGATTACAGGTGTCCGCCATCACACTCAGCTAATTTTTGTATTTTTAGTGGAGACAGGGTTTCATTATGTTGGCCAGGCTGGTCTCAAACTCCTGACCTCAGGTGATCCACCTGCCTCGGCCTCCCAAAGTGCTGGAATTACAGGTATGAGCCCCTGCACCCAGCTGAGACCCTGTTTCAAAAACAAACAAATAAACAATCACCACCACAACAAAAAGACATATATATATAGTTGTTCTAGTATCAAATAATATATAAATGTAATATTATAAACATTCAGAATACCTTAAACAGGGGCCACCATATAGTAAACACTCATACCAGCTATTAAGATAATGGATCATTAATCTACTAAAGATAGATTCTCTATATGCCTAATTTTAAAAGGGGGAGGAAGACTCTGATTTTAAATATAGAAAATGGATCAATGGCTGGGTGGCTCATACCTGTAATCCCAATACTTTGGGAGGCTGAGGCGGGCGAATCACTTGAGGCCAGGGGTTCAAGACCAGACTGGCTGACATGGCAAAACCCCATCTCTACAAAAATACAAACATTGGCCAAGTGTGGTGGCATTTGGCTGTAGTCCCATCTACTTGAGAGGCTGAGGCAGGAGAATTGCTTGAACCCAGGAGGTGGAGGTTGCAGTGAGCTGAGATGGTGCCATTGTGCTCCACCATGGGTAACAGAGTGAGATCCTGTTTTTTGGTTTTTTTTGTTTTTGTTTTATAAAAAGAAGTTAGGGGTTGGAAAGGGATGATGACAAAATCAGATTTTGCATTTTAAAGAATCTGATGATTGGAAAGAAAACAAATAGATGGAAATCTGTCTAGGGAGAAACATAAAACCCCACCTAAAAAATGAGGGCAACTGAGTCATATACAAGGCCTTCCAAGAATGAAGTAGATTTCCATCATGTTCCATGGCATAGCCCCAAGATGTTTTCCAACACAGCAGCTGGGAGGATTCTTTAAAAGTCAGATTCTATTGTTGCCTTGCTCCATGCCCTCCAGTGGGCTTCTGTCTCCCCTGAGCCTAACGCTGTCCTGCAGGTCCAAGACCCACAATCTCTCTGACCTCATCTACAATTTCCCCCCTGCTGCTGCTCCAGCCCTACTGGCCTCCTAGCTGTTCCTTTAACATGCCAAATACTCCCTGCAGCGGAGTCATTTCACTTGATGTTCCCTCTCCTTAGAATTCTCTTCCCATCAGATATTTTCATGGCTCCTTCCCTCATTTCCTTCAAGTCTCCATTCAGATGTCAGTGTCAGTAGTCAGCACGTTATCAGCCTTACCGGCATATATAAGATCACCTCTAGCCCCGAACAGCCCCTTTTTCTCTCACCCGGCTTTCCTGTTCTCCACAGCACTTATCACCAGCTGACATGCTACGGGCATACCTCACCTTAGTGTGCTTTGCAGATATTGCACTTTTCACAAAGTGAAGTTTTGTGGCAACTCTGTATCAAGCAAGTCTACTGGTGCCATTTTTCCAACAGCATGTGCTTACTTCGTGGTCTCTGTGTCACATTTTGGTAATTCTTGCAATATTTTAATTGTTGTTATTATTATATCCGTTATGGTGATCTGTGATCAGTGATCTTGGATGTTACTATTGTAATTGTTTTGGACACGATGAACCACCCATATTAAATTGAGAACTCAATCAATAAATATTGTACGTGTCTGACTGAGCCACTGAACAGCTGTCCATCTCTCTCCTCAGGCCTCCTGATTCCCTAAGAAACAACAATACTGAAATAAGGCCAATTAATAACTCTACAACAGCTTCTAAGTGTTCAAGTGAAAGGAAGAGTTGCATGTCTCTTACTTTAAATCAAAAGCTAGAAGTGGGCCGGGCATGGTGGCTCATGCCTGTAATCTCAGCACTTTGGGAGGCCGAGGTGGGCAGATCTGTTGAGGTCAGGAGTTCAAGACCAGCCCAGCCAACATGGTGAAACCCCGTCTCTACTAAAAATACAAACATTAGCCTGGCATGGTGGTGCATGCTTGTAATCCCAGCTACTTGGGAAGCTGAAGCAGGAGAATAGCTTGAACCAAGGAGGCGGAGGTTACAGTGAGCCGAAATCGCACCACTGCGCTCCAGCTTGAGCCACAGGAGACTCCATCTTAAAAAAACAAACAAACAAAAAACAAACAAACCTATAAATCATTAAGCTTAGTGAGGAAGGCATGTCTAAAGCCAAGTTAGGTTGAAAGTTAGGATTCTTGCAGCCAAATTGTGAATGCAAAGAAAAAGTTATTGGAGGAAATTAAAAGTGCTACTCCAGTGAACACACAAATGACACAAAAGCAAAACAACTTTATTGCTGATATGGAGAAAGTTTGAGTAATCTGGATAGATGCTCAAACTAGCCACAATATTCCTGAAGTCAAAGCCTAATCCACGGCCGGGCGCGGTGGCTCACGCCTGTAATCCCAGCACTTTGGGAGGCTGAGGCGGGCGGATCACGAGGTCAGGAGATCGAGACCATCCTGGCTAACACAGTGAAACCCCGTCTCTACTAAAAATACAAAAAATTAGCCGGGCGAGGTGGCAGACGCCTGTAGTCCCAGCTACAAGGGAGGCTGAGGCAGGAGAATGGCGTGAACCCTGGGGGGCGGAGCCTGCAGTGAGCCGAGATCGCGCCACTGCACTCCAGCCTGGGTGAAAGAGCGAGACTCCGTCTCAAAAAAAAAAAAAAAAGGCCTAATCCAGAGCAAGGCCCTAACTCTCTTCAATTCTATGAAGGCTAAGAGAGAAGAGGAAGCTGCAAAAGAAAAGTTTGACACTAACAGATGTTGGTTCATGAGATTTAAGGAAAGACGCCATTTCTGTATCATAAGAGTGCAAGGTGAAGCAGCAAGTGCTGATGTAGAAGCTGCAGCAACTTATCCAAAAGATCTAGCAAAGATTATCAATGAAGGTGGCTACACTCAACAACAGATTTTCAGTATAGACAAAACAACATTGTATTGGAAGAAGATTCCATCTAGGACTTTCATAGCTAGAGAGAAGTCAATATCGGGCTTCAAAGCTTAAAAGGATAGGCTGACTTGCTAGGAGCTAATACAGCTGGCAACTTGAAGTTGAATCCAATGCTTATTTACCATTTTGAAAATCCTAGGGCCCTTAAGAATTATGCTAAATCTCCTCATCCTATGCTTTATAAATGGAACAACAAAGCCTGGATGACAGAACATCTGTTTACAGCCTGCTTTACTGAATATTTTAAGCCCACCATTGAGACGTGCAGCTCAAAACAAAAGATTCCTTTAGAAATATTTTTTTTGTTTTGTTTTTTGTTTTTGTTTTTTTCCTTTAGAAATATTAGTGCTCAATGACAATGTGCCTATTCATCCGAGATCTCTCATGGAGATATACAAGGAGATTAATGTTTTCATGCCTGCTAACACAACCTTCATTCTGCAGCCTATGGACCAAGAGTAATTTCAACTTTCAAGTCCCACTATTTAAGAAATAGATCTCAGCAGGACGCAGTGCCTCATGCCTGTAATCCCAGCACTTTGGCAGGACGAGGCAGGTGGATCACTTATGCCCATGAGTTCCAGACCAGCCTTGAGCAACATGGTGAAACCTTGTCTCTACAATTAAAAAAAAAAAAATAGGCATGGTGGCAAGTGCCTGTAGTCCCAGCTACTCGGGAGGCTGAGGTGGGAGGATCACTTGAGCCCAGGACTTTGAGGCTGCAGCGAGCTGTGATTGCCACTGCACTCCAGCCTGCATGACAGAGCGAGGCCCTGACTAAAAGAAAGAAAGAAAGAAAGAAAGAAAGAAAGAAAGAAGAAAGAAAGAAAGAAAGAAAGAAAGAAAGAAAGAAAGAAGAAAGAAAGAAAAAAAAGAAAGAAAGAAAGAAAGAAAGAAAGAAAGAAAGAAAGAAAGAAAGAAAGAAAGAAAGAAAGGATCCCATAAGGGGCTGAAGCTTGTATCAATAGTGATTCCTCTGATAGATCTGGACAAAGTAACTTCTATACGTACTGGGAAGCCAAAAAGTTGATGTGGCTCGCTTTACTGCAATATCAACTTTATCGTGGTGGTCTGGAACCAAACTCACAAAATCTCCAAGAATGCCTGTATTTTTTTGCGTGCTTAATGTTTGTCTCTCCCCACCAGAATGTAAACTCCTCGGCGGCAGGGACTTTGATTTGTTCCCTACCGTATCCTAAGCACCTCCAGGTGTTCAATAATCATTTGTTGAAGGAATTGAACAGATGAATGAATGAATGAATGAATGAATGAATGAAAGATGGACTTGATGACCTCTTTAACTCCTTCTCCAGCTCACCAGCTGTAGTTTGGAGAACCAGAACCAGCACTTCATGTTCTGCTACCTTGTGCAAAAGCTTCCTGGCCCCTTCCTTTAGGGCAAGTTCCAAAAATTGTGGCCAGTCTCTCCCATCTTCTGCTTCTTTCCCCATCTGAAGTGTCTATAACCCTTCATCCAGTACTAACTTTTCCAGTGCCAACTACCTTCTCCCCAACTCCTGTGTTTCACCAGATGAGAAAGCAGGCCAGGGCAGCTGGGAGCCACTGGGCCTGGACTGGGAGCAACATTTGGTTGCTGTCATCCAATTGCAGCTCACTGGAACTCCTCCAAGGACACGACAGAGAAGCTGCTGCCAGACCATAAAACTGTCCCCCCACAGGCTGCATAGACTTCATCCCCACCATACAATGCCAGTCCTGTTGATAAATGCCCCTATATTGGTTGTGGCACAGAGGTGCAAACTACATTGAACACACTTGGTTAGTTACTTACTGTGTTTTTTTTTAGAGGGGGAAACAGGCAAATGAGATTTTTAGTCTGTCTCAAAACATCAATATCTTCTTTTTGTGGGGAGAAAGTGCTGGGGAGGGGAAAGAAAAATATACAGAAAACAGAGTGGATTAGGCACCAGAAGGTCTGGATTTGAATCCCAGTTTGTGAGCTGGTGTGTGCCACAGCCTTGGGCAAACCTCTTCTGTCTTCAGTTTCCCATCTGTAAGTAGAGATTAGAATCCCTGCTCTGCTGGCCTTTCAGGGGTGTTGTAGGGATCATGAGACAATAATAGGTGCATGCTTTGTGAACTATACAATACTATTCCTACATGGAGGTTTTTATAGAGAGAACTATAGTGGCGGCATCTCTCAAATGCCTGATGAAATGAAAGCATGATCTCTCTTCACCCAGTAATGAAAGTTCAACAGAGGTGAGGAAAGGAATCACTGTACATTTTTAAACTTCGTATTTCTTTCTTTTTTTTTTTTTTCAGAGTTGAGGTCTCACTCCATCATCCAGGTTAGAGTGCAGTGGCATGATCACTGCAGCCGTGACCTCCTGGGCTCAAGCAATCCTCCCACCTCAGCCTCCCTACTAGTGGAGACTGCAGGTGTGAGCCACCAGGCCAGCTGGACTTTGCGTTTCTATGGAAAATGACCTTTAGTCATTTATATTAACTTAATATAATAACAAAAAAATGGATTCATGCAGACATGGTGACTATTTGAAATTATGGCTCTGAAAAGACTTTTTTTTTTTTTTTTTTTTTGCAAAAAGGGGGTTTTGCCATGTTGCCCAGGATGGTCTCAAACTCCTGACCTCGAGTGATGCACTGCCTCACCCTCCCAAAGTGCTGGGATTACAGGTGTGGGCCAAGTTTTTAAAGAATTTTCTTTGAAAAGAGAAAAGGTTGCTTTGATTGTGTGTGTATGTGTATGTGTATGTGCGTGCTCATTTGAAATAAGTGTTCATCCAGAAATGCTTTAAAAATATATTCCACATAGCTGGGCGCGGTGGCTCATGCCTGTAATCTCAGCACTTTGGGAGGCTGAGGCAGGCAGATCACATGAGGTCGGGAGTTCAAGACCGGCCTGACCAACATGGAAAAACCCCATCTCTATTAAAAATATTAGCCGAGCATGGTGTTGCATGCCTGTAATCCCAGCTACTTGGGAGGTTGAGGCAGGAGAATCACTTGAATCCGGGAGTTAGAGGTTGTGGTGAGCCGAGATAGTGCCACTGCATTCTAGCCTGGGCAACAAGAGTGAAACTCCGTCTCAAAAAAAAAAAAAAAAAAAAAAAAATATATATATATATATATATATATGTATTCCACATAATCTTAACCTAAGCAAATAGTTTAATTAAGATTGACATTTTAGGCTGAGCACAGTAGCTCACGCCTATAGTCCCAGCACTTTGGGGGGCCAAGGCAGGCAGATTACTTGAGCTCAGGAATTTGATACTAGCCTGAGCAACATGGCAAAACCCCATCTCTACAAAAAATACAAAAATTATCCAAGCATGGTGGCATACACCTGTGGTTCCAGCTATTTGGGAGGCTGAGGTGGGAGTATGGCTTGAGCCCGGGAGGCGGAGATTGCAGTGAGCAGAGATTGTGCCACTTGAACAGCCTGGGTGACAGAGCGAGACCCTGTCTCAAAAAAAAAAAAAAAAATTCAGAAATTTAAAAAAAGATTGACATGTTAGAGTACGATGTTGTGAAAGAAAATGTCATTATCCTTGTTGAAGAGTATGAGCAAGACAGTACCCTAGTGTTCATTTGTCATTTGCAAGCATGACATTACTGTGTATATCCAGAGAAGTGGTGAGAATGGTTTACTGTTTATAGGGGGAAGAGTAGGTGGGCATAGGTAAAATCTCAAATAAAAACCCTACAGTGAGTAGAACTAAATTATCTATATGTCTCTTCCCCACATTAAAAAGACTTGAGACTTATCAAAGAAAAAAATCTAAAATTGCCTTGGGTGGTTGATTCTGAGAATGAGTCAGGTAAACCTGATGTGCTGTGTGACACTATAATGAAGTCTTCTGACTGCACTCCAATGTTCAGTCTCCAAAGCGTTTCCATCCAGCTTGGAACTGAGCCATGGCCTTGGCATCTTTATTTACGTACTTTGTGACTCAGTAGTTCCTTCTGCAGGATGTGAATGGAAAAGAGGGTGGAATCCTGCCTACAACATAGGCCTTGGTTACAGTATCCCTTTTGGTTAGCAGAGTTGATGAAACTAACTCAGTTGAAAGTAAATTGCTAAAATAAGAGCTTGAGTTTGTCTGTGAATTTCAGATATTTGTGTTATCCCTACCTACACAGCATGGAACTCCAACATGGTACTCCCCACCTAAATCAGCATGGCTGCAAGGATTTCTGAGAAATGAAGGGAGATATGGATTTCTCCTGTTTTGCCAGTTAATGTTTGCTCACATTGGGAGGGGACCAGTGTGTATCTGGTAGTTCTGCCTATGTCATCTGAGGTCATCATTCTGTCCTCTCAGGAGCTGAAAACACCACCCTTTAAACCTGCACCTTGACTCCTGGTTGCTCATATGTTTGGCAGCCTAGAGACCCATTTCCTTTCATGCATGTTTTAATCATGCAATACATGAAGCCTTGGAAATAAATTTCCACATTATATAAATTGCAGTAATCAGCTCTTGACAGATTTCTGCAAAATGTTTGTCGATAGCTTCCTTCAATGTCCTGAGACATTTTACAAAGAATCACTGTCAGTGTTTCAGAGTGAAAGAAAAATAAGATAGTTATCTACATGATTGCTCCATTCTACTATTGCATGTGCTTGGAGGCCAGCCAGATTTCTAACAGGGTTTAAAATGTCAGCCAGAATGTACTGAATCTATAGTAGAGGCTAAGATTAAATTTCCTTTGGTTTACTTAGATAAGCTGAGTTTGGAGTTAGTTTGGAAGGAAGGAGGGAGGAGTCACTGGTTTTAATAAAATAATTCACCCTTTAATAAATCTGGTCTTACTTTCCCCTTTACTCTGTTCTTTTCTGTGCTTTTTATCATATCCAGAGAGTTGGGTAATGTTCTGTTTTGTTTTTTTTTTTTTGAGACGGAGTTTTGCTCTTGTTGCCCAGGCTGGAGTGCAACGGTGCGATCTCGGCTCACTGCAACCTCCGCCTCCCAGGTTCAAGCGATTCTCCTGCCTCACCCTCCCTAGTAGCTGGGATTACAGGCATGTGCCACCATGCCTGGCTAATTTTGTGTTTTTTTTTTTTTTAGTAGAGATGGGGTTTCTCCATGTTGGTCAGGCTGGTCTCGAACTCCCGACCTCAGGTGATCCACCCACCTTGGCCTCCCAAAATGCTGGGATTACAGGCATGAGCCACTGTGCCTGGCCAGAGTTGGCTAATATTCAAATCTATAAATGGCATCTTCTTTGAAGAAGTTCTTTAAGTGAAAAAAAAAAAAAAAAAAAAGGCTGGGCACAGTGGCTCACGCCTGTAATCCCAGCACTTTGGAAGGCCAAGGAGGATGGATCACCTTAGGTCAGGAGATTGAGACCATCCTGGCCAGCATGGTGAAACCCCGTCTGTACTAAAAATACAAAAATTAGCTGGGTGTGGTGGCTCATGCCTGTAGTCCCAGCTGCTCGTGAGGCTGAGGCAGAAGAATTGCTTGAACCTGGGAGGCAGAGGTTGCAGTGAGCCGAGATAATACCACTGCACTCCAGCCGAGGCAACAGAGAGTGAGATTCAGTCTCAAAACAAACAAACAAAAACAAACAAACAAAACAACCAACCAACCAACCAACCAACCAACCAACGAACCAAACAAAACTTAGCCAGGTGTGGTGGCGGGCACCTGTAATCCCAGCTACTCAGGAGGCTGAGGCAGGAGAATCACTTGAACGCAGGAAGCAGAGGTTGCAGTGAGCAGAGACTGCGCCACTGCATTCCAGCCTGGGCGACAGAGCGAGACTCTGTCAAAACAAAAACAAAAACAAAAATAAAAACAAAACCCACAAACTACCATGAAAAGAAATTAGCCATTGAATCACATACGTTTCTCTATCCCATGAGAAAATAAAAATGGAGCAACTCAAGCAATCCCTTCATACTCTCCCTAAATTAAACAAAGACGTAGAGTTCCCCACTGAAAATGAATTTGCTTATATCAGACCCGAAGAGCATTACTTTGTTTGAAATTCAAATAGACACAGATGTTTTCTGTTTGATGAAAACAATTTCTTTTTTTTTTTTTAAGTTCTTTTTTTTTTTTTAATTGTACTTTAAGTTTTAGGGTACATGTGCACAATGATGAAAACAATTTCTACTCTTAAATTGCAAACAGGCTGGGAGTGCTGGCTCATGCCTGTAATCCCAACACTTTGGGAGGCCGAGGTGGGAGGATCGCTTGAGGCCAGGCCAGCCTGGGCAATATAAAGACGCCGTGTGTCCAAAAAAAAAAAAAAGAAGAGGAAGAAGGTTGAAAACAGATATGCTAAGTTCACATGTCACTTTTGGGCCTCTTTTGAGTATGCCTGGAAACGCTCCAGATTCAGCCCAGCATGGCAAGCAGCACAAGCTTTGGGGACATTTCTTGGGCACCGTCTATGGCTGGGAAGGGTCTCAGATCTCTCTGCACCTGTCTTCCTGCTGATATTGGCAAAGCAGAGCCGTATTACTGAAGCTCTATGACTCTTTCTTTTTTTCTTTTTAAACAATGGCTGTTGGCAATATCTGGGCTCCCTTGTCTTCTGCCATGGAGATTTTCTTAGTGTCCAGGAGCTGCCAGTGGTCACTGGCCCAGCTCCTCTCCCTCCGCATAGACTCCTGGATTGAAATCCTGAGTTCATGTCTTCAGGTCAGGGTAAAGAATCACCATGATTGTATGCTTTTTTAAAAAAAATTCTTTGGCCGGGTATGGTGGCTCACGCCTGTAATCCCAGCACTTTGGGAGGCCAAGGCGGGCGGATCACCTGAGGTCAGGAGTTTGAGACCAACCTAACCAACACGGAGAAACCCCGTATCTACTAAAAATACAAAAAATTAGCCAGCCATGGTGACGTATGCCTGTGATCCCAGCTGCTCGGGAGGCTGAGGCAGGAGAATCAATTGAACCCAGGAGGCGGAGGTTGTGGTGAGCTGAGAACACGCCATTGTACTCCAGCCTGGGCAACAAGAACAAGACTCCGTCTCAAAAAAAAAAAAAAAAAAAAAAAAAATTCTTAACTTTTCTTTTCGTAAGAGATGGGATCTTGCTATGTTGCCCAGGCTGGTCTCAAAGTCCTGGGCTCGCATGACCTGCTTGCCTTGGCCTCCCAAAATGCTAGGATTACAGGCATGAGTCACCACACCCAGCCAATTGTGTGGTTTTAACTCCTGAGGAATCCCAAGAATCTTTCTATACAAGCGTAATTATATGGATGGAATTGTGTATGTGGTTGAGGTGCTGTGACTTCACTGTCACACGTAGACCATTTCAGTTTAATATTTAGTTCATGAGCATAAAGCCACGGGAGGTTCATGATTATAGACATACGGACCTGGATGGGGGTCTAAAGGTAAGTCTCGATCTTGAAATGTACATTAGCTACCTTTCAAAGATAGTGTTTGTCTATTACTAGTGACCTTGAAAATACATAAGCAAAAAAAACTGGACTCTTTACAAAAGGAGAGATTCTTTCCTTCCGCATCTCCCATCCCTGTGGCCTTCCTTGGGAAAAAGTGGAGGCAGGGACCTAAATCTTCTCAGAATTTCTTTTCTCGGTGGAAATCTTTGAGTTAGTCCAATCTCTGTATTCTAAAGATGGGGAAAATGGAGGCCCAGAAAGTTGCAAGGAAGTATAGGTATTTGATGACGAATGGAGACTGACGCCTTGTCTCTCTGTGTCTAACCTGTCGTTTTCAGCGTGGTATCACCGTGCCTCTCTGCCATATTACCTTGGGCACATGCGCAGAATTTTACATGTAACATCAGAAGCCATTCTATACTTGCCTTTAGGGTGTGGTTCTTGTGCTAACATAATATTTGTCTTTTTTCTACCTTGTTTGCACAAACTTCTCTAGCGACTGCAGGAGATGTCTGCACTTTGAAGGAGGCTGTGTCCAGGAGCAAAGTAGGATAAAGCAGTGATTTTTCTTTTTTTTTTTTTTGAGACAGAGTTTCGCTCCGTTGCCCAGGCTGGAGTGCAGTGGCACGATCTCGGCTCACTACAACCTCCACCTCCCAGGTTCAAGTGATTTTCCTGCCTCAGCCTCCCGAGTAGCTGGGATTACAGGCACCTGCCACCACATCCGGCTAATTTTTGTGTTTTTAGTAGAGTCGGGGTTTCACCATGTTGGCCAGGCTGGTCTCGAACTCCTGACCTCAGGTGATCCACCCGCCTCAGCCTCCCAAAGTGCTGGGATTACAGGTGTGAGCCACCACACCCAGCCAAGCAGTGATTTTCAAGTGCTTTCCCAAACATCCACAGTAAGAAATACATTTTGTGACCCAGTTCCCAAATGACATGGATGTGGAGGTGCATGTATATGTATACATATATAACTGAAACAAAGCCCACAGACAAACACTGGCTCTTACTTTGCAGTGAATTCTGCTCTGTTTCATTTTTGGAAAACCTGTTGCTTGTGACCCATTGAATTGATTTTATGTGTCTTTTATCAATAAGACACGATTCTGTGGCTTTACTTCATGGGCTGTACCTGGCTTGCTTCATCACGCTCTTCCTGTCCCAAATATAGCCAAGCAAATTGTTTCTTAATATGGGACCCAGTTATAGCCTATAAAACATGTCACTGGGCACCATCTTGGTTGGTGTTGTACATTATCAAAGGACTTTCCCCTGGGCAGACACATGTTCCCCAGGGAAGCAGATGCCCTTTAAGGACAGAGCTTGCATTGCCTCTTTTAAGCTGCTGGCTTGTCTTTTGGGTTCTCTTTCCATTGCCCTTCCCAAGTAGGAGTAATAAAAAAATAGTTGCAGACCAACCTGTTCCACTCTATGACCTTGGGCTAGTTGCTTAAACTCTTTGATCCTCAGTCCCTTGATCTATAAAATGAAAAAAATAATTCTACCTCACATGGCTGTTGTGAAAGGTAAGTGAAATATTACATGTGAAACTGCCTTCTCTACATTAAAGTCAATGTTAAGTATAATTATAATCTTACCTATATCACTATAGGCCATGACACAGGAGAATTAAATGTACAAATAACAAAAGGACCTGCTCTGAACACCTCATTAGTTTCTGATACTTCCACTCCCTGGTATTTAATAAACTAACAAAAACATTAATATATTCTAAAAGCTGATCATTAAATAAACCTATTAACATCTATGTAAAGTTATATGTTGCTACCTAACGAGCCACCTTAAAACTTATTGACTTAAATTTATAGAGACAGAAAGTAGAACAGTGGTTACCAGGGACTGGGAGGAGGAGGGAAAGGGGAACTATTGGTGAGTGGGTACAGAGCGTCAGTGTGGAATGATGAAAAACTTCTGAAGATGGATGGTGGTGATGGTTGCACAACAATGTGAATGTACTTAATGCCATTGAACCACACACTTAAAAATGGTTAAAATGGTTAATTTTATGTTGTGTACATTTTGCCACAATAAAAAAGAAACACAGGCCGGGCGCGGTGGCTCATGCCTGTCATCTCAACACTTTGGGAGGCCGAGGTGGGCGGATCACCTGAGCTCAGGATTTTGAGATCAGCCTGGGCAACAGCTGGTCTGAAATTAGCCAGGCTGGTGGCTACTTTCAATATTTTGAAATACAAAAATTAGCCTGGCATGGTGGCAGGCGCCTGTAATTCCAGCTACTAGGGAGGCTGAGGCAGGAGAATCGCTTGAACCCAAGAGGCAAAGGTTGCAGTAAGCCAAGATTGTGTCACCACACTCTAGCCTGGGCGACAGAACCAGACTCTGTCTAAAAAAAAAAAAAAAAGGAAGAAAACACTTGGTGACCTAAAACCACAACGCTTTTAGAGTTAGAATTTTGGCCAGCTCATCTCTGCCCTATATGGTGTCTGCTGGGACAGGTCAACTGGGACCGAAGCATCCAAGATGGCCTCCTTTGCCACTCTGGTGCTGGGTCTTAGCTGGGATGCCTCTCTTTTCCTCCATGTGGACTCTCAACCTCCAAGACTTCTTTCTCCACGTTGCTGCTGTCTACAGCTGGACAGCCTGAACTTCTTTACAAGGCAGTTGGGTTCTCAGAGAGAAAGCAGAAGCTCTCGATCTCTTAAGATCTGGGCTTGAAGTCCCAGAAAGTTGCTTCCATTACCTCTCAGTGGTTCAGGCAAGTCATTTTGCTGGTACAGATCCTGCGTGGGAGGGGAGGACACACGGGTGAGTTCAGAGGGGCATGGTTCCTTTAGGGCCATTTTGTAACAATCTACTACAGCCTCCATGCCAATTTATTAGCAATTCTCCATGCTCTGCCTTATCTTGAATTCTGTTCTAGTGCAATATCTCCAGGTTAGCACATAGGGTCATGGTTAAGGCAATGGACTTTGGCCTAAGGCTTCAAATCTTGGCTCTGCCATTTGTTGACTGTGAGATCTTTGGCCAGTTCTTCACTCTGTCTGTTTCAGTTTTCTTACCTATAAAATGGGGATGACAATAGTCTTTATGTCATCGTGTTGCTGTGAGTATTGAATGAATATGAATAACAAGCTTAATAATAGTGCCAGGCACAAAGTAAGAACTACATAAGCATTTGCCATTCTTGTTATTGTCATTGTCGTTGTTATAATAAACATAAGAAGCAGTATGGTGGAGAAGGGAATATTTGAGCTAAATAAGACAGAAAGGTTGGAAACGCTTGGATACACAGGACCTCCCTGCCTCACAGAGTTCTCACTTACATCTAAATCCTTTGCTGACATTTAAGCTTCTTTCCTTTTGTTCTGTACACAGGATACATGGAGAACAGCTGATCAACATCTCTCCATAATAATCCTGTGAACACCTGAAGACAGCTGTGAGAGCTTAAAGATTTGCTGAGGCTAATCTGGGTACAGGTAATTGCATTGATGATACGTTCAAATGCATCTAAGTCTATGCCTGGGTATAGTTGCTGGGTTATAAACAGGCACGTCACGCTTCTCTTATACACTTCAGGAAGCTGGAGCGCTGGGTCTTGTCTTTCCTGAAGGCATTAGGGAATGTGACTGCTCTTTTTCAGAGCGTAAACCTGGAATAGGTTTCCAAGGAGGACAACGCAAGCCGGGGCTGAGAGGTGCCATGTGTATGGCACCCTGCTGGCCCCAAAGACCAGTTAGGCCAGGAACCAATCCTGTTGAACTGTTAATTAGCACCTATTGTTTATTACTGTGAGTCCTTTCTGAGCTTACCAGTGGCCCTTTTGCCTAATCCAATGGACACTTTTCTTTTTTTTTGAGATGGAGTCTCGCTGTCACACAGGGTGGAGTGCAGTGGTGCCATCTCAGCTCACTGCAACCTCTGCCTCCCGGGTTCAAGCTATTCTCCTGCCTCAGCCTCCCAGGTAGCTGGGACTACAGGCATGAGCCACCAAGCCCGGCTAATTTTTGTATTTTTAGTAAAGTCAGGGTTTTGCCATGTTGGCCAGGCTGGTCTCGAACTCCTGACCTCAGGTGATCCACCCACCTTAGCCTCCCAAAGTGCTAAGATTACAGGCGTGAGCCACTGCGTCTGGCCCCAGTAAGCACTTTTCTATCCTCAGCCTCACCGACAGCCTTGCAGCATTTGCCATCCTGTCTTATTTTGGAGTGAAGCCGTACATTGTGACGTATTGGAGCCAGAATGCCTGGATCCAAGTCCTAGCTCTGCCCTTTCCAGCTCCATTGACCTTGAGCAAGTTACTTAACCTTTGAGTTTCATCATCTTTATCTCCATCTATAAAATGGGACTGATAATAGTACATTGTCATAAGGTTGCTTGAAAATTTTTAAAGCTTTTTTTTTAGCACAGGGGAGGAAAACAGTAAAAATTCAAAAAAATTTAAAAACCTCTTCTCCATTGACTTGTGGAACATTTGGTTCTTCTCTTGACTGTTGGAGCAGTCCTTCTGTTTCTTTTGCCAACCTTCTTCCACTCATCCATGAAAAACTGGTGGTTCCCCCAAGATTCTGTCTTTGATCCTCCCCTCTTCTCATTTTGTATAACTTTCCTATGTGATTTCTGCCCTTGGTCTTCCAAACTGTTGTGCCCTGATGCCTTCCAAACCATTATCTCTAGGCTTTTTTCTTTGTAGACTCCTTTATCTGGATGGTCCAAGTTTCCTTAAATTCAAAAGGTCTAAAGCCAGAACTTCCACTCTCGGCTATAATGGGGTAGTAATTGGTACTAAACCAGCCATCCCACCATTAAAACACACACACACACGCACACACACACACCCCTGTAATCCCAACACTTTGGGAGCCTGGGTGGGCAGATTGCTTGAACCCAGGAGTTGTTTTTGTTTTTGTGTGTTTTTTTTTCTTTTGAGACCGAGTCTCACTCTTCTTGCCCAGGCTGGAGTGCAGTGGTGCAATCTCGGCTCACCGCAACCTCCGCCTCCCAGGTTCAAGCGATTCTCCTGCCTCAGCCTCCCGAGTAGCTGAGATTACAGGCATGCACCACCACGCCCAACTAATTTTGTATTTTTAGTAGAGACGGGGTTTCTCCATGTTGAGGCTGGTCTCGAACTCCCGACCTCAGTTGATCCACCCACCTCAGCCTCCCAAAGTGCTGGGATTACAGGCATGAGCCACCGCACCCAGCAAGCCCTGGAGTTTAAGACTAGCATGGTCAACATAGCGAGACCCTATCTCAAAAAAAAAAAAATTCTTTTTTTTTAATTAGACAGGCATGGTTGCACATCCTGTGGTCCCAGCTACTTAGGAGCTGAGGTGGGAGGATCGCTTGAGCCCCTAAGTTCAAGGCTGCAGTGAGCTGTGATTGTGCCATTGCCCTTCAGCCTGAGTGACAGAGCGAGACCCTGTCTCAAAAACAAAACAAAACAAATATTAGTCAACTGTTTCAGGAATTGGCCAGGAGAGCGTACAAGTCTCTGGTCCCTGAGGGAAAAGAAACTCAACATTTCTATTTTTATTTTATTTTATTTTTTTGAGACAGAGTCTGGCTCTGTCGCCCAGACTGGAGTGCAGTGGCACAATCTCAGCTCATGCAACATCCACCTCCTGGATTCAAGCGATTTTCCTGCCTCAGCCTCCCGAGTAGCTGGGATTACAGGCGCCTGCCACCATGCCTGGCTAATTTTTTGTATTTTTAGTAGAGACAGGGTTTCACCATGTTAGCCAGGATGGTCTCAATCTCCTGACCTCATGATCTGCCCACCTCAGCCTCCCAAAGTGCTGGGATTACAGGCATGAGCCACCGCGTCCGGCCGAGAAACTCATCTTTTGTAAGCCCCAGAATCATTCTGGCTCTTTACTTGGGGGGCAATTTCCTGGCATCCAAGCAGGAAAAGGAGAACTTACTAAGCTGAGGAGGCAGAGTTCAGAGTTTCAGGCAGCTGAGCAGCTGGAATCTGCTGGGTAGAACACTGGAGACAGGAGCTTTGCAGAGGAAGGGCTCCAAAAAATCCTTGTGGGGGCGTCCTCTGAGCACTTGGTTAAGAGCTGTGTTGCACATTTGAAAGGTGAGACTACCCAGGGATGACCAGGTACCAGCTTCTGTGCGGTGGGAGAAGCTGAGCAGAGATTGAGTTCAAGCAGCAATGGAGGGGGGCGGGCATTAGTTATGGCTCAGCCTGAGTGGGAAAGCACTCTAACACTTTGTTAATGACACTCCAGGCATCCAGCTGGGACATCGAAGAGTTCACATCTTAAAAGTAAACCATGGCCGGGCGGGTGGCTCACGCCTGTAACCCCAGCACTTCAGGAGGCCGAGGCAGGCTCAAGCTTGAACTTGAGCTCTTGAGCTTCAGCTCAGGAGTTTGAGACCAGCCTGGGCAACATGGTGAAACCCCATCTCTACAAAAACTACAAGTAGCCAGGTGTGGTGGCATGTGCCTGTAGTCCCAGCTACTTAGGAGGCTGAGGCAGGAGGATTGCTTGAGCCTGGGAAATTGAGGCTGCAGTGATCCCTGATCACACCACTGTACTACAGCCTGGGTGATGACAGAGTGAGGCCCTGTCTTAAAAAAAATAAATAAATAAAAGTAAGGATCATGGTCTACAGCAATATTTCTTAAATTGTTGTCCCCTGACCAGCAGCATCAACATAACCTGGAAATTTGTTAGACGTTACTGTTGGAAATGCAAATTCAAGGGCCCCACTTCAGACCTACTGAACCAGAAACTCAGGAGAAGAAGCCCAGAAATTTATGTTCTAACAATAGCTCTTCAGATGATTCGGATACAAACTAAATTTGAGGCGACTGTCCTAGAGGAAGGCCCACACTAGACACGCCCTAACAAAGCCTAAAACTACGCCTTGACAAAATCCACAGGGGAAACAGAGCCCGAAGGTTGGAAAAATATCTTGAAATTTCCAAAGATCTACCCTAACGAAGTTAAAAGCAAAACAAACAAAAAACTCGTACATAAGCTCAAAGTGACTGACCTGCCTACTGGAACAAAAATAACAGAATCCAAAATTTCTACAATGTATTAGCTGTAGTGTCCAGTATTACCATAAAACATTACTAGACATGCCAAAAAAAAAAAAAAAAAAAAAGAAGGAAGAAAGAAAATAAAGAAAAACAAAAGTAGTCAAAGAAATTGACCCTGAGACTACTCAGATATTAGATGTAGTAGACAAAGACATTTAAGCAGTATTTATAAAGATATTTGTCCAGGTGAGGTGGCTCATCCCTATAATCCCAGCACTTTGGGAGGCCAAGGCAGGAGAAACACTTGAGCCCAGGAGTTTGAGACCAGCCTGGACAACAAAGTGAGACCCTGTCTCTATGAAAAACTGAAAAAAAAATAGCCGAGTATGGTGGCACAGGCCTGTGGTCCCAGCCTGTGGCTGAGGCAGGAGGTTTGATTGAGCCCAGGAGGTCAAGGCTGCAGTGAACCAGGATTGCACCATGCATTCTAGCCTAGGCAACAGAGTGAGACTCTGTCTCAAAAAAAAAAAAAAAAAAAATTAATCTTTTAAAGTAAAAATAAAGACATTCAAGCCTGGGAAATATAATACTACCCTGTCTTGTGGCCGGGCGCAGTCGCTCACGCCTGTAATCCCAGCACTTTGGGAGGCCAAGGTGGGCAGATCACTTGAGGTCAGGAGTTCGAGACCAGCCTGGCCAACATGGTGAAACCCTGTCTCTACTAAAAACACAAAAATTAGCTGGGCGTGGTGGCAGGCGCCTATAGTCCCAGCTACTCAGGAGGCTGAGGCAGGAGAATTGCTTGAACCTGGGAGGCGGACGTTGCATGAGCTGAGATCACGTCACTATGCTCCAGCCTGGCAACAGAGCAAGACTCCGTCTCAAAAAAAAAAATAAAGTAAATAATAATAATAATAATACCCTGTCTCTACTAAAAAAAAAAAAGTATAGGCTAGGCACAGTGGCTTACGCCTGTAATCCCAGCACTTTGAAAGACTGAGGCGGGCGGATCACGAGGTCAGGAGATCAAGACCATCCTGGCCGATATGGTGAAACCCTATCTCTACTAAAAATACAAAAATTAGCTGGGCATGGTGGTGCGCACCTGTAATCCCAGATACTCAGGAGGCTGAGGCAGGAGAATCACTTGAATTAGCGAGTTGGAGGTCGTAGTGAGCCGAGATCATGCCACTGCACTCCAGCCAGGGTGACAAGAGTGAGCCCCAGTCTCAAAAAAAAAAAAAGAAAGAAAAGAAAAGTAAAAATTAGCTGGGTATGGTGGCTTGTGCCTATAGTCCTAGCTACTCAGGAAGCTGAGGAGGGAGGATCGCTTGAGCCCAGAAGTTCAAAGCTGCAGCGAGCTATGATCGTGCCACTGCACTCCAGCCTGAGTGACGGAGGAGATCTTGTCTCTAAAGAAAAAAAAGACTAGGCGTAGTGGCTCATGCCTGTAATCCCAGCAGTTGAAGAGGCCGAGGCTGGCAGATTGCTTGAGTCCAGGAGTTTGAGACCAGCCTGGGCAACATAGCGAAACCTCATCTCTATTTGAAAAAAAAAATTAAAAATGAAGATATTTAAAGAATTAAAGGAACACATGTAAATATGTTTAAAATAAAGGAAGATATTATCTTAATGAGTAAATAGGGAACCTCAGTAGAGAAGTGGAAACTCTAAAAAAGAAGCAAATGCAAACTCTAGAACTGAAAAGCAAAATAAAATAACAAAACTCACTGGAAAGGCTTAACAGCAGACAGAAGATGGCAAAAGAGTCAGTAAACCCAAAGACCAACCAATAAGAATTATCCTATTCGAAGAACAGAGAAAAAAGATTGGAAAAAAAACTAATACAGCCTCAGAGACCTGGAGGACAATATTAGACCTACATGTAACTGATGTCCCAAAAAAGGACAGTGAGAATTGGACAGAAAAATAATGGAAGAACCAATGGCCCAACATTTCCCAAAGTTGATGAAAATATCAACAAATCCAAGAAGCTCAGTGAATCCCAGGCAATATAAATACAAAGAAAATCCATACCTCAGCTAATCCTCCCCAGATTGTCCAACAAATTTCATTTTTAGAAATAAAGAAAAAATGGGGCCACGCAAGATGGCTCACGCCTGTAATCCCAGTACTTTGGGAGGCCAAGGTGGGTGGATCACCTGAGGTCAGGAGTTTGAGAGCAGCCTGGCAAACACCGTGAAACCCTGTCTCTACTAAAAATAGAAAAATTAGCTGGGTGTGGTGGAGGGTGCCTGTAATCCCAGCTACTTGAAAGGCTGAGGCAGGAGGATCCCTTGAACCCAGGAGGTGGAGGCTGCAGTGAGCCAAGATTGCACCACTGCACTACAGCCTGGGCGAGACGCCATCTCAAAACAAAACAAAAAAACTTCACTTTTCTAGGCACATTTATTCATCTCCATTTCCGTTACATTAGGTCAGGCTTTTACTGGCTATAGTTAGAAGCTCAGATTTAGGAATCCAATGGTCTGGGTTTGAATTTTGGCTTTAACCACTTACTAGATGTGACTATGGGCACGTTCTTTGACTTCTCTGAGCCTTAGTTACACAGTCTGTAAAACAGGAATAATAATAAACCTATCTATCTGTGGAGAATTTTTTTTTTAGATAGAGTCTCACTCTGTTGCCCAGGCTGGAGTGCAGTGGTGTGATCTCAGCTCACTGCAACATCTGCCTCCTGGGTTCAAGGGATTCTCCTGCCTCAGCCTCCCGAGTAGATGGGATTACAGGAACCCACCACCACGCCTGGCTAATTTTCGTATTTTTAGTAGAGATGGGGTTTCACCATGTTGGCCAGGCTGGTTTCGAACTCCTGACCTCAGGTGATCTTCCTGCCTCGACCTCCCAAAGTGCTGGGATTAGAGGCGTGAACCACCGTGCCTGGCCAATCTGTGGAGATTTTTAAGGTTGCATAGAAATATTCAGTGTCTCCACTGTGAGAGTCCCAGGTGGACTATGTTATGCTATAATTACAGGTATCCCCCAGGCTAAAAGAACAGAAGCTGTTTGGAATATTGCCAGTTGCCATGACAGAGGGGAAAAGAGTCTTCTGACACATTATGGTCTAACTCTTAGTCCTTAAAGTTTTGGCTGGGTGTGGTGGCTCACGCCTGTAATCCCAGCCCTTTGGGAGGCCGAGGTTGGCAGATACCTGAGGTCAGGAGTTTGAGGCCAGCCTGATCAACATGGCAAAACCTCGTCTCTACTAAAAATACAAACATTAGCTGGGCGTGGTGGCGGGCACTTGTAGTCTCAGCTACTGGGGAGGCTGAGGCGGGAGAATCACTTGAACCCAGGAGGTGGAGGTGTTGCAGTAAGCCGAGATCGTGCCACTGCACTCCACTCCAGCCTGGGCGACAGAGTGAGACTCGTCTCAGGAAAAAAAAAAAAATTAGCTGGGCATGGTGGCTCGTGCCTGTAGTTCCAGCTACTTGGGAGGCTGAGGCACAAGAATCCCTTGAACCCGGGTGGTGGAGGTTTCAGTGAGCTGAGATCATGCCACTGCCCTCCAGCCTGGGCAACAGAGTGAGACTCCATCTCGAAAAAAAGAGATTTCGGTATGGATTTTGGAGGTTCACCAAATTCAGATCATAGCAGTACCTGTGCTATAAAAGCCAAATGCAGAATCCTGTGTTAAGGAACTCCACCAAAGTACATGAGAAGGAAGAAGCAGCAGCAGCTTTGCCAAAATGATTTGATAAAAGAGAGAAATAATGTATTCAGAGAAAAGGGGAGGAACTCAATCTTTGTCTAAGATGAACTTCCGAATCAACTCATTAATAAATGCTCCAATAAAAACGGTGTACTTGCTATGTGTGAAATGCTATTTTAATATTCACAAATATACGAAAGATAATGATAGGTGCTTACCACAGACAGTTTGGAGTCTGATCTTTTTTTTTTTTTTTTTTTTGAGACGGAGTCTTGCTCTGTCGCCCAGGCTGGAGTGCAGTGGCGTGATCTCCGCTCACTGCAACCTCTGCCTCCCCAGTTCAAGCTATTCTTTTGCCTCAGCCTCCTGAGTAGCTGGGATTACAGGCGCGTGCCACCACGCCCGGCTAATTTTTGTATTTTTAGCAGAGACTGGGTTTCACCATGTTGGTCAGGCTGGTCTCGAACTCCCGACCTCGTGATCCGCCTGCCTTGGCCTCCCAAAGTGCTGGGATTACAGGCATGAGCCACCGCCCTGGGCCCGGAGTCTGGTCTTATACTTGACTGAGTAGCTCGGTTACTTAGTTGCTCCCCACATCAAAGAGGTTCTTATAGTAATAGTAGCTATTAGCAGCTGACAACTATTTTACACACATACATCATCTCTAATTTTCAAAAGAGTTCTGCGAGGAAGGCATTTGTTGTAGGCAAAATGTCTAAAATGGCCCCTAAAGATGTCCCACCTTAATCTCTGGAATAAGATGAGATTTCACTCTGTTGATTATATTATGTTGCATGGCACAGTTGACCTTAAGAAAGAGCGATTATCTGGGTGAACATGAGCTGCTAAAGCAGAAAGCGGCAGGCACGGTGGCCCATGCCTGTAATCCAAGCACTTTGGGAGGTCAAGGCAAGAGGATCACTTGAGCCCAGGAGTTTAAAATCAGCCTGGACAACATAGTGAGATCCCCACTCTACAAAATAAATAAGTAGAAAAAAAAAAAAAGAATAAAAGCAGAGAGCTTTCTCTAGCTGAGAGCAGAAGTCAGATGTTTTCCAAGTGTCAGAAGGGTTATGTGTGTAGTTGCTGCTTTGGAATAGAGGGTCACTGTGGAGGAAGGGGGCAGGCTTAAGGAGCTGAGAAATGGCCTCTGCTGACAGCCAGCAAGGAAACAGGGCCTGGGTCCCACAACTGCAGGAACCTACATTCTGCTGACAACAGGGATGACCCTGGAGGAAGACCCTGAGCTCTAGGTGAGGACACAGCCAACCAACATCTTGATTTCAGCGTTTCAAGGCTCTGAGCAGAAAACTTGGTTACGCCATCTGGGGCCTCTGGCGTACAGCACTGTGAAATGATGAGTGGGAGCAGTTCTTACCCTCTAGATCTGTGCTAATTTATTACACAGCAGTAGAAAACTAATAAAGCATTCATACCCTCCTCCTGCAGAGGAGGAAACTGAGGTTCAAGGAAGTTTAGTAAATGTGGTGAAAACTATCTTGAGAATGTGGTTAGGGCAGGATTTGATGCAGGCAGACAGACCCACCCACGTCACTGTTCAGTAATGTGTAACCAACAAAGATCCACAGGATGCAAAAGGAATAAAGCTCTCGATAGAGGGAAGGATGACTCAGCTTTCTAGTCAGTTTTAGAATGACTCAGATTCTTACTATTGGCTGAACAATGGCTTGGGTTTCTGCAAGTATCTTGATCTGTGGGAGTGGCCCCACGTATCTGCTCTGTTGAGATGTATTAGCTTGTCTCCTTTTTTCGATACAAGCATTAGATGACTGATTTCCAAACGAGTGAAGCTGAATGGATTTAGCCAGATTAACATTCTAACAGCAAGAAATAGGGGAAGAAAAGGCAAATCCTGGGGCGCTTTGTTAACACAGGGAATCGCTCACACAAACATACTCAGGAAAAGCCTTCTCTCCAAGGCCTAGCTTTGTAGATATTCAGCTTCCTGAAGACATGCCAGTTTTAAAAGGAGGAGTTCCAAAGAGCAGTTACCATCAGGACCTGGCCCCAGCTCTTCATGTGACCTTTCCTTCCTCTTTCCGGCTTTCTCCACTCCAGCCGCAGGACCTCTGGACCCTCCCTTGAGTATGCTAAACTCCTGCCTGCCTTGGGCCATTGTACCTCTGTTCTCTCTGGTGTGGAATATTCTTTCTCTAGTTCATGTCCTTAATTCACTCAAATCTCTGCTCAAGCAGCATCTGACTGGAGTGCCTTTCCCTGACCAACTTATTTAACGCAGCGCTGTTCCCTGCCTGTCACTGTCTCCTTATCCTGGTTTATTCTTTTTTTTTTTTTTTTTGAGAGGGGGTCTTGCCCTGTCTCCCAGGCTGGGGTGCAGTGGCGCGATCTCGGCTCACTGCAACCTTCACCTCCCAGGTTCGAGCGATTCTCGTGTCTCAGCCTCCCAAGTAGCTGGGACTACAGGTACGTGCCACCATGCCTGGCTAATTTTTGTATTGTTAGTAGAGATAGGGTTTCACCATGTTGGCCAGGCTGGTCTCGAACTCCTGACCTCAGGTGATTCATCCACCTTGGCCTCCCAAAGTGCTGGGATTACAGGCGTAAGCCACTGTGCCAGCCCCTGCTTTATTCTTCTTCATAGCACTTTGGCTACCTGATATGCCTCAGATGTACAAATATGTTTATTTGTTTGTCATTGCCTTTCTCCCGCATGAGGACGTAAGCTCTAGGAGGGCAGATAAGCTTTGTCTGTTTTATTCATTGCTATATTCCCAGTATCCACAATAATTTACAGCACATAGTAGGGAATCAAATATTTGTTGAATGAATTAATGAATCAAGAACAAAAACATTGCATCTGTTAAATGATTTGGCATTCCTGAGCTATTTCTGCACCTAATCTCTCTCTCTCTCTCTCTCTCTCTCTCAGGGGTATTTGCTAATGGGTCTAATATGGGAAAGATACTTAATTCCATGGTTGTACAAAATCTAGAATACAGAAGATTAAAACCTTGAGACAAGGCCGGGTGCAGTGGCTCATGCCTGTAATCCCAGCACTTTGGGAGACTGAGGTGGGCAGATCACCTGAGGTCGGGAGTTCAAGATAAGCCTGACCAACATGGAGAAACTCCGTCTCTACTAAAAATACAAAATTAGCCAGGCGTTGTGGCACACGCCTGTAATCTCAGCTACTTGTGAGGCTGAGGCAGGAAAATCGCTTGAACCTGAGAGGCGGGGTTTGGAGTGAGCCAAGATTGCGCCATTGCACTCCAGCCTGGGCAACAAGAGCGAAACTCTGTCTCAAAAAAAACCAAAAAAACAAAAACCTGGAGGCAGTGTGGTGTAAGAATGAAGTCCTTCAGGCCGGGTGCAGTAGCTCACGCCTGTAATCCCACCACTTTGGGAGGCGAGGTGGGCGGATTGCCTGAGGTCAGGAGTTCAAGACCAGCCTGGCTAGCATGATGAAACCCCGTCTCTACTAAAAATACAAAAATTAGCCGGGTGTGGTGGCACACACCTGTAGTGTCAGCTACTCAGGAGGCAGAAGAATCATTTGAACCCAGGAGGCAGAGGTTGCAGTGAGCCGAAATGGCAACACTGCACTCCAGCCTGGTGACAGAGTGAGATTCCGCCACAAAAAAAAAAAAAAAAAAAAGGAATTAAGTCCTTCCTTGCCTTTCAATAGGTGTGTGACCTAGAAGAAGTCATTTACTTCTTTTGGCTCCAGATGTCTTATCTTTTAAATGTGGATAATGATAGGGTGCTGTTTGAAGGGACTAGAGCAGATGGGATCTGGAGATTTCTTCTTACACTAAGATCCTTTGAAATTAGAGCTCAGTTGGTAGGGAATTAGGAAATGTTGGTTTTAGCCCTATGTTAAATGTAAACTGAGTGTATAACATAGGGCTAGTCCTTTAACCTCTCTATAACTCCATATAATCCAGAATTTCTTTGAGGTCCCTTTGAGGTCAGCTCTCAATCACCTGCAGGCACTGGGGGGGGGAACCAGGTTGACCAGATGTCCTGGTGTTTGTGAGACCTTAATCTCTGTCCCTCCAGGGCTTGGGTCCACCTGTTGTTTGGTAGAGGTGAGGCTTGCAAAGTAGGTATTTTCTGTAAGTATTTTCAGTAAGTATTTTCTGAGCACATGTTTTGTGCCGTGTGCTGGGGATACCACAGTGAACAATGCAGACAAGGCCCCTGTCCCCTCACATTCTAGGGATAAGAAACAGACAATAAATATGTAAATGGAAAATAAATCAAGACTGGGCGCAGTGGCTCACGCCTGAAATCTCAGCCCTTTGGGAGTCCGAGGTGTGCGGATCACCTGAGGTCAGGAGTTCGAGACTAACCTGCTCAACATGGTGAAACCCCCATCTCTACTAAAAATACAAAAATTAGCTGGGCATGGTGGTGCATGTGTGTAATCCCAGCTACTCGGGAGGCTGAAGCAGGAGAATCGCTTGAACCCAGGAGGCAGAGGTTGCAGTGAGCCAAGATCGCACCACTGCACTCCAGCCTGGGTGATAGAGTGAGACTGTCTCAAAAAAAAAAAAAAAAAAAAAAAGAAAGTAAAAAAGAAAATAAATCAAGACTAATGTGATACTGTGGTATAATAAAAAATATATATTTAGTCTTTGTCCTCATTTCCCGCCCAGAGCTCCTAAAAGCTTTGTAATTTCCCAAGTGATAAGTTGAAAAGAGTATCTTTTGTTACTCATAAAAAGCCCCTTTCAACTATACCTGAGGTTTTTTTTTTGTTTTTGTTTGGTGACAGGGTCTCACTCTGTCACCCAGACTGGAGTGCAGTGGCATGGTCACAGCTCGCTGCAGTCTCGACTTCCTGGGCTCCAGCAATCCTCCTGCCTCAGCCTCCCAAATAGCTGGGACTACAGGCACATGTCCGGCTGTATTTTAAAATACATCTGCTAATTTTAAAAATGTTTTGTAGAGACAGGGTCTCACTGTGTTGCCCATGCTGATCTTGCAGTCCTCCTGCCTTGGCCTCCCACAGTGCTGGGATTACAGGCATGAGCCACCGCACACGGCCCACACCTTCACAAGTTCGTGAAGTGACTTTGGGAAAACCCCTAAGGAGGGGGCGCTGGCTGTCAGAGGAGCTATCTTTGTGATTGGACAGTTGAAAATTTCGGCCCCACTGTTCAACCTCTGGGGAGAGTCGGAGGGTTAAAATTTGAGTTCAATCAGTAATGGCCAGTGAGTTAATCAATCATGCCCACATAATGGAACCTCCATAAAACCCCTACGCAACAGGGTACAGGGACCTTCCAAGTGAGTGAACAAACACATCAAGATGCTGAGAGGTCAAAAGGATGTGGTTGGAGTGAGAAAAAAAAAAGATGCTGGGAGGGTGGCACACCTGGAGAGCATGGAAGCTCCACCTGTCCTCATACCTTGCCCTGTGCATCTTTTCCATCTGGCTGCTCCTGAGTTGCATCCTTTACAATGAACTGGGTGATGGTACGCAAAGCGTGCTCCTGAGTTCTGTGAGCCATTCTAGCAAATTATGGAACCCAAAGAGGGGATTGTGAGAACCCTTTATTTATAGTCAGTTGGTCACAAGTATAGGAAGCCCACTGGCTCCTGCACGGTTTTCTGGGCATAGCAGCTGTTCTCCTTCCTACTCCAGCTGTTTCAGGAGCAACAGAATCAAGATCCTCTAGGCTCAGGGAGACAGGTTATGAATTTAGGACTTGACCTTAGGCCTTGACAACAGCAGATAACTACTAATTAGAACTGGCTGGCTGGGCCAGGTGCAGGGGCTAACACTTGTAATCCCAGCACTTTGGGAGGCCAAGGTGGGAGGATCACTTGAGGTCAGGAGTTCAAGACCAGCCTGGCCAACAAGGTGAAACCCTGTCTCTACTAAAAGTACAAAAATTAACTGGGCATGGTGGCGTGCACCTGTAATCCCAGCTACTTAGGAGGCTGAGGCAGGAGAATCACTTGAACCCGGGATGTGGAGGCTTTTTTGAGACTCTGTCTTAAAAAAAAAAAAAAAAGTTTAGGAATCCCAAGCTTGCATTTTGGCATCAAAGGGTAGTCTTATGGGACTGAGCCCTTCCCCAGTGGGGTCTGTGCAAACTCCAGACAGTTAGTGTCAGAATTGAGATAAATTGTAGGACACCCAGCTGTTGTCTGCAGAGAATTGGTGAATTGCTTCATGTGAAAAACCTCTCTGGTTTTCCTGACATGTGTTGTGTTGTCAGAAGTGTTCTGTAGGAGTATAGAAAAAAAGAGTTCTTTTTTTCCTTTTCACTAGTGATAAGTGCTAGGCAGGAGATAGAAGAATAATATCATAAAGAATAGCAGATAGGACCTGTTGAGTTAACTTCGATCAGGAAAGGCCTTTCTAGAGCATTTAAGCTGAGAGGGATGAGAAGAATCCAGCCACGGGAAGAGCGTTCCTGGCAAGGGAAAAGGCAAGCACAACCCTCGAGGCCTTGAGGATGGAAAGGGCCAGGCTGCCTTAGAACCAGACCAAGACCAGTGTGCAGAGGGTGTAGTGATTGAAGCCACAGTGGATGAGGTGAGGCTGTGAGGCAGGCAGGAGCTCTTCATGTGAGTGAGGCCTTAAAGGTCATGGTTAGGGGGAACCATTGCCCCAGTTTGCCCAGAACTGAGGGTTTCCTAAAATGCAGGACTTTCAGTGCTGAAATCAAGAAAGTCCTGGGCAAAACAGGATGAGGTCACCCTAGCCATGGTAAGGAATTGTGCCAAGCTGATATTGTGCTGTACTCAGTCTGCAATAGGCAATCACTGAGGGCTGTTTTTTTCTTTTTTTTTTTTTTGAGACAGTTTCACTCTTGTTGCCCAGGCTGGAGTGCTGTGGCGCGATCTCGGCTCACTGCAACCTCCACCTTCTGTTTTCTTTCTATTTTTTTTTTTTTGAAAAGGAGTCTCACTCTGTTGCCCAGGCTGGAGTGCAGTGGCGCGATCTGGCCTCACTGCAAGCTCTGCCTCCTGGGTTCACGCCATTCTCCTGCCTCAGCCTCCCGAGTAGCTGGGACTAAAGGCGCCCGCCACCACCCCCGGCTAATTTTTTTTGTATTTTTAGTAGAGACGGGGTTTCACCGTGTTAGCCAGGATGGTCCCGATCTCCTGACCTTGTGATCCGCCTGCCTCAGCCTCCCAAAGTGCAGGGATTACAGGCATGAGCCATCGAGTCCAGCTAACCTTCTGGTTTCAAGCGATTTTCCTGCCTCAGCCTCCAGAGTAGCTGGGATTACAGGCACCTGCCACCACTCCTGGCTAATTTTTGTTTGTATTTTTAGTAGAGACAGAGTTTCACCATGTTGGCCAGGCTGGTCTTGAACTCCTGACCTCGTGATCCACCCACCTTGGCTTCCCAAAGTGCTGGGATTACAGGCGTGAGCCACCGTGCCTAGCCGGCAATCACTGAAAGGTTTTAAGTAGGAAATGATGCCTAGTGAGTTCTGATGTTAAAGGTCACTCTGGCTTTTGTGTGGTGAATGCTTAAGAAAGGAGCAAGTTGGAAAAAGACGTGGCCAGTTAGCCAATTATTACACTCCTCCATGCAAGAGATGATGGGGCGTTGAAATAGATTGAAGATGGAGAGATATGAATGGATACAAGATACATTTTGGAGGTAGAATGAACAGGACTTGGAAATGGGTGTGGAGAAGGCAAAGGAGTTAAAGATGGTATCTGGAGCAGCACAACTCACAATTGCAAAGATGTGGAACCAACCTAACTGCCCATCAAGCAATGAGTGGATAAAGAAAATGTGGTATATATACACCATGGAATACTACTCAGCCACAAAAAGGAATGAAATAATACCTTTTGCAGCAACTTGGATGGAGCTGAAGGCCATTATCCTAAGTAAAGTAATTCAGGAATGGATACCAAATATCATATGTTCTCACTTATGAGTAGATGCTAAGCTATGATGATGCAAAGACATAAGAATGATATAATGGGCCAGGCGTGGTGGCTCACACCTGTAATCCCAGGACTTTGGGAGGCTGAGGTGGGCAGATCATGAGGTTGAGTTCGACGCCAGCCTGGCCAAAATGGTGAAACCCCATCTCTACTTAAAAAATACAAAAAGTATGGCCGGGCGCGGTGGCTCATGCCTGTAATCCCAGCACTTTGGGAGGCCAAGGCGGGTGGATCACGAGGTCACGAGATCGAGACCAGCCTGACCAACATGGTGAAACCCCGTCTCTACTAAAAACAGAAAAATTAGCTCGGCATGGTGGCACGCGCCTGTAATCCCAGCTACTCAGGAGGCTGAGGCAGGAGAATTGCTTGAACCTGGGAAGCAGAGGTTGCAGTGAGCCAAGATCACGCCACTGCACTCCAGCCTGGTGACAGAGCAAGACTCCATCCCCCAAAAAAAAAAAAGAAAAATACAAAAAGTAGCTAGGCGTGGTGGCACACACCTGTAGTCCCAGCTACTTGGGAGGCTGAGGCAGGAGAATCGCTTGGACCCAGGAGGCAGAGGTTGCAGTGAGCCGAGATCGCACCACTGCACTCCAGCCTGGGCAACAGAGTGAGAATTTGTCTGAAAAAAATAAAAAGGAATGATATAATGAACTTTGGGACTTGGGGTGGGGGGAAAGTCGGGAGGGGGATGAGGGATAAAAGACTACATTTTGGGGTACAGTGTACACTGCCCAGGTGACAGGTGCACTAAAATCTCAGAAATCACCACTAAAGAATTTATCCATGTAACCAAAAACCACCTGTACCCCCAAAACTATTGAAAAAAAATTTTTTTTAAAGATGATACATGCACTCTGATTTTACTATCTACTTAATTGTTTTTGCCAATAGAGAGAAATCTGAGGAGAACCTGGATGTGGAAGTTCAGAGCAGGCAAGGATGGAGATACCTGGAGTTCCATTCAGAAGAAAATGTGATACTCAGAATGAAAACACTCTTATTGTTAATGTTCAGGGTATTTTGTAACCATTAGCTAATTAGTTCTCAAAATAGTTGTTCTGAGTTGTTAATTACCTAAATCCCATTTTACAGTTTCTGGAGAAGAGCAAGTGTCAGTAATTTGCCTAAGGCTAGAGTAAATTGTAGAACTGACAGCAGCACCAATTAATTCCTGGTAGTCTTATGTTCTGCCAGTCTTTTAAAAGAGGAGCTCTTAGTTGGGATGAGTAAATTGAATGACGTTTGGGAGAGTAAGGCATAGACTTAATAGTCTGAGGGTTGTGTTTTGACTTTCCCCCTTATTACGTAGGTGACATGGGCACATATATAATAAGAATAATCCTTAGTCAGTCTGGGAGTGGTGGCTCACGCCTGTAATCCCAGCACTTTGGGAGGCTGAGGTGGGTGGATCACCTGAGGTCAGGAGTTTGAGACCAGCCTGACCAACATAGTGAAACCCCGTCTCTACTGAAAATACAAAAATTAGCTGGACATGGTGACGCACACCTGTAGTCCCAGCTACTTGGGAGGCTGAGGCAGGAGAACGGCTTGAACCTGAGAGGCACAGGTTGCAGTGAGCTGAGATCGCACCACTGCACTCCAGCTTGGGCAATAGAGCAAGACTCCGTCTCAAAAAAAAAAAAAGAATAATCCTTAGTCTTAGTTTCCTCATCCATAAAATAGTAATTTTTATCTTATTTTATTTAGAAAGTCAAATGTTCAACATTTTCTTACTTTTTGCGGTGTCCTCTGCCTAGAAACAATTTTGCCCAGAAAACTGTTAACCTATTAGAGAAATCTTCTTTGATCACCTTATAATAAATTAACAGCAGCCACCTTTCACCTAAAGGCACTTTTCACCCCACTTTAGCCAAGTTTGATTTCTCTTTATAGCACTTATTACCGTCTGACCTATTATATATCCATTTTTATAAGAGCATAGATTTTGTCTGTTTTATTCCCTGCTAGTATCACCCATGTCTAGAACATTGCCTGGAACAATATATGAGTGCTCAATAATATTTGTTCAATAAATTAAATGAAATTATGCACATAAAATACTTAGCACAATATCTGCTCATGATAGAAACTCAGTAATTGTTAGCAGTTGCTATATCAGAATAGTAATTTGGAGACATACTCAATTTTATACATTCCTTGCCTAAGAAACTTTTAAAGCAATATTTCTTTATATATCTTTATTAAAAATAACTTGGTTTTTTTTTTTGAGACGGTGTCTCGCTCTGTTGCCCAGGCTGGAGTGCAGTGGCGCGATCTTGGCTCACTGCAAGCTCTGCCTGTTAGCCAGGATGGTCTCGATCTCCTGACCTCGTGATCCACCCGCCTTGGCCTCCCAAAGTGCTGGGATTACAGGCGTGAGCCACAACACCTGGCCAAAAATAACTCTTTAGGCCCAGCATTTAATGCTCACACCTGTAATCTCAGCATTTTGGGAGGCCAAGGCAGGAGGATCACTTGAGGCCAGGAGTTTGAGACCAGCCTGAGCAACATAGAGATACCCTGTCTCTCTCTATAAAAAATAATAATAATAAATAAAAATTTAAAAATACTTAGTCTATTACTGGCCGGATGCAGTGGCTCACACCTGTAATCTCAGCACTTTGGGAGGCCAAGTTGGGTGGATCATTTGAGGCCAAGAGTTTGAGACCAGCCTGGCCAACATGGCTAAATTATGTCTCCACTAAAAATACAAAAATTAGCCAGTTGTAGTGGTAGGCACCTGTAATCCCAGCTACTTGGGAGGCTGAGGCATGAGAATCGCTTGAACCTGGGAGGCGGATGTTGCAGTAGCTGAGATTGCACTACTGCACTCCAGCCTGGGCGACAGAGCAAGACTCAGTCTCAAAAAAAATAAATAAATAAATACATAAATAATTTTTAAAAATAAAATTGTGTGGGCCGGGCGCGGTGGCTCAAGCCTGTAATCCCAGCACTTTGGGAGGCCGAGGCGGGCGGATCACGAGGTCAGGAGATCGAGACCATCCTGGCTAACAGGGTGGAACCCCGTCTCTACTAAAAATACAAAAAATTAGCCGGGCGTGTTGGCGGGCGCCTGTAGTCCCAGCTACTCGGGAGGCTGAGGCAGGAGAATGGCGTGAACCCCGGGAGGCGGAGCTTGCAGTGAGCCGAGATCGCACCACTGCACTCCAGCCTGGGGGACAGAGCAAGACTCCGTCTCAAAAAAAAAAAAAAAATAAAAATAAATAAATAAAATTGTGTATATAATATATATTTGGGCTATTCTTGAAATGGTATGCCAGTTGTGTACTTCATTTTATTAATTTACAAAAAGACAGTCTTTATATTCCTTGGTGATTCTCATTATTATTTTGTGGATAAGTTATGTGGCTATGAGAACAAAGCAAGCCCAGGGCTGAGTTTTCTATTTTATTTTATTTATTTGTTTTTTCTGAGATGGAGTCTTGTTCAGTTGCCAAGGCTGGAGTGCAATGGCACGATCTCAGCTCACTGCAACCTCCACCTCCTGGGTTCAAGTGATTCTCCTGCCTCAGCCTCCCAAGTAGCTGGGATTACAGGCATGCACCATTATACCTAGCTAATTTTGTATTTTTAGTAGAGACAGGGTTTCACTATGTTAGTCAGGCTGGTCTGGAACTCCTGACTTCAGGTGATCCATCTGCCTCAGCCACCCAAACTGCTGAGGTGTGAGCCACCGTGCCTGGCCTCAGTTCTTTATTTCAGAAGTGAGTATCTTTTTCTCTAAACAAAAACAGAGTCAAATGTATGCTATATAATCAGTGAGTTTGCAAACGAGGATTCCAGCTCCTTCTGATAGATCAAAACTAAACATGCTAGGTTTCAAGTCTGGTATGGGGGGAAAAAAATAACTAAACATGCAAACCAACAGGCTCCTAAAACTATCGGTGAGTCAATTCAACTAGAAAAACAAAAAACACTCTCCTGGTCATGGCTGGGCCAGAGTGGGTGGAGGAAAAAGCTAAACGTTTATTCATAAAGGCTCTGATTCACTTAGAAAAAGAAAAAGCCAGATGCCATGCAATTGGGATTTGTGTTCACTGCACTGAGGAGTACAGAGCCCTCGTACTCTCAGGGATGACAAGCCATTATTTCACTCTGAACACAAAGAACGGTTGCTTCGTGCACCCCTCACTGTGATTAGCTCTTGCAAATAGGTGATGAAGAATTGAACCCGAGAGGACCTTGGCTGTGGGCCAAGGGCTCAGAATTATTTATTTTACTTTGGTTAAGGAAACAGGATAAGAGGGCCATGTCTAATAGCCTATTTCTTCACGGGCCCCTGATTTAGGCGCAACGGGATAATAACCGCGCACTCTTCTCTGAGAGCAACAGGAGTTTTCTTCCAAGAGACCCTGGTTGCACGTGCTGGTTTGAGCCAGTGGTGTGCTGGTGGATGTTTAACCACCAGCTTGGGGGAGGTAGAAGGGCTTGTTTGTAGTTTTTGCTGATTTCTGCAGTGTAAATATTCCCACTCTGGCTGATTTCAAGCTACTAATCTGACATCACTGAATGAAGAGTTGGGAAGAAAATGTGAAGTAGCATACTGTTATATACAATTTCCACTATTCAAATATGGCCGGGTGCGGTGGCTCATGCCTGTTATCCTAGCACTTTGGGAGGCCGAGACAGGCGGATCATTTGAGGCCAAGAGTTCGAGACCAGCCTGGCCAACATAGTGAAACCCCATCTCTACTAAAAATACAAAAATTAGCTGGGCGTCGTGGTGGGCACCTGTAATCCTAGCTACTCGGGAGGCTGAGGTGGGAGAATCACTGGAACCCAGGAGGCAGAGGTTGCAGTGAGCCAAGATCATGCCACTGCACTCCAGCCTGGGAGACAGAGCGAAACTCCATCTCAAAATAAATACATAAATAAACAGGCTGGGCGTGATGCCTCACACTTGTAATCCCAGCACTTTGGGAGGCCGAGGCAGGTGGATCACCTGAGGCCAGGAGCTCAAGACCAGCCTGGCCAACATGGCGAAACCCCGTCTCTACTAAAAATACAAAAATTAGCTGGGCATGGTGGCACATGCCTGTAATCGCAGCTACTAGTGGGGACTGAGGCAGGAGGATTGCTTGAACCTGGGAGGTGGCGGTTGCAGTGAGCTGAGATCATGCCACTGCACTCCAGCCTGGGCCACAGAGCGAGACTCCGTCTCAAAAACAAACAAACATAATTGATGTAAATAACCTTAAAAACATAAACCACAGTGAACTGTAATAAAATCATTAGGAAGTGAGAAGTTTTTAGTATGTATTGCTTCATTGTAAGTGTAGTGTATTTCATCGTAAGTTCATATAATTTAATTTTAGTAAAGGCTGTGTTTAACAACTGGCTTACAGACTTTCTGAAAATTTAACAATTGGCTCTCTGGAGCCGGTCAGAGCAGGTTCAAGGTATCCTGCTGATGTGAACCCTGAGGCAGGAGTCCTGTGTGGTCTGGGGCCAGGAGGAACACAGCAGACCCATTGCTTCGAAGTGGAGCTCACCATTCTCTTCAGGGGTTCTCTTTTCTCATTCTGTGAGAATTGTCATTTTAGCATGCCTTGCCTCATTTTACTCATTAGCAAAACAGAGAGAAGACCACTCCCATTCCTGGTTATGGAGTCTGTAGGCTACCTGTGATTTCACAAGGGAGGAAAGTAAGTCTCAGAAGAGTCATATAATGATGGTGGTGATGATGGTGGTGATGATGATGATGATGATGATGATGATGATGATGATAGTTGACACTGGTTAAACTTGTACTATATATGCCAGTTACTGTGCTAGATGCATTACATAACATCTCATTTGAACCTTATAAAAATCATATGGGTAGGTGCTATTATTTGTATTCTCATGTTGCAGATGAGGAAACTGAGACACAGATGGCTACACAGTATTTTCTGATTCCACTTCTGGAAAGGAGTTAAGCCAAGATGGAAATTCAGTCTGTCTGGCCACATTGCTTCTGCTCACAGCTGCTATAATCATATGGTTTGTGGCCGGGCGCGGTGGCTCACGCTTGTAATCCCAGCACTTTGGGAGGTCGAGGTGGGCAGATCACAAGGTCAGGAGATCGAGACCACGGTGAAACCCCATCTCTACTAAAAAATACAAAAAAAAAAAATAGCCAGGCATGGTGGCGGGCGCCTGTAGTCCCAGCTACTCGGAGAGGCTGAGGCAGGAGAATGGCGTGAACCCGGGAGGTGGAGCTTGCAGTGAGCCGAGATTGCGCCACTGCACTCCAGCCTGGGCAACAGAGAGAGACTCCGTCTCAAAAAAAAGAACAAAAATCATATGGTTTGTAAGTGAGGCAAGGGTTGGCAGGAGTCAAGGGGTGGGGAGTGGGGGTGGTGGTCAAACCTAGGTCTTCCAGTTCCTGTGGTGGCATAAAGATTGAAAAAGGTGAACTTCTGTGGTTGGTTCATTGTTCTTATTCCTAGTTTATCTGTGGAAAAAGAAAAGTTCTGAAGAATTGAACCACTTGGTCAAATGAGTTGAGTGATCAAGAATGAATGTACAAAAAAATAAAAAAGATTGTCTCTACAAAAAAATAAAAAAGAATTAGCCAGATGTAGTGGTACATACCTGTGGTCCCAGCTGTTTGGGAGGTTGAGATGGGAGAATTGCTTGAGCCCAGAGTTCAAGGCTGCAGTGAGCTATGATCACACCACTGCACTCCAGCCTGGGCCACAGAGTGAGTCCCTGTCTTAAAAAAAAAAAAAAAAAAAAGAGGCCGGATGCGGTAGCTCATGCCTGTAATCCCAGCACTTTGGGAGGCTGAGGCGACTGAATGACCTGAGGTCTGGTGTTCAAGACCAGCCTGGTCAACATGGCGAAACCCTAAACCTCCACCTGACCTCACCAACCCTCTAGTAAAAACACATAAAATTATCTGGATGTGGTAGTGCATCTGTAATCCTGGCTACTTGGAGGCCAAGGCAGGAGAATTGCTTGAGTGCAGAAGGCAGAGGTTGCAGCGAGCTGAGATGGCGCCACTACACTCCAGCCTGTGCGACAGAGACTCTGTCTCAAAAAAAAAAAAAAAAAAAGGAATGATCATGGGCTTCTCCTGGGCTTCCTAAGGTGCCTTTGAAAACAGGTAACTCTCCAGATTTGGAAAAAAGTGATTGTGACAAAAACTCAGATCTTCCATTTCCTTTCTTAAATGGAAATAATATGCTGTGTGTGTTAGAGATAGGACAGTTATAGGTATCTTTTTTTTTTTTTTTTTTGAGACAGAGTCTCGCTCTGTTGCCCAGGCTGGAGTGCACTGGTACGATCTCGGCTCACTGCAAGCTCTGCCTCCAGGGTTCACACCATTCTCCTGCCTCAGCCTCCTGAGTAGCTGGGACTACAGGCGTCCACCACCACGCCCAGCTAATTTTTTGTATTTTTAGTAGAGATGGGGTTTCACCGTGTTAGCCAGGATGGTCTCGATCTCCTGACCTTGTGATCCACCCGCCTCGGCCTCCCAAAGTGTTGGAATTATAGGCATGAGCCACTGAGCCCGGCCTAGTTATAGATATCATCATATCTTCCTTTTTTTTCTTTTTTAAGAGACAGAGTTTTACTCTGTCATCCAGGCTAGAGTGCAGTGGCACAGTCATAGCTCACTGCAGCCTCAAACTCCTGGGCTCAAGGTGATCCTCCTGCCTCAGCCTCCTGAGTAGCTGGTACTACAGGCACGTACCACCATGCCTGGCTTTTTAAATTTAAATAAATTTTGGCAAAGCCACAAGTGGAATATTAACAGCCTTTTTAAAAGAATTAGGTGGATTCAAAAGCACATACAGAAATCAGTTACACTTTTGAGTTTTATTGTAACTAAAAAAAAGCAAGGGCAGAAAAGTATGATAATATGTCATTATTTATGCAAAAAGAGACAAAGGAGAGGTACATATGCATAGATGCTTGTCTACCTGCTTCATATCTCTAAAAGGATACAAACACACACCCACACACACACACACAGACACACACACACACGCGTACATCCCCAACAGTTACCTCTAGGAGCCTAGGGGATTGGAGTGGAAGGGAGATGGGATTTTTTACAGCGTAGCATTTTATTTTATTTGTCCTTTATCCGTATGCATGCATTACCTGTTCAAATATAACGTTTTTTTTTTTCTTAGAGACAGGGTCTCACTCTGTCGCCTAGGCTGCAGTACAGTGGCACAATCATAGCTCACTGCAGCCTTGACCTCCCAGACTACTCTCTCAGCCTCCCAAATGTAAATTTTAAAAACCACTTTCACATACGTTACCTTTTCCATCTTCATTATAACCTTATACCATAGTAGGGCAGATTGTATTCTTCCCAGTTAGGGATGAGAAAATGGAAGTCCAAAGAAAAGTGACTGACTCAGTGTTACCCAACAAGGTAAGTGGCTGAGGTCAGGTGGAGACAGCCTATGGCTCTAAAAGTAGGTGGGACTGCATCCAAATTGTCTCATTTTTAGCCCTTGTTTGAGTTTTTTCCCTCTGAGGATTCATCATTTATTAATAAACAAGGGACTTTTTTTTAAAAGAAAAGGAAATAAATGTGATGTGGGAATGTTAAAAAAGAAAAGAAAAGAAAGAAGAAAAGAGAAAAAAAGAAAAGAAAATCCAGGACGGGCACTGTGGCTCACTCTTGTAATCCCAGCACTTTGGGAGGCCAAGACAGGCGGATCACCTGAGGTCGGGAGTTCAAGACCAGCCTGATCAACATGGAGAAACCCCATCTCTACTAAAAATACAAAATTAGCTGGGTGTGATGGTGCATGCCTGTAATCCCAGCTACTTGGGAGGCTGAAGCAGGAGAATTGCTTGAACCTGGGAGGCGGAGGTTGCAGTGAGCCAAGATCGGGCCATTGCACTCCAGCCTGGGCAACAAGAGCGAAACTCCATCTCAAAAAAAAAAAGAAAAAAAAAAATCAATTCCAGAGTAGTTACAAACATAAACTCTGGAACCAGGTGGCCTAGGCATGAATCTGGGCTTTGCCACTTACTGCTGTGTGACATTGGGCAAGAGGTTAAATAACTTGCCCGATGTTACACAGCAGTAAGTGGCAAAGCCCAGTAAATGTAAAATGGGCATAGTAATACCACAATTCAGGTTATTCAGGCTTTTTTGTGAGAATCAAATATGTTCATACTAATAAAGGGCACTTAAATAGTGCCTGGCACAGAACACGTTACAGAAGTGTTTGTTAAGTCAATAAAAATATACCGATGCCCTTTTGGTACCTTAGGATCATCATTCACCAAAAAGCTGCTGCTTTTCTTGGCTTTGTGTTTCTATCACTCAAGAGGCCTCCCATTTATTCTTTGCGAGTGGAGACTATGGCTTCATCATTTTTCACTGTATCCTGCACAGAGCCTTGTATACAGTAGGTGCACAATAAATGTTTGATAAATTGAGACGTTTAGACTCCAGACCCAAATATGCTGCTTAAAGTCTTGGAAAACTCTGCCCCAACATTCTCTGTCATTGGCAATACGGCTTTTAGAACTATTTTTTGATAATAAAATATAATAAAATTTATCATTTTAATGATTGCTATATATTTTTTTATTTTATCTTTTGTAGAAATGAGGTATCACTATATTGCCCAGGCTGGTATCAAACTCCTGGCCACAAACAATCTTCCTGCCTCAGCCTCCCAAACTGCTGGGGCTACAGGGCATGAACCACCACACCTGGCCTAGTGATTTTTTTTTTTTTTTTTTTTTTTTTTTGAGATGGAGTCTCTCTCTCTATTGCCCACGCTGGAGTGCAATGGTGCGATCTCGGCTCACTGCAACCTCCACTTCCTGGGTTCAAGCGATTCTTTTGCCTCGCCCTCCTGAGTAGCTGGGATTATAGGTGCCTGCTACCATGCCTGGCTAGTTTTTTATATTTTTAGTAGAGATGGGTTTCACCATGTTGGCCAGGTTGGTCTCGATCTCCTGACTTCGGGAGGCCTCGGCCTCCCAAAGTGCTGGGATTACAAGCGTGAGCCACCGCGCCCGGCCTGCCGGAGCCATTCTTGACTGAACTCCTGAGCTCAAGCGACCCGCCAGCCTCGGCCTCCCAAAGTGCTGGCGTTACAGGCGTGAGCCACCATGCCCAGCCTGAAAAGTGCCATGACTTTTTAAGGGAATTTAAGAGATTAACGTAATTAGCAGGGCAGGAGGCGGGCTCCCCAGATGGGTATTGATACCTCAGTGGGACTAACTCCCACACTGACTGTGCCACCTGTTTGAGTGGTCTGATTACCCACATCCTCTTTTGAAGGAGCTATGCCCCATCCCTTTGCACGGAGACTCAGTTTCAAGTTAACATGGTCCAGTTCTTAAAGGCCAAAGAGATTCTTTGCTGGCCTTGATACTCATAGGAACATTTTGCCACCTATTTTATTCTGATCAAAACCCAGAATTCCTGCACTGATAGATTACTGAGTCTTTTGATTTAGTTTTTGCAGAAGTAAAATCTGGCAGCTAGTAATCTGGTTATTTTCTGATCCTCGTGGCCAGATGGCACTTTCGATGTTAAAACTGTTCAGAGAAAGAGGTTTCACAATGTTCTATACCTTCTCTGCACTGTTTCTCACATATCCACATTTTTGATGATGCAAACTTTTTTCTGAGCACAGAAACTTAGACATTCAATGATGAAAACTGATGCGGGAAGCTCCCAATGTCTGGTTAGCCAGGGATCATCCTCCAAACCCTGTTTGATTAGACATTCAATACAGTGATTTATAGTTCCTGTTTAGATATTCACTTTGATGATGAGCATTTAAAACTTTCCATTACAGTTGTTATTACTGCATGATAACCATTATTGTTGCATTAATAATGAATATCGTATAGAACACTTGTATATTGTCATTTGCAGAGTATCTTTTTATATTTGCCTTTTTTGGGCCGAGCACACTGACTCATGTCTGTAATCCCTGCACTCTGTGATGCCAAGGTATGAAGATCTCTTGAGGCCAGCCTGGGCAACAGTGAGAACCCATCTCTATCTATAAAAAAAAATTACTGGCCAGGCCCAAATAAAGCAAATTTAAAAAGATACTCTGCGAATGACAATATACAAGTGTTCTATACAATATTCATTATTAATGCAACAATAACGGTTATCATGCAGTGGCTCAGGCCTGTAATCCCAGCACATTGGAGGCTGAGGCAGGCAGATCGAGGTCAGGAGTTCAAGACCAGCCTGGATGATATGGCAAAACCCTGTCTCTAACAAAAATACAAAAAATTAGCTGGGTGTGGTGGCACATACCTGTGGTCCCAGCTACTTGGGAGGGTAAGATAGGAGAATCCCTTGAACCCGGGGAGCAGAGATTGCAGTGAGCTGAGATGACACCACTGCACTCCAGCCTGGGTGACAGACAGACAGGGAGACCCTGTCTCAAAAAAAAAAAAATCTGCCCAAGCCTTTCCACTGTTTTTTTTTCTTTCTTTCTTTTTTTTTTTTTTTTTTTTTGAGACGGAGTTTTGCTCTCGTTGCCCAGGCTGGAGTGCAATGGCGTGATCTTGGCTCACTGCAACCTCTGCCTCCCGGGTTCAAGCAATTCTCCTGCCTCAGCCTCCCGAGTAGCTGGGATTACAGACATGTGCCACCATGCCTGGCTAATTTTGTATTTTTAGTAGAGATGGGGCTTCTTCATGTTGGTCAGGCTGGTCTTGAACTCCTGACTTCAAGTGATCCACTTGCCTCAGCCTCCCAAAGTGCTAGGATTACAGGCGTGAGCTACCGCGCCCGGCCTCCACTGTTCTTTTGGGTGCTCTTGCCACCCAAAATAACTCTTTTAATGCCATACAAGTACCTAGTTTTTGGCCAGGCACGATGGGCTCACGCCTGTAATCCCAGCACTTTGGGAGGCTGACGCAGGTGGATCACGAGGTCAGGAGATCGAGACCATCCTGGCTAACATGGTGAAACCCTGTCTCTACTAAAAATACAAAAAAATTAGCTGGGCGTGGTGACGGGCGCCTGTAGTCCCAGCTACTTGGGAGGCTGAGGCAGGAGAATGGCGTGGAGTAAAATCTGGAAGTAAAAATCTCCGCAGGAGGCAGAGCTTGCAGTGAGCCGAGATGGCGCCACTGCACTCCAGCCTGGGCGACAGAGCAAGACTCTGTCTCAAAAAAAAAAAAAAAAAAGTAAAAAAAAGTACCTAGTTTTGTTATTTAACTTATTAAAGAGATACTTGTTTTTTAAAAAATTTACATGCTGCTTCCCTTATTTCTGTTTACTTCATAACCTTTCTTCTTCTTCTTTCTCTTTCATTTACTAGAACTCAAATTAGAGAGTTTGAAATGCGCAGCAATACAAATAGTTCTTGGATTGATTTCTGACTCATCATCTTTTAGCCAAACAGCTTGAAATTACATCAATTGCCTATCTCTTTGGCAGCCTCTGAAGACTCCCTTAGATTTCTGGAGCTGGGAGTTCTTTTTGGTGTTATCTAGCACAGCTTCTTCATGAAACAGAGGAGAGTAAAGGGGGTAAAGTTACTGCAATAAGTTCAAACAAGTGAAGGGAAAACTAGAGAAGGAGTCAGAACTAGAACCCGCATGTGCAATATTCCAGCCCAGGTTTTCTTCTTCCCTTTGCTCTTCCATGAGTGCTATCCCTCCTCTATCCTTTTACTTAAACGAATTATATTATCTCCCTAATCCGATGTGATGGATTCAAGGATGATTTCATTTTAGTTTTTAGTTTTTGAGACGGAATCTTGCTCTGTTGCCCAGGGTGGAGTGTAGTGATGCCATCTCGGCTCACTGCAACCTCCACCTCCTGGGTTCAAACGGTTCTCCTGCCCCAGCCTCCCAAGTAGCTGGAACTACAGGCACAGGCCACCAGGCCCAGCTAATTTTTGTATTTTTAGTAGAGACAGGGTTTCACTATGTTGGCCAGGCTAGTCTCGAACTCCTGACCTCAGGTGATCCGCCTGCCTCGGCCTCCCAAAGTGCTGGGATTACGGCGTGACCCACCATGCCCCGCCTTCAAGGATCATTTTAAATATCAGTGGGTTACACAATTGTGACACTTGAGACACAGCAGTCATAAGACTAGCAAGGCCTCTTTGGAAATCACAGCTTTCAAGATGGGAGTCTCCTCCCAATTTTTTTGTTCTAGTCTTAGGGCGGTAACAAGAGGCTTTCTCGTGACATACCTAAGCCTTCCTGCTTTGGACTGAATTGAAAGTAGGGCAGTACTTGCCAATCCCGTGATATTTTGGTGTCTCTCTCTGGTCCTCACCAAGATTAGGAAGTGGGAACATTTAAATCCCATGCCTGCAGGCTCCCTTTCTCCCTCCGTTCTTTTTTTCTTTTTTCCTTTTTCTTTCTTTCTTCCTTTTAAGCCAAGCACACTGCTAAACCCAAATTGGGAGATTTTCCAAAAGTTAGGCCTCTTTAAACTCGATCCTTTCCCCTTTCTTTCTCCCACAGTCATGATGCCTGCCTCGCAATGCACCCAAAGGCAGTAAGTCTACAAACGCACAGAGAAGGAAGATAGGAATCATGTACTGAGTTGTATTTTTTTATTTCATTTTTAATTCCTCTTTTACTATTTATTTTTTTGGCCAGGCGAAGTGGCTTATGCCTGTAATCCCAGCACTTTGGGAGGCTGAGGCAGGCAGATCACCTGAGGTTGGGAGTTAGAGATCAGCCTGATCAACATGAAGAAACCCCGTCTCTACTAAAAATACAAAATTAGCCAGGCATGGTGGTGCATGCCTGTAATCCCAGCTACTCGGGAGGCTGAGGCAGGAGAATTGCTTGACCCCGGGAGATGGAGGTTGCGGTGAGCTGAGATCACGCCATTGCACTCCAGCCTGGAGATAGACCTTTTTTTTTTTTTTTTTGAGATAGGTCTTGCTCCGTCACCCAGGCTGCCCTCAAACTCCAGGGCTCAAGGGATCCTCCCACCTCCACCCTGTGTATAGCTAGCCTACAGGTGTGCACCGCTGTGCCCAGTACCATACAGAGTTTTAAATTATTATGATTTCTATTTTGAACACATGACCTAAATCAAACCATGATAGTTACCTGTTTTTTTTTTTTTTGAGATGGAATCTTGCTCTGTTACCCAGGCTGGAGTGCAATGGCGTGATTTTGGCTCACTGCAACCACTGGATCTGGGGTTTAAGTGATTCTCCTGCCTCAGCCTCCCGAGTAGTTGGAATTACAGGCACACACCACCACACCTGGCCAATTTTTATGGTTTTGGTAGAGATGGGGTTTCACCATGTTGGCCAGGCTGGTCTCCAACTCCTGAGCTCAGATGTTCTCAGCCTCCTGAAGTGCTGGGATTACAGGAGTGAGCCACCGCTCCCGGCTTGATAGTCATCTTGTGTTTCGAACAGTGTATGAATTATTTTCAAACTCTTCTTGTCGTTTAGACCTAGACTCCATTCCTTGCTAGCTGGGAGACCTTGAGTCAGTCATTTAACCTCCCTGAGCTTTTATTTTTCCCATTTGTCCAGTAGCTATACTAGCTCAAAGGGCTGCTAGGAGAAATAAATAAGTGCTACCTACTTGGCATATGGCAGCTCCTAACAAATGCTAATGCCTCTTTCATCCTTGCCCAAGTAGTGCCTCTTCTACCCCCTTTCCACCATTGCTCTGCTTTTTCTGTCCCTCCTCAACCCTCCTGGTTCTTTCCTCATTTCCTTTTTTTTTTTTTTTTTGAGATGGAGTCTCGCTCTGCGGCCCAGGCTGGAGTGCAGTGGCGCAATCTCGGCTCACTGCAAGCTCCGCCTCCCGGGTTCACGCCATTCTCCTGCCTCAGCCTCTCCGAGTAGCTGGGACTACAGGCGCCCGCCACCACGCCCGCCTAATTTTTTTGCATTTTTAGTAGAGACGGGGTTTCACCGTGTTAGCCAGGATGGTCTCGGTCTCCTGACCTCGTGATCTGCCTGCCTCGGCCTCCCAAAGTGCTGGGATTATAGGCGTGAGCCACACCGCGCCCGGCCTCTTTTTTTCTTTTTTCGAGACGAAGTCTCACTCTCTTGCCCAAGCTGGAGTGCAGTGGCGCGATCTCGGCTCACTGCAACCTCTGCCTCCCGGGTTCAAGCGATTTTCCTGTCTCAGCCTCCTGAGTAGCTGGGACTACAGATGTGCACCACCATGCCTGGCAGATTTTTGTATTTTTAGTAGAGACGAGGTTTCACTATGTTGGCCAGGCTGGTCTCAAACTCCCGACCTCATGATCCGCCCACCTCAGCCTCCCAAAGTTCTGGGATTACAGGCGTGAGCCACTGTGCCCGGTGGTTCTTTCCTCATTTCTACTAACAGCATGGCTAGACACGAGTTCATTTTCCTAGGCCAACTCCCCATTTCTTACACTCCAGGCTGTTTGGTTCATTTCCATTTCCGCCCAGCAGGGAAGACTAACTTTCCTTCTCCCAGCTCTGAAATTTGTGTTTCTGTTTGTTTGTTTGTTTGAAGTCTAACATGGCTGGGGATCCACCTGCATCTTCCATTCCTGCTCATCTTGGTTCTTTAGAGGGGATCAGGTCTTTCCTGGCAGGGAAGTTTTAAAATAACACCTCAGGCAAAGCACAAAAAGTCAGCTGAAACCAGCTTTCTCCAAAGACCAGCTGCCTGCTCACCCAACAAACAGCTTGGAATTCCTCTACAGAATTCTAACTTTTGTGGTGGGGCGGGGGGGTGGTATTTATTCAGCCCTTGGTTTACTACCAGAGCTGGTATTTGCTGTCACCCTATGATAAAAACTACAAAGATAAAAGCTTTCTTAAGGACTGATGGCATCTTTGAGATGCCTCACACTGATCTGCAGAGATTTTCACCACAGTTTAGCTGCCTTTGCACCAGTCCTCCGGCCTCATGTATTTTCACACCCTTGGAATTTACTTCATTGACTCCTAATGGCCTGGGCAAGTGGGCCTGGAAAGGGAGGTTCTTCTCTGCAATAAGATCACAATTAGAGTCAGCCCTATGGGAGGGAGAAGGAGAGATTTCCTAACCTTTCCTGAAAGCACACCAAGAATTCCCCTTGGCCCAGAACTGGGGTCAGGAACGCGGCTTCCAACTTCTTACTGTGTACCTAAGAATTAAAGCCAGGAAATCACAGCAGAGGGGTCACGTATTCATTCATCAAATATTTATTGGGCATCTACTCTGTAAGAGACACTCTACTAGGGCCTCGGTTTACAAAGATGCATGTCATAGTTCCTACCAGGCAAAGTTAAATAAACCTACAGATGCTCACAGCGCTATGTGATTCACATCTTAAGAGAGGTCTGTGTTGGCCGGGTGTGGTGGCTCATGCCTGTAATCCCAGCACTTTGGGAGGCCGAGGCGGGCAGATCATCTGAGGTCAGGAGTTCCAGACCAACCTGGCCAACATGGTGAAACCTCGCCTCTACTAAAAATACAAAAATTAGCTGGGTGTGGTGGCACACACCTGTAATCCCAGCTACTTGGGAGGCTGAGGCAGGAGAATCACTTGAACCCAGGAGGCAGAGGTTGCGGTGAGCCAAGATTATGTCACTGCACTCCAGCCTGTGCAACAGAGTAAGACTCTGTCTCAAAAGAAGAAGAGAGGTCTGTGATAAGGTTGAGGATCTCGGAAGAGGGAGGCCATCACACTGCAGATGGTGGAACCTGGTGGAGGAAAGATAGCATCACAGAAGAGGTGACTGTCCGCAGAGCCTTTCAGAAGGAAGAGCTCAGCTGCCGGAGACAAATGGCATGAGGGCTGAAGTGTGGGATGAAGAAGTGACTGTTCTGTTTGAGTCCTTTCTGAAGCAGGCCCAGAAACAATAACTTGAAGGCAGTAATGAATTTGGGAGATGATTTCAGGAAACTGCAGAGGGGTGTGGGGCGTGCAGCAGGGAGTGGAAGAAGGGTATGGAATGTTAACAGGATGGTTGTCACTGTGGGCAATTGGAGCTCGGTCCCACCAGGCAGCTCTGGAAGTTGATGTAGAGCAAGTTTCAGAGTCATCCAGTAGAAGGGCAAAGAAGGTGGGTAGGGGGAGTTGCTTCCAGGGATACTTCCAGCTTGCCCTGCCTAAATGTTCTTAGAGCCAAAGAAAAGCCGCAGGAGAGTTGTAGATATTTGCAGCAGTATTCAGTGTGTACAGGTCAATGCAGCCAGGTATCAGCGAGGCCCCACAGCATCTGCTACATGGACCAAAGGCACTGAGACATGAAAACAGCACCACAGGCTGGGTGCGGTGGCTCACGCCTGTAATCCCAGCACTTTGGGAGGTTGAAGCAGGCGGATCACCTGAAGTCAGGAGTTTGAGACCAGCCTGGCCAACATGGTGAAACCCTGTCTCTACTAAAAATACAAAAATTAGCCGGACATGGTAGTGGGCGCCTATAATCCCAGCTACTTGGGAGGCTGAGGTAGGAGAATCGCTTGAACCTGGGAGGCAGAGGTTGCAGTGAGCCGAGATCATGCCACTGCACTCCAGTCTGGGTGACACAGCGAGACTCCGTCTTCAAAAATAAATAAATAAAATAAATTTTAAAAACAATAAAAAAAGAAAAAAAAAAAGGAAACAGCACCACAAATGATGGGCCATTTGTTGAAGTGGCAAGAAGTAGGTTGTGATCTGGGAAGGCAGAGTGACACAGAGACACCAGCCTTGGCCAGCATACCACATGGACGAATTGCTAGCGCTTACGGGGATGTGAATGAATCATTCCTTCTTCTGTACTCCCAGGCAAAGCAGAGCCCTTGTGCTACTTTAGTATTAGCTTTGTATGCCTACGTGTACCCAACCAGACCGTCAGTTGTGGATTGTGATTTCACTCACCATCCTGAGTCTAACAGCCAGCCCAGGGTCTAGCACAGGGGAAGGACTCAGAAAGTATTTGAGTGATGGATGGCTAGTTTGGTTTATACTCACAGCTCTACCCAGAGCTATTTACTGTGCTTAGAGCAGGATTATCTTGGATCCAAAAGGGCATGAGATTATCTTGTGTATGCACTTTGGAAGTGGATTGGAGAGGTGTGGTTGACAGGATGTTCTGAAATTTTTTTTTTTTTTTTTTTTGAGACAGAGTCTCGCTCTGTCACCCAGGCTGGAGTGCAGTGGCGCAATCTCGGCTGACTGCAAGCTCCGCCTCCTGGGTTCACGCCATTCTCCTGCCTCAACCTCTCCGAGTAGCTGGAACTACAGGCGCCCGCCACCACGCCCGGCTAATTTTTTGTATTTTTAGTAGAGACAGGGTTTCACCGTGGTCTCGATCTCCTGACCTCGTGATCCGCCCGCCTCGGCCTCCCAAAGTGCTGGGATTACAAGCGTGACCACCGCACCCGGCGTTCTGAAATATTTTGGAGCTCCTTCTCTATAAGTCCGAGCCGGTCCCGGGAGACACTTCCTTCCTCCCCTGCTACTCTAGCAAGGCCTTGGTGGAACTTTGCCGAGTCATCATTTTCATGGAAGACATTTTGCCGCAGTCCTAATGTCATCGGAGGAGGCTGGACTTTCCCTCTGGCCTCAGCCAACTGAGTGGCCTAAGCTCCTCTTGCTGACTAGTTCAGACAGCAGTTGCCTCTGGTTGCCAACCAGAGAAAGAGGCTATCATTGTCGTTCAACAAGAGGACAACTTTCTGAAGTGGCCATGTGACCTTTTCAGAAAATCCCCATGGAAAGGGGAACTATTGTGATGGTAAACAAGAGGAAAACGAAACAACTCAGTCACCAAAATGGAGCCTCACACCCAATGATTCTGACACAGACCTCAAGACAGAGGAAAGTGAATAGGATCTCATCATAGAGTTCATAAAGAATCTCTAGTGGTCTAGTCAGTCCATCCTCCTGGGAGATACAACCAAACGGAATTCATTAAACAGCTATACTTACACATTTTTTAGCAAAGAATTTTTTTTTTGTCTTTTCTCATTAGACATCAGAAAATGTTTAGATAAGAAGCTCTTTGGAAAAGAGATTTCTTTTGTCTTTTCCCGTTAGGGATCAAAAAATGTTTACAGGTAAGAAGGAATAATAGAACTTATTTCCTGGAAACTCATTTCATAGCCGAGGAAATTGAAGCAGAGCCAGTACTAAAATGTGTTCTTTGAGCCACAGTTCAGAAACTTCCTGCAATCATTCATCAAGCATTCCTTGAGTCCCTGCCCCATGGACTTTTACTTGGAGCTGGGGAAATGCAACTCAGCAAGGCAGTTTCTGCACCCCCAGGAGGCAGCTTATAATCCAGATGAACATGAATATTTGCATTGAATTAACTATAACCAGATGTCACCAATGCCATAATGAAGGCACGTTCAAATGCATCTTAAGTCTTACCGAGGGCCTTTTTGGTTTTAAGAAATGGGCACCAGGCTAGGCGAGGTGGTTCTTGCCTGTAATCTTAGCACTTTGGGAGGCCCAAAGTGGGAGGATTGCTTGATTTCAGGAGTTTGAAACCAGCCCAGGCAACATAGTGAGACCTCATTTCTACAAAAAATTTTTTAAAATTAGGTAGGCATGATGACACATACCTGTAGTTCCAGCTACTTGGGAGGCTGAGGTGGGATGATCACCTGAGCCCAGGAGGTCGAGGCTGCAATGAGCCGTGATTGTGCCACTGCACTTCTGCCTGGGAGACAGGGTGAGATCTTGTCTCAAAAAATAAAAATAAATTTAAAAACTGAGAAATGAATTCACTTGGGCACACACTTAATGACAATTGTGCAAATCCCTAAATTCTGCTGTAAAAACAGAAAACACATGTCCCCATCTCAAGTTTGTAGTGCCAGGCTGTTATTTGTTGAAAGAGTGCAAACGAGCTAGACCTTCCTACTGCTGCAACCTTGGAAATGTGGTCTCACTACGTTGCCTGGGCTGGTTCTCCAAAATAAAAGAAGAAAAGGAAAATCCTTCTACTTGTCCAGATTTATTGTAGAAAACCACAATGAGACTGGGCACGGTGGCTCACACCTGAATCCCAGCACTTTGGGAGGCCGAGGCGGGCAGATCACTTGAGGTTAGGAGTTCAAGACCAGCCTGGCCAACATGGTGAAACCCCGTCTCTACTAAAAATACAAAAATTAGCTGGACATGGTGGCGGGTGCCTATATTCCAAGCTACTTGGGAGGCTGAGGCAGGAGAATCTCTTAAACCCAGTAGGTAGAGGTTTCAGTGAGCCAAGATCGCACCACTGCTCTCCAGCCTGGACGACAGGGCGAGACTCTGTCGCAAAGAAACAAACAAACAAACAAAGAAAACAAAATAAATGAAAACCACAATGATACACACTGTCTCTCTCTCTCTCTCTATATATATATATACACACACACATATATACACACACACACATATATACACACACACACACACACACATATATACACACACATATATATTTGAGACAGAATTTTGCTCTTGTTGCCTAGGCTGGAGTGCAATGGTGTGGTCTTGGCTCACTGCAACCTCCACCTCCCCGGTTCAAGCAATTCTCCTGCCTCAGCCTCCTGAGTAGCTGGGATTACAGGTGCGTGTCACCACACCCAGCTGATTTTTGTATATTTAGTAGAGACTGGGTTTCACTATGTTGGCCAGACTGGTCTTGAACTCCTGACCTCGTGATCCGCCCGCCTCAGCCTCCCAAAGGGCTGGGATTACAGGCGTGAGCCACCACGCCTAGCAACTCTGTAACTATTTTAAGCAGAAAGGGATTTATTTATGTAAGTAGGTGCTTGCACGATTTTGTTTTGCTTTGTTTTTTTGAGATAGAGTCTCGCTCTGTTGCCCAGGCTGGAATGCAGTGGCACAATCTCGGCTCACTGCAACCTCCGCCACCCGGGTTCAAGCAATTCTCCTGCCTCAGCCTCCCAAGTAGCTGGGATTACAGGCACCTGCCACCATGCCCCGCTAACTTTTATATTTTTAGTAGAGACAGGGTTTCACCATGTTGGCCAGGCTCATCTCCAGCTCCTGAACTCAAGGTGATCTCCCCGCCTCGGCATCCCAAAGGGGTAGGATTACAGGTGAGCCACTGTGCCCGGCCCTAAACAGTTGTTGGACGAGCAGGTACCTGGCTGGAACTTTGGGCATGACGTCCATAGTAACACTGCAGAACTGGCCTGCCAGGGGAGCTGCTGCATCAGCCCCATCCAGGAAGGTGAGGAATCAGAAAACTACCCCTGTAACTGCTGTTGCATTCATGGACATGCCACTTTCATTTTTCAGGGATCAGAAAAGCTGCCACTGCCGCATCTGGAACAGAGCCATGCTATGTCTGCCAGGTCCATACCAGCAAAAGATGGGTGCCCTGTGTTCTCTCAACACCCACAAAGCTAGAGCAGCACACTGGAATGGAGCTGCCGGAACACTCTATGTGTGTGCCCCTGTACTTGCTGGAGAAACAGCAGAAACAGCCAGAAACCTGGCCTCTCCGTTGCTTTTACCTTCTAAACCTGGCCCAGATGGATCTGTTTGTCAGAACATACATTACATTTGGAACTTTGACTGCAAGGAAGTCTGGGAAAGGTAGCTTTCAGCTTTCCAGCCTTTTAGTACAGGAAGGCACACTGGAAAAAGAGTGGAATGAGATCATCTATAATAGTTACCACATTCAACATCTCTGTGGACCTTGTGGGGAAAAAGGGAAAAAGTAAGGGAAGAAGTATGTGTGGGAGTTTTGAAGTTCAGGAGTTTGAAGATGAATTCAGGCACTACTGCAATGACCTCCAAACTGGTGCCTCTGCTGCTGCTCTGATCCCTTGCTATGTGCACTAACACTGCACTCAGAACTAGTGACCTTGTTAAAACTAGCATCTGTTTGGTCACCGTGGCTCATGCTTGTAATCCCAACACTTTTGGAGGCCAATGCGGGCTGATAGCTTGAGGTCAGGAGTTTGAGACCAGCCTGGCCAACATGGTGAAACCCTGTTTCTAAAAAAAATACAAAAATTAGCTGGGCGTGGTGGTGCACATCTGTAATCCCAGCTACTGGGGAGGCTGAGGCATGAGAATCGCTTAAAGCTGGGAGGCAGTGGTTGCAGTGAGCTGAGATTGCGCCACTGCACTCCAGGCTGGGCAACATAGTAAGACTCCATCTAAAAAAAAAAAAATCCCATTAGCATCTATCTGACTGGTCACTATTTTACTCAATGGCTCTGTACGCCATCAGAGCAAAAGCCAAAGTCCTTTGGACCAGAAGCCTTAGCAGGCTGTACACAGTTTGGCCCCCTTATCTTCCTACCTCATTTCTTATTTCTTTTTCTTTTCGTGTGTGTGTGTGTGTGTGTGTGTAGCAGAGTTTCACTCTGTTACCCAGGCTGGAGTGCAGTGGTGCGATCTCAGCTTATTGCAACCTCCACCTCTCAGGTTCAAGCAATTCTTGTGCCTCAGCCTCCCGAGTAGCTGGGATTACAGGTGCCTGCCACCACGCCCGGCTAATTTTTGTATTTTTAGTAGAGGCGGGGTTTCACCATGCTGGCCAGGCTGGTCTCAAACTCCCAACCTCAGGGCGATCTGCCCGCCTCAGCCTCCCAAAGTGCTGGGATTACAGGCATGAGCCACTGCACCAAGCTCTCATTTCTTATTTCTATCCTATCCACTCTGGCTACTGCAGCCCAAACCTTCTAGCTGTTTTCTTTTTTCTCTTTTTTTTTTTTTTTTTTTTTTGAGACGGAGTCTCGCCTGTCGCCCAGGCTGGAGTGCAGTGGCGCGATCTTGGCCCACTGCAAGCTCCACCTCCTGGGTTCACGCCATTCTCCTGCCTCAGCCTCCGGAATAGCTGGGACTACAGGTGCCTGCCACCATGTCCGTCTAATTTTTTGTATTTTTAGTAGAGACAGGGTTTCACCGTGTTAGCCAGGATGGTCTCGATCTCGTAACCTCGTGATCTGCCCACCTTGGCCTCCCAAAGTGCTGGGATTACAGGCGTGAGCCACCGCGCCTGGCCACTTTCTCTTTTTTTAATATGCATTTTTGCAAAAATTTTTTAATTTTTAAAATTTTAAATTATTTTTAAGAGACAGTGTCTTGCTCTGTCACCCAGGCTGGAGTGCAGTGGTACAGTAATGGATCACTGCAGGCTTGAATTCCTGGACTCCACCACTTCCCCTCCCTTAGCCTCCCAAGCACAGCCACTGTGTTGGCTGCCAATTTTTTAAAATTGTTGCAGGGTCTCACTATGTTGCCCAGGCTCCTGAACTGAGTAGCTGGGATTGCATGCATATGCCACCATGCCCTGCTCTTCTAGCTGCTTTTTTTTTTTTTTTTTTGAGAGGGAGTCTCGTTCTATCGCCCAGACTGCAGTCCAATGGCACCAACTCGGCTCACTGCAACCTCTGCTTCCTGGGTTCAAGTGATTTTCCTGCCTTAGCCTCCTGGAGTAGCTGGGACTACACGTGCCCACCACTATGCCCAGCTAATTTTTGTATTTTTAGTGGAGACGGACTTTTGCCATGTTGGCCAGGCTGGCCTCGAACTCCTGACCCCAGGTGATCTGCCCACCTTGGCCTCCCAAAGTGCTGGGATTACAGGCGTGAGCCACTGTGCCCAACCTTTCTTTTTTTTTTTTTGAGATGGAGTCTTGCTCTGTCTTCCAGGCTGGAGTGCAGTGGCGCGATGTCTGCTCACTACAAGCTCCACCTCCTGGGTTCACTCCATTCTCCTGCCTCAGCCTCCCGAGTAGCTGGGACTTCAGGCGCCCACCACCATGCCCGGCTAATTTTTGTATTTTTAGTAGAGACGGGGTCTTACCGCGTTAGCCAGGATGGTCTCCATCTCCTGACCTCGTGATCTGCCTGCCTCCGCCTCCCAAAGTGCTGGGATTATAGCAGTGAGCCACCCAAAGTTTTCTTTTTTAACTTTTATTTTAGCTTCAGGAATACGCGTGCAGGTTTGTTAATGCAGGCAAACTCGTGTCACAGTGGTTTGGTGTATAGACCATTTTGTCACCCAGGTACTAAGCATAGTACCCAATAGTTATTTTTCCTGATCCTCTCCCATGTCCCTCCAGCAGGCCCTAGTGTCTGTTGTTCCCCTCTTTATGCCCACTGGTTCTCGTTATTTAGCTCCCATTTATAAGTGAGGACATGTAGTATTTGGTGTTCTGTTCCTGCAGGATGTGATGACGAAATGAAACACTGATTTAGAGTCAGATGTCTGAGTCCTGACACTGCCTTTTAGAGGCTGGTTAATCTTGGGAGAAGTCACTTTATCTTTCCAGGTCTGTTTCCTTACTTATAAAATAAAATGATTGAACCAGAAAAGAGATGGCAGATACATTTCTCTGTTGGTGCTAAACCTGATAAATAGCTAGTGATTTTCTGGATAATTTGTTGAGAATATCAGGCTCAGTGGCAAAGAGTTAAGTTTGCTAGGAATGCAGGCCTCCAGCTCATTCCATGTACCTGCAAAGGACATGATCTTGTTCTTTTTTTTTTTTTTTTTCAGGGTCTTGCTCTGTTACCAGGTTGAAGTACAGTGGCATGATCACAGCTCACTGCAGGCTCGACCTCATAGGCTCAAGCAATCCTTCCACCTTAGCCTCCTGAGTGGCTGAGACTGCAGGTGTGCACCACCATGCCCGACTAATTTGTAGAGACAGGGTCTCCCTTCATTGCTCAGGCTGGCCTCGAACTCTTGGGCTCAAGTGATCCTCCCACCTCAGCCTCTCAAAGTGCTGGGATTACAGACATGAACCACCATGCCTGGCCAATCACTCTTTTTTATGGCTGCATAGTATTCCATGGTGTACATGCATTCTAGCCATTCTTTTTTTTTTTTTTTTTTGAGACGGAGCCTTGCTCTGTCACCAGGGCTGGAGTACAGTGGCACAATCTCAGCTCACTGCGAGCTCCACCTCTGGGGTTCACGCCATTCTCCTGCCTCAGCCTCCTGAGTAGCTGGGACTACAGGCAACCACCACCACACCCGGCTAATTTTTTGTATGTTTAATAGAGACGGGGTTTCACCATGTTAGCCAGGATGGTCTCAATCTCCTGATCTTGTGATCTGCCCTCCTCAGCCTCGCAAAGTGCTGGGATTACAAGCATGAGTCACCGCGCCCGGCCTCGCATTCTAGCCATTCTTGAAGGCACCAAGCACACTCTTGCTCTGCCTGGAGTATACTTCCTCTGAGCATCTGCATGAATCTGTCCCTCACTGTCTTTAGTTCTTCTCAATGTCACCTTCTCAGGGAAGTCTTTCCTTATCACCTTTGAAATATTGCAACCAGCTTTCAGCTTTATTTTGTCTCTGTTTTATTTTTTTCTCTTCCCTTCTCTGCTCTGTTTTTCTTCATAGTACTTACTATCATCAAGCATGCTTTATATTTTACTTATACTTTCTATCATCAAGCATGCTTTATATTTTACCTATCTGTTTTTTCTTTGTCTGCTCCCAACAGAAGCAAGCTCCATGAGGACAGAATTTATGCCTATTTTGTTCACTGCTGTTTTCCCCAGGTCTAGAAAAGTGATTGGGATATAGTAGGAGTTCAATGAATATTTACAGAATGAATGATTATCTCATCTCTACTCCAAATTTTCTGCTGTCTTCTATCTTAACCCCAATTATCTGACTCTTACCATAATACCATGACTCTCATCTTTTTTTTTTTTTTTTTTTTTTTTTTTGAGACGGAGTCTCGCTCTGTCGCCCAGGCTGGAGTGCAGTGGCACAATCTCGGCTCACTGCAAGCTCCGCCTCCTGGGTTCACACCATTCTCCCGCCTCAGCCTCTCCGAGTAGCTGGGACTACAGGTGCCCACCACCACGCCTGGCTAATTTTTTTGTATTTTTAGTAGAGACGGGGTTTCACCGTGGTCTCGATCTCCTGACCTCGTGATCTGCCCGCCTTGGCCTCCCAAAGTGCTGGAATTACAAGCATGAGCCACCGCGCCCGGCAACTCTCATCTTTTAAATATATCATGAATCCTCTCTTCTCCATCTACTTTGCCACTACCCTGGACTCTGATGGATATGCCTATCTGATCTCAGCACTCCCTATTTGAAACCTTTCTGAACTCCCTGGCATGGCAGACACTTTTCCTCATGAACTGGCCCCTGTCTGTCTCTCAATTTCATCTCACATCACTGCCATGCAACCCTCCAGCCATAGAAAACTCCTTGCCTTTACACACCTGAATCTACAATTTATTTTGTTCCTTGGTGATTTTTGCTCACCTGAAATGCACTTCTCCTCTTCTTTGCCTCGCTAGCTTGTAGGCAACCTTCAAGACTCTCCCAAGTCTGGCCCTTTAAGCCTAGGTTAGAATATATGAGTACTCCCCAAAACAAAAAACAAAAGCAGAACAAACAAACAAAGAATATATAACTACTCACACAGCATCCTGGGCTTATACACCATACGACCATTGGCTGGTTGCTTACCTGCCTTCATAAGATATGAGTTCCTTGAGGACAGGAACCATAGCTCATTTACTTTTCTTTCTTTTTTTTCCTCTTTAAGATGGAGTTTCACTCTTGCTGCCCAGGCTGGAGTGCAATGGCTCACTGCAACCTTTGCCTTCTGGGTTCACGTGATTCTCCTGCCTCAGCCTCCCGAGTAGCTGGGATTACAGGCACCCCCACTACGCCCAGCTAATTTTTTTGTATTTTTAGTAGAGATGCGGTTTCACCATGTTGGCCAGGCTGATCTCGAACTCCTGACCTCAGGTGATCGGCCCACCTCAGCCTCCCAAAGTGCTGGGATTACAGGCATGAGCCACAGCATCTGGCCAGCTCATGTACTTTTCTATCTTCAGCATGATGCATAGAACCTGATACATAGTAGATGCTTGAAAAATGTTTGTTGGAGGAAACATTGGCTGGATGTTTAGATGAATAATCATAACAGAAAATACTTAGATGAGGCTTATAATGGTCTGGTGCTGTTCTCAAGACTGCACCTACAGTTACATGTGGAATCCTCCTAATACTCTCAAGGAAGTGGGTATTGCTGAAGAGTCTAAAGGCCCTGGATGGCTAAGTTAATTGCCCATACTCACCCAGTAAGTGGCAGAGATGGGATTCAGACTCAGGCATCTGGCTCCAGACTGTGTGTGTGCGTGTTTTTTTTAATTTACTGTTTTTGATTGACATGTAATAACTGTACGTATTTATGGGATACATTGTGATATTTCAATACATGTATATAATGTGTAATGATCAAATCAGCGTAATTACCAAATCAAATCCATCATCTCAAACATTTACTATTGCTTTGTGTGGGGACAGATGGTGTTCTTTTTAAATTTTTATTTATTTTAAATTAAATTTAATTTATTTTTGGAAGGACAGAGTCTAGCTCTGTCACCCAGGCTGAAGTGCAGTAGCAGAATCATAGCTCACTGTAGCTTTGATTTCCCAGGCTCCAGCGATCCTCCCACCTCAGCCTCCTGAGTGGGTGCCACCCCGCCCGGCTAATTTTTTTTTTTTTTTTTTTTTGAGACTGAGTCTCCCTCTGTCGCCCAGGCTGGAGTGCAATGGCGCCATCTCGGCTCACTGCAACATTTGCCTCCCAGGTTCAAGCCATGCTCCTGCCTCAGCCTCCTTGAATAGCTGGTATTATAGGCACCCGCCACCACACCTGGCTAATTTTTGTACTTTTAGTAGAGAAGGGGTTTCACCATGTTGGCCAGGCTGGTCTCGAACTCCTGATCTCAGGTGATCTGCCTGCCTCGGCCTCCCAAAGTGCTGGAATTACAGGCATGAGCCACTGCACCCAGCCCTGCCTGGCTAATTTTCGTATTTTTTGTAGAGACAGGGTTTTGACCTGTTGCCCAGGCTGGTCTCAAACTCCTGAGCTCAAGTGATCTGCCTGCCTCTGCCTCACAAAGTGCTGGGATCACAGGCGTGAGCCACTGTCTGTGCCCAGCCCAGACTGTGGTTTTTTTTTTTTTTTTTTTGAGACAGAGTCTCACTTTGTCCCCCAGGCTGGAGTGCAATGGCGTGATCTCGGCTCACTGCAACCTCTGCCTCCCAGGTTCAAGCGATTCTCCTGCCTCAGCCTCCCAAGTAGCTGGGATTACAGGTGCATGCCACCATGCCCAGTTAATTTTTGTATTTTTTAATAGAGACAGGGTTTCACCGTGTTGGCCGGGCTGGTCTCAAACTCCTGACCTCAAGTGGTCTCCCCGCCTCGGCCTCTCAAAGTGGTGGGATTACAGGTGTGAGCCACCGCACCCAGCCCAGAACAGCCCTGTGTTCTTGAGGATTAAGTGTATATAGGCGACAGATAGATGGTGGACACAAAGGTATTCCAAGCAGAAAAACAATAGAAGCAGACGCAAGAATGTTCACATTATTTTGATGTAGATTTTATAGTCAGTAAATTTGGCCACATCTGCAATTAATTCTGTCCTATAAAATCATCATCCCCTGCAGTATATTTCAAATTAAAACCTTAACCCTCCCCAACACACACACATTTTTAGAGATGGTTTCTCACCATGTTGCCCGGGCTAGACTTGAACTCCTCGGTTCAAGCAATCCTCCCACCTTAGCCTCCTGAGTAGCTGAGACTACAGCTGTATGCCACGGTGCCTGGCTTAACCATATTTTTGAAAACACACTTTTAATCATTCTCAAATGTGTTCCTAACCCTCAAATCCTAGATGAGCTAGACCCTTTCTTGACACACACCTCTCAATATTGAGATCATAACATTTAAATGTATATCCACATTCACTCATTCTTTCAATGGACACTTATTGAGTGCCCATTATGTTCCAGGCACTGTTCTTGACACTAGTGATACCACTACTAGAATACACACAACATTTGTAACACAATCATGGACATATATGGAATTTTTTGTGAGGCCATGGAAGCCATGGTTAGGATTACAGGTTCACAAGCCAGAAATCCCGGGTTAAACCCCAACTCTGCCACTTTCTAGTTGTGGGAACTCAGTAATGTCACTTACTTGGTCTCTTTCTGTATAAAATGGGTCTAACAACAGTCTCTAGCTCATGGGCTTGTTGTGAGGATTACACAGTTAATACATGTAAAGTGTGTGGCACAGTGTCTGGCAAATACTCGGTAAGCACTTAATAAATGTTAGCAATTTTATGTTGGCAATCTTTTCTGATAAGTTATTGCTGAATGATTGAGCTTCTTAGGTGGGGCTGTTTTCCATTATAAAATAGAAAGAAATCTGCACATCGTCTCTGGTAGGGAATAAGTCTTAAAGGGATACAGAGGAATTAACAGCGTTTGTTGCCATAACAAAATCATTCCGTGATCTTGAGTGGGCCTTTAAGAGCCTATAATTTACATTAGTGCTCCCTCCATCTCAGCGGGACAGGCTTTGGCAGAGCTATTTGTGCAAGAACGAAGGTCAAGGGACTCCTTGCATTGAAGGCCTTTCTCAAAATGAAGGATTTGGCTTCTGAGATTAATGTTCGAAGTGAACCCCTGCTATACTTAATTCCCTTTTCTGTGAACTCAGTACATTTTTAAAATTCAGTCAGGGGCCCTCCTATGGTGTGGCACAGAAACCAACAGCCCAGACTCCCTTCTAAATGAGTTCTGAATGGCTCTCCCTCATCCTATGGGCTGGCTACTGCATTCTAGGGATAGCCCCTAGGCTAAATCCTTTGGATTAAAGAGTGCCCTGGAATAAAACGCCTTAAATTTGCACATATTAGATTTAGTGGGAATTTAATATTAAAATTGAAGACAAAAATATTTTTTAGAACAAGATTCTACGGGTGTGGCCACCCTGTTGGGAAAGTGGAGGCCTTAGAAACTGTGGGGGATGAGAGGTCTCTCTGGTCAAGCTGCATGTTCTGGATTAAAATAGGATTTCTTGGCCAGGCATGGTGGCTCACGCCTGTAATCCCAGCACTTTGGGAGACTGAAGCGGGTGGATCATGAGGTCAGGAGTTCAAGACCAGCCTAGCCAACATGGTGAAACCCCCGTCTCTACTAAAAAATACAAAAATTAGCTGGACATGGTGGTGCACGTCTGTAATCCCAGCTACTTGTGAGGCTGAGGCAGGAGAATCTCTTGAATCCGGGAGGCGGAGGTTGCAGTGAGCCGAGATTGCACCACTGCACTCCAGCCTGGGCGACAGAGCAAGACTGCGTCTCAAAAAAAAAAAAAAAAGGATTTCTTTTCTGAGTAACACCTGTTGAGAGAAATAATCACCAGTCACAATAGAAAGCTTAGGTTCAGGCTGGGTGTGGTGGCTCACGCCTGTAATTCTAGCACTTTGGGAAGCCAAGGCAGCCAGACCACTTGAGCCCAGGAGTTTGAGACCAGCCTGGACAACATGATAAGACCCCATCTCTATAGTTTCAGTAGTGTGGAATAGTGAAAAGCAGTAAAAACAAACAAACAAACAAACAAAAACAAAATAAAACTTGGCTCTGCAACTTACTAGCAACTACTGAGAACCTTACTGTACTAATCTGAACATGGGGTGATACAACTGTTTTGTGCCTTATCCATTTTTTTTTTTTTTTTGAGACGAAGTTTCGCTCTTGTTGCCCAGGCTGGAGCGCAATGGTGCGATCTCGGCTCGCTGCAACCTCCGCCTCCAGGGTTCAAGCGATTTTCCTGTCTCAGCCTCCAGATTAGCTGGGATTACAGGCACCCGCCACCACACCCTGCTAATTTTTGTATATTTAGTAGAGACAGGGTTTCACCATGTTGACCAGCCTGGTCTTGAAATTCTGACCTCAGGTGATCCACCTGCCTCAGCCTCCTAAAGTGCTGGGATTACAGGTGTGAGCCACTGTGCCCGGCACCGCCTTATCCGTATTTAACTCTCACAGTTGTGACAATCAAAGGTGATAATAAATCTATCATTGGAAATGCTACGTACATGCTATGCCCATGAGTGGAAATGGTATGTACATGACTGGTTATTTTTCTATTGTGGCTTACCTGTCTTGATGAGGGTGTCTTAGATAGTGTTATTTGATCTAAGACTTAAGCATGGGAAAGACAATTCTTTGTGAGCTGTGGAGTAGGTTTCTTTCCAGATTCAAAAGGAAATACCATTTCTTCAGTAACTTCTTCAGTAACTTCTATGTGCCAAGGACCATGCTGAGATTTTAGCTCTCATTTAACTCTTGTAGAAATCCAGAGAGATGGCCAGGCACAGTGGCTCACGCATGTAATCCCAGCACTTTGGGAGGCTGAGGCGGGTGGATCACCTGAGGTCAAGGGTTCGAAACCAGTCTGGCCAACATGGTGAGACCCTGTCTCTACTAAAAATACAAAACTAGTTGGGCATGGTGGTGCATGCCTGTAATCCCCGATACTTGGGAGAATCGCTTGAACCTGGAAGGCGGAGGTTTGAGTGAGCCAAAAATCGCACCATTGCACTCCAGCCTGGGAACAAGGGCGAGACTCCGTCACAAAAAAAAAAAAAAAAAAAAAAGAAAGGCCGGGTGTGGTGGCTCATGCCTGTAATCCCAGCACTTTGGGAGGCTGAGGCAGGCGGATCACGAGGTCAGGAGTTCAAGACCAGCCAGACCAACATGGTGAAACCCTGTCTCTACTAACAAAAAAAATACAAAAATTAGCTGAGCGTGGTGGTGCACGCCTGTAATCCCAGCTACTTGGGAGACTGAGGCAGGAGAATCACTTGAAACTGGGAGGCAGAGGTTGCAGTGAACCGAGATCACGCCATTGCACTCCAGCCTGGGCAATAAATAGAGTGAGACTCCATCTCGAAAAAAAAAAAAAAATCCAGAAAGATAGGTGTTATTAATTTATAAATGAAGACACTAAAACTCAAAGCAATTAAGCAATTTGTCCAAAATCACATAGCTCAGAGAAAAAATTGAGATTCAAACTCAAATCTCTTGGAAACTAATTTTCATGCTGTTTGCACTCACTCCGGACCATTGCCTCATAGGCAGAAGGAAAAGAAGAAAACAGAAAGTAAAAGACAAGGGTCTGGAAAACTAAAATGCCCCAGGAAAATGGAGTGGGCCTAAGAATTAAAATAATTATAATAATAATAAAACAGGTGCCAAGGTTAGCCACAAAAAAGAAATAATAAAAGTTCACATTTGTTTTGCTATAGCCTGCCACTTAGAAAAATCTATTTTATTTTTCTCATGTTCCTGGGGAGGGCAGTGAGAAATAGGAACAAGAATTTTACCCATTTCTCCAGCGGATATGGAGTTCAAAAAAAAAAAAAAAAAAGAAAGAAAGAAAGAAAGGATATACCCATTTCATAGGTGTCGGTGGGCAAAACTGAAGAAAGAGCAGGCAACATCTGAGAAAAGGGTAACTGACCCTCTTTGAGATGAGGACTCACTTCCTGAAGTGGAACCTGAGCCTCCTTAAGCAGGAGTTTTCCCTGACTCCAGTTCCAGTTCACCTGGAGTCACTGACCTCCACACTTTCAAATTTCTTTTATTTTTATCATTTTATTTATTTATTTATTTGAGACAAAGTCTCACTCTGTCACCCGGCCTGGAGTGCAGTGGCGCAATCTCGGCTCCCTGCAACCTTCGCCTCCAGGGTTCAAGCCATTCTCCTGCCTCAGCCTCCCGAGTGGCTGGAATTACAGGTGCCCGCCACTACGCCTGGCCAATTTTTGTATTTTTAGTAGAGACAGGGTTTCACCACGTTGGCCAGGCTCATCTGGAACTCCTGATCTCAGGTAATCTGCCTGCCTCGGTCTCCCAAAGTGTGGGGATTATAGGCGTGAGCCACTGTGCCCAGCGAAAACGTCCCCTCTAGAATCCTTCAGCTCAGACAGTCTGTGAGAGTGAGCCTTTTTTGAGGCCATAATCCAGATACTTCTGGAAAAGAAAAGAAAATTTCAGGCTAATATGGAGCTGGGTTTTTTAGTTGTCTGAAGGGGGTGGAGCCGTTGTTTGTGCCTGGCAGCGTCAACCTTTAGGTCTGGTGAGAGAATTTAGCTAAGAGAGTTCCCACTGCCTGCTGTTCACAGTACATGCTAGCTGGTATTGACAAGGAATGAACCTAAAGCGCAGGAAATGTTGAATTTGTCTGGGTTAAATTTTGCCTCATGAGAAGATAAAAGATCAGAAGGATTTGAAATGTTCCAGAATTCTTTGCTGGTTTTAAGGAATCATTTTTCCCAAAGGTGGCAAATGCTACTTTTAAATTTATGGTTTTCTTGATTCCCCTTCAGCCTTTATTTCTCTCTCTTAAGACTACTACTTTTTAATTAATTTTCACTTAACTTTCCAACACTGATGAAATAAAGAAAAATGAGGGTTATTTATATATATTTTAATAGAATCCAGTTTGATTTTTCAACTTAAAAAAAAAAATTAACTAGAACTGAGAACCAGTCCCGGCCTCACCACCCAGTCCTTAGGACTTACACTTAACCTGTGTGATCTCAGTGTCTTCATCTGCAAAATGGGGACAAAATAGCTCACAGGATTATTTTGTAAGGATCACATAAAGTAAGAAGGGTAAAAGTCCTCCATAAAGTAGAAAGGGCCTCATTATTGGAAAGGGATTATGATTTCTTTCTTTAAATGTGAAGTTAAATGGAGGATAAAGGGTGGGGGCACTGATAACATTTTAGCCTTCAATATTCACTTTTTAATATTTATGAGGAGTTTCAAAATCATTTCCCTCTTTCATACTGCTTTTCAAACGGCAAGGGTCATTATTTGTCCGGCCCAGTCTGGGATAAGTAACTCTCCCAGGGTTAGACACGAGGTCAACTGCCAAAACACAAATGAGAATTAAGCACAGCCGATGGGTGATCGCTGGGTCCCCAGTTTCCTTCCCATTAGTGAGCTTCATGGAATGCAGGCAAATTTATCTCCATTTCTCTTGTCAATCTTGTAACTTTTAAGTGAGATGAAATTCAGTTGGCTACCCTTTACAGGGACTTTATTTCCCATTGTATTCAAGACTGTCAGCAATGAATGTAAACTGTAAAAATCCCATCGTTAGAATCTTCCAGAAACTGAGGCTGGGAGAGATTAAATATCTTGCTCATGTCCTCACAGCTGGTGAGTGGCAGTGCTGGGGCTACAGCCCATGTCTAACTCTGACCACACACCCCTTCTTCAGAAAAAAACCACAATGTAAATAATAATAATAAGAATAACAACAATAACGGCAGCTAACACTGTGTGCTAGGCACCGTTCTAAGCTCTTTGCATGTGTTAACTCAACCAGCAAAGAACCATTTTTGGAACATTCTTTCACTAAAGTAGCCCGGTATTTTTTTTTTCCCCTCAGCTGAATGACACTGCAACCCGAAATCACAACTCTGTTTTAGGTTCCTGGTGGTGCCTGCTTCCTCTTCTAGTTTGTTTAGTCACAGAATTCGATTCCTGTTGGCCCATTCCGCGCCTACAAACAGGCTTAGCGCTCCACTGAAATGCGGGAGGCTCCTTAACTCTTGTATAAACAGGTAAGGCGAAGGGGGTGGGGCGCGGATTGCGGACATCTGGGTTTCTTGGGAATTGGGATGGGGTGGGGGTTCGAGCCAGCTCCCCAGAGAGCAGGCAAGGTGAAGCGAGGGCTTGGCTGCTGTTTCTAAATGCAGTGTTTTTTTGTTCCCTTTCTAGAAACCCTCCGTAACTCTAGGTCAGAGCGCATTAAAATGAGCCACTTCTGAACGAGCAGCGCCCAGGCCCCAGGCCCTGCTGCGAAGGCCCCGGCAAAGGTCAGGGCCCCGTCCGCGTGACGCTCCTGCCTGCGCGCGGCCAAGCCATGCTCGGCCCCAGGTAAGGACGCCCCGGGAGCTCTCCCCGGGCACGCGGGGGTCGCGGAGATCCCACCTCGTCCAGCGACTTCTTTATGGGGGAAGAAGGGGAGCGGGGCGGTTCCGATCGGCTTGAAATTCAACAGCAGGTTCCTAATTCCTCCAACGTGGTTCGGGCTGGGTTTTCTCGGAACAGCCCGAAGGGGGCCGAGCGTCTGACTCGGACAGATGCCCCCAGGTGGAGCAGGTGCCACTTCTGGGTGTCTGAAAGGCATGTGACTTTTGGGGCGGGGAGAGAAGTCCGTCTGGTCAAGTCCCCCAATCTCTGCCATCAAGGCCGATTTTCTTTGAACCTTTAGCAAAGGTATCTGCGCTCCTAAAAACAACAGGAATGTGGCACTGGCCTTTAGCCAGGGGAGGCTCAGCCAGCAGGATAAAATTTCAGGGCAGATTTACGGGAAGTTGCCGGTGTTGGGAGTAAAAATCTGGTTTGGTGAGTTTAAGGGAAGGGAGTAGACGAGAGACAACCTTGCTACTGTGAGGCGGATGGCCTCGGCAGGGGGCGGGCGGCGGGAGGAGAGAGGGAGGGAACCGGGAAGGGCCCGCAGACCAGACGCTGAGCGCTCCCGTGCGCAGCGCCCCACACAGCCGGGACCCGGCGCCGCTCTGCGGGTGGAACAGCCGCGCGCTCCCGGCCTCGGGAGCTGAGCCCGAAAGAACTTCGCTGCCTTCGGGTCGCCGCTGCCTTCGGGTCGCCGCTGCCTTCGGGTCGCCGCTCCCGCTTTCCACTGTGGAATGTGCAGCTTGGGATAGAGAGAAACCAGGGTTTGGGGAGCGGTCCTCCTGGAGACTTTCTCTCTGCAGGTCTCCAAGGTTAAGCAATTCTGACCCACTGGAATTCCCAGAGCCTGGGAGTTAAGCCTAAAACGCTCTGTCGCTTTAAGCGGCGCGGTGGGGAGTCGCTGGACACTCCTTATTTTGGTTTTACATTAAAAAGAAGGCGGACGAGAAGATGTTGTAGGTGACTTCCTAGCTGTGTTAAGTTGCTCCTGGGCTGTGAATGGTGTTAATTTCTGAAGTGGGCGGCTCCAAAAACTTAACGAGGAAAGGTAAGGTGGTTTTGGTAGTCCTTCTAACTATTGTCCCTTAATCTTACCATTTGGGTCCCAATTTTTGAAGTATATATTTTTTTCTTTTTCTTCTCTCTTTAGCCCCTATCCCTCATGCTATCACTCACCTTCTGTCTCTTGGTATATTTAGTGGGAAATAAAGGGTTTATAAAAAGGTTTTAAAAGGGTCAACTTGTGGGAAGGCAGATAATCATATACAGTCAGCCCCATCGTGTTTCCTGTAGTGATGAATCTTTTTCCATAAAAGAAACTGATTTTTTTTTTTCACTCTTGAAAATACATGATTGGACCGCCCAGAAGCACAGGTGACTTTAGACTCAGATTATTACAGTGAGACTGAGGAAGCGTCCTGGACAGGAGGCATCTCATTTAAGTGTTAACCAAGGCAGAGGGGGGTCTTCCTGCAGTAATTTACGTCTGAAAGTAACATTCGGTGGAGGTGTAGTTGTTTCAGATTAAAAATTCAGCCTGTAGAAAAGGGTAGGACTGACGAATTATGACATCTGACAAATCAGCAGTTGACCGGATATTTAAGGAATCAGATAAAATAAATGGAAGTGGAATTTTTCAAATAAATGACTCATTTTTTAATTAGGTAAAAGTTCAGCCACTCTTGGGTACTGTCCCAAGGCGTAAGTGATAGGAAGATACCATCTTCAAGGTACTTACAGGCCATTACCGACCTGAACTAAAAATCAAACCTTTTTTTTTTTTTTCTGGTGGTATTTTAATCACTCACTGTTTTCTTTAGCAGGAATATAGATTTAAAAATGTATTCTTTAAAAGTTTTAAGGCAAGGTCATACGAATTTCTCAGGGGAGGGAAAGCAAAGGGTTGACAACCCAACGTGAAGGAGTTGCCGAAGTTTTGAGCTCAAAAGGTTGGCAATTAGATCCAGAGCGTTTGAGAATTGCAGGTGCCGATTCTAAAAGGTGAAAGGTGGTCAGCGGCATAATACACAACCTCAAGATAAACCAAAGTACTCAGCCTAGAGGATAAGAGATCACTTTGTGGGAGTTTGTGTTGCTATTAATTTAAACAATGATCTTTGTTAGATTGCTGACTTGAAGTCTTGGAGGGAACTATAATCAACCCAGTCTGAAAGGAAAACAGAAGGAAAAAAAGAAAGGAGGAGATGGTTTGAGTTTTAATATTTTTTTTCTGGTCTGCTTTACCTTTCATCTTGTTCTGATATACACACTGTTAGCCTCTTTGACTTAATTACTGCATGCTGGAAGGATGGGGTCTCAGAAATTTGCCAAGCGCCTAGCTTCATTACTAACTTTCAGTATGTGTCAAATGAAGAAATAAGCCTAGCTCTGCCGTCCTTTACCTGGCTAGGTAGGCCATGCTTTAAATTAATTACATCAAGATATTCTGAATATCAATCAATTATTAAAGATTTATTATCTTCCTCTTGGTTTTTGCATTTACAGACGTTTGTAGGATTGAGAATTCATCATCATTTTTTTTACCAATCTCTATAGTTTTAATAGTCAGCATATTTATTTTTGATTCCCCCACTGTGCTGCTTTAAACTAAATTTTGAAAGAATTCTGCCCAAAGCAGTAGTGATACTGAGGATGAAATAAAGACAAAGCAAGAGAACTACATGTTTCTGGACACGTGTTCTGTACACTTGCTCTAACTAGTGCTAAAGACTACTCGTTTTTTTCCTCACATGATAAGAACATTCATATCAGACTATTTGGTTTACTGTTCTAGGTAGTGATTTTTTAAAAGATTGGGTAAAGATGAAATTATTTTCTTACAAAAGGATTTAATTTGCTCTTCAAATTCTGCTCTGAAGCTCAAGATTAAATCATGTCCCAAATGACTGAGCTTTCATTGCTATAGAAAAGCATTTGGCTATTTCAGTAAGTTTCCACCTCCACTTCTTAAGTCTCTTGATTCTTCGGAAAAGGTCAGGGGAGTGGATACAAGGGTGAAGGAGGGAGATTTTCTTAAAATTGGACCCAGGCTCAAGTGAAACTGTGATTAGGTTATCCCAGAAGACACATAATTCTGGGGAAAAAAAACTTACTCTAAAGAGGGTTTAAGTTTGGGACTCATGAGACTTAGAAAAAAGGGTATGTTTAGAATAAAGGTAGAATTTGTGTGCCAAACTTTTATGAAGTTACGACGAAGACATTAAATGCAGCTTTAAGTGCTTGTCACTGTGATTCCAAGCTACAGGTTATATTGCAGTGTTTCAGCTACTGGCCTGATTAGGAGATATATTTTCTTTCCCTCTTGGGAACAGTCTCTGTGTCTTAATGATGATGCTGATTTTCTGGTTTAATATCATAAAAGGTGTGTGTTAGTCCCAACATTACTGCTCCAAGTAATGGCTTCAAAGAGCAACTGGATAAAGATTGTCAGTAATAGCAATGCAGAGATGACCTGGGTTTCAAGATAGGAGGCCTTTGGAGCCTCCAGAGAATTGTTATAGAAGTGATCAGTAACTAATTGCTCAGTTGCCACTTCAAGTTGTTTTTTCCATCTTATGCTGGAGAGATTCAGGGGGAAATGGCACCCTGCCATTTTTTGTGTGTGGTCCTGAATCATCCTGTTGGTAAAACTCCTGAGATCGTCTGAGCTGGAGTTCTGATTGTTTCTGTTTCTCTCATAGTTGCTTCCCCATCTATTCTGTCAGCATCTGTATCAGGAGGAGGCAGTGGGGAGGGCGATCTCATCCCCATGAAGTCAATGACCACCTTCTTTTAAGGTTCTCATATCTTTTGCTCTGAAAAAGGTGTGGGGGAGGAAAACTTTCATTTTCCAGCGAAAATAGAAAGGCAGAGAGTGTCTAGAGGAATAAATGGCCAAGAAACAGGTAAGTTCTGAATGTGGTCCTAGTGTGGAATTTACCAGAAAGCTCACATGGAGATTATCAATGCCCTCAAAGGACTGCAGGTAAACTAGCAACTGTGGGAAGTGGAGGCTCCTCCTCCCCTTTTGTAATTCAAATGTTTCTAGTGTACTGCAATAGACACTAGTTTGAATGAATTCAAGATATCATCTCTTGGTAAAACCAAAAGTAAACTGATTACAAAAGGCACACACCCTTCAACCATACTCCCACTCTCTGCCTTTCCTCTACTTTCTGTGTGGTTTAAGGACGCCTGAAAAAAAAAAGAATTACAGCTCAGTTTATGTAACTTACATATTTAATAGGAGCAGTCTTTTTTTGTTGTTATGAATCTTCCATTTTTGTCATCACAGGAACTCAGTTTATGTAAAAAATGATTTGTGGGTGTGTCTAGATGCATATGGTTTATGTGTTTGTAAAGTAAAATACATAAATAAGCTGATCACAGAGAAGTGATTGTGACTATAGTAGCTCTTTTGGTGCACCCTATCGAAGCTTTTAGAGTGGAGTCATTTTAGAAATCAAAAGCACAATCTCTGCTTTTCTGAAGGCCATTTCAGGGAGATGACATCAGGAGAAGACAGAGTGCTAGTGTAACCCTGAAAACCCTTTGTGTTTTAGGAAAATATCAATCTTTTGGTCTCAGGAGATTTCTGGTTCTGCAAAATGTATGCTTTATTTATAGATTACACTCAGCCACATTAATCAAGAAAACAACATCCAGTCTACCCAAATCACGATATTTGTCTTTGGGGATGCTATATGTTTGTGGTTCTCATGAACATGGTGGCCCTGCACGAAGACCATAGTGGGTTCCTGGTGGGTGTACGTTGAATGAAAGGGGAGTTGCTGACAGCTTTGGCCTCCTGATTGTGCCTTGCTTTGATGAATTGTCAGTTTTGCTCATATTCCCTGAGTATCCACCAACTGGGCTGGAAGACAACCTGTTCCCAGACGCTATGGATAATCCACATATGGGTGAGCAAGCGTTAAGTATATGTACCAATGGGCAGTGGGTGAGTGTACAATGAATGCAGGGCATCGTGCAGCTGAAACAGGAACAGGATGCCTGTACCTGACCAAGGAAATGTCAGCATATTAAAATTACCATAAAAAGTATCTACCTTTCAGAGCATTGAGACCTGGCTCAATCATATTTGTAAAGCATTTCACGTGCCCCGAGAAAAGCAAAAAGTACAGAAGTACAAAATGGACAGGGTTTTTTCAGGTGTTGTTTCTCTTAGATCAATTTAATTCCTATTCTGAAAATGTGTGTTTGAGCCTTGTAAGCTCGGGTAAACCATTCGTGTTTCAAAAACTAGGGTTCAAAGTTGGTGATGATAATAGCACTGTGACTTTTAAAAAGATGGCTTAGGCTGGGCGCGGTGGCTCATGTCTGTTATCCCAGCACTTTGGGAGGCCAAGGCGGGTAGATCACAAGGTCAGGAGTTCGAGATCAGCCTGGCCAATAGGGTGAAACCCTGTCTCTACTAAAAGTACAAAAATTAGCCGGGCATAGTGGCGGGCGCCCATAGTCCCAGCTACTCGGGAGGCTGAGGCAGGAGAATCGCTTGAACCCAGGAGGCGGAAGTTACAGTGAGCTGAGATCATGCCACTGCACTCCAGCCTGGGCAACAACAAAAAAAAAGAAAAGAAAAGAAAAGATGGCTTAAATAATATTTCTTTTTGTGTGTTGTCATTTGGTTTAAAAAATAATAACATGGTTCTCGGTACACCAAGCCCTTGCCAAGATTAGGCCGATCTTCCCAGTAGCCTTCTCAAGACAAAGTTGCCTTTGTGTAACTACAACTGGGAGGGTTTGGTGACACAGAAAACTCAATGGGGCACTGCAACTTCTTATTAACAGAAAATGCAATGGCCTAATGTTTTTGTTGTTTTTTTGTTTTTGTTTTATGTTCTACCAGTTAATACCTGTGATCTATTTCTCCATGAGGATGATCTTACTATTTTAGACTTGTCCAGGGAAGAATGAGGTGGTTATGGCTTTACCTTAGAATTTAGTTAGATTATAAAAGGCTGCAACATGCTGGCATGGAGGAGAGCTCAGCACTGTGGGCTAGTTTGTTATCAGGGTAATCAGCAAAGTTTGGTCATGTGGAGAGAAAAAAAGGGGTTTATCTAGAGTAAAGATGCAGATTTTGGGGAAAGGATGGTTATTCATACTAAATTCATACTCCATAGCAGAGTGTCTAGGAGCGTGGACTGCCTTGGTTCCAATCTTAGTTCTGCCACTTACATGTGACTTTAGGCAGGCTAACTAAAAAAGAAAACTCTGTGACTCAGTTTCCCCAACTGTAAAATGCCTACCTGACAGGGTTATTATAAGGATTAAATAAATTAATCTGGGCCAGGCTTGGTCACTCACACCATAATCCCGGCACTTTTGGAGACCAAGGCCCGTAGATCACTTGAGCCCGGGAGTTTCAGAACAACCTAGGCAACATGGCAAAACCCCATCTGTACAAAAAATACAAAAATTAGCCAGGCGTGGTGGTACACGCCTGTAATCCCAGCTACCTGGGAGGCTGAGGTGGGAGGATCCCTTGAGATCGGGAGGCGGAGGTAGCAGTGAGCCGAGATTGCGTCACTGCACTCCAGCCTTGACAGAGCAAGACTCCATCTAAAAACAAACAAACAAACAAAAAACAAACAAGTTTATACCTCTTTGTCTGCTATTTAATATCCTTTAAAAGGGCGAGAGTTGCCAATAAGCAATGATGAGGAGGAAAAAATTGCATTTTTTTGTAATTAGAAAAAACTTACTAGGTCATTATCAGAAGGAAAAAAGTACGTTTTCTCAAAATTAGGGAGAGTGAAGAGCTGAGTGTGGTGGTTCAAGCCTGTGGTCCCAGCTACTTGGGAGGCTGAGGCAGGAGCGTCGCTGGATGACAGGAGCTCAAGGGTTTAGTATGTTATGATTGCGCCTGTGACTAGCGACTGCACTCCAGCCTGGGTAACATAGTGAGATCTCACCTCTAAAAAATACTGAGGGTCAACCAAGAAATCCAAGAGTGAAAGGGCAGTATCAGGTGAATATCAATGAGTCACAGCAGTGTGGCTTTTCTGGTGGGCTGACGGTGTACTCTTAGTTACTAAGAAAAGAGATGAGGAAGGACAGGTGGCTGAAGAAGTATTGGAAGAATTGCCTCTAGTGAAATCCTATTTGCAGAGCAAAGAGAAATCCAATAACAAGTTAGCCCTTCCCATTTGCTGCAAACAGTAGTTTGGCCCAGGGACCTCCTTTGCTTTTTGCTCCACATTGTGGGCTCCAGGATCTACCTCAAGGTATATGTCACTTTGCCAATGAGTAAACAGAAACTGCCAGCTCATATGATACAGACAAGCCCAGCGTGAAACCTAGGAGTCACTTCTCTGGTGGGAACTGCAGGAGGCACACAGACCCTGAAATTAAATGGTAACACCCATGTTCTCATGTACCCTGGTCATGTATGAAAGGTCTTGCCCTTTCTCCATTGGCTAGAGCTAGTCACGGAAGGGTGGATGCGTCTGCAGAATCTGCTTATCTGCTCCCCTGCTTCCACCTTTGTCCTCACCGCTCTCCCCGCACACTCCTTTCTTAACCCAGTATCCAGTGACTCTTATTTTTTGAGATGGAGTCTCACTCTGTCACCCAGGCTGGAGTGCAGTGGCACGATCTCAGCTCACTGCAACCTCTGCCTTCCAGGCTCCAGTGATTCTCCTGCCTCAGCCTCCCGAGTAGCTAGGATTACAGACATGCACCACCATGCCTGGCTGATTTTTTGTATTTTTAGTAGAGATGGAGTTTCACCATGTTGGCCAGGCTGGTCTCGAACTCCTGGCCTCAAGCAATCTGCCTATCTTGGCCTCCTAAAGTGCTGGGATTGCAGGCGTGAGCCACCTCACCTGGCTAGAGTGACTCTTTTAAAACAGAAGTCAGCTCGTGTCAGTCCCCTGCCGAAAACTTTCTAGAGCCTCTCTATCTCACTCAAAAGCCAGTGAATGACTTTATTTCTAGTCCCATCACCTCTTTAACCTCACCTGCTACCACGCACATCCTTACTCCCTCTGCTTTAACCACACTCATTTTCTTGATGGGGTGTGCCCAGCACATTCATACCACAGGGCCTTTGCACTGGCTGCCCCTGATGCCTGAACCATCATCCCCAGACATCTCCATGCTTCACTCCTTCACCTCCTTCAAGTCTTTGCTCTGCCTCCTCCTGGTTAAAACAGCAATTCCTCCTTCCTGCCCGCATCCTCCGTCTCGCTACCCTGCTTTCTCTCTGGTATTTATCGCTTTGTAGCATACTATGTAATTGTGTGACCTATTATCTGTCTCTCCCAGACTAGAATGTCTACTTCATTCATTGATGTATCCCCAAGCACATTAGAGGAGCGTCTGCCACCGAGTAGGTGCTCCATAAATACTTGTTGAATAAATGAATAAGACACACAGGCTTTTACACATTTCAAGCATGACTGAAAGCGTTTTACTTGAAATACAACCACGAACATACCTTTCTGAATGAGCTTGGGTTTTCTCCCAGACCTCTCCCAGAAGGCTGCCATGTTTTCTGTGGTTTATTTTCTCTGTCACCACAAGTCCTTGATGGAGGCTGATGACTAAGTAACGTGCAAGGCAGGGCCAAAAGTGGGGATGTCGCAATCATTTCAGCACTTCCCCATTTCAGAGCTTCCCTGTTTCCAAATCAAAGCCTCCTCTTTGGCAATCTTTTTGTGATTTACATCTAAATGTATAGCCCTCTGTTTTGAACCATTTTGTGAATTGCGTGCCCTACAGATAATTACAATTGACTGACATGTTACTATATTGTTTATCACCTTTTCTATTGTCATTTAATTATAACTAATGATTGTTCTGAAAGTAACTGTCAAGACAAATTTTCTTAACTATCTCTTTTCACCTTTGAGGTTTCCACAAGTGCTAACTGCTGCTACAGGATTCCATTTAGATTGTTCTCGGTTGTAGAGCTCAATTAGGTATTTTTCTCTTGACCTGGCATGAAACAGAAGTGCTAGAGTCATTGTTTGAGTCTTTAATTTTTTCCCAGAACCTTTGTACAAATACTTGATCTTGCCTTTTACCAAGCGGCAAAACAATTCTCTGATCTGTCATGTTTGTTTGCTAGCCCTGGCTTCGTTCTCTCCTTTGGACAATTACCTAGGTTTGGCAAAATTGCTTTTCTTGGCCTTTGGAGGCCCAGTTCCCTCTCTGCGTTCATTTGCCTTGTTTAGATCCATAATTCACTGAAAAGGGCTTCCTCAGTTGCTGGTAGAATCTTGTGGCTACTAGGCTTGGGGACCCTAAAACCATCTTGAAGGCAGTACTGACTCCAGAAAGGTTCTTTGCAGTAAAAAAAGGCAATAGTACATAAAGTCTGCTGAGGGTAGATGAAGAGCCTGGATTTAGTTATTTCTGACTGTTGTCAGTCATGGTTTATGGCTGATTTAGAATTATTTGGATTTTGGGTTGTGTTTTTTTCCTTGTAAATTGATTTGCAAGACACCATCACAATTTGTTGAGGAGTTCAAAAAATACACACACAAATTATACCTAATAAAGAGCTAATGTTCATAGTTCTTTCTGCAAATCATCTTATTTCTTCTCATATGTACTGAATGGGACATTAGAAATGAATAGGGGGGCCGGGCGTAGTGGCTCACGCCTGTAATCCCAGCACTTTGGGAGACCCAGGTGGGATTGCTTGAGCCCAAGAGTTAAAGAGTAGCCTGGGCAACATGGCGAAACCCCTTCTCTATTAAAAAAAAATTTTAAAAGAAAAGAAAAAATGAATAGCATATAAATGTTTTATTTATTTATTTATTTATTTATTTATTTATTTATTTTTGTGACAGAGTCTTGCTCTATCACCCAGGCTGGAGTGCAGTGGTGCAATCTCGGCTCACTTCAAGCTCCGCCTTCTGGGTTCACGCCATTCTCCTGCCTCAGCCTCCCGAGTAGCTGGGACTACAGGCACCCACCACCACGCCTGGCTAATTATTTCTGTATTTTTAGTAGAGACGGGGTTTCACTGTGTTGGCCAGGATGGTCTCGATCTCCTGACCTCGTGATCCACCCACCTCGGCCTCTCAAAGTGCTGGGATTACAGGCATGAGCCACTATGCCCGGCCAGCATATAAATGTTAAATTAGACTTGTCTTTGGTAATATACTATATAGAGGGAGCTGGTGGTAATTATTTACCAAAATATAGAACCAGTAAATATGAATTAAATGGATTTTTAAACTAGACACATTGAAAGGACTCATTTTTCTTGCCCAGATATAGACTTTTTGTTTTTTTTTTGAGATGGAGTCTTGCTTTTATCACCCAGGCTGGAGTGCAGTGGCACTATCTCAGCTCACTGCAACCTCCACCTCCCAGGCTGAAGCCATTCTGCTGCCTCAGCCTCCTGGCCAGCTGGGATTACAGGTGCCCACCACCACGCCTGGTTAATTTTTGTATTTTTAGTAGAAACAGGTTTCACCATGTTGGCCAGGCTGGTCTCGAACTTCTGACCTCATGATCCGCCCACCTTGACCTCCCAAAGTGCTGGGATTACAGGTGTGAGCCACTGTGCCCGACCCAGAGTTGTTTGTTTTTTTTTTTTTCATACTGAGTCTCACTCTATCGCCCAGGCTGGAGTGTAATGGTGTGATCTCGGCTCACTGCAAACTCCGCCTCCCGGGTTTAAGTGATTCTCCTGCCTCAGCCTCCCGAGTAGCTGGATTACAGGCATGAGCCATGAGGCCTGGCAAATTTTTGTATTTTTGGTAGAGACGGGGTTTCACTGTGTTGGCCAGGCTGGACTCAAACTCCTGATCTCAAGTGATCCGCCGCCTCGGCCTCCCAAAGTGTTGGGATTACAGGCGTGAGCCACCGTGTTTGGCCTAGATAACAGACTTAACTGTTGTTTGAGCAGCTGCTATGTGCTGGACACTGGATACGAAGTACTCAGTGGTGAATAAAGATTCTCTGCCCTCTGGGACTTTCTTTGTTGGGTGGAGATGAGATTTAGTGCTCTGAAGGAACCAGGAACCCACAGGTACTACACAGTAGTAGGTGAGAATCCCATAGGTGAGGTCATCAGAGAAGCCTCCTCCAGGGAGGTGGGCTGAAGGTGTTTGATGGGCAGGGAGATGTCCATCTTTGCCAGATGGAGTAGTGTTCATGAAGGTCCTAAGGCTGGGAACGCTTGGCATGTTGAGGGACTTAAAGAAGGCCGACCTTGCAACAGTGCATAGTGCCCAGCAAGGAGGAGATGGGCACAAGGTAGGGTTATGGGGATTACTGAGACTCAGAGCACGTGGGTCACTAAAGACCATGGAAAAGAGTTTGCATTTTGTTACTCCAGGCCTAAAAGAAAGCCATTAAAGATGACTTCTTAAAAGACAACCCTGACCCAGGCTGGAGTGCAGCGGTGCGATCATGGCTCACTGCAGTCTTAAACTCTTGGGCTCAAGTGATCCTCCTGCCTCAGCCTCCCAAGAAGCTGGGACCACAGGCACGCAATCACACTCAGCTAATTCTTTGATTTTTTTGTAGAGACCAGGTCTCACTATTTTGCCCAGGCTGGTCTTGAATTTCCGGGCTCAAGCAATCCATCCATCTTGGCCTCCCAAAATGTTGACATTACAGGTGTGAGCCACTGTGCCTGTCCAGGGGTTGATTTTTGGGGGTGGTGGTGATGGTGGAGAGAGCCAGTGGCCTGCATGGGATGTCTTCTGTGTATCCACCTGCCTCTTTTATGACCTGAGTCTGAGGCCGGCAGTGGCCAGCAGAAATAGCAAGATGTGGTGATGGCCTGGAGGGAGGACTGAGGATGAGGCGTTCTGATCTGTGTTGCTGGCTGTTATGGCAGAGACTGGGGGAGAACAAGTTCGAGGCAGGTTGAGGAGATCAGGAGCTCAATTTTGGGTGTGTTTACTGAGATTCCTGTTCAAACATCCCAAGGAGATGCTGGAAGTTTCCCTTTTTTTTTTTTTTTTTTTTTTTTTTTTTTTTTTTTTTTTTTTTTTTTTTGAGATGGAGTCTCACTCTTTTGCCTAGGCTGGAGTTCAGTGGCTCGATCTCGGCTCACGGCAACCTCTACCTCCCAGGTTCAAGCAACTTTCCTGCCTTAGCCTCCCAGGTAGCTGGGATTACAGGTGCGCGCCACCACGCCTGGCTAATTTTGGTATTTTTAGTAGAGACGGGGGTTTCACCATGTTGGTCAGGCTGGTCTCGAACTCCTGACCTCGTGATCTGCCCACCTCGGCCTTCCAAAGTGCTAGGATTACAGGTGCGAGCCACTACACCTGGCTAGAAGTTTCCCCTTTTATATCCAGTGCCTCTAGCAAAAGCAGGAGACACCTCTAGTGCTTAGCATTCATTTTTAGGAAAAGTATTTTTTATTTTATTTTTAGAGACAAGGTGCCACTCTGTCACCAAACTGGACTGCAGTGGCAGGACATTGCTCACTGTAACATCTTGGGCTCAAGCAATCAATCCTCCTGCCTTAGCCTCCTGGGTAACTGGGACTACAGGCACATCACCATGCCTGGCTGCCTAGCATTTTTTCTTTTATTTTCTTTTTTCTTTTTTTTTTTTTTTTTTTGAGAGTCTTGCTCTGTTGCCTAGGCTGGAGTGAGGTACAATCATATTTCCCTGCAGCCTCAACCTCCCTGTGCTCAGGTGATCCTCCCACTGAGGTGGGTCACAAGTAGTTGGGATTACGGGTGCACATCACCATGCTTGGCTAATTTTTTGTATTTTTTGTCGAGACAGCATTTCGCAATGTAGCCCAGGCTGGTCTCAAACTCCTGGGCTCAAGCAATCCGCTTGCCTCAGCCTCCCAAAGTGCTGGGATTATGGGTGTGAACCACCATGCCTGGCCCTTCACATTCTTTTAAACAACTATTTTGTATTTCAGTGTTTCTCTTTATGTCCACACTGGCAAATATAAAGTATGTGATCTTTACTTATATACTACAAATGACAAAATAATGCTAATTGAGTATCTAGGGTGTATAGGAAACTGTAATGGGGAAATGGGGTTGGGGGCAAACGTTAAAAAAAAGACCTAAGTATAGTTTCAGTCATCAAACTTATAACTCAAATTAATCATCTATATTTACCAAAATTTAAATATTTATATTATATATTTAATGTGCAATCACATTAATATAAATATATTTAAAGTACATGTATATATTTATATATACTTAACACTGAATATATTTAATATATTTAGCATGTATATGTACTTAATTTACAATATTAAATGCCATATTTTGAGATGGAGTCTCATTCTGTCACCAGGCTGGAATGCAGTGGCACGATCTTGGCTCACTGCAACCTCCACCTCCCAGGTTCAAGCGATTCTCCTGCCTCAGCCTCCCGAGTAGCTGGGACTACAGGCGTGCACCACCATGCCCAGCTAATTTTTTTGTATTTTTAGTAGAGACAGGGTTTCACCATGTTGCACAGGATGGTCTCCATCTCCTGACCTTGTGATCTGCCTGCCTCGGCTCCTAAAGTGTTGGGATTACAAGCGCGAGCCATCACACCTGGCCTTAAATGCCATATATATTTAATAGTGAAAACAAAAATTTGTGTGAACAGAGATTCATCCCACATAACAGGTAAGAGATAAAAGAAAATGTAAGATGAGGCCGGGCGCGGTAGCTCACGCCTGTAATCCCAGCACTTTGGGAGCCTGACGCAGGTGGATCACAAGGTCAGGAGATCAAGACCATCCTGGCTAACACGGTGAAACCTCGTCTGTACTAAAAATACAAAAATTAGCTGGCTGCAGTGGCAGGCGCCTGTAATCCCAGCTACTCGGGAGGCTGAGGCAGGAGAATCGCCTGAACCTGGGAGGCGGAGGTTGCAGTGAGCCGAGATCGCGCCACTGCACTCCAGCCTGGGCGACAGAGCGAGACTCTGTCTCAAAAAAAAAAAAAGAGAGAAAAGATAAGATGAAACAGTGGATTTCCTTGTGAGTTATAACCACTGAGAGACATGCAAACTCATGGTGTAAATATTGACACTATAAAAATGGATCCATTAGAACATGTAAATGTATTTCTTGTCTGTTTCTTACCTAACTTTTGTAAGCTTTGTAAAAAGGGTCTGCTGTGTTTCTTCTGCATATTATGTGGGTGGAAATTAGAAAGCTGATACAGGCATATTTTAAACCACATAATGAAAGGCTGATTTGTATCTCTAGCAAACTGAGTTTTTGAGTTTCTGGTACCTAAAGTGAGCTGGGGATATGAGGGTGAGCAACACACAGGGCTTTTAGAGCTTATAGTGGTGGAAGCTTTATCCGTTTGTTTTTAGCAGCACACTGCAACCTCCCAAGCAGAGATTATTCTAAAATAAATGATCGCGCATATACTTGCAAACTTATAGGAATAAAATGATGTTGGTCTCAAGCAATGACCAAAGAAGTGATGTTTTAAAAAGTCATAAAACATTAGAATTGGATGGAGGCAGAAGAGGCTGTGATGGATAATGTTTTGCAACCGTGGCTATAGAAACTGTCAGTGGCTGTAACATTTTATTTTCCGATGTCATGTCAACACCAGTGGAGCCCATGAGGTGTAATTGTATTTATTATTGCTTAATTGAGCCACAGATGGTGTGGTTATTCATTTTGCATAAGATGGTTCAGTTTCTGAAAGGATATGAAGCACCTGAAGTTTTCACAATTAATTAATTAGTTAATTAATTAATTTTGAGACAGAGTCTCACTCTGTTGCCCCGGCTGGAGTGCAGTGGCAAGATCTTGGCTCACTGCAACCTCCGCCTCCCAGGTTCAAGTGATTCTCCTGCCTCAGCCTCCCGAGTAGCTGGGATTACAGGCATGCACCATTATGCCCAGCTAATTTTTGTATTTTTAGTAGAGATGGGGTTTCACCATGTTAGCCAAGCTGGTCTTGAACTCCTGACCTCAGATGATCCACCTGCTTTGGCCTCCAAAAGTGCTGGAATTACAGGTGTGAGCCACCATATCTGGCTAAATTCTGTTTTTAATAAGAAAGCAACTTTGGTGAGGAGGTGTATAAGGTGTACCTGGAACAGTACTCACTTTGTCATCCAGGCTGGAGTGCAGTGGAGTGATCTCAGCTCACTGCAGCCTTGACTTCCTGGGTTCAAGAGAGTCTCTCACCTCGGCCTCCCAAGTAGCTGGGACCACAGGCACACGCCACTATGCCTGGCTAATTTTTTTCATATGTTTTGTGGAAACAGGGTTTCACCATGTTGCCCAGGCTGGTCTTGAACTCTTGAGCTCAAGTGAGCCACCACGCCCACCCAGCCATGACTAACATTTATTGAGCACCCACTGTATGCCATGCATGGTTTCTTATTTTTATTATTTTTTTTTTGAGACAGGGTTTTGCTCTGTTGCCCAGACTGGAGTTCAGTGGTGTGATCATAGCTCACTGCAGCCTCAACCTCCTGTGTTCAAACGATCCTCCTGCCTCAGCCTCCCAAAGTGCTGGGATTACAAGTGTGAGTCACTGTACCTGGCCATGATTTTATTTAACCAACAAAACCACCCGTGAGAAGTAGGTTTTACAATTATCCTCATTTGACATGTGTAGAAATGAGGCGCTATCTAGTAAATTGCCCAAGGTAAATAGTGGTCAGAATTGAGACTTTTTTGTGTATGTGTGTGTTACAGGGTCCTTTTCACCATGTTGCCCAGGCTGGAGTGCAGTGGTATGATCAAGGCTCACTGCAGCCTTGACCTTCTAGGCTCAAGTGATCTTTCCATCTTAGCCTCCTCAGTAGCTGGGACTACAAGTGTACGCCAGCTCAGCTAATTTTTTTTTTTTTTTGTAGAGATGGGGGTCTCATTCTTTTGCCCAGGTTTGTCTCAAACTTCTGGGCTCAAGCAATCCTACCCCTTTGGCCTCTCAGAGTGTTGGAATTACAGGTGTGAGCCACTTCACCTGGCCAAGACTCTTGTAAAGCTTCCCAAAGGAGGTCAGGTTTGGAAAAACCAGGTCTTTGGACCAGGACCCAGTCTTCTACAAGATCTGTTCTTGGCTTTTATCACCCCAGACAATTGACCCTGGCCATGGCCCTTCTCCTGACTGCCTTTCACTTTCCTTTCTTTTAAAATTAGATAGAAGGGAGGGGAGATTTTGGACTAGGCTTTGACTTATGTTTTACACAGCGGCAATTTTCTCTAATTCTTTTTACTTTCATGGTTCAAGTCACTAAAAGGCTGCTAGTTTATTGGATGTTGAAGGGAAGATAGGGGTGGGGTGGATGGGGGATTGTCACTTGGCTTTAAGTCGCAGGAAGGAAATAATGCTGGGTTAGATGGCTCGTTCCAAATCTTACAAAATTCTTACAGATTTTATTCTTAACTCTCAGATCCCTTCTGAGATAGTGAATATTGCTAGTATATAGGATGGTTCCAGACTGGTGGTTCTAGATTTTGTCTTCCAAGGAACATTTGGTAATGTCTGGAGATGTTTTTGCTTGTCACAATGTGGGAGGCAGTAGTGGGGGTGGGGATTGGGAGCTTCTGGCATCTAGTAGGTAAAGGCCAGGGGTACTGCTGGACATCCTACAGTGCCCAGGGGAGCCACACACAACAAAGAATTATCCAGCCCAAAATGTCCATAGGGCTGAGGCTGAGAAACCCCATTCTAGACTGTTCTCCACAGTCACTACTGTCTTTTTTTTTTTTTAAGTTTTATTTTTTAAGAGATGGGATCTCACTATGTTGTCCAGGCTGGTCTTGAACTCCTGGTTCAAGCAATCCTCCTGCCTTGGCCTCCCAAAGTGCTGGGATTACAAGCATGAGTCACCATACCTGGCCTGTTACTACTGTCCTACACACCATGTACGGTATTCCTTTCTTTAGTTTTTTATCACCAATGAGTTAAACTCATCTCTCTTCTGATGATGCAGGGTCTAAGAAGGTATTAGGGGAGAAGGTCAGTAAAAAGTTGAACTGAACTCTGTTCTTAGGAATGTTAAGTGTTTTAACAGCAGCCTGCTAGAAAAGTCATTTCATAGTTTATTTTTCCCTTTGTCATGGATTCAGTCACTTCACTGTTTCCTTCTCAGATTCTAAGAATTTTTCTTTCGAGGCTACTATTGTCATTAGAATATCCCCAGAGTTTTGGTATACATTTTTTTTCTTGAGGGACTTCTTGATATTTATATATTTTGGACAAAGCTGAACTTTGAGAAAGTTGTTAGTAGAATCTTTTCAGACCTAAAGATGCCTGAAGTTTAAAGGTTTAGGTTTGGTTAAAATGAAGTTGTCCTATGTTTTATTAAGACTGTATCTTGACTTCATTTAAAGCAAAAAAAAAAAAAAAATCGTTGTACAGTGCTTTCAGCTTCATGGTGAGAGACTTATATTAAATGAACACATGCTGGTGTATAGCTGGACTGTCAGCAGCTTTGGGAAAACAGCAAACATTCAAGGATGGCTAGAAATGAGCTCCGTGTACCAGGCTGACTTTCCTTTGAAAAAACCTTTTAGTCAATATTTGATGTCCTGTAGATTTGGGGAAGAAAGATAAATAAATGTGTTTGCAGTTGTTCCTGGCTGAGAGAAGCTGAGTTTACCTAAGTTTCCATAAGAAATTAATTACAACCAAAGGAAATGAAACAAAAGCCTAGGGGATGGAGATCATAGGTGAATGAAGATCCCTCTGCAAATTGACATGGGTTCTAGGTTTGACTTCTTTGTAGTGGAAATAAAATGCAGCTGAATGAGCTCTCATTTTTGCTGAATACAAGACACCTTCAAATTTAATAAATGGGAAAATGATGTGTACTGAGAAGCTTGGAAATTCTCTGATGACCTTTTGTGTTATTTCAGTTCATTTAAGGTCACAAAAGTCCTACAAATGCCCTGTTGAATCAGATTAAAAAACTGCCCATCCTAGTTTCTGCAGATTTCAGAGGATATATTTTAGACAAAGTCATTCATAGAATTTCTAGCTATACTTCTTCTTTTTTTAGAGGCAGAGTCTTGCTCTCTTACCCAGGCTAGAGTGCAAGTGCAGTGGTGCGATCTTGGTTCACTGCAACCTCCGCCTCCTGGGTTCAAGCTATTCTCTTGCCTCAGCCTCCCAAGTAGCTGGGATTGCAAGCATGTGCCACCACATGTGGCTAATATTTTTGTGTTTTTAGTAGAGGCTGTTCTTGAACTTCTGACCTCAAGTGATCTGCCCACATCGGCCTTCCAAAGTGCTGGGATTACAGGCGTGAGCCACTGCACCCAGCCATCTAGCTATACTTCTTGAATATCAGTTAGATACGGACCCTAGATACCATTATTTCTCCACATCCACATGTTATGGATCCATGATCAGGATCTAATTCATTCAGATTCCCCAGGACTCCTTGTTAAAGCAGTATTTACTTTTCTTCCCTCCAAAGCTCACTTTCAGACTTCTACAGGTAGCCCATTTACCTTCATTTCAACTCTCTTGACCCTTCATTCTTTTAACATTTGAATTCTATTCCATCTCCATCTTAATCCTTCTGTTCTGAAGAGGCCTGAGTCTTGCGTGGAAAGTCAAGACTCAGTGCTTGATTATTTTAGTACATCTCTCATGTATCTTACTGGAGATACATTATATATATATATAATCAATGATATCTTGGATAAGATGTCCCAGTTTAATCTCAGATGCTCTTTGGTTTTGCCCAAGTCTTGAATAGTGATTTGAAGTTTGCTTCCAAAACTCATTTTGATGATTCTATGTGGGTGGGTTTTTTTTGTTGTTGTTGTTTTTGTTTTTGTTTTTTGTTTTTTTGAGACAGAGGTTTTGCTCTTGTTGCCCAGGCTGGAGTGCAATGGTGCGATCTCAGCTCACCGCAACCTCTGCCTCCTGGGTTCAAGTGATTCTCCTGCCTCAGCCTCTTGGTAGCTGGGATTACAGGCATGCGCCACCACACCCGGCTAATTTTTTTTTGTATTTTTAGTAGAGGCAGGGTTTCTCCATGTTAGTCTCAAACTACTGACCTCAGGTGATCTGCCTGCCTTGTGGCCTTCCAAAGTGCTGGGATTACAGGCGTGAGCCACCGTGCCCGGCCTATGTGGGTTTTTTGTTGTTGTTTTCTTTTGAGTAGCAACAACTCCAACCATTTATTCATTGAGTGGATACAGGTTCTGTATCAGGCATTGGAGATACAAAATGCATCAGAAGTATTCTGGGTTGTTGAGAAGCTCACAGACTAAATCAGACATGTAAGCAAAAATAAAATACTCTTTTGTGCTTTCTAGAATAGAGATATTCATTTATCCATCCATTGAGTCATTGAAAACCATTTATTTTGTGCCTACATTTACCGAGAGAGACTGAAGCATTAAAAATGAGTGCCATGAAATTTTCTAGATGCTATGATAGGAATCAGTAGCATCAGTTTAACCTGAGGAGGCACAGCAGGGGATGAGGGAAATGTTTAGGGGACTCCTCATAAAGATAAGACTTTTAACATACTTAACATTTGCATAGTGTATTAGTCTGTTTTCATGCTGCTGATAAAGACATACCCGAGACTGGGAAGAAAAAGAGGTTTAATTGGACTTAACAGTTCCCCATGGCTGGGGAGGTCTCATAATCATGGGGGAGGGTGAAAGGTACTTCTTACATGGCGGCAGCAAGAGAGAATGAGGAAGAAGTGAAAGCAGAAACCCCTCATAAACCCATCAGATCTCGTGACACATATTCACTATCACAAGAATAGTCTGGAAAAGACCAGCCCCCATGATTCAATTACCTCCCCCTGGGTTCCTCCCACACCACATGGGAATTCTGGGAGATACAATTCAAGTTGAGATTTGAATGGGAACACAGCCAAACCATGTCACATAGCATGTGTTATGTGCTTGGTCCTGTGCTTTTTTTTTTTTTTTGAGACGGAGTCTCGCTCTGTTGCCCCAGGCTGGAGTGCAGTGGCGTGATCTTGGCTCACTGCAAGCTCTGCCGCCTGGGTTCACTCCATTTTCCGGCCTCAGCCTCCTGAGTAGCTGGGACTACAGGCGCCCGCCACTGCGCCCGGCTAATTTTTTGTATTTTTAGTAGAGACGGGGTTTCACTGTGGTTTTGATCTCCTGACCTTGTGATCCACCTGCCTTGGCCTCCCAAAGTGCGGTGGCATGAGCCACCGCGCCTGGCTGTGCTTGGTCCTGTTCTAAACACTTTACGAAGATGAACTCATTGAATCTGCATAAGGAAACTATGAAGTACCTACAATTATGATCCCCATACACAGAAGACCAAGGCACAGAAAGGTTAAATAACTTGCCTAGGGTTATGTAGCTAGTAAGGGCAGAACTGGGAGTTGAACCCAGGTGATTTGGCTCTAGAATTAGAGATGATTCTTGAATGAGGTTTTTTTCTTATTTTTTTTGTTTTTTTTTTTTTGAGACGGAGTTTCACTCTTGGCACCCAGGCTAGAGTGCAGTGGCGTGATCTCGGGTCACTGCAACCTCCGCCTCCCGGTTCAAGTGATTCTCCTGCCTCAGCCTCCCAAGTAGCTGGGATTACAGGCATGCGGCACCATGCCTGGCTAATTTTGTATTTTTAGTAGAGACAGGGTTTCTCCATGTTGGTCAGGCTGGTCTCGAACTCCTGACCTCAGGTGATCTGCCCTCCTCAGCCTCCCAAAGTGCTGGGATTACAGGTGTGAGCCATAGTGCCTGGCTTGAATGAGTCTTAAATGAGATCCAGAGATATGAAAAGCAGGTAGTTAGTTGCCATTTGGAGAGGGATTCTGGAACCTAGAGAGAGATGAGGCTGAAGAGGCAAGAAGAAACCAGATGGCAAGGACTTTGTCTCATGGGTAAAGCATATAATTTATAGAAAGCAGAGACAAATGGAAGCTAAAAAAGAAGAAAAAAGTCACAGCTGGGCGCAGTGGCTCACGCTTGTAATCCCAGCACTTTGGGAGGCTGAGTTGGGCAGATCACTTGAGGTCAGGAGTTCGAGACCAGCCTGGCCAACATGGTAAAACCCCGTCTCTACTAAAAATACAAAAATTAGCCGGGCGTGGTGGCGGGTGCCTGTAATCCCAGTTACTCTAGAGGCTGAGGCACAAGAATCGCTTGAACCTGGGAGGTGGAGGTTGCAGTGAGCCGAGATTATGGCACTGTGCTCCAACCCGGGCCATAGAGCGAGTCTCAGTCTCAAAAAAAAAAAAAAAAAAAAACCCAGTAAAAATAAAAATTAGCAGGCTGGGTATGGTGGCTCATACCTGTAATCCCAGCACTTTGGGAGGCTGAGGTGGGTGAATTACGGTCAGGAATTTAAGACTAGCCTGGTCAACATGGCTAAACCCCATTTCTACTAAAAATACAAAAAATTAGCTGGATGTGGTGGTGTGCACCTATAATCCCAGCTACTCAGGAGGCTGAGGCAGGAGAATCACTTGAACCCGGGAGGCGGAGGTTGCAGTGAGCCGAGATCATGCCACCGCACTCCATCCTGGGCGACAAGAGTGAAACTCTATCAAATAAATAAATAAATAAATAAAGGAAGAGGTGTGGAGACATAGCCAAACACTAGCTCACATGTTTCATGTCATCTTGTTTTTCCAAATCAGCAATGACAGCAGGATGAGTGGGCCAATTCTAAGGAATGTACATATAAGATTTAACTTCATTCATTGGTTCCGTATTTGTGGGATTTCTGCTATTTACATTTACTTCACAACATGTGCTCACCCAGAGTGTGCCTTTCATGCCAGAATTTTAGAATTGTACTTGCCTTACTAACACCAACTTGAGCAGAATGATATTATCACAGTCAAAATGGTTATTGCTGCAACAGTCTCTAAGTTTAGGATTTGCAGTTTGTCCAGCATCATCAAACCTAGTTGACAGGAGAGAAAAAGAGATCCAAGTCTAAGCTTGTTTCACTCTCATTGACAAAAGAAAGGGCTTTTTATTGCTGTTTTGTACTTGGTCTTTTTTTTTTGAGACGGAGTCTCGCTCTGTCGCCCAGGCTGGAGTGCAGTGGCGCAATCTCGGCTCACTGCAAGCTCCGCCTCCCGGGTTCACGCCATTCTCCAGCCTCAGCCTCTCCGAGTAGCTGGGACTACAGGCGCCCGCCACCACGCCCGGCTAATTTTTTTGTATTTTTAGTAGAGACGGGGTTTCACCGTGGTCTCGATCTAGGGACCTCGTGATCCGCCCGCCTTGGCCTCCCAAAGTGCTGGGATTACAAGCGTGAGCCACCACGCCTGGCTGTACTTGGTCTTAATACTGGATATGGATTGGGCCCCTGTGCAGAGGCAGTTGTTTCTTTGCTACCAGGCTGGTAATTTAGAGCCTGCACGTTTTGGAAAATAAATTAATCTCCAAGTCTGCCTTCCCCTCAAATGGTAATGCTCTACTTATTGTATCAGTGAGCATTTACTGGAGCAACTACTTGGTACCTATTGGTCACTTTGCTGAGTTCTGGGGAGTTGTAGGTGAATAGGACACTCTTCCTGCCCTCAGCTGCTCACACTCTTGTGGGGACAACTCACTTGTGTCCAACTCACTGTACTATAACATGGCATGTGATATTGAACAGGGAGCCCACAGGAGGGACAGTTGGGGAAGAGGGGTGCTCTTTTAGCTAGATTTTTTTTTCTGCGATATAATTAACATAATGTGAAATTCACCATTTTAAATTAGAAAATTCACTTTTTTTTGGAGATTGAGTTTCGCTCTGTTGCCCAGGCTGGAGTGCAGTGGTGTGATCTCGGCTCACTGCAACCTCTGCCTCCCTGGTTCAAGCAATTCTCCTGCCTCAGCCTGCTGAGCAGCTGGGACTACAGGTGCACGCTGCCATGTCTGGCCAATTTTTTGTATTTTAGTAGAGATGGGTTTCACCGTGTTGCCCAGGCTGGTCTCCAACTCCTGAACACAGGCAATCTTCCCGCCTCGACCTCCCAAAGTGCTAGGATTACAGGCATGAGCCACCGTGCCTGGCCGAAAATTAGCCATTTTAAAGTAGAAAATACAGTGGCTGGCCGGGCGCGGTGGCTCACGCCTGTAATCCCAGCACTTTGGGAGGCCAAGGTGGGTGGATCACGAGGTCAGGAGATCGAGATCATCCTGGCTAACACGGTGAAACCCCATCTCTACTAAAAATACAAAAAATTAGCCGGGCGTGGTGGCGGGCGCCTTTAGTGCCGGCTACTCGGGAGGCTGAGGTGGGAGAATGGCGTGAACCCGGGAGGCGGAGCTTGCAGTGTGAGCCGAGATCGCGCCACTGCATTCCAGCCTGGGCAACAGAGTGGGACTCCGTCTCAAAAAAAAAAAAAAAAAGAAAAGAAAAGAAAAGAAAACGCAGTGGCTTTTAGTAATTCACAAAGTTGTGCAATCACCACCATTATCTATTCCAGAATATTTTCTTTTCTTTTTCTTATTTTGCTTTGAGACATGGTCTCACTCAGTGGCCCAGGCTAGAGTGCAGTGATGTGACCACAGCTCTCTGCAGCCCCGATCTCCCAGGCTCAAGCAGTCCTCCCACTGCAGCCCCCTGAATAGCTAGAATTAGAGGCGTGTGCCACCATACCTGGATAATTTTTAAATTTTTTGTAGAGATGGAGTCCCACTGTGTTGTACAGGCCGGTCTCAAACTCCTGGGCTCAAGTGATCCTCCTGCCACAGCCGCCTCTTAAAGTGCTGGGATTACAGGCATGAATCACCATGCTCCGCCCTATTCCAGAATATTTTCATTACCCCAAAAAGAAAGTCCAAACCCGTTAAGCAATCACTTCTCATTTCTCTCTCTCCCATCCCCTGGCAACCAGTAATCAACTTTTTGACTCTATAGATTTGCCTGTCCGGACATCTCGCATAAATAGAACCATATGATATGTGGCCTCTCATGTCTGGCTTATTTCTCTTAGCATATATGTTTTCAGGATCCATCCATGTTATGGCATCTATCAATACTTCATTCCTTTTTATGGCTGAGTAATAGTCCATTGTACGGACATACCAGATTTTGTTCATCCATTCATCAGTTGATGGATGTTTGGGTTCAGCTGGACTTTGAACAAATAGATTTTTGCACAGCGTAGAAGAGATGTTGTGATTTAGGGAAGAGAAAACACATCATTTTAAAGTAACACATATGTTTGCGGGCTTTTTTTCTGACAGGGTCTCGGTCAGTTGCCCAGGCTGGAGTACAGTGACACAATGATAGTTCACTGCAGCCTCGATCCCCTGGTCTCAAGTGATCCTCCCACCTCAGCCTCTCCACGCCTGGCTAACTTATTTTTGTTTTTGTTTTTAGTAGAAAGGAGGTGTCAATATGTTGCTCAGGCTTGTAACACATGTTCATGTCAGTACTTACATCTCAGTACTTACTGAATGCCATGCACATTTCAAGTCCTTTACAAATAGTAACTTCCTCAGTCCTCATCACAACCCTACTCCATGGCAAATGAGGCACAAAGAGGTAAAGCAATTTGCCCAGGTTGCCAGCCAGCAAGTGGAGAGCCAGAGACCAAATCCAGGCAGTGTGGCTTCAGAGTTCATCTCAACCACCAAGCTGTGCTGCAGAGCAGGGACTTGGGGCCGGGCCAGCTGTCGGTGAAACTGTCTAGGTGGGGCTAAAGGGCAAAGAGGGTGCGGGAGAGAGCGAAGGATGAGGCCAGAGATTGTGTGTCCTCCGCTCTCAGTAGCTGTCCATCTGGAAGACAGATCTGACCATGTCATTCACTTGTTAAAAACTGCCACTAGTCCACCGTTTTTCTTTTTTTTCTTACCGAGACCACATTTCCCAGAAGTCCCCTGATTCTCTATAGTAGTTTCTCAGTAACAATCATTTCCCTACTACAATTTCCCTGTATCTATATATCACCTACATCATCACTGAATATTTTTCTTTTTCTTTCTTTCTTTTTTTTTTTTTTGAGACGACGTCTCACTCTGTCACCCAGGCTGGAGTGCTCACTGCAACCTCCACCTCCTGGGTTCAAGAGACTCTCCTGCCTCAGCCTCCTGAGTAGCTGGGATTACAGGCGTGCACCACCACACCCTGCTATTTTTTTTTTTTTTTTTTTTTAAGTAGAGAAAGGCTTTCACCATGGTGGCCAGGCTGGTCTCGAATTCCTGACCTCAAGTGATCCGCCTGCCTCAGCCTCCCAAAGTGCTGGGTAATATTTTTCTTTAAATCAACTCACTTTTGTTTTACTAAAATCCTTTTACTTAAAGCGGAACACTATCTCATTTCTTAAATGGAAAACCAGTATTTTTCTTTCTTTTTTTTTTAAGATGGAATCTCGCTCCTGTTGCTCAGGCTGGAGTGCAGTGGCGCGATCTCGGCTCACTGCAACCTCCACCCCTCGGGTTCAAGTGATTCTCCTTCCTCAGCCTCCCGAGTAGCTGGGATTACAGGTGTGTGCCACCTCGCCTGGCTAATTTTTGTATTTTTAGTAGAAACGGAGTTTTGCCATATTGGCCAGGCTGGTCTCAAACTCCTAACCTCAGGTGATCTGCCCGCCTTGGCCTCTCAAAGTGCTAAGATTACAGGCGTGAGCCACCATGCCCAGCTGAAGACCAGTATTTTTCTAATATGCATATAAATTATCCAAACCTTGAAAATGAAATGCCTCCACTCATTTGCCACCTAAAAGCAGCAGTGTGTGTTATACATATGGAGAAATCAGGGCTTACAGAGTGAGGTTTGAACACTGTACCGGACCCTTCAAAATTCGGGTTCAGTCTATGCTCCAGCGCCAGAGCTGGCTCATGCACTTTTGTAAGAGCCATGTGGCGCGCTGGGCGCAGTGGCTCACGCCTGTAATCCCAGCACTTTGGGAGGCCAAGGCGGGCAGATAACCTGAGGTCAGGAGTTGAAGACCAGCCTGGCCAATATGGTGAAACCCCGTCTCTACTAAAAAAATACAAAAAAATTAGCTGGGCGCGGTGGTGGGTGCCTGTAATCCCAGCTACTTGGGGGCCTGAGGCAGGAGAATCGCTTGAACCTGGGAGGCAGAGGTTGCAGTGAGCCAAGATTGCGCCATTGCACTCCTGTCAGGGCAACAAGAGCGAAACTCCTTAACAACAACAACAAAAGACGACGTGCGGTGGCTCAAGTCTGTAATCCCAGCACTTTGGGAGGCCGAGGTGGGTGGATCATGAGGTCAGGAGTTCAAGGCCAGCCTGGCCAATATGGTGAAACCCCATCTCTACTAAAAATACAAAAAGTAGTCAGGCGTGGTGGTGTGCACCTGTAGTCCCAGCAACTCAGGAGGCTGAGGCAGGAGAATTGCTTGAACCCCGGAGGCAGAGGTTGCAGTGAGCTGAGATTGCATCACTGTACTCCAGCCTGGGCGACAGAGCGAGACTCCGTCTCAACAAAAAAAAAAAAAAAAAAAAAAAGAGCCATGTGGCAATCATGTGAAATGTGTCTTTCTCATCCCTGGACTGGACTCATCATGCTTATTTTTTTTATTTTTTATTTTTTAGAGAGACAAGGTTTTGCTTTGTTGTCCAGGCTGGAGTACAGTGGCACAATCACGACTCACTGCAGCCTTTAACTCCCAGGCTCAAGCGATCCTCCCTCCTCAGCCTCCCAAGTAGCTGAGACTACAGGCAGGTACCACCATGCCTGGCTAATTTTTAAAACAATTTTTTAGACATGGAGTTTTGCTATGTTGCCCAGGCTGGTCTTAAACTCCTGGCTTCAAGGGATCCTCCTGCCTTAGCCTCCCAAAGTGTTGGGATTACAGGTGTGAGCCTCCCCACCCAGCCCATCATTCTTTTTCATTGCAGCACATTGTTACTCTGTCTTTCCTCCTTTCCATCCATCCTTTGCTAGGACCAGCTCAAATAACTTCTCTTAAAGCATCTCAGATCCTCTGGATCCCTCCAGAACTTGGCTCTGCCAGGTCCTATGTAATATTACAGACACTTGTTTAGTTTGTCCCTGCCAGACTGTGAGGTGTCTCAAGGCTGGAGATATTATTTGTTGAATGGATAAATGGTTGGTTAGGGCCAGAGGATGAAGACCTTGAATGTGATGGTAAATGTTATGGATTGCAGCATTCCCAAAACATGTTTTGAAATGAACAACATGATCAGTGCTGTTTTTCACTATGCTGGGTGTGGTTGGTTGTGTGGAGACTGAATGAAGGAATGAGATCCCGGAGTCAGGGACAGGAACATAAAATCAGCACTGATTGAAATGCCTGGTGCTGGCTGGGAGTGTGGCTCACGCCTGTAATCCCAGAATTTTGGGAGGCCGAGGCAGGCAGATTGCTTGAGCTCAGGAGTTCGAGATCAGCCTGGGCAACATGGTGAAACCCTGTCTCTACAAAAAATACAAAAATTAGCTGGGTGTGGTGGTGTGCTCCTGTAGTCCCAGCTACTTGTGAGGCTGAGGTGGGGGGAGCACTTGAGCCTGGAGGTTGAGGCTGCAGTGAGCCAAGGTCATGCCATTGCACTCAAGCCTGGGTGACAGGATGAGACCCTATCTCAAAAAAAAAGAAAGAGAGAGAGAGAGGGAGAGAGAGGAGAGAAGAGGAGAGGAGGGGAGGGGAGAGGAGAGGAGGGAGGAGAGGAGAAGAAGCCTAGTGCCAAAGAGGAGTCACTAAATCTAAAAATATATGTACATTATAACCCAGTGATTCCACTCCTAGATTATATACTCAACAGAAAGTTATACATATGTTCACTAAAAGAAAAGTTTAACAACGCTTTTAACAGCACCATTAAAAATATCCCCATACTGGAAGCAACTCAGATATCCATTAATAGTAGATGAATTAAAAAACTGTGGCTTATTCATTGAATGGGATACTACATAAAATGAGAACAAACAACTATTACTGCATGCAAAAATGTGCTTAAAGCCACAAACTCATGTTCAGTGAAAGAAGCTAATAGAGTGTATCCTGCAAAATCTTTTTTATATAAAGTTCAAAAACAGACAAAATGAATCTTTTTTTTTTTTTTTTTTGAGACGGAGTCTCGCTCTGTCGCCCAGGCTGGAGTGCAGTGGCGCAATCTCGGCTCACTGCAAGCTCCGCCTCCCGGGTTCACGCCATTCTCCTGCCTCAGCCTCTCCGAGTAGCTGGGACTACAGGCGCCCGCCACCACGCCTGGCTAATTTTTTTGTATTTTTAGTAGAGACGGGGTTTCACTGTGGTCTCGATCTCCTGACCTCGTGATCCACCCGCCTCGGCCTCCCAAAGTGCTGGGATTACAAGCGTGAGCCACCGCGCCCGGCCAAAATGAATCTAATATTAGAAATCAGGAGAGCAGTCAACCTTTGGTGGGCGATGACTATATGTAGGACTTCTGGGGTGCTGATTATATAAGTACTATGTTCAGTTTGTTAAAGTTCACTGAGGAGTACTCTTAAAAAAAAATTTTTTTTTTAAAGATGGGATCTCACTATATTGCTCAGGCCAGCCTTGAACTCCTGGGCTCAAGCGATCACCTGCCTCGGACTCCCAAAGTGCTGGGATTACAGGCATGGTGAACCATCACACCTGGCCTGGGGTACTCTCTTAACTTGTGAATTTTCTATTTATATATGATACTTCAGTGAAAAGTTTATATTTTAAAAAATGGGAAGAAAATAAAAGTGATTTGCAAGCGGCCGGGCGCGGTGGCTCACGCCTGTAATCCCAGCACTTTGGGAGGCCGAGGTGGGCGGATCACAAGGTCAGGAGATCGAGACCATCCTGGCTAACACGGTGAAACCCCATCTCTACTAAAGATACAAAAAATTAGCCGGGCGCGGTGGCAGGCGCCTGTAGTCCCAGCTACGCGGGAGGCTGAGGCAGGAGAATGGCGTGAACCCCGGGGGGCGGAGCCTGCAGTGAGCCGAGATCGCGCCACTGCACTCCAGCCTGGGTGAAAGAGCGAGACTCCGTCTCAAAAAAAAAAAAAAAAAAAAAAAAGTGATTTGCAAAAAAACTAAAAACTTTTCCAGTTTCAGGAAGAAATAAAGAGCTGACTTAATAAAAAAATAAACAGAGAAATAAACAATGAATCTAAGATTCTGAGCTGCTTCTCTCAGTTGCCCATTTGTCTAGTTGTCTTGAGATTTATGATATTCCTTTTTTTTTTTTTTTTAGTGGAGTCTCACTCTGTCGCCAAGCTGGAGTGCAGTGGCCCAATCTTGGCTCACTGCAACCTCCGCCTCTCGGGTTCATGCCATTCTCCGGCCTCAGCCTCCTGAGTAGCTGAGACTACAGGCGTGCGCCACCATGCCCAGCTAATTTTTGTATTTTTGGTAGAGACGGGGTTTCACCATGTTGGCCAGGATGGACTCGATATCTTGACTTCGTGATCTGCCCGCCTCGGCCTCCCAAAGTGCTGGGATTACAGGCGTGAGTGACCGCGCCCGGCCGATATTCTATGTTTTGGCTCTAAAAGTAGTAACTACTAACAATCGCATTTTGTTTTATAACATTCAAACCATATGGAGTCATTCTATTTCCTCTTTAGAACATCTCTATGAGGTTCATTAATTATTCCCAGTCTCCATAGGAGAAAAATGGAAGGTCCAGTGAGGTATCTTTTTTTTTTTTTTCCTCCATCGAGTCTTGCTCTGTCACCCAGGCTGGGGTGCAGTGGTGCAGTGGTGCAGTGATGCAATCTCCACTCACTGCAACCTCCACCTCCCGGGCTCAAGCGATTCTCCTGCCTCAGTCCCCGCGTAGCTGGGATTACAGGTGCCGACCACCACACTTGGCTAATTTTTCTATTTTTAGTAGAGACAGAGTTTCACCATGTTGGCCAGGCTGGTTTCAAACTCCTAACCTCAAGCTATCCACCCACATCAGCCTCCCAAAGTGCTGGGATTACAGGCGTGAGCCACCATGCCCCGACCCAGAGAGATTTCTTAATTTCCCCTAAATTGAAGGGCTAGTAAGTGACTGAACTGAAACAACTTCCTTTAAGTCCTGTTCTTTCACCACAACTTGGGGCCACCTGGGGTTGGCAGTTGGAGTCATAGTTTCCAGGAACAGAGAGAGCAGAGGAAGGAGGCCAGTGTGGGAAGAGTGGCAAATAGTCTACATGATAAATCCACAATGGAAGCCTTGTAACTAATTACATCAAGCCGACAAACAAGCAAACGAAGCTTTTTTGGCATGCCAGTTTAAATCCATTGTTCTTTTGCTGCTTTTCTGCTTAAATAATTAAGGCTCTTAAGTACAAGTTAAATAACCTCAAGCTAACAAAAAGAGAATGCCATTGACTTGCTTGAGATGTCATTGAAATCTTTTCCGTTGCTTTCAGGTAGTTTTCTGCACACATAAACTTTCCGTGAGTGGTCATGGAATGATCCAGCATGTTTTTATCTGGACAGGGCCAGCAGGGCTTTCTGGTTTGACATACCATCCAATGTAGAAATGCCTCTCCAACATTAGCGATAGTCATGATCTGACAAGCATGTGCACCAAGAACTTCCCTTGGTTCAGGCACTCATTTATAGTTCTCTGAGATTGCTGTTACCAGTGTCTATTTTACAGTTGAGCAAGTAGACTCAGAAAGGCTAAGCAACTTGCCCTAAAACACACAGCTAATTATAGCAAAGCAGATCCAGATTCAGGTCTTCCTGACTTGGTATTTGGAGGGTTCAGTTGCTATGCTTCTTCATTGCTTCCATCCTGGCCTTGAATTCTTACAGTGATGGTTACATCATCATTTCCGTGAGGCACTTCAGGCTGTGACTGGAAAACCTTACTAGGAAGATCTTTTTTTATGTGCTTCTTTATTTCGTTTTCTTTTCTTTTTTTTTTTTTTTTTGAGACGGAGTTTCACTCTTGTTGCCCAGGCTAGAGTGCAATGGCAGGATCTCGGCTCACCGCAAACTCTGCCCCGCCGTGTTCAAGCAATTCTCCTCCCTCAGCCTTCTGAGTAGCTGAGATTACAGATGCCTGCCACCACGCCTGGTGAATTTTGTATTTTCAGTAGAGACGGGTTTCTCCATGTTGGTCGGGCTGGTCTTGAACTCCTGACCTCAGGTGATCAGCCCACCTTGGCCTCCGAAAGTGCTGGGATTACAGGTGTGAGTGTGAGCCACTGTGCCCGGCCTTGAAATCTTCTTTCTTATAACTTTCATCTATAAAGCCTACTTCTACTTTTAAGAATAATATAAATTAAGATCCTTTCTTTAGGCCAGTTGTTGTGGCTTATACCTGTAACCCCAACACTTTTGGAGGCAGAGACAGGAGGATTGCTTGAGACCACACATTCGAGACCAGCCTGCTCACCATAGCAACACCCTGTCTCTACCAAAAAAAAAAAAAAAAAATCATAAAAAAATATTATGGCTGTAGTCCCAGCTGCTCAGGAGGCTGAGGTGGGAGGATCACTTTGAGCCCAGGAGGTCAAGGCTGCAGTGAGCTATGATGGCGCCAGTGGACTCCAGTCTGGGCAGCAGAGTGAGGCCTTGTCTCAGGAAAAGAAAAAAAAAATTCCTCCTTTGGTGTGGGAAAGGCACTCATCCAAAAATTTAAAGTATAGGGGTATATTAGTCTATAGTTTCTAGAATGATGCCAAGGGCTCAAACCACCCTATATTCACTGAGTGCCTACTGTCTCATGATTTGGACCGGATTTGGGCAGGGCTTAGCTGGGAGATTCTGCTACATGTGCATTACCTGCGGTTAGTTGGTAGTATTCAACTTGTGGCTAGTCTGGCTTGAGGATTTTTTTTTTTAATTCATTTCTGTATTCTCATCTGAAGGGCTGATGATTTAATATGGCTTTGCTCACATGCCTGACACCTTGGCAGGAACGTTTCAGGTCCTCTCTATAAGGCCTCTCCTGCAGGGTAGTTGGACTTCTTACATTTCAGCTAAGTGTCCCAAGCATGAGTGTCCCAAGAGATAGGACATCAAAGCTACCAGGCCTGGGTTTGGAAGCTGGAACAGTGTCACTTCTGGGTTGAAGCAGGCACAGAGCCCACTCAGGTTCAAGTGGAGAAAGAGTGGATCCCATTTCTCAATGAGAGAAGCGTCAGAGACTTTACAGACATTTTAAATCTGCCACACTAAGGATCAACCTAAATGTTTCCATTTTCCTGGGTTGGGGGTGGTAAGTGTAAGTACCTATTTGGATTTGAAAGTCCTGCTGAACTTATTTTCTGTATTTTGTGGCATTTGAACTTTAGGAACTTCTCTCTTTTTTTCTTTTTTTTTTTTTGAGATGGAGTCTTGTTCTGTCGCCCAGGATGGAGTCCAGTGGTGTGATCTCGGCCCACTGCAACCTCCGCCTCCTGGGTTCAAGCCATTCTCCTGCCTCAACCTCCTGTGTAGCTGGAATTACAGGGGCACGCCACCACACCTAGCTAATTTTTGTATTTGCTTTTAGTAGAGTTGGGGTTTCATCATGTTGGCCAGGCTGGTCTTGAACTCCTGACCTCAAGTGATCTGATCACCTTGGCCTCCCAAAGTGCTGGGATTACAGGTATGAGCCACTATGCCTGGCCAGGGACTTCTCTTTCTAATAATTATAGAATAATCTTTACCAGTACTAATTATTTATTGAAGTCAAGGATGATAAATAAATTACGACAGATTCCTCCTCCCCAACTCTTTTTTTTTGTTTGTTTTTGTTTTACAAGGATAAAAGACTTTCTGATAATTCATTTATGGCTTACATATGAGCAGAGGACAGATGGACACTGTAGAATATAGAATGTAGAAACCCTAAATCAAAGGATTTTTAAAAAATAGCTTAATTTATACTCTTACTATATTACATCTTTTTCAGACTTTCATTCCTGCAAAGCATTTGCAATGTTTTTGTTATTTAAAGCAACATTTTATTTTTAAAAATTCACCTATTTATTTGTCTCTTCTTTTTTTTGAAACAAAGCATCATTTTAAAGTTCTGTGATTGGGGCCGGGTGCAGTGGCTCATGCCTGTAATCCCGGCACTTTAGGAGCCTGAGGCGGGCAGATTGCTTAAGCTTAGGAAAGTTTGAGACCAGCCTGGGCAACATGTCAAAACCCTATCTCTATAAAACAATACAAAGACTAGCTGGGCATGGTGGTATGCACCTGTGGTCCCAGCTACTCAGGAGGCTGTGGTGGGAGGATGGCTTGAGCCTGGTAGGTGGCGGTTGCAGTGAGCTGAGATCACACAACTGCACTCTAGCCTGGGTGATAGACTGAGACCCCATCTCAAAATAAATAAATAAATAAACAAAGTTCTGTGATTGGGGTCAATGGTAAATCTCCTGTGTGCGCACTTTATTTCCCATTAGACATTGCGGCAAAATTCAGTGGTCAGTCCTCTATGTATATTAGCAGAAGGAGTTAATTGAAATTGTTTCTAATCTTTTGATCCTTGTCACACTACTCTGCTATGCAATAATACACTAAAGAATTTTCAGAAAGTAAATGTTGGAGACTTAATATACCTCCCTGCCTTAAAAAGATTCCATTTTGTGGAGTTAGGCTAGCAGTTGGTGTGCTAAATTGACCAAAAGATCTTGTTTTAGAAAACAGAAAATGCTTTAATGCAGAAATGAAATCAAGAGACTTAAGATTAAAGATGTGAATACATTTTTGCCGGTGCCTTTGCTCCTTCTGGCTTGATCCTCAGGACAATTTTTCATGGTGATTCAAAAACTGAAATAAGAGCCTTTTCATGGGCAAGTGCTATTGTTTGTTTGCTTATTTATTTAATGTTTTTTACTAACATAATCATTTCTGCAAAGAAACGGTAATGAACTTGGGCACGTTTATGTGCATTGTTTTGTTGTATTTAAAATTTCCAGTTTATCAAATTATTTCAATAGCATTCATTTAAATGAATACATATTTAATACCTAATGAATATATAAATATTTATTCATTTATTTATTTGAGATGGAGTCTTTCTCTGTCACCCAGGCTGGAGTGCAGTGGCGTGATCTCGCCTCACTGCAACCTCCGCCTCCTAGGTTCAAGCCATTCTCCTGCCTTAGCCTCCGGAGTAGCTGGGATTACAGGCCCGGCTAATTTTTGTATTTTTAGTAGAGACGGGGTTTCGCCATGTTGGCCGGGCTGGTCTTGCACTCCTGACCTCAAGTGATCCGCTGTCCTCGGCCTCCCAAGGTGTTGGGATTACAGGTGTCAGCCACTGCCCTCAGCCTATAAATATTTATTTATTGAAGTATTTTGATAAACTAAAACTATTTTTTTTTTTTTTGAGATGGAGTCTCTCTCTGTCACCCAGGCTGGAGTGCAGTGGCGCGATCTCAGCTCACTGCAACCTCCGCCTCTTGGGTTCAAGCGATTCTCCTGTCTCAGTCTCCTGAGTAGCTGGGACTACAGGCGCGTGCCACCGCGGCCGGCTAATTTTTTGTGTTTTTAGTAGAGATGGGGTTTCATCATGTTAGCCAGGATGGTGTCAATCTCCTGACCTCATGATCTGCCTGCCTCGGCCTCCCAAAGTGCTGGGATTACAGGTGTGAGCCATCGCGCCCGGCCGATAAACTAAAACTTTAAATACTTAAATATTTAATGTTTAAAAATTTGTTTTATTTCTGACCTACTGAAAGGCACAACAACATGAGGAATAAACCACCGGAGAGATAACTGAAGCCCCTTGTGCTCCTCAACTTGATCCTCTCTCTCTCGATTCTCCTCAACTTGATTCTCTCTCTCTCTTCTCAGGGGTGGCCACTCCCCTGAATGCAGTGATTGTCCTTCCCAGGGACATGCTTTTTCCTGTGCTACATATGGTGTGTACTCATACACAAGGCGTGGGGCTTCGCATTCTTGATGGTTAGGGAGAAATATTAAAAGAAGAATAATCTTTTGGGCCACTTGGGACGTTAGATGAAAGTCAAATTTCATCGTCCATAAATACAATTTTATTGGAACACAGTGTAAAGACCTATTTATGACTGTTTTGCTCAACATGGCAGATTTGAGTAGTAGCCACTCAAACTGTATGGCTCAAAAAGCCTAAAATTTTTCCTGTCTGACCCTTTACAAAATGGTTGCTAACCTGTACTGTAGCATAGGCACACACACTACACGAAGTAAATAATCTGGCTAGAGAAAGAGCAATATATAGGTACATGTGCCTGCACCATGAAGTGAATAAAAGACTTTTCCCCACCTTAAACCTAAGAATTCTCCTGTCCTTTTCTCTTGTCTCAGGAGATCAGGAATGATCCACCTTTCTCCTCCCAACCTCTATCCATGGAATGATGTTACCTTATTCTTCTGCTTTAAGCTTCTTTCCTCTTGCTCTCCCTTTTCCCACCCTTATGTCGACAAAACCAGCAAATTCCATTTGTCCTGTGACAGAAAGAACAGCTCCAAGGATAGTCACCTCCCTGCTCCGGAACGTTCTCAGCTTAGCAGCATGCTCTGCCCATGTCTCTGATTAGGCACATTGCATTCCCTTGCAACTTTCCTTGTCTTCTGTGGCTTAGAATGTTAGCTTATTGAACACTGACTGCGCGCAGAGAGGCTGCGTCCACATTGGCTGCAGATAGATACATGAAGATCAGCAAAAAGTAATTGAGGAAATAATCTTTTTTTTTTTTTTTTGGCAGGGGGGACAAAGTCTCACTCTGTTGCCCAGCCTGGAGAGCAGTGATGTGATCTCGGCTCACTGCAAGCTCTGCCTCCTGGGTTCAAGCAATTCTCCTGCCTCAGCCTCCCAAGTAGCTGGGATTATAGGCACATGCCACCATGCCTGGCTAATTTTTGTATTTTTAGTAGAGACTAAATATACAAAGGTTTAGGGTTTCGCCATGTTGGCCAGGCTGGTCTTGAACCTCTGACCTCAAGTGATCCTCCTGCCTCAGCCTCCCAAAGTGCCAGGATTACAGGCATGAGCCACAGCACCCGGCCTGATCTTTTAAACATAAATGATAAAGAATTGGTAAGGTGATTTCCATTTCTTTTGTAAAAACAAATCATAACTCTTCCTTGTTTCTTTTCTTTTCTATTCTTTTCTCTTTTTTTGAGATAGTCTTGCTCTGTCGCCCAGGCTGGAATGCAGTGGTGCAATCTCGGCTCACTGCAACCTCCACCTCCTGGGTTCAAGCAGTTCTCCTGCCTCAGCCTCCCGAGTAGCTGGAGTTACAGGCACCTGTCACCACGTCTGGCTAATTTTTGTATTTTTGGTAGAGATGGGGTTTCACCTTGTTGGTCAGGCTGGTCTCGAACTCACGACCTCAAGTGATCTGCTGCCTCAGCCTCCCAGAGTGCTGGGAATACAGCCATGAGCCACCACGCCCAGCCCTTCCTTGTTTCTTTAATGATGGCTATTCCCCTTTCCCAAGCCAGAATTATGGAGATAATTGTCTCAACGGATTATTTCCTCTTCCAAGAAAAGCTGAAGAATGCACAGTGTTAAGCATGCGGGGCACTTGATAGCGTAGTGGTAAGGTTCAAGGGCTTTGAAGCCAAGCAGTCCATCTGTGAGCTATGAGTCCTTGGAGCTCTCTTAGCAAAGGAGAGAGGAATGTCTATTGCATGGCAATCTGTGGTGTCTGCCAAAAAAAGATAGAATACAAAGATTAATCATACAATACTGCTCAGTCTTCAACCTCGAGGTGCTCTTAAAGGAGCCCATGAAATAAAATAATAAACCATAGAAAATGATAAGTATTACTAGGTAAAAAATCAAGGTAGAGAGTGATAATATTTACAAAAGAGATAAAGAAAGAAATTGGAGTGGAAAGGAGGGAGACAGTCTGGAGGGCTTCTTGAAGGAGGTGGCAGGGAGAAACAAGGATTTGGGTCCATGGAATTCAGAGCAAGAATATTCTGGGCTATGAGGATAGCATGAGCAAAGGCATTGAGACTGATTTATCAGGTTGCATATACGTAACAGAGACAAGAGAGTGGCTCGGTTTGACCACGAATGAAGTGAAATAGAGGGGGAGAAGAGAATATAGGGTTGAGGTCCGGTTAGGCGAGGCCTTGAATGTCATGCAGAGGAGTCCGGTAGCTGTGACAGTTTATATGCTCCTACCAGTAAGACGTGTAGCCGTATAATGAGAGCTTTCGAGACCAAGCTGTGTCGTCAATTCTGGAAGACTGTCGTACCAGAAGGCCTTGACTTTTCCTATCTTGGTCCAATGTCACTCCTTGCAGATTTGCTATCTCAGTACAAAAGATGTGAAAGACACTGGAACGTGCTGTTTTACAACACATCTCAGAAAGAGCCAGTCTGAGAAGCAGTGTGCAGTGGCCTCACGTGTGTACCCTCAAATCAAGAGAAATATTCCTGACCATAGCAGAATATGCTTTCTGTTGTCTTTCTTACTCCTATACAGTGCTGGTGGAGGAAACAGGGCAGCATGGAGATTTTCATATTTGAAGTGGGTGGAAGCAGGGGTAGGGGTGGAGAAGAGAAAAATGATTTTGTTTTTTTTCTTTCTTTTTTTTGTTTGTTTTTTGAGATGGAGTCTTGCTCTGTTGCCCAGGCTGGAGTGCAATGGCGCAGTCTCAGCTCACTGCAACCTCCTCCTCCTGGGTTCAAGCGATTCTCCTGCCTCTCAGCCTCCTGAGTAGCTGGGATTACAGGCACCCACCACCATGTCTGGCTAATTTTTGTATTTTTAGTAGAGATGGGGTTTCACCATGTTGGTCAGGCTGGTCTTTAACTTCTGACCTCAGGTGATCCACCTGCCTCGGCCTCCCGAGAAAAGTGATTTTCTAAGCGATTCCCTTGGTAGGGATGTACAGGTTTATCAGTGTTTCAGGTATTTCTAAAGTGGTCTTCCAGGGGCCTCCCTACTGAAGGTATTATTCAATGCTTTCATTGTTAAAGTTGGTTCCTTGAATAAAAAATTATTTAATGTTTTTATAAACATGTATGTCCCAAATTGTTTGCATTGATTCTAAATTGGATGAGGACGTTAGTAAACCTAACTAAGGTTCAGATGCCGTTTCAGTTTTACAAGAAGAAATAGGGGGTCGAGTGCCATGGCTTACTGGGAGGCCAAGGCGGGCGGATTGCCTGAGCTCAGGAGTTTGAGACCAGCCTGAGTAATATAGCAAGGCCCTGTCTCTACAAAAAATACAAAAATTGGCCGGGCGCAGTAGCTCATGCCTGTAATCCCAGCACTTTGGGAGGCCGTGGTGGGCAGATCACCTGAGGTCGGGAGTTCGAGACCAGCCTGGCCAACATGGAGAAACCCTGTCTCTACTAAAAATACAAAATTCGGCGTGCGTGGTGGTGCATGCCTGTAATCTAGCTACTTGGGAGGCTGAGGCAGGAGAATCGCTTGAACCCAGGAGGCGGAGGTTGTGGTGAGCTGAGATCATGCCATTGCACTCCAGCCTGGGCAACAAAGCCTGGGCAACAAGAGTGAAACTCTGTCTAAAAAAAAAGATTAAGCCAGGTGGGTGCCTGTGGTCCCAGCTACTAGGGAGGCTGTGGTGGGACAACTGCTTGAGTCCAGGAGTTTGAGGCTGCAGTGAGCTATGATTGCACCACTGCACTCTAGCCTGGGTGACCCAGTAAGACCTGTCTCAAAAAAAAAAAAAAAGAAAAAAAGAAAAAGTAAGTGTGATACCAGGTGGTGTAAATAAGAGGAAAATAAGTTAATGATTGCAAATGGGTGATTCCCCTGTACTCTACTTCGATGCTAGTTTTTGCAGAGTCACAGGTTAAAGATTCTGCATTTGAAATCTGAATGGGAAATGGTGGATTTCTGGAAATGGAGAGACTCCTATTATAAATGAGCATAGCATTGTTTTATGTATGAACAAGCATTTTTCCTGAGGTGTAAAGCGTTGTTTTGGGAAGTGATGCTTTCTCGGATTACCATGGTGAAGCTCTCCTAGGCATCCAAAATGTGTATTAACTTTGAGAGGTTCCATTTTTACATAAATTTACCTCCCACCAAATTCTTGCCAGTTCCTGAGCATTACATGCTCTTACTGCCATGTGTCTTCACTTGTACATGTCCTGTGTCCTCTCTGAAAGGCTGGAGAACTCCACTCCAGTGTTGGCGCTCTGGGAGCCCTTGTCTCAGGCAGAACCTATTACTCATTAGGGTAACTATGAAATTCTCCCCACATATCTTCTTTTCTTCTTTTCTTTTTCCTTTTGAGATGAAGTCTTGCTCTGTTGCCCAAGCTGGAGTGCAATGGCGCGATCTCAGCTCACTGCAACCTCCACCTCCTGGGTTCAAGCAATTCTTCTGCCTCAGCCTCCCGAGTAGCTGGGATTACAGTGTCGCACCACCACGCCCAGCTAATTTTGTATTTTTAGTTGAGATGGGGTTTTACCAGGAGGTCTTGAACTCCTGACCTCAAGTAACCCTCCCACTTCGGCCTCTCAAAATGCTGGGATTACAGGTGTGAGCCACCACGCTTGGTCACATATCTGATTTCCTTATCCCAGATGTTGTTGCCTTTTTTTAGGCCAAAATTTACATAATATAAAGTTAACTATTTTAAAGTATACAATTCTGTGGCATTTAGTAGATTCACAATATGGTATAACCATCACCTCTACCTACTTCCAACACATTTTCATCACCCCCCAAGGAGACCCTTGTTCCCATTTAAGAAGTCACTCCTCATCCCACCTTCCCCCAACCCCTGGCAACCACTGATGTGCTTTCTGTCTCTATGGATTTACCTATTCTAGATTTTTCACATAAATGGAACCATGCAGCAGGGTGCAGTGGCTCACACCTGTAATCCTAGCACTTTGGGAGGCTGAGGCAGGTGGATCACCTGAGACCAGGAGTTCGAGACCAGCCTGGCCAACATGGGGAAACCCCGACTCTACTAAAAATACAAAAATTAGCCAGGCGTGGTGGCGGGTGCCTGTGGTCCCAGCTACTCAGGAGGCTGAGGGAGGAGAATCACTTGAACCTGGGAGGCGGAGGTTGCAGCAAGCCAAGATCACACCACTGCACTCCAGCATGGGTGACAGAGCGAGACTCCATCTCAAAAGAAAAGGCATCATGTAATATATGGACTTTTGTGTCTGGCTTCTTTCACTTAACATGATATGCTCGCAGTCCATCCATGTTATGGCATGTCCAGCACTTCATTTCTTTAAGACTGAATAATATTCTGTTGTAATGGACAATATCACATTTTGTATATTCATTCACCTGTTGATGGATATTGGGTTGTTCGGCCCTTTGGGCTGTTGCTTTTTAAGATAACCACAACAAAGCTAAAAGCTGATCTCTTATTCACAATGTCATTCACCAGGTGAGGCAATGTGTCTAAGGCTTGGAGACTGGGGTCCAAGATGAGAGGTTGCAAATAGAGAGTTTACAGGTAACAGGAGGCCCCCAAGATGTTTGCTTGCTCTTCTGTGCACTGTTGTCTTGCCCAATCTTTTTTTTTTTTTTTAAAGAGACAGAGTCTGTTGCCCAGGCTGGAGTACAGTGGCATGATCATGGCCCACCGTCACCTCAAATTTCTGGGCTCAAGCAATCCTCCTGCGTCATCCTCCAGAGTCGCTGGGATTATAGGTGTGAGCCACCATGCCCAGCCCCGATCTTTAAAAAGTGAATCAGTTGACAACATTTACAATTTAAGATGTGACACAGGCACACAGGCGTGCACAAGTCTAGCTTTCCATCTTGTTACAAAAAAACTTTCTCAGTACCTGGCCTATTCCCCGATCTGGCAACTCTCAGCTAGAATGGAGTGTGGGCTTCTGTCCCTAATGTTTGGGGAAAGCCTTCTCAATTCATCATAGCCCCCAAACCTTGATGAGCCTGAAGGTCAGGTCAGGAAACATTTGAGCTGCTGGGTTTTTTTGTTTTGTTTTGTTTTTTCTAATAGGCGTTAAGGGGAAAGTGAAAGATTGTTGGGCCCAGGATTCTATCAAAAGTAGAAAAGAAGAAATGAAAGCCGCCGCCTCTCTCATTGCCTTTGTTGCCCCTCCAGGTACTTATGATTAGTGTTCTTGATCAGTGCCTTATGTGCTCCTCGTGTTCCTAAATGCCAGAATTAAAAATAAAAACAGCTTTATTAAGATATTATTCATATATTGTACAATTCACCCTTTAAATTGTACAGTTCAAACTGGGAACGGTGGCTTACGCCTGTAATCCCAGCACTTCGGGAGGCCGAGGCGGGTGGGTCACTTGAGGCCAGGAGTTTGAGACCAGCCTAGCCAACATGGTGAAACCCTGTCTCTACTAAAAATACAAAAAAATTATCCAGGCATGGTGGTGCGTGCTTGTAATCCCAGCTACTTGGGAGGCTGAGGCAGGAGAATCGCTTGAACTCGGGAGGTGGAGGTTGCAGTGAGCTGAGATTGTGCCACTGCACTCCAGCATGGAAAGCAGGCTCTGGGAGACAGAGCGAGACTCCATCTCAAAAAAATAAAAATAAATAAATAAATACTACATTGTACGGTTCAATGGATGCTAGTATATTCACAGGCATGTGCAACCCTCACACAGTTTGGGAACATTTCAACAATCATTTTACACAGCAAGTTTAGAACATCTTAATCACTTCAAAAAGAAACCTTTGGGCCGGGTGCAGTGGCTCACGCCTATAAGCCCAGGACTTTGGGAGGCTAAGGCAGGTGGATCACTTGAGGTCAGGAGTTCGAGACCAGCCTGGCCAACATGGTGAAACCCCGTCTCTACTAAAAATAAAAAAATTAGCCAGGCATGGTGGTGTGTGCCTGTAATCCCAGCTACTTGGGAGCCTGAGGTGAGAGAATCGCTTGAACCCAGGAGGTGGAGGTTGCAGTGAGCCAAGATCACGCCACTGCACAGAGGGAGACCCTGACTCAAAAAAAAAAAAAAAAAAGAAACCCTTTAGCTATCATTCCTCTATCCTCTTTCCCCTAAAACTAAAACTTAAGCAATTTCTAATCAAATCCCAGAGTTTTTGATGGCACACTAAAAGGGGCTGAAAGAGAACGTAACAGCAAGCTCGTCAGCCACGATTCCAGTGTCCCCGTTGCTGAACTATGCCAGTGTCTCTCCTTGTTGCTCCCGCTTATTAACTAATGATGCAGTCTCCTCCCTTGGGCCAGTAAAGTCAGGATCTCTTTTTGGAGTCTTCATTCTAAGAAAGTAATTTATACTTGTAATGGCTCATTACTATACCCCAAGACTAACCAGGCAGCTATCTCTAACGGGCATCTGAGAAGATGGAGATGGATGTAGCTAAAATAAATGTGTCTGCTGGATCGAAGTCTAGCTACCACTGTACCTTCTAGGCTCTCATCCCAGTCAGTGACCTGCTGTGTGAATTTCAGAAATCAAATATTTTATGCTCTCCATAATTTGATGTTTTCGAGAGAGTAACAGCTTGCTCCCCGACCTTAACACTTCTTCCTATGATGGTCCTCCTTTGAGGAAAGGTTCATTTTGAATTAGACATGTGTAAGGACCTTCCAGGTCCTTGTCATTATTTTCTTTGAGTGTTCAATTGTGGGACTTTGAATCCTGAAAGGGAAACTGGCCCAGGAGTGATTACCTTGGTTGAGGAGCATTGCATTTTAAATGATAGAGCCCTGGGAAGCTGGAATGTTCCCCGCAAAGCCTGCTGGACTCACCCTGTAGGCAGCTCTGACTGTCTTGTTGGTCTAAGGTTACTATATTTAGCAAATGAAAATTATTGGTTGCTTATCTGATATTCAGATTTACTGCGTATCCTTTATTTTATGTGGCAGCTGTCTTTGGCTGCACCCCAGTACACCTTGTGGCTTTGTGTTTGCTCTGTGCCACTGGTCCTCTGAATTGCAGGGCCCCATGAACTGGCCAGGCAAAAGAGAGATTCTGTCATGTTGCTGACAAATAGAAGAAACGTAGGCTGCTATATTACCCATGGTGTTGTCTAGCCAAGGGCAGCCTGAGGCCCCATTTCAGGGCTGGCTTAGTCACCCTTGCCTTGAGCAACTCACTATAATTCCTTGGAACTGCAATTTTGTCCTTTTTCCTCCTCTGAAATGAAAACAGTGAAAATACCAGTAACCAGCATGTCAGCATTACTATTTACTTGTCTCATTTTATTAGCAATCCTATTTACCGTGGCATCACCTCTCCATCTCAGGTAATTCTTACCTTTGAGGGGTGTTATGATGCCCATTATATAGATAGAGAAACCAAGGCTCAGGAGGGTTAAGGAAAGTGCTGGAAGGTCTTTCCCTTTTAAGTAAAGGTTCTGAGAATTCCCCACCCCATTCCTCCAATGTGTTATTTGATGAAATCAAGTTAAACTCCAAAACATGCCCCAAGGGGAAAAGGGTTCATAGAAGCAGAAGGAAGGGGCAGTTCCACTTCTTATGTCTTCATATTTACAGTGTCTTCTTTTTCTGTTTCTGTGTGTTCCCTAACCCTGGCTCTTAGCGCTTCATAAATATTTATTGAATGGATAGCTGTCTGGAGACTAAGGGAAAGTGAGGGTGGTCGGGGCCTTCTGGTCTCTTCTTAGTGTTAACCCCCATCCCTGCCCCACAGTTCCTCCCTGAGCACTACCTGTGGCCCCTTAATATGCTCTCCCGAGTCAGCAGTGAGGATTTCCCCAGATGGACCCCATATATTCCCAAATCCTAGCCTCTGAGTCTGTTCAAACTGTTCTTCCCATTTTCCCCTGCTTGTCTCTAGATGCCTAAACCTTCCTCCTCCTCAGCCCCAGTTCAGAGTCCTGCCTCTTCACAAAGCCCTTTCCACGCACCCCAGGTGGACCCCTCCTCACGGCTCTTCCAGCCCTTTGCCTGTATCACACATTTGAGTATTTAGGGTGATAGCTGATGCCAGAGCAGGAAGTTCCCTTTAGTAATGTGGATATTACTAAACCCTCATTTTATAAACGAGAACATTAAGGCCCAAGGAAATCACGTGACGTGTCCAAGGTCACACCGTTGTCTGAAATGCTTGGCAGCTGCCTGTGCACAGCTGTTCTGAATCCCCTCCCGCCGCTTCATCGTGCCACTGTCTTGGATTGACCCACGGTGGCTGTGTGCACTGTCTTCTATAAGGAAACCCCAGAAAACACCCTTCATGAAAGTTCGCAATGGAGAGAGGTCACCGGTGGGGTCTTTGTCTTCTTCACTGTAACTCTTGTTTCCGAGGGCCACCTTCTCATTGGCCAGCGCTCTTCAATTACCATTGCCCCTGCCTGCCTGTTCTCAGGAGTCCCATTCCCACTTGAAAAGTGGATGGAGCGCCAAGCTGGATCTAGGATGCTTGAGGGGGTGGAATAAACCCAGAACGGAATATGCAATGGCTGCTCTGGTTAACAGGGTAAGGCGTTTTCATCTCTGCCTCTGCTCTCTCCCTCCCATTTCCCTGCCATAGCCCTTGCCATTAACCCCTTCTTACCCAGGAGCACCCTCCAACATCCCTGCTTTCAAAAAATCTGACTCTACACCCAGGAGAAAAGCCCCTAACTCTGTTTCTGTTTCCTGGTGGTCAAAGGCTTACCTTCCAAACTCTTTTTTTTTTTTTTTTTTTTTTTGAGACGGAGTCTCGCTGTCGCCCAGGCTGGAGTGCAGTGGCGCAATCTCGGCTCAGTGCAGGCTCCGCCCCCCGGGGTTCACGCCATTCTCCTGCCTCAGCCCCCGCATAGCTGGGACTACAGGCACCCGCCACCTCGCCCGGCTAATTTTTTTTTTGTATTTTTAGTAAAGACGGGGTTTCACCGTGTTAGCCAGGATGGTCTCGATTTCCTGACCTCGTGATCCGCCCGCCTCGGCCTCCCAAAGTGCTGGGATTACAGGCGTGAGCCACCGCGCCCGGCCTTCCTTCCAGACTCTTTCTCTGGTTTGAGGAACCTCTTCTTTTCAAGGTGTTTGACAGTAAGAATTATCACAATCTTTTGGAAAGACACCTACACCACCTCCATGACTCAACAGAGTTCTTTACCTCAAACCTGAGCAGGGTGAACCGATCAGAATCCAATGCAGTTATGCTCACATTCAGCACAGTGCAGAGGAGAGTGAAGTGGGGGTGTGGTGAGGATGGGGGGATTTATGCTATTTCCCTAACACGTTAATTCTGTAAGAAGTGTATCCCCTCTTACGGATTTCTGCCCCATGGCATTTTGCATAGTGCTGGGCATTTAGTAACACTCAGGCTGAGTAGCTTTGAAACCGTCAAATGTACTTTATAGACAAGGAGCTTGGTGTGGGGGGAGGAGGCCAGAGATAAAGAGTACCGTCCTGCTTACCTGCTTCTGGACTTCCACAGAATGCCCACTCTGCTCTGTTCCCTAGAATGTGTTAATTCATCCACTCATTCAACACATGTGTCTAGAGTGCTTGCTGTTTTGCCAGATATGATATTTGGTGCTGGGCATCAGCAGTGAATGACAGATGCTGCGTCCTATGTGCCGTGCTTGATGGATGACCCATCACAGTCACATTACTGATAGCAGGGGCATGGTTAATAAACCATGCTTGATCATGTGCCGAAACACCTTTGTCATGTGGGACTGCTTGGGTTGCCTTTGGTTTTATTGTGAAGTATGGGTGCTAAGACAGGCTTTGCCCTGAAAACTCCCCACTGCACCCCACCTATTGTGGTTACTCTGGCTAATCAAGGCTGCTAGTATGAGGCAAGGAAATAATAGGCAGTTATAATGTATGTGCTTTTTCTTTACACAAGACCTTTAAAAGTCAGTTTATTAGAGCCTATTGAAACAATTAGGAATATTTATGGGGCGATTTCATTGCTTTCTTACCTCTACAATAAAAGTCATATTTCTTAATGATTGCAAGCTTGTTCTGGGGCTCTGAAATGGAAGACCCATATGAATTAGGCTCAAAGGAACTTGATCTCATTTTCCTCTTTCCTTTTTTATTTGGCTCACAAATTCCATTCCATACCCATTTTTTTCCCCTATGGACAGCAAAGTTTTAAAATAAATAGCAGCAACTCTGTTTTCCTAGTTTAACTAACATGGAAACACTTAATCCTCTTAGTTTTCTTGATTTTGCAAACAAGGATTTGTGAGGATAAAACTTTAAGTAGTCCAGTCACATGGACTAGGTATTCATTTAATGACCCCGAATAAAACCTGTTAGAAAAGCAAAGTAGTGAATTAATAATGTCCCCTAGTCATTTTCTCTGCCTTAATTTTCAGTTGCAGGTTGTGCAACTTTAGTGGAACCTGTAGATATGGTCACTGCGCCTCCATTAGTTGGAACAGACTCTTCGTATCACTAGCTGAGACTCCATCAGCTTTCTGATCTTTCCATTTTGAGCATTAGAAAACAAACAAACACACACACACGATCTATAGCTGTGCCATCCAATATAAGAGCCACCAGTCACCCGTGGCTCCTGAAATATGGCTAGTGCAACTGAGTTGAATCTTTTATTTTAATTAATTTGAATTTAAAAACTGAAGCCATGTCAATTTTTTTTTGTTAAACACAACTTTATTGGGAAGCTTGTGAGTACATTTGAGGCAACATGTAGGTGTGTGTGTGTGAGATCTACTTTTTTTACTGTAAATTTTATGCAATACATACCAAGTATTTCTGTTGAAATCTAGCATCCAAAATGAGATGTGCCATAAATGTAAAAAGGAATATGAAATAACTCAGTTTAATAGTTTTTTATACTGATTACATGTTGAAATGACAATGTTTTGGATATGTTGGGTTAAATGAAATATATTATTAAAATTGTCACCTGTTTTTTATGCTTTTAAAATGTGGCTTCTAGAAAATTAATCAAATACGTGTCTCCCATTGCATTTATAATGGACAACACTGGTCTGATGGATTGGAATGGAAGTTTCCATGTCATGGCTCACAGGGTTTTTACCAGCCTACCTTGGGGGAGTGTCATGATGTGTGACGTGTTCAGTTTAAACATGAACAACCAGCCCAGCACGGTGGCTCATACCAGTAATCCTAGCACATTGGGAGGCCAGAGCAGGAGAACTGCTTGAGCCCAGTAGATCGAAACCAGCCTGGGCAACATGGTGAAACTCCATCTCTATAAAAAAACACAAAAATTAGCTGGGCATGTTGGTGCGTGCCTGTAGTCTCAGCTGCTCTGAGGCTGAGGTAGGAGGATCGCTTGAGCCCGGAGGCTGCAGTGAGCCAAGATTGCGTCATTGCACTCCAGCCAGGGTGACAGAGCAAGACCCTGTCTCAAAAAAAAATGCAGAGTTTGATGGTAGATTTGCATTTTAAACAAATTCTATGTTGTAATAAATCACAAAATATATTTAATCATTCTGCTTTTGAGACTTAATTAGTTAATTAATATTTTTTAGAGGCAGGGTCTCACTACATTGCCCAGGCTGGTCTGGAACTCCTGAGGCCAGGAGTTTCCTCAGCCTCCCAAGTAACTGGGACTACAGGCGTGCATCACCTTGTCCAGCTTCTGTTTCCCTTTTTTTTTTTTTTGAGATGGAGTCTTGCTCTGTCACCCAGGCTGGAGTGCAGTGGTGTGATCTCAGCTCACTGCAACCTCTGCCTCCTGGGTTCAAGCAATTCTCCTGCCTCAGCCTCCCGAGTAGCTGCAACTAAAGGGGCATGCCACCACACCTGGCTAATTTTTTATATTTTTGGTAGAGATGGGGTTTCACCATCTTGGCCAGGATGGTCTTGATCTCCTGACCTCGTTATCCGCCCGCCTCAGCCTCCCAAAATGCTGGGATTACAGGTGTGAGCCACCACGCCTGGCCCTGTTTCTTTTTAAAGCTTGTCAAACCCAGAGGGTCTTTAATACTTTTTTGAAAGCAAACCACATCACATATTTAATTATCCTTATCAGTGGAAAGTCTCACAAACTGAACTTTGAATTTTAAACAATTCACTGATTAAAAGGATCATTCACAGTATGGTTTAATGAATCAAATTATAAATAGCTCTATATAGCATTTAAATAATATTTTATGCTATAAGCACTATGGCGATTGTGGTTACAAGCTCAGGTTTTAGAGTCCGACACACCTGGGCTTGATTCCATATCTGCCATTTCCTAGTTGTTTGTTCTTGGACTAATATTTTAAATTTGCTGAGCCTTGGTAACCTCATCTATGAAATGGGACAGTGATAGTCCCTACCTTACAGAAAAGATCTAGCTTATGTAAAATGCCTGGCATATGGAAAGCACTCAGTTCTTGGTAATTATTATTGATTATGTACTTTTTATTGTTATTATTATTATTGGCATTATAAAGTATCCAGCACTGACCTCAAAGGCCCTCTCTGCCATCTCACCATCTGTTGTCTCCGAAGGGTTCTGTCAGAGCTGTCATTCACTTGCAAGTTATATTTACTGTCAAAATTATTTGAGCTTGTTCTCCTTGCTTGCTAATTCCAATGATCTGATTTGGTCTTCCGTTTTTCTTTTTCTTTTTTTCTCATGAGACACATTCTCACTTGGTTGCCCAGGCTGGAGTGCAGTGGTGCGATCTCGGCTCACTGCAACCTCCACCTCTCAGGTTCAAGTGATTCTTGTGCCTCAGCCTCCCAAGTAGCTCGGATTACAGGTGTGCACCACCATGCCCAGCTGATTTTTTGTGTATTTTTAGTAGAGTCAGGGTGTTAGTACAGATGGAGGCTCGTTTTGAACTCTCAGTCTCAAGTGATCTGCCCACCTCAGCCTCCCAGTAAGTGCTGGAATTCCAGGCGTGAGCCACCGTGCTTGGCCGGCCTGACCTTGCTTTTGTCTCCCTTTGCTCTTTCTTGTTCTTTATCCCCACCTTACCTTGAAGCTCCTTTTCCCTATCTTTTCTGTACTTCGCACACTCCACTTACTCTACTAGTTTGATTTTTGAGTGTGTATTGAGCACTCGCTATGTGCTAGGCTGCCTTCAAGGTGCTATTCACTAGCAGAAGGAATTTATAAATAAGGGCAATGCAATGTTACAGTTGCTGTGATAGAGTTGGAAGAGAGTACAGCGTGGGCAGGGGTGGTAATGAGACATGGATTCTACCAGGGTGGTGACTAGACTTTGTAGAGGAGGTGACAATTGAATGGTTTTGATGAATGACTAGGCGTTGAGAGTAGGGCATAAGGTTGAAGAAGAAACAGGTAGAGGGCTCAGTGCAACACATGAAACAGCCCAGAGCCAGAAGAATGTGTTCAGGAAACGTGAAAAGTTTGTGTGGCATAGTGGGGTCATAGTATGGAAAGATGGTGGAGTTGGAGTGAGGCAGGGAACAGATCCTGGAATGCTTTGCTGACTATTGGTAGTGAGTGATGTCATCAGATCCTAGTTTTTGTTTTTGTTGTTTGTTTGTTTTGAGATGGAGTCTTGCTCTGTTGCCCAGGCTGGAGTACAGTGGCATAATCTCGGCTCACTGCACCCTCCACCTCCGGGTTGAAGCGATTCTCCTGCCTCAGCCTCCCAAGTAGCTGGGATTACAGGCACCCACCACCACACCTGGCTAATTTTTGTATTTTTAGTAGAATCGGGGTTTCACCATGTTGACCAGGCTGGTCTCGAACTCCTGACTTCAGGGGATCCTCCTGCTTTGGCCTCCCAAGGTGCTGGGATTACAGGCGTGAGCCACTATGCCTGGCCCAGATCCTAGTTTTGGAAAGATTAGTTTGGCAACAAGGACTAGAGTTAGGGATGGCACCTGTTAGTAAGCTATAGTGAGGGTCTGAGTGAAGAACTTGAATTAAGACATAGGCTGCAGGGATAGAGGGAGATGAGACACGGAGATTCCAGATGGGTTCTGGGAGTGGACTCAGTAAGCCTCAGTGACTGACTGGGTGAAGGGAGTGTAGGAGCAGGAGTGAGAGGCGCCAACTGGGATTCTGGTGTGGGGACCTGGAGGATGGCGTTCCACTTGCTAAGATGGGTGCAGAGGAGGGGAAGCAGGTTCGGGGGAGATAATGAGGTCAGCATTGGATATGGTGAGCTTGAGGCACTGCTCACAGAGTCGAGGAGGGAGGTCTGGTTGCTCCTGGGGCTGGCGTTCAGGAGACAGCTGGGCTCCTGAGCTCTGTGACTGTGGGAGCTGCTGAGGCTCCCTTTCACTTCTTTTCCCTCTTGCAGGGCTGATGCCATACACCCGGGCTGCAGCCTCTCTTCACACATGCACTCACACGCACCCTGAAGGCTCTCTGGTTATCTTTTAAGGCATTTTCTGTCTGTGGTTTCTGAGCTGTCTTCTGAAGAAGAGATAATTTAATCTCACCTCTTCCCCACCACCCCCACCTTCTCATCCACTCACAAGTAGATTGTATCAACCTGGAAGAAGTCTTCCTCCAAGAAACCAAACAAACCATCTCTATGTGATGCTTTCTCATTCTTCATCTTCCCAAGTGTCCCCCTGCAAGCTTAACACTCTCCAATGACCTCTCCTGTTGGTTATTTATTTATTTATTATTACTTTTTTTTGAGACAAGTTCTCGCTCTGTGTGCGAGCTCGGCTCACTGCAACCTCTGCTTCCCGGACTCAAGGGATCCTCCCACCTCAGCCTGTCGAGTAGCTGGGACTACAGGCACATGTCACCATGCTCAGCTACTTTTTAAATATTTTGTAGAGATGAGGTCTCACGATATTGTCCAGGCTGGTCTCGAACTCCTGGACTCAAGGAACCTTCCCATCTCGGCCTCCCAAAGTACTGGGATTATAGGCCTGAGCCACCGTGCCCAGCTTTCTCCTTTTATTTAGAAGAAAACCCAAGCTCCCTCCTATGGCCCATGAGTTTTTCAGCTTATGAGCTCTGGCCACCTCCCAACCTCTGTGCCCCCACCTCTGCCTCCGTTACCAGATTCCAGCCACAGATTCTTGTTCCTGGAATTAAAGCGAAAACAAAATGAACAAACTTGTTCCTGCCACGGGCGTTTGCCCTTGTTTGTGCCTAGATTGCTCGTTCCCTAGATCCTTGCTAGGCTCCCTGTCTCTTTGTTCAACTCTCAGCACAAATATCAGAGTGGCCTTCTCTCTCTCACCAATCTCTGTTAATCTCTATACCATTCCTCTGCTTTATGTATCTCACAGCTTTTACCACTGTCTGAAATTCTCCTGTCTCTGCCTTTATGTATTGTACGTCCTTTCCCATTCATGTGCAAGCAGTGGTAGGGATCATTCCTCAATATGTGTGAGAGTTGAGCCTAACTGAATGATATGGGAAACTTGCTCAGCAATGAAAGGAAAGAGAACGGGTAGCTGGTGCTGCCAGTGCATGCTGGTGAATGCAGCCCATGGGCGGTTGGTGGGTTGGGGATGATGGTAACCAAATTTCAAGGCCTTTAAACCATCACAGTGCTGTGGTCATCGGGCTTTCTCTTCAGCATCCCTCCTAATTATCTGGCCTTCCCACGTGCCTGAGGTTCTTGATCTGGTGTCCACAATGATCTGAGGACTGATTCGAGGATTCTTGGAGCCCTCAGACCCATGAAGAAGAGAGTTTTTAGGTTCCAAATGAGGAAAGTAAACTTTTGTTGTTCAGTTTGATTATCCTTCGCAACACAGAGAAGGTACTAGAAACTTGGAGGAGGGAGATGAGACAGTGGAAAGGATTCAAGCACACAGGTGAGTCACTTGGATTCTAAGAGTTAAAAAAAAAAAAGTATAAGGAAACACATTTAGAAAATATCCATGAAGTGGACTCATTTGACTTTGCTAACTAAACCAAGTTCAATTGAAGGAAAATTTTTTTACTGGTGAGAGGTCCAGGATATTTGGCATGTTGGAACTTAGACCAATTCGAATTTATAAATCCTCTAAAAGCAGGCTGGGAGCGGTGGCTCACTCCTGTAATCCCAGCACTTTGGGAGGTCAAGGCAGGAAGACCCCTTGAGCCTAGGAGTTCAAGACCAGCCTGGGCAACAAGGGGAGACCCTGTCTGTACAAAAATAAAAATAATTTAAAAAAATAGATGGGCCTGGTGGTGTGCACCTGTGGTCCCCTCTACATGGGAGACTGAGGTAGGAGGATCCCTTGAGTCAGGGAGGCAGAGGTTGCAGTGAGCTGTGGTTGTGCCACTGCAGTCCAGCCTGGGTGACAGTGAGACCTAGTCTCAAAAAAAAAAAAAAAAAAAATTATCCTAAAGTTTACTTTCTCAACGTAATAACTCCAGCAAAGACCCACAGAGAAAAGTGCTTCAGAGCTTCTTGGGAATGTAGATTGACTCGTGTATGGAGAAGTGCTCTGACTTGAACCACCTCCGTAAGATGGGTAAATTTTCTTCATATCATCTCCCTAAAATAGGTAATCTAGTTCCCACTTAAGTCAGATCTTATTTTTTATAATTTTAATAATTTTTAAATAATTACCCTTGAAGTTATAGAGTTTTACCTACAGAATCTGAACTAGTCATTCCCATCCAATTTGTTTCTTTGCTATTGCATTTTTTTTTTTTTTTTTCTGAGACAAGGTCTCGCTCTGTCACCCAGGCTGGAGTATAGTGGCGTGATCTTGACTCACTGCAACCTCCACCTCCCGGGTTCAAGTGGTTCTCCTGCCTCAGCCTCCTGAGTAGCTGGGACTACAGGCGTGTGCCACCATGCCCAGCTAATTTTTTGTATTTTTAGTAGAGATGGGGTTTCACTGTGTTAGCCAGGATGGTCTCAGTCTCCTGACCTCGTGATATGCCAGTCTTGGCCTCCCAAAGTGCTGGGATTACAGGCGTGAGCCACGTGCCCAGCTGCATTTTTTTTTTTTCTTTAAGATGGAGTCTCGCTCTGTGGCCCAGGCTGGAGTGCAGTGGCGTGATCTTGGCTCACTGCAGCCTCCGCCTCCCAGGTTCAAGTGATTCTTCTGCCTCAGCCTCCTGAGTAGCTGGGACTACAGGTGCATGCCACCACATCCGGCTAATTTTTTGTTATTTTAGTGGAGATGGGGTTTCACCGTATTGCCCAGGCTGGTCTTGAACTCCTGACCTCAAGTGATCTGCCCTCCCTGGCCTCCCAAAGTGCTGGGATTACAGGCGTGAGCCACCGCGCCCAGCTTGCTATCACGTTTTGAGCACCTGCTGTGTGTAGCATTGGGCCAAGGCTTTGTGTGCGTTACCCCTCAGCCCTTACAGCAGGCCCTGCCACACAGCACCATTTACAGATGAGGAACTGAGGCAGCGAGAAGTCATATCTCTTGTCCTCTTGATACCCTAGGTAACATAATAACTCTAGAAGTTAAGGTAAACGAGAAAATGATAGAAAAGGCCATAAGCAAAGCTTTCAGATGGAAGAACAATGAAATCTAAGTGGTGGGCATGTAGAAAGAAAAAGCTAAGAACACTGAAAATGAATGGAAGTAGAAAATGGAGGCAGTGGGAGGCCATTTATTCTACAATCGTTTATAAGTGTCAGGAGGAAAATCCTATGTGTCAAAAGACAAAATTGCAACAAATTTAAAGTTCTCAGTTGCTTTTATTTGAGATTCTAGAATCAGGCAACACTTCCTTCCATATTATAGAAAAAGGGCTCCAGTCAGCCGAGCAGAAGAGCTTGGCTTTGTAAAGTAGAAGGAAAGAACTTAAAGTATATTAATTGTTTCAAAGATACTTTTTTTGTAAGGAATGGGACAACAGGAGACAACAGAAAAATAACATCAGATTACTTTAACGATTAAAGCAGGGAGTTTCATTATGCCAATTAAAGATTTTAAACTGGCCCATTGAATAAATTGGGTGTTATTTCTTCCTCCTGATTACTGAGAAGGTCAGACAACAACTTAGTTTGTTTTGTGATGTGGAACTTTAGCCTGAGTGACTCCATTTTGTTTTTTCAGTCTGGTCTATTGGGGCCTAGTTGCAGAAGTTTAGTCCAAAACGATGACCTTCTATAATTCTTTTTTTCTTTTTTTTAAGAGAAGAGGTCTCACTGTGTTGTCCAGGCTGGCCTTGAACTCCTAGGCTCAAGCCATCTTCCCAACTCAGCCCCCTGAGTAGCTGGGACTACACGCACGCACCACCGCTCCTAGCTTCCTGTAATTTTTATTTGACAGTTTGTTGGTTTCTTCACCAGGGAGTAACACAATGGTACCACATTTATCTAATCTTGAGAAATGTGCTGAAGTAGGAAAAAACTCCAGAGTTTGAAACAGTCTGTGATAAGGCAGAGATTTGGGGCTTTGGGTTTTTAAGTATGAAATACCATAAGGGAGGATCAGGAAAGGGAAAACAGGATTTTTTAAAAAATTGGAACAGGGTATAAATAGCAGAGAGGAACATCCTTTTTTTTTTTTTTTTTTTTTTTAAACAGAATCTAACCAGGTACCCATTATATGTATGATGTGCATTTGTCTGGACTGTCACTTGAGCTGTTCTCCGAGCTGTCTTCATGTAACTATTAACTCCCTGATCTTTCCGAGGCTGCCTGTGTGAGGTGTTTAGTCGGCAAACAAGCTGTTGCTGAGGACTCTTGACAACATGAGCAGGCATCTCCCAGTTTGAGGAAGTCCCTGTGGCCTGTGTTAGACTCGGCCACCAGCATGCACAGAGCTGAAGCGTGGGAGCAGGCATTGGCTAGATGGGGTTCAGCCCCTTTCCCAGAACTGAAACTGGTCCCAATCCATCTCTTGGCTCAGCACTCCAGGAAGGCTATTTGAGGAAGCAAACCTATAAGGAACTGAGAACAGTCATGTGTTCATGATTGACTCACTCAGGGTTTCCTCTTTAGCACGTGACCCTCAGGCCACCCATTCTTTGGAGTGGGCTGAAAGTTAATGATTCATTACTGCCAGGGACGCTTTATTTGAGCAACTCCTTTTTTTCTCCTGGCTTGAATCACAGCATTCAGCATGGACTTCGGAGCCAGCCTGTCTGAATCTAATCATTCAGCTCCACCAGCTCTGTGACCCTGGGAAAGTTATTTAATGTCATCCTATCTCAGTTTCTTCATCTATAAAATGGGTATCATCATCATCATCATCATCAGGATTTCCGTGAATATTATATGAGATAACACATGCAAAGTGTTTAGAACAGTGCCTGCCACATGGGAATTTAAAGTATCTAGAAAATGAAACAACCCTCAGTTGCTAACTTCAAAAACAGAAATGAGCTGAGCTTGCATCTGTAATCCCAGCATCCTGAGGGGCCCAGGCACGAGGATCACTTGAGGCCGGAAGTTTGAGGCTGCAGTGAGCCATCCATGATCATGCCACTGCACTCCAGCCTGGGCGATGGAGTGAGACCCTGTCTCTTTTAAAAAAGAAAAATGACAAATGATTTCTCATTGTGATGTTAATATGTTACATTTATCTGATATTTTACAGTTTCCAAAATGCTTTCATATATGTTATGTGAGTTGATCACAGGGGCTAGATAGTAGTTAGAAAGTTTCACCTTTGTAAGAAATAGGCTTGGGGGCCAGGCATGGTGGCTCAGGCCGAGGCTAGGAGTTCAAGACCAGCCTGAGCAACATAGCAAGACCCCATCTCTACAAAATTTTTTTTTTAAATTGATCAGGCGTAAGTATGATTGTGGCTGACGGGGAGACCCTGTCTCCACTGCCCCCGCCCCCCCCAAAAAAAAACAGAAAAGAGAAAGAAAAAAAGAAATAGGCTGAAGAAAGGGCATAATCTGGGAAAGATAAGGGAAAGCATGTAAGGGATCCTTTCTCAAGGAATGCATTCCATTGCCTGGGGCACTGCCCCAGGAGGAGGTGAGGAAAGATGCCTCTTAGCAAGCTGTGTGAGCCTGCAGGGAAGGAACACTTCCCCAGTGTCTGATCCAAAGGAAAACGCTGCCTTGAGTGGCAACAGAACCAGATGAGCTATTAACAATGCCCTCCCTGCTGGGCGCGGTGGCTCACGCTTGTAATCCCAGCACTTTGGGAGGCCAAGGCGGGCGGATCACGAGGTCGGGAGATCGAGACCACGGTGAAACCCCGTCTCTACTAAAAATACAAAAAATTAGCCGGGCGTGGTGGCGGGCGCCTGTAGTCCCAGCTACTCGGAGAGGCTGAGGCAGGAGAATGGCGTGAACCCGGGAGGCGGAGCTTGCAGTGAGCCGAGATCGGGCCACTGCACTCCAGCCTGGGTGACAGAGCAAGACTCCGTCTCAAAAAAAAAAAAAAAAATGCCCTCCCGGCCACCAGCACTGGCAGGCCCCCCTTTCTCCTGGGCTTCCTCTAGATCAGAGAGCACCCCTGAGATCAGACCCTTTCTCTCCCTGCTGGAGCCAGGCCTCAGGAGCTTGGTAATGTGTGAGAAGAAGCACAGAGGAAACCATGAAGGAATCTGTGGTTTCTCTTCAAAAGAGAAAATTCCAAATGACCAAATATCACTGCACTCTTGGCAGACAGAATGGCTTCATTTGTCCTTTCAGTGCTAAAACCAGGACAGTCCTGGGCAAACTGGCATGGGTTGGTCACTCAGACACACAGTAGCGCTTATCAAAGTGGTCCAACAGGGATTAAGGACAAAACCATTAAGTATTCAAATTTTAAGTATTCAGTAAACTTGGGGAGACTTCTTTATAGGTAGCTATTCCTTGGTAGTTCTTTTTTTTTTTTTTTTTTTTTTTGAGAGGAGTTTTGCTCTTGTTGCCCAGGCTGGAGTGCAGTGGCATGATCTCGGCTCACTGCAACCTCTGCCTCCCAGGTTCAAGTGATTTTCCTGCCTCAGCCTCCCGAGTAGCTGGGATTAAAGGGGCCCGCCACCACTCCCGGCTAATTTTGTATTTTTAAGTAGAGACGGAGTTTCTCCATGTTGGTCAGGCTGGTATCGAACTCCCGACCTCAGGTGATCTGCCTGAATTAGCCAAAAAGCTGGGATTATAGGCGTGAGCCACCACACCTGGCTTCCTTGGTATTTCTTTATAGGTAGCTATATTAATAACATTCCCTTTGTGAATTACAGTGTCTGTTGAGTGTTTCTGTGGGGCCAGTATTCTTCAATGTCAGGTTTCTCAATCTTGGCACTGTTGATATTTTGGATTGTTTTAAGGGGTTTTCCTGTGCATTATAGGATGTTTAGCAGTATGCCTGTGCGTATTAGAAGCCAGTAGCACCCACTATCAAAAATGTCTTCACGTGTTGCCAAATAACTTCTTGGGGACCCAAGTGGTTCCCAATTGAAAACTATTGCCTTGAGGGGTCTATAGCAGCTCCCATGTTTTAGGGAAATTGACCCAAACTGATTATCTTCGTAACCTATCTGATGTTCTCTTCATTTTTTGTTCTTTTCCTCCAGTTTTGCCATTTCTGATGCTTTTTTTTCTTCTTTGATACAGCGTCTCGCTCTATTGCCCAGGCTAGAGTGCAGTGGCACGATCTCAGCTCAATGCAACCGCTGCCTCCGGAGTTCAAGTGGTTCTCCTGCCTCAGCCTCCTGAGTAGCTGGGATTACAGGCATATGCCACCACGCCCGGCTAATTTTTGTATTTTTAGTAGAGATGGGATTTCACCATGTTGGCCAGGCTGGTCTGGAACTCCTGACCTCAGGTGATCTGCCCACCTCAGCTTCCCAAAGTGCTGGGATTACAGGCGTGAGCCACCACACCTAGCCCATTTCCAATACTTTGATAGCTTCCTTGCCTTTTTCATCTTCCCTGTCATCTATAATCTTGTGATTACTTATGAAATTCTAAAACATACCTACAGAATACAAGTTTGTCTAACATTCTGAAAAGAGTCATTCTGTTGAATTTTTTTAGAATCTGGAAATTCTTTCTTCTAGCTTTTCGGTTTGTCTCAGTCGGGTGTCCCCTGACGTTCTCTGGAATCAAACAAATAAAAGTCTTTATTTCTTAGAAAAACGAGAATTAAACTTGGTCTTAACTGAAAAGCTTGTTTCCTCTCATGGTACTAGTTTTACCCATCTATTTCTGAAATAATGAGATTATATTTTGTGTAAAGCTTTAGGAGAAGTTTCCTACACTCTGGGAGAATATTTAGATCTCAGAAGTCTAATAACCCACAACAACTGCAGAGAGGCTGCAGAACAGAAGACCATTTGCACAATCTGGATTCTTCCACCTCATGCAGTCAGCCCTGTTCTTCCTCATTATTTAAGTGAAAAATATTCTAAACACTGCTCTTCGGTTGCTATGAAAGCTTTGTGGCAAAAGGTCATCTGATCCACCATAGCCTTTAACAAATGAAAATTTAAGCCAAAGATGTCTAATACAATTTTATAAAGTTTTGCAGAAATGGAAATTATGATTTCTTAGGAAACCGTTCCAATTTTTAATTACCCTCAAAGTCAAAAGTTTTCTTTCTCTTTCTCTTTCTTTCTTTCTTTCTTTCTTTCTTTCTTTCTTTCTTTCTTTCTTTCTTTCTTTTCAATCTTTTATTATGATTTTTGGATCATGAGTCAGAATAGAAAGGTCTCATTTCAGATTATAAAAGATTCTGCTATGTTTTCTTGTAGAACCTTTGTGGTTTAATTTTTCACATTTCAATATTTGATTTACTCAGGACTTATCCTGGTATGAGTTACAAGGTATAGATACAACTTATTTTTTTCTAGATGAATATCTAGTTGTCCCAACACCACTTATTCAGTAGTTCCTGTCTCTACTGGTATGATACACCTCTTTTATCATTTACTAAATTCCCATATATACTTGAACATATATCTGGATTTTTCTATCCCATTCCATTGTTTTGACTACTTATGTGTCGGTATTTTCTTTTCTCTTCTTTTCTTTTTTTTTTTCTTTTGAGATTGAGTCTCACTCTGTCACTCAGGCCAGAGTGCAGTGATGCAATCTCGGCTCACTGCAACCTCTGCCTCCCAGGTTCAAATGATTCTCCTGCCTCAACCTCCCAAGTAGTTGGGATTACAGGCATGTACCACCATGCCCTGTTAATTGTTGTATTTTTAGTACAGATGGGATTTCACCTTGTTGGCCAGGCTGGTCTGGAACTCCTGACCTCAGGTGATCCACCTGCCTTGGCCTCCCAAAGTGCTGGGATTACAGGCGTGAGCCACCGCGCCCAGCCATCAGTATTTTATTTTCGTATGTAGGTGTCTGTGTTGTATCATTCCACTGTTTCCTCTGTTAATTTGGAAGTCTGTCTTTTAAAAAATACATCTTTAGCATTTACCCACTTTCTGACTCATATGCTAGTCATGTATTTTAATTCTCTTTATATACATATTTGAAATTTATTAGATATTTCTTTGTTCTTATTAAAACCCCTTAAAACATTATCATGATTATTTTATGCAGTCAGTGTTTATTTAAATTTATCATTTTTATTGCTCTTCATTCTATGCTATGTTCTCCAACTTTCCATCTTGGTCCATTTTCCTTCTGCTTCAGGAATGCCCTTTAGATCAGGGGTCCCAGGCAGGAGTTGAGCAGCACCACAGGAGGTGAGCAGCGGGTGAGCCAGCACAGCTTCATCTGTATTTACAGTCGCTCCCCATCGCTTACATTACTGCCTGAGTTCTGGCTCTTCTCAGATCAGTGGCAGCATTAGATTCTCATAGGCGCGTAAAGCCTATTATGAACTGCACATACAAGGGGTCTAGGTTGCATGCTTCGTATGAGAATCTAATGCCTGATGATCTGTCACCGTCTCCCATCACCCCCAGATGGGACCATCTAGTTGCAGGAAAACAAGCTCAGGGCTCCCATGATTCTACATTGTGGTGAGTTGTATAATTATTTCATTATATACGGCAATGTAATAATAGAAATAAAGTGCACAATAAATGTAATGTGCTTGAATCATCCCCAAACCATCACTTTTCCCTGCACCATTCTCTCCCCTATCCACCATGGAAAAATTGTCTTCCACAAAACCGGTCCCTGGTGCCAAAAAGGTTGGGGGCTGCTTTAGAATATCCTTTAGTGGCAGTCTATTTGTGACAGACTTTCTCACTCATTAGTTTATGTTTATTCTCAAAAAATATTTTTGGCCGGACATAAAGGCTCATGTCTGTAATCCCAGCACTTTGGGAGGCCAAGGCGGGTGGATCACTTGAGGTCAGGAGTTCGAGACCAGCCTGGCCAACATGGTGAAACCCTATCTCTACTAAAAATACAAAAATTAACCAGGCGTGGTCGAGCCAATCTGTAATCCCAGCTACTTGGGAGGCTGAGGCAGGAGAATTGCTTGAAACCGGGAGGCAGTGGTTGCAGTGAGCCGAGATTGCGCCACTGCACTCCAATCTGGGTGACAGAGTGAGATTCCATCTCAAAAAAAAAAAGGAGAGTAGAGCCAGGCGTGGTGACTCACGCCTGTAATCCCAGCACTTTGGGAGGCCGAGGCGGGCGTATCACGAGGTCAGGAGATCAAGACCATCCTGGCTAATACGGTGAAACCCCATCTCTACTAAAAATACAAACAATTAGCTGGGTGTGGTGGCAGGCGCCTGTAGTCCCAGCTACTCAGGAGGCTGAGGCAGGAGAATGGCATGAACCCGGGAGGTGGAGCTTGCAGTGAGCCGCGATCGCGCCACTGTACTCCAGCCTGGGCGACAGAGCAAGCATCTCAAAAAAAAAAAAAAAAAAATGAGAATAGAATTCTAAGTTCATGGTTTGTTTCCCAGCACACTGATGCTATCATTCTACTCTTTTGGCTTCCAGTGTTGATGCTTAAGAAGGCAGTTGTCAGCCTGCTAGCCCTTTGAAGAAAACTCCATTTTGTATAATAAGCACAGTTGTTTATAGGCTGTCTAATAATTTCACTCTATGGTATTCTCTGTGAGTTTAATTTTGTTTCCTATATTTCTTCTGGCTCTCACTCATGTTGTATTCATGCACCTGGTTATCTTTGACTGTATGCTGGATCACGTATTTGAAACTGTTTTTGTAGAAATAATTTGAGTTCTATGATCAATGTCCCTCCCAGACCACACTATACTATCTGTCTGTCTGTCTGTCTGTCTGTCTGTCTGTCTGTCTGTCTATCTATCTATCTTTTGAGACAGAGTCTCGCTATTGTTGCCCAGGCTGGAGTGCAATGGCGCAATCTCGGCTCACTGCAACCTCCGCCTCCCGGGTTCAAGCAATTCTCCTGCCTCAGCCTTCCGAGTAGCTGGGACTATAGGCACCCATCACCACGCCCGGTTAATTTTTGTATTTTTAGTAGAGACGGGGTTTCACCGTGTTAGTTAGGCTTGTCTCTAACTCCTGACCTCAGGAGATCCACCCGCCTCGGCCTCCCAACACTATACTATTTATTAAGGCCTTCTACTGTGTTTCAATATCTGATAGTGCTAATGGCCCATCAGTCAGAATATTCCTGGTTAGGAAAATTCTTCAGGACCAACTTGTCTAGTTCAAATGCCTTGTTTAGTTCCTCTCCCACTTAAAATATGCCTTCATATTTTTTGTTCGTTTGCTTTTGTTTTTGGAGGGCAACATGTTAAATTCATGTCAATTCGGAAAAAAATTGACATCTTAAGATGCTGAGCCTTCCTATCCAAGAATATGATAGAGACCACCCTTTTTTTTTTTTTTTGAGACAGGGTTTTACCATGTTACCTAGGCTGCAGTGCTGTGACGTGATCATGGCTCACTGCAGCCTCCATCTCTCGGGCTCAAGCAATCCTTTTACCTCAGCCTTTTGAGTAGCTGGGACCAGGGGCACTGCGCCGCCATGCCCAGCTAATTTTTGTGTTTTTTGTAGAGAATGGGTTTCGCCATGTTGCCCAGGCTGGTCTCAAACTTCTGAGCCCAATTGATCCTCCTGCCTTCGCCTCCCAAAGTGCTGGGATTACAGGTGGCATATGAGCCACCATGCCTGGCCTGGGACAACACTTTTTTTTTTTTTTTTTTTTTTTGAGACAGAGTCTCGCCCAGTCACCCAGGCTGGAGTGCAGTGGCCTAATGTTAGCTCATGGCCACCTCCGCCTCCCGGGTTCAATCGACTCTCAAGACAACATTTCTTAAAAAAAGAATATTGTTGGGATTCTTAGGTGTACATTTTATTCAGTTTGGGACTTTAGAACATTCTCTGAGATCATAACAGAAGTCAGTGTGAAGCTGTAGTTTAACATATAAATACTCATTTTAGATCTCTCTACAGGAATATGAAGCATAACTTTATTAATGATATTGTGATATTAGATTTGTGGCCTCTGGAAAATAGAAGCATTGGGTTTCATTTTCGTGCCTCTCTTGTTTTGCCTCATCTTGAATCATGTTGGGAACAAAATACCTTAACCTTGGTCTTGATTCTGTCAGGCTAGCCCTACATTTCTTTGGTTTTTATGGACACTGGATTATAAACCTTTCTTCAAATGTATTTGTTGTGCTATAAACCATTATATGGGCCACCCAAAAACCATGCTTTCAATGCCTTTACAAGATCTTGGGATCAGAGACAACAGTTACTGCGTGACTATTCTCTGTGCACACTGCGTGTGACTGAGTTGGTGTCTCACTGAACTGGCTTGAAGTCATGGCTACGCTTTGTGATGCTGGGCTAGATACTTAACTTTTCAAAGATACAGTTTTGTCCTCTGGAAAATGGTCATAATTATAGAATCTTTTCCACAGTATTGAGAACATTAAACGAGAAAACTTATATATAGTATGTACAGTAATAGGCACATAGTAAATGCTCAATAAATGTTAGTTGTAATGTAACAAAATCTCATTTTACAGGTAACTTCTCTGACCTTCAGCCACTTACGTAATTTTCCTAAAATTCTGAAGTTGTTAGAAAGTGACAGTGCCCGAGTTCAATGTCTCTGACTCCACTGTTCTTTTCTTGGTGCCACTGATTCATAATAATTAGATTTGGGCTCAAATCTTAATTATGTTACAATCTAACTATGTGAACATGGATCACTATTACTTATATTCTCTGAGCCTTAGTTTCTCAGTCAATGCTAGTCTCCCTAAGTCCCTTCCCCAGCTCACACCATCTTCAGAGCAAGCCCATGGCACAGGAACAAGGATAGAGAAAAAAAGAGAGGAATGGGCTGGGCCCAGTAATCTCAGCACGTTGGGAGGACGAGGTGGGAGGACTCATGGGAGAATAAAGAGTGGCTAAGGCATACACTCCTTATGAGGTAGATACTGCTCTTAGCGCTTTACCTGTATTAATTTCATGTATCATTATCCACCAGAAAATAGGTAATGTGTTATGATTATCCCCTTTGTACAAATGAAGAAACTGAGCTACAGAGAGGTGAAATGGTTTGCATACACCAGTAAGTGACAGAGCTAGGATTCAAACTAAGATATCTAACTCTTTTGGTTTTTTTGAGTCGGAGTCTCACTCTGTTGCCCAGGATGGAGTGCAGTGGCGCTATCTCGGCTCACTGCAACCTCTGCCTCCCAGATTCAAGCGATTCCTCTGTCTCAGCCTCCTGAGTAGCTGGGATTACAGGCATGTGCCACCACACCCGGCTAATTTTTGTATTTTTAGTAGAGACGAGGTTTTACCATGTTGGTCAGGCTGGTCTCGAACTCCGGACCTTGGGATCCACCCGCCTCAGCCTCCCAAAGTGCTGGGATTACAGGCGTGAGCCACTGCGCCCAGCAGACATCTAACTCTTAATGATGTTGGCCTCAGAGGTGACTCCATAGTTCATCCCCAAATAACCAAAAGCATGATACAGGGCTTTTGGTCCGAGACTTACTGTAAGAATGAGCACCCAGATAACCTGAAGGTCAAGTCTGGCGGGCGATCCCTACCACTGACCTACTTATTCCTGAAGCAGTTCTTCTCAATAATGTATAGCCACTTCCACCAAGTGGCTCTTTTGCTTTGTTCTTTTCTCTTGGCTCTCCCTCATTCTTCCTATTCTTTTTGTTCTGTCCATCTTTTTCCTTTTTGTTGTTGTTGTTGAGACAGGGTCTCGCTCTGTTACCCAGGCTGGAGTGCAGTGGCACAGTCACAGTTCACTGCAGCCTTAACCTCCTGGGCTCAAGTGATCCTCCTGCCTCAGCCTCCCAAGTAATTGAGACTTCAGGTGTGTGCCACCACGCTGGGCTAATTTTTTATTTTTTGTAGAGACAGGGTCTCCTTATGTTGCCCAGGCTGGTCTTTCGTGGGGTCAAGCAATCGTCCCACCTCGTCCTCCCAAAGTGCTGAAATTACAGGTATGAGCTGCTGGGTCCAGCTCATTTTGTTTCTTTACCATTTATCCTCTCTTTTTTTCTCTTTGTTCCTGTGTCCTGGGCTTGCTCTAAAGATGGTGTGAGCTGGGGAAGGGACTTAGGGAGACTAGCATTGACTGAGAAACTAAGGCTCAGAGAATATAAGTAGTAGTTATCCATGTTCACACAGTTGCATTGTAACGGAATAAGATTTGAGCCCAAATCTTAATTCCAAAGCTTTCATTTTTCACCAGGGCTAATTGTACACATACAGCCAAACTAGTTGTTAAAATGTGGAAGTCCCTCTGTGCCTCTTAGTGGAGAGCTGCTGCTTGAAGCCTCCTATGTGTCCACCACCACCAGCCAGGCCTCCCTTGCCCCTTCCCCAGGAACTCAAGGACCTGCTCATAAGCCAGCAACTAAAGGGTTAATGTCCAGCCCAGCAGAGGCATCAAGGACCCAGCTCCAGCACCAAGGTTGGCTAGCAGATGTGTGTTGGTGCCCTTGAGGTTCCCCTGCTCTTAACCACACTGCTGTGTAGTATCAAGTGTCATGCTGAGTACTGCTTAACATCACTGGGGGAGTTCAGAATGAATGAGAAAATAACTTCACAGTTCATTAATGAAAATGCCATTTGGGATCAAATCAGTAACACTGTGGAAGCTTAGTTGAATTCATTGCCTCCCTTGATAAAGTACAGAGTGAAGAAGGTTGCATCTGCGGACAAGGAGAAATTATCTTTGTGTTCTCACCAAGGCTGAGGTGACTGGATGGAGTGTTTCCTCAGGCCCTGCTCAGTCCCCATGTTCACTTCCGGACCTATTCAAGACACCCACAAGAGAGCCCTCCTTCTAGGCCTTCAGCCTCTGGGGCCCTTGCTCAGAAGCTCCACCACTCCTGCTTGTGCCCCTTCCTCCCACTGAGGATCCTCGGGCCTCAGAGGACCACGAGACTGGTGTTAACTTTTAGAATGGTTTCTATTAACTTGAGCAAAGAATATGTATTTTCAGTAGGGCCTGAGGTCTTGAACATCATTTCTAATATCCTCTCTTTGAAAAAGGCTTTCTGTGTCTCAAAAAGTAACTCATAAATGAACTTTTCTTAAAGCTAGTGATTTTTTTGTATTCTAAAAGGACTAAATGAGTGTGTTTTACTCTTCCCCAAATTCTATTGATTCCTTCCTATTGCTTCATGTTTGATGATAAACCTACAGATGTGTTGCCTGTGCTGTTTATTTCTCCTGCTTTAAAGCCATACTTTTCTTAATCTTTGGAGATTCCCCATGTATTCATTAGGATAGGCTAGGTGGCTGTAACTTAAAGACCTCCAAATGTCAGTGGCTTACCCAGTAGAAATTTATTTCTTACTTAAGTAGCTTTCCTGGGTGTGCAGCTTTCCTGGGTATGTGTGTGTGCGGGTTCGGGGGTAGCTCACCTTCATAAACTCATTTGGAGATCCAGACTGGCAGCTGCTTTGCCATTTTTATCATATGATGGCCAAGGTCACCTGGGCATTGCCCTCCCAGTCAGCCAGAAGAGGAAAGAGCCCAGAGGAGAACGTGTGGTAGATTTTTATGGGCAGGACCACATCACATCATGATGACACACACCACTTCCTCTGCATCCACTGGCCAGAGCATAGTCAGTGGTCACACCTCACTGCAATATGGGAAGCTAGACTGTGGTCTAGCTGTGGCCCATGGAAGGTGGTGACCGCTACACCTTGTATTTTTCATAATTTAAAAAATTGTTTTTTTACATTATACGAATAGAGATAATGTTTTGCTATGTTGCCCAGGCTGGTCTTGAACTCCTGGGCTCAAGCAATTCTGCCTCGGCCTCCCAAAGTGCTGGGATTACAAGGTGTGAGCCACCACACCTGGGCTATTTTTCATAACTTTCTTTTTTACATTTTTTCTTAGCTTTTTAGAGACTATCATAAAACATATTTTTCATAACTTTCAAATACACTGTGCAACTGCCATTGTAAATGTGCCCTCCTGAAGGGTGTACCTGGGGCCCTACCACTGCAGTTTTGTGCTCTTTTGTCTTAATTTCAAGAAGCAGCCTTGGTAACACAGCCACACGGAGAGGGGTGTTGATTACCCTTCTGGATGAGGTAAGCGAGCTTAGCACATGGGAAGTAAACCCAGGCTCTGCTTAGTGGACACCACCCTCTGTGAGCATTAACCGTGTGTGCAGTGGGAAAGGCCTCCCTTTGGGGCCCGCAGCTGACCACTGGCCCACTGTGTGACCTTGGGAAAGTCACCTTTCTCTCTGAATCTCAGGTTTCTTATCTAGATCAACTAGCTGATATCTAAGGTATTTTGCAGTTTTAAGAGGGCACAATTTTAAGAATGTGGGCCATGGGTCATCCTGCAGGATAATTACAAGCACAGAGTTTGATTTTACCACTTCCACAGCCATTTAATCATTTTTTTAAAGATGGAGAAAAGGAAAGAGAAGAAAGCATCATGGCATTAAAAGTGTTCATTGTTTCAATGCTATTTAGGAAGCAAAACAGATTTCTGTGGAGCTAGCCTAATTGAATGGTCAACAACCCTGAAGTAATCAACCATGCTAAAATATACTCTTTTTAAAAAATGTATTTTATTTATTTATTTATTTATTTTGAGATGGAGTCTCGCTCTGTCCCCCAGACTGGAGTGCAGTGGCGCCATCTCAGCTCACTGCAACCTCCGCCTCCCAGATGCAAGTGATTCTCCTGCCTCAGCCTCCTGAGTAGCTGGGATTGCTAAAGTATACTTTTTGATTTTTAGCAAGGGCTAACAAATGCCACTTTAATACGACAAATGGGTCCCGTCATTTTGGATATTTTTAGTAGCCTGTTTACCCTGCTTTGTCATTGCACTTGACCCTTTTGGGGGTACAGTTTTTGGAGCATAATGCTCACCTAATGACTCTCATCCCCTCGAGGGAATTCTTTATTGTGGCTGTCGCTTCTAAAAAATGATGCAGCTCCTGAGCGGCTACATATTATCAGTGAAAGAAGTTTTAGCGTCTAGGGAATAGTAGTCAGAAACAGAAAGGAAATATTTCGGCCGGGCACAGTGGCTCACGCCTGTAATCCTAGTGCTTTGGGAGGCTGAGATGGGCAGGTCACTTGAGGTCAGGAGTTCGAGACCAGCCTGGCCAACATGGTGAAACCCCGTCTCTACTAAAAATACAAAAATTAGCCGGGCGTGGTGGCGCACACCTGTAATCCCAATTACTTGGGAGACTGAGGCAGGATAATTGCTTGAACCCCAGGGGCGGAGGTTGCAGTGAGCCGAGATTGCACCATGCACTCCAGCCTGGGTGACAAAAGAGCGAGACTCTGTCTCAAGAAAAAAAAAAAAAAAAAAAAAAAAATAGGGGGAAGTGGGAGGAGAAGAGGTCTAAAATGTAATGATGCCCGCCTCCTTAGTCTGATGCAACCTCAGTGTATTTCACGGTAGAATGATCTTGTCTTTGGGACCGGAAGCCTTCTGAAGTCCCTCTCCTGGTCTGTGCTTCAGTGGGCATGATCAACTTCCACCTGTCCTCCTTTTTCCAGGCTTCCAAAAGAGGACCACTCCTTCTGAGAGATACATTTTTTTTTGATCATGTTAATCCTACAGCCTGATTACCCACCCCTCCTGCTGGTCTTAGAGTCCAGCAGACCAGGTGGTCTCTTTCTGTTAACTTTGCATATCTTTAAATCTAGCGGATTTTGCAGATTATCACTTGAGGGTATGTTTCCTGGATTGTAACCATGGGGTAGTGATTGTAAAATATGCAATTGATTTAATAATAGCTTTTTAAAATGAGTAAGTAGTCACATGGGCTATTTGAAAAACAGGTTTCAAGTCATTGAGTCATTGAGGGGACCTTGTATTGTGGACCTCTAATGAATGTTAACTGACTAGCTGAAGGAATAAATGAATGAGAGGAGGACAGAGATTTCTGATCCAGTAAAAGGATATCTTACATTAAGACAGTGGAGGCCAGGCAAGGTGGCTCACACCTGTAATCCCAGCTCTTAGGGAGGCCCAGATGGGTGGATTGCTTGAGCCCAGGAGTTCGAGACCAGCTTGTGCAACATAACGAAACCCCATCTCTACAAAAAAATACAAAAATTAGCTGGGCATGGTGGTGCAAGCCTATAATTCCAGCTACTCAGGAGGCTGAGGTGGGAGGATCACCTGAGCCCAGGTGGTGGAGGTTGCAGTGAGCTGAGATTGCACCACCGTACTCAAGCCTGGGTGACAGAGCAAGACCCTGTCTCAAAAAAAAAAAAAAAAAAAAAAAAGAAAAGAAAAAAGAAGAAGAAGCAAAAAAGAAGTTGGGCACAGTGGCTTATGCCTGTAATCCCAGCACTTTGGTAGGCCAAGGCAGGTGGATCACCTGAGGTCAGGAGTTCGAGACCAACCTGGTCAACATGGTGAAATCCCATCTCTACTAAAAATACAAAAATTAACTGGGCATAATGATGCATGCCTGTAATCCCAGCTGAGGCCGGAGAATCGCTTGAACCCGGGAAGCGGTGGTTGCAGTGAGCCGAGATTGTGCCATTGCACTCCAGCCTGGGCAACAAGAGTGAAACTCCATCTCAAAAAAAAAAGGCAATGGAAAAATGGTCCCAGAAAGGCTAAGATTTAAGTCTCATCCTGCCTCTTGGGCACTTTTTAATAAGATAATCTCTTTGGACCTCAGTCTCCTTTACTGAAAGTGGGTTTAACAGTTCCTTACCAGGCTTGATTGTTGGGAGGTAAAAAACCAGACACATAGTCTCCTTTAACGCAGTTCCTGACACGTAGGCAATGCTAAGAATGTGGGAAATAATGAGAGAAAAGGGAATAGCAGCAACCTTTTTTTTTTTTTTTTTTTTTTTTTTTTTTGAGGAGTCTTACTTTTTCGCCCAGGCTGAAGTGCAGTGGCGCGATCTCAGCTCACTGCAACCTCCACTTCTGTGTTCAAGTGATTCTCCTGCCTCAGCCTCCCGAGTAGCCGGAATTACAGGCGCCTGCCACCACACCTGGGTAATTTTTTGTATTTTTAGTAGAAACGGGGTTTCACCATTTTGGCCAGGCTGGTCTTGAACTCCTGACCTCATAATCCACCTGCCTTGGCCTCCCAAAGTGCTGGGATTACAGGCATGAGCCACCACGCCCAGCCTAGCAGCAATGTTTTAGTTATGGTGGTCAGCAGTCAAAGAGGACATAGATATAAACTTCGAATGTATGACTAGGCAGGAGAGGGTCGGGGAGGTCACCTCCTGGCTTCCCCCGGGCTGGCAAGTGACCAAAGGCTGGCACCGCCAGGAGCAGGGAGAGCCAAGGTGTCCTCATTTAATCCAAGGAATTGGTTGTATTGTGAGCTCTGGTTAGATTTTTTTAAAAATGCACCTGGCAAGGTTGCTTTGAACTCTTGATCATCCAAGAGTGGCAAGAAAGTGCTGGGCCGTGCACATGCTCATTCCTCAAACATCTGTGCCTTGGCAAAGTGGAGATAACCAAAAGTCTGAATTTCCATACTCTTGTGTTTTAAAATCAGAACCCTAGGCAGCACAGAAAGCATTTTAAGAGTTTTCTGCACTTTTCATGGAGTGGAGTTAGATTTTGCAGGTGATACCGGTGAAATCTTTAACTGTCAGTGACCCTGGCCATGTTAGGAAATTCCTGACAACTGTCAGACCTCTGTGGGTCAAAACTCAGCTTGGCTGTGTTTTGACAACACTGTTTTGCTGACCAGGCTGGTGTTTAACTATTGTGCCAGGGTCAGGATGGAAAAATAAGAGAGTAATGTCAAGAAAATGAGTGCGTGGTTATGGGTGAGTGATTCTCAGACCTACTTGCTAATCTATCTAACAGCTATCTGGCTAGTGCAAGTAATTTGGCCAAAATTTTTAAAAAAGGTAAACACTAGAAACTGCTTGTAATGTATGGATTTGAAGGAACACTGACTTACTATTTCATTTGCAGTTTGTTGTGCTTGAGAGTCAAGGCTAGGGCATATTTTGTGCTGCCAACAGGAATCAGAAGTTGAGAAATCAGGAACAAGTGTTCTTTCTACCCTCTAATAAAGGGCCTGACTTCGCAAAAACAACAATAATCCTATTTTTGCACCACCAAGAGTCTTCCCGATTTGGGTGGGACCTTAGAGGATGGTAGAGGGGATACTTCATGAAACTCAAAAAATCTTTGCTGAATCAAGATTTTCTCTACCCTGGTGTTGGTCACCCACAGGAACAAAGATAGAATCTTTTACATTTAAACAACACCTCAGTTTTTCTTCCTTAACAGTCTTATTTTTAAAAAATTTAAATAAGATCTCCAATGTTTTCTTCAGGCTTTCTCATTCAGCATTATCTTGGACTTTGGGGCTTCAGGGAGAAAATGCAGCTTCTCTGTATAGTTTCTGAAATGATGCATGCATACTCATGTCACTTGATTCGTTATTGTAGAAATAACACCCACATTATGGGCTAGCCATATCGTATTCTGTGTTTGTCACCTGTAATTGAGAAACACAGCCTGATTTCGTGTTAGACTCACTTGAAAAATATTTATTAGGCTCTCTCCTTCTATTTGCCAGAAATAGAGGCAAAGGCTGCTTTTCCATATAATCCAAACCAGCTTATATTCTATCTTGGTGAAGTAGTCTCTAAAGAAATAACCATTACTGAGGGGCAAATGCTATCTATGTCATGGTAATATACCTTGTAATAGGGATAAAGACCTTGTAATAGGGATAAAATAAAGGCTGGGTCTACCTTATTCACCACAATCACTAGCACAGTGCTTGGCACATAGGAGGGGCTCAGTACATATTTCTTTCTTTTTTGAGATGGAGTCTCACTCTGTCACCCAGGCTGGAGTGCAGTGGTGCAATCTTGGCTCACTTCTACCTCCGCCTCCCGGGTTCAAGTGATTCTTCTACCTCAGTCTCCCAAGTAACTGGGATTACAGGCGCCTGCCACCACGCCCGGCTAATTTTTTTTTTTTTTTTTTGACGGAATTTGACTCTGTCGACCAGGCTGGAGTGCTGTGGCGCAATCTCGGCCCACTACAACCTCTGCCTCCCGAGTTCAAGCGATTCTCCTCCCTCAGCCTCCCAATTAGCTGGGACTACAGGCACCCACCACCACACCTGGCTAATTTTTGTGTTTTTAGTAGAGATGGGGTTTCACCATGTTGGCCAGGCTAGTCTTGAACTCCTGACCTCAGGTTATTCGCCCAACTCGGCCTCCCAAAGTGCTGGGATTACAAGCGTGAGCCACCATGTCTGGCCTGTTTTTTTTGTTTGTTTTGTTTTGTTTTGTTTTGTTTTGTTTTTGTAGTTTTAATAGAGACAGGATTTCAACATGTTGGCCAGGCTGGTCTTGAACTCCTGACCTTAAGTGATCCACCTGCCTCGGCCTCCTGAAGTGCTGAGATTACAGGTGTGAGCCACCATGCCCAGCCTCAGCACATATTTTTTAGACATTTACTCATTCAATAAATGATTGAGTAAATGAATGTCTGAATGTTAAAAATCATAGAATTCGATATAGTTTAAGTTAAAGCAAATGACAGACCAAAAGTTCACAGGGAGGAAAAATGATTTCTGAGCCTGTGTTAATGAGATATCTGTATTTTCAGAGGAGAAATCTCAAATTGCAAATATCAACTTATACAAACTGTGAGTCACTTATTTCTCTGAGCTTCAGTTTTCTCCATCTGCAAAAAATGAGAAGAATAATATCTGTTTTGAGCACAAGATGAAGCAACAGTGTAAAAAGGTTAGGTGCAAAACTCCACCATGGGAGCTTTGAGGAATTCAGGACGATGTAATTTACACTGAGATATGCTTATAATCTGCTTGGGAAGACAAGAGCTAACTAGAGGAAACATTAAAAAAGAATAAGAAATTTAAGCAACAATCCAAAACTATAAAGATAACAGCTCACTGAGCAACATATGATAAATTGCCAAAGAGGATCGCCCAGGCAATAACAATTTCACAACTCAGAGGTGGGAGAAGGCCGTGTGTTTGTCTGCTGAGGAACCTCTGATTTTTTATTGTAAAATTCTAGACTCATGCATTCATTCACTCAACAATTTTTTTTTTTTAAGACGGAGTTTTGCTCTTGTTGCCCAGGCTGGAGTGCAGTGGTGCAACCTTGGCTCACTGCAACCTCGGCTCACTGCAACCTCCGCCTCCTGGGTTCAAGCGATTCTCCTGCTTCAGCATCCCGAGTAGCTGGGATTGCTGGCACCCGCCACCATGCCCAGCTAATTTTTGGATTTTTGGTAGAGATGGGGTTTCACCATGTTGGCCAGGCTGGTCTTGAATTCCTGACCTCAGGTGATCCGCCCACCTCGGCCTCCCAAAGTGCTGGGATTACAGGCATGAGCTACCGCGCCCAGCCAACTCAACAAATATTTATGGAGCTACTAAGATGTGGCAGGTGCTGTGCTTCACACTGGGGACACAGATGATCATATAGATATAGTACTGTCCTCAAGGAAATTACAGTCTAGTAGGAACAGCCAGTCAGTGAACAAAGAAAGCCAGGAGTATTTAATTAGAAGCCATGATGAGTGCCCAAAGGGAAAGTGTACACCAAGATGTGGGTGAGAATTAAAGGGTGGGACAGTCTACTTTGGGCATTGGGCTTCCCTGAGGAATTGACATTTGAACCGAGATCTGAGGAATGGAGGTAACCCCAAGGACTTAGCCAAGTAAGCACGCTGTGGGCCCAAATGATCAGCATCTTTTACTTCCACCAATAATGAATTTAGGGGAAAGAAAAGTTGAAGCACAAATTATAATTGCTCTGCATTCTGGACATTAGGGAAAAATCAATTTTTAATGAGCATGGACTTTCATATGTGCATAACTCCCCCCAACATGCCCCCCAACACACATTCTCATGCTCACACCCCACCTTCATTCAGCTCTTCATCCCACTTCATCATGTAAATGTATATATATATATATATATACATATTTTTTTTTTTTTTTTTTTTTTTTTTTGAGACAAGGTTTCTCTCTGTTACCCAGGCTGGAGTGCAGTGGCACAAACTCAGCTCACTGCAACCTTTGCATCCTGGGCTCAGGTGATTCTCCCACCTCAGCCTCCCAAGTAGCTGGGATTACAGGCATGCACCACCATACCTGGTGAATTTTTTTATTTTTTGTAGAGACAGGATTTCACCATATTGCCCAGGCTGGTCTGGAACTCCTGAACTCAAGTGATCCTCCCACCTCAGTCTCCCAAAGTGCTAGTATGACAGGCATGAGCCACTGTGTCTGGCCCTCATAGTATAATCTTAAAAAGAATGTATTAGCTTGGTGCAAAAGTAATTGCGGTTTTTGCCATTAAGAGTAATAGCAAAAACTGCAATTACTTTATTTTTGAGACAGAGTCTCACTTTGTCACCCAGTCTGGAGTGCAGTGGTGTGATCGTGATCCTCCTGCCTTGGCCTCCCAAAGTGCTAGGATTACAGGCGGGACCTACCGCACCCGACCCTCATAGTGTAATCTTAAAAAGAATGTGTTAGGCTGGGTGCGGTGGCTCAGCCTGTAATCCCAGCACTGTGGGAGGCTGAGGTGGGCAGATCACCTGAGGTCAGGAGATGGAGAACAGTCCGGCCAACATGATGAAATCCCATCTCTACTAAAAATACAAAAATAAGCCAGACGCGGTGGCGCATGCCTGTAATCCCAGCTACTCAGGAGGCTGAGGCGTGAGAACCGCTTAAACCCAGAAGGCAGAGGTTGCAGTGAGCCGAGATCACGCCACTGCACTCCAGCCTGCGCGACAGAGCCAGACTCTGTCTCAAAAAAAAAAAAAAAAAGATATTTTCAGGTCTCTAGCAGGTTGGCCTCAACGTTTCCCAGAGGCTCCTGGGGAAGATGTTCAGGGAGGCAAAAGTTTTGATCTCCAAGCCTCTGGATGCCATTTTCCCGAAAGTGGCCATAACTTCTGGGAAGTCAGCTGTGCTGTGCCCTGACTCAGCTGGTGTCATCGCTGGTCCAAATCGCTTTCACAGGTGACAGCACAAGGCCACCTTGGCCGTTCATCTTGCCGAATTCTATTTCTGGGACCCACATCAGAAAAACAGTTGAGGCAATCACTGACTTTCAGATCACATTCCCATCATTCATGAGAGAGGCAGGATGATGTGGCGGCCGCAGGCATGGCCTGCAGAATTAGGCTGCCTGATTGCAGTCCTAGCATTGCCAGTTACTAGGTGTGTGATGTAGGCAAGTCACTTCTCTGCATTAATGTAAATGAGACATCTTTGTCGAAACCCATTGGGTCAGATGTGTTTTAGAATCCAGAACATTTCAGATTTTAGAAAGATAATATGTTGCACGTACCCTGTGTTGCTTAATACCACTCATCTCGGGCAGTATTCCTTGATCACACCCATCACTATTTCTTCAGCAGAGCGAATGGACACTCAGACATACTGGGAGAAATGAAGTCTGTAGAGAGTCTCATTAGAAACTAGGAAGTCAGGGGCTGGGTGTGGTGACTCACACCTGTAATCCCAGCACTTTTGGAGGCTGAGACGGACGGATTACTTGAGGCCAGGAGTTTGAGACCAGCTGGGCAACATGGCAAAATCCCGTCTCTATTAAAAATACAAAAATTAAGCCAGGTGCGGTGGCTCATGCCTGTAATCCCTTTGGGAGGCTGAGGTGGGTGGATTGCCTGAGGTCAGGAGTTCGAGGCCAGCCTGGCCAACATAGTGAAACCCCATCTCTAGTAAAAATACAAACAATTAACTGGGCATGGTGGCGGGCACTTGTAATCCCAGCTACTGGGAAGGCTGAGCCAGGAGAACCGCTTGAACCCGGGAGGCGGAGGTTGCAGTGAGCCGAGATCGTGCCATTGCACTCCAGCCTGGGCAACAAGAGGGAAACTACGTCTCAAAAACAAAACAAAAAACCAAAAATTAGCTGAGTGTTGTGGTGCGTGCCTGCAGTCCCAGCTACTCAGGAAGCTGAGGCAGGAGAATCACTTGAACCCGGGAGGTGGAGGTGGCTGCAAGCCGAGATCACGCCACTGCACTTAAGCCTGGGAGATTCTTTAAAAAAAAAAGGAAGAAAGGGAGGGAGGGAGGGAAAGAAAGGAGAGAGAGATTGGGGGAAGGGAGGAAGGAACTAGAGAGTCGGATTTTGCTGCTAAATTATTTCTTTAAAATTTTTTTCTTCCTCTAGAGCAATCAGAAAGAATGCTGAATTATTTCTAAAAATTACTTGGTTTTTCAGAGTTATAGTGCCTCTTACAGGTGAGATGTACATCTTGGAAAGAATTCAATGAGATCATATATATAAAGTGCTGAGAACAGAAGGCACCATGCAAGTGTGAGCTTTCATAAAGTAAACTTACTTGTTATGATGAAGCCACTGGAGACTTCATTTGTGACACTGTGGCCAGCCCACCAGCTTTTGTCTTTTTTTTTTTTTTTGAAGTTTGCTTTGCATATCCCACTTTTTTCCTAGGTATTTTCCATGTTGGGCTATTTGACTTATGTTAGAAGCAAAGCAGCCCCCAGATGTTACTATTGTACCTGGTATGTTGTCAAACTGCACTTTAAAAGGACAGAGGACAGGAAGTAAATGACGCATGACTCAAGTGACTGGAAATGGTTCTCGGATAGGAAGTTATCGTTGGGACAGTAATGAGAGGAAGTATAGTTCAGTTGAATGAGCCCTTAGAGAGCATTAGTTCCCTGGGCGCAATTCCACTGAGTGCATTCTTTGCACCAGGCACCGTGCTGGGTCCTGGGGTTGCAGAGATGAATACGGGACTGTGCATCCTTTAAGTGGTCCCGCGTCTCCTGATGTTCACCATTTCTATGTGATCTTGGAGAAACCAGGTAACCTCTCTGCACTTGTGTACTCGGTTTCAGGACAAAAGGGCTGGCTGGCTCATCTTACAACTGAGGCCCTATTTTACCTTCAAATGTCTCTGATCGCAAAGAACTTAGCAGAGGTTGCTGGCCAACCACTCTTCAGCACTCTGAATTCAAGTAAAGGACAGGCTTTTTAGCTTGTTGATAGTAATAGTGTTGGAACAGATTTGATTAAGGGCTTATTATCTCTCCAACCAGGGGATATTTTATTTCTCAAATATTGACTATTGACTAGTGCTAGACCCTGCGTTAGGAGCTGGGAGTGCCTTGGTGAAGAAAAGTCCCTTATCATGGAGCTCACATTTTAGTGGGGCAGATAGATAGTGAAAAGTGATCAAAATGAATACATAATTGGCCGGGCGCAGTGGCTCACACCTGTAATCCCAGCACTTTGTGAGGCCAAAGTGGGCAGATCACCTGAGGTCAGGAGTTCAAGACCTGCCTGGCCAACATGGTGAAATGCCATCTTTACTAAACATACAAAAAATAGCCGCGCATAGTGGCATAAGCCTGTAATCCCAGCTACTTGGGAGGCTGAGGCAGGAGAATTGCTTGAACCTGGGAGGCTGAGGTTGGAGTGTGCAGAGACCACACCACTGCACTCCAGCCTGGGTGACAGAGTGAGACTGTCTCAAAAATAAAATAAAATAAAATAAAAAATACATAATGCAATTTCAGATAATAATATGAGCTAAGAAGAGAAATAAAGATAGGAAAGAGGAAGAAAGAATATAGAGTTGGTGACTGGAGAACTGTCTTAAAAGAATAATCAATTCACGAAGTAGTCCATATTTAAAAAAAAAAAAAGCGATCAGAGGTGGGGCATGGTGGCGCGTGCCTGTAGTCCCGGCTACTCGGGAGGCTGAGGCAGGAGAATCACTTGAACCTGGGAGGCGGAGGTTGTAGTGAGCCAAGATCGTGCCACTGCACTCCAGCCTGGGTGACAGAGTGAGACTCCGTCTCAAAAAAAAAAAAAAAAAAAGAAAAAAGTTGTTGTCAGAGAAGACTTCTTGGAGGAGGTGGCATTTGAGCAAAGACCTGAATTCAGTCAGGGAGAGAGCTAGGATGGGGGGTGGTGTAAAGGCTAGGAAAGGAAATTCCAGGTGGGGGCGACAGTGAGTGCCAAGGCAGGAGGAGAGAATGAGCTGGTTTGTTGAAGAAACGGCCAGAAGGCCAGTGGCATAGCCACCACTGTGAGGTTGATGGAGAATGAACAGCAGGGAATGGAGCACAGCCGAGCCCACGTTATGCAGGCTCCTAGAGGGAACCTGGGGAAGGACTCTGGATTTTATTCCAAGTGTGAGGACACGCCATTGGAGGGTTTTGAGAAGGGAAGTGATGTGACCGTGTTTAAAAAGAAAGATTGATCTATCAGAGTATGGATTCGGCAGCCATATACAGAAATGAGTCTACCCCTGTTCAAATTAATTTAGCCCACCTGCTACTGCAGGATCTGGACTAGATGAATTTTTAACATGTCAATAGTTGAAATACAGAACCTATTTTTATTTATATCCTTTATCTTTTTATTATTTATTATTTATTTATTTATTTATTTGAGACAGTCTCGCTCTGTCGCCCAGGCTGGAGTGCAGTGGCATGATCTCAGCTCACTGCAACCTCCATCTCCCGGGTTCAAGCAATTCTCCTGCCTCAGCCTCCCGAGTAGCTGGGACTACAGGTGCCCGCCACCATGCCCTGTTAATTTTTTGTGTTTTCAGTAGAAACAGGGTTTCACCATGTTAGCCAGGATGGTCTCCATCTCCTGACCTCGTGATCCACCTGCCTCAGCCTCCCAAAGTGCTGGGATTACAGGTGTGAGGCACTGCGCCTAGCCCCTAAATCCTTATCTTTAAAAAAGTCTTAGGGCCTCTGTATTTTTCTTTTAAAAAAGATCTTGTATAAAGATGGATTGCTGTCTAGAAGAGAAAACGTTTCCAGTTTTCGAGTCAATGCCTGTGTCATCTTTTATCTTCTTTTAGTGTAACTTTTGAAAATTATGCTGTGGCTATGCAGTGACTCATACCTGTAATTCCCAGCACTTTGGGAGGCCAAGGCAGGTGAATCACTTGAGGTCAGGAGTTCGAGACTAGCCTGGCCAACATAGTGAAACCTTGTCTCTACTAAAAATACAAAAGTTAGCTGGAAGTGGTGGCACGCTCCTGTAGTCCCAGGTACTCGGGAGGCTGAGGCAGGAGAATCGCTTGAATCCAGGAGGCGGAAGCTGCAGTGAGCCGAGATCCCACCACTGCACTCCAGCCCGGGCAACAGAGCGAGACTCTGTCTCAAAAAAAATTAAAAAAAAAAAAAAGTACGCTATTTGATTCTCTCTCCCTCCCTCTTCCTTGTGTACTTCCTTCTTCCCTCCTTTCGTTTCTTTTTTAAAAGTGCTTGTTATTTTATTAGAGACCTGGATTCTGCTTGCCAATGTTAATAAAATGCAGGATTGTTTTTATTAGGTACTATTTGTTTGCTTTGTTTTGTTGTTTTTCTTCTTTGTACAAAGATGTCTTGGGAATATTGAATATATTCACAGATGGTAGAATCGGAGCTTGCGGTTCTGCTTTCTTTGCCCTGACCTTGTTTGAGACGTGCTTGCTTCTGATATGCTGATTCCATGTTGCAAAAGTGAAAGTATGTACTAAAGTGCCTTAAAATTAAGCAGCAATGTAAATAGAGATTAAATTGTCTTTTGAATTTGCCAGCCTCGAACCATATGTATTTTGTGGCCACCATATTTTCTTCATTCTTTTAATAACTGTGACCCAAGCCCATAGTGATGTGTATACCTCTCGTGTAGAAGCAGGTCAGAACATTCACTCTCAGTTACCTCGACAAGTATTTGTGGGCAGGCTGGGCTTGCTACCTACACAGCCTTGTAACAGCCCACTTTTGTGCTCAGGAAATGTATCAGAACCACAAGAGGGCAGCTTGTCCAGTGAACCTAGGGGTAAAAAAGTGCTGCTCATTAGCTACAGGATAATGAGGGGGAAGATGTCTAAATTTTTCAAAATGTTTCTTGCATAAGGAAGGTTTTTTTTTTGCATTCCTTGATGGTTTCATCTATTCAAAGAGAGAATGACTTTGGAAATTAAAAGTTTTAAGACGAGTTTCTTCATGCATATCTATTTTTTGCTTCTCTGGAATATAAATACCCATTTCCCCTTGAATCCCTTATTCCTCCATCTTCTGCCCCTTCAATCTTTATTAAGGTATAATTTACATATGATAGGGCCTGGCACGGTGGCTCACACCTGTAATCCCAGTACTCTGGGAAGCTGAGGTGGGCGGATCACTTGAGGTCGGGAGTTTGAGACCAGCCTGGCCAACATGGTGAAACTCCATCTCTACTAAAAATACAAAAATTAGCCGGGCATGGTGCTGGGCACCTGTAGTCCCAGCTACTCTGGAGGCTGAGGCAGGAGAATCACTTGAACCCAGGAGGAGGAGGTTGCAGTGAGCTGAGATCACACCACTACACTCTAGCCTGGGCGACAGAGAGAGACTCTGTCTCAAAAAAAAATTACACATGATAAACTTCACACATTTTCAGTGGTGACTTTTAACACATGTATCCAGCTGTGAAACCACTACCCCAATCAAGATGTAGGAACTAACATCTCTGGCAAGTTTTCTCATGCCCCTCTGCAGTCAGTCACCCCTCAAAGGCCCCACATCCCCTTTAATCTTTAATCCTTGAAAACATTTTACCTGACACAAAGCATTTTATAACTTTAAAGTAATGATTATGCACAAAATTTACGGTCTTGTGTAGGAGACCATGTGAGAATTTGGGAGAGATGCAAGGAAATCAAACCCAGCTTCGTTCCAAGACAACTCTATTGGGTTTGACCCTTTGTGGCTGTGGTGGTGGTTATCCTCTGGCTACTATTCATGGAGAGGGAGAATTGTCATTAACTGAACAATCATTAATTTCCCATTTGTTCTTTAATATTTATTTCTGCTGTATTTAACATTTATTACTGGGCGCGGTGACTCACGCCTGTAATCCCAGCACTTTGGGAGGCCGAGGCAGGCGGATCATGAGCTCAGGAGTTCGAGACCAGCCTGACCAACATGGTGAAACCCTGTCTCTACTAAAAATACAAAAATTAGCCAGGCGTGGTAGCACACGCCTGTAATACCAGCTGCTTGGGAGGTTGAGGCAGGAGAATTGCTTGAATCTGGAAGGCGGAGGTTGCAGTGAGCTGGGATTGCGCCACTGCACTCTAGCCTGGGTGACAGAGTGAGACTCCGTCTCAAAAAAAAAATTAGCTGGGCATGGTGCCGCACACCTGTAATCCCAGCTACTTGGGAGGCTGAGGCAGGAAAATTGCTTGAACCCGGGAGGCGTAGGTTGCAGTGAGCCGAGATCATGCCACTGTACTCCAGCCTGGGCCACAGAGCGAGACTTCATCTCAAAAAAACAAACAAAAAAAACATTTATTGCACCTACGTACTTGTATTATTTAACTTAAAGAATCCTCCCTCTAAGGGAAGTGCTATTATTATCATTACTTACAGACTAGGAAAATAAGAGGGAGACTGAGGTACTGGCTGGGCGTGGTGGCTCACGCCTGTAATCCCAGCACTTTGGGAGGCAGAGGCAGATGGATCACTTGAGGTCAGAAGTTTGAGACCAGCCTGGCTAACATGGTGAAACCCTGTCTCTACTAACAATACAAAAATTAGCTGGACATGGTGGTGTGTGCCTGTAGTTCCAGCTATTTGGGAGGCTGAGGCAGGAGAATCGCTTGAACCCAGGGGACGGAGGTTGCAGATTATGCCACTGCACTCTAGTCTGGGCGACAGAGGAAGGCTCTGTCCCAAAAAAAAAGAAAGTGAGGTACAGTCACGTGTGGCTTTTGATTGAGAAAAAAGAATGAGTAAGGTTAGTTTCCTGATGAGGATAAGTGAAATTAAAAGTTTCTTAAGAAACTCATTTTCTCATTGATCATAATGATATGTACCCAGGCCGGGCACAGTGGCTCATGCCTGTAATCCCAGCACTTTGGGAGGCCAAGTTGGGCAGATCACTTGAGCTCAGGAGTTTAAGACCAGTATAGCCCACATGGTGAAACCCTGTCTCGGCTAAAAATACAATTATTAGCCGGCATGGTGGCATGTGCCTGTAATCCCAGCTACTTGGGAGGCTGAGGCAGGAGAATCCCTTGAATCCAGGAGGCAGAGGTTGCAGTGAGCCGAGATAGCGCCATTGCAGTACAGCCTGGGTGACAAGAGCAAAACTTTGTCTCAAAAAAAAAAAAAGTAATATGTACTCAGATTTAAAAGCCAGGGCTTCTCTTTCCCTACATAATGCCCTTGGGCAGTGTCACCCGTGGCTGCAGCTGAACCCCATGATGACTGACCTTGACCGGCAAGCATCGCTATGTCTGTTTCCCTGTTTCCTGCCTTCATTGTCTCCTGACAGGTCGCCCTGCCTTTAGCCCTCCTCTGCATTGTGATCAGAGTGATCCTTCTAACATGCAGTTCTGGTGATGTCACCTTCCTGATTAAAATTCTCTGATGGCTCCCTCGGCAATCAAATACGGGCTCCTGGTTCCTTGCCTCGGCAGCGGCACATCCTGTTGCTCTCGCCTGCCCATCTTCACCCTGGCTGCGCTCAGCTCATTGTCCTTCTCCAGAGATCCTGTACGCTCTTCTGTCCCTGCACCAGGAACTGACTGTTCTGTCTGGAAAATGCCCTCTTGTCTTTCAGACGTGTCTGCGGGGTAAACTGTTATTCATCCTTCAGGACTTGGCTCACATCTTCCCTGATTGACACAGACATGGGATCATCTTCTTCCCAGCTTCCAGGGCCCCTTGTGGATTAGAGCTGGTGTCACGTTGTTTTATAATGGTCTCATCCCAACTCTGTGCTCCACTAATCTGTACTCTCCTGGAGGGCAATGACTTTGTCTTCTCAACTTGACATTTCTAGCCCAGCTCAGCACCTGGACTCACTATCCAGACTGTAATACCACAGAGGCATAGAACATATTCATATTCACCACTGCTATTGCCATTGCCTGGCATAGGGCCTGGCCTGTAGGAGGTATTCATTTCATATTTGTCGAAAGCATTAATAGTGGGTGTTTTTAAATATAATACTGTAATGGTTTAGCTCAGGAATTGCAACCTGAAGGGCATCATCAAGCCATGGCCGTCTTTTGTATGGCCCCATAGTATTTTAAGTTTTTTGAATTTGATACCTGTGGATAGAGCATATGCTCTCCTGTTTACCACTGGTTAATTGCACAGTTAATCCACTCTGATTATCCTGCCCTTGACCTCTTTACTCATCTGCAACTCATCTGGTCCTGGGAGATGAGGTTGGGGGATGTGGGGAGGGGCGGTGTATTTATTTGTTTAGGCTGCCATAACAAAATACCATGGGCCAAGTGGCTTTAACAGCAGACATTTATTTTCTCATGGTTGTGGGGGCTGGAAGTCCAAGATCAAGGTGACAGCAGGGTTGGTTTACCTGGAGACTTTTCTGCCTGGCTTGCAGATGGCTGCCCTCTCACTGTGCCCTCACACAGTCATCCTTCAGTCTGTGTTGTCTGTGTCTGAATTTCCTCTTCTTATAAAGACACTGGTTATATTGCATTAGGGCCCATCCCCATGACCTCATTTAATCTTAATTACCCATTTAAAGACCCTGTCTCCACATATAGTCACATTGTGAGATACTAGGGGTTAGACCTCGAATTTATGAATTTGTCAGGGCAGGGAGGGGCACTGTATATCCTAGAACAGGAAGGGACATGAACTCTCAAGTACCGTGGTCTGTTCCTTGCATCTGATTCCTGTTTTATAACATGTCACTAAAAGGGAACCCGGGAGCTAGCAGAGAGAGCAGTTCGTTCACTGAGGCACAATCTGGATGGTTATAACATGCACCTGCTCAAACACCTGATCTCCACACTGATCACTTTGATCTTGGTACCATATTCGTGTTTCTTAAGCAGCTAACATTTAGTCAGAATGCCAGGTAGAACTTAGGTGCTTTTCCTTTTGGAAATCCATACCCTTTTTCATTCTATCACTCCAAAAACTGATGGGTGGGCTGCAAACTTTCTTTGCCAAGGGTTAGGTGGACAGGAGAGGTAAAAGCTGTATAATGACATGGCACCACCTCCATTTGCTGTAAGCAAACAGCTAGGTCCTTTATTACCCTTGAAACAGGCACTCGTGACACAGGTTGGACTCAGAGAAGCAAGTCAAATGCCAGGTTTCTGTGGGTCAAAGTTCCTTCCAGCACTGTATGTTAATCAGAAGCTCAACCTTAGTTAATTTGGCCATTGCGTTGGGAAGAACTTTGGAACAAATGATTACTGAGCTGGACTGCAGGAGTTAGCATAGCCCAGTATTTTCTTATCCAAGAGGTACGTTGTAGTCTTGTAGTCTTTCTTGGAGGGGATCTCAGGAATGAGACATTTGTCACAGCTTTATTTATTCTTGGTGGAACAGTAGTATAATAAAATCTTCTACACTGAACCTAGCTCATCAAAAGTATTTACTTGCCGGGCACAGTGGCTCACACCTGTAATCCCAGCACTTTAGGAGGCTGAGGCGGGTGGATCACATGAGGTCAGGAGTTCAAGACCAGCCTGACCAACATGGTGAAACCCCGTCTCTACTACAAATGCAAAATTAACCCGGAGTGGTGGTGCATGCCTGTAATCCCAGCTGCTTGGGAGGCTGAGGTGGGAGAATCGCTTGAACCCAGGAGGCAGAGGTTGAAGTGAGCTGAGATCATGCCACTGCACTCCAGCCTGGGCGACAAGAGGGAAACTCCATCTTAAAAAAAAAAGTATTTACTTAAAAATATGAAACTGAATTGTTAGAGAATATTATTTGTATATAGGCAGAAAAGCCAGCTGTAGAGGGCTTCCAAGGTGAAGGAACATTTAAAACCAACACAACTGGCCGGGCGCGGTGGCTCAAGCCTGTAATCCCAGCACTTTGGGAGGCCGAGGCGGGCGGATCACGAGGTCAGGAGATCGAGACCATCCTGGCTAACACGGTGAAACCCCGTCTCTACTAAAAATACAAAAAAAAAAAAATTAGCCGGGCGTGTTGGCGGGCGCCTGTAGTCCCAGCTACTCGGGAGGCTGAGGCAGGAGAATGGCGTGAACCCGGGAGGCGGAGCTTGCAGTGAGCCGAGATCGCACCACTGCACTCCAGCCTGGGGGACAAAGATTCCGTCTCACAAAAAAAAAAAAGAAAAAAAAAAAAAAAAAAAAAAAAAAAACCAACACAACTCACAGTGATTTAAATGATTTTGAGTGTTTGGCAATTAACCATAAAAGACCACAATTTAATGTGCCTCTGCAGAAATAATTTTAAATGAACTTAATAATCATAGCCGCCCTTCATTGAACATTTTCTCTTTGTGCCAGGCCCCAAAGGCTTCATATCTGTTGTCACAATGTCTCCAACAAATAGGTACTATTAGGCCCATATTAGATGAGAAAAACTCAGAGGTTCAGAGAGGTTGAGTAAAATGCCCAAGATCAACCAGCTAGCAAGCAGTAGAGTGGAATTTCGAGCACCTGGTCAAACCTGTGAGCTTCCCCTCCCTGTTAGTCCACTCTTTATACATTTCCTCTTCTCTCTCTCTTTCTCTTTCTCTTTTATTTATTTATTTATTTGTTTTTTTTTGAGAAGGAGCCTTGCTCTTGTTGCCCAGGCTGGAGAGCAGTGGTGTGATCTTGGCTCACTGCAACCTCCGCCTCCCAAGTTCAAGCAATTCTCCTGTCTCAGCCTCCTGAGTAGCTGGGACTACAGGTGCCTGCCACCACGCCTGGTTAATTTTTGTATTTTTAGTAGAGATGGGGTTTCACCATACTGGTCAGGCTGGTCTTGTACTGCTGACCTCAGGTGATCCACCTGCCTGGGCCTCCCAAAGTGCTGGGATTACAGGCGTGAGCCACCGCGCCTGGCCTCTCTTTCTCTCTTTTAAAGACAGGATCTCAGGCTGGGTGCAGTGGCTCACGTCTGTAATCCCAGCACTTTGGGAGGCCGAGGTGAGTGGATCATGAGGTCAGGAGTTCGAGACCAGCCTGACCAACATGGTGAAACTCTGTCTCTACTAAAAATACAAAACATTGGCTTGGCATGGTGGGGCATGCCTGTAATCCCAGCTACTTGGGAGGCTGAGGTAGGAGAATCGCTTGAACCTGGGAGACGGAGGTTGCAGTGAGCTGAGATCACACCACTGCACTCCAGCCTGGGTGACAGAGCGAGACTCTGTCTCAAAAAAACAAAACAAAACAAAAAACAAAACAGGATCTCACTCTGTTTCCCAGGCTGGGGTGCAGTAGCATGATCATAGCTCACTGCAGCCTCAGAACTCCTAGGCTCAAGTGATCTTCTTGCCTCAGCTCCTCCAACAAGCTGGGACCATGGGCACCCAGCTAATTTTAAATTTTTTTGTAGAGATAAGATCTCACTGTATTGCCCAGGTTGGTCTCAAACTCCTGGGCTTAAAGTGATCCTCCTGCCTCGGCCTCCCAAAGTGCTGGGATTACAGGCATGCAGTTCTCCTTTCTCTCTTTGTCATAGTAAGATTTTCTTTCCTTGAGTGTCCTTTAATTAATATGAAATGGAATAGTCTTGCAGAACTGGCAAAATGATGTGACCAGTGGAGATTTCCTATATTGCCTGGTTATGTAGCTTCCCTTGAAGTTCCAGGCACACACAACGGCCTGTGATAATAGCAAAACACCATGTTCCGTCTTCTCACCCCCTCTCCCAGTTCCATTTAGTGATCACTAACTTTGGACTTCTCAATACTGGTCTTTGGGTCAGTAGTGTTATCTTTTTCATTTCACAGCTCAGGTAACGGAGGCCTTGGAAGGAGACTCTGCGTCAGGTCACCCAGCAGAGATCAGCAATCCCTGGCTCACTGAGGAGGTTTGGTAAGTTGCCATCATCTTCACCATGACTCAAATGCACATAACCCCGGAGGGAGAAAAGTGGGTGAACATCACATAGCGACATCAAAATGCTAATCCTTGCCACCCCCCTTTGTTTTTCATTTTACGAACGTATTGTTGTCGTGTTTGTTTAATTCACTAGGCCAGAGTGCCCTGTATGTTTATAAGCACAAATGTCCTCAGAGGACTCCCACAGCCAAAAGGAATGACAGAGGTGTATTTGAATGATTTCAATGAAACTCTTTTAATACTGATTTCATGAAAATGTCTGGCGGTGGGTTCTTCCTGTAGCGTTACTGCATATCATCAACTAGAATGCATCCCCCTGCCCTTCACACATACAATTTAACATGTCTGAAATTCGGCACACCTTATGCAAACAGGTCTGGTGAAATACAGCATTTCTCTGATAATCCCCAAATGACCAGCATTAAGTATTCCCTACATTCTATTTTTCACACAATACAAATGGTTTTTTTTTTCTGTTCAGAGGGTTGAATTTTTAAGGGTAAGAAATGTATGGTCTGATGAGTAGCTGATTAGTGAGAAGTCTGTGCTTACCAAAGAAAGAATTTAGGTTTCTTTTTTTGTTTTTGTTTTTGAAACGAAGTCACATTATCACCCAGGCTGGAGTGCAGTGGCATGATCTCGGCTCACTGCAACCTCTGCCTCCTGGGTTTATGTGATTTTCCTGCCTCAGCCTCCCGAGTAGCTGGGACTGACTACAGGCATGCACCACCACACCTGGCTAATTATTGTATTTTTAGTCGAGATGGGGTTTCACCATGTTGGCCAGGCTGGTCTCAAACTCCTGACCTCAAGTGATCTGCCCACCTCAGCCTCCCAAAGTGCTGGGATTACAGGCATGAGCCACCGCACCCAGCCAGAATTTAGTTTTCTAATACTGAAAGAAAAACTTTTTTTTTTTTTGGTGACTTCATATGATGGTCTTGAGATGAGCACCCCAAGGGCCTTGTAAATAGTGGGCGCTGGCACTCAGAACAGCCCATGTGAGATGATGAAGCAGGCTTCCAGACATAAGATCCCAGAATCAGACACTCATCCAGGGTTCCCCTCCTGCAATCAGTGGGTAGGAGTTTGCAATGAAAATACCCCATGCTATGTCCCAGAATGACTCGTTCATTTATCCGTGAAAGCAGAGTCCAAATCCATGTTCATGTTAAATGTGCAGAAAAATAGCATCTTGAGAGTTAATGCCACAGAATGGGCATGATTCCCTAAGCCACATTTGCCTGACTGAGACAGACTTTAACATTTGCAAAACCTCCATGTTATGAGACCCTATAGGTGATAGTACGTGATCTGTAGGGATACAAGTAAATTCATTAACAAACATTTTTTGAGCACCTGCTATGTGCCAGGCTCTGTGCTAGGCTCTGTGTTAGATGCAGCATAATTAAGAAGTAATTAGGACAGAAAGGATTGCTGTCCCCACAGGGCTACTTTAGTAGTCACAGCAGATATTAAATAATACATTAACAGAGTAATGAGTGGGCTGATGAAGAACTGTAAGGAGTTAAGAGTTTAAAACAAGAAAACCGAAGCTAGCCACTCACACCTGCAATCCCTGCACATAGGGAGGCCAGGATGAGAGGATCACTTGAGCTCAGGAGTTCAAGACCAACCTGGGCAACATAATGAGACCTGTCTCTACAAAAACTTTAAAAATTGTCATCCCATTCTCTATTGGAAAATAAAAAAATTAGCTGGGTGTGCTGGCACGCACCCATAGTCCCAGCTACTTGGGAGGCTGCAGTGAGAGAATTACTTAGGCCTGGGAGGTTGAGGCTACAGTCAGCCAAGATTGCGTCACTGCAGTCTAGCCAGGGCAATAGAGCAAGACCCTATTTCGAAAAAATAAATAAATAAAAACAAGAGGACCTAACAGAATCTGAGTCAGGAGGTGACTATTGGGAAGGTTGCTTGGAGTTTGAGTGGCGTTCTAACTGAAACCTGGAGGATAGGCAGAGGGGGATTGGAGACAGGCGGCAGTGGCTACATTAAACAGCCTGTGCAGGGTCCCAGTGTGGAGAGAGTGTTGGGGTCAAGGAATAGCATGAGCTATGGGGGGAAAGGGAAAGGGAGAGGGAGAGTGGCTTCAGGTGAACAGGTGTCTCTTGTAAAATGAAAACTTAGTCAAATTTCTGGAAGAATCTTTAAAACCTCTTAAAGAGATTGATTTCAGACTGATGATCAGATTTTTTTGTTTTTGTGGTTCAGACAGAAATCTTACCTTGTGTATCAACATTATTCCCTAGAGTTAGAGCCCAAGTCTTGCTCCCCTGCTAATCCTTTGAATTCTCCCCAAATCTATGTTCTTAATTTACCTCACCTACCTCCCCCAGGAAGGTAATCAGCTTCTAGTAAGAGGTAGTTTTCACAGACAATGTGTCCACATTTCTTCGTCTCTGCATCCTTGATGGCATCCGGGAAAGGTGATCATCGACGTAGTCAATGTATGTGTACGATTCTCCCACCAAAGGCAGGATTTAAAAAATAATGCTTTAAATAGAATGAGCAGAGGCAGCTACTTGAACCAGCTACTTGACTCTACTTGTGCTTTGAACAGTGTGAGATTCTCAGGTTTCAAACCTTAGTGCTCTTTGTTGACATTTTCTTTTTCTTTTCTTTTTTTTTTTTTTTTGAGACAGAGTTTTGCTCTTGTTGCCCAGTTGGAGTGCAGTGGTGCCATCTCGGCTCATTGCAACCTCCACCTCCCAGGTTCAAGCAATTTTCGTGCCTCAGCCTCCCGAGTAGCTGGGATTATAGGCATGTGCCACCACACCGGCTAATTTTTTGTATTTTTAGTAGAGATGGGGTTTTCACCATGTTGGCCAGGCTGGTCTCGAACTCCTGACCTCAGGGAATCCACCCACCTCGGCCTCCCAAAGTGCTGGGATTACAGGCGTGAGCCACTGCACCCAGCCTATGTTGACATTTTCTATCAAGAGTACTGCTGAGCTGGGGCCCTTTCGCCAGTTACTGAAGTGACGGATGCAGAAATGTATACATGTTCATGTATACACACAAGGAACCCTAATTCCATGGAATTGGCCTTCTCAAGCTTGCTGCATTCTCGGTTATGAGTAAATTTGATGCAATTTTTTTTTTTTTTTTTTTTTTTTTTTTTTTTTTTTTTCGGTTTTGAGTAAATTTGTATGCAATTTTTTTTTTTTTGAAGAAAATCTTTCTCTGTCACCTAGGCTGGAATGCAGTGGTGCAATCAGGGCTCACCGCAGCCTCGAACTCCTGGGCTCAAGCAATTCTCCCTCCTCAGCCTCATGAGTAGCTGGGCCCAGCTAATTTTTAATTTTTTATAGAGATGAGGTCTCGCTATGTTTCCCAGGCTGGTCTTGAACTCCTGGGCTCAAGTGATCCTCCTGTCTTAGCCTCCCATACTGCTGGGATTGCAAGTGTGACCCACTGTGCCTGGCTTGATTCAAAAAAAGTCCAGGTCATTACCTGACTTTCTTTGAGATGTTTATTTGTTTTATGACCTTATATAGATCTTATTTCACAATACAAAGAATAGAATGAGGACATTATATATGATTTATATCAATAAGTTCGACATTTAGGTTGTATGGAAAAATTCCTGGCAAAACATAAATAATGAATCTTAAAGTTAGCTGATTAAAAAAACCAAATAAATAAATAAATAAAATATATAAATTAAAAAACCCAACTGAAGGAGAAAAAAACCTATATAGTTCTATAAGGAAAAAAAATAGTAGAGTTTTGCGGGGCGCGGTGGCTCACGCTTGTAATCCCAGCACTTTGGGAGGCCGAGGCGGGCAGATCATGAGGTCAGGAGATCGAGACCACGGTGAAACCCCGTCTCTACTAAAAATACAAAAAAATTAGCCGGACGTGTTGGCGGGCGCCTGTAGTCCCAGCTACTTGGGAGGCTGAGGCAGGAGAATGGCGTGAACCCGGGAGGCGGAGCTTGCAGTGAGCCGAGATTGCGCCACTGCACTCCAGCCTGGGCGACAGAGCGAGACTCCGTGTCAAAAAAAAAAAAAAAAAATTGTAGAGTTTTTTTCCCCATTGTTCCCCATTTATTATTATTATTATTATTTTTTTTTTTTTTTGAGACAGTTTCACTCCTGTTTCCTAGGCTGGAGTCAATGGCGCGATCTTGACTCACTGCAACCTCCACCTCCTGGCTTCAAGCAATTCTCCTGCCTCAGCCTCTTGAGTAGCTGGGATCACAGGCATGCGCCACCATGCCTGGCTAATTTTGTATTTTTAGTAGACGGGGTTTCTCCATGTTGGTCAGGCTGGTCTTGATCTCTTGACCTCAGGTGATCCTCCTACCTTGGCCTCCCAAAGTGCTGGGATTACAGGGGTGAGCCACCATGCCCAGCCTGTGTATTTTTAACAAAGAATTTTAAAATCCTTCTTATATGCTCTTTTGGTTAATTTCTTTTTTAAATTTTATTTTATTTCATTGACAAATAATAATTGTACATATTCATGAGGTACATAGTGATGTTTTGAGACATACCATGTAAAGTGTTTAGATTGGGGCCTTGATTTTTCTCAAGCCACAGCAAGCATATTTTCCTTGATCAACGTGGCACCTGAAGTTAGATGGTGGCGATCTGTAGGAAAGATTAGGGCAAGAAATTCCACAGGGCTCCTGATGGGAACTTTAAGTAAAATAAAAGTAGTAAAACATTTGGAGTCCTTACCCTTTCCTACTAATCATAGCCTAGATTTTCATTCCAAGTAAGTTAATAAATTAAGAGGTAGATATTATTTAACTCACAAGTTGAAAATGCAAGTTGCATTTGAAAAGGAGGAAAACGTGGTCTGCTGAAGACATTGTTTCTTTGGTAAATGGCTCTTCATATTTTGGAATTGTAGCTCATTTAGTGAAAGCATAGATCTCTTAGAAATAGATTTTCCTAAAATCCCTATCCTAATAACCTAATAATTACTAGAAGATATATCTTTTTTTTTTTTTTTTTTTTTTTTTTGAGACAGAGTCTTCTTGCTCTGTCACCCAGGCTGGAGTGCAGTGGCACAATCTCAGTTGACTGCAACCTCTGCCTCTCAGGTTCAAGTGATTCTCCTGCCTCAGCCTCCCGAGTAGCTGGGATTATAGGCACCCGCCACCATGCCTGGCTAATTTTTGTATTTTTAGTAGAGATGTGTTTCACCATGTTGGCCAGGCTGGTCTCGATCTTCTGACCTCAGGTGATCCACCTGCCTTGGCCTCCCAAAGTGCTGGGATTACAGGCACAAGTCATCGTGCCTGGCTTAGAAGATGTACCTTTTGGAAAATGGCCTCCTCATCATTTTGTTTCAAAAAGGCAGACTCTAACCCAATTAAGACTTCAGGTAAAACTCATGTGGTCCATATGAGGGATGCTTACTAAAGAGCAAATACACCCAAAGGTCAAACAACTGAGCTAAAAGACATTGACTTTTCCTTGGCCAACCACTGGTAGGGAACTGTCACAAAATGACGCCAGGCTGCTCAAGGCAATCCCAAGAGGCAGCTTCTAAAAACGAGTTTTCTGCTTCTTCACTTGAAAATGGAAGAGATTCTTTTTTTCCATTACACATTACTTGGTACTGTTTATTTTGTACAACGTAGCTTTTTACTACAAAGAAGGGGAAAGTGGCCTATAATTTAATTTGATTTAAATTAAATCAACATAGGACCATCATATAAAAATACTGGAACAAGTGTGTGAGGGATACAAGGATAAATCAGACACTATCCTGGCCCCAGCAGAGTTTAAGAATGAGCATTTAAACATTTAGTTAATAAGAAACATGGCTGGGCACAGTGGCTCACATCTGTAATCTCAGCACTTTGGGAGGCCAAGGCAGGCAGATCTTTTGAGGTCAGGAGTTCGAAACTGACTGGCCAACATGGTGAAACCCTGTCTCTATTAAAAATACAAAAAAATTAGCTGGGTGTTGTGGTGCACATCTGTAATCTCAGCTACTTGGGCTGAGGCAGGAGAATCACTTGAACCCAGGAGGCGGAGGCTGCAGTGAACCAAGATTGTGCCACTGCACTCCAGCCTGGACAACAGAGCAAGACTCCGTCTCAAACAAACAAACAGACAAACAAACAAAAAACAAGAAAAGGCTGGGCGCCATGGCTTACACCTGTAATCCCAGCACTTTGAGAGTCCAAGGCAGGCAGATCACAAGGTCAAAAGATCAAGACCATCCTGGCCAACGTAGTGAAACCCTGTTTCTACTAAAAATACAAAAATTATCTGGCTGTGGTGGCGTGTGCCTCTAGTCCTAGCTACTTGGGAGGCTGGGACAGGAGAATCGGTTGAACCCGGATGGCAGAGGTTGCAGTGAGCTGAGATCGTGCCACTGCACTCCAGCCTGGCGACAAAGCAAGACTCTCATCTCAAAAAAAAAAAAAAAGAAAAAAGAAACAATACCAATAAAACAAGAGTGAATTAGATCAAGGAGCATCCTACCTCACATATGTAATGGTATATTTGAAAATGCAGTAGAAGTTACTGGATCCGTTTTCTCATCTGTATCCAGATTTGCCAAGGAGTATATTCACTACCCTCTTGTCTGGACCTCTCCCTTTTCTTTCCTTCTACCTGATCTCTGATCAAATTCGACGTCAGTGTTAATTTAGGTATGGAGCCTGCTGGTATTGAAAACTTATGCAAAAGTAACCCTGAAGTCCTTTGCTGTTTATAAGCATAAATGTATAATTACCACTATGATGCAGACTGAAGAACTTTCCAAGACTTGATGTAGCTGGGCATGGTGGCACACGCCTGTAGTCCTAGCTACTTGGGAGGCTGAGGCATGAGGACCACTTGAGTCCAGGAGTTCGAGCCTGCAGTGAGCTATGATTTATGATTGTGCCACTGCACTCCAGTCTGGGCAAAACAGTGACACCCCATCTAAAAAAAAAAAGAAGAAGAAGAAAAAAGACTTGTCAGAGTAATTGGGCCGAATTTACATTTAGCCCATTGTGAATACAGACAACCAGTGACTTCATCACAAAGCCTTCCTGTAAAAGCTAAGATGGTGCCGAGATCTGCTTTCTGGACCCAGACAGATATTTGGAAAAATGGTCTTTGGTAGAGTGTAAGAGCAGTGAGTTTAAGGCTAATTCCAAACTTAATGATTTGCCCTTTTAAAATTAGTTCATCAGCCTGGGCAACACAGTGAGATCGTGTCTCTACAAAAAATTTAAAAATTAGGCCAGGTATGGTGGCTCACGCCTGGAATCCCAGCACTTTGGGATGCTGCGGCAGGCAGATTGCTTGAACCCAGGAGTTCAAGACCAGCCTGGGCAATGGTGAAACCCTATCTCTACAAAAATTAGCCAGGTGTGGTGGCTTGCACCTGTAGCCCCAGCTATTCAGGAGGCTCTCCTGACCCTGAGGCTCAGTCGAGGCTGCAGTGAGCTGAGATGGAGGCACCACACTCCAGTCTTGGAGACAGAGAGAGATGCTGTCTTAAAAAAAAAAAGTAGCTGGTCATGGTGGTGCATCCCTGTAGCCCTAGCTACTTGTGAGGCTGAGGTGGGAGGATTGCTTGAGCCTGTGAGGTCAAGGCTGCAGTGAGCCTGCATGATTATGCCACTGCACTCCAGCCTGGGCAACAGAGTGAGACCCTGTCTCAAAAATAAATAACATAAAATAAAATTAGTTCATTCATGTGGGCAAAAGTTTCATAGATCTAGTGGTTAGTTACTTCGTGTGCTCTTTGATGTCTTGCTATTTGCCGAACAAGATAACCTATTTTCAAAACTGAAAAGGCAGGCTGGGCGCAGATCACTTGAGATCAGGGGTTTGAGACCAGCCTGGCCAACATGGTGAAACCCCCCATCTCTACTAAAAATACAAAAACTTAGCCTGGTGTGATGGCAGGTGTCTGTAATCCCAGCTACTCAGGAGGCTGAGGCAGGAGAATTGATTGAACCTGGGAGGCAGAAGTTACAGTGAGCCGAGATCATGCCACTGCTCTCTAGCCTGGACGACAGAGCGAGACTCTGTCAACAACAGCAACAACAATAAAAAAAAAAAACACAAAAAACACCAAAAACTGCAAAGGCAGAGAGGTGGATATGAGCCATGATTCAACCAATAACATGGCAGAGAAGCAGACAATTGCCTACAAAAGGAGGCCTGTCTACCTAAACGGAAGAGGTCTGGACCCACCATAGAGGGAGAAAAAGAAAATTGTGGGCATCAACAAAGTGTATGTGTCTTTTGGCAGAATAACAGGTCAATAATGGCTTTATGCTTTGTAGGATGGTATTTAATGCTCTAGAAAGCAAAGAGAATACTCCAAGGTTATGAAGCCGAAATTGGTAGCTAATGTCAGCGTTGAACCTCGAGGCAAATTTCATGGGTGATACTTAAATGTCACCCCTGTAGTTTCCAAGAACAAGGTCTCCAAGCCAGTCATTAGACATGCATCAAAGTTCTGCTGAGGTGGGGCCTCATCCCAGGCTGCACTTTGGGTAAAGCAGGTTTGCCCCAGGTGTGTCAGCGGTTGCTGTACCGTGGGCAGACAGAAATAGAATGTCTGACATTCACTTTAGCCATGCTCATTGGTTTCTGTGCAGGTATTGCCTGCCAAGAAGTAACAGTATGAGAACAGCCACACTGCTTTCATAAAGAATGACAAAATTTCTATGTCTGCAAAGTAAATGAGTTCTTTGAAACTAAGAACAAGGTCAGCAAAATACAAGTGACACCTCAAGCAAAGAATGAAGTGGGCATTGAAATACCATACCAGAGGCTGGGCGCAGTGGCTCACGCCTGTAATCCCAGCACTCTGGGAGGCCAAGGCGGGTGGATCACCTGAGGTCAGGAGTTTGAGACCAGCCTGGCCAACATGGTGAAGCCCCATCTCTATGAGTGGAAAAAAAAAACATAAGAGGCCAGGCGTGGTGGCTCACGCCTGTAATCCCAGCACTTTGAGAGGTCAAGGTTGGCGGATCATAAGGTCAGGAGTTCAAGACCAACCTGGCAACATAGTGAAACCCTATCTCTACTCAAAATACAAAAACTGGCCGGGGGTGGTGGCAGGCGCCGGTAATCCCAGCTACTCGGTAGACTGAGGCAGGAGAATCGCTTGCCCCGGGAGGTGGAGGTTGCAGTGAACTGAGACTGCGCCACTGCACTCCAGCCTGGGCGACAGAGCAAGACTCCATCTCAAAAAAAAAAAAAAAAAAAAAAGATTAAAAAAAAAAAGAGATTGATGTATGGCAAAACCAAGGCTGGGAGTTCAGGCCCCACAGAATACCCAGGTCTAGAACTCCTGTCTTTGGAAACTAATTCTCTTTTCTCCTCACCCCCCTGCCTCACTTAACGATGTCTTTCACAGCCTTTCCTCTTCATTCACACTACCACCTTCCTAGTTCAAGTCATACTTTGAGGCATAATCCCTAAATTACTGCACTGGCCAGAGAAGGAGGAAAAAAAGTGTAAGAAACCACATCAAAATGTCATCTGTGGTTGGTAGACATCTGATTTTAACTTTTTCTATGTCTGCTTTTCTGAGATTTATACATTTTACATAATAAGCAAATTTTACGTTCCTAAGGAAAAACGCACATCATTACTGGCACAACCTTCACCCTGGTATCTGAGTGCATGTCCATTATACAACCTATCTGTGCCTAGCTATCAGAGCTGCCTTTCTAAAATGTGTTCTCCAGGCTCCTGCTTAAACCCTCAGGGTGTCCTGGAATTTCAGAGTCATAACCCAGACCCACCCTTCCGCCTATCCCCTATCTCCAACCACACCCAACCCAACCCTCTCTGCTTGGCAGGCCAGCATCCTCCTTGTCCTAGGACCAGGGGAGCTCCATTCAGCTCCTTCGCGGCTACTCTCCTCTATACAGAGAACCCCATACTCTCTGTCCTTTCCCCTTTATCTCTCCAGATGTTATCCTTTGAAGCTCAGCTAGTCTACGGCCAGACCACCCTGATCACTCCCGATCTTATCTGAAGCTCAGCTTAATTCCTTCCTTCTCCAGGTCACCTTTGTCACCTTTTTTTATCTGCATCGGGAACGGCAAACAGGTTTCGTTTTATGTAAACCAAGTCCATGCCATTGACGGTGGTTGCATAGAGAATTCTATTTTATTTATTTATTCCAGAGTCTTACTCTGTCACCCAGGCTGGAGCGCACTGCCGCGGTCATGGCTCACTGTAGCCTCTACCTCCAGGGCTCAAACAGTCCTCCTGCCTCAATTCCTGAGTAGCTGGGACTACAGGCATGCACCCCCATGCCCAGCTAATTTTGTTTGCTTTTTGTAGAGACAGGTCTCACTATGTTGCCCAGGCTGGCCAACTCCTGGGCTCCAAGGATCCTCCTACTTCAGCCTCCCAAGGTGCTAGGGTGGCAGGTGTGAGCCACCATGCCTCGCCTTGCATGGAGAATTCTGAAAGCCTGCCCATGTTGAAAGGAAAAAGAGTCCTGTGATTATAGTGGTTTTTGCCATAGGCAAAAGAAGGAAAAGTGACAGAATGAATGTGACATGTTTTTCATCCAGATTTATAATAATTCTTTTAGACCTGTGATGTCCAGTACGGAAGTCCCTAGCCACACATGGCTATTTAAATTCAGATTAAAAAGAAGAAAAATAGGGCCGGATGCGGTGGCTCACACCTGTAATCCCAGCACTTTGGGAGGCTGAGATGTGTGGATCACGAGGTCAGGAGTTCGAGACCAGCCTGGCCAGTATGTTGAAACCCCATCTCTACTAAAAATACAAAAATTAGCTGGGTGCGATGGTGTGCGCCTGTAGTCCCAGCTACTCAGGAGGGTGAGACAGGAGAATTGCTTGAAACCAGGAGGCGGAGGTTGCAGTGAGCCGAGATTGCACCACTGCACTATAGCCTGGGCAACAGAGGGAGACTCCATCTCGAAAAAAAGGAGAAGAAAAATAATAATTTAATTAAAATTAAGTACAGAAGATTCTCCACCTAGAATGTTTAAACTTCATGATCGTCCAGTCATGATGGCTCACCCCTGTAATCCCAGCACTTTGGGAAGCCAAGGTGGGCAGATCATCTGAGGTCGGGCGTTCCAGATTAGCCTGGCTAACATGGTGCAACCCCGTCTCTACTAAAAATGCAAAAATTAGCCAGGTGTAGTGGCACACGCCTGTAATCCCAGCTCCTCGGGAGGCTGAGACAGGAGAATTGCTTGAACCCGGGAGGCGGAGGTTGCAGTGAGCCGAGATCACACTACTGCAATCCAGCCTGGGTGATAGAGTGAGACTCCATCTCAAAAAAAAAAAGAAAAAAGGATCTAATATCCTTAAAATCCATCGTGAAGTTTATTTACTTTTAATTTTTATTTATTTATTTTTTATTTTTTAGGTGGAGTCTCACTCTGTCGCCCAGGCTAGAGTGCAGTGGCACGACCTCGGCTTACTGCAACCTCCACCCTCCGGGTTCAGGCAGTTCTCCTGTTTCAGCCTCCCAAGTAGCTGGGATTACAGGTGCGTGCCACCACACCTGGCTAATTTTTGTATTTTTAGTAGAGAGAGGGTTTTGCCATGTTGGCCAGAGTGGTCTCAAGCTCTTCAGGTGATCTGCCCACCTCGGCCTCCCAAAATGCTGGGATTACAGGTGTGAGCCACCATGCCCCGCCTTAGATGCCTTTTTTTTTTTTTTTTTGTGACAGAGTCTCCTGTCACCCAGGCTGGAGTGCAGTGGCGCGATCTTGGCTCACTGCAACTTCTGCCTCCCAGATTCAAGTAATTCTCCTGCCTCAGCCTCATGAGTAGCTGGGATTACAGGCATGCACCACCATGCCCAGCTAATTTTTATTTTTAGTAGAGACAGGGTTTCACCATGTTGGCCATGGTTGGCCCAGCTGGTCTCAAACTCCTGACCTCAGGTGATCTGTCCACCTTGGCCTCCCCAAAGTGTTGGAATTACAGGCGTGAGCCACCTTGCCTGGCCACATTTTTGACTTATGATATTTTTTACTTATGATGGGGTTAATGGGAAGTGGCCCATTGTAAGTCAAGGAACACCTGTAAAATTAAAAATTTTTAATATGGTAGCCAGTGGCACATTTCAAGTGCTTAATAGCCATATGTGGCTACTGGCTACTATCCTGATAGCAGCAAAGATACAGAACCTTTCCACCATTACAGAGTTATATGAGATGGCCCTGTTTATTATTTCTTTCTTTATTATTTATTTTTGAGACAGAGTCTCCCTCTGTCACCCAGGCTAGAGTGCAGCGGCATGATCTTGGCTCACTGCAACCTCCACCTCCTGGGTTCAAGCAATTATCCTGCCTTAGCCTCCTAAGTAGCTGTGGCCACAGGCGCACGCCACCATGTGCAGCTAATTTTTGTTTTTGTTTGTTTCTTTTTGAAACAGCGTCTTACTCTGTCACCCAGGCTGGAGTGCAGTGGCACGATCTCGGCTTACTGCAACCTCCACCTCCCAGGTTCAAGCAATTCTCCTGCCTTTGCCTCCCGAGTAGCTGGGATTACAGGTGCATGCCACCATGCTTGGCTAGGTTTTGTATTTTTAGTAGAGATGGGTTTTCACCATATTGGCCAGGCTGGTCTCGAACTCCTGACCTCAGGTCTCCCAAGTGCTGGGATTACGGTGGCTCCCATTTTAGATATGTAGTTATATGACAATGCAAGGAAGAATATATTTGCTTAGTGTGTGTGCCTTGTTTTCTCAGTGAGAGACCAAAAGGGTTTGTTTTTTTTTTTTTTTTTTTTTTTTAAGACAGTCTCACCCTGTCGCCAGGGTGGAGTACAGTGGCACAATCTCAGCTCACTGCAACCCCAGCTTCCTGGTTTCAAGGGATTCTCCTGCCTCAGCCTCCCAAGTAGCTGGGACTACAGGCGTGCCACCACGCCCAACTAATTTTTGTATTTTTAGTAGAGATGGGGTTTCACCATTTTGGCCAGGATGGTCTTGATCTCTTGACCTTGTGATCTGCCCGCCTTGGCCTCCCAAAGTGCTGGGATTACAGGCGTGAGCCACCACACCTGGCCCAAAACATTTCTATGTGCAGTAATCTTCGCTTACATTTATTTTGTAACCTTAGTGCACCTAACCAGTGCTGGATATATAAGAAATACTTTGTAAGTATTTGTTGAATTGATTTTTTAGTACTTAGTGGGCAGTGCACCATTAAAGTGTATGAATTTTGAAATAGGAAACCAAGTTTCTGGCCCCTTCTCTTCTGCAAACTAGCATGTGACTTAGAATATCTCATTTAACTGAAGCAGGTCAGTTTCCTCAAGGGTAAACAGTTGTAGACTGGACTATATTGGAAGATTCTTCCAGGTTTGGAATTTTGTGGTACATATGGAGTATTCACTTTTAAATAAAAATATACACCCCCCCATCCCCCAAACACCCACACACACACACACACACACACACACAATGAAAAGTAGCAGGTTAAAAAATATTCTAGCTTATTTTAAACTTCATTTGTCCTAGGAGGCTGAGGCAGGCTTATTGGTTGAGGTCAGGAGTTCGAGACCAGCCTGGCCAACATGGTGAAACCCCATCTTTACTAAAAATACAAAAGTTAGGCCAGGTGCAGTGTCTCATGCCTGTAACCCCAGCATTTTGGGAGTCCAAGGCAGGTGGATGACTTGAGGTCAGGAGTTCAAGACCAGCCTGGCCAACATGGTGAAACCCTGTCTCTACTAAAATATACAAAAGAAAAAAAAAATTGCCAGGTGTGATCTCAGATACTTGGCAGGCTGAGGCAGGAGGATCACTTGAATCTGGGAGGCGGAGGTTGCAGTGAGCCGAGATCACACCACTGCACTCCAGCCTGAGCAACAGAGCTAGATTCAGTCTCAAAAAAAAAAAAAAAAAAAAAAAAAACTTAGCCAGGTGCGGTGGCATACGCCTGTAGTCCCAGCTACTTGGGAGGCTGAGGTGGGAGGATTGCTTGAACCCAGGAGGTGGAGATTGCAGTGAGCCAAGATCACGCCACTACACTGCAGGGTTGCTGCCTGGGCAAGAGAGAGTGAGACTGTCTCAAAAAATAAAATAAAAATAAAACAAACAAAAAACCAACAACTTCATTTATCTAATTTTCCAAAGATATAAGCCTAGCATTTCAGGATTAAATTCTCTGCCACAGCTACAGCTGAATTGGGCAAGTCAGATGGAGAGGTAGTTGCCTTCGTCAAACCTGGTGAGGTTTTATACTATTTTTAGTCTCACTGCATGCAGCAGTCACCAGTCAATGCTGCCAACCCTTTTCCATTGCTCTAAGTCAGGCATCAGTAAACTGTGGTTTATTGTCTGTTTATATATGGCCCTCTAGCTAATGGTTTTTACATTTTTAAAGGGTTGCAAAAAAAAAAAAAAAAAAAAAGAACCAGACTGGGCAGCACAGTGAGACCCTGTCTCTACAGAAAATAAAAAAATTAGCCAAGTGTAGTGAAGCACACCTGCAGTCTACTCAGGAGGCCGAAGCAGGAGGATCCCTGGAGCCAGGGAGGTTGAGGCTGCAGTGAGCTGTTATGGCACCACTGTCCTCCAGTCTGGGTGACAGAGGGAGATCCTGTCTCAAAAACAAAAAACAAAAACCCCAAAAACAAAGAAACAAATGAAAAAATAATATGTAACAGAAACCACATGGTTTGCAAAGCCTATAGTATTTACCTAGCCTATGACAGAAATGTTTGCCATCCCCTGTACTCAGTGACTTTCCTGTACAGACCCAACCATTTTTTAAGGCGAGTCGTTTTCTGAAGTGTTATAAGGTCCTGTGACTTAAACACCGTGGAATTAAACTCCGTCTTGTCTATGGTTTAGAAAGAACTCTGAAGACAGGGAAGGGCAGCCAGGCTGGCGGGGAGTAGACGGGGACCCTCGGCTTGATCAGCTTTGTATTGAAATACTACAAAGTAGGCAGGACCCCGTGTTCTGAAGGCAGAAAGCGAGTCGTTGGATCCAGAGTCTGTGTGTTCTGGTCTTGGCTTTGGGAATTTGATGAGTCACGGTTTCTGGCTGTGTCCTTCTTGACTTACAGCTTTCACAAGAATGAATTCTGAAGGCCCCATGAAGGGGGAGAGTTGTGAGAATCGTCATCTATGATTGGTCCATGCTTGCATTTCAGTTTGTCCTTCTTTTTCTTTTTCTTCTTGCTGCCTCTCCTTTCAGCACTCTGGGGATCTAGATTGGATGGGCAGCTAAAGGGACTGAAATGAAGAGGCAAGAGCCAAACTTCAGGCCCTAGAGCAGGGCTGGGCCAGTATCTGAATTCTGATAGCAGCACTGCCAGGCAGCCCCAGGGCAAATGCAAAGTTGATTGGTTTTTCTTAAGAACTCTTACTTTTCTTTCTGATGCTCACTGCCAGGTGTCCAAGGGCCCTGGAGCTTCCCAAATCTCCTTTCTACTTAAGCCTATTCCCTAGGTTTTTACCAAGCCTTGGTTTTTAAAAGGCACCTCTTCTTAGTTACCAAAAAACTCCAGTTTTGGCATTTTTTGCCCTATTTATCCTTTTTTCCCCCTCCTCTCCTTGTCCCATTCTTTCCTCTAGGCTATTTTCAAAGTATACACAACTGCCTTTAGAATAATCCAGTGTGCCTCACCTTAATAAAAATCCAGATTTACAAAACAAAAATTATTTGAAAGGTGAATCTTTTAGTTAAAGAAATCTGGCCAGCCGGGCGCGGTGGCTCACGCTTGTAATCCCAGCACTTTGGGAGGCCAAGGCGGGCGGATCACGAGGTCAGGAGATCGAGACCACGGTGAAACCCCGTCTCTACTAAAAATACAAAAATAGCGGGGGGGGGGGGGGGGGGGGGGGGGGGGGGGGGGGGGGGGGAGATGGAGCCCGCTGGTAAAAAAAAAAAAAAAAAAAAAAAAAAAAAAACCCTCTACAAAAAATACAAAAAATTAGCCGGGCGTGGTGGCGGGCGCCTGTAGGTAGTCCCAGCTACTCAGAGAGGCTGAGGCAGGAGAATGGCGTGAACCCGGGAGGCGGAGCTTGCAGTGAGCCGAGATCGCGCCACTGCACTCCAGCCTTGGTGACAGAGCGAGACTGCGTCTCAAAAAAAAAAAAAAAAAAAAAAATCTGGTCAATATGAAAGACTAGCATCTCTTTTTTAATGTTTATCACTTTGTTTGTTTGTTTGTTTGTGACAGTCTCACTCTGTGATCTGCAACCCCACCTCCTGGGTTCAAGCGATTCTCGTGCCTCAGCTTCCCTAGTAGCTGGGACTACAGGTGTGCTAACAGTCGTATTTTGTACTAATAAAATAGCTGGCTAATTTTTGTATTTTTAGTAGAGACAGGGTTTCGCCATGTTGGCCAGGCTGGTTTCAAACTCCTGGCCTCAAGCAATCTGCGCACCTTGGCCTCCCAAAGTGCTGGGATTACAGACCTAAGCCATCATGCCTGGCCATGTTTATCACTTTCTACATTTCATTATAGCAAGCGGTAACTAGGGGAGGTCCCCTAGTTGCGTGCAAGCAGATTCATTTTTGTATTTGCAGATCACGTAACACAGTGAAATTCATAGCCTTACCCCCATACTGGATCATAAAAATATTTTACTTTCCCTATTTTGTTTACTATCGCCGGGGGCGGTGGCTCACGCCTGTAATCCCAGCACTCTGGGAGGCCGAGGCGGGTGGATCACGAGGTCAGGAAATCGAGACCATCCTGGCTAACACGGTGAAACCCTGTCTCTACTAAAAATACAAAAAAAAAAATTAGCTGGGCGCGGTGGCGGGCGCCTGTAGTCCCAGCTACTCGGGAGGCTGAGGCAGGAGAATGGCGTGAACCCAGGAGGCGAAGCTTGCAGTGAGCCGAGATAGTGCCACCACAGTCCGGCCTGGGCGAAAGAGCGAGACTCCGTCTCAAAAAAAAAAAAAAGGAAATGTTTACTATCAAGCCTGAGCTCATTCAATATATCCAGTGGCCTGGATCAGGATCATGTGAAAAACAGGACCTTGGCTTGCTTACAACGTTTGCATTTGTTTTGGTTGGTACAGATTCATTTGGATCAATTCCCAACTTATTCTCAAAGAAGATTCTAGCACAGTACCAGGCTCCCAGTGGCTTTTCATTCATAGTAATGAGCATTAGCCGAGCATGGTGACATGCGCCTGTAGTCCTAGCTACTCAGGAGGCTGAAGCAGGAGGATTGCTTGAGCCCAGGAGGTCAAGGCTGCAGTGAGCTGAGCGGTGTCTGTGCACCATTGCTGCATTCTAGAATTCCCAGCCCGGAACTATGCTGTTGTCGTGCCCAGGAAAGCATCCATGAGAAAAGTCTGTTCTGAGTCCGAATGCCGACTCCAGTTCTGGATAGAATTCCTTGACACACACGGCACTTCCAGCCTTGGTTTTCATGGTTGCTGTGATAGCAGAACACACAGCTGTGAAACAGGAGAAGATGAGCAACAGAAATTGACGTGCTAAAATGTGAGATGAAAATATGCAGAAAAGCCAACCATCTTTAGACATCTCATTTATTCAGAGTTCAGTGTAAGCCTAATAGGTACAAGCTGCGATTTTGGAGTCTGGTGGGTTCCAGTCTTGCTTTCCACCAATAATTAGCTTCACTTGACTTCTTTGGGTTTCCGCTTCCTCATTTGTATGAGAAAATAGGGATCATGAGAGTACTTGGTACATAAGATTTGGCACGAGGTTGTATATGTCGAGAATTTAGCACTGTGTCCAGTACACAGCAGGTGCTTAATAAATGTTCGTATTAGTGTTTTAGCACATGTGGGAGGGACATAGCCCAGTGCAGTGTTTCTCAAATTTTGGGGACTCTGGACATCTTCACAGACAGATAAGATACAGGGCATTCAATTAGCTATAACTTCAGATAAGCAGTAAATAACTTTTTAGTACAAATATTTCCCAAACATTGTATGGAACATATATGAAAATATTCATTTCTTATCTGAAATTCAAGTTTAATTGGGCACCCTGAAGTTTTATTTGCTAAATCCGACAACCCTGTTTTCCTTTTCTTTTCCTTTTTTTTTTTTTTTTTTTTTTTTGAGACAGGGCTTACTCTGTCACCCAGGCTGGAATGCAGTGGCGTGATTACTGCTCACTGCTGCTTCAACCTCCCAGGCTCAGGTAATCCTCTCACCTCAGCCTCCAAAGTAGCTGGGACCACAGGTGCATGCCACTATGCCTGGCTAATTTTTGGTATTTTTTTGTGGAGACAAGGTTTCACACGTCACCCTGGCTGATTTTTTTTTTTTTTTCTAGATGGAGTTTTGGTCTTGGCGCCCAGGCTGGAGTGCAGTGGCGTGATCTCAGCTCACTGCAACCTCTGCCTCCTGGGTTCAAGCAATTCTCCTGCCTGGCCTCCCGAGTAGCTAGGAGTACAGGTGCCTGCCACCACGCCCAGCTGATTTTTGTATTTTTCGTAGAGACAGGGTTTCACCATGTTGGCCGGGCTGGTCTCCAACTCCTAACCTCAGGCTATCTGCCCATCTTGGCCTCCCAAAGTGCTGGGATTATAGATAGCCACCACGCCTGGCCTACCACGGCTGATCTGAGCCCAAGCCAGGAGGGCTGGGATTACAGGCATGAGCCACTGTGCCCAGCCCTGTTTTTATATTCTTAAAAATTATTAACCAGGTGTGGTGGCTCATTCCTATAATCCCAGCACTTTGGGAGGCTGAGGCGGGTGGGTCACTTGAGGTCAGGAGTTCAAGATCAGCCTGGCCAACAGGGTGAAACCCTGTCTTTACTAAAAATATCAAAAATTAGCCAGGTGTGGTGGCGCATGCCTATAATCCTAGCTACTTGGGAGGCTGAGGCATAAGAATTGCTTGAACCCGGGAGGCAGAGGTTGCAGTGAGCCGAGATCATACCACTGCACCCCAGCCTGGGTGAGTGAGACTCTGTCTAAAAAAAAAAACAAAAAAAAGATTTTTGAGAAATGCAAAGTGCTTTTAAAGTGCTTTTATTTGGGTTCTATATATTGATATTTACTGCATTAGAAATTAAAATTAAGAAAAATATATTAATTCCTTTAACAAGAATAATAGTAAGCTCATTTTTTATGAAAATGTTTTCATTAAAAATAATTATATTTCCAAAAAAAAGTAGACAAAGAGAAGATCATGTTGTTTGTATTTTTTCAAATCTCTTTAATGATTGGCTTGATAGAAGTCAGTTGTATGCTCATATTTACTTCTGCTTCAATCTATTGAGGTATGTCATTTTCATTGAAGTTCTATAGGGAAAGAAAATTCAACCTCACAAAGATATGCAATTGGAAAAGGGAGGAATATTATAGTAGACTTTTTGGATTATTGTGAACATTCTTCTTTGATACTAAACCCAAACTCTACAAGAGGTAGATTTGTTTTGTTTTGTTTTGTTTAAGATGGAGTCTTGCTCTGTCGCCCAGGCTGGAGTGCAGTGGCACAATCTCAGTTCACTGCACCCTCCGCCTCCCAGCTTCAAGAGATTCCTGCCTCAGCCTCCCGAGTATCTGGGATTACAGGCGCCTGCCACCATGCTGAGCTAATTTTTGTATCTTTAGTAGAAACAGGGCTTCACCATGTTGGACAGGCTGGCCTCGAACTCCTGACCTCAGGTAATCTGCCAGCCTTGGCCTCCCAAAGTGCTAGGCTTACAGGCGTGAGCCACTGCACCCAGCCAAGAGGTGGTTTCTTAAAGGTTAGTTGCATGCGGAATCTGAAACCGTAGCAAGGAACTTTTCATGCTCTGTTACATTAAAATTGGTTGGTCCATCTTGAACTTTGAATGGACTGCTTACCCATGCATGATTCTGTAACATCATGGTTGGTTATTTGGAAAATATTGGTTCACTGAGTTGTGAAGATCTTCCAAATATTGAAACATTTCAGTATGTATTTTTAAAAATCCACATTTGTAAACGTCATAGCTGATCTCATGAGAAAAGTCTTTAATAACTGGCAAGAAGTCAAGCTCATGGTGATAAATGCAGGTTGCCCCCAAATTTTTTCTTCCTTTTTTTTCATTTTTAAAAATTATTTTTCTTCTCCTTGCACAGCAGGGCTAACTCATAGGCAGTACACCCAGAGTTAGCCAGGTTCCCCCATATTTAACTTTTGCTTGAAAGCTTGAATTTGATCGTTGGAAATCAATACTGTCTGTTGTGTTCTTTGAAGTGCCAGGGTCACTTCATTCATTTTCTAGAAAATGTCTGCTAAATATTCAAGTCTAAATAATCATAGTTTGTTTTATCAAGTAGTTTAGCCTGTGACTCTCAAGTGATTTTTCCTTGAGACAGCAATCGTAATTTGGTATACAGTAGAAGTGCTTTATCATACTTTCCATTTCATCACACAGAGTATTTTTAAAACATCTACTTGAATTGAGACTTAATTAAATAGGCTGGATGTGATGGCTCATGCCTGTAATCCCAGCACTTTGGGAGTCTGAGGCAAGTGGATCACCTGAGGTCAGGAGTTCAAGACCAGCCTGGCCAACATGGTGAAACCCCATCTCTAATAAAAATACAAAAATTAGCTGGATGTGGTAGCAGGCGCCTGTAATTCCAGCTACTTGGGAGGCTGAGGCAGGAGAATCACTTGAACCCAGGAGGTGGAGGTTACAGTGAGCCGAGATTGTGCCACTGCACTCCAGCCTGAGCAACAAGGAGACTCTGTCTCAAACAACAACAACAAAATTGGAATTAAAAAATTTTTAAAAATAAAAAAATAAAAATAAAATTAATACTGTGTTATCAAATACATTCTTAAGGAAAATTGGCTTAAAAAAAAAAAGTAGAACAACTTCAAATGCCTGGTGGTAAAAAAATGCCACGATTACTAGTATACTTTGGTGGCACTGCCTCTTACACAGCTAGAAGTTTTAGCCACCGTTGCCTTCTTATCACTAGTCAGTGTCAATGCCGTGTAAAAGGGAAATATGTTACTATGATTAAGAACCTTGGAGCCTCTCAGCATTCCAGGGACCTCACTTTGAGAACTGCTGGTCTAGTGGTTGATGTCCCCATGATAGGCAGTACTGGACAGTGTAGATTGATCTCCCCTCTCCTATTGCAGCCCCTCCTTCCTTGGGCAGTTTGGGAAAGCACTAAGAGGCCCTGGGCCCTTTCTTAGGCATCTGTTGAGGTTGGCTAGGTGATGGGCAGTTTCTGAGGTCACATTCATGGTGCTCTTTGAAGTCCTCTAAAGGGGTTTGAGTATGATTCGTGGGCATTCCTAAACCCTTGGAAGATTCTGGAAGATTTAGAAGCTCCAGATTAAATCTCTACCTCTCCTTTCTCCTCTATTAGTTCCTAGTGTCCAAGGGAGCTCAAAACCCCTTTCAGAAGCTGAAACTATTCTGCAGGCCAAATATTTACTAGCCTCAAAGATATTCAGGCTAGAAAGGGGCCCCTACAGCTGAAAGATGCTTTGGAATAGGCCTGGGGCAATAGAGCAGCACTTACCAGAGACACATTATTCTGGCCTATTGCAGCTCTGCAGTTGAAAATTCTAGGGGTATACCTGCATGCTGGCATACCAAAACAATAGAGAAAAAACTCCACTTAAAATCACATGGCTGGAGGTGGAAAATGCTATTATAAAACATTTCTATTGCACAGAAGGCACAGTCGTTTCTCAGGGACACATAATTAGTCTCTGAGCAGCGTGAGACTTTTATATGCCAAGTGCCGTATAGAACACAGGGAATTCTAATACAACCTACAGGGTTTAAAGTCAAATAGCAAATTTGTGATCACAGAAAAAAAAGAACATAAAAGGCTTACCCAAAGTGGGAGAATCCATATTTTTTTGGTTGGATTTTATGGTCAAAGGAGGGCTTCAATATGAAATAGAGTTCATCAGTAGATTTCAAAGTGAACAGTAGAGATTATCTTAATTGGGGATAAGAGAGTAGGGTGGGCTGGGCACGGTGGCTTATGCCTGTAATCCCAGCACTTTGGGAGACCAAGGAGGGTGGATCATGAAGTCAAGAGATCAAGACCATCCTGGCCAACATGGTGAAACCCCGTCTCTACTAAAAATACAAAAATTAGCTGGGCGCCTGTTGTCCCATCTACTTGGGAGGCTTAGGCAGGAGAATTGCTTGAACCCGGGAGATGGAGGTTGCAGTGAGCCAAGATCATGCCACTGCACTCCAGCCTGGGCAACAAGAGCGAGACTCCATCTCAAAAAAAAAAAAGGAGGGGGTAGGGTGGAGGGAAGTGGGAGAGGAGGGTGAGGAGGCCAAGGTAAAGGATTGCAGGATGCTGGGTGTGGTGGCTCATGCCTGTAATCCCAGCACTTTGGGAGGCTGAGGTGGGCAGATCACCTGAGGTCAGGAGTTCAAGACCAGCCTGACCAACATGCAGAAACCCCATCTCTACCAAAAATATAAAATTAGCTGGGCGTGGTGGCACACACTTGTAATCCCAGCTACTCGGGAGGCTGACGCAGGAGAATCGCTTGAACCTGGGAGGCGGAGATTGCAGTGAGCCAAGATCATTCCATTGCACTCCAGCCTGGGCAACAAGAGTGAAACTCCATCTCAAAAAAAAAAAAGAGGATTGAAGGAGAAAAACTGGGTTGAACTGGTTCTGGTCAGAGGTTGGCAGAAAATACATGCAAGTAATTTTTATTTTTTGGTTTTTTTAAGGACAAGGTCTCACTCTGTTACCCAGGGTACAGTGGTGTGATCTTGGCTCACTGCAGCCTCAACTACAATTCCCGGCCCGAGCAATCCTGCCACCTCAGCCTCCCAAGTAGCTGGGACCACAGGCACATGCTACCATGCCTAGATCATTTTTTATATTTTTTATAGAAACGAGGGTCTCACTATCTTGACCAGGCTAGTCTTAAACTCTGGGCTCAAGTGATCCTCCTGCCTGGGCCTCCCAGAGTGCTGAGACTACAGGTGTGAGCCACCTCTCCTGGGGTGGATCTTGATTTAGACCAAGCTTATCCAACCTGTAGCATGTCCAGGATGGCTTTGAATGTGGCCCAACACAAATTTATAAGCTTCCTTTGGGATTTTTTTTTTTTGAAGCTCATAAGCTATCATTAGTATCAGTGTATTTTATGTGTGGCCCAAGACAATTCTTTCAGTGTGACCCAGGGAAGCCAAAAGATTGGACACCCCTGATTGGGTAGTAGACAGGCTCCTGGGGTGAGTAGGCTACAGTCTGCATGTGCATGAGAGTGTGACTCAGGCAAAGAGAAGGGCTCCAACTGGGACCTGCCTGGATTCTCAGATCTGTCATTATTAGCTGTGTATCCTTGGGCAGCCTCTCTGAGTCTGTCCTCTCATCTGTCTGTTTAATTAAATGAGGTGTCATATATCAAATACCTGATTATTGTAGGCACTTGAGAAGCGATGTTTGCAGCTGGGCGCAGTTGCTCACGCCTGTAATCCCAGCACTTTGGGAGGCCGAGGCAGGTGGATCACTTGAGCTCAGGAGTTTGAGACCAGCCTGACCAACAAGGTGAAACCCCATCTCTAAAAAAATAGCAAAATTAGCCAGGTGCAGTGGTGTGTGCCTGTAGTCCCAGCTACTCAGGAGGCTGAGGCAGGAGAATCGCTTGAACCTGAGAGGTGGAGATTACAGTGCGCCGTGATGGCACCGCTGCACTCCAACATGGGTGACAGAGTGAGACTTCATCTCAAAAAAAAAAAAAAAAAGAAAGAAAAGAAACAATGCTTGTTTTGTGGTGTAATTTGATGGCTAGCTTATTTGCTATCTGGACTTCGTAATCCCATTTTCTTATCCTCATTGAAATACAAAATAAATAAAAAATAAATAAAAGCAAAGCAACTACTTTAAAACCCCAAATTCTGGCATTTGTTTATATAGTGATCCTTCTGTATCCATGGGGGATTGGTTGCAGGCCCCCCAGATTTTGGAGCTTGAGTCCTCTATATAAAATGGTGCAGTATTTGCATATGACCTACACATATCTTCCCATATAGTTTGAGTCATCTGTAGATGACTTTGAATACCTAATCCAATGGAAATGTTAGTAAGTAGTCATTATGCTGTATTGTTTAGGGAATAATGACAAGAAAAGGAAGTCTGTATGTGTTTAGTACAGACACAGCCGTCCTTTTTACATTTTTACATTTTTAATTTTTTGTGGGCTCATAGTAGTATATATATTTATGGAGTACACGAGATTTTTGAATATTCTTGATCTGTGGTTAGTTGACTTCAGGGATGCGGAACCCACAGACACTGAGGGCTGACTGTACGTAGAATATATGCCTTTGAAACACTGTTTTGGATTCAGATTTTGTGTCTTCAGGCTTTTTTCATCAAAATTTAAGTATATTTCTGAACAGTAAGGCATTGGACTCCATGCCAGGGGGTGCAGAGGTGAGTGTTCTGATGATCTAGAAAGCAGTTGAGGGTCAGGCACGGTGGCTCATGCCTGTAATCCCAGCACTTTGGGAGGCCGAAGTGGGTGGATCATTTGAGATCAGGAGTTCAAGACCAGCCTGACCAACATGGTGAAACCCCGTCTCTACTAAAACTATAAAGAAATTAGCCAGGTATGGTGGTGCATGCCTATAATCCCAGCTACTCAGGAGGCTGAGGCAGGAGAATCTCTTGAACCTGGGAGGTGGAGGTTGCAGTGAGCTGAGATTGCGCCACTGCACTCCAGCCTGGGCAACAGGGCGAGACTCCATGAAAAAAGAAAGAAGGAAGGAAGGAAGGAAGGAAGGTAGGTGGGGAGGGAGGGAGGGATGGCATTTGAGGATATACAAGTACCCTAATGCAGAGTGGAATGAGACAGGTGACCCAAGAGGGGTGCTCATGGGAAAGACTTCTGTGATGGAGGTAATTACTCCCCAGCATGCAGGGAATTTACTCCTCTTGGGTTTGCGTATAGAAGGGCACGCAAGGGACAAGACGTTGAGTGAGATAAACCCTAACATTAGAATAAGGGGCTGGCCTGCACCGAGGGAGGAAGGAAGGAAGATGAGGAGAGGGATCTGAGAGGAAACTGTGCCACAGGTGGCGGGGAGAGCAGGTTAGACCAGGTGGGGCCTTACGGCTCTGAGAGGAGGTGCTTTCGGAGGTCAGTGGCTTAAGGGAAATCCTGGGCTGTCAGGAAAGGCCACCTCAGCCCCTGGCCTGTCAGCAATGGCTCAGTGACCTTGGGCGGTTGTTGGATCTTTCTGCATCTCTGAATCTCAAGAATAATAATACCTGTCTAAACCATGCACTGGGTTGTGTGATATGTCACATAAAATAGTAGAAGGAGAAATAGAACGATGAGGGCCAGGCACGGTGGCTCATGCCTGTAATCCCAGCACTTTGGGAGGCCAAGGCAGGCAGATCAACTGAAGTCAGGAGTTCGAGACCAGCCAGGCCAACATGGTGAAACCGTGTCTCTACTAAAAATACAAAAATTAGCCAGACATGGTGTCAGGTGCCTGTAATCCCAGCTACTTGGGAGGCTGGGGCAGGAGAATCGCTTGAACTTGGGAGCAGAGGTTGCAGTGAGCCGAGATTGTGCCACTGCACTCCAGCCCGGGTGACAGAGCAAGAATCCGTCTCAGAAAAAAAAAAGAAAAAGAAAAGAAAAGGAGAATCATCACCCTCCCGCAACACCCATTATGTTCCTCTCAGGGAAGCAAGGCAAGAAAGGAGAGAGGAAGAGAGAGAAAAAAAGAGAAAAAGGGAGGCCGGGATGAGGTGTTATGAGGCGGGTCAGCTCACTGTGGTAGAGGGCAAGATGAGAAATGTTGTGAATGCAAAAGGAGCTGACAGGCAGGGCTAGGGGGCGGGGAGGCCCTGTCGCCACGCCCCGGGCAGGCAGATAAAACGGTCATTTATGGTACCCACCCTAACAGATTAGTCAGTCAGACCCAGGAGAAGTGAGATCAGTTGCCCTTTAGTCCCAGGACTAACCGGAAGCTTCTGCAACAGGAGGACATTGAAAATAAGATAGAACCCATCCACATAAGGTAGGAGACCAAAAAATGACAACAACCCTTCTGACATTTTAAAACTGTCAAGAACTGCGCTGTGCCATTTTCTAGGCTCCTGGAGCTGGAGAGCTGTCAGTTCTTGGAAATAACTTCTGTGGTTCTAGACATTTGTACTTTATACATGAGGAGACGGGCTCAGGGAGGTTAAGTTACTCCCTCAAGGTCACACGGCTGGAGTGTAGAAAACACATGATCTCAATTCTAGGTTCAGTTTTGTTTTGCTTTGTTTTGTTTCCACCCCAGCAGACATTTTAAAGGTAGGAAATGCAAAATTCTGAGCACTCTCTCAGGGATTAGAGGAGTGGGTGGGGACAGAGAATGGGTTATCTTATTTGCCTATCCTGTCTGTGGGTGTGATTCTGCAACCAAAGCCAATTCTGGCTTCTTCTCTTGGTCTCCTCTTAGCGAGTGGGCTTGACTGTAGCTAAGTAATTCTGCTTTTTCATGTCTTAGACTGTCCCACTCAGTCCTCCAGCAGCCGACGAGTGTGTGCTGCTCGCATGGGCCCAAGACTCTAGCAATCTCCATAGGTAGTTTCTGTAAAACCAGGCAGACAGATCATCCCTGGGCACCCTCTCTTTATCTCATTAACCCTGGTGGTACCAGGAGGCACCTGACATTCTAATAATTTGGTGCCAGCAAGTTTCTGTTATCCTCCAGTTGTAATTGTTAACTTGAATGGAATGCAAAACTTCTGGTTTGGAGCAGAGTTGGGTCTTAACTGTGAATAACTTGAAGGATATGGAAAATGGGAAGTACCTTTGGTTATTGTGGAGAATGGTTTATGAGCACTTTTTTGAGTTGCATTTTTTCTGATAAATAGGAATATGTGGTCAATGTGGAGATGCTACTGCATCTACATATTCGCCGGTGAACTCCACCCTTTATTAACTCTTGCCTTTGACAGTTTTTCAGCTCAGCAAGCCAAGACTTGTTTGAGGATTAGAACAATGAACTTATCGTAATGCCACCTTTAAAAAAATTGCTCTAACGCTTCCAGCGTCAAGGTTTCTTTCTATGAGCCTTTCCTGCAACTCCATCCCCACCGCCTGAAAGTTTGACATTGTTTTCCCCTTTAAGAGGAAGTGTGGAAATAGAGCCTGCTTGTTCATTTTCATTATTGTACATTACATGATATCTTTTCGACCATTATATTGTGTTCCCTCAGTGGTGTTTGCTCTGAGGGTGGGACACAAGCCTGTTTAGTGTCTCGTAAAACATTTACCAAAAGCACTGAGCCATGGTTTTGAAGGGCATTCCGTTGCCAGAGTGTGGGAGGAGAGAGCAAGCAGGGAAAGACAGCGCCAGGTGCTTATTAGCAGGTACGTGCTTCCTACTTTAGTATATTCATATTAAAAATTTCAAATTGCATACGATTTGGGTTCCCTTCTCCAGAAGGGGCAGGGATGGTGAGGGGAAGATGGGGGCAAAAGGGATTTCTTTGCAAACTCTATTTTTCGTGGCTCGGAGTCCCTGGATAATTGTAATCTTTAGCTTCCATCAAATGCTGTTTTTGGTTTTGCTAGAGGGACGTGTGTGTAATGGAGAGTAAGTGGAAAACCTACCTGTGCTTGAGATTTTACAGTGGGCTGAATCAGAATCCTTTAGCAAAGCATTTGCTTTAGCAAAGAGCTCAGAACCAGGTGCTGTGTTTCTAGGAGGCAATGTGTAACCTTGCGATTTGCACTTCTGTGAGCTCGGGAATTCATTCCGTTTAAAGGTTTTGCTAAATGGTGGTTCTGGTTTCATGAAAATACTTTTAAACTTTCTCCCCCCACCCCACCCCCAATTCTGTTAAATTTAGACAAGATAACAGCAAATTAAAGGTCAGGTTAGGCTGGGTGCGGTGGCTCACGCCTGTAACCTCAGCACTTTGGAAGGCCGAGGTGTGTGGATCACTTGAGGTCAGGAGTTCGAGACCAGCCTGGCCAACAAGGTGAAACCCCGTCTCTACCAAAAATACAAAAATTAGCTGGGCATGGTGGTATGCACCTGTAGTCCCAGCTACTCAGGAGGCTGAGGCAGGAGAATCACTTGAACCCCGGAGGCGGAGGTTGCAGTGAGCCAAGATTGTGCCACTGCATTCCAGCCTGGGTGACAAGAGCGAAACTCCATCTCCAAAAAAGAAAAAAAAAAAAGTTTAAAACGGCCTCTTATCCTCAAAACTTATCCTCAAATCCTCAAATCTTATCCTCAAATCTGTCTGTTTTTGAAACAGACCAGCTTGAGACCGACTTTTTCTATACTGGTCATGGTTTAGGAGAAACTAATGAATAAATACTTCTTGGGAATACTAAGTCTTTATAATCTAGCTTTTTTGGGCAGGTAGAAAATATAATAAAGCTACAGCCTTAATCAAATGTTTATGTATGATCAATTGTAATAATGATATGCCACACACAGATAGCAGTAACTGTGTTATTAATAGTTAAAACTCAAACAGTTATAGGAAAATCTAGGGAAAAAAATAGTTCCAACAGATTTCTATAATTGCCAGTTCTTGGGGAAAGTGTTGCAGTATAAAATAGGCAATACAACAAGGGTGTGGGATCTTTGGCCTGTACAAGGACAGTACTAAGTTGAAGAGCTCACCAGTTATGAAAGAACATGATTTGGGTATATATTTGCCCAATGACGCTTGCAGTAAGAAGCCAAGGGTTTTTTCTTCTGAGAAGTGGCCAGTCATTTAAAAACGGCTGGAAGAAATGATTGTTTCAAAATTGGAAGACATTTCCTCCATAGGACAAACTTCCCTGTGGCTTTGTATATTCAGGCAAATAGGAAGAAATCTAACAATTGTAGAGGTTAAAGACCTTGAGTTCCCTGGAAGCATGGCAGGTTTAATATCTTTTTATATGCATATCGGAAAATTGAGTTTAGCAGAAAGTCATTTCACTACTCTGACGACTGCAAGTTTATGTAACTTTTGACAAGTGGATTAATGTTTTCTTATGTCTCTTTTAAGATTTTGATACTTACTGTATCTAATTGCCTGTTACATAGGTGCACTTAGATTGCTTGAGTCTATCAAGTAGGGAAAGAGAGCCATACCATTTGAATCCAAAATAGAAACCCTGACCAGTGAAAGAATTCATGCATTAATACCACACTTTCTTTTTTTTCTTTTCTTTCCTTTTTTTTCTTTTCTTTTTTCTTTTTTTTTTTTTTTTGAGATGGAGTCTCACTCTGTCGCCCAAGCTGGAGTGCAGTGGTGCAATCTCTGCTCACTGCAACCTCTGCCTCTGGGGTTCAAGTGATTCTCCCACCTCAGCCTCCCGAGTAGCTGGGATTACTGGCACCCACCATCATCTCCAATTATTTCGTATTTCTGTAGAGACAGGGTTTCACCATTTTGGCCAAGCTGGTCGTGAACTCATGACCTCAGGTGATCCACCCACCTCGGCCTCCCAAAGTGCTGGGATTACAGGCGTAAGCCACTGCACCCGGCCTTTTTTTTCTTTTCTTTTTTTTTTTTTTGAGATGGAGTTTCGTTCTGTCCCCCAGGCTGGAAAGCAGTGGCACAATCTCGGCTCACTGCAACCTCCACCTCCCAGGTTCAAGAGATTCTCCTGCCTCAGCCTCCCAAGTAGCTGGGATTACAGGTGTCCACCATCATGCCTGGCTAATTTTTTGTATTTTTAGTAGAGAAGGGGTTTCACTATGTTGACCAGACTGGTCTTGAACTCCTGACCTCAGGTGATCCACCTTCCTTGGCCTCCCAAAGTGTTGGGATTACAGGCGTGAGCCACCGCACCTGTCAATACCACACTTTCTAAGGTAGATTGAGCCTGTGTTGAGTCTGAAATTTTATCAAAGGAACAGAAAGACTCTGGGGAAAAACCTAAAAACAAACCATTTCTAGACACTAGTCATTCCTTGTTTCCCTTTATTTCATTAGGAAAATCCATATTTGGTACAATCTTTTTTTTTAGTTTTTCTTTTTTCTTTTCCTTTCTTTTTTTTTTTTTTTTTTTTTTGAGACAGAGGCTTACTGTGTACCCCAGGCTGGAGTGTAGTGGTGCGATCTCGGCTCACCGCAACTTCTGCCTCGAAGGTTCAGGCGATTCTCCTGCCTCAGCCTCCCAAGTAGCTGGGGCTATAGGTGCCCACCACCACGCCCAGCTAATTTTTGTATTTTTAGTAGAGACGCAGTTTCACCATCTCCTGACCTCAAGTGATCTGCCCACCTCGGCCTTCCAAAGTGCTGAGATTACAGGCGTGAGCCCCTGCGCCCAGCCCGATTTAGTATTTCCATGACGAATTGTAAGAAACTAAGATCAACAAAGGCTACACTGGCTCCTCCTGTTAGGGGTTCTTATGATTTCATGATAGTTTATTGACAGATCTAGTCATGCATCACATTAAATCCTGAATAACTTGGCCCATGTTTCTGGCATTTTAAACTCTGCTGCTATTAAATGTGATATGATAATAATGCTTCTATGTCAGCTTGGCTGTATTAGGCATATAATTGAGTAACGTCTCTACAAGGTTCTTGTTTGTTATCTGCTCCTTCCGTCCTTTAGACTACAAGTTCTTCTTGATTTGTAAAATGTCATGAGGCTGAAATTTCTGGGGACAATAATAGGACCCAAATGAAAAGGCATTTCGCAACATGTCATAATGCCTAAGAGGCAGGCCCGCTGTCTTTTCTGAACAGAGCTGTATGGCTTTGTGACAACCTTTCAAGGTGATTCTGGTGGCTGTGCCAGAAAAGTCACACGCGTAGGAGCTCGGAGTCAGAAGTACACGGGCAACCTGGAGGAACCTTCGTAGACACTTGGCCCATATGTGGCTGGTTTTGCTTTTTGCAGGATGAAGTAAAAACTGAATGTGTATAGGTTAGCCCGGTGATAATGAAAAACCCTTCCGTTGTCTAGCAACTCAAGATCTTAAGTAAGGCAATAAAACAGCCCCCACAGCAGCCAAAATTAATGCCATAAATTCTATCAGGACCTCACTCAGTGCCTGTTGACTCTTTGTATTTTTTAGTAGAGACAGGGTTTCACCATGTTGGCCAGTCTGGTCTCAAACCCCTGACCTCAAATGATCCACCCGTCTCAGCCTCCCAAAGTGTTGGGATTACAGGCGTGAGCCATCGCGCCCGTCCCCCTGTCGACTCTCAGTTTAGACATATTTCAATAACATTTCTGGTTTCTCAGTGCATAATAAATCACGACTCTTTCTTTTTCTCCTTTCTACTTGGCTAATAAAAATTCAAGCAAGCATGCACACATGGACTCATTCATTCAGTCAGTACTTACTAATGGCTGACTCTGGGATAGGGTCTCATCTCACAGTTTTTGAATGTCACCTCTTCAAGGCGACCTTCCCAAGTCCCCTAAAGGAGGTCCTCTAATTTTGCCCTGAAAATACACATTGTATTTGTTTTATGCTTGCCTCTTTTGCTAAAATATTAAGTTCCCTTAGGTCATGGATTGCGAGTGTCTAACTTGCTACTATATCTCCAGCACTTAGCATATCCCATGCGTTCAAAAATATGTACCAGATATATGAATAAATGAATGAAAGGAAACAAATGAGTACTGGGATGATTACAGGCAGGCATACAACAGTGAGAAATAGGGCATATAACAAAGGGGTAAAACTGCTGCCATCCAATCCAGAAGCAATGGCCCCCGAAGCTATTGTCCCATCTCAGCTGAGCTCTACCATGTAAGTTTCTTTAATCTTTTTTTTTTTTTTTTTTTTGAGATGGAGTTTCACTCTTGTTGCCCAGGCTGGAGTGCAATGGCGCTATCTTGGCTAATTGCAGCCTCCATCTCCCAGGTTCAAGCAATTCTCCTTCCTCAGCCTCCCAAGTAGCTGGGATTACAGGCGTGCACCATCATGCCTGGCTAATTTTGTATTTTTAGTAGAGACAGGGTTTTACCATGTTGGTCAAGCTGGTCTTGAACTCTTGACCTCAAGTGATCCACCCCCCTCAGCCTCCCAAAGTGCTGGGATTACGGGCGTGAACCACTGCACCTGGCCAGTTTCTTTACTTTTTAAAAATTTTATAGAGACAGGGTCTCACTGTGTTGCCCAGACTGGTCTCAAATTCCTGGGCTCAAGTAATTCTCCCACCTAGACCGCCCAAACTGTTGGGATTACAGGCGTGAGCCACTACAAGTCACCAATCATGTAAATTTCTATGGATAACCTTGGTTCACCAAGAAGAATGTGCTTTGTAGCCTCTGTTTAAAATGATAGTGAGGGTACAAATCATTCTAGAACTATTTTTACCCAAGAAAGTAATAGTGTGTTTGCTTAAATGGGTAAATTCAGTTATTTGGAAAATATTCTATACAAGTGATGTCTACAATTCTGAAGCACCAATGAATGAATTTATCATTCACAGAAAATATTAAATCAAATAACTACTTTGAAAAAATATTATTATTATTATTATTAATTTATTTTTTTGAGATGGAGGGTCTCTCTGTTGCCCAGGCTGGAGAGCAATGGCACGATCTCGGCTCACTACAACCTCAGCCTCCCAGATTCAAGCAATTCTCCTGCCTCAGCCTCCCAAGTAGCTGGGACTACAGGCACGCACCACCATGCCTGGCTAATTTTTGTATTTTTAGTAGAGACGGGGTTTCACCATGTTGGCCAGGCTGGTCTCGAACTCCTGACCTTAGGTGATCCGTCCACCTTGGCCTCCCAAAGTGCTGGGATTACAGTCGTGAGCCACTGCGCCTGGCCGAAAACATATTATTTTAAATATTCATTGAAGTGTATGACATAAAGGCAGTAAACTGCATGACTGTTAAGTATACAGCTTGATGAATCTTTACATATATATGTACCTGTGGAACCATCACCCAGATTAAGGCACAGAATATTTTCAGCATCTCAGTATCCTGGTGCCTCTCCTCCTATTATCCCCTCAACCCAAGGTAACCACCATTCTGACTTGTATCACCATGGATTACCTTTGGCTATTCTTACTTCATTAAGATGGAATCAGACAGTATGTACTCTTTCGTATCTGGCCTTTCACTCAACCTTTATCGGTGATGCTCATCCACATAGTTTCATGTAGTTATAATTTATCCTGTGGTTGCTGCATAGTATTCCTTTGTAAGAACAGACCACAATACAGAGCATTTTCAGGAATTAAAAACACGACTCTATGAGCTGAAAATCATTCCTTATCTGTGCCAGCTCTTTAAAGTTAAGTGATATCTTAAGGTGGGATGGAAATATTATGACCTGAAAGGGTGGAAGGAAAGAAGTCTGTTTCTGGGAGTGTATTTGCCAAGTGCTCTATGTTGGCTGTTTAACTGCAGTAATTACCCTAGAAGGTGACTGCTGCTGTTTTGTACATGAGGAAACTAAGCATCAGAAAAGTTTTATGACTTGGCCGGGCGCGGTGGCTCACACTTGTAATCCCAGCACTTTGGGAGGCCGAGGTGGGTGGATCACGAGGTCAGGAGATCCAGACCACGGTGAAACCCCGTCTCTATTAAAAATACAAAAAAATTAGCCGGGCGTGGTGGCGGACGCCTGTAGTCCCAGCTACTCGGAGAGGCTGAGGCAGGAGAATGGCGTGAACCTGGGAGGTGGAGCTTGCAGTGAGCCGAGATTGCGCCACTGCACTCCAGCCTGGGCGACAGAGCGAGACTCCATCTCAAAAAAAAAAAAAAAAAAAAAGAAAAAGAAAAGTTTTATGACTTTACAGTGAGGCTGAACAAAACATGAAAATTGTTAGTTACACCAGAGGGCAGTCCCGTCCTGGCAAAGACAATGCCAGAACACTGTTGAGGCTCCGCCACCTCTGATTCCTGAGGCTCAGCTTTTACATACTGCAGACTTTTCTTTTCTTTTTGAGATGGGGTTTCACTCTTGTTGCCCAGGCTGGGGTGCAGTGGGGTGATCTCGGCTCACTGCAACCTCCGCCTCCTGGGTTGAAGATATTCTCCTGCCTCAGCCTCCCAAGTAGCTGGGATTACAGGTGTGCACCACCACGCCTGGCTAATTTGCAGACTTTTTCTATCTTCTGCTGGAGAGCTGGCCAGCCACCTGACTTTTTTACTTAGGACATTTTGTCTCTTTTTCCCTTCAAATTTGTTTTGTTTTCAAAATAAGACTTGCTCTGGACTTTTTTTTTTTGAGATGGAGTCTCACTCTGTCGCCCAGGCTGGAGTGAAGTGGCGCGATCTCGAGTCACTGCAACCTCCACCTCCCAGGTTCAAGCAATTCCTTGCGTCAGCCTCCCAAGTAGCTGGGATTACAGGTGCACGCCACCACGCCCGGCTGATTTTTGTATTTTTAGTAGAGACAGGGTTTCACCATTTTGGCCAGGCTGATCTTGAATTCCTGACTTGACGATCCATCCGCCTCGGCCTGCCAAAGTGTTGGGATTACAGGCGTGAGCCACTGAGCCCAGCTGTAGCTCTGGAATTTTAAATTTTTGCTTATGAATACTTGTTATTTTCAGACACAAATGGTATTAATATATTCAAAGACTTTCCTTTAGCAATTTTTGAATTTCTTTTTTTTTAAGATCAGGTTTTAGTGTGTATAAATAAGGAAATATTTAATCATCACAAGACAGTTAGGTGAATTTCAAGTGGGAATTACTGAGAAGTTTCCTGGGAGTCAATAATCATGTGTTTTAAAGTGGAGTTTATGGAAGTGCTTAAGGCCAGGTGTGGTGGCTTATGCCTGTAATCCCAGCACTTTGGGAGGCCGAGACTGGCAGATCACCTGAGGTTAGGAGTTCGAGACCAGCCTGGCCAACATGGGGAAACCGTGTCTCTACTAAAAATACAAAAATTTGCCGAATGTGGTGGCGCATGCCTTTGATCCCAGCTACTCGGGAGGCTGAGTCAGGAGAATCGGTTGAACCCGGGAGGTGGAGGTTGCAGTGAGCCAAGATCGCACCACTGCACTCCAGCCTGGGCGACAGAGCAGAATCTGTGTTTTTGGTAGAGATGGGGTTTCGCCATGTTGGCCAGGCTGGTCTCGAACTTTTGACCTCAAGTGATTCGCCTGCCACAGCCTCCCAAAGTGCTGGGATTATAGGCATGAGCCACCACGTCTGACCAAGATTTTTTTGAAGGAAAATTGGAAGGAGGCATTCAAGCCACTGCTTGTTTGGCTCCATCTGAATCATTCTCTTCCTCCAATAAAGAGCCAAGTATTTAGGTAGCATAAGAAGTAGAATCAACTGGTTTCTAGCACCCAAAGTAGGTACAAATGTCCCTGGCACCCAGGATGGTCTCAGAGACACTGAGTCAGCCGGAAGGTAACTTGGAAGCCAGTTGAGTACAAAAGCCATTGCCACAAGTTTGACCTCATGCTGGTCTTGTCCTGTGTAACAGAATGAAAGAGCCAGTCAACAGCGGAGCCCTCTGCCCTTCCCAGTGCAGTGGCTTTCTCTGTATAGAGCTTTTACCTTTTCCACAAAGATTCCAACCATGGGTGGTTATTGTTGGGATTAATTGAGATAGTATGCAGTATATTCAAGTATCTGGCACATCATGGGTGTCCAGTAGATCTCAGTTTGCTTTCCCTTTGAACAGGATTCCTTGGAGGGAAGTTTGCATACATGAACGGAACCGGACTCTTAATAGTGAATTCAAGACATTGAACATTGTCCCAGGTGGCATTTTTTTCCCTTGAGAATTGTGGAACATTTAAATTAGCCATTGTTTAAGTAAGCACCGTCGCTGTCAATCACAAATGCAAACCTGGACTTGGAGTAGAAAAAAAACAAAGACTTTTATTCTGCTTTTCCAATAAAATGGCTTCTTACTATAAAGCCATAATAAATACTTACTCTTTCATTTTTTAATAAGAGTATTAGAGCAATTTGTCTGTACCATCACTGCTGTTGTTTGATAGTAGATAGGTCAGAGAAAGATCGTGTAATGAAGGTTACAGCTCACTGCCCACCCAACCCCCAATGAAGATTGACTTGTCATGTGATAAGGGCTTTATTTGCTGCATAAAATGACAAGTAAGTTTTTTTTTTTTTTTTTTTTGAGACAGAGTCTCGCTCTGTCGCCCAGGCTGCGGTGGTGTGGTCTCAGCTCACTGCAACGTCCGCTTCCTGGGTTCAAGTGATTCTCCTGTCTCAGCCTCCTGAGTAGCTGGGGACTACAGGTGCACACCACCATAACCAGCTATTTTTTTTTTTTTTTGTATTTTTAGTAGAGATGGGGTTTCACTATGTTGGCTAGGCTAGTCTCGAACTCCTGACCTTGTGATCTACCCGCCTCGGCCTCCCAAAGCGCTGGGATTACAGGCATGAGCCACCACGTCCAGCCAAAATATATATATTCTTAAATTCTAGGAAATAACGTTGATTTGGATATAGAAAAATTAAATACCAGGGAATGCTGGCTTATAAATTTTAGTCCAGCATCTTTTTTTTTGTACATTTTTTTTTTTTTTTTAGATGAAGTCTTACCCTGTGGCCCAGGCTGGAGTGCAATGGCACAATCTCACCTCACTGGGTTCAAGTGATTCCCCAGCCTCAGCCTCCCAAGTAGCTGGGAACACAGGCACATACCACCATGCCTGGCTAATTTGTGTGTTTTTAGTAGAGACGGGGTTTCACCATGTTGGCCAGGCTGGTCTTGAACTCCTGGCCTCAAGTGATCACCCGCCCATCTCAGCCTCCCAAAGTGCTGAGATTACAGGCGTGAGCCACCGTGCCCAGCCTTTTTTTTTTTTTTTCTTTTTAGACAGAAGATTTTGCTTTGTCACCCAGTCTGGAGTGCAGTGGTGCAATTACAGCCACTGTGGCCTCAAACTCCTGGCCTCAAGCAATTCTCTTACCTCAGCCTCCTGAGCAGCTGGGACTACAGGCATGTGCCACCGTGCCTAACTGATAGCCCAGCATCTTTTAAAGATAAAAGTCTTTATCTTTGCATAAAGGAAAATTAAGGAATCTTGTACTTATTCTGAAAAACAAAATACAAACAACAATTTTTTGTCTTCAGAGGTTGGCAGTCCTTGGTCCTCCCCAAGTACTTCTTTGGTAAAGAATCTGCCATTGGCAGATAACTCACAAATGACTTATATCTAGGCCCTACAAAAACCATGACCAAAATAAGGAACGTGAATAGAATGTGGACAAATTAAATGATGATAATTTTTGGTGGGTGGGACTTTCAGCACAAATAAGTAATCCAATATTCTTTTAATTTAATTTCTATTAACAAGGCCTTATCATAGAAGCTGAGGTGGGGAGGGAAGTAGAAATAAACAGTCTAATTCACAAAAGAAAAATACTGGTTTACAACCTCACAAATAACCTGCAAATTAAAACAACAATGAGGGTCGGGCGCAGTGGCTGAAGCCTGCAATCCCAGCACTTTGGAAGGCCGAGGCGGGTGGATCACTTGAGGTCAGGAGTTTGAGATTAGCCTGGCCAGCATGGTGAGACCCCATCTCTACTAAAAATACAAAAAGATTAGTCAGGTGTGGTGGCGGGCGCCTGTAATCCCAGCTACTGGGGAGGCTGAGGCAGGAGAATTGCTTGAACCTGGGAGGTGGAGGTTTCAGTGAGCTGAGATCACACCACTGCACTCTAGACTGGGTGACACAGCAAGACTCCATCTCATAAAAAAGAAAAAAAAAAAAAAGAAGGAGACGACAGAGAGATACCATTTCCCTTCCATGAAAGACCCCAGCTTACTCATACGTGCCTGGTGACCACACAAATAGGTGTGCCTTGTTCAGAAAACAGCATGTCAATGTATGTCAAGAACCTTAAAAATGCTTAACTCAGTATCCCCACTAATACTGTTCCAAAGAAAGAATGCAAAATAGAAAACCATCCCTGAAGAATCTGAGCACTCTAATTCCCACCCATAATGAGAGGGTATACCATTTCATTAAAATTTTTTTTCCCTTTTTTTCCAAGATGGGGTCTCACTATGTTGCCCAGGCTGGCCTTGAACTCCTGAATTCAAGAGATCCTCCCACCTCCGCCTCCCAAAGTGCTGGGATTACAGGTGTGAGCCAGCATGCCCAGGCTAATTTCATTTTTAATTTTGCTTATTTCCATGTCCTCTTTTGCGTCCCTATTGTCTTTAATATGAAATCTCTGGCCATATCTCTGTGTGTGTGTATGTATATATGTATGTGTGTGTGTATATGTCTGTGTGTGCGTGTAATATATTTAGATATATTCTTCTCTCCCCCCTCTTTAGGCTCTCCCATGCTTTCCATGAGTTTCTTATATAATGAGAAGCAGCATATAATACATACTATTTCTAAAAATAACTGAAATAATTAAAAGCCTTCTGCTGACAAATCTACAAGACAATGACAGTAAACCCTGTCCAAGGTGAGGGGCAGCAGTGAGGGGTAACCACAGTCACTCTGTCTGCTTCCCTTCACCTTCACCTTTTTGACCTTCCAATGGACACCGCTAGTAGCACTTCTCAAACTTGAATCCTCTGAATCTTTTCAGAACGTCCAGGACTGGCATTGCTGGTACTCACTCCTCCTCTTCCACTCTTGTCCTCCCTTAGAGGCAAACCTGCAAATCACCTTTCATGAATAATCCCCTCATCTATGATGTGAAGTACACCTTCTCTTCCCAATGCCCACCACCTACTAATGGCCATCAGCACCTCCAAAAGCATCTACCCAGCCTCCTTCCACCTTGAGGCCACCTTGTCAGGAGAGTCCTTTGCCTAATGCAGACTCATCATACTCCTGTGACAGTTTTTCTTTCTTCTCAGTTTTAGGTTCTGATTTCATGTCTTTGTAGTGCTTGTTTCAAAGACAGGAAGTGAAAGAGGAGGGAAGATAGAAATGTCAGACTGTAGTCACTGGTTCTGAGTCTGTGATGTAACACTGTCCTCTGTCTGTCCAGGCTTAACAAATTCAACTATTTTCTTTTTCCATTCTTTTTTTTTTTGTACAGACAGGGTTGTACAATGTTATACTATGTTGAAGAGGATGGTCTTGAACTCCTAGCCTCAAGCAATCATCCTGCCTTGGCCTCCCAAAGTGCTGGGATTGTAGGCATGAGCCACCACGCCCAGCCCTCTTTTTTTTCGGACAGGGTTTTGCTCTCTCAACCCAGGCTGGAGTACAGCAATGCAATTACTGCTCACTGCAGCCTCAACCTCCTGGGCTCAAGTGATCTTCCTGCCTCAACCTCCTGAATAGCTGGAGCTACAGGTGCATGTCACCACGCCCGGCTGACTTTTAAATTTTTTTGTAAAGATGGTGTTTCCCCATGTTGCCCAGGCTAGTCTTGAACTCCTGGGCTTAAGCAATCTTCCTGCTTCAGCCTCCCAAAATGCTGGGATTACAGGCCTGAGCCACTGTGCCCAGCAAATTCAACTGTTCTCAAGTTCTGTGTTGTTGAAGTCTTACTGATTCACGAGCACTCATTGGCCTCTCTTCCTCACCTCCTCTCACCCCTCCCTACCAGAGAGATGGGAAAAACACTGTCTTAGCTGGGGAAACATTTCTCAACAGCATTCAGGGAGTTCAGTCCACTTCCTCCTTCATGCTTGACTTCCCTTCAATTCAGACCAGGCTGTATTCATCAAGTGACATTCTGGACTCCATTTTTTGAACAGAATAACAAGGACACATCAAACAAATTTGCTGTGGGAAATGTGTCAGCATGAAAACAATATAACAGGTGATTTGTCCAATGTGACGTACCCACCCTTCTCATCCAAGAAGCGAGGCAGTCCAACCTGCTTTAGACATATGTCAGAAACAGTTAGAAAATGCTCAAGCTTGGCTTCTGTAAATTCATTCTGTTGAGCTGACTGGCCTGTATGGAGGTTCTAGACCATGTTAGTGTTCAAGTCTACATGGATGGAAACCTTCAAGCAGGCCAAGCAGGAGATGGGTGGAAGAAGATGTGTGCATTAGAGGGCCTCGCTGTGGGGCTTGTGGTGGTGTTGAGTGGGTAATTAATGTCAGCATCAGAAAGGGAATTCTGCCTCTGGAGAAGAAGAACTAAAAGATTGAAAATAGGTCACTTGAGGTTCTGAGCTTTATTTCATTCTCATCTGAGCATCTGTTGACTCTTGAGAAAAGTTGATCACATATTTCTAATAGTTTATTAAAGCGTGCTGGAAGCTTCTGCTCACGATTGCAATGGAAAAGGCATGAGTTAGATTAGCTTCTCCACCAGAGTGGGTGCAGCATTTCTAAGACTTACTGATCTAACTCTGCCCCGAATCTCTTATTCTTCTGTCCAGGAGCTGCCCTGTGAACGCAGACCTGTGTTGTCCAATGTGGTAGCCCATAGCTGCATGCAGTGCAGTTATTTAAATCTGTTTAAAATTAAATGAAATAATTCCTCATTTGCACTACACACATGCCAAGGACTTCGTGGCACGTGCGTATCAATGGCTGTTGTATTAGACAGTGCAGACGCAGAGTGTTTCCATCATTACAGAAAGCTCTGTTGGATGGCACTGGCCTAGATACTTGTTTTCAGCATCTGACTATGTGAAGTATGGGCCATATATCTCTCCACCCTCTGAGGTTAGAACTGTGAGCAGTAGAACCTAAATGGGTTTTGCATACCAATCCTCTTTCTGCTTTCCACATCTTCTTTGTCATCCAACTTTTTTTTATCATCCAAATTTTATTACAACCTTTGTCTTCACGTTTCTCCATAAGGTATGATGCTAAATTGCAAGGATCAAGTTGAAGTTTAGATTATGCTTAAATTAAAACCGCGACTGTTTTCCTATGTTTTATTTCACTCGTCACGATAAATGAAGCCATCAGCTGCTCTTCTATGCAGCATTTGGACTCTGAGTTAAAACTTCAGTCACCTGGGATCGCTTGTTTTATATTGCTGTTATTTTTTTAACATTGAGGAACTTAATGAAGAACATAATCATTGCCAGTGGCCAGTTTAAATATTGACTTGCAGATATTTTTTCAAAACTTAGAACTTGAAATTCAGAAACAAGTGAAACCTGAGTAAGAGACGTGATAGAAAACCAAAGAATGTCACGACCGTGGTCAGTAGTTTCTGTGATAGATTTGTTACTGAAAAAATTGTGGTTAAAGGAACATCTGGTAAGTCAATCAGGTTTTAAATGTATTGTGAAAGCATAAGAAAAGTTGCTAAATCATTTTTTTAAATGACTTAAACTACCCTCTAATTCATTTGGTAAAATTCAGAAGTTTATGTACTATGTTGTTATCCCTGTAAGGCTATACCTACGACCAATTCATTAAATACAAAATTAAGGCAAGTTGTTTAGGGTCAAGTAGATGAAGCTTTTATTGGTTTTATATGTATATATTTGGAGATAGGGTCTTGCTTTATCACCCAGGCACAATCATGGCTCACTGCAGCCTCGACCTCCTGGGCTCAGGTGATTCTCCTGCCTCAGCCTCCTGAATAGCTGGGACTGTAGGCACATACCACCACACCCAGCTAATGTTTGTATTTTTTGTAGAGATGGGGTTTCACCTTGTTGCCCAGGCTGGTCTCAAACTCCTGGATTCAAGCATTTTGCCCATCTCGGCCTCCCGAAGTGCTGATTACAGGCATGAGCCACTGAGTCCAGCCCCTTTTTTTTTTTTTGTGGGGGGGGATGAAGTCCAGCCCTTGTCGCCCAGGCTGGAGTGCAGTGGCGCGATCTCGGCTCACTGCAAGCTCCGCCTCCCGGGTTCACGCCATTCTCCTGCCTCAGCCTCTCCGAGTAGCTGGCACTACAGGCGCCCCCACCACGCCCGGCTAATTTTTTGTATTTTTAGTAGAGACGGGGTTTCACTGTGGTCTCGATCTCCTGACCTCGGGATCCACCCGCCTCGGCCTCCCAAAGTGCTGGGATTACAAGCATGAGCCACCACGCCCGGCTAATAAAACAAAATTCTAATAACAAATTGAAATTAGATTTACCTTAATTTTACAAAAGAAAATCTACATCCTAACCTACTTTTAATGAAATAGGGGTGCTATTACATCAATCACAGAATGTTATTTCGAAACCTTAAGAGAAGTTTGACTAGCCCTCTGAGTTTTGCAGTCTTCATATAAGTATGTACTAATTGGTTTTGTTTTTTTTTTTTTTTTTAGACAGAGTCTCACTCTGTCGCCCAGGCTGGAGTGCAGTGGCGCGATCTGGGCCCACTGCAAGCTCCGCCTCCTGGGTTCACGCCATTCTCCTGCCTCAGCCTCTCCGAGTAGCTGGGACTACAGGCGCCCGCCACCATGCCCGGCTAATTTTTTGTGTTTTTTAGTAGAGATGGGGTTTCACCGTGGTCTCGATCTCCTGACCTCGTGATCCGCCCGCCTCGGCCTCCCAAAGTGCTGGGATTACAGGCGTGAGCCACCGCGCCCGGCCGGTTTTGTTTTTTAAAACTTGCAAACACATTTAAGTTTAGAGGGAATAAAATACAAATTCCAATATACTCATCACACAGATTTCTTAGCTATTAAGGTTTTGCTGCATTGTGCCATCTATCACTCCCCTTTCCATTCAGCTGAGTCTTCTTTTATTTATTTATTTATTTTTGAGACGGAGTTTCGCTCTTGTTGCCCAGGCTGGAGTGCAATGGTGCGATCTTGGCTCACCACAACCTCTGCGTCCCAGGTTCAAGCCATTCCCCTGCCACAGCCTCCCAAGTAGCTGGGATTACAGTCATGTGCCACCATGCCCAGCTAATTTTGTATTTTTAGTAGAGACAGGGTTTCTCCGTGTTGGTCAGGCTGTAACACCTCCAGTTTATAAAGGCACCAAATCATAGTCACATTTATACATTGTGTAGAAGTGAAAACTTGTATTTTCAGGCACTATGTATAAATGCCTTATACCTTCTTGCAATCAAAAGCTAGTACATCAATTGTCATACTTAACAATTTTTTTTTTTTTTTTTTTTGAGATGGAGTCTCTCTCTGTTGCCCAGGCTGGAGTACAATGGCACAATATTGGCTCACTGCAACCTCCACCTTCTGGGTTCAAGCGATTCTCGTGCCTTAGCCTCCCAAGTAGTTGGGACTACAGGCAGGCACCACCATGCCAGGCTAATGTTTGTCTTTTTAGTAGAGACGGGTTTCCCTGTGTTGGCCAGGCTGGTCTCAACCTCCTGACCTCAGGTGATCCCCCCGCAGGGATTACAGGCGTGAGCCACCGTGCCTGGCCAAGGCCAGTACTTAACAATTTTTAATAGAATGCTGTACTATAATTTGCTTTTCAAGAATTCCTAAGAGGAATTCCTAAATTTACCAGTAATATAAGCATCTTCAGGAAAGGGAATTTAAAGAAGCATCAATTTTAGGTAACCAGTATTCTGGGGTGTGCATTACTGGAAGGCTCACCTCTGGTTATATGGCCCAAACCAATTGTATATTCATCAAGCTAAGCAGAACCAGCTTGTTCAGTGAAGTACGATCATTTTAAAAATGGACATGAGAATTTTGAAGTTGGTCTGCTAACAGTGCTCAACATTTGTCTCTGCTTTCTGGAATTAGATGTATATATAAAACAAGCACTCACATTTTATTTGCAAAATAAAGGAGGCTTACTTTGGTTTTGTTTTTGTTTTTGAGATAGAGTCTTGCTCTGTCGTCCAGACTGGAGGGCAGTGGTGTGATCATGGCCCACTGAAACCTTGACCTGCCAGGCTCCCAGGCTCAAGTGATCCTCCTGCCTCAGCCTTCCAAGTAGCTGGAACCATAGACATGTGCCACCACACCTGACTAATTTTTTTTTTTTTAATTTTCTGTAGAGACAGGGTCTCCCTATGTTGCTCAGGCTGGTCTTGAACTCCTGGGTTCAAGCTATCCTTCTGCCTCAGCCTCCTAAAGTACTGGCACTGCAAGCAAGAGCCACTGTGCCTGGCCAGGGAGGCTTACTTTGAATTTCTAAGTATTTCTCTGGTTTTTGCTAGTTTTTATTTTTATTTATTTATTTAAAATTTTTAAAAAAAATTATTTTATTTGAAACGGTCTCACCTTGTTGCTCAGGCTGCAGTGCAGCCTTGACTTCCTGGACTCAAGCCATCCTCCATCCTCAGCCTCCCGAGTAGCTGGAACTACAGACCACACACTACCACACTCAACTAATTTTTAATTTTTTGAAGAGAAAGGGGTCCCACTATGTTGCCCAGGCTGGTCTTGAACTTCTGGGCTCAAGCAATCCTCCACCTTGGCCTCTCAAAGTGCTGGGATTACAGGCGTGAGCCACCATGCCCAGCCCTTTGCTTGTTTTTAAATAGTCATATATTTGTACACATGGCAGGGTATTAGAAGGATATGAACTGAAAGTATTTTGGATTTTGTCAAAAGCGGAAAAAAGTAAAGCCAGAAGTAAAGACACACCGAAGTGAGGGACCATCTTGATAGTGGGGAGGGGTCGAACTTGGGAGTTAAGGCCAGCTGGGATTCAGATCTTGCTGTGCCATTTAATTGCTGTACCTTCTCTTGGGCTAATTCTTTAACAGCTCCATTTTTCCATTTCTTTCTTTTTTTTTTTTTTCGAGATGGAGTTTTGCTCTTGTTGCCCAGGCTGGAGTGCAATGGCGTGATCTTGGCTCACCGCAACCTCTGCCTCCCAGGTTCAAGTGATTCTCCTGCCTCAGCCTCCTGAGTAGCTGGGATTATAGGGCATGTGCCACCACGCCCGGCTAATTTTTGTATTTTTAGTAGAGATGGGGTTTCAGTTGGTCAGGCTGGTCTCAAACTCCTGACCTCAGGTCATCCGCCCACCTTGGCCTCCCAAAGTGCTGGGATTACAGACGTGAGCCACTGTGCCTGGACATTTTTCTGTTTCTTATGCTAAATGCAGGAATGGTACTACTTTCCAGTCCAGGGTGGCTGTAAAGATTAGCGATTATGTATGTTAATGTGCTTAGTACAGCCTGACACACTGTAAACTTCGAACAGTGATCGCTGTAGTTATCTGCTGGTAGAGAGGAAACAGAGTAGCCTAGGTAGCCATTTTGGTTGGTAGCTATTTTGGTTATAGCCAAAATTGGCCGAACAATTGGAATGGTTGGATAAAGAGTTTATATGAATGTCTGCATAGACATGTGATTTTTTTTTCCAGCCTTGGCTACACATTAGACTCACCTGGATGGGGTGGTGTTAGAGGGTGCTTTTAAAAACTATTGCGGCCCTGCAAAGATTCTAGGTTTTTCTCTCTTTGTGTGTGTGTGTATGTTTAAGTTCTCCAGCCAAGATACAGAATAGTTGAGACCAAGTGACAGTTTGGAAGCTGTCACTCCTGCTGGTAGCCTTGCCTTGATTTGCGAGTGAGCCACTGCTTAACCCACACAACACAGGTGCTGATTTGGTTCAATCCTAGTCAAAAAGTCTTATGGATTTTCCAGTTTCCTGTACAAGTTGCCTCCTTGTGGGTTTTGTTCTTTCCTCGTGTCTGCTTTCGCTGCCTTTTTTCTCAGAGGAAAGCAGCAGAAGGCAGATGAAATAAAAGGGAATAGAAAGATGGGAATGATCAGTTGTTTCTTAGTCCTTTGACCCATCTCAGTTAACCCTGTCAGGACATTAGGCACAGAGAAGAGATCGACAGGCAAGAGAGCTTTTCAGGGCAGCATGTGAGCGGCAATCAGCTATAATCAGTAAAAAAGGTTCTCTCCATGAACCTGAGGATATTCTGTTAGCTTTTACTACAGAGGAAAGGGGGAGAGAGAGCACACAATGTGACCACTTTTCAGAAGTTATAAATAAGGAGCCTCCAGGAGGAGCCCTCTTTGATTACAATGTGCTTTGTCAATTTTCAGACTGAATGCTAGCACGCCTCTTCAAAGAAATGTTAGATTAGCACCACTTTTCTGTTATCCCAAAAACTCTGTAGAAATTATTAAATGTCCTGTTCAGTACAGGGAACGAGTCATAAACTAAACTTTTTTTTTTTCTTTTTTGAGATGAAATTTCACTCTTGTCACCCAGGCTGGAGTGCAGTGGTGTGATCTTGGCTCGCTGCAACCTCCGCCTCCTGGGTTCAAGTGATTCTCCTGCCTCAGCCTCCCAAGTAGCTGGGACCACAGGCACCTGCCACCACACCTGGCTAATTTTTGTATTTTTAATAGAGACAGGGTTTCACCATGTTGACCAGGCTGTTCTCCAACTCCTGGCCTCAAGTGATCCACCTGCCTCAGGCTCCCAAGGGGATTACAGATGTGAGCCACCATGCCTGGCCGAGTAAAGTTTTAGGGAACAAATTGAGGAGGGAAAATGGCAACTTTTCATGAGACCTGGAAAAATAGATAGGAAGAGTAGATCAGATGAGATTTCTATGGGACCTTGGTCATCCCATCCCCATAGTAATATATACCAAGGAAGAGCCAGGGTGAGGCCCTTTGTTAATTCAGACCTTTTGGCTGCAAGTAATAGAAACCTAATCCAAAATAGTTTAAGGGCTGGGCATGGTGGGGCGTGCCTGTAGTCCCAGCTGCTCAGGAGGCTGAGGCCGGAGGATCCCTTGAGCTGGGGAATTCAAGACTAGCCTAGGCAACATAGTGAGACTCCCATCTCTAAAAATAAAGAAAATTTAAAAATAGCTTAAGGAATCAATCGACAAACGAATGCATCAGATTATATTTATACATCTATATTTACCTAACTGGAAATTCCAAAGCATGCAGCATGACATGCTTTGGTCATCAGGACTGTTTTTCTCTATATGTTTTCTGTGTTGATTTTATTTTCTACCATTCCTGAGGAAAACCTATAGCAGTCTTATCTGCAGGATGAGAAATTCCCCCAAAGGACTCTGATTCACCCTTATGGTACCACACCTGGACCTGTCCCTGGCTTCTGGGGCTTGGAGGAGGTCTGTCATTGGGAGACTTGGGAAGGTGAGTGTACAGGAGAAAGCACCTATGGGCTACACCTGAGAGCCCTCTCCTCGATGCGGTGCTTTGTTGATCTCTGGTTTAGGAATCTCTACATCCTACCCCACAGACTCAGTTGCCCCCAAAGCTGAATGACACCTTGTTCCTTGCCCTCCCACAGATTACTGACTCTCCGGATTATCTCTGTGCAGCTCAGCCACTCGGTAAGTGGTAGATTTAGCAAGATATTGCTCTGAGGACACTAAATATTTGACTTGTCTCTACTGACAAACTTTATGATTTCTTGTTTTCACCAAGGGGAAGCCATTTCTAAATATCTAGTTCTAGAAATTAGCATAGAAGTGCAGGAAAGGTCTGATCAGAAGGGACTCGTGTTAACATTATCTCACTGCTTTATTTCAAGAGCAAGAAAACGTCTGAAGCAATGACTGGGGAGGTGGGGGATAAATGCAACATGCCGTTCTGCCGTGTATTATAATTATTGAGAACGTGTTTTGTCTTTCCGAGTCATCTGTAAACTTGTTGTAAGTTCAATTTTGTGTCTCTGTTACCTGGTATCACATTAAAGGGGGTCAATAAATATGTGTCTATTGAAGGAAGAATCAAGGATTTCTGACCATTGTTCTTTGGCAAAGTTAGAATTATCAGTTGAAATTCACAATATTAACCCTAAGACATCAACATTAGTTTGTTATACAATAAATTTATTATAATTAATATCCTTTCTTTTTGAGACAGGGTCTCACTCTGTTGCCCAGGCTGGAGTGCAGTGGTGCGATCTTGGCTCACTGCAACCTCTGCCTCCTGGGTTCAAACAACTCTCGTGCCTCAACCTCCGGAGTAGCTGGGATTACAGGCATGCATCACCATGCCTGTCTAATTTTTTTTTTTTTTTGAGACAGGGTCTCACTCAGTCACCCAGGCTGGAGTGCAACCTCCACCTCCCAGGTTCAAGCAGTTCTCCTGCCTCAGCCTCCCAAGTAGCTGGGATTACATGTGCCCACCACCACGCCTGGCTAATTTTTGTATGTTTAGTAGAGATGGGGTTTCACCATGTTGGCCAGGCTGGTCTTGAACTCCTGACCTCAGGTGATCTGCCTGCCTTGGCCTCCCAAAGTGCTGTGATTACAGGTGTGAGCCACCACGCCGGGCCAAAACATATAAATTTTATTTTCTGCATTCCTAGGGCTCTTTGTGAAGAAAGAACTTCACATTCTTTGAGCACTTACCGTGTGCCAAGTGTTCTGTGGACACATTGTCTTACTGAAGTCATACATCCACCCCAGAATGCCTTCTTCCTCCTTCTCAACCATGAAGAGAATTAATCCCTCCCACCTCCTTAATACCACCTGTCATGGCCTTTATCCCACTGCATTGGAATTTGTTTGCATTTCTATATCTCCTACTACACTATGAGTTTTTCTTTTTTTTTTTTTTTTTTTGTTTGTTTGTTTGTTTGAAACGGAGTCTCGCTCTGTCGCCCAGGCTGGAGTGCAGTGGCGCAATCTCAGCTCACTGCAAGCTCCGCCTCCCGGGTTCACGCCATTCTCCTGCCTCAGCCTCTCCGAGTAGCTGGGACTACAGGCGCCCGCCACCACGCCCGGCTAATTTTTTTGTATTTTTAGTAGAGACGGGGTTTCACCGTGGTCTCGATCTCCTGACCTCGTGATCCACCCGCCTCGGCCTCCCAAAGTGCTGGGATTACAAGCGTGAGCCACCGCGCCCGGCTACACTATGAGTTTTTCAATGACAGTCTATGTGCCATTCGGGTTGTAACCTCGGCACCCAGCTCATAGGGGGAATCCTATAAATATTTCTTAAAACTGGGTATTGTGTGATCTCCATTTGACAAAGTTGACATCGTAGACTTGCCTGGGGTTCCTAAGTGGAAAGTGACAGGGCTAGTTTCTGAGCTTCTCCATGCCATACTCCAAAGCCTGTTTTCTTTCTGTCTCCTTTGCTTAATGTTTGCTTTGTTTAGCTTGGTTGCTTGGGAATATTGGAAAGCAACATTGAGATAATGAGGGTGATGGAGGAGGGGAAGCGGAAGGGGAAGATGCAGGGGAGTTGCTGCCTGCTGAGGCTGGGAAGGGAGGCTAATTATGCATTGCTCAGTTAAGCAATGCTCCAGCCCCCTGATTCCCATCCTTATCACACTGCACACTCATGTGCATGCGCGTACACACACACACACACACACACACACACCATCAGGGACAGGTTGCGGTGGGAGTGCTGAGTGAACAGGGACCAGGAAAGCATTTTCTTGGAAAGCTATTTACTGTGAGAACAAAGAGCTGGGACACAAAGCCAGGCAGCCATTGGGACATAAAAATTGTGTCATAAGGAAACTTCTCTGTAAGATAATTCTGCATGGTGAGGTTTTTAGTGATAAGGTTCTAGTATGAAGTGAAATTAGGGGAGGACATGGAACATGGACATCATGGCATCCACAGCTGCATGCCTGAGCTTTATACCTTGGAAACAATGATCGCAACAGGAGAGGTGTCACAGGAGCCTTTGAAATGTGCCCTTCTGAAGTGGAGGGTAATAAGTGGCAGCGTCTGCCATACTTCTCCCATTCTCGCAAAGTGTGACTTCATAATTTTTTTGTTTTCTTTACTTTTTTTTTTTGGACACAGGGTCTCGCTCTGTCACCCAGGCTGGAGTGCAGTGGCACAATCACTGCAGCCTCAACCTCCGGGGCTTAAGTGATTCTCCCACCTCAGCCTCCGAAGTAGCTGGGACTATAGCGCATGCCCCCAGGCCTGTCAATGTTTTTGTATTTTTCATAGAGATGAGGTTTTGCCATGTTGCCCAGGCTGAAGATTTATACCCATGTTTTCTTCCAAGAGTTTTACAGTTTTAGCTCTTATGAGGTGGTTGATCTATAATGATTTAATTTTTGTATGTGATATGAATTAGGGGTCCAACTTTATTCTTTTGCATTGTGGATATCCAGTTATTAAAGCATAATTTCTTCAAAAGACTATTCCCATCAAATAGTCCTGGCACCCTTGTCCAGACTCGATTGACCACAGATATATGTTTTGGGTTTTTTCCCCAAACTCTCATTTCGAATCCATTGTCCTATGGCCATCCTCATGCCAGTACCACGCTGCCCACCCTCCCCGCACCTTATGGTTTTCCCCTAAGATTTCCACGTCCTATACATTGTCTTGTTTATTGTAGCTTTGTAGTAAATTTTGCAACCTGGAAGAGTGAGTCCTTGAGCTTTGTTCTTCTTTTTCAAGTTTGTTTTGGCTATTCTGGGCCCCTTGAATTTCTATAGGAATTTTAGGATCCATTTATCAATTTTTTCCCAGAAACTAGCTGAAATTTTGATGGGAATATTGTGTTGACTCTGTAGATCAGATCCAGAAGTATTGTCATTTTAGCAGTGTTAAGTCTTCTATTCATGAACAAGCAGTGTCTTTCCATTTATTTAGATTTTTTTTTCTTTTTTTTTTTTTTTTTGAGACAGAGTCTCACTTGTCAGGCTGGAGTGCAGTGGCGTGATCTCTCCTCACTGCAACCTCTGCCTCCCGGGTTCAAGTGATTCTTGTGTCTCGGCCAGGCGCCACCACGCCCGGCTAATTTTTGTATTTTTAATAGATGGCCTAGATCTTTGATTTCTTTGAACAATGTTTTGTAGTTTTAACACTTGTATTATTTTTGATGCTATTGTAGATGAAATTGCTTTGTTAATTTTATATTTTAGTTTGTTCATTGCTAGTAGATAGAAATTTATAATTGATTTTTCTACATTGCTTTTATGTCCTGCAACCTTGTTGAACTTGATTATTAGTTCTAATAATTTTTTAATGGATTCCTTAGGTTTTTTGCCTGTGATTGACTATGTCATCTATGAACAGAGTTTTATTTCTTCCTTTCCCATCTGGATCCCCTTTCTTTCTTTCTTTTTTTCTTTTTTCCTAATTTTCCTGGCTAGAAACAAGTACAGTGTTGCATATAGAAGTTGTGAGAGTGCACATCCTTGTCGCTGTTCTTCATGGGGAGAGCATTCAGTCTTTTTCACATTAAGTGTATTAGTCACGGGTTTTTTGTAGATGTTATTTATCGGATTGAAGAAGTTCCCTTCTGCTTTAATATGTTGTGTTTTAGTTATGAATGGTTGGTGCATTGTATCAAATGCTTTTCTGGCAGCTATTCAGATTATTGCGTATAGTTTTTGTCTTTTGTTGATATGGTGTATTGCATTGATTGATTTTTATCTGTTAAGCTATCTTGCATTTCTGGGATAAATCAGACTTGGTCATGTTGCTGAATTCAGTTTATTAGTATTTAGTCATGTATTTTTAAAAAGTCCATATGCACAAGACATATTGATTTGTCATTTTCTTGTATCTTTGTCTGTATTTTGTATGCATATAATACTGGCCTCAGTGGGAAGTGTTCTAGTCCCTTCTATTTTTTGGAAGAATTTGTGAAGGATTGGTGGTAATTAGACTTTAAAACATTTGATAGAATCCTCCAGAGGAGCCATCTGTTCTTGGGCTTTTCTTTGTGGAAAATTTTTATGTTACAAATTCAGCGTATTTACTTATAAGTCTATTCAGATATTCTATTTCTTCTTGAGTCTATTTTGGCCCTTTGCATCTTTCTAGGAATTTCTCCTCTACGTGTAGGTTATCTAATTTGCTGGCATATAATTGTTCATAGTATTTCTTTGCTATCCTTTTTATTTCTAGAAGGTCAGTAGTGATGTCACTTCTCTTATCCCTGAGTTTAGTAAGTTGAGTCTTTTCATTTCTTTGTCATTCTAGCTAGTGGTTTGTCAATGTTGTTGCTCTTTTCAAAGGACCAACTTTTGGTTTTATCAACTTTTATTTTGTTTTTTAGTCCGTATTTGCTTTATTCCCACCTAAATCATTATTATTTCCTTCCTTAATCTGTTTCAGATTTATTTTGCTCTTCTTTTTTCTGGCTTCTTAAACGGAAAGCTTAGATTGCTTACTGTATTTTAACTGTTATCTCCATTCCCCCAAGCTCCATTTTACAGGACAATTTGTGAGTATGAATGACCAATGCTGAAACAGTCAGGGCATGCAAACTTTCTCCTCTGGGGACAGAGTTACAGGGCAACTGAATACATCGGGGGGCATACAGAGTAAAGTTGACACACAGCTCTTTCATTATGGTGCAGCCCATATAGCATTGTGATTCTGGGGCCAAAACTTGGGCTCTGGCGTTTGGGAACCTGGATATGAATTCTGCATCTGCCGCCTAATAGTTGTGAGACTTTGAACACTTATTTAGTCTTTGTAAGCCTCAGTCTCCACATCTGCAAAATAGCAGAAAGATAATTAGTACCTCATAGGATTGTTGTGAGGATTAAATGAAATAGCATATGTGAAGCACCCAGAACTGGTGGTAACAACTGTTCAATAAAGATTAACCATTCTAATCTGGTTGTTGTTGTTAGGTCAGATGGGCCTTTGCTGAGTCAACTCCATGTAAAGTAGCTACAGAGCTTGTTGTTGTGTTTTCATTAGTTTGTACCTCTTTGCCAACCATCTATGAATTCACCTGTATCTACTGCCAGGGTGGACCTCACCTGCATTTGCTACCAGGTGCTGAGATACACTTCTCACTGCGGTTGCAAAGCCCAGGATGTTATTTCCAAATGAGCTCTTTTCTCAGACCAATTGCAGACCTTGCTTATTTGATCATCCACCCATATTATAATGATGATATGAAAACAAATGATGGTATGAGAAGAAAATATTTTCCTAAACAAATTTGAGACATGCTCGGGGTGGAAGTACCATAAATTATGAAAATGGTACTCACTGAAAAGTTTTAATTTTCATTTTATAGCATCTCAAGTTCTCCCCCTTCCCCCCCACCCTTTTTTTTCTTTTGAGACAGAGTCTCACTCTGTTACCTAGGCTGGAGTGCAGTTGTACAGTCTCAGCTCACTGCAACCTCTGCTTACTGCAGCCTCTGCCTCCCAGGTTCAAGTGATTCTCGTGCCTCAGCCTCCTGAGTAGTGGGGATTACAGGTGCGCACGACCACACTGGCTAATTTTGTAGTAGAGACCAGGTTTCACCATGTTGCCCAGGCTGGTCTTGAACTACTGATCTCAGGTGATCCACCTGCCTTGGCCTCCCAGAGTGCTGGAATTACAGGTGTGAGCCACCGCTCCCAGCCTCTCTCTGTCTTTCTTTCTTTCCCTCACCCCTAACTCTTATTAATCCCTTTCATCAAAAGCTTCACCAAAGAACAGAAAGGATGTGCATTCCATTTTTTCCCTCCTCTGGCCCTGTAGGTGCAGAGAAATTACAAAATACTAGGCTATACATAGGGGAAAAGTGAGAAAAAGTCATTAGCATATAAATTGATAACCGACTTTCTTTGGTATATCCATCAACATGAATTTTATCCAAGTAGATTTATTTTTTTGGAAGACTAAATTTAGTGTGAATAATCAATAATATATTAATAACAATTAAATTTTATTTATCTCTTCATACTTGGGGCTTGCCATTCTTATTCTTTGTGTAGCTATGCTTACGAAGTGTTATGCCAGGACGTGAAAGGTGAGCACAGAGGGGTGCCTAGTTGACTGTCTGGTTTTTGATAAAAAAAGAAATGATGAGGCCAGGCATGGGAGCTCATGCCTGTTATCCCAACACTTTGGGAGGCCAAGGCAGGTAGATCACTTGAGGTCAGGAGTTCAAGACCAGCCTGACTAACAAAGTGAAGCCTTGTCTCTACTAAAAAATACAAAAATTAGCTGGACATGGTGGTGTGCACCTGTAGACCCAGCTACTCGGGAGACAGGAGAATCGCTTGAACCCAGGAGGTGGAGTTTGCAGTGAGCCGAGATTGCGCCACTGCACTCCAGCCTGGGCGACCGAGTGAGACTCCATCTTTAAGAAAAGAAATGATGATGTAGAGCTGAAATTACTAACATCATCAGATGGAGGAGTCCTTGAGGAAAATCGGAGTTTCCAAGACCCTGATTCCTCTGGGGTCTTTTTTGTTGCTTTCGGTTCCATCTGCCAATCCCCAGTGAAGGCTCCACTGAGTCTAAAAGAGCTAACAGATGACCCTTGACCATCCTAAGGTTGCTCATCGTGTCTTTCCCTCTTGGGGGAGCACAGAGAATAATTTTTTGTGGCTACGGAAATCTTAGGACTCTTCCACTCCAGTGAGTGCTTAAAGAAATACTGGCTTTGACTTCAAGATCCAAAATAAACCTGAATCTTTGTGAGTGTCTAGACAACAACTATAGAAAACAGCAACAATCAGAGATCACCTGACAATTAAGAACTGGCTAAAAATGTTTGCACATTACCAAGACCAAGCAACATATAAATTACCCAGAGACATAGAATAAATGTTGCATCAATGCCTTTGTTATTAAACAGGACGTGTGCTCTGTTGAATCATAGTTGCATGGGGGAAGTCCTTCTGCCTGAACTTCTAAATTTATGGGAATCACAGTCAATGTTTCTCAATCAATGTGCCCTCTACCCAACCCTCACCCCATTTCCTCTAAAGATCCTCTACTGGGGGTAAGATTTTACAACTTCCATTTAAATCTGTGATGGGGTTTCACCATATTGACCAGGCTGGTCTCGAACTTCTGATCTCAAGTCATCCACCTGCCTCAGCCTCCCAAAGTACTGGGATTACAGGCATGAGCCACCGTGCCCAGCCGAAATTTAAAAATTTTTGCTGATATAGTAGGACTCACTGTTTCAATTTCTATTTTAATCAGACAAAGTTTGATTTGAATAAAGTTGAACTATTTTCATGTTTATTCATCATAGAATTTTGTTTTTCTGCAAACTGCCTGCTCATATCTTTGCTCATATGTATTTTGTTGTATTTTTTTGTTGATATGAAAGCACTCTGGCATATTAAGGAAATTGACTCTTTAATGACATACTCCTAATTGTAGTTTGTCTTTGATTTTGTTTTAATAAATTTTTTTTTTTTTTTGAGATGGAGTCTCGCCCTGTCGCCCAGGCTGTAGTGTAGTGGCGCGATCTCAGCTCACTGCAAGCACTGCCTTCCGGGTTCACGCCATTCTCCTGCCTCAGCCTCCCGAGTAGCTGGGACTACAGGCGCCCGCCACCATGCCCGGCTAATTTTTTGTATTTTTAGTAGAGATGGGGTTTTACCGTGTTAGCCAGGATGGTCTCCATCTCCTGACCTCGTGATCCGCCTGCTTCGGCCTCCCAAAGTGCTGGGATTACAGGTGTGAGCCACCGCGCCCGGCCTAATAAATGTTTTAAAATTCCATTTAATGCTCAGTTCTTGGAAAAAGGAAAAGAGTGATTGGGACCAATGTTTAGTTCAATTTGAAATTCAGATAAATAATCAGTTTCTTCCTTAGCTACTGTATTTAGTTTCTAAACTCTTCACACTAAGCTCTTTTTTTTTTTGAGACAGGGTCTTGCTTTGTTGTCCAGGCTAGAATGCAGTGGCCCAAACATGGCTCACTACAGTTGGGCCTTCCGGGCTCAAGCAGTTCTCCCACCTCAGACCCCCAAGTAGCTGGGACTACAAGTGCACACCACCATGCCTAGCTAATATTTGTATTTTTTTTTTTTACAGACAGGCTTTTGCTATGTTGCCCAGGCTGGTCTCGAACTCCTGGACTCAAGCAATCTGCCCACCTCGGCCTCCCAAAATGCTAGGATTACATGAGTGAGCCACCCTACCTGGCCTATTTTCTCTTTATAACAGTATATTCTCATTAATGTGTTCTCCCAATTTTTAAAATTGTCTATTTGAGTAATTATCCAGAATCATGACTGACACTACCATTTTCATTAATACTTCAGATCAAAGTAATTCTTACTTAATTCTTACAGTAATTTCACCTGACACTTGGGGACTGGTAATTTTAGCATTGGTGTTTCTAAAAACATACTGTGATAAACTGCTCCATCACCATTTATTTGGTTTCTTTGTCTATAAAACTAAAGCCAGAGAAGTGAGGTGCTTGACAAAGCATTGAGGTGTCAAGGGGCACATACAGATTTCAGATTGGAATCCTGAAACAAACATAGTAGGAGAACAGAAGAGAGTCCCATCTGCATATTCTTACTGCTTAGATACAGCAGCTGTCAACTTGGCTTTCCTTTATCCTGACTTTCCAGAGTTGTTCACCAAACAGGTAACAAGACTGAGCTTTAAGTCTTTATTTCATAATGATTCTTTATAAATTAAATTATCTTATGACTTATGGCACCATGTTGTAAGTAAAAAGTCATTTGACCAACTGTTTGGAATTCTTGTCAGTAACAATTATTGAGCCACCCATGTTAGTGAACTTCTGGGTGTGTGTGCACTGGGTGGCGAGAAAAGGTTGAGAGCAAATACCTTGGGTATACTTTGTAAGGAACCATAATCAGCTTGTCATGCAAACATATGACAACTGTGCAAACAAACATTTTTTACAAGAGACAGTCTTAACAAAAACAACAAAAAATAAAAAGAAAACAAACAAACAAAAAAAGAGACAGTCTTAAACTTTGTGTATAAGCTTTAATTTTCAAATGTAGAATCAGAAGCATTGCTATTTAGGCAATGTTGTGATGAAACAGGAATCAAATTTGATCCCAAATGACAAATACACAATTGCCAAATATCTAGAAAAGAAGAAATTCTGAAGTGGTGTGGCAGTGAGTAAAGTTGTGCTGAGAAAGATAGATACCCGGATAAAAAAAAAATCCTTTTGGAGGAAGGTGATTCTAGAAGCGAGTTACAAAGGAAAACAAGAATCTGGTAGATAGAGAAGGAAGGAAGGTAGTCTTGGAGATTTTGTGTGTGGGTGTGTGTCTGCTGAGGTTGAAGGGAACAAAGGGAAATTATGCAGTGATTTGTAATCATAAGTTAACAGAGATTTGCAGCTCATGATCAAAAGCCTGCAATGTTATGGATGACCAAGGATCACCTCTAATTCCCTTCATGGGAGTAACATGATCCCAACCATACCTAAGGAAAATGGTTCTTCCTACTGCTTTCAGGATGGTTAGCAGGGAAAGGTGTCAGGTAGGAAACCCAACAGGTGGGGGTGGGAGGTTGTGCATGGTTAGTGCTGAACTAAATCATGAAGAAAGGAAAAGAAGAATTGGCAGAATGTAATGATGGGTCGAAATGGAGAGAATGAGGGACAGAACAAATAGGTTCGTTTCATCAAATCATTAAAATTTTGCTGATAAAAGTCATATATGTTACAGATATTTAACATATATGTATTATATATGTATTTTAATCACCCATATTCATATTCTTACCATCCAGAGACAACCACTGTCAATATTTTGTTATATTTTTCTACATTTGATTACTATGATATCAGTAGAAATTGCACCCTACATAAAGTTTACTCTCTTTTTTCTTAAGCTCACATATTGTGAACCTTTACTCATGACATTAAATTCTTCATAAATGTAATTTTTAGTGGCTGGTGTGTCACCATTTATTTAACCATTCCTGTAAGGATTGTTTCTCAATGTATTGTAAAGAATTCTGAGATAAATATCTTTGGATATAAACATGATTTTTTTCTTATTTCTTAAGGATAGATTTATAATAACATCATTGCTAAGCAGAAAGAATAAACATTTCCAAGCTCTTCAAATACACTATGCAATTTCTTTTTTAGAAGGGTTTTGATGCTTTCATACTTGTCTTACTGAAATGTGACACTTAATCACTATTAAGTATTTTAGCTAATTTCATTGGTTGATTAAAAAGTGATACTGTATTGTATTGTACTGTATTGTATTGTATTTTTGTTCTTTTGCGACGGAGTCTTGCTCTGTCACCCAGGCTGGAGTGCAGTGGCACGATCTCAGCTCACTGCAACCTCTGCCTCCCGGGTTCGAGCAATTCTCCTGTCTCAGCTTCCTGAGTAGCTGGGATTACAGGCGTGAGCCAATGCACCCAGCTGCACACCAGTGATCTTAAAAAACAGAAAAGCAGATCACAGCGCTTCTCTGCTCAGAATCCTCCAATCAACCAAGGAGAACCTGAAGTCTTCTCCTGGGTGTTAGAACGCTCCCATCTGACCCCTGCCTGTCTCGCTCCCTCTGCTTCCGCTGCACCGCCCCTTTCTTGTTGTTCTGTTCTTCAGGGACTCCTCTGCCTGCCACCGTCCAATCTTCAGGGTATAGAACAAAGCCACACATAGTAGGATCAATAGCCATTGTTGAACGATTGAGTGACTCTTACAACCAATTCAAAATTGAATGCCTTGTCAAGTTACCATTTGCTCATGGAAAATCAGGCTCATTGTGTTGAAACGATTTGCTTCACTAGCATTTTATGTTGTTCTTTTTCCTGAGCTTATGCTCCTTGCTAATTTTAGCATCACATCTAAACTGATCAGCCTTGGAGTTGACCTTTTAAAGATGTTCTTGTGTTTCTTATTTCACCTGTAATCATTAATAGTGTAACCAGTATTTATAGATTCATCGCAGCTAAAGTTTTAGTGTTTGATTTTTTTCAAATGATTTCAATTACTTCCATATTGCTTTCAAATTTCTTTAGAATATCTACTTTTATTTTTCAAAAAATAAGAGCTCCCTTTTCAAAGTGGTAAAATAATATGTTGAACAGGTAACTAGGCTTAAATAAGAACTGAACCACAAGGTCTTAAGAAGAAAAATTTTCAAAGATTTTTAGACTCCACATAACTCATTTAGTTACTTGCCAGCTTATCAAGCTCCCGAAAAGATTCCGTTTCCTGGCTGATTATAAAATATGTCTAAGGTTTATTCCAATTTTAGGAATACTCAATTCTTGAAATAAGGAACATTCTTCAGGAAAGAGGTGTTTTACTTTTTAAATCACAAAGTAAACAAATACAGAGAATACATATTTTGAAGTGCAGGATTTTGTGATTGCCTCTGTAACCTGATGCAATTGTAAATAAGAATGCAGGCTAGGCCAGGTGCTTACACCTGTAATCCCGGCACTTTGGAAGGCAGAGGCAGGTGGATTACCTGAGGTCAGGAGTTCAAGACCAGCCTGGCCAACATGGTGAAACCCCACCTCTACTAAAAATACAAAAATTAGCCGGGTGTGGTGGCATGAACGTGTAGTCCCAGCTACTTGGTAGGCTGAGGTGGGAGAATGGCTTGAACCGGGGAGGTGGAGGTTGTAGTGAGCTGAGATCGCGCCACTGCACTCCAGCTTGGGCAACACAGTGAGACCCTGTCTCAAAAAATTAAAAAAATAAGATAAAAAAGGGAATGCAGGCTAGTTATACCTCCTCCAGGAAACTTTCTCCATGGACTCTGATCTATCTTAGCAATACTCTTCACCTGATTGTGGTGGCTCCCATTGTCTGGATAGCACATGCTGTTCCATTTCTGTGTATTCTATATGTTGTAATTATCAGACATTTAATCATCTCTCCAACAGGATTATTAGCTCCCAGTTAATAGAAATCACATCATGGCCAGGTACGGTGGCTCATGCCTGTAATTTAATAGAAATCACATCATGGCCAGGTACGGTGGCTCACGCCTGTAATTTAATAGAAATCACATCATGGCCGAGCGCAGTGGCTCATGCCTGTGATCACAAGCACTTTCGGAGGCCGAGGCTGGTGGATCACCTGAGGTCAGGAGTTTGAGACCAGCGTGGCCAACATGGCGAAACTCCGTCTCTATTAAAAATACAAAAAGGCTGGACGTGGAGGCTCACGCCTGTAATCCTAGCACTTTGGAAGACCAAGGTGGGCGGATTGCTTGAGGTCAGGAGTTTAAGACCAGCCTGGCCGACATGGCAAAACCCTGTCTCTACCAAAAATATAAAAATTAGCTGGGCATGGTGGCGCACACCTGTAATCCCAGTTACTCTAGAGTCTGAAGCAGGAGAATTGCTTGAACCTGGGAGGCAGAGGTTGCAGTGAGCCGAGATCATGCCACTGCACTCTAGCCTGGGCAACAGAGCGAGCGAGACTCCATCAAAAAAAAAAAAAAAAAAAGCCACATCATGATCCGGGTCTTTGACTGCACTTCCCCAGGGCTTGAGTACATCTCAAAAACAAAAAAAAAAAAAATAATAATACAAAAATTATCAGGGAGTGGTGACATTCACCTGTAGTCCCAGCTACTCTGGAGGCTGAAGCAGGAGAATTGCTTGAACCTGGGAGGCAGAGGTTACAGTGAGCCAAGGTCACGCCACTGCACTCCAGCCTGGGTGACAGAGTGAGACTCCGTCTCAAAAATAAATAAATAAAAAAAAGAAAGAAAGAAACAACATATGATCCAGGTCTTTGACTGCATTTCCCCAGGGCTTGAGTACATCTCGGGATATTATAGAAAGTGCTCCTTTAAACACCAATTGGAATGGAAGAGCATAGTACTTGATAAATCCAGAATGTTAGGGGATTTTTGTGGCAATTTTGAGGAAATTATTAAAATATCATTTGATTATTAAAGAGTAAAACTCACAGAATACTTGGCAAAACCACACACTTCCTGTGCCCTTGTTAACCTGACTGCCTTGTTCCTCCTGGCTCAGGAGGAAATATATCTACTTTTCACATTATGACAATGTAGCTGGCTTTTCTTTAGCACAAGTGGAACAAAAGGCTGTAATGTTACACATGATCTGTGACTTGGTAATAGGTGCCTTCTCTCTACCAGCATTCAGTATGTATTCTGAACTTTCTCTTTTTAAGATTAAGAAGTCTGTTAAAACTACCACAGAATCTATTAGGTAAATACTGATAATTACTTAGCTTATTGGATGCTACATTTCGCTATGTTAGAGGGACAGACAGAAAGGGATCGCCATAAAATCTAGCAGGTTTCTAAGAATTAATGAAGAGTGCTGCCTTGGTTAGAGGAAGGGCTTAGAGAGAAAATGCAAAGAGAATTCTCTTTAGATTCAAATTAGATTTTGTGGCTTTCTTAACTTATGGTTTCATTCATCGAACATTAAAGGATTTCCTACTTAGCTCCAAAGATGCCATCTCAAAGTTCCAAAGTTTTTCTGGTTTAGTACAGAAATTCCTGTCCCTGGCAGGCTGACAGAGCAGCAAGATGAAACATGGGTAGGTAGATAGAGAGGTAGCTAATTAGGAGGAAAGAAAGAAGATTATCTACTTAGCTTGAGGTGGTAAAGTGTGATCTCTAAGAGCCAGAGTGCCTGGGTTTGAATCCTCACTCCACTACTTACTTGCTCGCTGTTGGTCTTGGACCAATTACTTTATTTCTTGTTTTCTCATCTATAAAATGAAGATGAGGCTAGGCACCACGGCTCACAGCTGTAATCCTAACACTTTGGGAGGCCGAGGCGGATGGATCACCTGAGGTCAGGAGTTTGAGACCAGCCTGACCAACGTGGTGAAACCCTGTTTCTACTGAAAATACAAAAATTGGCCAGGCATGGTGGCGGACACCTGTAATCCCAGCTACTCAGGAGGCTGAGGCAGGAGAATCACTTGAACCTGGGAGGTGGAGGTAGCAGTGAGCTGAGATCACGGAACTGCACTCCAGCCTGGGCAACAAGAGTGAGACTTTGTCTCAAAAAAAAAAAAAAAAAAAAAAAAAGGAGATGATACTAGTACCTGCCTCAACCTATGTATAGGGGTTGCATGTGTTAATATATGTGAAACAGTTAGAACAGTGCCTGGTGAAGGACAAGGGCTGTATATAGGAGTTGGCTATAGTTATTTTATTACAGGTGGAGGTGATGAATTGAAGTGGCTGCCTCCCACATGTACTCTTGTCAGTGTGGTATGTAGCACACATGGGTGCTTGAAGTCTGTGGGCTTCATGACTGCCCATTACACAAGAAAGTAGGGAACACAGACTGACTGTGCTTTTGTGATATATTTAAATGTATATGCTCCTGAAAAAGGTTGGTCCCCACCCACTCTCATCCCTTTCGTCTTCCTCTTTAAGTCAGTCGGTCTCGCCCCATCAGCAAACTTTTCTAAGGGATAGGGATTTGGTCCGGTAGGTGAGCACTCAGGGTGGCCCCAGAGACTGTGATTTAAAGAGGGTAGAGGGAATGGGAATAAGACGGAGTGAGGGTGAGTGGAGATCCCAGAGCAGCCCACGGCCTAGCCAGTTTAAACTATCTGAAGTTCCTGCAAACTCGAGAAAGACATGGGAAGTCAGGTTTGCTTCAAAATAATTATCCAAAAGCATTGTGCTTTCTCTTGGATTTTTTTTCTGTAGTTCCTGTACCAGGATCCTACTACTTTATTTGAGATGGCAGCTGCCTTGCCTATTTTCTTTTTTTTTTTTTTTTTTTGAGACGGAGTTTCGCTCTTGTTGCCCAGGCTGGAGTGCAATGGCATGATCTCAGCTCACTGCAACCTCCGCCTCCCGGGTTCAAGCGATTCTCTTGCCTCAGCCTCCTGTGTAGCTGGGAATACAGGTGCCAGCCATCATGACTGACTAATTTTTTTATTTTTAGTACAGACAGGGTTTCACCATGTTGGCCAGGCTGGTCTTGAACTCCTGACCTCAGGTGATCTGCCCGCCTTGGCCTCTCAAAGTGCTGGGATTACAGGTGTGAGCCACCGTGCCCAGCCTGCCTTGCCTCTTTTCACACTGAATATCCACTAGCATGTAAGCAAGAAGTACTTAATATATAATTTTTTTTTTTGAGATGGGGGGTCTCGCTCTGTTGCCCAGCCTGGAGTGCAGGGGTGCAATCACCGCTTACTGCAGCCTTGACCTCCTGGGCTCAAGCGATCCCCCTACCTCAGCCTCCTGAGTAGCTGGGACCACAGGTGTGCACCACCACACCCAGCTAAGACGTGATTTAAATGAGTTTATATTAATAGCATATCCCATGAAAAATCAAATGGATTAATATGCTTAATTTTTATTGCTAATAAATGGTAATAATATAATTCAGAGATTATGCAGACATAATCTCCCCATCTCCCCACCACCACCCAACACACACTTTTCTTTTTTTTTCTTTTTTTTCTTTCTTTTTTTTTTTTTGAGACAGAGTCTTGCTCTGTCGCCCAGGTTGGAGTGCAGTGGTGTGATCTCGGCTCACAGCGAGCTCTGCCTCCTGGGTTCACGCCATTCTCCTGCCTCAGCTTCCCAAGCAGCTGGGACTACAGGTGCCCGCTACCACGCCCAGCTAATTTTTTTGTATTTTTCTTAAGCAGAGACGGGGTTTCACCATGTTAGCCAGAATGGTCTCAATCTCCTGACCTCGTGATCCGCCCACCTCAGCCTCCCAAAGTGCTGGAATTACAGACATGAGCCACCGCGCCCAGCCAACACACACACGTTTCTATTCTCCTACCCTGCTGTTTTTTCCTCCTTAGTTCTTTCACAATCTAGCATACTATGTATTTTACTGATTCTTTCATTTAACGCCTGACCCCTCTGTGAGACTATGGCGTTTGTGAGGGCAGGGATTTTGTCTGTTTTGCTCACTCCTATAGCCCCAGTACCTAGACCCGTGTCAGGCACTTTGAATGGATGAAATATACAAATGTTAGTTACCTTTATAATTTTAATCTTTAAAACAGTTGTACCTCTGGGCACAATGGTGCAGCTGTAGTCCCAGCTACTCGGGAGGCTGAGGGAGGAGGATCACTTGAGCCCAGGAGTTCTAGACCAGCCTGAGCAACATAGCTAGACTCTATCACGAAATAAAAATAAGTAAATAAGCCAAGGGTGCCAATTGAGAAGGTACCATTTTGTTTATATTTATTTATTTATTTTTGAGACAGGATCTCACTCTGTCATCCAGTCTGGAATGCAGTGATGCAGTCATGGCTCACTGCACCCTCAACCTCCCAGGCTCAAACAAGCAATTTTCCCGAGTAGCTGGGACCACAGGCATATGTCACCATGCCCTGCTAATTTTTTTATTATTTGTAGGGATGGGGTCTCACTATGTTCCCCAGGCTGGTCCTGAACTCCTGGGCTCAAGCAGTCCTCCTATTCTGGCCTCCAAAAGTGCTGGGATTATAGGCATGCGCCACTGTATCCAGCCTACCATTTTAAATTTTAAAAGGACAGCCCACAGATCCTTCCTAATGTCCAGATAAGGAACACTCATTTCAGATATGACAATTTCCATTGTTTAATTCTTCCTTCTCTGTGACTGTTGATGCTATAATAGGATAATAGACAAATTAACCGAAAGAAAATACTATGGTGCTTTAATCATATAGGCTTGTGGATACTGCTTTATACTTCATCTGGTTTTCAATACTGGTTAATTAGCTTCTTAGCCAACTATTATCGCTGATACCACCAACACAGTAATGTGATTTCATTATCAGTGTTTGACACCTTTTCAGGTGAAGGCTACCATCTGAATGTCTATGTGCACACATATGTGCAATTTCTTTTATGCTTTAGTCATGTGTTAATACAATAAACAATTTCAGCAAAGGCTTGAAATTCTAAATAGTGTCAAATATACTTGTGGAAAATGATATGCTACTACTATATACAAAAGCAAATACACACATAATCTTTGCATAGGCTGTATCTTAGCTTTTAGATAAATTAAACTAAAAAGTAGGCTGGGCATGGTGGTTCATGTCTAATCTCAGCATTTCGAGAGGCCAAGGCAGGCAGATCACTTGAGCCTAGCAGTTCAAGACCAGCCTGGGTAACATAGCAAGACCTGTCTCTAAAAATAATAAAGTAATAAATAATAATAATAACTCTCTTACCAGGATGCCACAGTGGCCTTAATAGATCCTATCTAAAACAGGCCACATAATCATGTCTTACTATGCTCCATTTCTTCCTCTCCTGGACCTGAGTCCTGTTTCTTACTCCTTTTTCCAAATCTACCTCAGAGCTTATCTCATCCCAGGCTTCTATTTTGCATCTGTACTTTTTTTTCCTTTTCTCCACAGCCTCAGACCTCAGAACTGCCTGCTGTCACTCCACTCTAAATCAAAGATGCTTTGTAAAAGACAAAGGATCACTCCTCCAGGGACGATTTAAGCTTGTTGCAAGCCAGAACTATACAGAAGTTAATGTGGCCGGGTGTGGTGGCTCATGCCTGTAATCCGAGCACTTTGGGAGGCTGAGGCAGGCGGATCACCTGAGATCGGGAGTTCAAGACCAGCCTGACCAACATGGTGAAACCCCGTTTCTATTAAAAATACAAAATTATCTGGGCATGGTGGCGCATGGCTGTAATCCCAGCTACACAGGAGGCTGAGGCAGGAGAATCGCTTGAACCCAGGAGGCGGAGGTTGCGGTGAGCCAAGATCACGCCACTGCACTCCAGCCTGGGCAATAAGAGCAAAACTCTGTCTCAAAGAAAAAAAAAAAAAGAAGTTAACATGGCTCATGTGGCATGACTTTTCTACTGTGATGCACATGTGCCTATACAGAGGGCTGTGTAGTAGGAGCCACTTTTACTATCAGTAGAAGGGATGACTTGCTTTTTCTGTGTACTTTTCTATATTTTTTTAGTTTGTTAAAACTAGTGTGTTTATGTGCGTGTATTTTTTAAATTAACTTTGTTCAAAGCCAAGGCAGGAAAAATTTGCTCATTTTTTGTTTAGGGCAGCCCATAATTATAATTGTTTTTTTCAGGTATTCGGTGAAAAATTGCCTTCTCCTTACCCACTGAGTCTTAAAATTCATCATCCGGAGATGGTTTATTTCCTACGTTTTTGCCTAAGTTATTTTTTGGTAGCATTTGGTGCACACACTCACACCAAACCTCAATCTCAAAATACTCTCTAATGCTTAAAACATGCCAGAACTTTTTCTTATATAATGTACTAAATTACTCTTACAGAAAAACAGACTTTCTAAGTCCCATTTGTAGTCGAGAGGAATTTAAATTTGTCTAAAATCAGTAGTTTTTGAAAACACTGCCTTAGTAACTAAGGATTGCTTCAGAGTTCTTTCAGCCAGAACATAGCAATTTAGTTTTATATAATATTTAACATAATCTTAGACTTGTTTTGGATTTTGACCCTATGTTAACTTGTTGATAATTTATAGTCACTGTTGATAGCTAATTATTTTATCTAGGAGTAATAAAACTGTCTTTTTAAAAAATATATGGGTAGATGAATAGATTGAAAATGTTCTTGTCGTCATTCTGGCCGTTTTTGTTTGTTTGCTTGTTTTTTGAGACGGAGTCTCACTGTATTGCCCAGGCTGGAGTGCAGTGGCACCATCTTGGCTCACTGCAACCTCTGCCTCCCAGGTTCAAGCGATTCTCATGCCTCAGCCTCCCGAGTAGTTGGGATTACAGGAGCCCACCACCACACCCGAGTCTCGAACTTCTGACCTCAAGTGATCTACCCGCCTCCGCCTCCCAAAGTTCTGGGATGACAGGCATGAGCCACCACACCCGGCCCATTCTGGTCTTTTCACTTCCAACTCTGGCTCCTTCAAGTTACTAAGGTTTAACTGAATAAGGTTGACAATGAAACGATGACTCAGGGAAAACTGGGGACCACATTTTTTTGAAATTTTTGTTTTAGTAGGAGTTAGTTTCTCCTTCCTCTTTTGATGTGCCGCAGAGCTCACTTTAATCCCAGTGCAGAGGTCACAGAAGTCGCATTGCTTTCAGGACCTCCTCCAGGCAGCTTCAGCTCCCTTTTCCTCTAACCTCCCAATTGCCTGAACTGACAGACTCAGCCTCCAGAGAGACTTTCGATGAGGTTCCATCCCATAACTGCTTGAAAAGGAGTGTATTTACTCAGCTTAAGTGCCTCAGGTCCCCCTGATCCGTTGTTATGTACAGATGGTTTTATTACCATAAATCCTGCTGTACTGCCTGCTTCTCTTTCATTCTATGCCTCTTCTACTTGTCTCCACTTCTTATGAGTAAATCAATTTCTAGCTCCAAACTGATAAAGTAAAATAAGGTGAGGGTTTGGTTCATGTGTAATTTTTTCCTATTTTTTTTTCTCCCAGACTGATCGTCATAAACATGATTGTTGACAGTCTTTTAGACACAGAGTACTTAACCCAAGTTACCTACCCCAGATATAATGAGAAGGGGAAAAGAACAACACTTGCTAAAAATATAACACTTCTAAGAAATCCTAGTAACACTTTTTTGGTACTTTCTATATGCCAGGAGCTTTTCTAAGCACTTAACATATATTTATTTATTTATTTAATCCCAACAGCCTAGACGAGGTGGGCATTATTGTTTTTTATCTCCGCATGTAGCTGTACAAACGTAATGGGCATCTATCTGGTTCTAGGATGGTGGATTTTGAAAAATCATTTGTTTCCTTACGGTCGTTATTTGGGTTTGAATAAAATATTTCTGTTAACTGTCCTCTTCTATGAAGCTTTTGTCTTCTTGAGCCTTCCCCAAATCCATCAGTTACAGTAGGGTTTCCATTCCTTTTCAGGTTGCTGTTGAGCATTATCTATGTGGCAGTTTTAACACCTCCCTTCTTTCTGTACCACCCACTCAAGCTCATTCCAGGTGCCCTTAGCAAATGACTCCCAAGGCATTAAGTGGCCAAAGCTCATTTTGTTGACCAATGAGGAGCCCTGTGCCATGTATAACAGAGTTACACAGCTCCTGGTATTGGGAGCGAAGGTTGCTTAAGCAAAGCTTTCATTACAGGTAGCCTGTCGCATCCAGATCAAGATTGGAAAGGTAGGGGAAACCTTATTTGTTTTAATTGAAGAGAAGAAGAGATAATTGTGTTTGGTTAAAGCAATTTAGATCAAGCCAGATAAACAAATGATCCATATTGTTTGTTTTTTAATTGAAGACCCCCCCCCAAAAAAATTGGAAGTTGGTAAGAATTTCAACTGCTGCACAGTCTGCCTTACCGGCAGTAAAACCAAAATTCTTAAGTTAAAAACATTTTAAAAAAAATCAATTTGTCTAACAGCTTTTCACTTTATATGCTTGAAAAATCTAGATCTTCACAGTATTGTTGTTGTTTTATAGTTCCCTGTTATTTAAACTATGGGGTAAGAAGCAGGAATTTATCAGCAATGTTGCCCATATTTGTTTTTTAAAGCCATTTCAGAATCAGTGTTTAGAGAAGGAAATTATAATTTTAAGATGTGACAATTAAAATAAGGAAAAATTAATGGAATTAGCTTTGTGATAATTAGCATATAAAGGTTGACAATGATGACATTTCCTCTCAGAGAAAAGTTCTTATATAAGAAGACTCTTATCATTGTTTTCAAACCAATAGTTAAATTTATGAAGTGGAATTATTTAGGTGTAGGTTATATGCTTTAAAGCGTTAACATTAGTTTCACTTTCATTATAAATAATAGTTTAGTTATATTTTATATGCTATTCAAAATTTGTTTTAATATTAACTCAAATGACCAGAGAAGTAGAATCTTTAGTCACTTCTCTCTGTCTGGCAATAGAGCAATTTGAATAGCATTTGAAGTAGAAGCTAATCTTTTAAAGGAAAATCCTCTTCTGTCTTAATGAACCCTTCCCCCTTCTCATTATGATGAATCAATGTTGCAACAAAATGTATATGTGAGAAATGCATATTCTTATACTTATTTATTAGCCTACATCTGATATCTAGTGTCAAAAGATAAGTTTGGGTTCAAAGAAAAGTGTAACTGGTTTTCCCTGATTGCTTTTTTCCAAAGATGGCTTAATATGGGTTTGTATTTTATAACAGAGATTAGGTAATATGTTTCTTTTAAAATGTGACAAATGAGAGATGGCACCATTTGACTAAAAATGTATTTAAATGTTTCGTTTTAAACTCTACTTTGGTCTAATTTGTAAAGAGAATTTTTTAATGTACGTATCACAAAGTATTAAATATCCAAGAATTTCAGTTATTGCAGATTCCGTTTTCTTATTTTGACATATTCATTTGAAAAGACTTGCATCCTGAAATTGTATACTTGTATTAGATTTGTTCCAAATGCCTTTTTGTAAGACGCCTGCCATTCTCAAGATCCTCGTTATTTGTGTCTTTTGCTCTGGTTGACTCTCTGGGGGAGGTGGGTGTGGGGGGCAACTGACAGTCACAGTGTTAACTATTCACAATGGAGAATGCTTGCTAGCCACCTTCTCCTGTATAAGTCAGTGCTGCTTCTCAGTTCCAAGCTAAGGTTCAAAGGTTTAGACTAACTTCACAGATCAGAGGTCAGGTACGAATTGCTGCAATTTGTAGTTCAATTCTGCCGATATGACAGAATTTCACAGCTATGATGATTGCTTTTTTTCACTTCTGCACAGAGGCCAGGCTGGGCAGTTAACAGCGTAATTTGTACAAGTCAGCCCTCAGCACCCGAGTTTAATGAGTAACTAGCTGGTGCCTTAGGTTTCACTGGTACAAGGTGCATATTATAAAAAGGGTCAAATGTCAGTGCACAAAGACGGAGTGGGGAGGGGCATGATAATCTCATCACCACCATCTGTGAATCATATGTAAAGATTCAGTAATTTGTGTTGATTTGTAAAATTATATTTCCACTGTAAGAATGTTAGTATGTTCATTTTCTTTGCTATTTGAAAGAGGTAGATAATTTTGTTAGGTGTTAGCAAGAAAGAACTGTCTGATTGGAGATTATTAACTAAGCAGTAGAAAGTGAAATTGCAGTTTTGTTTACTCATTTTGTGGGGTCCCTGAGTTCTCAAAAACTTTCTAAAGTGTGATAGTTTTTTAAGAAGCTAGGAAACAAGTCAGAACACCAGGTATTTCTGAGCCCATGATATTTATGCCTATCTGATATTCTCTATTCTTCACCCAAAAAGTTGAACTCCTATCTATATTTCTAACCCAGGTTGAGAATATCATTTACTGTTTAAAGCTGAATACTGGAGTTCTTGAAAAAATTCCTACCTGGTGGGCCTTAACAATTCATGAATTTGCCATTCAGTTTTAACCCCTCATGTTGACTCTGAAGCTATAATATATAATGCATATGGAATCATTTGTCATTTTTGTTATAGCACAGATTTCAGTTTTCTACTCTTCCAAATTGGAGTGCAGCAGCAATTGGATTCTTCCGTAGAAGGCCTGGGGTTTGAACCCCAGCTTCTTCACTTCCAGCTAAGGGACCTTAACAAATGGGCAGCCTCATTATACCTCAGTTCTGGCATCTCCAGAATGAGTAGAATCATAGATCTTGCTTCATGAGGTTGTAGCAATGATTAAATAAGACGATGTATGTGGAATGCTTAGTGCCATACCTAGTGCATGATAAACATTCAATGAATGTTGATGGTCATTACTATTATTAATATTATTATGTTACGTAGGTTGTGAGTTCACCTCGCCTACCACATACACCATCTCAATTTGGTTTAGACTTGGTCTTGGCTGTGTTCATTTCATGAGGGACATAGTTGGATGTGGCATAGGATAAGGTGATTTGGGAATGTTTCAGGATGCATTTCTTTTGGATGTGGCATAGGATAAGGTGATTTGGGAATGTTTCAGGATGCATTTCTTTTGAATGTCATAGGGAAGCTTATAAAATTCCTCCATTTCAAGTCTAGCACTCTTTTAGATGCTGTCTTTTTTCTTTAGCTGATTTGCTGTCACATGGCAAAAACTGTAAAAGGAGATAAATCCAAATTATGTGGTTTCCTTTGAGAGCTCCTTTATTCTGCCAAGCAGTGAAAAACATTTGAGTTTAAAAAATCCATAAATGATACCTTACCAGTGGGCTAAATTCTATCCTTATTTATATATATATTACACTTACTAGAATTCATGCTTTCCAGAAATGCCAGAAATGAAAATATGAAAGTGATTCTTTTTCATTCCATTTTTTTCATTTTAGTCCTATGGAATGTATCAATAGCATTTGAAGAAAAACATGATTTTTTTATTTTTTATTTTTTGAGATGGAGCATCACTCTTGTTGCCCAGGCTGGAGTGCAATGGCGTGATCTCAGGTTACTGCAACCTCCGCCTCCCAGGTTTAAGTGATTCTCCTGCCTTAGCTGGGATTACAGGCATGCGCCACCATGCCTGGCTAATTTTTTATATTTAGTAGAGACGGGGTTTCACCGTGTTGGTCAGGCTGGTCTCAAACTCCTGACCTCAGGTCATCCACCCACCTTGGCCTCCCAAGGTGCTGAAATTACAGCCACTGCACCCGGCAAAAAACGATTTTTAACTATTAATGACAATATAAAATGTATATGCTTGGCATTAAAAAGGTAGTAACATCTCAGACTAATTAAACAATTAAGTGCCTACTATTGGCTTGGATTGGGTGTGGAACTCTAGGATTCTAGTTATGAGTCAGATCTAGATTCTTCCCTGGTAGAGTTTAAAACTGACTCAAGATAACTAGCATTACAGCAGTTACTGTAAGGCTAAACCAAAGAAAATTGCCAACAGTCTACTGTTTTTGTCCTACAAAATGGCAATTTCATATGGTTCAGCCTAGTGCTATATGAAGGATTATATGATGTTGGGGGAGCATATCACAGGGGGCTGCAGGAATAGCTTTCTAGAAGGAATGAAGTTCGGGATGAGTGCAAGCTGGCTAGACAGGGGAATTGGTGAGGGCTGAAATATTGGAACAGCATGTGTAAGGGGGAAGTAACACAAGATGAAGCTGGAGGAGGACGTGGAGTCTCTTTATAGGCCTTACAAACCTTACAAAGGATACAAACTTAGTCTAAGGGCAATGGGAGGAGAGTGTAGGGGTATAAGCAGAAGGATGATAAACCCCTTCTTCTTCTTTTTTTTTTTGAGGTGGAGTTTTGCTCTTGTCACCCAGGCTGGAGTGCCTGGCACGATCTCGGTTTACTGCAACCTCCACCTCCCAGATTCAAGCAATTCTGTCTCAGCCTCCTGAGTAGCTAGGATTACAGGTGTGTGCCACCACACCCGGCTAATTTTGTATTTTTAGTAGAGATGAGGTTTCACCAGGTTGGCCAGGCTGGTCTCGAACTCCTGACCTCAGATGATCTGTCCACCTCGGCCTCCCAAAGTGCTGGAATTACAGGCGTAAGCCACCGTGCCTGACCAAATTATATATTTTTTAAACGGTCCCTTTGCCTGTAAGGAGACCTAGATTGACTGTAGCAGGCCTGAGTGGATAGGGAGAAGCCAGCTGGGAGTCTACTGTAGAAGTCCAGGCAGGAGCTAACAGTTAGTTTATGAGATGCTTTCAAATGTCATGTCTTGTGTAATCCTTATAATGGTGATCCTTCAGTATACGGGTGACAACCTGAGGCTCAGAAAGTTATGTAGCATGCCATGGTCAAACTGTGCAGGTGGCAAAGCGAGAACTAGAACTTAGTTATTTGACCCTCAACCTGGTGGTCTCCTGGCAGCTTTAGGACCCCATGTACTAGCATCCTTGGGCGAGGGCAATTGGTTTTATCTTAAGAAAGGTTCTGACGAGATGCGGCGGCTCACGCCTGTAATCCCAGCACATTGGGAGGCCAAGGCGGGCGGATCACTTGAGGTCAGGAGTTCAGGACCAGCCTGGCCAACACGCTGAAACCCTGCCTCTACTAAAAATACAAAAATTAGCTGGGTGTGGTGGTGTGCACCTGTAATCCCAGCTACTTGGGAGGCTGAGGCAGGAGAATCACTTGAACCCGGGAAGCAGAGGTTGCAGTGAGCCAAGATCATAGCACTGCACTCCAGCCTAGGCAACAGAGCAAGACACTGCCTCTTAAAAAAATAAAGAAAAGAAAGGATCTGTTTTTAAGAAATGGAATTCTCATTCCTTGGTGGAGGGTTGTGGTGAGAAAGTTATTTTTAGCTTAGCTTTATGACTGAGAGAAGTAGAACAGGACATGACTTGATATTAGACCGGAGCATCTTTTTCCAAAAAATAAATGTATTAATTTCAAGTGTTTTATGTATGCTATGCTTCATTCCAAAAATGGACTTGAAACAGCTTTCAAAACTACATACGACATGTCAAGACACAAATAGAAGAGAGGGCAAAAAAATCAAGGTAGGCAAACTAAGATGATGCCAGAAGCATCCAATAAACGTTTGCCCTCAAGTACCCCCATGTGTTGAAGATGGAGTCATGAGCAGCTATAAGATTCACATGCCCAAAAACATTAAAACAAACCAGTTGTTCTGTCAGTATAGCTTTCCTCCTACTGGAATCTACAGACTTTTCCCCATTTGGTCTTTATAAAGGCTCCGTGATGGGGTGAGTGATGTCTATGCAATTTCACGGTACCAGGCTGGGGGGCGGGGGGAGCTGGAATGAATTAACGCCATTAATGTCTGGAAACCACCCCATTTCTCCAGAAACTGCCCCACAAATCTTATTACTATGTTTCCTACCTATTGTGTGACCTTTGGTAAGACAGTTTCCTCCATAGTAAAATCAAAGGTTTGGACTAGAACTAACCTTCTCAAACTGGTCCTCTGGAGTATCCAATATTGTGTCAGGAGGAATGTGAAGCCACAGGACAAACATAACATATAGGTTTTGCTTGAAGATTTTTATGACAAACATAACAATATTAAACATTCTGGCCCCATATGGTGGCTCACGTCTGTAACCCCAGCACTTTGCGAGGCTGAGGCCAGCAGATTGCTTGAGGTTAAGAGTTGGAGACCAGCCTGGCCAACATGGCAAAACCCCATCTCTACTAAAAATACAAAATGTTTCATGTAGTTTTGTGCTACATCATAAAAAGGGAAAGAAGGATCACAGATGTGCCTTTCATGGCTATTCAAGTAACACAGGACATTTCCCCAAAATAAAACACTTAGGGTCAATGTTTGTTTCCAGAAAAATCTGACTTTCCAGAATAACTCCAAACACAATCTATTTCATTTGATCTGCTGGCCTTGGCCTCCCAAAATTAGCCAGGCATGGTGACACACACCTGTATTCCCAGCTACTCAGGAGGCTGAGGCAGGAGAATCGCTTGAACCCAGGAGACAGAGGTTGCAGTAAGCCGAGATCATGCTACTGCACTCCAGCCTGGGGGATGGAGTGAGACGGCATCTCAAAAAAAAAAAAAAAAAAAAATTATGGAATGGATTGTGTTTGGAGTTATTCTGGAAAGTCAGATTTTTCTGGAAACAAATATTGACCCTAAGTGTTTTATTTTGGGGAAATGTCCTGTGTTACTTGAATAGCCGTGAAAGGCACATCTGTGATCCTTCTTTCCCTTTTTATGATGTAGCACAAAACTATGTGAATCCTGTGTTTCATTTATATATTAATAATTTGCTTTCAATTCTTAGAGTTTACATGTTCATTACCTTGATATTACATTTTAAAGGGAGACATTTTACCATTATAGAAAGAGTGAAAACTCAAAATTCTGCACAAATAGTACATGTCAAGAATGGTGCTTTATAAATATTTTCTCTGTTCTCCACAACAGTCCTGCTAGGAATGATTTCTGCTTTAAAGAGGTGGAAACTGAGGCTCACGAAAGTTGAATATACTTGTCTGGATTTACTTAGTTAGTACATGAGAGATGCAGGAGTCTAAATTTTATTTTATTGTCCAGACTGTGTACAATTAATTTCAAGACACACCTTCTTGTACTTTGTACATTCGTTTTCATAGTTTTTATCAACCACTATGATCTTGATTTCTAGGTATTATCCAGGATGCAGCATTTCAGGAATTATCTTTTCACGGAGTTGGGTAAAGATTATGTGTATTAAAACATAAATCGTTTAACAGCTATTGCTCTATAATTTATTTGAGGGTGTGGCTTTTTTTCTTTCAGGAGATCATTGTTAACAAGATTAAAACTAGATCATGGTGAAGTATTATTGCTGTGTTCTCATAACGTTATGGATCTCACTGAGCACCCAGTCATTCCAATATAAAGATAGTTATGGTAGAATAATTTTGAACTATAAGTGGTATTAAAGGCCATTTAATCCAGAAGGTTTCCAGCTGTGCTCTATGGAGTCCTAAAGGTCTTTTGGTGTCTCCACAGGGACACAATGAATGATGGAAGTGGGGGCACCTCCCAACAACATCCTCTACCCATACTTCAACCAGCTCCTGTTTTATTGGTGTTGTTTCTGCAACTAGTTAGATTTTTGGTGGAAAAAGGTGTGCTACAACTAAACCACAAAGAAAAAACAAAGACAATGTTTTTTTTTAATGTTGAGAACTATTGGTAATCCAACTCCTTTATTATTCTTATTTATTCTTATTTTTATTTATTTAACTTTTTTGAGACAGAGTCTTGCTCTGTTGCCCAGGCTGAAGTGCAGTGGCACAATCTCAGCTCACTGCAGCCTCCACATCCCAGGTTCAAGTGATTCTCCTGCCTCAGCTTCCTGAGTAGCTGGGATTACAGGCGCCCACCACTGCACCCAGCTAATTTTTTGTATTTTTAGTAGTAACAGGGTTTCACCATGTTGGCCAGGCTGATCTTGAACTCTTGATCTCAAGTGATCCACCCACCTTGACCTCCCAAAGTGCTGGGATTACAGGCATGAGCCACCACGCCTGGCCTCCTTTATTATTTTTTTTTCCATGGGAGTAAACTTTGGCTCAGACAGGTGAAATGAACCGGGCATGACAGAGGTAGCCTTAAAACTAGCCTTCTGGTTCCCAGTCTGGTGTTGAAACCACTGTGCCATATTGAATCTTGTATAAGTTATTTGGAGCTTCAATTGGCTTGATAGGGGCTCTCTGTAGTTTGGAAAATCAGGCAGATTACATTTCCACACATTGAAATAAAAATAAAAGTTTTGTGCTTAAGATATATTTTAATTCCTCCTCTGAAATATCTTTATCTTGAACTTTAAATTCTTTTCTTTTTTTTTTTTTCCAGACAGAGTCTTGCTGTCGCCCAGGCTGGAGTGCAGTGGCGCGATCTCGGCTCACTGCAGCCTCCGCCCCCGGGGGTTCACGCCATTCTCCTGCCTCAGCCTCCCGAGTAGCTGTGACTACAGGCTCCCGCCACCTCGCCCGGCTAATTTTTTGTATTTTTAGTAGAGACGGGGTTTCACCGTGTTAGCCAGGATGGTCTCGATCTCCTGACCTCGTGATCCGCCCGCCTCGGCCTCCCAAAGTGCTGGGATTACAGGCGTGAGCCACCGCGCCCGGCTAAATTCCTTTCATGTGAATATTTCCGATATCATTACTTATTAAAGATTATTCTAAACCCCCAAATCATATTTTTCATAGGCGTCTCCATGCAAAGAACATCCTCAAAAGAGTCTTGACTCTGCCGAGTACGGTGGCTCAAACTTGTAATCCCGGCACTTTGGGAGGCTGAGGCGGGTGGATCACTTGAGGTCAGGAGTTGGAGACCAGCCTGGCCAACATGATGAAACCCCAGCTCTACTAAAAAATACAAAAATTAACCAGGAGTGGTGGTTGGCACCTGTTATCTCAGCTACTCAGGAGGCTGAGGCAGGAGAATCGCTTGAACCTGGGAGGTGGCGTTTGCGGTGAGCCGAGACTACGCGACTGCACTCCAGCCTGGGCGAGAGAGCAAAACTCCATCTCAAAAAAAAAAAAGAGTCTTAATTCTACATTTTAGGGCAGGATAGTAAGTCTCTTTCATACCAACTCTGGTTGGTAGTGGATAGCTGGAGTACTTGCTTCAGTGGTTTTGGGAACCCTCTCTGGACCCTGCAGGAAGAGTTTGAAGATCTATTAGTGATGTGTAGGATAAGCTCCCAAATCGGCTGGGAAGTCCATGAGCTAGATATGATTATTTCTGTAAAGGATACTACCTCTTTTTGTGAGTCTATACGTGTAAAATATAGGCTACATCTGTATTCCTTCTTAAACATTATGTGCATCTTGAAGTCATGCACACTCTGAAGAAGGCAGAGAGAAAAACACAAAGGAAGAAATTGGTCATTTTCTTATTATTACTCTTCCTTGTTTCTTTAAGAATCAGATAAGGAGTTGCACTTCTTGGTTTGTAGAGAACATGATAATTAGAGTAACGGTATTTCATTTTTTGAAGAAAATGGCCCCCCAATTTCTAACCATTACGCTTAGGAACTACACAAGAGGATCTGTCCCCCCCATTTCTAATGCACATATGAAAATTATGTTGAAATAGAAAATATTTCTCACCATTTCTTTTTTAACCCTTAGGATTTGCCTCAAAGGGCACTGCAAAAATTGAACAGAGGAATCCCAAGGAAGCTGCCTGAATTTGCCTGTATACTCTCGTTCTGCATCTTATAAAGGACCAGACAAATCAAATTAGTGGTTTTGGTGAGTGTACTTCCTCTGGTCCTTTTCCTTTCCACTTAAGCAAGAACATAAGTTTTCATTCCTATCAACCAAGATACCTGCTATTTAGACAATGTGTACCTGTTGTGTGTTTATGTGGCAACGTTAGTGGAATATAGAACGTGATAAGTCATTTGGAACCCTCAATATAAACCTTTATGTCTTTATACACTTTACATCTTTGTGACTTAAGAGACAAGATATAACTATGTGTTGCTTATAAATCTGCCTCTTAACCTCCCAAAAAAGAGGTCAACTCTATTTCTTTTTTCTTTCTTTTTTTTTTTCTTTTGAGACAGAGTCTCACTCTGTTACTCAGGGTGGAGTGCAGCGGCGTGATCTCGGCTCACTGCAGCCTCCACCTCCCAGGTTAAGCAATTCTCGTGACTCAGCCTCCCCAGTAGTTGGGATTACAGGTGTGTACCACCACATCTGGCTAATTTTTATATTTTTATTAGAGACGGGGTTTTACCATGTTGGCCAGGCTGGTTCTCAAACTGCTGGCCTCAAGAGATTCACCCACCTCAGCCTCCCAAAGTGCTGGGATTACAGACATGAGCCACAGCACCCAGCCAGTCAACTATGTTTCAGTCAGACTGTATTTTGATTGTGTGACACAAGGAAGGGTTCTTGGTACAAACTAGACTAGGATTCAGTGTGACAGTATCTTGCGTTTTTGATCAATCCTCATACCTTCTCTAAGTTTCTGTTTCCTCGCCTGTCATATAAGGTAAAAATAACTGTCATCCCAATTCATGATGGTCCAAAGAACCACAACATATGTAAAAGCACTTTGACAACCATTTAATCTTCTCCAAGTAGGACTGAGCCCAGGAGGCAGAAGTTGCAGTGAGCCAAGATCTCTTTTTTTTTTTTTTTTTTTTTTTTGGAGACAGTCTTGCTCTGTCACCCAGGCTAGAGTGCAGTGGCACGATCTCGGCTCACTGCAACCTCCACCTCCCAGGTTCAAGCAATTCTTCTGCTTCAGCCTCCTGAGTAGGTGGGATTATAGGTGCACACCACCACACCCAGCTAATTTTCATGCCCAGCTAATTTTTTTTGTATTTTTAGTAGAGATGGGATTTCACTGTGTTGCCCAGGCTGGTCTTGAACTCCTGAGCTCAGGCAGTCTGCCTGCCTCGGCCTCCCACATGCTAGGATTACAGGCGTGAGCCACCGTGCCCTGCTGAGCCGAGATCTTTCTATGGATCTAGTGAGTGAGATTATTCTATGGATGATAATCTTGTGTGTGCTACGAAGGGAAGATAAGAGAAAAACTAGCCTCACCCTGACCTTGGACTCCAGCCCTCACATAGCTCCAGAAGGTGGAGGCAGTAGATATCGGTGTGTCAGGGAGGGGCTGCTGGCGACACCGATGTGCCCAACAATCCCTGCGAGAGAAAATAGGTACTTTGTCTTCATGTCCCCTAGGCTGGGTTTTGGATTTAGTCCATTGAATTCAGGGACTCAGAGAGCTAAATTTTTTTAACTGTAATTTTTTTCTTCTTATAAAAGTATACTAATGGAAGGAAATCTGGAAATTATAGAAAAATGTAACGAAGTCTACCCATAAGCCCACAATCCAAATATAACCAGAATTAACATGGTGTCTTTACTCTGATTTTGTTTGGTTGTTTAATTTTCGTTTTTTTGTTGTTTTTGTTTTTGTTTTTTTTTTTTTGAGACAGAGTCTCACTCTGTTGCCCAGGCTGGAGTGCAGTGGCGCGATCTCAGCTCACTGCAAGCTCTGCCTCCTGGGTTCACGCCATTCTCCTGCCTCAGCCTCCCGAGTAGCTGGGACTACAGGCGCCTGCCACTGCACCCAGCTAATTTTTTTTTGTATTTGTAGTAGAGACGGGGTTTCACCGTGGTCTCGATCTCCTGACCTCGTGATCCGCCAGCCTCAGCCTCCCAAAGTGCTGGGATTACAGCCGTGAGCCACCGCGCCCAGCTTGTTGTTTAATTTTCATATACAGTAGTCAGCCCCCATCTGCAGTTTCACTTTTCGCGGTGTCAGTTATCTGTGGTCAAATGTATTCCAAAAATAGAGACATACAGTATGATATTTTGAGAGAGAGAGAGAGACCACACTTACATAACTTTATTATTAGAGTATTGTTATAATTGTTACATTTTATTATTGTTGTTGTTAATCTCCTACTGTGCCTAATTTATAAATTAAACTTAATCATAGGTATGTATTACATATGTAAATATGTATAGGAAAAAACTATATATAGGATTCAGTACTATCAGAGGTTTCAGGCATCCACTGGGGGTCTTGGAACAGGTGCTCCTCAGATGAAGGAGGACTACCACATATCTTTAAATATTATTTAGCAAAGTTAAAACAGCTGAGAACATTAAACAGGTACTCTAAGCTGTGGCTATGCCACAATGTATTGACCATTTTTATACCATTGAATATTTGTGCTTATTACATTACATGTAAATATATACTATTATGTTCATTGCATTGTGTTATAAATAGCACTGCAGTAAACAGATTTGAATGTAAATCTTTGCTTGGGTATTTGATTATACATGTATATAAATGGAATCATTGGGCTAATGAGAATTGACTAATGAACACTGTAAAGCTCTTGATATTGTCCAACTCTTTCAGAAACAGCAAATTTTACCCACCTTCCCACTTATCCCCACGTATCATATATGACAATGTGCATTTCACAGGGCACATGTAAAAAGTGTGTACTACCAATTTAGGAAGATTTAAAACCAGAAATATTTTTATAGAGACTCAAAAAATATTTAGGTTGGTGCAAAGTGATTGCAGTTTTTGCCATTAAATGTAATGACAAAAACTGCAATCACTTTTGCACCAACCTAATAAACGCCTATTCCCTCCCCTTTACCTACCCCACCTCTAGCCAATGTCAAGTCTCTAAAGTAGAAGACAGTGTCACCAGATCTGTTATGACTTATCAACCTCAATCTCTCTATGGGAAAAAGATATGTGAGGCCTACATTCATTCACTGAATATTTATTATTACCGCTTATGTTCATTTCTTGCACTGTGCATCAGGAGAAACTGCTGGCTCATGTGGTGCTTCCGTTTATTATGATTATATTTTTGAAGCACCACCATACTTTTTCCCATAGAAGCTGCACCATTGTACATTCCCACCAGCAATGCACAAGGGCTCCAGTTTCTCCGTATTCTCACCAACACTTGTGGTTTTGTTTTTCTGATAATTGCCATCACAGTGAGTGTGAAGCGGTATATCATTGTGGCTTTGATTTGCATTTCCCTAATGATGAATGATGTTGAGCATCTTCTCATGTCCTTAAGGGGTATCCGTGTGTCTTCTTTCTTTGTTTTTTCAAGGGTCTTTGCAGATGTGTAATGCAGACGTATAATGTATGTCTTTGCGGATGTATAATGTATATCTTCTTTGGAAAAATATCTATTCAACTTTTTTGACCACTTTTAAATTAGCTTGTTTGCTTTTTGTTATTAAGTTGTAGTTCTTTATATGTTCTGAATATCAATTCCTTATCAGACATGATTTGCACATATTTTCTCCTACACCGTGGGTTGCTTTTTCACTCTCTTGACAGTGTCCTTTGGTGCACAAAAGTTATTAATTTTGATTAAGTTTACTTTATCTATATTTTCTTTTGTTGCTGTGCTTTTGGGGTTGTCCAAAAAATCATTGCCAAATCCAATATAATGAAACTTTGCCCCTGTATTTTCTTCTAAGTTTTATAGTTTTAGCTCTTACATTTAGGTCTTTGATCTATTTGAGTTTATTTTTGTATATAGTGTAAGGTAAAGGCCAGGATTCTTTTAAAGATGTACTTTTGATTCCCACCAAATCTCAGTGAAAGCCTGTGTCAAGCAGTTAAGAAAACGACACAAGTATTCAAGCCAACATTTGTTCTGAATGATTTTTCTTCCTCGTATAGGCTTAGGTGGTTTCCCAACAGACAGGTGAAAGAAAGCGTTTGGGGAACTGATGGCTCATGTAACTAGGATACGGCAGTGGGGCGGCAGTTGGGCTCAGCAAGTGTTTTGTTGTAAATATGCTTGAAGAAATCCCCAAAAAGAGAACAGCGGGGGTAGATAGTGGCTTCGGCTAGAAAAAAAACGTGCATGTGGGTGTTATGTAGGTACACATATTTGCAGCAGAGGGAAGGAGAGGGGACACTCTGTTGTTGGGAATTGTGGGCTATAGAAGATAAAAACATCTTTTGTACAAAAACAAATTTCCTTTCATGCTGCTTCAGAGAAAATACATTAGCTACAATTATGTGCTAACTATGTTTCCGAAACAGTTGTCCTAGTTCTGTTTTTTGTGGACGGAACCTAGCTGTACTTAACAAAATGTGAAGTCTGTCTAGACTTCCCTTGGAGAATACTGAAAAGTACGAAGAATCCCCAGGCTGTGTAAGCTGCCTTGCCTCGCTTCAAATATCTGCACTGGACAAACTGCTCTCTGACGGTCTTGGAGATGACAGTACTGCCATGCTAATGCAGCTCAGGGTCTCAGGGGTCTCCCCACATGAACAAGACTCTCTATTAGGCTCTCATCATTGGAATGCTTGACGTTGGCAGTTGGCTGTCCAAATTCCAAATAAATTAATGTTAAATCTTTTTTTTTTTGAGATGGTGTTTCACTCTTGTTGCCCAGGCTGGAGTGCAATGGTGCGATCTTGGCTCACTGCAACCTCCGCCTCCCAGGTTCAAGCGATTGTCCTACCTCAGCCTCTCGAGTAGTTGGGATTACAGGCGCCTGCCACCATGCCTGACTAATTTTTGTATATATTTTTTTTTAGTAGAGGTGGGGTTTCTCCATGTTGGCCATGCTGGTCTCGAACTCCTGACCTCAGGTGATCCACCCATCTCAGCCTCCCAAAGTGCTGAGATTACAGACATGAGCCACTGCGCCCAGCCTGTTAAATCTTTTAAAACTCTGACTTCGGAACCTATGAGAAACAAACAAATCCAGCCTATCCCAGTTTTGGTTTTCACGGGGACTGGCTTAGGTCCTCAGCAATGTGGGCTGCTGTAGGTCCTCATTTTCTCTTTGCCATAAAAAGGGATTTGGGAAAGAGGAAATAACTAAGCCAATTAAATTTTCTGATGTAGGATGGGATAAGACAGACCATGCTTTCTAAAAAAACAATTTGCAAGACTGGTATACTATATTTCCCTTGAAGCATTAAAGTCATTTCACACTTTATTAACTCGAAGAATATCCAGTATTTCCCTGTGAGCCTGGGAATAAATGATTAGCTCAAATCTGGGCGTTTTTACTGATGTATTAGTTTTTTAATTGAAATATTAACTCCAAGTGCACTCAGTGAAAGTACAGAGTACGCGAGACATGAGTAGCAATTAAATGCCAACAATTGTTCCAGGAGTTTAGTAGACCTGGGAAATCATAAATTTCCTGACACCTGAATTTTTCATTTTAAATACTCTAGGTTCAGTAAAACTCTAGATATGTATTTTCTGTTCATTTCCATTCTTAATTTAAGTGCATATTTCTTGAGTTTAATTAATATAGTTGTGCTTTCTATTTAAATTTGTAAGAATTTCCAATTGTCTCTAACTGCCTAGTTTAATTATAGAGACTGGGAAAACTGGTTTTCCTTCTCTTCCTTCTTCTTTTAATAAGTATCTTTTTTTTTTTTTGAGACAGAGTTTTACTCTGCCACCCAGGCTGGAGTGCAGTGGTGCAATCTTGGCTCACTGCAACACCTGCCTCCGGGGTTCAAGAGATTCTCCTGCCTCAGCCACCCGAGTAGCTGGGACTACAGGCGCCTGCCACCATGCCTGACTAACTTTTGTATTTTTAGTAGAGATGGGGTTTTGCTATGTGGGCCAGGCTGGTCTTGGACTCCTGACCTCAGGTGATCCACCCACCTCAGCCTCTCTGGAGTGCAGTGGCACAATCTCAGCTCACTGCAACCTTCACCTTCCTGGTTCAAGCAATTCTCCTGCCTCAGCCTCCCAAGTGGCTGGGATTACAGGCGTGAGCCACCACACCCGGCCTATTCCCATTTTCCAGTTGAGTGAACTGAAGCTTGGAAGAGTAAGTCACCCACCTGAAGTCACACAGTTAATAAATGGTATTGAACTAAGGCAATTGAACTCTGGCATGCACAAGCTCGAGCTCAAGCACTGTAATAAGCAGCCTCTCAAAATACCTTCAAATAAAAGAGTGATTAAAAACTGCCTTCATGGGCAGGCCCCATTTATGTGCCTATTTCCTTGTGGCATAAAATCTCTACCAAATTCCTGAGACAGAGTAGCAGAAGCTAAGTGTATCAGTTAAGGCCAAAAGAAAAAAGAAAAAAAAAAAAACAGTGATGGAAATTTTATAGCTCCCTGGCCAGTACCTATTTTACCAAGACGGCTCCAGGGATATTAACATTGGCATTCAATATAATCCATTAGGGGTTGGTGTGGCTTTTCCATGTGACATTCTTGATGCCTGGGCATGTGTTAGAAATGCCAGCTCCTGGCCAGGCGCAGTGGCTCAGGCCTGTAATCCCAGCACTTTGAGAGGCCGAGGCGGGTGGATCACCTGAGGTTGGGAGTTTGAGACCAGCCTGACCAACGTGGTGAAACCCTGTCTCTACTAAAAATACAAAATTAGCTGGGCGTGGTGGCAAATGCCTGTAATCCCAGCTACTCGGGAGGCCGAGGCAGGAGAATTGCTTGAACCCAGGAGGCGAAGGCTGCGGTGAGCCGAGATAGCGCCATTACACTATTGCACACCAGCCTTAGCAACAAGAGTGAAACTCTGTCTCAAAAAAAGAAAGAAGAAAGAAATGCCAGCTCCTGTACCAAAGCTGGCCTATTCATTCTTTGATGGCCTCCTTTTGGCCATGCAGAAATACCACCAGATAGTACATAGTACCTGGGTATGACTATTTGTACCCAGTTCTATATGCAGGTAAACCACAAAAATTTTTTTTAATTATTTTTATTATTAATTTTTTTTTTTTGAGACAGGGTCTTGCTCTGTTGCCCAGGCTGGAGTGCAGTGGCACAATCATAGCTCAGTGCAGTCTGGAACTCCTAGCCTCAAGCAATCCTCCCACCTCTACCTCCCCAGTAGCTGGGATTTCAGGCATACACCCCCATGCATGGCTCTCCCACAAAACTTATGTAAATAGATACATGAAAAAAATGTCCAAAGCAATTTGGTGGATGTTAGATATAAAAGGAAAACTCTTTTTGTAGCTTTGTCCTACCATGTTTCTTACAAAAGACAGTACACATTCATTCATTCTTCTATCCATTCATTCTTTTATTCAAACATTCATTCAGTGCCAGGCACTGGGGATAAAATAAGCATCACTGCCTTTGAAATGCTTCAAGTGTAGCTAATAAAATAAGGTATAAACACTATTGTTTTAACTTTTCTAAGACATTTCAAACAATGCATAAAGAAGTGGAAGGAGCCTTTAGTATCTAAAATCACTTCATAATAGAAGGTGAATTTTACTTTTTCTGTGTTAAAGGACCTGTCTCAGATGGTCTCATTTCTAATAGAGTTCTTTGAAAAGACTTAGAAACAAATGAAATTGATAAAAGGGCCCACAATATTCACAAATACCACAGGATGACGCAGGTTCCTACTCATATCAATGAACTCATGGTGCTTACTTTTCCAAATTTTTAAAGTAAACAAGCCATTGTGTATTAGAGTTTAACCTTAGCCATGTTTGCAGAAGGCCCTGTTTTTTAAGCTGTCTTTTTTTGTTTTTCACTATGTACCCAAAAAAGGAAGAAAAGAAAAGGGGAAAAAAAAAAAACAATTATCACCAGAGCTAGAAAGGTAGAACAACATTGAAACAATGCAATGAATAAAAAGAACATGTATTTTCTGGATTAAAGTTGTATTTAATGCGTTTTGTCTTTAAGTGATCCCCCACCAGAAAATTCACTTCCTTTTTTTATATTTTCTCATAAACAGCCTACTATGGTCATATTGTCATAAATATAGTTGATTTTGAAATATTTAGCTTCCAAAATACCCCACATTCAACTTAAACATTTATAGAAGAAAGTATTTTAACTCATGACTTTTTCAATGTTGAGAGTATTCCTGGGCGAATGCTATTCTACTATAATTATTGCCTTGAGATAACTGGTCAATGAACATGACATCAACATAATCAGAATGTGTTTTTTTCTGTGGTAGCAGATATTGTTTCCTAGTTGCAACTGAAATGACTGTTAACCAAATAAAAGCAGAAGGTCACACCTGAAACTGAAGCTAATGTTTGACTCTGTCAGTCTGTTTCAGAGCCTTTGTTTCAGGACAGGCACTTTGTCATTTGTTTTACAAAAAGACCTGTGTTATTTTTGTATACTACTATTTGACATACCACCAGAAGGTGCATATTGTACATGTATTCATGTGCAATATAACACAGTAATAACAGACCATACTGTTACTATATAACTACTACTTGCAAATTACTAATATAGTTTCAAGTTAGGAGGAAAAGACTAGCATTCACACACCATTATAATGACTGTAAGTTTATGTTTGGGAACTTTCATTTTATTTTATTTTGTTTTATTTAATTTTATTTGACTTTATTAGAGGTGGGGTCTCATTATGTTGTCCAGGTTGGTCTCAAACTCCAAGGCTCAGGTGATCCACCTACCTCAGCCTCCCAAAGTCCTAGGACACCACACCCAGCAAGAAGTTTACTTTCTAAATCTGTTTGAGCATAAATTTAAGAAAACTTTTTTAAACTTAATCCGCCTTGTGATAGTAAAATTTAAGAAATTTAACGAATGAAAAATACCCTTGGCTGGGCACAGTGACTCATGCCTGTAATCCCAGCACTTTGGGAGGCTAAGGCCAGCAGATCACTTGACATTAGGAGTTCAGGACCAGCCTGGCCAGCATGGTAAAACCCTGTCTCTACCAAAAATACAAAAAAATTTAGCTGGCCGTGTACGCACCTGTAATCCCAGGCTGAGGCATGAAAATCACTTGAACCTGGGAGGTGGAGGTTGCAGTGAGCCGAGATCGTGTCACTACATTCCACCCTGAGTAAACAGCCTCTTACACACAAATTTTAAAATGCCCTTTTTTTTTTTTTTTTTTCTTGAGACAGAGTCTCACTCTGTCACCCAGGCTGGAGTGCAGTGGCACTATCTCGGCTCACTGCAACCTCCGCCTCCTGGGTTCAAGTGATTCTCCCTGTCTCAGCCTCCCAAGTAGTTGGGATTACAGGCGCCAGGCCACCACGCCCGGCTAATTTTTATATTTTTTAGTAGAGACGGGATTTCACCATGTTGGCCAGGCTGGTCTGGAACTCCTGATCTCAGGTGATCCGCTCCACTCGGCCTCCAAAAGTGCTGGGATTACAGGCGTGAGCCACCACGCCCAGCCCCCACAAATTTTAAAATTTAAAAAAATTCTATCTTTTATATTTGGACTCTCTGGGTTTGGTTTGGTTTTGGATATAAAACAACTCTACTGCCAAAAAGAAGTTAAAGTATCACCCCAAAGATAAGGCATCTTTATAAAATTACAATCACAAATTTGCCATTATCTAATTGTGATTTTGAAGTAAGCACATGATCACCCTCCTTCTCAGTTTCTCCATCAAGAAAATGAGGCTGGCCGGGTGTGTTGGCTCACGCCTTTAATCCCAGCACTTTGGGAGGCAGAGGCAGGAGGATTGCTTGAGCCCAGGAGTTTGAGAACAGCTTTAGGCAACGTGGTGAGACCTCATCTCTACAAAAAAACAAAAAATTAGCCAGGCCTGGTGGTGAGGACCTGTAGTCCCAGCAACTCGAGAGGCTGAGGTGGGAGGATCCCTTGAGCCTGAGAGGTCGAGGTAGGAGGATTGCTTGAGCCTGAAAAGTTGAGGCTGCAGTGTGCTGTGATCATGCCACTGCACCCCAGCCTGGGTGACAGAGCCCTTGTCTCAAAAAAAAAAAAAAAAAAAAAAAGAAAAGAAAAAAAGAAAATGGGACTAATACTTTTGTATAGTATTGTTGGTATATATAGGAATAGTATGTACAGGAAATATGTATCTATAAATTCTCAGTAACTTGAATCATATTCTTAACAACACAGGAAATTTCCTATCTAAAAGAACACTATTATGAATTTTTTGCAATTAAAGATGACTTTTATAATTAAAAAGTAATCATGCATCAAACTACCATTCATATATTCAACTTCTGGTACATAAAGTTTTTCTAAGAATATTATGCTCAGGTTTCTCTCTTAAACCTACTTCAGTAATCGTAATATTTTAATTTTAACATGGTATATGACACCATAATTAGTTAACAGGCAATATTTAGGGCCCACTACATTCAATGGGTAGGCACAAAGCTCCCGTGCAGGAATACAAAGTAGTGATAAAAAGAACATAATACTTACATAATTAAACAAATATAAAAGAGAACATAGTAGTAGCCATTATAACTACACATTTCACATGTACAGTATCTTAAAGCACTTTCTCACATAAATGTAGAAGGTAATATCTGTGTAAATGCCTTTTCAATTTGTCCATAAACATTTGGGAGTGAATCCCCTCAGGTTCTTTACATTTTAATTTTAAAAAGTATCTTGCCAGGCAGATAATTTATGGCTCTAAACTGTGACTATACAGTTGTCTACAAAAAAGGTCCTTGAAAAACATTTACTCTTGACCATCTGAAATAATAACAAAGGGCCTTCAGCATTTACTGTAGCCAGGTACTTTTTTCTTTTTTGTTTCTTTGTTTGCTATGAGGCAGGGTTACCCTCTGTTGCTCAGACTGGAGTGCAGTGATGCGATCACAGGTCATAGCAGCCTCAACCTCCTAGGCTGAAGCAATCCTCCCACCTCAGCCTCCTGAGTAGCTGGAACCACCACACCTGGCTAATTTTTGTATTTTTTGTAGAGACAGAGTCTCATTATGTTGCACAGACTGGTCTGGAACTCCTGAGCTCAAGCGAGCTTCTCACCTCAGCCTCCCAAAGTGCTGGGATTACAGGCTTGAGCCACCACGCCCAACCAGCCAGGTACTTTTTAATCCTCCCAACATTGTTAATGATAATATTATCACCATTTTATAGACGGTGAAGCTGAGGCTCAAGGAAAGAAAGTGACTTGTGTGATGGCATTTGTTTTTCAAGTCGTACAGTCAACAGATAGGAAGCGACGCAGTCTGTCCCCAGAGCCTGGGCGTGGAATCACTGCCTCATCACAGTCCCATGTTCTCACTTAAACGTTGTGATTATGTGAATTCTAGTCCTTCAACATTTCCATATAAGAATTTAATTCCATAGGTTTTTAAGTCTAAAAACATAGTTTGAACATGTTAACTCCTTTACAAAGAGCCAGAAATAGCCTATGGGACAGTTTGCAGAACTCTTTGAAAGCTTAGAAGAGTGGTGGGGAGGGTGCAGAGGGGAAGCGATGGGGATGGTAGAAAGTAATGATTTCCCAACAACTTTACCATGTGTCTGTACTGGAAATTCCTTCCACTGTATCAGCCAGTGTCCATTTCTCACCAATCGTGGTCTTATCCTGTTAACACTGGCTATTGCTAAACCTGCTGTAAGTAAGTAAGTAGCAAAGAATGAGTATCATGGTAGAAAGAGCTTTGGCTTTGTCATCAGATTGACCTACACTTCAATTCTGTAAGTTGGGTCAAGTTATTTGACACCCTCAATCTCCTGATCTTTAAAAAGGGGCAGTATGGCCAGGCATGAGCCACCACGTAATTTCAGCACTTTGGGAGGCTGAGGTGGGCGGATCACCTGAGATCAGGAGGTCGAGACCAGCCTGGCCAACATGGCAAAACCCTGTCTGTACTAAAGATACAAAAAAATTACCCGGGCATGGTGGCACTTGTCTATAGTCCCAGCTACTCGACAGGCTGAGGCAGGATTCGCTTGAACCCAGGAGGCAGAGATTGCAGTGAGCTGAGATGGTGCCACTGCACTCCCACCTGGGTGACAGAGTGAGACTCCGTCTCAAAAAATAAATAAATGAATAAAAATAAGTAAATAAATAAATAATAAAAAATAAAAAAGGAGCAGTAATAGCTAACACTGATCACACCCTTACTTAGCTTCATTCTAAGCCCTTGGCTATCTCATTTATTCCTCACAGTGATGCTTTGAGATACTGATAATTATCACTATTCTCATTTTGCAGGTGAGGATAATGAGGAATCAGGATTTTCAACAGTTAGTTTACCAATGTGTCACACAGCTACACAGCTGAAGAGCTGGGGCTCAAACCCAGGAAATCTGACTTTAGAGTAGAGGTCAGCAAATGTTTGCAGTAAAGGTCCAGACAGTAACACTTTGGATTTCATAGGCCGCATCACCTCTGCTGCTACTTAACTCAACTCTGCCATTGTCCCCATAAATGCAGCCACAAACTATATGTAAACAAATGGCTGTGGTTATGTGCCAATAAAACTTTATGAAAATAGCCAGGGAGTCAAATGTGCAGGTCTCCAGCAGGCATCTACCCCGTACTCTAGAGCCCACATTTAAAATTTCCACTCATAGAAATGTCATGAGAAATCAAATTACACATACATGTTCAAAAAAATAGTTAACTATCATTAACTTGGGAGTTTTAAAACCATACATTAAGGAAACTCTTGGAGAGATTATTTCTTTCTTTTTTAAAAAAAAAAATTTGACCTCTGAGAGCACAGAACAAGAGAGATTATTTCTAATTCATCTCCTTCCCTGTAGGGAGGATTGCATTTAAGCTGGCTATTCTCTTTTAGCGCTGCTCTGTTCTTAGCACATAAGTGAAATACACTCTCCAGCCACTTTTCCAGAAATACTAGACATAGGGTGGGACAGTATCCTCCTCTGAAATTCTCTCATGGTGCTAACTGCTGGCAGTCAGCAGAAGGTCTCACTCATAAAGATGTTCAATAAAATGGAGTTCATCTTCATCATCTTATTTAACATCATTGTGTATTACATTGGCAATAATATGGCATATGATAACATAATTAGTTCTAAGTGTAAGAGGATAAGTAGAACTTCTACTGCTGCATAATTTCCATCTGTCTCTAAATATAATTAAACAAGAGACGTGCAGACTTTCAGTCCTCGGCTACATGTGATAGCTGGCTCATTCCCTGAAGTCTGTTTTGGCCCACAGTCCATCCTTGCTTGTGCACTTTACTAAGCCACTGTCTTCATTTCGGCACTCAATCAATGTTTGTTGAAGGAAGTTTTGTGACCTCCTAGGGCTGAACAATCTTATATGATTTTTTATGTTCCCGCCCACCCATTTCTAGCACAGTGCCTTGTACAAAAATAAGTAATCTTTAAATATTTATCACTATTGATTATGTTATTAAGAAGGAAATTGGCCAGGTGCAGTGGCTCAAGCCTGTAATCCCAGCACTTTGGGAGGCTGAGGCGGACAGATCACGAGGTCAGGAGCTCCAGACCATCCTGGCCAACATGGTGAAACCCCGTCTCTAAAAATACAAAACTTAGCTGGGCGCAGTGGTGCGTGCCTGTAGTCCCAGCTACTCGGGAGGCTGAGGCAGGAGAACTGCTTGAACCTGGGAAGCGGAGTTTGCAGTGAGCCAAGATCAAGCCACTGCACTCCAGTCTGGGCGACAGAGTGAGACTCTGTCTCAAAACAAAAAAAAAAAAAAAAAGAAGGAAATCACAGTCCATTTAATTATTTGACAAATATTTATTCTCTTTTAAGTGTCAAGCTTTGAGGAGTTTATGATAACCAAGAAGAGACATAAATTCTGCTCTCTTAGAGTTTACATCCTTTTTTTTTTTTTTTTTTTGAGATGGAGTCTCGCTCTGTCACCCAGGCTGGAGTGCAGTGGCGCGAACTCGGCTCACTACAACCTCCACCTCCCGGGTTCAAGTGATTCTCCTGCCTCAGCCTCCCGAGTAGCTGGGATTATAGGCGCCTGCCACCACGCCCGGCTAATTTTTTGTATTTTTAGTAGAGACAGGGTTTCACTGTGTTAGCCAGGATGGTCTTGATCTCCTGACCTTGTGATCCGCCCGCCTCAGCCTCCCAAAGTGCTGGGATTAAAGGCGTGAGCCACTGTGCCCAGCCTCAGAGTTTACATTCTAATTGTAGAAAAAAGGCTTAAAAAAAACTGCAGTAGTGGTATGTATTATGAAAAGGCGGATGTTTATAATAGACAGTAGATTTGACCTGGCGGACGCTAGACCAAGGCTGACAAGATACAGAACTTCAGGTTTATCTCATGCTTTTAATTCCTGAGTTTTCGGTCTCTTGTCCCCTTATAAACACTACTCAGGCCTCCTGCTTGCTTAGCAGAATACTTCATAAACAAATTTATAAAATCGTTTCTATTCCTCTGAATAAATAAAACTCCTGGTGCAAGAGCTACTCATTCTTTCATTGAGGACTCAGCCTGAACTTCCTAGTCATGGCTGAAGCTTCGTGGCTCTCCACTGTCTACCACAGAAAGTGAGAGACTTAGACCCTTCACAATCTGGTTTCATTTTCTTTTTGAGCCTCATCTTCTGCCCCATATCCACCTCCTACATTTCAGCTATTCGAGACTATTCCAGCATTTTTGCAAGTGCCCACCTTTGCTCATAATGTTCCCTCTGCTCTGTCTCCTCTCTTTCCTTCTTTTTTTTTTTTTGAGATGGAGTCTCGCTGTGTTGCCCAGGCTGGAGTGCAGTGGCATGATCTGGGCTCACTGCAGCCTCTACCTCCTGGGTTCAAGCAATTCTCCTGCCTCAGCCTCCCAAGTAGCTGAGACTACAGGCACATGCCACCACACCCGGCTAATTTTTGTATTTTTAGTAGAGACAGGGTTTTGCCATGTTGGCCAGGCTGGTCTCGAACTCCTGACCTCAGGCAATCTGCCCGCCTCGGCCTCCCAAAGTGCTGGGATTACAGGCATGAGCCACTGTTCCTGGCCTCCCCTTCCTTCTTCATCTACCCTTGCTAGACTGTGAACTACTGCCACCACTGTATCCCCAAGCGTCTAGCACAGCCTTGTATGTAGCCAGTGCTCAATTAGTGTTTGAATGAGCGAGTGAATGAATCAGTTCATATGCAAATATTGTTTAATCATTTATTCTACCACATCATTGCCTTTTGCCTACAGACCTGTACAGATGCTGACTTTAGTACCAGTGAATTGACTGTATCCCAGAAGCCCATTTTCAGTGATTGTTCATAGTGTGTCTTTAAAAAAAAACTGTAAATTTTAAGTGAGGGTTATTGCATTATTGAAGAAACCAGTAATGACATTTGAAAACAGCCCAAGTCTTAAAAACCAGATTGTCAGCAATTCTCATGTGTCCATGTAGCAGCAGGGTCTGAATTTAAATGAGACAGTTGGATGCTTTAGACTGATTTCGGCAGTGATGTTTGTATGACCCAGGCCTGTCAGTTTGCTGTGATGACAAGTCAATTAGACAACAGAACCAGTCTTACAAGCCTTTATGGTAGTTGTTGTTTTGTTTGAAAATTAAATTGATAGTGTTTCAATCAAATTAAATGAGTATTATTGTATCATAGAGACACTTACCTCAAACCCTTGAAAAATGTTGCGCATTTCTCAGTCTTGATAGCCTTGACTTTTTTTCTTTCTTTTCTTTTTTTTTTTTTTTTTTTTTTTTGAGACGAGTCTCACTCTGTCGCCCAGGCTGGAGTGCAGTGGCGCGATCTCAGCTCACTACAAGCTCCACCTCCCGGGTTCAGCCATTCTCCTGCCTCAGCCTCTCTGAGTAGCTGGGACTACAGGCGCCCACCACCACGCCCAGCTAATTTTTTATATTTTTAGTAGAGACAGGGTTTCACCGTGGTCTTGATCTCCTGACCTCATGATCCACCCACCTCGGCCTCCCAAAGTGCTGGGATTAACAAGCGTCAGCCACCGCGCCCAGCCCTTTTTTTTTTTTTTTTTTTTTTTTTTTAGTAGCAACTGCGTCTTGCCATGTTGCCCAGGCTGGTCTCGAACTCCTGGGCTCAAGCAATCCTCCTGCCTCAACCTCACAAAGTGCTGGGATTACAGGCGTGAGCCACTGGGCCCGGCCAGCCTTGACTATTCATAAGAGCCAGATCAAGACAACAGGCCCATGTTGAGGGAGGGCTGTAGAAAATACAACTTCTTCTCTATTTAAAAAGTACCTACCATGTGTGCCAGTATATAATCATATTACACAGCTCCAAGATAGACTCCACCAGTAATTCTCGACAGAAAGCAATTTTGTGCGCACCCCCTGCCCCCAGATTTGCAGTGTCTGGAGACATTTCTGGTTGTCACAACATTGTGGAGGTGGGGGCGCTTTTGCATCTAGTGGGTAGAGGACAGGGATGTTATGAAACATCTTAAAACACACAAGACAGCCCCTCATAACAGAATTATCACAAATATCAATAGGGCTGAGGTTCAGAAACCCTGGGTTAGAGAACACCTATATTCCCTGCGCAGCTCAAATTCTGGGATTTTATGAAATTAGATAATATATGTGAAATAATTTTTTTTTTTTTTTTGAGACAGAGTCTCGTGTGTCACCCAGGCTGGAGTGCATTAGTGTGATCTCGGCTCCCTGCAACCTCCGCCTCCCGGGTTCAAGCAATTCTCCTGCCTCAGCCTCCCAAGTAGCTGGGACTACAGGCGCATGCCACCATGCCTGGCTAAGTTTTTTTTGTTTTTTTTTGTTTTTCCAGTAGAGACAGAGTTTCACTATGTTGGCCAGGCTGGTCTCAAACTCCTCAACTCAGGTGATCTGGCCGCCTCAGCCTCCCAAAGTGCTGGAATTACAGGCATGAGCCACCTTGCCCAGCCTGAAAGAATTTTATAAATTGCAAAACACTATATGAATTCAAGCTAGTGTTAAACGATAGAAGCCACTGTGGCTTCTCCTTCCTTTTCCTTTCTGGTGTCTGCCAGTCGGCCCTTCTGTTCCTTGCCAGATCCCTCAAAGGCTTAGGTCAAAGGAGCCAAGGTAAGGACTGAAACTAGAAGTCCCTCCTACTGTTTGTTCATGGATTGGAAAAACGTTGGCCCGGGAGGCATATGTGTGCTGAATTTGTGGGTTTCATTTTTGTTTGTTTCAGCATTACCCCATCAACCTTTTGAGACAAAGTATAAGTAATGCTTATTTAAAGGGAACAAGGCCGGGTGCGGTGGCTCACACCTGTAATCCCAGCACTTTAGGAGGCCAAGGCAGGCGGATCATTTGAGGGCAGGAGTTCGAGACCAGGCTGGCCAACATGGTGAAACCTCGTCTCTACTAAAAAAAGTACAAAACTTAGCTGGGCGTGGTGGTACATGCCTGTAGTCCTAACTACTCCGGAGGCTGAGGCAGGAGAATCACTTGAACCCGGGAGGTGGACGCTGCAGTGAGCCGAGATCGCGCCACTGCACTCCAGCCTGGGCGACAGAAGGAGATTCTGTCTAAATAAATAAATAAATAAATAAAGGTAACAAGATAATAGTTTCCTAACTGGTATTTGTGTGCTGCCAAACCCCTGCAGAAAATCTCCCCACTCCACCCCTTTCGGGAGGGTGGCTTCAGCCGTCTTGTAATACACAGCAGGCCTCCCTGAGAACCCACAGCAAAAGGCCGCATTCTCAGGTGTGTGTTGATAGAAACGCCTGGGAAAATTGAGCCTCTTGGCTTTGCATCTGTTTATCATACACAAGCATTCATTGAATGATGTGCTTTGACATAACAAAATCTGTACAATCATCAACACAATTAAGACCCATTATGAATGAACGCTTTCTCAGATGAGCAAGGGGTGGGCAGAAGGCATGGCCCGGAATGTCATTATTCCCTTGTATCTTCAACCTCTCAGGATTTTACCTAAAGAAAGGAGAGTCAAGGAGAGATGTTTATGTGCCCTAAGGGCCATGCTTTTCAATAGCAAGATGTCCTTGCCCGTGATAGAAAAAAGAGCCCGTGTTTCAAAGTCTTCGGCTTATTGTAAATGCCGTGTTCTGCCTCCATTTTGAGTGGAACTCCTTTTCCACTTTCAAACTCTGAGGTAATAGGAACATCCTGGTGCCAGGGGCCCGCCCGAGAGTGGGCGTGTCCTCTCCAGTGTTTATTCTACTGGGTGGTGGTAACTTGGACCAAGGCAGTAAGATAAATGCTCAGGGTAAGGCCAGATCTTGGAAACCTTTTGCAGAAACTGTTTTTCTCTCTGATTTCCTACCCCACCCCCTCCCTCACCCCGAGTTTGGGGCAACACCTTCCTTTACCAAACAATCAGATAATTTTTCTGTAAACCATGAGGTTATCCTGAACTTTTGTGACAGACCCCTCTCTAAAACATAAACTATGGCTTTTAAGTGACATTCTTTAAAGTAATAATAATAATTGCCAACCTTTTTAAACAAATCGTGTGCCACACATTGCCAAATGTCACTTAGTCCTGATGCTATTACTAGAATCATCTTAGAGATGTGGAAATGGAACTAAGGTGATTTGCCTGAGGAGACACAGCTAGTAAGTGGCACAGTCATGACTTGAACTTGGATCTCTGACTCCAAAGCCTTTGCTCTTGTGTGCATTGTGTGTGTTAGGTCATGCTTAAGACGTGATTATTAGGACAAAATGTTACGGTATGAATAAGGAACATCAAAATAGAAATCTAACCACAAAGATAGAATTGTCTCTTGGATCAGCACATTTTAAAACCCTCCACTGAATTAAATTCCAGGTAGTGATTGGAAAACACTGTACCCCACTGTACATAGCTTCCAATTGTAATTTGTCAGTTGGTCAGCAAATAAAGGTCTCCAAAGAATTCCAAATTGCATACTCATCTCAAACACACACACTCACACACACAAACACACACACACTCACACTCACACACACACTCTCACAGTCACACTCCAAGAGCTGTGAACCAAAGTTAACTTGTAGTCTTATTTATTTTGAGATGGAGTCTCACTGTCGCCCAGGCTGGAGTGCAGTGGCACGATCTCGGCTCACTGCAACCTTTGCCTCCCGGGTTCAAGCAATTCTCTACCTCAGCCTCCCGAGTAGCTGAGATTACAGGCGCCTGCCACCATGCCTGGCTAACTGTTTTGTATTTTTATTTTTTAATTTTTTAATTTTTATTTTTTTGAAATGGAGTCTCACTTTGTCGCCCGGGATGGAGTGCAGTGGCACAATCTCAGCTCACTGCAAGCTCCACCTCCCGGGTTCACGCCATTCTCCTGCCTCAGCCTCCAGAGTAACTGGGACTACAGGCACCTGCCACCACGCCCGGCTAATTTTTTTGTATTTTTAGTAGAGACGGAGTTTCACTGTGTTAGCCAGGATGGTCCCGATCTCCTGACCTCGTGATCCACCCGCCTCAGCCTCCCAAAGTGCTGGGATTGCAGGCGTGAGCCACTGCGCCTGGCCTGTTTTGAATTTTTAGTAGAGATGGGGTTTTACCATCTTGGCCAGATTGGTCTTGAACTCCTGACCTTGTGATCCACCCACCTCAGCCTTCCAAAGTGCTGGGATTACAGGCCTGAGCCACTGCATGTTTTTTATCCTAGGTAAAGACTGGTATGTAAACATTGAAAATATTTCCCAGTAGTACAGGTATCCTTTGCCCTCTAAAATGTCCCAGTTCAAAGTTAAAATCCTACTGAAAGTTACTCGGAACCAACGCTAAAAAGAGAATTCAAATCCTCGATGATGTCTGCTTTACCTGTTTGCCTTGAAATTTTATTTTAACCCAACAAGTTCAAATTCTCCCTAAAACATAACAAAAATCCCTAGTTCAGAATAATAATAGCTTGATTTGAAAGTATATTTTTTTCTGCTTGTTTTATATACGAAACTGTGAGTAAATGATTTATTTCAAATGCATTGCCATGTTTATTTAATGCTAGCAGCCTTCAGTGAAGACTCATGCGTTTTTAGTGTTGGGAAGAATAGCTGTGTGCTGGGAGGGTCCTACCTCAGGGGATTTGGCATCTACATAGATGGTTGGACCTTTTGCATCCAGTGTGGCAAGTCTCTTCATGTTCTTTCTGGGAGAGCTTCTGCAAAGTGCTTTAGCCAAGGATTAGGTGAGAAACAGGCTTACACATGGATGCATAAGCCACATCACCAGTGGAGAATCACACTGCCAGACAGCTTACCTGCTATGAAAGGAATCTGGGAGACTCTGATACACCAGTCTCCACCAGAACTCACAGGCTAGGCTTCTCTACTGACTGGTTTAAAGTTGGCTGGGATAACCTCTTGCCTGTTTTCCTGTAAACACAGAATCCTACATAGGGGCAAGATTCTTCCCTCTAGTTCATTTTTTTTTTTTTTTTAAGTTTGATTGTATTTTTTCTTTTTTTTTCTTTTTTTCTTTTTTTTTGAGATGGGGTCTTGCTCTGTGACCTAGGCTGGAGTACAGTGGCGCAATCATAGCTCACTGCAGCCTTGACCTCCCAGGCTCAAGTGATCCTCCCGCCTCAGCCTCCCAAATAGTTGGGACCACAGGTGTTATGCCACCACACCCAGCTAATTTTTTAAATTTTTGTAGAGATGGGGTCTCACTATGTTGCCCAGGCTAGTCTCAAGCTCCTGAGCTCAAGCAATTCTCCTGCCTCAGCATACCAAAGTGTTAGGATTAAAGGTATGAGTCACAACGCCCAGCCTCAAGTTCAATTTTCTTGTGCTAACATTCCTTGATCACTTAGTGCTAGGTTCTGCACTAAGAACTTTACACAAATCATTTTATTTAATCCTCATCACAGCCCTATGATGAAAATCAGACTCCCAGGGTTCACAGACCAGCTCTGATGCTCATTAACTGAGAATCTACTTAGCCTCTCTGTGCCTCAGTTTCCCTAGCTGTAGGGTGGAGACCCTAGTAATACTGTGAGGGTTAGAATGAGTTAACATGCACAAGCATAGCTCTCTGCCTGTCACATAATAGGCATTCAGTAAAGATTAGTTAATACAGTCATCATTTTAGAGATGAGAATATAGATTCTTAATGATGTTAAATGGCTTTTCTCAAGGTTCACAGCTAGAAGTAGAGGAACTAAGATTTGGACTTCAGACTGTCTGACTCTAGAGATTTGCATTTATTCAACATGCTATGAAGCCTAAACCAGAATGCCCAGTCCCTTTTAAAACTGTCACATGGTGAATGGATGAAACTGGGGAACTCTGTGTTATTTATCTATTTTGATTTGCTCACAGATAAGTTTCTACTTCTGAAGTATACTTATTATTCATTCTGTCCACACTTCTGCCCCAAGCAAGAATCTCAACATTCAGGATATCGTATTTCAGACTAGTCCCCAGACACCCCTGATATATTTAAAAGCAAAATTCTGATGGTATATGGGCTTTTAACTTGGGGAACTATGGCCTTATCAGAAACGAATGTTAACAATGTTAAGGTGTACGACCCTTTTGAAGCAGGCTCTGGTCAGTAACCATGAGTACAAATACCTTAACTCTCACCTATTTGGCATTTGAAGCGTAATTCAGTTAACTGAGTTCAGTTAACTCAGAAGTCAGCTCCACAAGGACGAGGTCCACCATAGCTAGCACAGTATCTGGCACATAGCAGGTGGTCAATAACTATTTGCTGAATGAATGAATGAATGAATGCATGAAAACAAACCCTCTTGTATCTCTTTTAGAATTTTAAGAAATTATTAATATATAAGTGTCAGGAGCTGAGCCAACAACTTTCATCAGACATTTTCTTCTTCCATGTCTCATAAACTTGGCCATTGGAGTTAAACGGAAAACAGCTTGGAAGAGGGAGAAAGGCAGCTAGACAATACTGTCTTTTTTTCTTTTTTTTTTTTTTTGAGACGAAGTCTCACTCTGTTGCCCAGGCTGGAGTGCAGTGGTGTGATCTCAGCTCACTGCAAGCTCTGACTCTCGGGCTCACGCCATTCTCCTGCCTCAGCCTCCCATGTAGCTGGGACTACAGGTGCCCACCAGCACGCCCGGCTAATTTTTTCTATTTTTAGTAGAGACGGGGTTTCACTGTGTTAGCGAGGATGGTCTTGATCTCCTGACCTTGTGATCCGCCCTCCTCAGCCTCCCAAAGTGTTGGGATTACAGGCGTGAGCCACTGTGCCCGGCCAAACAACACTGTCTTTAAAATATGTTAGAATTTAAGGCTGGGCACAGTGACTCACACCTGTAATCCCAGCACTTTAGGAGGCAGACAGATCACTTGAGGTCAGGAGTTCGAGACCAGCCTGGCAAACATGGTGAAACCCCATCTCTACTAAAAATACAAAAATTAGCCGGACATGGTGGTATGCATCTGTAATACCAGCTACTCAGGAGGCTGAGGCAGATGAATCGCTTGAATCCTGGAGGTGGAGATTGCAGTGAGCCAAGATCACGCCACAGCACTCCAGCCTGGATGACAGAGTGAGACTCCATCTAAAAAAAAAAAAAAATTAGAATTTAAAAATTGGTCCTGAAATTAAGTTATCATTCAGCATAGGAAAACGATTATATGTAGCAAGCAGACTCTAAGAGCTTCAAGGATGTGCTCTTCCACATCTCCCAGACCAGGGGTCAACAGAGCCAGAGAGTAAATCCTTAGACTTTATGGGCCACACTCTCTGGGTCTCAACTATTTCGCTTTGCCATTGTAGTATAAAAGCAGCCATACATTATCTTTGCTTTTTTTTTTTTTTTTTAAATGATAGGGTTGTGTTCCAATACAATTTTATTTATAAAAACAAACAGCAGGCCATATTCGGCCCACAGCCATAGCTTGCCAATGCTAATCTAAAGCACATATAATTACAAAAAGTTAAGCATTTCATTACATCTTTGAGAGAAGGGTCATGTTAGCTGTACAGTTGTCTTTTTCAAAGTAACTTGAAAATCTTTTCCTTTTTGTTATTGTTGTTGTTGTTGTTTTTGAGACAGGGTCTCACTCTGTTGCCTAGGCTGGAGTGCAGTGGCGCAGTCACGGCTCACTGCAGCCTCAGCTTCCCGAGCTCAGGTGATCCTCCCACCTCAGCCTCCCAAATAGCTGGGACTACAGGCACACACCACCATGCCCGGCTAATTTTTGTACTTTTTGTAGAGATGGGGTTTTGCCATGTTGCCCAAGCTGGTCTCGTGCTCCTGAGCTTAAGCAATCTGCCTGCCTCAGCTGCCCAAAGTGCTAGAATTACAAGCGTGAGCCACTGTGTCCAGCCTCATTTATCTTTTAATATATCTAAGTGTTTGGCATCTGAATTCATTGAGTAGAGTAGCACACCATATAATTTATTTAATATGGTATATTAAACATGATGATAAGGAGAATAAAACTTGTAGGCCATAAGATTTTCTTGAATGTGTTAACCTGAGTCAGCGTACCTTTTTTTTTTTGAGAAGGAGTTTCACTCTTGTTGCCCAGGCTGGAGTGCAATGGCACCATCTTGGCTCACCACAACCTTCACCTCCCAGGTTCAAGGGATTCTCCTGCCTCACCCTCCCGAGTAGCTGAGATTACACGCATGTGCCACCACGCCCAGCTAATTTTGTATTTTTATTAGAGGTGGGGTTTCTCCATGTTGGTCAGGCCGGTCTCGAACTCCCAACCTCAGGTGATCCGCCCACCTCAGCCTCCCAAAGTGCTGGGATTACAGGCGTAAGCCACTGTGCCCAGCCCAGTGTACCATTTTTTAATGGCCTCTAATGAAATCCTAATTTTATCAACTCTAATTTTTGTCTTTTTTGCATCTCTGAACCTTCTTGTTTTTTTTAAGGATTTTGTTTTTACTGTGGTATATTATACATAACATTTTACCATTTTTGTGTATGGTTCATTGGCAGGAAGTATATTCACACTGTTGTGCTGCCATCACCACCATCCGTCTCCAGACCTTTATTATCCCTAATTAAAACAACCACACCCATGAAGCACTAATTCCCCACTCCTCCCTTTCTCCAGCCCATGGTAACCACTAGTCTGCTTTCTGTCTATGAATTTGACTACTCTAGGTACCTTATATAAGTGGAATCATATAATATTTATCCTTTTGTGTCTGGCTTATTTCACTATTAGCATAATGTCTTCAAGATTCTTCCATATTGTAGCATGTATCAGAATTTTATTCAAGGCTGAATAAGCCAGGCACAGTGGCTCACACCTGTAATCCCAGGACTTTGGGAGGCCAAGGCGCACGGAGCACCTGAAGTCAGGAGTTCAAGACCAGCCTGGCCAACATGATGAAACCCCATCTGTACTACAAATACAAAAATTAGCCAGGCGTGGTGGTGTGTGCCTGTAGTCCCAGTTACTTGGGAGGCTGAGGTGGGAGAATTGTTTGAATCTGAGAGGTGGAGGTTGCAGTGAGCAGAGATTGCACCACTGCACGCCAGCCTGGGTGACAGAGTGAGACTCTGTCTAAAAAAAAAGAAAAAGAAAAAAGGCTGAATAATACTGCATTGTATATGTATACCACGTTCTGTTTATCATAATCCATTGATCAACATTTGGGTTGCTTCCATCTTTTGGCAACTGTAAATACTGTTGCTGTGAACATCATTCTACAAGTATCTATCTGAGTCTTTTGGGTATATACCTAGAAGTGGAATTGCTGGATCAAATGGTAATTCTATGTTTAATTTTTTGAGGAGCCACCATACTGTTTTTTACAGCGGCTGTACCATTTTATATTCCTGCCAGCATTGCATGAGGGTTTCAATTTCTCCACGTCCTTGCCAATGCTTATTTCCTGTTTTTTGTTGTTTTTATAATAACTATCCTAATGAGTGTGAAGTAGTATCTCATTGTTCTCACTTGTTAGTATGCAATACTTGTAGTTGGTGTAAGAGACACAGCAAATTTGGATATTGCATTAATCAATGTCTGGCTCTAATTAGATATATGTGCATGTATGTATGCATTGATTCTTCTCCTCCAAAATTAGAACATGGTTTATAAGAACATGTGAACAATAAGATTAATACAAACAGCTCAATTTGTGTCACTGGGAAAACTGAAAAAATAGAAGAAAACTAAAAAATGAAACTATAACCCAAATTAGATGAACATGAAAGTGTGTTGTAATGTCCCCTACAGTTACTAAAATTGGAGTGAAAAACATCAGTCGTGAACTTCCTAGTGGCCAAAGTAAAAATAAAAACAGGGTCGCTAACATGGTTTGTTTATTACAGAAGATGAAAGCATAGGTGAAAAAAGGTTTTTCCTGGCTCATTGATGTAAGAAATAAGCTATCTCTATTTTAAAATATGTAGAGATAATTGTGTTACTGACACCAGCAGATTTCAGACTGAAAGCAAACAGGATTTTTTCTTATATTATTGGGGTTGGGATTGGCAATGACTCCATAGCCTGACTGCTGTAAGACTGTTTTTGTGGGTAGAATAGTAGTTTCAAAGTACAGTTGGGGTGGCAGGAAGGCAACTCTACCTATCTCAGCAGAGAGATAAGTTCTATTCCCTTGGGACTTTTGTCAGTTAATGTTGTATACAGTACAACAGGTAAGATCTTGAATTGTCTCCTATGTATTTATATATGTACCTGGCATTTCCTGCCCAGGTCACAAATTGTAACTACATGGGTATTTATGCAAATAGTCTTCCTAAAAATATATCCTTATCTTTCATTTGGAAGAAGGGAAAGGTCTTCATGTTCAGATTTAATGTTGAAATTTCTTGGTTGGGTGTGGTGGCTCATGCTTGTAATCCTAGCACTTTGGGAGGCTGAGGCAGGAGGATTGCTTGAGCCCAGGAGTTCAAGACTAGCTGGGGTAGCATAGTGAGACTCTATCTCTATTTTAATTGGGATCTTTTTTTTTTTTTTTGGTTCCTTTTTTTGTGGAGAACGAGGTCTTTCTATATTGCCCAGGCAGGTTTCAAACTCCTGGGCTCAAGTAATCCTCCCACCTCTGCCTCCCTAAGAGCTGGGATTACAGGCACAAGCCACTGTGCCTGGCCCTCCATCTCTATTTTTAAAAAAAGAAAAAGAAAATGTTTTTCAACTTGAAACTACAGAAACTAGTTTTCCAAGTACACTACAAAAATATTTCATGATAACTGGAGACGTCAAACCAGCTTCCAAGCGCTTGAAGAGGAAAAAAATAATAAGAATAGAAGCCACATGTAACAGATATTTTTAAAGAACTGAAAATGTTTATCTTAAGAATTACTCTAAAATTGAAAGAATTGGTCTAAGATTTTACTCAAAAGTTTGGATGAAATTAATAACTGACATTTCTTGAGCATTTATAATATTCTAGGCACCATTCAAAATGCTGTGTATGTATTAACTCACTCCTCTAAACTTAATGAGGGTAATACTATTATTATCATTCCGATTTTATAGGTAGGGAAACTGAGGTAAGGCATGGAGCAGCTAACACTAGCAAGTATTAGAGCTGAGATTCACACACAAACATATGTAGTCTGGCTCCAGAAGCCACATACTTACCTGCTAAACTGTACTGCCACTTGATATTAGAGCAAATTAACCACAGAAGGACTATTTTGGCCATCTGGCAAATAAATAGCTCAGATTTATTTTGTTTCATTATAGTTTTGTTTTTTCCTTCAATGATCAAATTCATTTTTATTATCCTTGAAATTTCCCTTAATATTCTTGTATACATCTCCTAGTCCTAAATTTTAAAAAATGAATGATACTCCGGGTTCTAATTAATTGATGAAACCTTATATGGCCATTAAAAATGATGTTTTTACAAAGATTTTTAAGAATACAGAGGAATGCTTATAACATAAAGTAGCACCATGTAAATTAGGAGGAAGCCAGGCTTCCCCCTCCCACCTCCTCAAGAAAACATCTAGAAAACAGATGGGAAAGTTTCATTGTGCTATCATTGGGTAGGAAAATTAGGAATAATTTCCTATGTACTTTTCTTAACTTTCTATAAAATTTAACTGAATACTTTTATAGTCCAAAAAGTGAAATAGATTTCATTTTTTTAAAGGCAAATTGGAGCCTTTCATTACAAAAGTACAGTCTTCAGCTCTTCATGATAATCTTATTGCATAATTTAGAATCACTTCCACAGAGCCCTCGGCCATATAAGTGAAGGTGGCACAGTTCGGACCTGCACTGTGATATATGGCTGTTTAATTAAAATTTAAAATCCAGCTCCTCAGTCACACTAGCCCCATTCCAAGTGCTCAGTAGCCACATGTGGCAAGTGACAGCTTTTCTAACATCACAGAAAATTCTATTGCCCAGCATTGGTTTGGAAGAAAAAACAGGGGATCTGGAGCCAGAAAACTTGCAATCAAGTCTGCCTACAAGCTGACACTTGCTGTGTGAAATGGGGCAGTTTACTCAACCTAAGCCTATTTCCCCATGACCAAATTGGGACTGAAGATAATACCTTGTACCATATACAGAGGTTAAGAAGATTAAGACAATGCAAGTGACAGTTCTCTGAAAACAATAGTGTGGTTTACCAGGTAGGTGCTGCTTCCCAGTCCCCCAGCTTGAAGTCAGTCTAGCTTTTCGAGGACTGATTCCAAATCTTTGAATGCTTCACACCAAGAATTTTACCTGAATGCCACCATCAAAATCAGATTAGCTCTTATTACAGTTCCCAGACCAAGCCCGCGGCAATGTGGGACATTTCATTTCTTCCTTGTAAAAAGCTTTCATACACAGCTCTCTCTATACAATGACACCTCCTAAAAGTTTTCTTTAATAATTTAAAATCTTCACTGTATTTCCATTCCTACAATTAAAAAGACTCCCTTAAAAAAGAAAAGAAAAAAGCTGTGTTCACCAAAGAAATACATGGAGTTTGTCAAATTCCATAGAACAAGGAAATCAGGCGGAGTTAACGGTGCAGGAATGAAGCAAAAGAACGTGAGGTTTTTACCAACAATGATAGCAGTTTCGCAAAACTTCAAAGCTGTCGGGGTACTGATGAAGTGGAAGTACTTGCTCATTCTGATTTCTTTTGTCTCCTAACTCACTTCTGGGTTTTGCTGCAAGACAACTTAACTATTTTAGACAAGTGTAGGGCTGCTGCATTTCCAGAACGCCTCCATCCTATTTCTCATGTAAACCACCTCCCCTCCCCCGTGGCCTATTAATGCATACTTGCAAGGCTGCGAAATACAACCCAAAGGAGGCAAGATCCAGCGCTTCCCCATTCACGCTTCTTTCTGCTTCCCCAGGTTTCCGCCAGCTGTGGATGCCTTTGACATTATGACCGCAGAGGATTCCACCGCAGCCATGAGCAGTGACTCGGCCGCCGGGTCCTCGGCCAAGGTGCCCGAGGGCGTGGCGGGCGCGCCCAACGAGGCAGCGCTGCTGGCGCTGATGGAGCGCACGGGCTACAGCATGGTGCAAGAGAACGGGCAGCGCAAGTACGGCGGCCCACCGCCCGGCTGGGAGGGCCCGCACCCGCAGCGCGGCTGCGAGGTCTTCGTGGGCAAGATCCCGCGCGATGTGTACGAGGACGAGCTGGTGCCCGTGTTCGAGGCCGTGGGCCGCATCTACGAGCTGCGCCTCATGATGGACTTTGACGGCAAGAACCGCGGCTACGCCTTCGTCATGTACTGCCACAAGCACGAGGCCAAGCGCGCAGTGCGCGAGCTCAACAACTACGAGATCCGCCCGGGCCGCCTGCTCGGCGTGTGCTGCAGCGTGGACAACTGCCGCCTCTTCATCGGCGGGATCCCCAAGATGAAGAAGCGCGAGGAAATCCTGGAGGAGATCGCCAAGGTCACCGAGGGCGTGCTGGACGTGATCGTCTACGCCAGCGCGGCCGACAAGATGAAGAACCGCGGCTTCGCCTTCGTGGAGTACGAAAGCCACCGCGCGGCTGCCATGGCTCGCCGCAAGCTCATGCCTGGCCGCATCCAGCTGTGGGGCCACCAGATCGCCGTGGACTGGGCCGAGCCCGAGATCGACGTGGACGAGGACGTGATGGAGACCGTGAAGATCCTCTACGTGCGCAACCTCATGATCGAGACCACCGAGGACACCATCAAGAAGAGCTTCGGCCAGTTCAACCCCGGCTGCGTGGAGCGCGTCAAGAAGATCCGCGACTACGCCTTCGTGCACTTCACCAGCCGCGAGGATGCCGTGCATGCCATGAACAACCTCAACGGCACTGAGCTGGAGGGCTCGTGCCTGGAGGTCACGCTGGCCAAGCCCGTGGACAAGGAGCAGTACTCGCGCTACCAGAAGGCAGCCAGGGGCGGCGGCGCGGCTGAGGCAGCGCAGCAGCCCAGCTACGTGTACTCCTGCGACCCCTACACACTGGCCTACTATGGCTACCCCTACAACGCGCTCATCGGGCCCAACAGGGACTACTTTGTGAAAGGTTAGTGGGGGCTCTTCTCCTGGGTGGGGCCCCCAAGAACGTTGCCTCCTAGGCAGGGGGCACCAGGGATACCGTGGCTGGCATTTGCTGAGCTGGTAGGTGCTGAAGGCCATCCCACCCCCCTTTTGGGTTTGCATTCTGGGTCTAATTCTTTCCTGGCACCGAAGGCCGTCACTTACGCAGCATTGATAGAAATACAGATCGTTCTGGGGTGAGCGGTAAAATCACAGGAATATGCAAGTGCTGGAATTCTGCCTTGCCGGGGTCCACCGGGTTAGGGGCTAGTCCACCAGTCTCTTGGTGCTTAGGTTAAAACCTGCTTGTGATATTAAATCTTAAGATGTTGGTGGAGTCAATGATTTTTAATTTTGTTTTTTGTTGTCATTGATTAGGATATAATGAAACTCAGCATTACCTGGAAAATAAGATACATGAGTTCTGGCTCCTCTTCTCTGATTAAATGGGTCTGTGACTTTAGTTAGTCACTTTAATCTCCCCTGGCCTGTTTTCTCAAGCATGAAATGAGGAAGGTCGACTAGCAAATGCCCTTCCAAATCTAACTTAAAAAAAAAATTATTTAATAGTATATATACATATTTTTTCTTTTCTTTTTTTTTTTTGAGACAGGGTCTCACCATGTTCCCCAGGCTGGTCTTGAAACCCTGGGCTCAAGCCATCCTCTCGCCTCAGCCTCCCAAAGTGCTGGGATTACAGGCATAAGACACCACACCTGGCCCCAGTTTTTTTGTGGTGGGGGGGGTGGGGGGGGTAGTCTATGAATGTTTTTCTTTACTGAAATTGCAGATACAATCCTAGAAACTCACCCTGCAAGTTTGTCTCTTATACTAAGAAGACATGCTTAGGATGCAAATCTAGGCTGAAATAGAACGTTGGAAGCATATTTACCAGCCTATTAAAGAGCAAAGGTGTAGCCACCTGCAATTTAGACTGGGGCAGTTAAATGCCGAGAACCGAGGGCTGAGGTCTGCCTCCAGCACCGTCACTGTTGGTTGCTGATCATCTTTTGTGTTGTTATTACAAGCAGGCAGCATAAGAGGCCGAGGGCGAGGTGCAGCTGGCAACAGAGCCCCGGGGCCCAGGGGTTCCTACCTCGGGGGATATTCTGCTGGCCGTGGTATATATAGCCGATATCATGAAGGGAAAGGAAAGCAGCAAGAAAAAGGATATGAACTTGTGCCGAATTTGGAAATCCCTACCGTCAACCCAGTTGCCATTAAACCTGGTACAGGTCAGTATGAACCAGATTGAGAATGCTCCCATTCAGCATAAACCCCAGCCCTTCTGTTTGAAGTGAATCCAAGCCTTTCTCAGGCTCTCACATCTGCACAGGGGTTCCTCTTCTCCTAGGCAGCTAGAGACAAGGCAAAAATAAAGTGGCCCCTGGACCTCCTTATCTAGAACTTCAGGGGATGGTGTAGCCTTGACTGTGTTCAAATCAAACTTGCCTGCAGTAAGGTTTTCTTTTTTTTTTTTTTGAGACAGAGTCTCGCTCTGTCGCCCAGGCTGGAGTGCAGTGGTGTGATCTCGGCTCACTGCAAGCTCTGCCTCCCGGGTGCACACCATTCTCCTGCCTCAGCCTCCAGAATAGCTGGGACTACAGGTGCCCACCACCATGCCCCGCTAATTTTTTTTTTTTTTTTTTGTATTTTTAGTAGAGACAGGGTTTCACCATGTTAGCCAGGATGGTCTCGATCTCCTGACGTTATGATCCACCTGTCTCGGCCTCCCAAAGTGCTGGGATTAGAGGAGTGAGCCACTGCACCTGGCCGTGCAGTAAGGTTTTCAAAGGGTTGTCACCCATTGTTAGGTTTTTTCTCAGTCTGTGGCTAAGTAGGGAGAGTTGTAGGGGAAAGAAAGGAAGAACATGAGGCTCTCTGTATCTTCTATCAGGTAAAACCTGTCTTTTCCTTACTCAGGCCTATTTCTGCCCCGACCATCTGAAGTCGGAGGGTAGAGTTTATTGCCCCATTCTGAGAGTTGTTTGGAAGGGCAGAAAATTCCCCTTCAGGAGTAAGCAGCACCTTTTGTCCCTTGTCATGGTCTGAGCAAATAAGAATGCTTGGGGACAAGGCAGTGGTGAAAGTTTTTGTTGTTGTTGTTTGAGATGGAGTCTTGCTCTGTCACCCAGGCTGGAGTGCAGTGGCATGATCTCGGCACACTGCAACCTCCACCTCCCGGGTTAAGCGATTCTCCTGCCTCAGCCTCCCGAGTAGCTGGAACTACAGGCGCGCACCACCATGCCCGGCTAATTTTTGTATATTTAGTAGAGATGGGGTTTCACCACATTGCCCAGGCTGTTCTCGAACTCCTGACCTCAAGTGAGCCACCCGCCTCAGCCTCCCAAAGTGCTGGGATTACAGGCATGAGCTACCACACCTGGCCTTTGGTGAAAACTTTTGCAGCTAATTCCCTGGTTTCTCATTTCCAGCACTCATTTCCTCCTCTAGCTGGATCAGTAGATTGGGAGTAGGGATGCTCAAGTATTTCAAGCCAGGGACCCTGAACTTAGCTTTCACCTCCAGGCCCTACAAACCTGTTTATTAATGTCGTTAGTGCCCATGGCCATCTAATGTGAGGCCGGTCTTCTGATCCGAACCTGCAAAAAACATTAACTCCGTTGTGTGAGTCTAGCACAAACTCACGTAGCACCCTGCAGAAGCATCCAAACACATAGAAAGCTCAGTCTGTGGGTAATTGGCGCGACCCTCCTCCAGACCCCCTCCTGGCTTCAGCAGGAGGAAGTTGAAGAACTGTTTGGAGCCCAGCTACTCTGATTTTCTTCTGGTTGAGATTGTACACTTCTTTCCCTAGCTAAAATAGAGTCAAGGAATCTGTGCATTTGGGACATAGGTACACATTGGCCTCATAGGGTTAAAAAGCATTTCCCCAGTTGAACTTTCTTTTGATGATTCTAGTAATGATTTTTTTTTTTTTTTTGCCTGTGTAAAAATTCTGCAATTTCTGCAGTTAAATGACTCCTTAGCCTAGATCGCCTTTTAAATGTCATTGGTGCTGTGGGCAAAGTAAAACTGATCCTACAGCTCTGTAACTTAACAAAACAGAGCCTAGATATGGGAGTCGTCGCTTCTACTTGTTGAGGAGGGAACTCCTTTTGGCAAGTTACAGTAGCTTAAGGTTTAACAAGAGAAAAGAACTGTTAAATAATCTTTAACTATGTAAAGTTGTGTCCTGGAGCCTGAGATAGAAATTCCTGTGGGCTGATAGCCAGAACAATTCATTTACTTCATACAACCCCTTGTAGCTTAAACTCACAGCCCTCTCTGGGCCCCATCCGTTGGCGTGTATTTCTGATCATCCAGAAAATGAGAACATTGTATTTCAGGAGAGGCACCAGGGTGGTGGTGAAGTATCTGGGCACAGGACCAGTGGAAGATATGGTTGGAAAGGCAGGTAAAATATTTGATTAAGGTTTCAGGTGTATTTTATCAAATGGCTGTACCATTGTTTAGCTGTTAAAATCATTTGTCTCTTTACCTTTGATTGAGTCTGTCCTATTTAGAATAAATGTACCTACCGTTGGAGAAAACCAGAAATAGAAAGATTCTTTGTGTACGCATTTCATATTTTTGCTTGTCCTTTCAACACACACAAACACACACATACACCCCCCACACACACTCACACACACACACACTCACACACCAGGGCTGATATCTTTTCCTTTTGATCTCTTCTTACTGTACCTTGACATTCAATAGCTGCTATCTGTTTGAATCTCTGGTTGAAATCATAATTTTGGACTTTACTTGCAGAAATTCTTTGAACTGGGAGGTCCCACTAAAAGCCAATCACTCCACAGCTTCACTGCTTTGAGTGGACATGAGGAAATTGGGGAATGTGCTATTTTTTTTTACCATGTGTTTTTCCTTGAATCGGTAATGTTGAAATCTGAAATACAGGGTGGGGAGGATGTACACAGGTCTGAGTTCTCAGAATGAAACCCTCAACAGCACCTGTTTCTTAAATAGTGGTGAAAGTGAAAAAAAGGCAGTGCGGCTGGTAATGAGTGAGGTGAGTAGGAAGGAACAGGCGGGCCCAACTCTCACAGGCAGTAGGCTTCAAGCCTCTGATCTCACTTCTTCGTCTAAGCCTGTTTTCCCATAGTCAGAGGCCCTTTCTTGCTCAGTAGGACATCAAGAATAAGATTCAAACTGTGATTTTTCTGTAGAAATAGTAGAAAATATTGGTGCAAAAGCCTAACTCTAGGGGTCTCTTCCACGACAGGCAGGGGGAGTTACCTGCCACCGCCCATCCCTTCCTCTTGGGGAGCAGGCATCTGGGTACATGGCTTGTACTGAGAGAACAATAGTGAGCATGGAGAGGCCCAGGACCTCTAAATGTGGTTTTAAAAAATATCTCAGGCTGGGCGCAGTGGCTCGCACCTGTAATCCCAGCACTTTGGGAGGCCAAGGCAGTTGGATAGCTTGAGCTCAGGAGTTCAAGACCAGCCTGGGCAACATGGCGAAACCCTGTCTCTACAACAGCAACAACAAAAAGCTGGGCAAGGTGGCCTGTACCTGTAGTCCCAGCTACTCAGGAGGCTGAGGTGGGAGGATCGCTTGAGGCCAAGAGATTGAGGCTGCAGTGAGCCTTGATCACACCACTGCATTCCAGCCTGCGCCACAGAGTGAAACCCTGTCTCAAAAAAAAGAAAAGTTTAAAAAAAATAAAAATAAAAAATATCTTAGAGCAAGTGCTGGACCCCCCTCAGCGACTGAAAGTGATTTCCTTCTTGCTTCTCTTGCAGTAGCCATCCCTGCCATTGGGGCTCAGTATTCCATGTTTCCAGCAGCTCCAGCCCCTAAAATGATTGAAGATGGCAAAATCCACACAGTGGAGCACATGATCAGCCCCATTGCCGTGCAGCCAGACCCAGCCAGTGCTGCTGCCGCCGCAGCCGCAGCCGCAGCCGCCGCAGCCGCCGTCATTCCCACTGTGTCGACGCCACCACCTTTCCAGGTAGAGTTCTTATTGCAGTCCTTGTCATTTGTGTGTGAAGCCTTTCTCTAACATGAATTCATTTAGTATTCAGCACTGAGAATTTACTGTGTGCCTGGCTCTCTGTTACAGCTATGCGGTTGGGTGACACAAAGCATTTTGAATTTGAAGCATGACAGAAAAAAAAATTTTAATTAATTGTACTACCCTAATAATATCATTGTATTAAGGGTGGGAATCAACATGCAAAAATGACGTGTAATTTTTCACAGTGTCATAATGTTGTGCATCTGTTTTTTTAAAATAGCACTGGATAATTTTTAGCTCATATTGTTAAAGAGCTGACACACAAAGTCCCGGGAGTGATTTCACATTTTCACATTTCAAACTGCAACTCAATGAAGATTTTTTAAAAAAATGTTAACCCCCAGTGTGTGTGTGTGTGTGTGTGTGTGTGTGTGTAAAGAGAGGGAGAGAAAGAAAGAACATCTGTATAGATATGTAAAATTTTATGCTGGGTACAGTGGCTCATGCCTGTAATCCCAGCACACAGGGAGGCCAAGATGGGAGGATCACTTGAGGCCAGGAGTTCAGGACCAGCCTGGGCAACATGGTGAGACACTGTCTCTACAATTTTTTTTTTTTTTAAATTAGCCTGGCATGGTGGCATATGCCTATAGTCCCAGCTACTGGGGAGGCTGAGGCAGGAGGACCACTTGACCAGCCTTGAGGTCAAGGCTGCAGTGATCTGTGATTGCACCACTGCACTCCAGCCTGGGCAACAGAGTGAGACCCTGTCTCAAAAAAAAATTTACATAATATGCCCGTAATCCTCTCCTCCAACTGTATCTCCCACTGTTCCCCTATCTCTTCCCAAACTCATCTTACCATGTTGGCCTCCTTCCCCACCTTTGTTCATAGTGTATCCTGGTTTCTTTATTCTCATCTCTTCCATAGAATCTTCCCCATCCACCTCCTAGAGAAAATTTCTCTCTTGTACTCCTCATTACTACATCATTACTTGGCCTATGGCTGCCAATGTGTTCTATCTCCCAAGGACAATGAAGCTCCTGCAGACCAAAGACTGTGCCTTGTTTCTTTGTATCTTCACCTCATAGGACATAGGGAGGACATCCATTTAACCGAAGAAAATCTTGTTAAAGCTGTTCTCTGTGAGGCAGTGAATTGTGAATACCAATCACAAGTACTCAGGCCCAAGATCCCTTATCCAACTGAACAAGAATTATCCAGGCCACTTTTTTTGATTTTTGATTTTTGATTTTTTTGAGACAGAGTCTCACTCTGTCACCCAGGCTAGAGTGCATGGCTCACTGCAACCTCAACCTTCCTGGCTCAAGCAATCCTCCCACCTCAGCCTCCCAAGTAGTTGGGACCATAGACACGCACCACCATGCCCGGCTAACTTTTTTATTTGTAGGGACAAAGTCTTACTATGTTGCCCAAGCTGGTATTGAACTCCTGGGCTCAAGCGATCCTCCCACCTCAACCTCCCAAAGTGCTGGGATTACAGGCATGAGCCATCGCCTACATTTTTTAAAAAACAGAGATTCTTAGACTCTAATCCCTGAAGATTCCAATTCAGTCAAACTGGGCTGGGGTCCTAGAACTGGTATTTTGCACAGCTCCTCAATGATTCTGAAAGAGAAGCAGGCCTGTGACCCTCCACAATAGGATGCTGTTTACTTGCTTTTGCCCGCTCTGAACACTAGTCTTGACTGTGTTATTCAGAAAGGGCAGACTAATTGAAGCTTATTTATCTTTCAGTATGTCATTAAGTATTCTTTAACTTGGGATCTCTGAAAGACAAAAAGAGGAATTGGTTGTAAATGACACTGTAGAATAACAACTAAGTGTAGTTATAATACTTGTGGACTGACGGTAAATATTTACAATAACTTAGCAGCAGTACTTAGTGGAATTCTGATAATAATTTCTAATTCTCCTTTACTAAGAAATTCATGAACGCTTGTCTTTGATGTGCACTGTGAGTTCTGGTCAGGTCCAAATTCCAGGCACCATAATCATGTTCTGACTATTTCTGTCCCCTATCAGTCCACACTGGCTGTTGCCATCAGGGTTTTTGTTTGTTTGTTTTTGTCTGTTTTTGTTTTCGTTTTTGTTTTTGCGACGGTGTCTCACTCTGTCGCCCAGGCTGGAGTGTAGTGGCGCGATCTCAGCTTACTGCAACCTCCGCCTCCCGGGTTCAGGCGATTCTGCGGCCTCAGCCTCCCGAGTAGCTAGGACTACAGGCACTTGCCACCATGCCTGGCTAATTTTTTGTATTTTTTTAGTGGAGACGGGGTTTCACCTGTTAGCCAGGATGGTCTTGATCTCCTGACTTCATAATCCGCCCTCCTCAGCCTCCCAAAGTGCTGGGATTACAGGCATGAGCCACCGCGCCCGGCCACCATCAGGGTTCTTATTTGCAGTCTTTGCTTATCCTCCCCTACCTTTGATCATCCTCCCCTACCTTGGAGGCGCTCAGGGGTGTTCCTGTTTAGCCAATTTAACAACACCTCTTGGTATAGTTAGAGCAAGGATAACTGCAGGGACTCTTCATCTAAATTAGAGGCACATTTATTTTTTGTTTGAGACGGAGTCTCACTTTGTCACCCAAGCTGGAGTGCAGTGGCGGGATCTCAGCTCACTGCAACTTCCGCCTCCAGGGTTCAAGCGATTCTCCTGCTAGAGGCACTTCTTAAAGATGGGTAAATGTTTCTCCCACTACCATCATTGCATTTTTCTTTATTCCTGCTATTTGATGATGCTGTATTAATGCAATTGTATACTGGTCCCCCCTTATCCATGGGGGATACATTCCAAGACCACCAGTGGATGCCTGAAACACAGATATTACCAAACTAATAATATACTATGCACGAATTTTTTTTTCCTTCTTCACAATTTCACAGATAGAAAATTTCTTTCTTCCTGTAGATCTTAGTAACCTCAGCATAGGATTTTTTTCTTTCCTTATTAAGTAGAGATATTTCCCCTTTTCACTTACAGGAAGGCCTTTAGTGCTCCTTGTTGGCATATGCAAATTGCCAGCATCACTACTCTTGCACTTTGGGGCTGATATTAAGTAAAATAAGGGTTCCTTGACGGTCAATCTGATAACCCAGATGACTACTAAGTGACATGGGCAGGGAGCACAGACAGTGTCGTTTTCCTGGACAAAGGGATGATTGGTGTCCCAGGCAGGATGGAGAGGGATGTCATGAGATTTCATGGAGCTACTCAGAAGGGTGCACAATTTAAAACTTATGAATTGTTTATTTCTGAAATTTTCAGTTTACTATTTTCAGACTTCAGTTGACCATGGGTAACTGAAACCATGGAAAGCAAAACCAAGTGCTTCCCCATATATTCTCATTTTACAGATAAGAAAATTAAGGCCCAGCAAGGAGACAGAATTGCTGGCCAGGAGTAGAATTGGGATTGGGAGATCAGATGCCTGATCTCTGCATGCTTTGTCCTTATAGTGTGGTGAATGCCATCATAAAAGGGACATCACACGAATGAAAAGAGAAGCCATGGGTTTGGGGACCTACTCTTGATTCCAGGCCGTAAGCCAGTGCACGTCTCTGTGCAAAACTTGGTGTTGGAGTGGGCAGCCTGAACCCAGGTGTTGGGCCGGCCTGTAGCACATGGAAAAGTCTCTCTCACATGTTGCCTTCCCTGCCATTTCCTCTCCCTTTTGGCACTGGTTATTAAACCTATGTCCACACGTGGAAAAGATGGCTCGTGTCTTGCTGTGAACCACAGTCTTTCCAGTTCTGGAGCTCCTCTCCCTGATTGTAAAATGTCGCTGATGAGACACTCATTGTTTAGTGTTGTAAGAAGCAAGTTAACGTAGGGCTAAAAATGCAGGCTCCAGAGTCACACATTGCATTGCTTAAAAGCTGTGTCACTTTGTGCAGGTCATTTAACACTTCCGTACCACTCCATATAATCATAGTACCAACTCTACTGGTGGCTGTGATGATTCAGTACTGTCATACAAATAAGGCACTTAGAATAGTGCCTGAGTTTGGGGGTTTGGTTTGGTTTGGTTTGTTTTGTTTTGTTTGAGACAAGGTCTCACTTCCATTGCCCAGGCTGGAGTGCAGTGGTGCGATCCCGGCTCAGTGCAGCCTTGAATTCCCAGGCTCAGATGATCCTCGCACCTCAGCCTCTTAAGTAGCTGGAACTACAGGAGTACGCACCGCTATGCCTGGCTAAGTTTTGTATCTTTTGCAGAGACAAGGTTTCGCCATGTTGCCCAGGCTGGTCTCGAACTCCTGGCCTCAAGCCATCCTCCTACCTCAGCCTCCCAAAGTGCTAGGATTACAGGCATGAGCCACCTCACCCAGCCTCTGAGTTATTAATTGTTATAATTATCATTATAATTATAAATTAAAATTATTATAAATTATAATTACTATTTGATTATAGTTTTAAAAAGTAATCTTAGTCACATGTTGCCTTCCCTGCCATTTCCTCTCCCTTTTGGCACTGGTTATTAAACCTATGTCCACACGTGGAAAAGATGGCTCGTGTCTTGCTGTGAACCACAGTCTTTCCAGTTCTGGAGCTCCTCTCCCTGATTGTAAAATGTCGCTGATGAGACACTCATTGTTTAGTGTTGTAAGAAGCAAGTTAACGTAGGGCTAAAAATGCAGAAGTTAGGCTAGAAGTTCGTAAGTTCCTTTGAGCACAATTTTGGTACTCTGATTTGCAAATTTTGTAACAGAAATTAGAGCTAATTCCTTTATAAAAATCCAGGAAGAAATAATTATTTTAATTCACCATTTCATTTATGCTGAATCATTTATTTTGAAGATGTATTAACATATAGGGAGACCATACCAGCATTTACTACAAGGCATTCTATGGCTCTTGAGGTGCACCAAATATTTTGTTAAATGAATGTTTTATTTTATTCAAAATCTCTTTTCAGTGAAGCATCTCACAGAACTAGTTCCATGGCAAACACTTTGGGAAATACTGAACCACAGTCTTCCCATTTGTACTCCTGTTTGTTCTAAAAACATCTTATGTTGCACTTTCAAGTAGACAGAAGGAAGTAGCCGGGGCTTTTCTAGAGCCAGTGCTGGCTGTCAACAGTTCAGGCAGCTTTCCTTAGCTTGTCCTTCCCCACTTCTTCCTCATTTGGAAACTGCTCCTTATCCTTCAAAACCCAGCTCAAATATCCCCGCTGCTGAGACGTTTTCTCCAACTTCCCCATTAGTTGGTTCTTTCTCTAAGCTTCTACAATAATTTGTATACATTAATGGTGTCATCTCTTAGGTGGGAGATGATGGAAACCATCACATTGGCTGAAAATTGTGTATGGTCACAGTTTTTTAAGGTCACAGCTTAAGAAGCTGTCCCTTTGGAGATCAGTATATTTTGTTTCTCTAAGTTGACACAGTCTGTTCCTCTCTCTGTCTTTGAGACAGATCGTATTCCATCAGTTAAGTATGAGTTGAGGCAGCTGGCATGTATCTAGAGGCCATGTTTAAGGAAAAATACTGATTTTTAATTACTGTGAAATCAATTGTGTGGATGGTAGATTCTCCACTGCCTTCTCTAGCTCACTCTGGGGCATAGACTGATTGAGTGGAATGGTAAGTAGAAGATTCCCAAGTACAGTACAGAGAAGGTCCTCTTTATCCACAGGTTCTGCATCTGGATTCAACCAACCGTGGCTTGAAAAAATAAAGATGATAAAAAATAACAATACAACAATAAAAAAAAACAAATGTCAAAATACAATATAACAACTAGTTACATAACATTTGCATCATATTAGGTATTATAAGTGATCTAGAGATTATTTTTAAAGTATATGGGTCCCAAGACTTTGGGAGGCTGAGACAGGAGGATTGCTTGAGGCCAGGAGTTCAAGACCAGCCCTGGGCAACATAGTGAGACCTTGTCTCTATGAAAAAATATTTTTTTACAGTATACAGGAGGATATGCATAGGTTAGATGCAAATACGCCATTTTCTCTCAGGGACTTGAGCATCTGAGGATTTTGGTATCCACGGAGGTCCTAGAGCCAGTCCCCTGGGAGGATACTGAGGGGCAACTGTATTTCACCTTTCCCTCAGCCTTCCAGGCCTCTCACTTTCACAAGGTGGCATCACTGAGTTTGAGGATGCAGCTCCACCTTACCTCTTCAGTGGCTCTTATCCCACTTCCTTACAGTAATTGCTATTTGCCCGCCCCTCTGCCTTCCTCTCCCTTGCTTTCGTGTCTTTGTATTCCCATCTTCTGGGAGACGCTTGTTGAATGAATGGATGATAGGTACATACACGTGTTCAGGAAGGCTCCTTTTTGTCTCTTCTCCTCAGGGCCGCCCAATAACTCCAGTATACACGGTGGCTCCAAACATTCAGAGAATTCCCACTGCCGGGATCTACGGGGCCAGTTACGTGCCATTTGCTGCTCCAGCCACAGCCACGATCGCCACACTACAGAAGAATGCGGCAGCCGCGGCCGCCGTGTATGGAGGATACGCAGGCTACATACCTCAGGCCTTCCCTGCTGCTGCCATTCAGGTCCCCATCCCCGACGTCTACCAGACATACTGAGGCTGGTGACCAGCACGAAGACAGACCACACAAACACCACTGAAGGAACGCTTGACTATTTATGAAGAAGGAACATGTTGGATTCGCACATGCAACCTGAAAGTGAAGAATGTTAGCAGATTTATTTCTGAAATATTTTATATACATGAAGTTTTCACTAGTTTTTTAAGACTATTTTCAACTTAGCAGGCCTACGTTCATACATTTCCAAAAGACTTGCAATGGTTCGTGCCTTTATACCATCTTTTAAAAATTTGTATGCTGTACTACATTTGTATAGAGGTTTTTGTTGTTGTTGTTGTTGTTGTTTTTTTAAGGATATATTTTCAGTATGAAGGTTATTTTCTTCTGCACTCCAGAGATTTCTATTTTGTAGTACCTTCAATAATATATCAACTATATATTAAAAAAAGCACACTTGAGCAGCTAGGGAACTATTTTGAAAAATATATACAATATTTAAAGATACAAACAGTAGTGCTTTAAAATACTACATAAAACATTATTTTAAAGGTTATACTGGAAAGTGCAATTTTAAAATGAGTAAAACCTCTGTATTTCTGCTGGCATTAAGGGTTGACGGTGTTACCATGTATCATCATGGCGGTACTATTTTTTAAAAGAAATTAAACACTGGATCTCTCCTTAAGCCAACATTGAAAAGACTTGCCACACTTCTGAGTCCAAACACTGGAAAGCTCTCCTTTGCCACCATTAGCCGGGGCTCATTCTCCATGTGCCTTAGCCTTAAACATGCCCCTGCTCCCTGCCATCTCTCACCCTGTCCCCTCCTCCCCAGATTCCCAGTCCCACCGCAATGTTTGGCAAGCCTAGGACTGATGAATAGCTCTGATAGAGGAGCTGGTGGCTTTTATACTTCTTCCTGGGTTTTTGTTGGGGTTTGTTGTTTTGTTGTTTTTTGTTTTGGTTTGGTTTGGTTGGGGAAGTATTATCTTCTATGTGTGCTATTTTCAGTAGCAGAGTAAGCACAAGGTTTTAATCGAGTTGCATAAGACACCTTTGCATAGCTATTTAATTGCCCAATATAAAACTTTAATGCCATTTCTAATGCTTTTATTCATTTTTGAAGTATGAGTTTGTAGGGACAAAGAATGTATGTTATCGTAGACAAGACCCCCAGAGACTCTTGTCAGCAGAAAGTTATGCTTCTAGTTGCCTTACCATGTTTCATGCAAAACTGTCCGTGGTCCTCAAGGGTGTTGGAAACATTATGTTTATTAAATGGGCCTCTCTTCCTTTGCTGTGCACTTGATGGGTGAACTGAATTGGGGTGTGCACATCCAGGAGGAGGAGGAGAGACCTGTAGAAGTTTAAAGATAGTTTGTAAATATCTTCTAATGCTTGTTTTTAGTCCTTTTATGTTGCAGAAGTTCATGGTATGTAGTTTAATGCAAAATGAAACCATTTTATTTCAATGTTATTAAAAAGGTTTGTTTTATTAGGAAGTTAATGTATTGTTGCAGTGTTTTGTGCCTGTTTAAAGGCTTTTGTTTAGCAGAGTGAATGTAAAATACAGTAAAATGTTAAGATTGTCATCTGCTTTTTAAAAAAAATATATCAACTTGGAATTTTTTTTAAAGGCTCAATCAAGGAAGTGAGGTGTGCAATAAGGTAGCAAGTACGCAGTTGCGTTTTTATGTCATGTTAGAGATCCATACAATCTTTCCACTCACGGGATTTTTGTTGATGGCTGAATTCTTGTGGATTCATAAGAGGATCATGCCCTTAGCAAGTACTTTTGTTTTGTTTTAAATTAAGAGATTCCCAAATGCCTTTTTCCCCCTCATCTTGAAATGAGATGAGTTTTTATGTGTAAGCAATATTTATTTAACTATTCTATAAAATTATTGAGTGCCTACTGAGGCCTTTAAGCACCCCTAACATTCCTTTCCATCATTCTTTTAAATGACATAAAGTAATTGTGCAATGTTCCTGATGATGTACCCCACAAGCTGCATTCAAACTCAAATCTGTTGGAATGAGTGACTCAGCAAAATGTAATTCGGATCAGATCCTCATCCCCTGACTGTGTAAAAAAAGTACTCTCCTTCTAGTGAAGGATTGTCACAGAGTTTCACTGGACGAAACTGTGACCCAGTATTGTTACTGTATTTTACATATGCCTGTAAATTATTTGCAAAAAAGAAGAAGGAGGAAGAGGAAGAAAGAAAAGAAAGGAAGGAAGGAAGGAAGGAAGGAAAGAAAGAAAGAATAAAAAAACAATGATACCTTAACATGGCAACCACCAAACTCCCGTAAAAACAAACGTTGGTGACATGGCCAATTAAGTATCAGTGAGCCTCCTATCTGGGACTTTTCTGTTCCTACTGTTTCAAAACCATTTCACGTACACTACTGAGGTAAGTTTATAACTTGAAATGTGAACTTTTTTTTTTTTTAGTGTTAAGAACAAACTATATAAATGTAAAAAAAAAAGTTTTAGAGTTCTGTTTTCAAACATTGCTAGTGGTTTAGTTAACTTTAGCTGCTTTATATTTGAAAAGCTTTTATTTAGATCTTGCTCCATTTACAGTACATTCTTAGGATGTATGTAGTAAATAAAGCTTTCTTTAAAGCAATCGCAAGACCTTATTTTAAATTGTGTTTTCTTTATACTGATTTATTTTTTCTAAAAAAATTAGGAAAAGCCTTACAGCATAGAAAGGATTGGCTAATTCGATATTTTCCATCGGAGAAATCAGCAAGTTACGGTCATGTGTTTGTCTTGGGACTACCATTGAAGATGGATTACATTGGCCAGGTGTGGTGGCTCACTCCTGTAATCCCAGCGCTTTGGGAGGCCAAGGCGGACAGATCACCTGAGGTCAGGAGTTCGAGACCATCTGGCCAACATGGTGAAACCCCATCTCTACTAAAAATACAAACAAAATAAGCCAGGCATAGTGGTGGGTGCCTGTAGTCCCAGCTACGTGGGAGGCTGAGGTAGGAGAATTGCTTGAACCCAGGAGGTGGAGGTTGCAGTGAGTCGAGATCATGCCTTTCACTCCAGCCTGGACAACAACAGCAAAACTCCGTCTAAAAAAAAAAGATGGGTTACATAGCTGAATTGTGAATTATGAGTATCCTCAAACTTTGGCTCAAGCGGTAGGAGATTGAACACTCAAATAATACTCAAATCTGGATTGGAATAGGATGTGACAAAGCTTGTCACTACCCTCAGTGCCAAAGTTGATTTATAATCCCAAAGGCTTTACACGCAGAATTTTAAATGGAGAGAGTTGATGTACATTGAGTTTTTTGATGGTCTCATGAAAGTGCTGGGATGACCTTGATGTTGGTCATTGCATTTGAAACCAAAACCTTCTTGTTTCTCCTTTTCACAGTGCATAGCAAGGTTAACAGGACACTTTCCTTTTCTCTAGAGATCATCACTAACTTCGGACAGTATCTATCATCAAAGCCAATCAGATGACAGAAGGGAGGGTGGTGGATTGTCAATAGAATAAAGTCCCACTTGGATTTGCCAGTGATTAAGAATTTTACCTTCTTAGATTTAAACCTGGACTATGGCCTCCCAACCTGCATTCTTGGAATTCTAACTTTCTGCTTCCTCTTAAATAGATAAAGGCCTTTTTAGAGGTAGAACAGACCGGGAAACTTCCCAAGATGACAGCTTATTAGGCAGTGTTTTTAGGGGCAACAAGATCTGCTGATCTTCTTGTTCTAGGAAACAAGTACAAAAGGTCTTCAAGTTGCAGGATCACATTCAGGTTAAATTGATCTCTTTAGAAAAAGAACTAACAATCAAAATGAGGAGGCCAATAGCGTGTCACATGAGGATAATGACTATGACCATGTGATTCACTGGGCTGTTAGGCTTCCTTAACCTCAGATGGACCTCACAAGAACTCAGTGAAACAGGCAGGACAGATAAAGATATGTGACTGGTCAAGATCACACAGCTGGTAATAGGACTCAAATCTATATTCAAGGCCAAGCGCAGTGGCTGCCACCTGTAATCCCAGCATTTTAGGAGGCCAAGGCAGGTGGATCACTTGAGGTCAGGAGTTCAAGACCAACATGGTGAAACCCCATCTCTACTAAAAATATAAAAATTAGCTGGGCATGGTGGTGGCACCCATAGTCCCAGCTACTCAGGAGGCTGAGGCAGGAGAATCAGTTGAACCCAGGAGGGCAGTGGTTGCAGTGAGCCGATATCACGCCACTGCACTCCAGCCTGGGTGACAGAGTGAAACCTTGTCATAAAAAAAAAAAAAAAAAACTCTACGCTGAAGACTTCTTGTCCCAGGTTCTAAATGCCTCATTTTTTTGATTCCAAAAATGTCTGTCATGACAACATGCAAAGCACTTAATTGAAAGAAGAGTTAGAAAACATCACCTGATTTTTCTTGTATATTCCATTTTTATATGATTTCTTTATTATAAAGCCTTCTGGGCACTGAGGCTTTGTATTTGAGTTTTTTGTTTTGTTTTGTTTGGATTTGATTTTTTTTTTTTTTTTTTGAGACGGAGTCTCGCTCTGTCGCCCAGGCTGGAGTGCAGTGGCGCAATCTCAGCTCACTGCAAGCTCCACCTCCCGGGTTCACACCATTCTCCTGCCTCAGCCTCCGGAGTAGCTGGGACTACAAGCGCCTGCCACCACGCCCAGCTAACTTTTTCTATTTTTAGTAGGGACAGGGTTTCACCATGTTAGCCAAGATGGCCTCGATCTCCTGACCTCGTGATCTGCCCACCTCAGCCTCCCAAAGTGCTGGGATTACAGGCATGAGCCACCGCGCCTGGCCTTGGATTTGATTTTTTAAGTCATAGGAAGTGTGACATTTTGGCATGGCTGTTTTGATGAAATAACGTTTTGACACCATGACCCTAAAAACAAAATCCATCTTCAGCTTTTTACAAAACTACTGGGTAGGATGACACAGATGTTCTCACCTTATCCTACCTTTTCCTTGACACATTCACCATTTCTGAACCCCCAAAGTCAAAGGGAGGATTAGGTTTAAATATAGAAAGAGACTCAGGGGACATCCACAAAATGTTTTACTTCAATTCCAAGGTCTAAGCTATTGGACTGGACACAGCCTTTTCTCCTGTCTCCTCTTTTCACTTATTAGTACCCAGCATTCCTGTTTCTAACTCTTCATGCCAATAAACTTAGGGGACAAATGTGATTACCCAAATGCTTACCTGTATGAGCAAGTGCCATGGACTACTAAAATAGGCTGGGTTTGTGGTCGGAATGTCTAGGGGTGAAACCCCAGCTTTGCTACTTGCAAGTCATGAGACTTTGAAGATGATGCCTTACCTCTCTGAGCACCAGTTTCTTAACTGGTAAAATAGGGATAATAATCCTGACCTCATAAGGTTATTATAAAAATGAGATGAGTTGGCCAGGCATGGTGGCTTACGCCTGTAATCCTAGCACTTTGGGAGGCTGAGGCTGGTGGATCACTTGAGGTCAGGAATTCAAAACCAGCTTGGCCATCATGGTGAAACCCCGTCTCTACTAAAAATATAAAAAATTAGCTGGGGCCGGGTGCGGTGGCTCACGCTTGTAATCCCAGCACTTTGGGAGGCTGAGGGGGGCGGATCACGAGGTCAGGAGATCGAGACCACGGTGAAACCCCGTCTCTACTAAAAATACAAAAAAATTAGCCGGGCGTGGTGGTGGGCGCCTGTAGTCCCAGCTACTCGGAGAGGCTGAGGCAGGAGAATGGCGTGAACCCGGGAGGCGGAGCTTGCAGTGAGCCGAGATTGCGCCACTGCACTCCAGCCTGGGTGACAGAGCGAGACTCCGTCTCAAAAAAAAAAAAAAAATTAGCTGGGCATGCTGGTGTGTGCCTGTAATCCCTGCTACTCAGGAGGCTGAGGCAGGAGAATCACTTGAACCCAGGAGGCAGAGGTTGCCGTGAGCCGAGATCGTGCCACCACACTCCAGCCTGGGTGACAGAGCAAGACAACATCTCAAAAAAAAAAAAAAAAGGTGAGACGAGTTATAGACAGTTATTTCCTTTCCCATCTCCTTTTTAAACTCTAGTGTGACTGCATTCCTCTTTGTTAATTCTATCAAGGCTTTCCATTTTAAATCATTTTATTATTTTTTAACTCTTTCATTCACTGAAATTTTTTATTCTTTTATTCACCTGTTTATTCCATAAACATTCATTGCTAGAGTGCCAACTATGCAGGATTCACCAGAGAAATAAGTCAACAAAATTGACCCTCTGCCTTCTGGAAACTCCCAGGCATGATAAGGCTGTTTTATGGGAGGGGCACACACCCAGGCTCAAGCCAGAGACCTGCAAGATGAGTAGGAGTTAGGCAGATGAGTAGGGAGAAAAGGGAGCGGGAAATGCCTGGGCCCGGAGGAAAGAACACGGTATCATCAAGTCCATGAAAGCAGTTCAGGGTGGCTGCCTTAAAGGAGGAGAAAGTGTGAAGAAATCCAACCTTTGCACGGTTCAACATTAAATAGGGTTCATCGCCCTGCGTTAGCTGTGGGAGGAAGAGATTTGGTCCCTATTACAAGGAAGCTAGGGGAGCCAGTAATCACGTGGAAAGAACCCTCAATCATTCATTCCTCCTTAGGACTTTCAGGAAATGGTGGAGCCCTGCATATATCTACACTGCTGAAGCTAGAGCTGCCCCTAGTGAAAAACTCCCTTCCTGCTGCCTTCCTGGCCCCAGGGGGGATGCCTCCCAACTCTGAGCTTGTCCAGGAGTTTATAGCGGCAATCAAAACTTTTAGGGCTGCCCACCCATTTCTTGTGCAGATCCAGATTCCAACCTCTGGGACCTTCGCCCTTTCCTCTTGGATCATACAGCAGCTGCATCTGGGTGTCCCCACTTTTCCTATGTAAACCCCCCATGGGACAGGAATGCAGGCTTCTCAGCAAGGTGATGGAGGCCTATAGTCCTCCAGATGACTGAGGGTGGATGATACGGTTTGGCTGTGTCCCCACCCAAATCTCGTCTTGAATTATAGCTCCCATAATCCCCACGTGTCATGGGAGGGACCCGATGGGAGGTGATTGAATCATGGGGGCAGGTTTTTCCTGTGCTGTTCTCATGATAGTAAGTCTCATGAGATCTGATGGTTTTATAAAGGGCAGTTCCCCTGCACACGCTGCCCTGTCTGCTGCCATGTAAGACATGCCTTTGCTCCTCCTTCACCTTCTGCCATGATTGTGAGGCCTCCTTGGCCAAGTGGAGCTGTGAGTCCATTGAATCTTTCCTTTATAAATTACCCAGTCACGCATATGTCTCTACTAGTAGCATGAGAATGGACTAATACAGTGGAGGAGAGTCCCAAGTAAAATCTTCAGAGACATATTGGCTTCCCCAACAGGATTGTATTTCCTTGAAACTCCATTCTGCACAGTTACCAGAAACAAAAGCAACACAAATCCCTGCATATGCAAGAAATATGAACTTTCCTAGGCTAATTTTTAGCCACCCTTCTTTCTTGGCTTGTTCTACTTTGTTTGTCAAAAATCTTCATTAATGATTAACCAACCATGAGGTTTAAATAACCTTAGTCATTCTGAGGCAGCTAAGAGATGTCACTGAAGCCCAGTTGTTTCTGAGATGACCTTGCTAGGGGTGTGCTGGGTCAAAACATTTGCGCTTAATGGTATTGTGATAACACTGGGCCATGCCAGTTTGGTTCTGCTGGGATTTTTCCTCTCCTTTTTCAGGACCTTTATTCCAAACTGATAGCACCATGAGATAGTTTTATTTCCATCGACCTCACCATCCTCACACCTTCACCCCAATTCAAATTTGGCCATTTGACCCCTTCTCAATCTTATATAGAGTACTATGCAGACTCAGCTTCCCAACAAACCCCTAATGTCCGCTTTCCAAATAAGACACTCCCCTATGGACAGAAATTCCGGAAATGCAACTGATTCTAAATGTGCTCTAGCATTTATAGAGGGAATCTCTTGTGCATAAGAGACAACAGTCAAAATAATCTACTTAGAAATTACCCAACTCTTTAGTGCAAATAGCCATGCCATTGAGTGCTCAGTCAAGGCTGCCTTCGGTGAGCATGTCTTTTTTTTGTTCCTCATTTCCCTTGTGTTTGGGAATAATGTTAAAGTCTTAGATGATGATCATTCAGCAGGAGATAAGAATAATGGCTGACAGTAACTTACCATGTATGCCAATGGTCAAGTAGTTTACATGGGTATTTTTTAAACTTTTTATTAAAAGAGTAACATAGATACAGTAGTGTACATACCATAGAGAGCTTGATGAATTTTCACAAACTGAGCACATCCATGTAACCAACATCCAGATGAGTAACATGACCAGCCTTCCAGAGGTTTTTCATGGCCCTTTCCAGTGACCACCTCAACAAGGGAAACAGCCAAATCTACAGCATAGATTAGTTTTGCATGCATCATGTTTTCACACTTGAGCGTTCTACTATTTTTTTTTTTTTTTGAGACGGAGTCTCGCTCTGTCGCCCAGGCTGGAGTGCAGTGACGCTATCTCGGCTCACTGCAAGCTCCGCCTCCCAGGTTTACACCATTCTCCTGCCTCAGCCTCCCAAGTAGCTGGGACTACAGGCGCCCGCCACCACGCCTGACTAATTGTTTTGTATTTTTAGTGGAGAAGGGGTTTCACTGTGTAAACCAGGATGGTCTTGATCTCCTGACCTCATGCTACTATTAATACCCCATTTTACAGATAAAAAGCAAGGAGGCAGAAGGAGGTTTAATAATTTCTCCTGAGACCACGTTGCTGGTGAGTAAGTGAAACAGTGTAGATCTGAACCTGGAATATCTAACTCTAGAGCTGGGGCTGGGGTTGGAGGGATTATAGATCACCCATTTTGTAAGGATGTAGAGTCATTTGTTTGTTCTAGAAGTCACACCGATCTCCTAATAGAGTCACTTTATCATAAAGGACATTGGAGCAAGTGGAAAGGAAAGTTTAAAAATTACACACATTGCAGAATATAGATGCAAAACTTTCTGGAGTCTGAAGGTCTTATAGGGTTACCTTTCTACATTTTTTTTTCCCAGTGGCCTCCAAGCCTCTTACATTCTAGCATGTCTTTTATTAAATGTTGCTCTCAGAAAGGGAACAAAGAAACAAATTCATTCCCAAGGAGGTGAGCTATGTGGGGCTTTTTGTCTTTTGTTTGTTTTGAGACAGGGTCTCGCTCTGTCGCCCAGGCTGGAGTGCAGTGGCGTGACCTCGGCTCACTGCATGCTCCGCCTCCCGGGTTCACGCCATTCTCCTGCCTCAGCCTCCCGAGTAGCTGGGACTACAGGCGCCTGCCACTGCGCCTGGCTAATTTTTTGTATTTTGTTTGTTTGTTTGTTTGTTTTGAGACAGGGTCTTGCTCCGTCACCCAGGCTGGAGTGCGGTGGCACAATCCCTGCTCACTGCAGCCTCGACTTCTCAGGCTCGGTTGATCTTTCCACCTCAGCCTCCCGAGTAGCTGGCACTACAGGCATGTGCCACCACATCCAGCTAATTTTTTGTATTTTTTGTAGAGATGGGGTTTTGCCATGTTGCTCAAGATGGTCTCAAATTCCTTTGCTCAAGCGATCCTCCCATCTCATCCTACCAAAGTGCTGGGATTACAGGCGTGAGACACTGTGGCTGGCCTCCTGAGTTATGTGGTTTTCATTGAACAAATCCCTTGTCCACTAAGCTAAGGAAAAAAGCCCTAACTTTGGAAGTTAAGGCCATAGCCAGTCAAATAAAGAGAACGACTTCAAGAGTCAGGAGGTTCTCCACCAGCTCCAGGACACTGTACCACAAAAGCAGCCCAATCTAGGGAGGCTAGACCAGGCCTTCTGAGTTGCTGAGGGGCCAAATAATCAGACCCTCTGGACAGTTCAATGAATAGTATTAACAACTAGTGTCTCAAATAAAAGATATACGACACAAAATGCTGGAAAGACATGCCAATCGAGGATAATCAGCTAATCCTTGAATAGCATTTCATTGGCCACAGAAGCCTTTCTAAAGCTCTATCTCCCTTGACCTTCATGACAATCCTGTAAGATCGTTACAGAAGACATTCTTCTCCCCTTCCCATTCATTCAACAAATGTTTTGTTTTTCAAGTATTTATGTGCCAGGCCTTGTGATGGGGCCTAAAGACAAAATGGTGAACATGATCTCCATTTTATCAAGGGAGAAATTGAGGCCTAAAAAGGATAAGTTTCTTGCACAAGATACAATGATACTCAAAATTCAATTTTTTTTTTTTTTTTTTTTTAGACAGTCTCGCTTTGTCTCCCAGGCTGGAGCGCAGTGCACTCTCCGCTCACTGCAACATCTGCCTCCCGGGTTCCAGCAATTCTCCTGCCTCAGCCTCACAAGTAGCTGGGACTATAGGCCTGTGCCACCACGGCCGGCTAATTGTTTGCATTTTTAGTAGAGACAACAACTATGTTGGCCAGGCTGATCTCGATCTCCTGACCTCGTGATCCACCCGCCTCAGCCTCCCAAAGTGCTGGGATTACAGGCGTGAGCCACTGCGCCCGGTCTCTTGCTTCTCTTTCATTTGCCCTCCACCCTGGGGCCACAGTGATCTTCCTAAAATCAAATCTGAGTGTCACCCATATCACATATCTTTAGGGGTATCCCACTGCTGACTGTACCAAGTCCAGACACTTTAGCTTAAAACACACAAGGCCCTTTATAAACTGGCTTCTGTGCATGTTTTCAGAATTATATCCTGCCAGTTGCATATGGGCAGAACTGATATCCACTATGCACTGGTATGGCCGTTTTGGTCACTTACTGCCCATGTTTCTCTGACTGACCAGTGCCTGTCCTGGTTACTGAAAACTTTGATTTTGTCTTTCACCTGCTTACCATTCTCTCCCATTATTCCGAACCATTAATATTTGCAGTTCCTTTAAAAAGCTCCCTTCCCGGCCGAGCACGGTAGCTCATACCTGTAATCCCAGCACTTTGGGAGGCCGAGGCAGACGGATCACGAGGTCAGGAGATCGAGACCATCCTGGCTAACACCGTGAAACCCCGTCTCCACTAAAAATACAAAAAATTAGCCGGGCGTGGTGGTGGGCACCTATAGTCCCAGCTACTCAGGAGGCTGAGCCAGGAGAATGGCGTGAACCTGGGAGGCGGAGCTTGCAGTAAGCTGAGATCTGGCCACTGCACTCCAGCCTGGGCGACAGAGTGAGACTCCATCTCGAAGAAAAAAAAAGGCTCCCTTCCCTCTAGGAGTGTCCACCCAACAAACTCCCACTTATTCATCAAGTATTTATTGAGCACCTACTATATATATACTTGGGCTAGGCATTGAAGATAGAGAGCTAAAAGTCCTGTCCTCAAGAAGGTACTGGTCTAGTGAGAACACAGACAAGTTAAAAGATTGTGATAAACTAGTGGGAGAAGTGTTAGGACAGAGATAAATCCTGGTGCTTGGGTAGCACAGAGAAGTGATACTTAACCCCAGACTTGGGGTTCAGGGAGCTGCTCCTGCATCGGGGACTTCTAAGTTGAGTTCTGAAGGCTCAGACAGGGCAGAAGGAATCTTGATAAAGGGAGCAATGGATCTGTAAAGAACATAAAATAAGCAAAGCCTAGCATGGGAGGTGAGGCCAGTGATATGAGGCTGAAGAGAGTTGCTGGAAGGTGCGTGTGGGAGGGAGCTGGTGCACGCTGTGCCCAGTTGGCAACTCAGGTGTAACATTCTATCCTGACCACAGTGAGGAGTCAATGATTGATTTTTTTTTTTTTTTTTTGAGACAACATTTCTCTCCTGTCACCCAGGCTGGAGTGTAGTGGCATGATCTTCCCTCACTGCAACTTCCACCTCCTGGGTTCAAGTGATTCTCCTGCCTCAGCCTCCCAAGTAGCTGGTATTAGAGGTGCATGCCACCATGCCTGGCTGATTTTTGTATTTTTAGTAGAGACTAGGTTTCGCCATGTTGGCCAGGCTGGTCTCAAACTCCTGACCTCAGGTCCAGAGTTTGCCTCTGCCTTCCAAAGTGCTGAGATTACAGGCATGAGCCACTGTGCCCAGCAAATAATTGATTTTCAACAGAAGAGTGGCTTGATCAGAATTGCACTTTAGAGAGAATGTTCTGGCCAGAGGATGAGACTAGACTGGAGGGGAAAAATGCTGAAGGGAGGGGGACCAGTTAGGAGGCTGTTGCAGAAAGCAGGTGAGAAATGATGGTGGGCTGGGCTAAGGTGATAGCAAAGGGACAGGAAATGGACTCAGGAGGTGCTAAGTTGAAGTCGATCAGTGCTGGTGACTAGTAAGTGATAGGGCAAAGGGAGGTGGATGAAGAATGACTCCTGCGTTTCTCATCTGGGTAATTGGGCAGATATGGTGCAGTTTTATGGAGCTGAGAGTCCATAACTCTGCACTAGGCAGTTTACGTGAATTGACCCATTTAATCCTCCTAACAACTCCGTGAGTTGACAATATTCTTAACTCCATTTTACAGACTAGGAACCTGAGGCATAGAGAGTTTAAGTAGGTTACGCAAGGTTACACAGCTAGTAAGTGGAAGAATCAGGATTTAGACTCATACAGTCTGACTACAGAATTCGTCTTTTTCTTTTCTTTTCTTTTCTTTTTTTCTTTTCTTTTCTTTTCTTTTTTTTTTTTTTCTTTGAGACAGAGTCTCGCTCTGTCGCCCACGCTGGAGTACAGTGGCGTGATCTCGGCTCACTGCAACCTCCACCTCCTGGGTTCAAGTGATTCTCTTGCCTCAGCCTCCCAAGTAGCTGGGATTGCAAGCACGTGCCACCATGCCTGGCGAATTTTTGTATTTTCAGTAGAGTGGAGTTTCACCATATTGGCCAAGCTGGTCTTGAATTCCTGACTTCAAGTGATCCACCTGCCTTGGCCTCCCAAACTGCTAGGATTACAGGCGTGAGCCACCGCGCCCAACCCAGAATTCATTTCTTAAACCCCACCACCGGATTGCAATTTACTTAAATGGAGAGTACAGACAGAATGGCAAATTTGGTTGAGCATAAGACAAGTCCAGTCATACTGGGACATATTGAGACGTGTTGAGCTTGAGATGCCTTTGGAAGATCCAGGCAAAGTCTAGAAGGTAGTTGGATATAAGGAGGTGGAGTAAAACTATGAATTTTAAAGTAGGACCCATTTTAACATAAGACAGTATATTACTTTCGGAAAATATAAATGGATGTATTTTTCATTTGCCTTAAATCACGGTGCTCCGAGACTCCCCACACATGACATCAGTGGGATTCAGGGAAGGGTGGCTGCCAGCCGGATGTCCATCAGCCCTCAGCATTGACCATCAAGTCAGTTTCTGTTCAGTCCGTAGTGAGACAATAGTCCTGAGACTCAGGTCTTACCTAAGGAAAAGAGGAATTGCTGCATTGTGACAGTTCCCTTTTCAAGGACCAGTCCTGTCAACTCAGACTGTTGAACATTCTCACGATTGGTCAGTAGACAGCATATGGGTATCAGCCAACAGCTAGGCTGATTGATCAGCACCTATTCTGATTGGTGGATTCTGTGTCATACAGGTAGTTAAATATTTTTATTATCACACACATGTTCGTGCACACACACGCACACACAGAGAAGCCAGGATACGACTAAAGAGACATGCCCATCTAACAGGAAGAAAGGAAGAAAAGGCAAAATATAGGAAAAAGGACAGGTAGTCAGTGACAAAAGTTCTGGTCCAGAGTCAAAAAAACTTGACTAGTGGATGAGCGTGGATTTTTAAAATGTTTCGGTGCAGAGCAGCAGGATGAGATCATCTAATATCCTTCGTTCAAGAAGAGTCAAAGAACATTACAGCCAGTGTGATGTTCCTCTCACATGTAATATGGCCCAGAGAGGCAGAATGATGTGTCGAAGGCAGGTGGCTGGATAGATGTGCTTCTGAGATGGTGCTGCTGGTTCCTGGATCTCCAAGGCCTTATCTTGATGTGTTCCCACGTGCTCTCTGCCCCTCTCCCCACAGCACCCAACCCAGAGGGGAAGGAAAGGTAACCAGGGTGACCCACAGCATAGGTTGCCATGGACACCCAAGGCAGGGGCCTGGTGGAGGATGTGACAGATACCAAAGGTCTGCAGTTCCAACACCACCAAATGCCCTGGTAATCTCTTATGTTGGTACAAAAGTAGTTGCGGTTTTTGCCATTACTTTTAAAGGCAAATGGGTGGATGAAGAATGACTCCCGAGTTTCTCACCTGGGTAAATGGGTAGCTATGGTGCAGTTTTATGCAGCTGACAGTCCATAACTCTGTGCTAGGCAGTTTACATGAATTGACTCATTTAATCCTCTTAACAACTCCGTAAGTTGACAATATTCTTAACTCCATTTTACAGACTAAGAACCTGAGGGTTCTTAGAGTTTAAGTAGGTTGCCCAAGGTTACACAGCTAGTAAGTGGCAGAATCAGGATTTAAGCTCATACTTTTAAAGGCAAAAACTGCAATTATTTTTGCACCAATCTAATAGAAGGATGGGGCCAAACTCCCTATGCCTGCCTAAGAAAACTTAGTGCAGCTTCACTGGCCATAGACTTCACTGAAAGGCACCAGGACCAAAGCGCCCAGGAATTGGATGAAATCATCTCACTGCATCAGAAACCAGCAAAGACTCATGGACCAGCCTGAAGATGCAGACCTCCTCACCTCCTGCCATGATGCTATCTAAGCTCCCTGCAAACACAGCACCATCTTGGGGAGGAGGAGCAAGAGGGGAGGAAGAGCTCTGGCAGGGAGGTGAACTAAATTGATTGAATATTTACTGGAAGGAAACTTTTTAATCTGAAAGAGATTATTATAGACTAAAAGAGCCCTAGATACCTTCAATGGCAATACCAGGTGTTGCTATTATTCTGGCTATCCAGGAAAGCAAAGATGTAAACTGTTATATAAAACAAAGGAAATTATATTCATTTTCAATATTGAGTGCATATTTCTGATTCTGTTATAATAAGGAAAATGCTACCCCTTCTCACATTTCCTTTCATAGGTAGTGTAAGGATTTCAATAAATACAACTCTGACCCTTCTTCTGCCCCCTTTTTCTCTTCACTCCTGGAGTGATAGACTTTCATATCTGATTGAAAAATTTGAGAATGACTGGACATTCTTGGTTATGCAAGTCCCTCTTCTTCTTGGGGGGAAGTCTAACAATAGATGGGTTCCCCTCTGTTTTTCCCTCTCCTAATGATCTCAAGCCCAGTGTTCTGACTGAATGGGGTAAATCTGCTTAATTTGGGGGCTCATCTAGCAGGCTCATTTTTCTCCAATATAAGCTAAGTCCTCCAACCCCCTCCAATCTCCTCCATCAGTAAGAAACATGATATTTTACCTTTTTTAATTATTTATTTTTTATGTAGAGATGGGGTTTTGCCATGTTGCCCAAGCTGGTCTAGAACTCCTAGGCTCAAGCAATTCACCCACCTCGGCCTCCCAAAGTGCTGGGACTACAGGGATGAGCCACTGCGCCTGGCCCCCTTATTTTTTTAATTGAGGTAAAATTAACATGACATAAAATTTGCCATTGTAATAATTTTACAGTATACAATTCAGTGGTTTTTATTATATTCACACTGTTGTGTAACTATCATCACTACATAATTCAAGACCGTTTTCATCACCTGCCTGCAAAAACAAACAAAAACACCAAAAACCAAACTCAGTAAGCAGTCACTCCCCATATCCTCTATTCCCAGCCCCTAGAAATCATCAATCTGCCTTCTGTCTCAATGGACTTGCCTATTCTGGATGTTTCATATAAATAGAATCATACAATATGTGGCCATTCACAACTAGCTTCTTTCATTTAGTGCCATGTTTTCAAGTTTCATCAATATTGTTGTGGATATCAGTATTTCATTTCTTGTTATGTGTGAATAATATCCACTGCATGGACACGCCACATTTTCTCAGTTCCACAGTTGATAAATATTTGTATTGTTTCCACTTTTTGTAAAAAAAAATTTTTTTTACAAAAAATATGTAATTTGGCCAGGCACAGTGGCTTATGCCGGTAATCCTAGCACTTTGGGAAGTCAAAGGGGGTGAATCGCTTGAGCCAAGGAGTTTGAGGCCAGCTGGGCATAGTGAAATCCCATCTCTACAAACAATGCCAAAATTAGCCAGAAGGGGCGTCATACACCTGTTGTCCCAGCTACTTGGGGGGCTGACATGGGAGGATCACTTGAGCTCAGGAGGCTGCAGTGAGCCAAGATCATGCCACTGCACCCCAACCTGGGTGACAGAGCCAGACCCTGTCTCAAAAAAAAAAAAGTGATTTTTTTTCCACATTATTCATAGCTATTATGAAGAATGAACACCTGTTTTCATTTCTCTTGGACATATATGGAAGTATATGATTGCTAGGGCCTATGGTAATTCTGTTTAACTTTCAAGGAACTATCAAACTGTTTTTCACAGCTGCTGCACCATTTTACCTTCCCAGCAGTGGTATAAAGGGTTCCAATTTCTCCATATTCTTGCCTACACTTGTAATTTTCCATTAAAACAAAGTTTAGCCAACCTAGTGAGTATGAAATAGTATCTCATTGTGGTTTTCATTTGCATTCCCCTAATGACTAATGCTATTGAGAATGTTCTTATGTGCCTATTGGCCATTCTATGTATTCTTTGGAGAAATGTCTGCTTATGTTCTTTGCTTATTTGGTTTGCCTACTTGGTTTGGGTTGTCTGGATACCAAACCCATGTCAGATACAGGATTTGCAAATATTTTCTCCCATCTATGTGTTGTCCTTTCATTTTCTTGATTATGTCCTTTGATACACAAAAGTTTTTAATTTTTATGAAATCAAGTTTATCATTTTTTTGTTCCTTTTGTTTGTTATTTGGTTTTTGGTTTTTGGTTTTTTTTTAAGACAGGGTCTCACTCTGTCACCCAGGCTGGAGTGCAGTGGCACAATATCAGCTCACTGCAACCTCCGCCTCCCAGGCTCAGGCGATCCTCCCACATCAGCCTCCTGAGTAGCTGGGACTACAGGAACACACCACCACATGGGGCTAATTTTTTTTTAATTTTTTTTTTTTTTTTAGAGACAAGGTTATGCTGTGTTGTCCTGGCTGGTGTTGAACTCTTGGACTTAAGCAATCTACCTGCCTCAGCCTCCCAAAGTGCTGGGATTACAGGCATGAGCCACCACACCAGGCCTTTTTTTGTTTCTTGTACTTTTGGTGGCGCATCTAAGAAGCCATTGTCAAATCCAAGGTCATGCAGATTTTCCCCTATGTCTTATTTGAAGAATTTTATAGTTTATAGTTAGATCTTTGATTCATTTTGAGTTAATCTTTGCTTATGGTGTGATATAGGGGTCCAATTTCATTCTTTTTGATATTTCATTGTCCCAGCACAATTTGTTGAAGACTATTATTTCCCTATTGAGCAGTCTTGGCACCCTTATCATAAATCAATTGACCATAGATGTATGGGTTTGTTTCTAGATTCTCAATTCTATTTCACTGGTCTATATGTCTACCCTTATGCTGGTACTGCACCATCTTGATTACCATAGCTTTGTAGTAAGTTTTAAAATTGGGAAGATGCTAATGTACCTTCAAAAATAAAAATAAGGCCGGGCATAGTAGCTCACTCCTGTAATCCCAGCACTTTGGGAGGCCAAGGTGGGTGGATCACCTGAGGTCGGGAGTTTGAGACCAGCCTGACCAACATGGTGAAACCCTGTCTCTACTAAAAATACAAAAAATTAGCCAGGTGTGGTGGTGTGTACCTGTAATCCCAGCTACTAGGGAGGCTGAAGCAGGAGAATCACTTGAACCTGGGAGATGGAGGTTGCAGTAAGCCAAGATCGTGCCATTGCTCTCCAGCCTGGGCAACAACAGCAAAGCTCCATCTCAAAATAAATAAATAAATAAAAATAAAATAAATAAATAAATAAAATAAAATAAAATTGGAAAGAGTGAGTCCTCTAACTTTATTCTTCTTTTTCAAGATTATTTTGGCTATCGGGGTCCCTTGTAATTTTGTATAAATTTTAGGATCAGTTTTTCCATTTCTTCAAAAAAGACTGTTGGGATTTTGATAAGTAAGTATTGCATTGAATCTGTAGATCACTTGGGGAAGTATTGCTCTCTTAACAAAATTAAATGATCCAATTCGTGAATACAAGATGTTTTTCCTATTTAGGTGTTCTTTATTTATTTCAGCAATGTTTTATAGTTTTTAGTGTACAAGTCTTTTGTTTGTTTCTCTTTTATCCTTTTTTTTTTTTTTTTTTTTGAGACAGGGTCTCACTGTGTTACCCAGGGTGGTTCCAAACTCCTAGGCTCAAGCAATCCTCCTGCCTCGGCCTCCCAAAGTGCTGGCATTACAGGTGTGAGCCACCATGCCCAGCGTCAGTGTACAAATCTCCTATATCTTAGTTAAATTTATTCCAAAGTATTTTATTCTTTTTGATGCTATTGTAAATGGAATTGTTAATTTCATTTTTGGATTATTTCTAGTATATAAAATTACATCTGATTTTTTGTGTGGTTTTAGCACCCATTTTAGTTATTTGTTTCATTTCTCAGATTATTCAGAATATGGAACGGGAAAAGAAGTGTTATTTACTAGGATTCTTTCAGAAACCAAAACTTGATATACATACATTTGGCAGCCAAGGACATGAGATGAAGAAGATCAGACAGGAAGAACATGCACAATGACAAAGGAGGCAGGATGCAAATAGAACTTTGAGGAACATCAACAATTAGAGGGCAGTTAGAAAAGGAGGAGCCCGTGTGTGTCTCAGAAGCCACAGTCAGAGAAGCAGGATTAGTCCGCTTTCACACTGCTGATAAAGACATACCTGAGACTGGGCAATTTACAAAAGAAAGAGGTTTAATGGACTTACAGTTCCACATGGCTGGGGAGGCCTCACAATCATGGTGGAAGGCAAGGAGGAGCAAGTCATGTCTTACATGGATGGTGGGAGATAAAGAGCGAGCTCATGCTGGAAAACTCCCCCTTATAAAATCATCAGATCTCATGAGACTTATTCACTATTATGAGAACAGAACGGGAAAGACCTGCCCCCATGATTCAATTACCTCCCACCAGGTGCCTCCCACAACACGTGGGAATTCGAGATGAGATTTGGGTAGGGACACAGCTAAACCATATCATTCTGCCCTGGCTCCTCCCAAATCTCATGTCCTCACATTTCAAAACCAATCACACCTTCTTAACAGTCCCCTAGTCTTAACTCATTTCAGCATTAAGTCAAAAGTCCACAGTCCAAAGTCTCATTCGAGACAAGGCAAGTCCCTTCTGCCTATAAGCCTGTAAAACTGAAAGCAAATTAGTTACTTCTTAGATACAATGGGAGTACAGGCATTGGGTAAATACAGCCATTACAAATGGGAGAAATGGGCCAAAACAAGGGGCTACAGGCCCCATGCAAGTCTGAAATCCAGCAGGGCAGTCAAGTCTTAAAGCACCAAAATGGCCTCCTTTGCCTCCATGCCTCACATCCAGGTCACACTGATGCAAAAGGTGGGTTCCCATGGTCTTGGGCAGCTCCACCTCTGTGGCTTTGCAAGGTACAGCCTCCCTCCCAGCTTCTTTCACAGGTTGGTGTTGAGTGTCCGTCACTTTCAGGTACATGCTGCAAGCTGTCAGTGGATCTACCATTCTGGGGTCTGGAGGATGGTAGCCTTCTTCTCACAGCTCCACTAGGCAGTGCCCCAGTAGGGACCCTGTGTAGGGGCTCTGACCCCACATTTCCTTTCCACACTACCCTACCAGAGGTTCTCCATGAGGGCCCTGCCCATGCAGCAAACTTATGCCTGGGCATCCAGGTGTTTCCATACATTCTCTGAAATCTAGGTGGAGGTTCCCAAACCCCAATTCTTGACTTCTGTGCACTTGCAGGCTCAACACCATATGGAAGTGGCCAAGCCTTAGGGCTTGCACCCTCTGAAGCCATGGCTCAAGCTCTACGTTGGCCCCTTTCAGCCATGGCTGGAGGAGTGACTGAGACACAGGGCACCAAGTCACTAGACTGCACACAGCATGGGGACCCTGGGCCTGGCCCACAAAACCATTTTTTTTCTCCTAGGCCTCTGGGCCTGTGATGGGAAGGGCTGCCGCAAAGTTCTCTGACATGCCCTGGAGACATTTTCCCCATTGTCTTGGTGATTAACATTTGGCTCCTTACCACTTATGCAAATTTCTGTGGCCAGCTTGAATTTTTCCCCAGAAAATGGGACTTTCTTTTCTATCACATTGTCAGATTGCAAGTTTTCCAAACTTTTATGCTCTGCTTCCCTTATAAAACTGAATGCCTGAGCCAGGCATGGCGGCTCACGCCTGTAATCCTAGCACTTTGGGAAGCGAGGCTGGTGGATCACCTGAGGTCAGGAGTTCAAAACCAGCCTGGCCAACATGGTGAAACCCCGTCTCTACTAAAAATACAAAAAAATTAGCCAGTCCTGGTGGTGCATGCCTGCAATCCCAGCTACTTGGGAGGCTGAGGCAGGAGAATTGCTTGAACCTGGGAGGCAGAGGTTGCAGTGAGCTGAGATTGCACCATTGCACTGCAGCCTGGGCAACAAGAGTGAAACTCCATCTCAAAAAGCAAAACAAAACAAAAAAAAACTGAATGCCTTTAACAGCACCCAAGTCACCTCTTGAATGCTTTGCTGCTTAGAAATTTCTTCTGCCAGATACCCTAAATCATCTCTCTCAAGTTCAAATTTTCACAAATCTCTAGGGCAAGTGCAAAATGCTGCCAGTCTCTTTGCTAAAACATAACAAGAGTCACCTTTGCTCCAGTTCCCAACAAGTTCCTCATCTCCATCTGAGACCATCTCAGCCTGGATTTCGTTGTCCATACCATTATCAGCATTTTGGTCAAAGCCCTTCAACAAGTCTCTAAGGAGTTCCAGTCTTTCCCACATTTTCCTGTCTTCTTCTGAGCCCTCCAAACTGTCCAACCTCTGCCTGTTACCCAGTTCCAAAGTCATTTCCACTTTCTACTTTTTTTGTATGTACAAGCCCACAACTAACATCATAAGGTTTATATATTTTACGTTCAGTAATGGCTGTGTTTAACCATTGGCTTGTTTAATTTCTGAAAATTTGACAATCAGCTCTCAGGAACAAGCACAAGCCAGCTCCAGCCTGGGCTATAGGCATACTTTGAGCTAAGGGGCACGTCCTTGCACAAAAGGAAGAGCAAGGTCCATGGGGTCAGACAGACCCTTCTCGGACTTTCTTCTTAAGAGAATCTGAGCCAGTCACTGAATCTCAGTTTCTTTATCAATAAAATGGGTGATAATATTAACCTCTTGAGGTTGTGATAAAGATTAGAGATCAATATGTAGAGACTGATCCATAATAAGGGTTCAAAATTACCAGAATTATCTTATTTTGCTATACCTTTAAGCACAGCTTTAATTTTTCTTGATACACAGAAAGATAATTGGGAGTGACCCAGGGTACAGTTGGGAGTTACCACGTCCCTCAGTAAGTGTGGCATTTGTGTGAGGAAACAGGTGCATAGAAGTTTCGCTTACTATATACTTTGCACGGACAGAGCACTGGAAACCTTTTCTCCAGCAGTTTGGGAAGAGGGCAAGCAGAGTATCAAGCTTGTGACAACCGTAGAAATGAGTGACTCAGCCTGTGATTGTATGGCCCCTCCAAGGCCTTCCCGGCTCCCCAGATGTATCCCTGACAGACGGCTCAGAAACTTGACAACTCCACCTTTTAAATCTCAAATGTGTTACCTAAGTGGTGCAAGTTTTCCTTGAGCAGGTCACATGGATCAGCTTATCAGTCAGCCCGGAGGACAGAGAAAAGGGCCCCAGAGGAAAGGCACATGGGACAGGTAGTGTTTATAGGACAGAGGGAAGGAGGACTGGGGCAGAGGTTCTGGTGTGGAGTAGGGCCTTGAAGGGGACGGTTGGGACATGAAGGAAGGAAAAGACACCAAGCAGCAGGAGAGGGATGGGGCAAGAAGAGACACAAACCCAGCTCGGCCCCACCTCCCAGGGCTGTGAGGAACCTCTGATTTCACACCACCGCGTGAGAAAGCTAACATCCTCTTTGCTTTCTGTGTCCTCCGCAACAAGGGCCATGCATACAACTAATCAGGAAGTAAGTGCACAGTGGCTGGCACTTGATCCAACTTTAACTCGTTTGTCAACATTTCACAGCCTTTTTGGAGAGGTCTATGGAAAGCTGAGCTGAGAGCTGTAATTCTTTCGTTCTGCGGAGGCCAAGTAGTTTCTTCTCCCTGTTGTACTCGTCTCTTATGAAACAGCAGTGCCTGCAACCTGCCAATCATGTCATGTCATGTCTTAGATGTGGAAAATTCAGCATTCTAACAACCCCACCAACAAAACAGGGTCTCACTTTAGAGAGTGGTGGCCGAGAGAGTGTTGGAAACCTGGCTTTGGCTGGGGGTGGTGGCTCACACCTGTAATCTCAGCACTTTGGGAGACCGAGCCAGGCTGATCACCTGAGGTCAGGAGTTCGAGACCAGCCTGGCCAACATGGTGAAACCCTGTCTGCACTAAAAAAAAAAAAAAAAAAAAAAAAATTAGCCAGATGTGGTGGCAGGAGCCTGTAATCACAGCTACTTGGGAGGCTGAGGCAGGAGAATCGCTTGAGCCTGGGAGGTGGAGGTTGCAGTGAGCCAAGATCACACCACTGCACTCCAGCTTGGGTGACAAGAGTGAAACTCTGTCTCAAAAAAAAAGCAAAGAAATAAATAAAAGAAAAGGAAACCTGACTTTGTGCTAAGCTGGGGGGCTCCCCTGGGCAAGTCACCTGCCTTCTCTGGGCTTCCATTTTCTTTCTGTGAATCAGAGATTATAGTACCTGTCCTGCAAGGTGTGGTGAGGAGACATAAGGCAGGTAAAAGCTTTGCCCTATAGTAGGTAACATAGTAGGAGCTTAATAAGTTGGGGTGACTGGTGTTATTCATACTGCCTGCGTGACCTTGGGCAAGTTATTTCATCTTTCTGGGTCTTAGTTTCCTCATTTGTGCACTGTGGGCCAGATGATCTAGGAGGCATCTACCAGTTCTGCATTCTATTATTCTACGACAAACAAGATTCTTTGCCTTAGCTGTGGCCCTGCCTATCTAAGTAAGAGATTAGGCCATTTGCTTTTGCTGTTGCAATGCTCAGATAGCAAAGACCTTTGACAACTGAGAAGGCTTGTTCACTCCCTCCCCTTGAACTGAGTTCTGAGGCTGTGGGACAAGGAGCAAACTGGAGAGTTTCTCTCAACACGGGATTAGAAAGGAGGCGGGGGTGCTGGGCAGCAGGACCTGGGTGTGTTGCAAACTGCTTAGAGCAGGGCTAAGGTCATGACAGGTATGCTACCACTTGCTCAGGGTCCCAGCACCGTCTCCTGGGATTCTAACCCCAAGGCAAGAGGTGGGGGAGATAAGACGGATCTCCACTTTCAGAAGAAAATTCCTCTCTGGACTCTGGTTGAATGAGGCAAAAACTTTTCCCTCCAAATGAGGCCTTGTGCGTGATTATCATAAAGTAAGGGAGAGAGGCCGGGCGCGGTGGCTCACACCTGTAATCCCAGCACTTTGGGAGGCCGAGGCGGGCGGATCACGAGGTCAGGAGATCGAGACCATCCTGGCTAACATGGTGAAACCCCGTCTCTACTAAGAATACAAAAAATTTGCCGGGCGAGGTGGCGGGCGCCTGTAGTCCCAGCTACTCGGGAGGCTGAGGCAGGAGAATGGCGTGAACCCCGGGGGGCGGAGCGTGCAGTGAGCCAAGATTGCGCCATTGCACTCCAGCCTGGGCGACAGCGAGACTCTGCCTCAAAAAAAAAAAAAAAAGTAAGGGAGAGAGATGGGTGGATGAAGTCAATGCTTGTGTTTCCAGGTTGGAGGGGATGGAGGGGTAGGTTGAAGGCAGGTGGAACCCGATTGATGTTCTTAGCCTTGCCTAATATTTTGGGCTGTCCTAATCCTGAACTCAGGCACATCATGGGATAAGGACTGAGTACCTTGAACACAAGCAGAGGGAAAACCTTTCCCCATACCTGGGTTCCTGGGGCGGGATGCTGAGCAATCCAAGCGATGAGCAATCTGGCTCATTCCCTGAATAGCTTGGGTCAACCGATTTACATTTTAAGAAACCATTGTTTTAAAAAAGAGTAAAACCCACCAGGTGTGTGGTGCCTCATGCCTGTAATCCCAGCTCTTTGAGAGGCTGAGGTGGGCAGATCACTTGAGGCCAGGAGTTCCAGACCAGCCTGGCCAGCATGGCAAAGCCCCATCTGTACTAAAAATTTGTACAAAAACTACCCAGGCGTGCTGGTGCGCGCCTGTATTCCCAGGAACTTGGAAGACTGAGGCACCAGAGTCCCTTGAACCCCTAAGGTGGAGGCTGCAGTGATTGCACCACTGTACTCCAGCCTGGGTGACAGGGCGAGATGTTATCTCAAAAAACTAAAACTAAAAAATAAATAAATAATAGTAAAACCCAGGATTGTATCTAATACATATATGTATAGATATATGTACATACATATACATATACGTATATGTACATACATATACATACACATATGAAATACATACAATGTATTATATGTATATATGTATTCTATGTATTTCTAGAATAGAATAATCCTAGAAATGTGTAGGGCTTCTATAATCCGTGTTTTCCCAGAGCCTGATTTCTTTTGGGGCCTCCCCTCATTTCCATTAGTCATTTCCAGATGTCAGTGAAGCAGCTGGTTTCTAGCTGGTAGAAAGCACCGCTCATTAGGGACATTCACAAGACCCCAGGCTTTTGGCTGACAAGTCACAGAGTTGCTGTCACCCTCGCAGCTGGAAGGACTCTGCTAAATGACAACCTTCCTGATGTTTTCTCTTCTCAGCTTGTACTGTGATAAACTTCCGGGGATCACGTTTCAGTTTTTATACCGTCTCTCATTTTGTGCTGCTAATTTCATGCCTACCCCTCAAAAAAAAAAAAATACATAAAAAGGCCGGGCGCGGTGGCTCACTGCAGCCTTGACCTCCCAGGCTCAAGCGATCCTCCCACCTCAGCCTCCTGAGTAGCTGGAACTGCAGACACATGCCATCACGCCCGGCTAAGTTTTGTATTTTTTGCAGAGATGCCATGTTGCCCAGATGTGGCTCTGTTTAGCTTATGGAGACACTCACTTGCACAATTCTGTTACCTGAGCAAAAACAAAGAAAGATGAGTTTATTGGTTTTCCAGGGCTGCCATAACAAAATACCACAGACTGGGTGGCTTCAATAATAGAAATTTACTGTCATAGTTCTGGAGGCTGGAAGTGTGAGGTCAAGGTGTTGGCAGGTTTGGTTTTTTCTGAGGCCTCTCTCCTTGGCTTGCAGATGGCTGCCTTTTTGATGCATGTTCACCTGGTCTTTTCTCTGCATGCACTGTGCGTGTATCCCTGGCATTTTTGTTTGTTTGTTTCTTTGTTTTGTTTTTTGTTTTTTTGAGATAGGGTCTCTCTCTGTCGCCTAGGCTGGAGTGCAGTGGCGTGATCTCGGCTCACTGAAGCCTCGAACTCTTGGACTCAAGTGATCCTCCTGCCTCAGCCTCCTGAGTAGCTCGGACTATAGGAGCATACGCCACCACGCCTGGCTAATTTTTGTGTTTTTTGTAGAGACGGGGTCTCACAATGTTGCTCAGGCTGGTCTTAAACTTGTGAGCTCAAGTGATCCGCCCACCTCAGCCTCCCAAAGTGTTGGGATTATAGGCGTGAGCCACCATGCTCAGCCCCCTGTCTCCTCTTACAAGGACACCAGTCAGATTGGATTAGGCACCACCCTAATGTCTCATTTTAACTTATCACCTCTTTAAAGTTCCTATCTCTAAACCAATGTATGAATTTTGGGAGACACAATTCAACCCAGGAACTGTGATACTTTCCTGCTTCTTTTTGTTGTTGCTGATGTTGAGGAGGAGGGAGAAGAAGAGAACATACTCTGGTGTTTCAGAGGGATATGAACATTCAGAAACTACACAGAGGTTAGCAATTCGAACCAAGAAGATAAAATAAGAAGAAAAGTTAAAAGATCAGAAACCACTGGGCCTGATAGAACAGCTACTTTTCTTTTATTGAAATATACAGTGGCACACTTAAATGTGCTCACTATACAGCTTGGGTGTGCAGGGAAAATATTTCATGTTGTCATCTCATTTGTTATTTGCTAGGTAAAGAGGAGAAATAGAGCTAAATGCCCGGTTCAGCTTAAACCTTAGTTCAAATCAACAGTTTAATTGGTCCCTTTGGGTCCTGCTTAGGGTCTCTGATTTCTGCTGCCTCCTCCCCCATTCCTCAGCAGAAGGTGTCTGAACCTATGGCCCATGGCATCAAGGGGAAGAAGGCACCTTGGCTTTGTGCAGGTCCTGAACCCTATGGGTTCAGCTGGCGCCCACGACTGGAGCCTTCAGCTGACATAGCGCCTGGCCTGGGTTCCCTCTTATTTTCCCCCTGCGTCCTCACCTCTCCCCAACTCCTTCTGGAGCGGTGGCCGCATCAGAGCTCTGCACCCCCTCCCTCTGCCATCCTGGACTGCGGTCATCAGGCCTAGCCTGCAGGCTCTCCAATGGGGCTGCAGAGTAGGCCCTCTCACTGCCTGACATGTGACCTGCCTTTTGCTCCATTTGGACTGCTCACCCCATCCTTGCTTTAAGTACTAGAGTAAAGGACTCTCCTCCCACAGTTCTAAACAAGGACTGAGGAAGAGCCATGTCTTCCGTGTGCCTCTCAGCTTGTCAACACGCCTTTCACAGGGATGTCAGAGCACACATCTCATGCCTCCCTCCTAACCTGGCATCTGTTCATGGCCTCCTCTTCTCACGATCCCCCAGGACAAGAAGAGGCAGTCAGTTCATTGACTCCCTCCACCTTCTAACTTCCTTATTCCTGTAGTCAGACTCCAGGCTAAACCTAAATCATAAACTGTTACCTTCTCTCTCCTGTGGGAGAAACTGTATGATCCAGACCAACTGGGAGCTAAAGAGATTCAGAAAAATCCTTTCTTTCACTCCAAAGCTAGCATTCAAGTCATTGGCTGGCTGTGAAATCCCATTTTGAATGTCAGAAACTGAATACTAGCTTTCTTTCTTTCAGTTCCTTCAGGAGCCACTCTCATCATGCCCCGCCCCGCTTCTCCAGATAAAACAGTTCCTCCAGCCAGTAAGGAAAAAATTAGAAGAGAAAAGCACATTAATCCCCACAATTATTCCTCCCATTGTAATAGTTTTTGCACTTTTTTTTTTCGAATGGGGTAGGGGGGAAGGAGTTTTGCTCTTGTTGCCCAGGCTGGAGTGCAATGGTGCGATCTCGGCTCACTGCAACCTCTGCCTCCCGGGTTCAAGCGATTCTCCTGCCTCAGCCTCCCAAGTAACTGGGATTACAGGCACGCTAGTTTGTGCACTTCTTGATGGGCAAAGACAATTTCCCCAAAGCACTTGCTTCATATTCTTTTTAGGGAGGAGAAAGGAAAGCTAGGAAAGAAATTAATATTTTGAATATCATAATTAATTATTCCTGGTTTTGACAGGGTAGAATAAGGAAAGCTTGGTTTAAATCGAAATGGAAAATGTTTTGAGCAGTATGAGAGAGACAGTGTGTAACCATTCTTGAGGATTGGAATAAGAAAGTTTAATTGTGGCCAGGAGCGGTGGCTCACGTCTGTAATTCCAGCACTTTGGGAGGCTGGGGTGGGCAGATCACAAGGTCAGGAGTTCAAAACCAGCCTGGCCAACAGAGAGAAACCCCATCTCTACTAAAAATACAAAAAAATAAGCCAGTCATGGTGGTGGGCGCCTGAAATCCCAGCTACTTAGGAGGCTGAGGCAAGGAGAATCGCTTGAACCTGGGAGGCGGAGGTTGCAGTGAGCCAAGATTGTGCCACTGCACTCCAGCCTGGGTGACAGTGCGGGACTCTGTCTCAAAAAAAAAAAAAAAAAAAAGAAGAAGAAGAGGAAGAAAAAAGAAAGCTTAATTGTGCCAAAGGTGAAGCGATGAAGTCAGAGACCTACAAATCTCTTCTAGGTCACCCTCCTGTTCTCCTAACCCCAAGAAGGCCCAGAGATGCTATTACAGCCATCCTTTGGGGAGTCCAGTGTATGCATATGGTCAAAGGGGCTCATGAACCTGTGTTCCTTCAGGACTATTCCCAGCATTGTGGCTTCTGTGAGAACCAGAACATTATGGGGGCAAGAAGTCTTTGACTCTACGGGGTGTCTGTGCAATTCTTTTCAGCAAGGCTACTGAAGCTTGGTTAACTTTGGGAAACTTGGAGCTTTATAGGAAGAAGGAAATTCAAAAGGCAGAAGAGATTCCTCTACGCCTGGAAATGAGGAAGCCACAGAAGCTGAGGGGCCTTTAGGAAGAGTGAACCAAGCCCATCAGAGGACCTGCCAGACAGGGTTCCTGAGAAAAAGATCACTTGGTTTCTACAGGCCTCAGTTTTGGTACCTACCTCTTATGTTTATTGTGAGGGCTACACGAGATAACATAGATCCAGCACCCAACATATGGCCTGATATATAGCAAGTCGTGAGTAAACGGTAGCTGTTTTTATGACTGCCATCATTTTTAAGGAAAGCCCAAAAGAGGCCTGGCACCATGGCTCACACCTGTAATCCCAGCACTTTGAAAGGCGGAGGATCACTTGAGCCCAGGAGTTCGAGACCAGCCTGGGCAACGTGGCGAGATGCCCTCTCTACCAAAAATACAAAAATTAGCCCAGATGTGGATGTGTGTGCCTGTAGTCCCAGGGGCTCGGGAGGCTGAGGTGGAAGCATCGCTTGAGCCCAGGAAGTCGAGGCTGCAGTGAGCCATGATTGTGCCACTGTATTCCGACCTGGGCAACAAAGTGAGACCCTGTCTCAAAAAAAAGAAAAAAAAAAATTGGATAACTCTAAAATTCATACTTAAAAAATAAAACCCCCCAAAAATAGTACAGGGTTGCCAGGCAGTGGCTCACAACCATAATCCCAGCACTTTGGGAGGCTGAGGAGGGTGGATCACTTGAGGTCAGGAGTTCGAGACCAGCCTGGCCAACATGGTAAAACCCGTCTCTACTAAAAATACGAAAAATAGCTAGGCACTTTGGGAGCCCAAGGCAGGCGAATCACAAGGTCAGGAGATCGAGACCATCTGGCTAACACGGTGAAACCCCGTCTCTACTAAAAATACAAAAAATTAGCCGAGCATGGTGGCGGGCGCCTGTAGTCCCAGCTACTCAGGAGGCTGAGGCAGGAGAATCGCTTGCACCCGGGAGGCGGAGGTTGCAATGAGCCGAGATCGTGCCACTGCATTCCAGCCTTGGCAATGGAGCAAGACTCCATCTCAAAAAATAAATAAATTAATTAATTAAATAAAATAAACAAAGATCGCTTTGTGTGGCTTTTTTCCTCCTTCAGAGTAAAACCAAGGAGCAAAGATATGATTCTAAAGTTGCAGTCCATATTGTCAAAAAGAAATGTAATGTAACCAGAATCATCTGAGATTTACTGAGCAAATGACAAGGACATTTGACTCCCATACAGTATGGTAAGATCAAATGCTGAAAGCCTGGCCCCTCTACTGTGCTCCTGTGACCCCAGAAAAGTCAGACTCCTGATGCTGAGTGATTTAGGGCAATGCATGCATGATAACGAGTGGGAGGACTCCGGGTAGAGCAAAAAATAGAAAATTTCCATTTTTATTGTGGCTTTCTAACTAATATGTCAAAATGGACAAAGGAGATAGAAATACTGCAAACCAGAATCAGGAGCAGGAGAGCCAGAGAAGTCCAGAACCCGAGAAGTAGAGTTTTAGAAAAAAGACGCTCTGATTAGAATCATGATCGCTGTGCTTCAGCAGCTCAAGAAATCTTTGTAGTTAAAAGATTTCCTTTCTCTTCCCAGGTGAGGAATCCAAGGCTCCTAAGGTCAGATTACTTGCCCACATTCACAGTTAACAAATCTGGGCCTGTTAGCCTCAATGTATCACTCTTTTCATATCTAGGGATTTCAGAGAAGACCCTTAGAAGGAAGAGTCAAGAAAATGGGGGTGGGGAGAAGGTCATTTCTATCCAGTCCCAAGATCTGTGATTGGCTTAGCTGGCAAACTGCAGCTTCATGAAAGGAAACTTGACTCCAAGAACTGCAGCCAGGAGAAGCCCTGGGGATGAAGGCCAAATGTTAAAACAACAAGAGATTGGAGTTGAGCAATGGATGGCAGGACTCCAGGCACAGGAAGGGAGCGAATGCACCTGCTTAGGTACTGAAGCATGACGGGACTTGGACAGGCCCTACCCCCACAGGAGAGACACTGGAGAGGGCAAAGCAAGAGAGCTTGACTGGAAAAACTCACCGGGATTGTAAGCACAATCCAAGTTTCTGGCACATCATGGGATTTTTTTTTTCCTTGCTACCTAGGATCCTTAGATATAACAACTGCTCAAAATTTTATGAGTTTCTTTATAGTCTTCTTTTTAATATGTTATGCTTTTTGTTACTCATATATACAACACTGATGGCCTCCCTTTCCTTAGTCACATTTCTGATCATTTATTTCTATAAGTTTGCTTCAAAGTTTGCACCCAAATGGATGGCCATTTTTAAGCTGTTTTGAGACATATTGCTAAGTTGCTTGCCAAAGAGGTTGTACTAATTCACATTTTCTACAACAAGGCATGAGAGTACATACCTCACTGAGCCCCACCGAGCCTCCCTCCCCTCCCCTGCCCTCCCCTGGCCTCCCCTCCCCTCACCAATGTGACAAAAATTACATAGAAAACATGTTAATCAAGTTACTATGTAAAAGGATGAAATCAACTGGTCCTACTCAATGACCACCTTACACTTCCCAGAGAGGCAATGAAAAAGCAAAGGATAAAATTTGACCGATGGAGGGGCCCTCTTAGTCTATACAGTGCATTTCTCATTACCTGCCATGTTTTATGACCACTACTTACCTGCTCCCCAATTCTCTTAACAGATCTGTGGACAATCAAACCCCTGCCCCAAAGACTTCCCTTCTCTTCTTCCTTCAAGCCACATTAACGATCTCCCCATTTTTAAAATCTTCCTGGTTAGCTCCTTGGGAATCTCCTGAACTCACAGCCCATTTCCCTGCCCACAGCAACTTGATCTCATCACTCACTGATTTGGCCTCTCCTACTCCTGACTGGCAGCATTTCTTACCTGCCTTCCTCCTTCTCTCCCTCCTTCCTTCCTTCCTTCCCTCCCTCCCTCCCTCGTCCCTCCCTCCCTCCCTCCCTCCCTCCCTCCTTCCTTCCTTCCTTCCTTCCTTCCTTCCTTTCTTTTTCTTTCCTTCTTTATTTCAGACAGAACCTCACTCTGTTGCCCAGGCTGGAGTGCAGTGGCATGATCTCGGCTCCTCTGCAGCCTCCTCTTCCTGGGCTCAAGTGATCCTCCTGCCTCATCCTCCTGAGTAGCTAGGACCACAGGCACACACCACCATGCCTGGCTACTTTAGCATTGCTTTCTATTCCTCTGTCATTTGTAAGTTAAGAGGATATATGCAAGCATCCCTACTTGGGTGTTTTGTTTTGTTTTGTTTTGTTTTGTTTTGTTTTGTTTTGTTGAGAGAGGGTCTTGCTCTGCTGCCCAGGCTGGAGGGCAGCAGTGTAATCATAGCTCACTGCAGCCTCAACCTCCTGGACTCGAGTGATCTCACTCCCTCAGCCTTCTGAGTAGCTGGGACTATAGTCTCATGCCACTACTCCTGGCTAATTTTCTTTTAAATTTTTTTAGAGGCTGGCCGCGGTGGCTCACACCTGTAATCCCAGCACTTTGGGAGGCCGAGGTGGGCAGGATCACGAGGTCAGGAGATCGAGACCATCCTGGATAACATGGTGAAACCCCGTTTCTACTAAAAATACAAAAAACTAGCCAGGCGTAGTGGCAGACGCCTGTAGTCCCAGCTACTCGGGAGGCTGAGGCAGGAGAATGGTGTGAACCTGGGAGGCAGAGCTTGCAGTGAGCCGAGATTGTGCTCCCGCACTCCAGCCTGGGCGACAGAGCAAGACTCTGTCTCAAAAAAAAGAAAAAATTTTTTTTAGAGATGGGGATTTTGTTATGTTCCTCAGGCTGCTCTTGAACTCATGGCCTCAAGTGATTCTCCCACCTTGGCCTCCCAAAGTACTGGGATTACAGGTATGAGCCACTGCACCCAGTCTTACTTGGGTTTTTATTCTGTATATGTATTTAAAAATTATTTTTAATTTTAATTTTTTTATTTTTGTAGGTACATAGTAGGCATATATATTTATGAGGGTACATGAAATATTCTGATACAGGCATGCAATTTACAATAATCACATCAGGGTAAATGGGATATCCATCACCTCAAGCATTTATCTTTTCTTTGTGTTACAAGCAATCCAATTATACTCTTTTGGCTGTTTTTAAATGTACAATAAATTGATGTATTATCAAATACTAGATCTTATTAATTCTATGTAACTATATTTGTGTATCCATTAACCACCCCACTTCCCTCTTCCCTCTATCCCCACTACCCTTCCCAGCCTCTGGGAATCATCACTCTACTCTCTATCTCCCTGAGTTCAATTGTTTTAATTTTTTTTTTTTTTGAGACAGAGTCTCGCTCTGTTGCCCAGGCTGGAGTGCAGTGGCGTGATCTCAGCTCACTGCAACCTCTGCCTCCCAGGTTCAAACCATTCTCCTGCCTCAGCCTCCTGAGTAGCCAGGATTACAGGTGCCTGCCACCACACCCGGTTAATTTTTTGTATTTTTTTTTTTTTTGAGACGGAGTCTCGCTCTGTTGCCCAGGCTGGAGTGCAGTGGCGCAATCTCGGCTCACTGCAAGCTCCGCCTCCTGGGTTCACGCCATTCTCCTGCCTCAGCCTCTCCGAGTAGCTGGGACTACAGGCGCCCGCCACCACGCCCGGCTAAATTTTTTGTATTTTTTAGTAGAGACGGGGTTTCACTGTGGTCTCGATCTCCTGACCTTGTGATCCGCCCACCTCGGCCTCCCAAAGTGCTGGAATTACAAGCGTGAGCCACCTCGCCAGGCCAATTTTTTGTATTTTTAGTAGAGATGGGGTTTCACCATGTTAGCCAGGATGGTCTCAGTCTCCTGACCTTGTGATCTGCCCACCTTGGCCTCCCAAAGTGCTGGGATTACAGGCGTGAGCCACTGCGCCCAGCCTGATATTTCTCTGTGGCTTTTTCTGTCTGGATGATCTGTCCAATGCTGAAGGTGGAGTGCTGAAATCTCTAGCTATTATTGTATTGGGACCTATTTCTCTCTTTAGGTCTGATAATAATTTGCTTTATATCTGAGTGCTCCAGTTTTGGGTGCATATATATTTATAATTATTATATCCGCTTGCTGAACTGACCCTTTAATCATTATGTAACAAACTTCTTTGTCTCTTTGAATAGTTTTGTCTTGAAATCTACTTTGTCTGGTGTAAGTGTAGCCACTCCTGCTCTTTTTGGTTTTCATTTGCATAGAATATCTTTTTCCATTCCTTTATTTTCAGTCTACATGTGTCATTATAGGTGAAGTGTGTTTCTTACAGGCAACACATCGTTTTTGTTTTAATCTCTGCAGCCACTCTATGTCTTTTGATTAAAGAGTTTAGTCCATTTACTGTCAATGTTACTATTGATAAGTAAGGACTTACTCTTGTCATTTTGCTGTTTTCTGGTTGTCCTGTGGTTTCTTTTCTTCCTTCTTTCCATTCTTCCTGTCTACTTTTTGGTGAAGGTGATTTTCTCAAGTGGGATGTTTAATTTATTGGTTTTTTTTTTTCTGTTTGTTTTTGTTTTTGTTGCTCAGGCTGGAGTGCAGTGGCACAATCTCGGCTCACTGCAACCTCCACCTCCCAGGTTCAAGCAATTCTTGTGCCTCAGCCTCCCAAGTAGCTGGGATTACAGGCACCTACCACCATGCCTGGCTAATTTTTGTATTTTTAGTAGAGACAGGGTTTCACCATGTTGGCCAGGCTGGTCTTGAACTTCTGACCTCAAGTGATCCACCCGTCTCAGCCTCCGAAAGTGCTGGAATTACAGGCATGAGCCAACGCTCCAGGCCTATTGCTTTTTATTGTATGTTTTTTGATTTGAGGTTACCATGAGGCTTGCAAATAAATAATATCTTATAACCCATTATTTTAAACTGATGACAACTTAGCACTGATTGCATAAACAAACTATTTATACTCTATCCCCCACTTTTTAACTTTTTGTTCCTTCTATTTATATCTTGTTATACTGTCTAATTCTTGAAAAGTTGTTGTACTTATTATTTTTTATGGGTTCACCTTTCAGTCTTTCTACTCAAGATAGGAGTAGTTTTTACACACCACAATTACAGCGTTATACTGTTTTTCTGTGTACTTGCTATTACCAGTGAGTTTTCTACTTTTAGATGATTTCTTATTCTCATGAACATCATCCTTTTCTTTCATATTGAAGAATTCCTTGTAGCATGTCTTGTAGGACAGGTTTGCTGTTGATGAAATTCCTCAGCTTTTGTTTGTCTAGGAAAATCTTTATTTGTCCTTCATGTTTAAAGGATATTTTTTCTGGATATACTATTCCAGGATAAAAGTTTTTGTTTTTGTTTTTCCCTTCAGCACTTTATTTATTTATTTATTTATTTATTTACTTTTTTTTTTTTTTTTTTGAGACAAAGTCTTGCTCTGTCACCCAGACTGAAGTGCAGTGGCACGATCTCAGGTCGCTGCAATCTCTGCCTCCTGGGTTCAAGTGGTTCTCCTGCCTCAGCCTTCCAAGTATCTGGTATTACAAGTATGCACACCACACCTGGCTAATTTTTGTATTTTTAGTAGAGACGGGGTTTCACCATGTTGGCCAGGCTGGTCTTGAACACCCGACCTCAGGTGATTTGCCCGCCTCAGCCTCCCAAAGTGCTGGGATTACAGGCGTGAGCCACCATGCCTGGCCAGCCCAAGAGTTCTTTAGGCAGCTTGTGGTGAATGCTGCAAGTCCTGAGTCTCTCCTTTCAGTTCAGTGGGTTCCCCTCTGGCCCAAGGCAGGTCTGTAAGTGCTACCCAGGAGCCAAGGCCTGGAACTGGGGCCTAGAAGCACCTACTTGGTGCTCTATTCTACTGTGGCCAAGCTGGTACTTAAGCTTCAAGACAAAGTCACTTTTACATTTCCCTCTCCTTTCCTGAAGCAGAAGGTGTCTCTCCCTGTGGCCACCACAGTTGGGAATGAGCTGGGTCTCACCTGAAGCCAGAATGGCTCTGAGTCTCCCCGCAGGCCTGTGATGAGTCCTGTCTGGCTACCATTGCTGAGTACTCAGGGCCCAAGGGCTCTGTAGCCAGCAGGTGATGAATTCTGCCAGAATTGAGTCCTTCCATTCAAGGTAGTGGGTTCCCTTCTGGCCCAGGGTATGTCTAGAAATGTTGTCCGGGGGCTAGGGCCTGGAATGGGGGCCTCAGGACTCTGCCTGGTGTCCTACTGGACTGTGGCTGAGCTGGTATCCAACTGGCAAGGTGAAGTCCTCTTTACTCTCCCCTCTCCTCAAGCAAGGGGAAGGATCCCTCTTGAATCTGTGAGCTGTGCTACTGGGGTTGGGGGAGGGGTGATGGAAGTGTTACCTTGGCTGCCCCAGCTGGTGTCTCACTAGGTCACGTGCATCCCAAGTTCACTGGTTCCAAGCCCTGCATAGCAGGAGGACTTGCCCAGGAATTGCAGTCCCTGTGGCCTGCACTGCAAGTTTATTTAGGACCCCAGGGCACTTTAGCCCAGGGTGGCGGGGTTTGCTGGAGCTCAGGTTCCTGCCACTGGGATAGATGATTTGCCTCTCCCTAGGGCTAGTCTAAATGCTCTCCTGTGGGCATCAGCAGAGTTCTGCCCCTTGTTTCTTTTTGCTGTGACAGGGCAGCAATGAGTGCCAATGCAATGTCCCATAATCACTGCACTGTCTTCCCCCAAGCACAGATTCGCTGCACCAAGCAGCTGCTGCCAGTGGTTGGGGGTGTGTGGTGTAAGTGATTCAAGAATGTCTTTCCTACCCTCTTCAGTGCCTCTTTCCTTAACATGATGTGATTTCCTTAACATGATGTGATTTCCTTAACATATGATTGCTCACCTGATTTTTGGGTCTTATGAAGGAACTTTTCTGTGTGGATAGTTGTTCAATTTGGTGTTCCTGCCAAGGGGATGATCACTGGAAGCTTCTTTTTGGCCACCTTGCTGCAAGGTTCATTTTGTGATTACATTTTTAGGCACTTAAGAATGCTTCAGAGATCATGATGATGATGATGACGGTAGTGATGTCTTTGCTCTGTGCAGCAGTGCCCAACATTGACTGAACATTCCATTCACTGTGCCCAGCCACTGGACACACATGTTATTCTTGTTAGCCCTGACAGCTAGCCTATGGGAGTAGACATCACTATTATACCCATTGTACAGATTAAGGAGATTTATGGGAAGAGGCTTGATTCGGGTCACTTAATTTGTAAATGTCAGAGCCACATCTAGAGGTCTGTCTGACTCTGAAGATGATGTTCTTAAACCTTCCCCAGTCTTTTCAATGTGTGTGTGCTAAGCATGCCTAACATTTTACTCTTCCAGGCTCACCCATTCCTTTATTTATTTATTTATTTTTGAGACGGAGTCTCGCTCTGTCACCCAGGCTGGAGTGCAGTGGCGCAATTTCGGCTCACTGCAAGCTCCGCCTTCGGGGTTCACCCCATTCTCCTGCTTCAGCCTCTCCGAGTAGCTGGGACTACAGGCGCCCGCCACCACGCCCGGCTAATTTTTTGCATTTTTAGTAGAGACGGGGTTTCACCGAGGTCTCCATCTCCTGACCTCATGATCCTGCCCGCCTCGGCCTCCCAAAGTGCTGGGATTACAAGCGTGAGCCACCGCGCCCAGCCTCCATTCCTTTAATAACATAATAATAATGGTAATATCTTGAAACCACATTCTATATATTTGCCGGAAATCTATTTCCCTAACACAGATTTCTCAAGCTCTTGGGGAATGCTGAATTACTGTGACTCCTTGTATAAATGGTGGCTCCCCGTTGCTTCGTGGATTGGTCTTGCCTTCTCATAACTTTTCTCCAGGTGGCAGATTACCCTAAATGCCCCTAACACTGCATCTTTTCAATGTGTGTGCCCAGCTTCACTCTTCCCTCTCACCTTCATGACTCTGCTGTACACGGAGGTGAGTATCAACCTTTCAACCTGTGCTGAGTCATTTATTTCAGCTTTGCTGAAGGCTTAGGAGGAACAGGAAGAGATTCCTCAATGGCACAGGAGAGCTTGAAATTGGCTATCAGGCTTCTCTGCTGTGAAGTCTAGTGATGAGACAGTATAGGGGGATGCATTCAAGAATAGAGGCTGCCAGGCTCCTGGAATAAAGCCTGTTCTTGGTAGCGAGACCATACTTGTCATTCACAGCTGGCCTCTGTTCTGACTGGTTAGAGTTCATACTGGTGTCTGTTCTGGTTGGTCAGGCTTTTTTCTTTTTGCTGTGTATATGTGTGTGTCTCTATTCTGTTTCCTAGCAACATCTTGCTAGTTTTAAATGTTTTGAATATTGCTCTCTTACTCAGTATGTAAATTTTAGAACATTGCTTAAACATTTTTGTGCCTGAGTTTCCTCATCTTGTTGCTAGAGGCCAGGAGGCCCTGTGGGACTGGAGTAGAGGAGGCTACTAATTTGGCGACTGGCATAGGAGGATGGATGGGAGGCAGCATAGGAAATTAGACAGCCCTGTACATTGCGGCTGAAACAGACCATCAGCCATATAACTCAAGGCCAATCCAGTGGGACTGGGCCCTGGATGGCACCAATAAAAAAATCCTAAACGCACATGACTGTTCGCTGACAATTACAATTTCATGAGGGTAAAATCCATGTGTGGTTACCGCTATAAAAACTCACACTCTTTGTGTTACAGCTGTTTTAGAATTTGTCTAGCAGGCTTTCCTGTTTTTACCAGAAAGTCCCCCCGACAATTCTTTAAAAATAAATAAATAAATAAATTGCACTCCGTATAGAAAAACAACTTACTGTCACCTGTCCCTAGTGAGTGAGTTTCAGATGAATGAGCATCAGAGGAGTCTCTGGAAATAAAATACCAGGAGATTTCTTGGGAAATTGACAGAATTATTAAAAGCTGCTGTTTTAAGACCAACCTCACCTCAGAAAAAGTACTCACAGTAAATTTAACTACATAAAAAATGTAAATTATTTTGTTGTAAAAAATCATGAAAAGGCTAACCACAAACCGATAATATTATGTTATAAAATATGGCAGAGAGAGGGTTTAATCTTTTTAATACATAACTCATACTAGTTAGTAATGTTCGAAGGAGAGGCAGTAGCAATATAGAGAAAGCATTATCTTTGGACCCTAACTTTTTTTTTTTTAAGAGACAGGGTCTTGCTCTGCTGTCCAGGCTGGAGTGCAGTGGCGCAACTAAACTCCTGGATTCAATCAATGCTCCCGCCTCAGCCTCCCAAATAGGATTAACAGGCACGTGCCACCATGCTTGGCCAATTTTCTACATTTTTTTGTAGAGATGGGGTCTCACTTTGTTGCCCAGGCTAATTTCTGACTGTCAGCGTCAAGCGATCCTCCCATCTCAGTCTCCCAAAATGCTAGGATTACAGGCGTGAACCACCATGCCTAGCCTGGACCCTAACTTTTAAAATAACTGAAGAACATGAATAGACAAAACCTAGAGTAAAATTACTGAAACATTTTTGGAAGAAGTGGTCTGCATCATTGATAACTAAATAAATTTAAATTTGCCTGTCAAATCATATATTCATTTATGCAAAAAAAAAGTTCAAAGAATTTATTAAAGAACTTCAGCATTAACAAGGAGTGAAGTGAGAAGCCACGGAGGGTTTTTGAGAGACGATGGTGTAATCTAATGTGTTGGTTTGCTCTGGCTGCCATAACAAAATACCACATGCTGGGTGGCTTAAACAAGGGATATTTATTTTTTCACAGTTCTGAAATCAAGGTTTCAGAAGGGTCCATTTCTCTGAGGCCTCTCTCTTTGACTTGCAGACTTTATGTACTTTGCAAGACACTGTTCAGACCCTGGGACATCTGCAGTGAAAAAGCAGACACAAATCCCACCCTCTTGGAAAGGTCATTCTAGTGCAAGAGGCAGACAGTGAAAAATAAATAGTAAAATACATTGTATGTTAGACAGGTGATCGGTGCTAAAAAAAATAATAATAACCAGCCTGGACAACATAGTGAAACCCCATCTTTACAAAAAAGAATTAGCCGGGCATGGTGGCACAGGCCTGTAGTCTCAGCTACTTAGGGGCTGAGGTGGGAAGATCACTTGAGCCCAAAATGTCGAGGCTGCAGTGAGCCATGATTGTGCCACTGGGCACAATCCAGCCTGGGCAACAAAGTGAGATCCTGCCTCAAAAAAAAAAAAAAAAAAAAAAAAAGCCAGAGAGAGGAAGGCATTAGGGTTGGGGAATGGGGGTGCTCTTTTAGATAGGGTGCCCAGGAATGAGTGAGTGCCTGAAAGAGGTGAGAGAGTGAACCAGGTGGGTATTTGGGAAAATGGCTTCTCAGCAGAGATGCCAGTGCAAAGGCCCTGAGGCAAACATGTGGAGGTTGTGTAAACCAAAAAGTATCTGAGATGGGTCTCAGTCACTTAGAAATTTATTTTGCCAGGATTAAGGACACGCCTGAAAAAAAGGAACACAAAATCACAGGCACAGTCTGTGGTCCATGCCTTTTTCCAGAGATGATTTTGAGGGCTTCATATTTAAAGGGAAAAAGTGGGCTGGAGGGGAAAGAGGATGAGTATGGTCATGTTACTGAATCCACATGTTGCAAGAGAAAAGAAGGCAGGGGAATGGCCATTGTGTATTCATCTCGCCCTCAGTAAATTGGCACCTCGAGGTAAAGTGAGCATACCTGTGGAGATACCTGGCCTTTTATCTGTCGCTATCTGCTTAGGAACAAGAGGAAAGGCAGCTTCTTGCATGATTCAACTTTCAGTTTAATTTTTTTCTTTTGGTAGAGTGAGTTGGCATCCTAAGTTTTATTTTCCTTTCACAGTTGCATGGCTAGCACCGAATGATCCAGAGCAGCAAGAGATAAGGTTAGGGGAAGGGAGTGGGGCTAGATGGCCTAGCACCCTGAAGGTCATTCAACTTTAACTTCAAAGAACTTATTAAAGAACTTCAAGTTTAGCAAGGAATAAAATGGGAAACCACTGAGGGTTTTTCAGAGAGGATGGTGTAATCTAATGTAGTAGTTTGCTCTGGCTGCCATAACAAAATACCACATGCTGGGTGGCTTAAACAACAGAAATGTGTTTTCTCGCAGTTCTAAAGTCTAAGATCAAGGTGTCAGAAGGGTCCATTTCTTCTGAGGCCTCTCTCTTTGACTTGCAGACTTTATTTGCCTCCTTGCTGTTCCCTCGAATGGCCTTTCCTCAGTGCACATGAATCCCTGGTGTCCCTTCCTCTTCTTATAAGGACACAAGTCCTGTTGGATTAGGGCCCAACTGCTAGGACCTCATTTAATTTTTTTTTTTTTTTTTTGAGACAGAATCTCACTCTGTCACCCAGACTGGAGTGCAGTGGTGTGATCTTGGCTCATTGCTACTTCCACCTCCAGGGTTCAAGAGATTCTCCTGCCTCGGCCTCCTGAGTGGCTGGGACTACAGGTGCCCACCACCACACCCGGCTATTTTTTTTTTTTTTTTTTTTTTAGTAGAGACAGAGTTTTGCCATGTTGGCCAGGCTGGTCTCAAACTCCTGACCTCAAGTGATCCACCTGCCTTTGCCTCCCAAAGTGCTGGTATTACAGGCACGAGCCCATGCCAGGCCTTCATTTAATCTTAATTACCTCTTTAAAGTTATCTCCAACTATAGTCACATTCTGAGGTACTGGGAGTTAGGGCTTCAACATAGGAATTTGGGGGAGGGGGTCACAATTTGGTCTCTAACACGTGGTTTACATTTAACAGTATCTCTGGGTTGAGAATAGATTCTAGATTTGCAACAGCAGAAGCCAGGAGACCAGTAACCCCGTAAAGACTTCCAGGTAACAAGAAGCTGAAGGAAGCCTCCAGCCAACAGACAGCAAGGAACTGAAGTCCTCAGTCCAACAACCATGAGGCGAGTGAGCTTGGGGTAGCTCCTCTTCTAATTGAGTCTTCAAATTAGACCATGACCCATGGTGCCTACAGCCTCCTGAGAGCTCAAAAATCAGAGGCATCCTAAGCAAGCTGTGCCTGACCCACAGAAATTGTAAGATGATAAATGTTTGTTGATTTAAGCTGCTAAGTTTTAGGATAATTTGTTACTCAGCGATAGAGAACTAACATCACCCAGAACCCAAAATAGTTCTCTGTAAATACTGGTTGAATAAATGAGTGAATAACAAATACATAGAGGTATGCAGGGGAAAAAAGAAAGAAGATACTCAAAATCATTGACAGTGATTCTCTCTGCATAGATTCATAGGCACATGACTGATTATTTTTAAGTGTTTATCATTCCCAAATATGGTTCCAGCTTCTTATTGTGAAATATAACAGAGACATAAAATTGCATAAATGAAGAACCTAATGGAATATTACAAAATCAACACCTACGTAACCACCATCCGGGTGAAGGAGTAGAATATTGCCTGCACCCCAGAATTATGAGATTCTTTATAAAAACACTTTCTTCATATTCTATGCTTCCAAACCCAGGTATTATCTTTCTATTAATTACTTATTTTTTCATTTTTTATTGTGCTAAAATATACATTGCACAAAATTTACCACTTTAACCTTTTTTTTTTTTTTTTTTAAGATGCAGTCTTGCTCTGTTGCCCAGGCTGGAGTGCAATGGTGCAATCTCGGCTCACTACAAGCTCCACCTCCCGGGTTCAAGCAATTCTCCTGCCTCAGCCTCCCAAGTAGCTGGGATTGCAGGTGCGTGCCACTATACCTAGTTAATTTTTGTATTTTTAGTAGAGACAGGGTTTCACCTTGTTGGCCAGGCTGGTCTCGATCTCCTGACCTCAGGTGGTCCGCGCACCTCAGCCTCCCAAAGTGCTGGGATTACAGGCATGAGCCACCACACCTGGCCCATTTTAACCATTTTTAAGTGTACAATTCAGTAGCATTAGGTACATTCACATGGTTGTGCAGCTGTCACCACCATCCATCTCCAGAACTGTTTTCATCTTTTCAAGCTGAAACTCTGCACCCATTAAGCACTAACTCCCCATCCTCCATTCCCCCAAATCCCAGCAACAACCACTTTACTTTCTGTCTCTATGAAGTTTACTCTAGGTACCACACATAAGTGGAATCATGCAGTATTTATCCTTTCAGTGAATTACCTCTTAAATTAAAAACAAATTAGTATTTAAAAAGTAAGATTAAACTAATGAGAACCAATTCAGCCTTGTTAAATCCCATGATGCACAACAATAAACAGTTCAGACGTGATTTAAGCAGCTCACTGGATGTCTCAACATGACAAGACTTAGCGATGTCTTGGCAAAGACTTACTTTTTTACTTCTTACCATTCCCAGGTTTCCTCAAACCAGTTTGGGTGGGAGTAGAGCAGAAGCTAGAGAACAGGAAGAAGGTTTAAGGATGTCAAAACATCATTCCAGGTGTGCCTGCCACCTCACCCCACTAGCCTTTGCCTGGGAAATGTTTATATAGCAGAACAAGAACAACAATGAAACTACTAACGATTAATTATACCAGCTGTCATCTATTAAACACCTTCGGTGGGCTAGGTCCCATTTAAAGTCCATTATGTGTATTATCTCATTCAATCCTCATAGCAGTTCTGTGAGTTAGATTTAACTATTATCCTCATTGGGCAGATGGGGAAATTGAGGCAGGGGGAAGTTGGATAACTTGCTCAAGTTCACACAGAGAGTGGGAAGGCAAGATGATTTGAACGCTTTGCGGTCTGGTTTATTGCCCATGTTCCTCACCAGTAATTCTCAAACCTGAGTACATGTCAGAATCCCAGGAGGGCCTGTGAAAGCTCTCCCTTCCAGGGTCTCTGATGCAGCGGTCTGGGATGGAGCCCCAGAATGTGCAGCAGAGCATTCTCGCTGTGCTGATGCTGCTGGTCCGGGGACCACACATTCAAAACCACTGCTCCTAACAAAGGTAACTACCATGTCTTGAGGACCTACTACAAATCAAGAACAGAAGGACTCTGAGAGAGGTTGCTTCCATTTTGCAACTGAGGATTTGAGAATTAACAAGACTGAGGACTCGTTCAAGTTCACAGCCTGTATTCCAGGTCAGCTTCCTGAATGCCAAAGCCCCTGTCTCTTGCACCCCATTGCCACACTGATAGAACGAGGCTAGGTGCTCTAGGCAGGGTAGTAATAGGGCACCTCTCTAAAGCAGTGTTCAGTAAATATTTGTTGTTTATTTTAGTGGAGGCAAGAGAAATTGAATTTCTGTTAAGAAAATTATACATCTCACACATGTATCTTTATGTTCAAAAATAGAATTAGCTGGGAGTGGTGGCACATGCTTGTAGTCCCAGCTACTTGGGAGGCTGAGCCTGGGAGGAATGCTTGAGCCCAGGAGTTTGAGGCCAGCCTGGACAGCATAGTGAGACCCCGTCTGTTAAAAAAAAAAAAAAGAAAATAGAACTACTCACCAGCATTCAGCCTAACTTTTTAACCTCTGTAGCAGTGTCTTTTGCTTTATTTATTTCTGTCACTCAGTTCAGTAGCATTTGGCCATTCACAGTCATTAAGTTTCAAAGTTTTGTTCAACATTTACTAAGTTTGCTTTGTCCTTTCTGATTCTGATGTTGGCATAATAGCTCCTTGACTTTTTCTTTTTTTTTCTTTTAGACAGATTCTCTCTCTGCCTCCCAGGCTCGAGTGTAGTGGCGCGATCTCGGCTCATTGCAACATCTGCCTCCTGGGTTCAAGAAATTCTGAGGCCTCAGCCTCCCAAGAAGCTGGGATTACAGGCGCCCACCACCATGCCCAGCTAATTTTTGTATTTTTTGTAAAGGCGGAGGTTCGCCATGTTTGCCAGGCAGGTCTCAAACTCCTGGCCTCAAGCAATCTGCCTACCTCAGCTTCCCAAAGTGCTGGGATTACAGGCGTGAGCCACTGTACCCGCCAACATCTCCTTAATTTCTAAAGTTCTTTTTCTGCCTTCTGTGCTGTTTTACAGTTTATCAAACCAGACAAATTCTGAGAAAAACTAGTAAAGGATTTAAGTTTGAGACTTTCAGCCAGCTCTAGGAACCAACCTTATGTTACTGTTGACCGCTTGACCTCAGAGATGATGATGGGGCCTATAATTGTGCTACTTGCAGCATACATGGACCTAGAGAAGAGTTTTTACTCCCCATTCAAGGTTGATGTCTACTTTGGCAAGATAGGGACAAATTTCTATTTGTCCTGTTACATAAAGAGTTAGGTACACAGACCTGAATTAAATGGTCCCCTATTTTCTGCTTTTTTTTTTAGTGTTATTGAGGTCCATTCCGTTGCTACCCATCCAAAGTCTTCCTTGCCTACAGAGCCCTGCTGTTATTCAGGTATTGTGAGTGCAGCAATGTGATAAGGGAAAGCAGAACCCTTCCCCAACTCCAGGGAATCAATTTGATTGTTCTCAAGCGAGTCATGGTAGTCTACACCTTTGTCAGTGATTGATCTAGGAGTGCACATGTGACCAAACTCTGGCCAATGAGATATAGAAGGAATACTGCTGGGGCCTCTGGGGAAGACTTTGTGCCCTGATAAAAGTAACAACAGTTATTCTACTTCTTTTTTTTTTTTTGAGATGGAGTCTCTCTCTGTCACCCAGGCTGGAGTGCAGTGGCGCGATCTCAGCTCACTTCAAGCTCCGCCTCTGGGGTTCACGCCATTCTCCTGCCTCAGCCTCCCGAGCAGCTGGGACTACAGGTGCCCGCCACCACGCCTGGCTAATTTTTTGTATTTTTAATAGAGACGGGGTTTCACTGTGTTATCCAGGATGATCTCAATCTCCTGACCTCGTGATCCGCCTGCCTCGGCCTCCCAAAGTACTGGGATTACGGGCATGAGCCACCGCGCCCAGCCCTATTCTACTTCTTAATTTTTCCTTATTGCCGATCTTTTTTTTTTTATAGCACTTGTTTCTTTTGCAGAACATTTTTCAGGATACCGTAAGTTACTACCTAATTCTCCTAGAAAAGGATTGAAACAAATGTTAGAACTGGTTCCCATGAAAAGAAAATCTCCTGTAGCTTTGACCCTATAGCAGTTGCCCAAGATGGGACCTGAATTGGAATGCTCAGAGTCCATTCTTGGGGACAAAGAACACCTGGATGTCAGCCATCTCTCTCCTATGAGCTGGTCTCTGGACTTTGGCCCAGTTATCTAATGTGAGAATCTCAATTGCTATATGTTCTACAGCTATATTACCTATGAAGGCTCAGATAGTCTTACAGCTTAAATTACTTCCTGCAAAACCACCCATTCAGAATTCAATATAGCTGGTGCAGAACAAGACAAATCCCTTTCTGTAGGTAGGGATTTTCTGGGTTACAGGGACACCTGTGGGCTGTATCTGAGCCTTTGCAGCTGTCCAATTATTACCAGTCATGTACCACTTATTAATTGAATTAATTAACAAAACATGGATGATGGCATCAACTTTGGTCTGGAATTCATTTCAACCTGGCCCAAGACTCTCATGGGTAGAGATAGACAGCCCTGCTTCAAATCTCCAAGATCAGAAACCAAGGCCATTTACTCACTTCGGGTTTCTGTATCAACCTTCGAACCTTGGGGCCTGCAAGTAGAGTCACTATCCTGTAAATGACTAAACCCAGAGGGCTCTAACCATAGTCTTTGGGCCAGAGACAGAGTAAAGAAAATCCTTTTTTGGTTTGTAGCCAGAAAGGGGACCCTCCCACCTCCCAGCCAGTATTTGTCAAAATGCTGTTTTTCCAGACCCAAAGAAGAATCAGCCTTTCATTCTTTCTATGAAAATATTGAATTGTTTTACAGTTCACATTTCTGAATTACACCATTGTCTCTTCTTCTTGACTAGAATTTCTCAATTTTTTAAAAACTCAAGTTCCCTTCAAAGCTTTCTCGTACTAAGGTCTATATATTCCTCACAGTCAAGATTGACGCAGCTTCATTTCCTGCGGTTTGGTTAATGAAAACAATCACTATGTGGAATTTATTTTTTGAACCAAAGGCACTTCTCTGGTCTCCTGGGTCCCCGAGACATAGTGACCTTTCCGTGATTTGAGAATGTGTGTTCTAGTCCTGAATAATCCTCATCTTTTTGCACTTTCAACCTGTGGTGAGTCATTTATTTCTAAATGTAATTAAGGTACAAACCATGTAAAGCAGGAATTTTATTTTATTTGAGTTTCTGTAACCTGGATAAGGAAATGTAAAAAGGAATGAGATCTTCTATTACATCTCTCATAACACCCATATTTACTTATTTTATTTATTTATTTATTTATTTATTTATTTATTTATTTATTTATTTTGAGACAGAGTCTCAGTCTGTCGCCCAGGCTGGAGTGCAGTGGCGTGATCTCGGCTCACCTCAACCTCCGCCTCTCGGGTTCAAGCGATTCTCCTGCCTCAGCCTCCCAAGTAGCTGGGATTACAAGTGCCCGCCACTATGCCCAGCTAATTTTTTGTATTTTTAGTAGTGACGGGGTTTCACCATGTTGTCCAGGCTGGTTGCAAACCCCTGAGCTCAGGTGATCCACCCGTCTCGGCCTCCCAAAGTGCTAGGATTACAGGCATGAGCCACCGGGCCCAGCCTACTTATTTTATTATTGTTACTTCACTCCCTGCAATTGACAGGAATTGTTGGCTACATATCGGTGTACATTTTGTTTTTAGTATACTTTCTCTTAGATCACTAAAATTTTATAGCTTGTTACAAGTTCTATAAATTTTTCTTTTTTCTTTTCTTTCTTTTTTTTAATTTTTTTGATACAGGGTCTCCCTCTGTCACTCAGGCTGAGTGCAGTGGCACAGTCATGGCTCATTGCAGCCTCAACCTCCCCAGATTCAGGGGATCCTCCCACCTCAGCGTCCCAAGCGGCTGGGACTCAGGCTCGCGCCATCACATCTCGCTGATTTTTGTATTTTTTGTAGAGACAAGGCTTTGCCATGTTGCCCAGACTGGTCTCACACCCCTGGATTCAAGCAATCCACCCACCTTGGCCTCTCAGAGTGCTGGAATTACAGGCATGAACCATCATGCCTGACCTTAAATTTGCAGGTGTATTCAAGTTAAAATGAGATCATGCTGTATTAGGGTGGGCCTTATTCAATCCTAATTAGGATTGTTCAGGACTAGAACACACATTCTCAAATCAGGGAAGAGGCACTATGTCTAGGGGACCTGGCAGACCGGAGAAGCACCTTTGGTACAAAAAGTAATATTCCACATGACCATTGTTTTCATTAACCAAACTGCAGGAAATGAAGCTTAGTCAATCTTGACTGGTAGAAATATACAGACTTATGAGAAGAGAGAAATTTGAACACATAGACAGATGCACACATAGGGAAACCCCATGTGGAGACAGAGGCAGAGATTAGAATGTGGAGGAACACCAAGGATTTCAGGCGTCCCCTAGAAGCTGGAAAAGGCAAGGAGGGATTCTCTCCTAGAACCTTTAGAAAGAACACGTCCCTCCCAACAACTTCATTTTGGATTTCTAGCCTCTAGAACTGAGAGGCAATATGCCTCGGTTGTTTCAAGCTACCTTGTTTGTGGTACTTGGTTGCTACAGCCCTCGGACAATGTCCACCGTGATGACGGAATGTGAAGATAAATAAGATACAATTCCTGTCATCACAGTGGCCGCAATCTAGAAGGCACAGCTGTGGACATTTTTAAATTACAGATTTTTAGTGTGTCATAAGTGTGAATATAAAACTCTGTCCACACTATAGAGACAATGCAAAAAAGGGGGTAACTAACACACTGGAAGAATACAGGAGAAGCTTTGCGAAAAAAGATAATTTTTTTTTGTTTTTTTGTTTTTTTTTTAAGACGGAGTCTCACTGTCGCCCAGGCTGGACTGCAATAACCCAATCTTGGCTCACTGCGACCTCTGCCTCCCGGGTTCAAGAGATTCTCCTGCCTCAGCCTCCTGAGTAGCTGGGACTATAGGAGTACGCCACCACACCCGGCTAATTTTTGTATTTTTAGTAGCCCGGGGTTTCACCATGTTGGCCAGGCTGGTCTCGAACTGCTGACCTCAGCTGATCCACCTGCCTCAGCCTCCCAAAGTGTTGGAATTATAGGCATGAGCCAACGCGCCTGGTCAAAAGATGAATTTTTCCAATTCTTTAATTTTTTTTCTTTTATTTTTTTTTAAGAAACAGGGTCTCACTCTGTCACCCAGGCTGGAGTGCAGTAGTACCATCATAGCTCACTGTAATCTTGAACTCCTGGGCTCAAGTGATTGGAACTACAGGCATGTGCCATCATGCCCAGCTAACTTTTTAAAATTTTTTTGTAGAGACAAGGTCTCACTATGTTGCCCAGACTGGTCTTGAACTACTGGCCTCAAGTGATTCTTCCTCCTCAGCCTCCGGAAGTGCTGGGATTACAGGCATGAACCTTTGTCTCATTGTGAACCACCTTTTTATACTGTTTGCTAATTATTCTTGATGGGGTTGTTTACTCTTTTGGATCAGTTTGTAACAGTGTTTTGAATATTAGCAGTATTTATGGTATTTTTAAGTCTATCAATTTTCATTTGGCTTTTTCATTGACTTTTTATTTTTTTTTTAAAGAGACAGGGTCTCACCATGTTGGCCAGGCTGGTCTCAAACTCCTGGCCTCAAATAATCCTCCCACCTCAGCCTCCCAAATTGCTGGGATTACAGGCATGAGCCACCAGACCCAACTGACCATTTTTAATTATATCTTTTGTCACATGACATTTTGGGGTTTTATGTAGTCAAATATGTCTATCTCTTTTTTTAATAGCGTCTGGTTTCCAGTATTTGATAAGGGAATCTCCTCTGCCTCTTACATGTAGTTTCCTAGATTTTCTCATAGAATTTATATATTATTATTTTGTTTTTTACATGTAAGTTTTGATCTACCTTGAATTAATTTTTACATCTTATATAAAACAGGGGCCTGAAATTATTTTATTTTTTAATAGATAGCCTTTCCTCACTGATTTCAGCTACTCTCATGACCATATATTAAATTCTCACATGCACTGTGAGCCATTTCTGGATTCTCTGTTTTCTCTATTCATTTCCACTGTTTTTTTCTCTTTTTTCCTTTTCTTTCTTTCTTTCTTTTTTTTTCTTTTGGTGGTAATGGTGAGTCTATTCCTAGCCCAGTCCCAATTTGATTTGTTTACCATGACTTCCAATTTCCTGTGAAGCAAGAACCCCTCACAGCCTTCTTTTGCATATTTTTTCTTGGCTATTGGCATTTGGTATTCATCTTTCCATATAAACCATATAAGGCTTAGGGTCTCAGGTGAAGGTCCATGTCTAGCTCAGCAGGAGTTGAGTCACATGCTCAGAGAGGCAAGTCAGCTTTGCTTCTCCTTTTTAAACCATTAAACACCAAAGTTCTTATTTCCATACCCCCTTCCATGCTGAAGACCCTGACTGCTCTCAGGGCGTCTCAGACCCTCGCAACAGAACAGGTCTGATTACTTTGCCTGAAAGAGATTGAAGGGTGATTACTCTCTAAGCCAAGAACATGATTTACACTCCTGGGGTGAACAGGGAGTGAAATATGCAAAGCCATCCTAGAACAGCAGAAAAGAAAACACACACACACACACACACACACACACACACACACACACACACACATTTTTAATCTCTGCTGTATCATATTAAGGAAGTTGGATTTCATCCTGTAGGTATTTAGCCATTTAAAAGCTTTAGGCAAAGGAGTCACAGGATCAGTTTGACTAGGATGGAGTCAATGGGGAAGCAGCTGGAGGCCCAGTTAGCCTGGCGCTGCAACAGGCCAGGCAAAGAGGATAAAGATCTAGAATAAGGCAATTGTCAGAGAGAAAAGCAGACAGATTTGAAAACCTCTTAGCAAGTAAAATTGTCAGGATCGGTGAGAGGTTTGATTTTAGGTTAGATAATAATCTAGGAAGACTACCCGATTTCTAGGCTGGTTGATGGAGGTGACAGTGATACAGCTAAATGACACGGAAAACACAGGAGGAGGAGGAGACCTGGGTGGCGATATAGATCATAAACTTAGTTTGGGATGTGTTGAGTTTGAAGGCCTGTGAGAAGTGGAGATACTCAGAGGACATGAAGATTCTATTGGGTTTGGAGCTAAGGCAAGCTCAAGATTCGACAAGCGGTTTGGAGAAACTTCAGGACATACATAATCATCAGGAGAGCTGAGGATGCAACATGGAGGGACGCCAACCTTGACCAGAAGAGGAGGAGTCGGAGCCAGCCAGGGGTTCTGAGAACGTGCCACTTAAGAAGCAGAAAGGGGTAACACAGGCCGGGCGAGTGGCTCCTGCCTATGCCTCTGTGGTGGCAGAGGTGGGTGGAACACTGGAGGTCAGGAGTTCGAGACCATCCTGGCCAACATGGTGAAACCCCATCTTTACTAAAAATACAAAAATTAGCCAGACCTGGTGGCAGGCACCTGTAATCCCAGCTACTCGGGAGGCTAAGGCAGGAGAATTGCTTGAACCCAGGAGGCGGAGATTGCAGTGAGCCAAGATCGCGTCACTGTATTCCAGCCTGGGGGACAGAGTGAGATTCTGTCTCAAACAAAAAAAAAAAGTGGGAAGGGGGTAACACAGAAGATAAGACAGAAGTGTTTCAGGAAAGAGAAAGCAGTTAGCTGTGCTGAAGACAGCAGAGAGGCCTCAGAGGTATCCAGTGGATTTGCAGTTACCAAGTCCATGGTGAACTTGGTCAGAGCAGTTCCAGTTGACTGTGGAGAAAATAAATCAGGTTTTAAACACAGAGTGAGAACAAAGAATGAAGGAATGTGCCAGATGTCTCCCTTTTGTCCTTCCAGATTCATACACAATGCTTTGCCACTCTGCTGTCTGTCCTGGGCACATAGGCAGCACCAACAGATTCCCATGACTGTTGAGTTTGGCCAACGGCGAACCCTAGGAGGAGACTGGAGGGAAGGAGGGTGAGATGGGGATATATATATATCCCCCAACTCCTTCCCTAAGCCTTCTGCTACATTTGCTCAACCAGAAGTCATGGCTCTCCTCCTGGGTCCAGGTAGCCTCTCCCTCCCACATCTTCTCAGGCCTAGAGTGGTAACAGCTCTGTTTTGCTAGGCCTGGGATTTTCTACCGCCCCTGGTGTTTCTCTGCAACCTGCCCACACCTTTGCAGACAGTCCTTTATTACACCTTCCTCAAATTATCTTCATATGAACACACCATCTGTGTCCTGCTGGAACCCTGAATGATCCAGGAGGGAAATTTGACTGACAAGAGTAGAGAGACAGAAATACACAAAGGCAAAAGAGGTTTTGTCATGGGGTTTTATTTTTTAAGGGTTGGACTGGCTTGGATATATTGATAAGCTCATGAAGTTTTAACAGTCAGGTCTTATTTCAAAGGCGAAATCTGAGAGGAAGGAAGAAATAGGCAAAGAGCTCTTTGCTCTCTGAAGTTGGTGACATGTCAAGTGGCCTCACCACAATTGCTTCAGATGTTCTAGAACTTGTGTTTCCAGTTGGTCCAAGACAGTCCAGTTGCCAGGTTTGCCCCTGGCTGCATTGGTAAAGCGTTGGTCTGAGCCCTAAGCTGACGGAAAAGGAGACTCAGAGGCTAAAGAAGGAGAAAGAACAAAGGTCAGGACCTCAACAAACCTGGACACACCTCAGCGCACTGAGGCAGTCAGACAATAAACAAAGTAGTTGGTGTTTTCTTAAACTTTGCAAGGCTCTGGATCACTCAGCCCTGCTCACCTTGCCAATCTCGACTCTCGTCTCTTGGGTCATTGATTTGATTTCACTGCTCTGCCTCAGGGGCCTCCTCTCCCTTTCTCCAACGTCAGGAGCCCTGTTCTGCCCTTGAGTCTGAGCTCCTACCTGCAACCTGGCACTTTACCCACCTCTAACGCCGGCCAGCTCCTTATCACCCTCAGGTCTCATCTGAAACACCACTTTTTCCGCAGGCTGCCCACCCAACCCAAAGTAGTCCCTTGCTTTATCTCCAGAGCACCCTGACTCCTCTTCCATAGTGGCTACCACTTCTTAAAATGCATGGAAGTGAAGAATTTTATTTAGAAAGTCTAATTTTCGGCCGGACGTGGTGGCTCATACCTGTAATCCCAGCACTTTGGGAGGGCGAGGCAGGCAGATCACCTGAGGTCCAGAGTTCAACACTAGCCTGACCAACATGGATAAACCCCATGTCTACTAAACATACAAAATTAGCCGGGCGTGGTGGCGCATGTCTGTAATCCCAGCTACTTGGGAGGCTGAGGCAGGAGAATTGCTTGAACCCGGCGGGAGGCAGAGGTGGTGGTGAGCCGAGATCATGCCATTGCACTCCAGCCTGGGCAACAAGAGCGAAACTCCATCTCAAAAAAAAGAAAGTCTAATTTTCTTACAAGCCTTTTTTGTTTGTTTGTTTCTTTTTGTTTTGACTTCTATGTCTTTAATCTGTCTGAAACTTATTTTTGTATACAGTAGTCTGATTGTCTCAATAGCTATACAACATTTACCTTCCCGCTTTGCTGTACTATTTTGTATTTTGTTTGTATTTTTACTTGCATGTCTTATCCAGGGAACTCCGTACCAAAGCATGGCTAAGAGCAGTTGAATGAAGCATCTCTTCTGTTTTTCCCCTTTTCTGTCTTCTTTTGTGTTGGAAATAGTTTACCTTTCCTTGTGTTTCCTTTTTCAATTTAGAAGACACAACTAATATTTCTATACTCTTAAGGCCGTTCCTTAAATTTTTGGCATCTATTCAAATATGATATCTTTTACTAATATTAAAAGTAATTTGTGGCTGGGCACAATGGCTCATGCCTGTAATCCCAGCACTTTGGGAGGCTGAGGCAGGCAGATCACTTGAGGTCAGGAGTTCGAGACCAGTCTGGCCAACATGCCAAAACCCCATCTCTAGGAAAAATACAAAAATTAGCCAGGGATAATGGCGGGCACCTATAATCCCAGCTACTAAGGAGGCTGAGGCACGAGAATTTCTTAAACCCAAGCAGCAGAGGTTGCAGTGAGCCAAGATTGTACCACTGCACTCTAGCCTGGGTGACAGAGTAAGACCCTATCTCAAAAAAAAAAAAAGGTAATTTGTTCTCTAGACAAAGACCTTAGTGTGGTTTAGGTTCCGTCTTACCTTCCCCTTCTTAATTTCCACATCATTACATAGAGTTTTTGTTCTACCTTATATGAAACATATTTGTATTATTAATAATACTATTGCAATAATTACACTATATACAATCTAGGCTCACTGCAGCCTCCACCTCCCGGGTTCAAGCAATTCTCCCACCTCGGCCTCTCGGGTAGCTGGGATTACAGGGGCACTCCACCATGCCTGGTTACTTTTTGCATTTTTAGTAGAGAAAAGGTTTCATCATGTTGGCCAGGCTGGTCTCAAACACCTGACCTCAGCTGATCCACCCGCCTTGGCCTCCCAAAGTGCTGGGATTATAGGCATGAGCCACCGTGCCCTGCCACAAATTATATTTTATTATGTTTTTCTCATTGTTGCTTTCTGTATTTTTCTTCCTTCCATTAAGTTCACTTTTGTTCTTGTTGAAGTTATTTAAATTAAGGGTCAAGGGTGAGGGCAAGGTAAGTATTGTTATTTTTTTGTACGTCTACATTTTTTCTGCAACTGTGAATAGTTCAGCTGAGTGTTCAAATTTTATGTTGACAGTCACTTTTCTTTGGCATTTTGAAGACATTACTCCATGTTTCTTGGCTTCTATAGTTGCAGATGAGAAGTCTGTTGCCAACTCAGTTGCTGTTATTTTGAAGGCAGTCTGTTGCATAATATAGGAGCCTTTTCATGGTCAGCATTTCTGTAGTGATTTGTTGGACTCTCTAACAGCTCTTCCTTTCACCCGGTCATTCATTTAACAATTGTTTACTGGCTAATGATCGTGTACTAGGCCTGTTTTTGTGCACAATGACGGAGAGAATAATGACAGAGCTTCTGCGCCACAGACCTGGAGAGGGTCTGAATATACTTTGGGAAGTAGACATGAAAATAAAGAAATGACCGCATAACAAGATAAAGCTTTAATGATGCAGGCTGATTGTGAGTTTCTAAGATTCTGGCAAGGAATGTGTTTTTATTCTATTCTAGTTTCTCACAGTTTGTAGCACCATATCTTACCCACTGAAATCACTTAAAAATACTTTAACAATTAACCTGAGTATAACATCTCTTTAATATTTTTCTTTTTCTTTTTTTTTTTTTTAATTGAGACGGAGTCTTGCTCTGTCACCCAGGCTGGAGTGTAGTGGCGCGATCTTGGCTCACTGCAAGCTCCGCTTCCTGGGTTCACGCCATTCTCCTGCCTCAGCCTCCAGAGTAGCTGGGACTACAGGCGCCTGCCAATTTTTTTGTATTTTTAGTAGAGGTGGGGTTTCACCGTGTTAGCAAGGATGGTCTTGATCTCCCGACATCATGATCCGCCTGCCTCAGCCTCCCAAAGTGCTGGGATTACAGGCATGGGCCACCACACCCCGCCTAATATTTTTCATTTTAAAATTATTTTAGCTTTCACTTTTCTCCAGTTTCAAATGCATGGTCGACTACTTACTAGCTATCTCTGCCAGGATTTCCTATGAGAATTTCCAACTCAAGATGCCCTACAAAGAATTCTTTCCTCCAGTACCTGGTTCTCTTTTACTCTTCACCTTGATTGTCTGCATTATTCTCAATGCTATCCTCTCCCTAAGCCCGTATCCAACTAGCCTGTCTATTCTAGGTCATAAATATTTTGTGATCTGTAATCTTATCCATTTTCTTATTCCACCATCTTGGGTCAAACCTTCATTATCACTTCCCTAAACGGGTAAAAAAAAAAAAAAACCCCAATAGATCTCCCTGCCTCTTATCACTTTTCTCTACAGTCTTTTAATTGCCGCCACGGTCTTATTTCTTAAACATTGGATACTGAATTGGTTTTCTATTGCTGCTGTAACAAATTACCATCCATTTAGTGTCTTAACCCACATTTGTTATCTTAGAGTTTGGGAGGGTCAAAAGTCTGGAATGGATCTCACTGAGCTAAAATTAAGATTTCAGCAGGGCTGCTTTCCTTTTGGAGGCTCTAGGGGACAATCTGTTGCTTTGACTTTTCCAATTTCTAGAGGCTGCTTCTCACGCTGTTGGTTCATAGCTCTTTTCCTCCATTTTTCGAAGTCAGCGACATTGGCTGAGTCCTTCTCATGATACCATCTCTTTGGTTCTCTCTCTTCTGCCTCCCTTTTCTACTTAAAAGGATCTTTATCCAGCTGGATAATTTAAAATTATCTCCCCACCTGTGGGATTATAGGCGTGAGCCACTGCGCCCAGCCTAGAATTTTTAAAAATTGTTATTATTATTTTTTTTTTTTAAAGAGGGAAGTTCGGCCGGTATGTTTCTGGCCTTCCATTCTTTTTTCTTCCCGTTTGGAATGTGACTGCAAAGCCTACAGATGCAACCGCCTTTCTGTGACTGTGAAGCACCAAGCCTCAGGCTGTTGGGCTTCACTTCCAAATGGAGGAGAGGAAAGATGGAAAGATCCTTGGGCTTTGCAGCCCTGGATTTATTTTTGTGTGAGATGAGTAACCTCTGTTTGCTTAAGTTATGGCTTATTGGGTTTTCTATTATTCACAGCCAAATACAACTCTAACTGATAAAATTACTTCTATAATTAAAATAAAATTAAAGAAGAAAAGTTGTCTGATTCCATTCCGTTACTAAACAAGGTTTTTGTTCTTCCTTTTTTGTTTTTGTTTGTTTGTTTGTTTGTTTTGAGATGGAGTTTGGCTCTTGTTGCCCAGGCTGGAATGCAATGACGCAATCTTGGCCACTGCAACCTCCGCTTCCCAGGTTCAAGTGATTCTCCCAGCTAATTTTGTATTTTTAGTAGAGACGAGGTTTCTCCATGTTGGTCAGGCTGGTCTCAAACTCCTGACCTCAGCTGATCCACCTGCCTCAGCCTCCCAAAGGGCTGGGATTACAGGTGCAAGCCACCGCACCCAGCCTGGTTTCTGTTCTTTTAAGCTCTGCCCACACTCTTCTTTCACCAATCCCTTCTAATCCTTACCCTCATTTCTTTCTTTGTCTAGCAAACTCCTACTCAACCTTCAAAACTCAGCTTAAGACCAGAAACAGAGGCTCACGCCTGTAATCCCAGCGCTTTGGGAGGCCGAGGCGGGCAGATCATCTGAGGTCAGGAGTTCGAGACCAGCCCGGGCAACAGGGCAAAACCTCATCTCTACAAAAATACAAAAATTAGCCAGACGAGGTGGCGCGTGCCTGTAGTCCCAGCTACTCAGGAGGTTGAGGCAGGATAATTGCTTGAACCCAAGAGGTGGAGGTTGCAGTGAGCCGAGATTGCACAGCCTGGGTGATAGAGTGAGACTCCATCTCAAAAGCAAAAGACAACAACAAAAAACCTCAACTCAAATGTTAATGTTATACCCTGCAAAGTCTTTCCTAAGCTTTCCCTCAAACAGATTCATCATCATTGTGCCCATGGTGTTTTGTCCTTGATTCTGTGATAGCACGTTTTACACTTGACTATGTTTGCCTATTTCCTTGGTATCTCCTCCACTGAACTGTGAGCAACTGGAGGGTAGAAGCCACGTATCATACTTGTTCCCTCCAAGGCAGCTGGCATACATATCACTAAGTATATAGTAGGTGCACGACAAATGTTTTCTGGAATGAGTAAACACAAGAATTAAAAAACAATGCCGGCCAGGCGCGTTGGCTCACACCTGTAATCCCAGCACTGTGGGAGGCTGAGGCGGGCGGATCACGAGGTTAGGAGTTCTAGACCAGCCTGGCCAATATGGAGAAACCCCGTCTCTACTAAAAATACAAAAAATTAGCCGAGCATGGTGGCATGCATCTGTAGTCTCAGCTACTCAGGAGGCTGAAGCAGGAGAATCACTTGAAACCAGGAAGCGGAGGTTGCAGTGAGCCGAGATCACGCCACTGAACTCCAGCCTGGGTGACAGAGTGAAACTCTGTCTCAAAAAAAAAAAAAAAAATGTCTATATGTTTAAACCAAACATCCTCCTCTTCCTAAGTTGACTCCTGTTTTCTCTCCACCTCTGTTTAACTGGAAAAAGAATAGTTAACGAGTTGGCAGTTAGGGAATGTCTCACACTGTTACCCAGGCTGGAGTATAGTGGTGCAATCACAGCTCACTGCAGCCTCAATCTCCTGGGTTCAAGTGATCCTCCCACCTCAGCCTCCCAAGTAGCTGGGACCACAGTTGTCTGTCACCATGCCCAGCTAATTTAAAACTTTTTTGTAGAGACAAGTTCTCTGCATGTTGCCCAGGCTGCTCTGGAACTCCTGGGCTCAGGCAATCTTCCACCTCAGTCTCCCAAAATATTGAGACTATAGGGCTGGGCATGGTGTCATGCCTGTAATCCCAGCACTTTGGGAGGCCAAGGTGGGCAGATCACTTGAGGCCGGGAGTTCCATACCAGCCTGGACAACATGGCAAAACCCCATCTCTACAAAAAATACCAAAAAAATTAGCCAGGTGTGGTGGCACACGCCTGTAGTCCCAGCTACTAGGGAGGCTGAAGCAAGATAATTGCTTAAACCTGGGAGGCAGAGATTGCAGTGAGCCAAGATCGTGCCACTGCACTCCAGCCTGGGTGACAGAGCGAGACTCCCTCTCAAACAAACAAACAAACAAAACAAAAAAACAGGATTATAGATGTGAGGCACTGCACCCAGCCTTGGATCATTTTAATCTAGGTGGGAATAGGGGGTGGATTTGAAGTCACATTTTATTGAAAGTAGGAAAGAAGTTGAGACACATAGGAAGTAAATTAGGGCAGAAAGTTCAGAATTAAGAACAAGAATCTCTCAGTCTCTCCTATGCTAAATCATAATTTGTCACGGCCAAAAGCAGGGTGACTTTAGCAGACGCAGCCCGACTCCAAGTCCCAGTGCTGAGCGGGGAGTCCCAGTTCCACTTACACCTTGTTGGATGTTGAGGAGGTCACTTACACCCACCTTTTAAGCCACAGTTTCTTTCTCTGAGAAAGAATAATAACACTTGCCTCCCCAACTCACAGAGTTGTTGTGGGGATCAAAGCGATCAGGCTTGTGCATAAGAATTGCTGTGACACCCAATGTGAATCATATCACTTTTATTACATGTAGGAAAAAACGTGATCCATGTTTGGTGAAAAGTTCAATGAATGAATGGATGAGCCCAGCTTGCTAATCACCTTATTTTAATACAAGACTAAATGCAGGAACAACTTCATCTATCGTATTTTAATCAAAGGGTAAATGCAGGAATGACTTCATCTTTTGGGTTTATAGAAAACATAACCAACAGATACGACATCACCATTATGAAGAAAGCTTTTTTCCCCGTTAAACAGCTGATGCTTAGACTTTCTTTACATGGGACAAAACCTTTTATTCCACTATTTGAGATATGACTTCAAATGCACTATGCCTGAATAAGGTACCATTGAGACTTAAATCACACTAACATATATATGACTATTTCATTTTTCAAAAGCATGTGTTAATGGGAACTAAGGGGAAAATGAGCTTGGTTTGTTTTGCCTTTTTTGTTTTAAATTTTACCAGTAAAGTGTATTTTGTTATCTGTACTGCCAAAGAGGTGAATAATTGTATAAACTAGAGGCCAGTCACCCACCACTATGGAGGGCTATAAAAGGGCTCTTTCCCTATTTCTTCCATCTTTCTACCCTTGAAATTTTGGATCTCCTGCTTAATTTAACAGAGCAGATAGCTTCGACATTGATTTGAAGTTGAAAATAAAAAGCACAGACAACATAACCCCTAAATTATAGATAAACAAAAATCTTGGAAGAATATTGGAATAGATCACAGGGAATTGTATTAATTTCTACCCAGAGAGCAAAGCCAATATCTGTGACTAATCCGCTCTTGCTATGATCAAAATAGTCATCACAAACACCATAATGAAAAAAATCCACATGAAGAATCGGTCTATGACTTTCGCCACCTTCTTCCATTCACTCCCCTTGGAATTGGTGGCCTTGTGGTCTTTGAGGCACTTGGCAATGTACTCAATATTCCTCATCAGCACTTTGTACTGTGCACAGTAACTCTCAGCCTCCTGAGGGTCCTTACCCTGGCAGCCCAGGTCGTTCTTTAAGCGTTTGTTCATGTCCTTCTTTCTGGAAAGGTCTTTGCTCCTGGCTGTTTTCAGGTTAGACTCTGGGAGTTTGCTATAAACTTTCGTGAGGTGGTCCCGCTCTCTACCGTGGTGCGGGCTGAGGCAGCTTTCACCCACATCATAGACAAACAAGACCCTGGACATGTATTTCAGGATGACCACCCTGGCCCAGTGTGGCACCGGCCGGGCCTCGGCCCCACAGAAGTGGATATTCATCACCATGATGGTCAAGGCAGTGGAGGCTGTGATCAGGGCCATCGTGGCTATGTAGTATTTACCTGGAATTAAAATAACGACAGTAACTGAATTTGCTTTAAAATGGTCCTCATACAGCCATGAGTCACTTAACAACAGGGATACATTCTGAGAAAGGCATTAGTCATTAGGTGATTTTGCTGTTGTGTGAACATCATAGAGTGTATGTACACAAACCTAGATGGTCTAGCCTTCTACACACCTAGGTTGAATGGTATAGCCTGTTGCTTCTAGGCTACAAACCTGTGCAGCATGTTACTGTATTGAATACCCCAGATAATTGTACACATGATTATCAAACGGTAAATATTTGTGTATCTAAACATATCTAAACATAGAAAAGATAAAGTAAAAATTGACATTATGATCTTATGGGACCATTGTTGTATACACAGTCTGTCACTTACCAAAACATTGTTATGAGGCACCTGACTGTATTTGGCTTAAAAAGAAACAAACACCCTTTCTAAAGAGGTGTTATACCCTAGTGGTTACTGGTATAGACTTTTTTTTTTTTTTTTGAGACAGAGTCTCGCTCTGTCGCCCACGCTGGAGTGCAGTGGTGCAATCTCAGCTCACTGCAACCTCTGGCTCCCAGGTTCAAGCGATTCTCCTGCCTCAGCCTCCCAAGTAGCTGGGATTACAGGCGCCCACCACTACACCTGGCTAATTTTTGTATTTTTAGTAGAGAGGGGGTTTCGCCATCTTGGCCAGGCTGGTCTCGAACTCCTGACCTCGAGTGATCTGCCTACCCCAGCCTCCCAAAATGCTAGGATTACAGGCGTGAGCCACCATGCCAGGCTATAGTATAGACTTTTGAATCTGACTTCCTGGATTCAAATCCCAGCTTTATCACTCCCTAGACTTTCGGCCTTCAGCAAGGCATATAATCCTGCTAAGCCTCAGTTTCCTACTCTGTAAAGTGGTGGGTGTAATAATAATATCTGACTCGCAGGAATATGAGGAGGCTTAATTGAGATGATACATGTGAAGTTCTCAGCACTGTTCCTGGCTCGAAATTAAAAAGTTTGGAAATGTTTGCTGAGATCATGAGGTGAAAAATTTTTCCACACTCAACGAACAAACAATTAATGAACTTGACCAGTTCTCGGAATTGTCTTCAGACCTTATTAATATGAAAGCCAATTGCTATTAGGTAAGAAAGGAGACTGTATCACTATTAGCCTTCAAAATGTGATTATATAAAGCACATGTTGGTGAAAAAGTGAAATTAAGGAAGGAAACAATTAAGATAAGGCTACAAATTTATGAAATATAGAACAAAAAGCCAAGAAGATGAATAAAACCAAAAGCAAACTTTTGAAAAGAGTAATAAAATTGATAAACCTTTGATAAGACCACTTACAGGATAGAGAGAGAAAAAGAGAAAGGGAGAGAGAGAGAAGATGGAAAAGACTTATAAAGTAGCACAATATTATAAATAACTGTATAGTTGGGCACGGTGGCTCACACCTGTAATCCCAGCACTTTGGGAGGTCGAGGTGGGTGGATCACTTGAGGTCAGGAGTTGGAGACCAGCCTGGCCAACATGGTGAAACCCCGTCTCTACTAAAAATATAAAAAACATTAGCCAGGGCCGGGCGTGGTGGCTCACACTTGTAATCCCAGCACTTTGGGAGGCCGAGGCGGGCGGATCACAAGGTCAGGAGATCGAGACCATGGTGAAACCCCGTCTCTACTAAAAATACAAAAAAATTAGCCGGGCGTGGTGGCGGGCGCCTGTAGTCCCAGCTACTCAGAGAGGCTGAGGCAGGAGAATGGCGTGAACCCGGGAGGCGGAGCTTGCAGTGAGCTGAGATTGCGCCACTGCACTCCAGCCTGGGTGACAGAGCGAGACTCCATCTCAAAAAAAAAAAAAAAAAAAAAAAACATTAGCCAGGTGTGGTGGCACGTGCCTGTAATTCCCCCTACTCAGAAGGCTGAGGCAGGAGAATCACTTGAATCCAGGAGGCAGAGGTTGCAGTGAGCCGAGATTACGCCACTGCACTCCAGTCTGGGCACCAGAGCTAGACTATGTCTCAAAAAATAAAAATAGCTGTATAATAACATATTTGATAATCTAGATGAAACTGCTGGAAAAACGTTAGATGTCAAAATTAGTGCAAGAATAAAGAACACTTTAATAGAAATGGGAATCAATCAAATACAATCCCCCTACCAAAGGTTCCAGGCCCAAAAATAACTTATAGGTGAGTTTTACCAAACTTTCAAGGAACAAATAGTTCCCATCTTATGCAACTTGTTCCAGAAATAGAAAAAGAGGGAAAACTGCCCAGTTCATTTTGTGAAGTCAATTTGACCTTGATTCCAAAAGTGACAAGAAAAGAAATATTAAAGCCATTTCACTAATCGACATATTTGAGAAAGCTCTACAAAATATTAGCTAACTGAATCCAACAGTGTCTTAAAAGGATAATGTATCATAAGAAAGGAGTTTGGTCCAGTTATACAAAAGAGTTCCACATCAGAAAACTTATTGATGTAATTCACGACATTGATGAGTAAAAGAAAACTCACATGATTATCTTAATAGATGAAGACAAAGTATTTGATAATGTTTATCATCTATTTATTATTTGTCAAAAACTCTGAGTTAATATATGAGACCTTTCTTAAAATGGTAAAGGCCATGGGCCAGAAACCTATATCAAGGGCTACATTTGATGCAGAAAACTTAAACATATTTCTGTAATATTGTGAGCACACTTCATGGGTGCTATGAATAACAAATTTTAATTGTTAAATAAATGTTCTCAATATCTGTGTGCACTTTTCCTAAAAAGATAAATTTCAGCCAGTTGCAGTGGCTCACACCTGTAATCCCAGCACTTTGGGAGGCTAAGGTGGGAGGATCACTTGAGCCCAGGAGTTCAAGACCAGCCTAGCCAACATAGTGAGACCCTATCTTTCTTTTTTTTTTTTTTTCAATTTTTTTTTTTTGAGACGAAGTCTCACACTGTCCCCCAGGTTGGAGTGCTGTGGCGCCATCTTGGCTCACTGCAACCTTCACTTCCTGGGGTCAAGTGATTCTCCTGTCTCAGCCTCCCAAGTAGCTGGGATTACAGGCACACGCCACCATGCCCAGCTAATTCTTTTATAGAGATGGGGTCTCACCATGTTGGCCAGGCTGGTCTTGAACTCCTGACCTCAGGTGATCTGCTTGCCTCGGCCTCCCAAAGTGCTAGGATTACAGGCATAAGCTACCATGCCCAGCCTTCATTTTTAAATAACAAAAATAAATTAAAATAAAATTTAAAAATACAAATTTAATTTAATTTTAAAAAGATAAATTTCATATTATCATAAAAACAGAACAAGCAATTCCTGTGAGACATCTGTCTTTAGAAATTGTGCCAGCTTGCTGTATAATGTCACTACCCAAGAAGAGAGTGGGACCACCCCATGATCTTTCCTCAAACAGGGCTATGATTGGATGTCATCACTGCCAATCATTTCTGCCTCAGGAGAGGTAATAAAATGCCAATACATCTCCTTTTTATTAGAGGGGAAAAAGCCTTCTGTGTTTAATTCTGAAAAAGAGGGGTGTGTGTGTGTGTGTGTGTGTGTGTGTGTGTGTATGTATTTTGCAAAGAGAGACATAAAAATGAAGATATCTCCAAATGGAGAAGCCACTGTAGTATCATCTCAATATTGGGTAATTGGACTCGGTAAAGAGTAAAAGGGCAAGGCAACATCTCTTGATATTGGACTCTAAGTTCATTGGTGTTCTAAAATTTCTCCTTATTGCTTACTTTAAGGAACTCAAACTTAGATCTAGCTTGATTCTGGTAAGCATCTGTTACAACAGCAAATCCTTGAGATGGAGGTGTTGGATCTCAAGGGTACCCTCGGAGGCAGAAAGTAGTGTTAAAGGGGATAGGAAAGACCTCAGAACAAGCTAGGCAAGCATAAGGGAGGCAGGGGTGGTACCCTCAGTCTGCACTCCAGCCCTTGGAGGGACATTCCGTTACTGCAGATTTTTGAAAATGTAGTCTGCTTTGGAATCACCTCAGATTCCCAAATCTTGGCCAAGTTGCTAAATCAAACTCTCTGGGTATAGGAACTTTTATTTTAATATGCTCTCCCACTGCTATTATACCCAGTGAGGATGAGATTTTTCTGCTAAGGGTAGACGTCAGGCTTAAAAAGCACATCTTTCTGCCATGTTTGCCACTCTTCCCAAGAAGAAAGCCCTTGTCACGTGAAGTGATAACAGTAGTCACTGTTTACTCAGTACTTACCATATGCCAGGGTGTGCACTAAGCAATGACACAGAAGGAAGCAATCACACAAATTTTCCAGATGATGAAGCAGAGACTAAGAGAACAAGTAACTTGCCTAAGTTTGATCAAGGAGTGAACCGTGAAGTCAGCGTTCAAATGCGGGTTTCTTTGACTTCAAAATCAGGTCTTAACCTCTGGGTCAGTGGATTTCAGACTTCAACAGAAAATGCATCAGAATCACCCAGAAGGCTTGTAAAAACAGGACGCCAGGGCCTTCTCTCCAGAATGTCTGATTCAGTAGGCTTCGGGTGGGCCCTGAGGTTTTGCGTTTCCATAAGTTCCCAGGTGATGCCGATGCTGTGCATCTGGGGACCACCACTTTGAGAACTACTGCTCTAAAGTATAATGCCTTTCATTGCTCTTTTGTGTAAACCCAGAGACCGTAAGACCAGTTTTGATTCCAAAAGCCTTATCTATATTGAAAGATGCTAACTGCAGCCACCAGAAAAATTTGAGACAGTCTGTATTGAGTCGAAATTGGCTCCATTGTTTCAAGTTTAAAGACACACACACAACCTTAAAGGCATGACCCCAGGCACTACAAAACTGGGTTTGAAGTGGAAGACACTTGAACTCACCTATCAGGGGCACATTTTCTGAGGCCGGCATGATTTCTGCCACCATTAGCTGAAATACAGTCATGGCCAACAGGATGGTCACTCCCAGGGAGACCTTTTCTCCGGAGGCTGCTGGGAGATAAAAACTCAGAGGAGCCAGAAAAGATATGAGGACACATGGGATGAGGAGGTTGACGATATAGAACGAGGACCTCCTCTTCAGAAGGAGGGTGAATGTGACATCCGGGTAAGGCTCAGAGCAGCAGCCATAGGAGATCACATTCTTCACAGCGGGCATGCCATGGACCTCCCATTCCACGTCTTCAATGAAGTCAGAGAGATCTCCGCTGTCCAAGGCGTTGAATATGTCCACCTGATTGCCATTGTAGGTCCAGGAACCAAAAGTCAGGTTGCACTGCTGGTTGTCAAAAGGGAAGTAGGTGACATCCACCACACAGGAGCTTTTGGTGATGGCCGGTGCATCCCAGGTGATCAGCCCATCATACCGCAGGACCACATTGGTGTTCACAGGCTCTGAAGATTCATCGTCAGCCCTGGAGATAAGATGAGGAAAATGAAAGCTGCGTGCTAGGAGAACTTGCCACCTTCCTTACCCCAGATAGCTCACTGTGCCCATCACTTTAGTGTTTTGGCAATGGACCACCATTTTCCCTGTCACTGTGGCTTGGGAGTCTGGAATCAACTCTAATTTGTCCTTCTCCTGCATCTCCTGTAACTAGTCAGGGCGAAGTTCTCTTGGATTCTTCCTTTAAAGCATCTCTGCTCTCTATCCGTTCCTGTCTATTCCCACTGCCACTTTCTTGGTCCAGGTGTAATGATTTGAACACGCAGACAAAAAGTAAGCCTGTCAATACTAAAATCTGCTTACTTGATTTGTTAACTTTAGGTACTAGAATATTAAAATAAGCTTTTATTGCTACTGTAAAAGCTGTACATGTTTATTTGTAACATTTGGAAAACTCAGAGAAAAAAAAGTCGTTCACCCATAACTTTAGAGATAGTCACTTATTCCAGATATATCTTCTTTTGCTTTATCAATATTTATCCCTTGTATTTTTGGGGTACAGAATTTCTATTTTTCTCTAGGGAATTACTCTTTCCCCATTGCCATTGCAAGGCAGAGGAAATGTTGGTCAAGGTGTCCCAGTGTCCCTGGCCAAAGGCCAGCTGGGTGGCCCAGGCTTGGTCCAACAGATTCACCGTCTCCAGAGTTTGGATCTTAAGCAGAGTGATCCAGAGGCCAAAAGCATCACCCTAGTGATGGCTCCCTATTCAGAAAAAAACAGACAGTCCCTCCTGTCTTGAACACTGGAGCAGCCTTGGTTCTGTCCTTTCCAAGAGCTGGTTGTTTACTTTTTCCTTTAATTCAATGAGATGTGCCACATCCTTCTAACAAATTCCTATTTCACAAGGTTGCCAAAGTCAGTTTCTGATGCTTACAACCAAAGAGCCTTAACTGGTACATTTATGTTAACATTTGGATGCATATTTTTGCAGTCTTCCTTACAATTTTTTCCCCGCAAAGTATATTTTGGCTAAATATAATGTGGTATTCTGGACTGGATCCTGGAACAGAAAAAGTACATTCGTGGAAAAACTGGTGAAATCTGAATAAAGTAATTTAGTCAATAACATTGTATTAATTTTGGTAAGTATATTATGGTTATGTAAGAGGTAACATTAGGGGAAACTGGGTGAAGGGTATAAGGGAATTCTGCACTATCTTTGCAACTTTTCTAGAAATCTAAAAATTATCCCCAAATTTAAAGTTAACTTGCAAAAAAAAAAAAAAAAGAAAAAAAAAGATGAGACAAAATTTTTAAAAATACGTGGTCATCTGTTCATACTCTTCTACAACATTCTTTTCATGTCTAAATAGCATTCTATTATATTCCACTGTATTAGATACACCATAGTTATTTAACCAATCTACTCAGGCTTGACATTATGGTTGGTTCCAGTTTTTGTATTTATAAGCAATGCTGCAGTGGACATCTCTGTAGCTGAGTCTTTACATTTATCCACTGACCCTTTCCTTAGGTTAAATTGCTGAAAAAGGATGTGCTGGGTCAGAACAGGCATGTTTTAGAAAGGGGTAAGTGATAAAAAAACTACATATTGGGCACAGTGTACACCACTTGGTGACAAGCACACTAAAATCTCAGATTTCACCACTATACAATTTGTCTATGTAACTAAAAAAGACTTGTACCTCAAAAGCTATTAAAATAAAAAATATATTGACTGGGAGTGGTGGCTCACACCTCTAATCCCAGCACTTTGGGAGGCCAAGGAGGGCAGATCACTTGAGGCCAGGAGTTTCAGACCTGCCTGGCCGACATGGCAAAACCCCATCTCTACTAAAAAAACACAAAAATTAGCCTGGCATAGCGGCACGTGCCTGTAGTCCCAGCTACTCGGGAGGCTGAGGCAAGAGAATCGCTTGAACCCAGGAGGCAGAAGTTGCAGTGAGTTGAGATCGCACCCTGCACTCCAGCCTGGGTGACAGAGCGAGACTCCATCTCAACAACAACAACAAAATAATAAAATAAAATAATATATGTCTACATATATTTTTTAAAGAACAGGCATGTTTTTAAGGTTTTTATTTTTTCCACTCATTAGAAATTGGGCACCACAATATTAACTGTAATGGTCTGACTGAGTTCACTCCATACCCAAGGGGATCTTTAATGTGAGTGTTTGTGAAGATAACAAAATGAATTTTTTGAAAATGCCTGAAGCTTCCTCCGGTAACAGTGATAAATGTGTACAGTTAGCTATCTGAGAAGTGAGAACTAGACGTGAACTGAGAACACTGCTCACCCATCCTACTTCCTTGGTGCAAGAGGAGAGATCTGGGGATCAGAGAGAATCTGTTTGGGGCTAGGACAATTGCAGTCTGCAGGATCCCTGTAGGAAATAGATGGCCTACTCCAATTAGATAACCTGAGGAGATTTTAAGAAAGGGACTGTTCACAAAGGTATGGATACAATGCAGAGAAACCATTCCTGGACATGAAGAGGTGAGGAGAAAGTGCAGTTACCAGAACCTGGAAGGAACGATTTGCGTGAAGAGGGTCACCATGATAGGAGTGATGACTTTCTTTCAGTGGACACATCCAGCCAAAGATAATCTCCCAGGAAGACAGCGAGGGAATACACACGCTAACCTCACTCTCTCTCCTCCCTGCAATTGCCCACTGGTGCTCCACATTGGCCAAACCCAACCCCAAGCCAAAGGGCAAGGGAACCTGCTGACCAAAAACATCCCCCCAGCTACTTTGGAGTAGGTTGTGGGGATTTTGTTTTTGTTGTTGTTGTTGTTGCTGTTGTTGTTTGTTTGAGACAGAGTCTCCCTCTTTTCACCCAGGCTGGAGTACAGTGGCGCCATCTCAGTTAACTGCAACCTCTGCCTCCTGGGTTCAAGAGATTCTCCTGCCTTAGCCTCCTGAGTAGCTGGGATTACAGGTGCCAGCCACCATGGCTGGCTAATTTTTGTACTTTTAGTAGAAACAAGGTTTCGCCATGTTGGCCAGGCTGGTCTCGAACTCCTGACCTCAGGTGATCCACCTGCCTCAGCCTCCCAGAGTGCTGGGATTACAGGCTTGAGCCACCATGCCCGGCCATTTTTTTGTTTGTTTGTTTGTTTTTTGAGATGGAGTATCACCCTGTTGCCCAGGCTTTAGTGCAGTGGCACAATCTTGGTTCACTGCAACTTCCACCTCCCAGGTTTAAGCAATTCTCCTGTCCCAGCCTCCCGAGGTGCTGGGATTATAGGCACGCACCACCACGCCCAACTAATTTTTGTATTTTTAGTAGAAACAGTGTTTCACCATTTTTACCAGGCTGATCTCGAACTCCTGACCTAAGGTAATCCGCCTGCCTGGGCCTCCCAAAGTGCTGGGATCACAGGTGTGAGCCACCACGCTGGCCTTGAGTAATTTAAATACATTATATTAAAAATATATATTTTTTGGAGAGACGATGTCTCACTATGTTGCCAAGGCTGATCTTGAGCTCCTGGCCTCATACGATCCTCCTACCTTGGCTTCCCAACGTGCTGGGATTACCAGTACCAGCCACCGTGCCCAGCCAAGACATTATTATTTGATCACTTCATGACCAATATCTTATTGTTTATCTCCCTAGATTTTTGATCATATCACAGCTCAAAACTTGCAGTGGCTTCCTATAGCCCAAACAATACTTCTGCACCTCCTCAGTTTAGTGTTCTAGATATTCCATGATCTATTCCCACCTCACTTTCTAGCTGTGTGCCTTCTGCTGGTCTCCTTCACTCCCACTCCACCAATCAAGGCTGAAATCCCAACAAACCCTGTGAGTTTCCGTTACTGAAACTCTCTTCAACTCATAATAGTCCCCCTTTCCTGCGTGTAGCAGTCTAACACATCCTTCAAGACTCTGCTCAGAGGCCACCTCTGTGAAGCCTTCCCTGCCTCTCCAGTCAGATACCTTTCCATCCTTGAAGGGCCACAGCACTTGACTTCTGTGTTATAAGGGACTTGCATTTTTATCTTGCATCATAGTTTTTACATATATAGCTTATTAGATTGTTCCTTGAGGTCAGAGACTGGATCTTAACATTCTTATTTACTTCTCGTAAAAATATCATGGAGATTTTAGTTTAGAACCTGATTCAGGTTTCATAACCTTAGGTGGGTTATATCTCTGTCACTCACCTGAAAAGTGGGCATTATAATACCTTAAGGCTTCTTTTTAATTTTTATATTAAACAAACTATACATATTAATTTCTATTGCTGCTGTAGCAAACTACCAAAAACCTAAATCTAATGTCTTTTTTTTTTTTCTTGAGATGGCATCTCACTCTGTTGCCCAGGCTGGAGTGCAGTGGTGCCATCTTGCCTCACTGAAACGTCTGTCTCCCGGATTCAAGCAATTCTCCTGCTTCAGCCTCCTGAGTAGCTGGGATTACAGGCTCCCACCACCACGCCTGGCTAATTTTTTTGTATTTTTAGTAGAGACAGGATCTTGCCATGTTGGCCAGGCTGGTCTCAAACTCCTGACCTCAAGTGATCCACCCACCTCAACCTCCCAAAGTGCTGGGATTACAGAAATGAGCCACCGTGCCCAGCCCCTAATGTCTTAAAACAACATAAATTTAGCGTCTTAACAATTCTAGAGGTCAGAAATCCTAAAATCAATGTGAGCAGGGCTGCATTCCTTCTGGAGACTCCAGGGGAAGATCTATTGCCTTTCCTTTTCCACCTTCTAGAAGCCTCCTGCATCCTGTGGCTCAGGGCCCCTTCCTTGCATCACTAACCTCTGCTTCCTTTGTGGCATCGCCTATTCTGGCCATCTCATCTCCCTCTTACAAGGACCCTTGTGTTTACATTAGGCCCACCAGGATAATCTCCCCCATCTCAAATCTTTAATTCAATCATACCTGCAAAGTCTCTTTTACCATGTAAGATAAATCTTCACAGGTCTTGGGGATTAGGATGTGGACATCTTTGGGGGGGGTCATTATTCTATCTATCACACTTTGTAAAGCCCCAACTCCATGCAGACACATAGTAAGTGGCCAATATGTATTAATGTCTTCCCCTTCCCTCTGTTTCTAACTGTGTTTTCGTGTTCTCAACTAAAACATGAAAAAATTACAGGGACAAAATGTAAGCTGGAAGTTGGGAAGGCATGTTTAATAATATAACTGGCACGGAATATTTAAATTGCTTTCCTTTTACCTTCCCTTTCCTCAGCCACTCAGTGGCCTTCAGGCAGTGATATTGTTTGGCTGTGTCGCCACCCAAATCTCATCTCGAAGTGTAGCTCCCATAATTCCCACATGTTGCGGGAGGGATATGGTGGGAGGTAATTGAATCATGGGGGTGGGTCTTTCCTGTGCTGATCTTGTGATGGTGAATAAGTCTCATGAGAGCTGATGGTTTTATAAAGGGTAGTTCCCCTGCACATGCTCTCTTGCCTGCCGCCATGTAAGATGTGACTTTGCTCCTCATTCACCTTCAGTCATGATTGTGATGGCTCCCCAGCCATGTGAACTGTAAGTCCATTATATCTCTTTCCTTTATAAATTACCCAGTCTTGGGTATGTCTTTATCAGCAACATGAAAACAGACCAATACAGGCAGCACCCTCTCCTCTTCTGTATCTGATCAAAGACTGAGCTAACTTTAGTTGTTTTGCAATTGAGCAAAAATGACTTTCCCAGCCTTGGCTGTAAGAAGCCCATTCCTGGGAACTGGAGAGGAGCAGGCTGGTGAATGAGGGAGCAGGGAGAGTCGCCCAGTGTTTTCAGTCCCCAGGGTGCCTGGAACCTCAGCATAGACTTCTCTGTTTACTCAGTCCCAGGATCCCTTCCTCGTTCCATCTCCAATGTCTCTTTCACATATTCATTTTTCCTTCCTTTCCATATCAAAAAGAAGCTCCCCCCTCTCTCTTCCTGGCTAACGTCCCTTCTGGTCGTGTGAGTCCTCTCCTCCCATGCCTCCTTCAGGATTTTGCCTCCCTTGGTCCCTCTTCTTCTCTCTGTCCCCTCTAGCCACTTTCCAACTCTGTTCTCAAGTCTCTCCTGCCAAACTCCTTTTCTCCCTGGCCCTTCTACCTCTCTCATCTCCTTCCACACACTGCTTTCAAAAGTAACTGATACCTGCTGTTGTCCCGTTTCCTCTTGCTTTTATTTCTTGACTCCTGCTTTTTGATGCCTTTCTGACAAGTACAACTAGGCAGATCTCCAGACTTCTCCTAAGTCTTCACCTTCTTCAACTTTTCCCAAACATTGGGATTATGGGTTATTCCTAGACATCCTCTCTTCCCTTGGTTTTCATGACATGACTCTCTCACTTCTCCTTCTATCTCTTTAACCACTAATTCTAAGTTTCATCTGTAAATTCCTTAAATGTAGAGGTTTTTTCAACTTTATCCTCAGCCATTTTCTTTCCTTCCATGAGTAGTTCTATAGGACTTTAAGGGCTTTTGGCATCTGTATTAGCCCTGACCGTTTCTCCAGGTTTCAGATTGGCCTTTGCAATCTCACTATTGGACATTTCTGTGAGGATGTTTCTTTGGTTCCCCAAAATGACCATCAGATTCATCCTCTTTTTTTCCAAACCTGTTTCTCCTCTCCCTCCTTTATTTCCAGTCTCTTCTGGAAGTCTTGCCATTCTCTAAATCACCTTATATGGCTAAGGATGATACATAAGCTTACCTTAAAGCTAAATTCTAGACAAATTCTTTTGAATACAATAGGGCACCCAGTTCCTCACCAGGTCTAAAATCCAACCATTAAAACTGCTCATTAAAATCCAATCACTGGGGCCAGGCATGGTGGCTCATGCCTGTAATCCCAGCACTTTAGAAGGCCAAGGCAAGAGGATTGCTTGAGCCCAGGAATTCAAGACCAGCCTGGGCAACAGGCAATATTGTGAGACCTCATCTCTATAAAAATTTTTGTAAAAATTAGCTGGGTGTGGTAGTGCATACCTGTAGTCCCAGCTCCTCAGGAGACTGAAGTGAGAGGATCACTTTGTTACCCATGGAGGGTGTCGACTACAGGTCGTCCACGTTCTTGACATTTGAACAAAGAATTGGACAAAATGCACAAATAAGGCAATGAAAGTACAGAACAATGAAAGAAACAATAAATGCTCACATTTATTGAAACGAAACTACACTCCACAGAGTGGGTGTGGGCTCGGGTAGGCAGCTCAAGACCACCGGTTACAAAATCTTCTGGGGTTTAAGTATCCTCTAGACGTTTCCCATTGGCTGCACCCTATGCAAATAAAAACTTGGCCCACAACCAATTGGAGGCTGAAGTGAAGTTACACCCTATGCAAATGAAGATGCGACCTACAACCAATCAGAGGCTGAAGTGAAGTTACACCTCATGCAATGAAGACTTGATCTGTGACTAATTAGAAGCTGAAGTGAAGGCTCCCTGTCTCCAGACCCTATTGAGGAGAATACTGTCTCAACTTGAGCCCAGGAGGTCAAGGCTGCAGTAAGCTACGATCACAACCACTGCACTCTAGCCTAGGTGACAGAGCAAACCACCAACCCCCACGGCCAAAAAAAAAAAAAAAAAAACCTGACCATGAAAACCCTGCCATAATGAATTCAAATTTAAAATTTCTGTAATCTGCATTTTACCTAATCTAAAAATGTCAGGAATCCTTGTAGCCTCTTATACCAGCCACTATACTAACCATATACTAATACTAAACATTCCCACCAGAACTTTGAGCCCCAATTCATTTATTTCTCTACTGATTTACTGAAAGAGCCAGTTTTACTTGAACTGTTACATTGCTAAAAAGCTCACTATTTCTTGGGCAATTCATTGCCGAAGTTATTAGGGAAATGTTCTTTTTTTTTTTTTTTTTTTTGGAGAGCTTATCTTCCCTTTGGCTTCTACTGATTATCTTGGGTTTTGTCTTCTGGAACATTGTTCTCCTTTTTCCACCTTACTTTCTCTCTAATTGCCTAAGGTAACCATCATCAAGTCTTCAAGCTCTTCTCTCTTCCAAACTAAGCATCAGCAAATTCAACTGTTCTGTGAAGGGGCATCCAGGCCCATCTCCTTCCTGATCACTCCCTAACCAGTCTAGCCCCATGGATTTGGGCACCAATGGTGACTCTAGATGCTAAGTATCTTCCTGCCTGAGTGTCTTTATCACACTGGACTGACTCACCTACCCCCTACCCCTATTTCTCCTGCTTGCCACAACTCAGGAAGCCCATTGTGTTGCCTGTGATGTTCTGTACCTGCTTCTGAGAGGCAATGATATTATATCTGTCATCAGAAGATTCTACAGAGTCAGGGATTCAGCTACAAGGACTGAGCTCAGGGAATAGCCATGACTAAGGGCCCTTCTTTGCCTGATCCTGTAACACTCTTCCATTTTCATTTCAATTTGTTAAAGGCATGAAGATGTCATCCAACCATAGCTCCATTTGGAGGTTCCTGTACACAGCAAAACTCTGAGAAGTTTTACTGAGAAGGAGAAGGCAAAGGAGAAGAGAGGAGCAGAAACAGAATTGTCCATGACAAGAGCACAGAGATGACTAAAGAGTCAACCAGAGGAACAAAAAGGAGATGACAAATCAGTGTGGTGAAAGGCTCTGTGTAAAGGGGTGGGGAAGGGAGAATGAGGACAGAACCAACCAAAGCCACAGTAGGCTTGTGTGAGCTCATGAGTACATAACTGGCTTCTCTAATAAGGGAGCAGAGGGGTCAGCTTAACTTAGGGTGCCTTGTAAGCTTGCAAAGAAGTATTTCAGTAAGACAAGGTCACCGCCTCAGCCAATCAAAACAGGAGGAAGAGGAGGACCACCATTCTGTCTGACTTCCGGAGAGAATTTTTAGAACTTACAGAATGCTAGCCGGGCACAGCAGCTCATGCCTGTAATCCCAGCACTTTGGGAGGCTGAGCTGGGTGGATCGTTTGAGCCCAGGAGTTCGAAACCAGCCTGGGCAACATGATGAGACTCTGTCTCTACTAAAAATTAAAAAAAAAAAAAAAATAGCCGGGCATGGTGGCATGCACCTGTAGTCCCAGCTACTCGGGAGGCTGAGGTGGGAGAATAACCTGAGCCCGGGAAGTTGAGGCTGTAGTGAGCCGTGATCACACCCCTGCACTCTAGCGTGGGCAATAGGAGAGAGACCCCACCTTTTTTTTTTATTTTGAGACAGAGTCTAGCTCTGTCACCCAGGCTGGAGTGCAGTGGCGCGATCTCAGCTCACTGCAAGCTCCGCCTCCCGGGTTCATGCCATTCTCCTACCTCAGCCTCTAGGCACCCGCCACTACACCCAGCTAATTTTTTTGTATTTTTAGTACAGACAGGGTTTCACCATGTTAACCAGGATGGTCTCAATCTCCTGACCTCGTGATCAGCCCCCCTTGGCCTCCCAAAGTGCTGGGATTACAGGCGTGAGCCACCATGCCCAGCTCCCAGACCCCGTCTTAAAAAAGAAAAAAAAAGAACTTACAGAATGCTATAAGAGATCATCTGTGTCAATGAAATTATCTATTATCTTTCTTTTTCTTTTCTTTTTTTTTTTTTTTTTTTTTTGAGATGGAGTCTCACTCTTGTCCCCCAGGCTGGAGTGCAGTGGTGCAATCTTGGCTCACTGCAACCCCTGCCTCCCAGGTTTAAGTGAGTTTCCTGCCTCAGCCTCCCAAGTAGCTGGGATTACAGGTGCCCACCACCACACCCAGCTGATTTTTGTATTTTTAGTAAAGACGGGATTTCACCATGTTAGCAAGGCTGGTCTTGAACTCCTGACCTCAGGTGATCCACCTGCCTTGGCCTCCCAAAGTGCTGGGATTACAGGGGTGAGTCCTCACGCCCTGCCTGTGTCAATGAAATTATCAGATATTACTCTCCTGCACTCTGTAGATGAGAGTGTGGTAATGGACAATGTAGCTTGTTTTCTTGCTGTGTGTGTGTGTGTGTGTGTGTGTGTGAGAGAGAGAGAGAGAGAGACAGAGACAGAGAGAGTGAGCACGGGCTGGGGGGTGTAAACTGGAGGAATAAAGCCCAGTATTTGAATGTTATCTTCCAGTTATCTTCCTTGGGAAGAGATACAGACAATTCCTCTGGCCACTCAGAGTGGGGAATGGACAGAAAGAACAGGGCTATGATTCCAGAGGTCATGACCCTTAGATGAGCTCTCTGAGTAAGGAGTGAGACTAAAATCCAGGCTGCAACCCACCCGTGTTGCTTCCTTAAAGGAAATCCATGCCCACTGGAAGCCTCCACCCAGGGAAGCCCCCGAGCTGCCCCTCATTCACATAGTTCTGAGCCACAGAGGAACTTTTCCCACTCCACAGAAACTTGGGTTCCAGAATAAAAAGAAAGAGAAGCTCTTTCAACAACAGGCGGGGCCACTGAGCTTGAACTGTGACCAGAGATCTGGTATTTTTCTCAAAATGCAGCCCATGGACCCACAGTGCCCACATCTTCCGGAGCTTGTAGAAATGCAGAATCACAGGCCCGCCCCACACCCATGGAATCACAATCTTTATTTTAACAAACTCCCTGGGTGATTCATATGCACCTTACAGCTTGCGAAACGGTAAACCTCACCTACCCGTTATACAAGGCCCCTTGCTCTGAGACCGGGAAAATGTCACTTTGTATCCTGTAAACTGGTTCATCCTCCACTCCACACAAAGCTCCAAATCCACAGGTCAGTTCCTAGATGGCCCATTTCGGTTTAATTAATTATCGATACATGATCTTGGATGGTGAGTGTCACTGTTAAGGGTTGGATTGTGTCCCTGAAAAATTCACATACTGAAGTCTTAGCCCCCAACACTCAGAATGTGACTTGATTTGAGAATAGCATCATGGAAGATGTAATTAGTTAGGTTAAGATGAAGTCACGCTGGAGTAGGGTGGGCATCTAATCCAATATGGCTGGTGTCCTTATAGAAAGGGGAAATTTGGACGCAGGGAACACACAGGAGAACGCCATGTGAAGATGAAGGCAGAGCTCAGAGTGACGCTTCTACAATGCTAAGAACACCAAAGACTGCCAGCAAACCACCATTAGCTAGAAGAGAGGCCTGGTACAGATCCTCCCTCACAGCCTCAGAGGAAACCACGCTGTCAACACTTTCATCTCAGGCGTCTCAACTCCAGAACTGTGAGATAACACGTTTTTGTTAAGTCATCTAATTTGTGCTACTCTGTTATGGCAAAGTTAGCCCTAGCAAACTAATGCAGCCTCCACTTTCCCACCTGAAAAGGGGGCATGTAGATTGATGGTTTCCTTCCAGCTCTAAGCTTTTATGACATTATTTCCTGATCCAAGATTCCACGACTGTTATTTCAGTAAGTCCTAGGAACATGGACTAATATTTAATTTCATGCATGTTTTAAACATTCCTTTTTCATTATGTTTAAATTCTATGAAATCAACAAGTTCATGCCTGAAAAGCCTCAGTTCTGAGCTGCACTTACTTGTTATATAAGACGATGTCCGGCCTCCACACGAGGTCACTGGGGATCCTGATGGAGTCTAGGCCGTCGTACTGATCTCGCTCCCACGTGAGGTAGGCATCATGCCAGATTTGGCGGATCCACAAATAGGCAGTCAGAATTTGGTTTCTTTCATCCTACACAATGAATCCAGATGTCACTTTACCTCGCAGACACTTGAAATGTCTTCCATTGATAGGACACTTGTTCTTCACAATAGGAATTGCACAAACACTCACCAATTTTCAGTAAGTAAAGTGAGAGCTTTATTCTTTATTCTATCCCCTTGATTGACTGCCAAGATCATATTTTTTTTCCTCCTAGATTTAGTGTTCAGAATGTAAAGTGGACAAATATTTTAGTCTTGATATCTTTGCATGGATCAACTGCCTATATTTCCTGAAAATTGATCAATGAATGATGTACTTAAAAGCAAAAGTCAGGAAATAACAATGTGCAGAAGGAAAATCTTCCAAGTTTCATAACATTGTGTAATTAAACATAGATAGGCACTAATAAGCTATGCCATCTTAAAACACTACCTTTTTTAAAAAATTGAGATTGGCCGGGCACGGTGGCTCATGCCTGTAATCCCAGCACTCTGGGAGGCCGAGGCGGGCGAATCATGAGGTCAGGAGATTGAGACCATCCTGGCTAACACGGTAAAACCCCGTCTCTACTAAAAATACAAAAAAAATTAGCCGGGTGTGGTGGCGGGCGCCTGTAGTCTCAGTTACTCAAGAGTCTGAGGCAGGAGAATGGCGTGAACCCAGGAGGCAGAGCTTGCAGTGAGCGGAGATCGTGCCACTGCACTCCAGCCTGGGTGACAGAGCAAGACTCCGTCTCAAAAAAAAAAAAAAAAAAAAAAAAATTAAGATCAAATTCACATTAAAACTCACCATTTTAATCATTTTCGAAGGGAACAATCCACTGGCTTCCAATATATTCACAATGCTGTGCAACCATCACCACTGCCTAATTCCAGATCATTTCTTCCCCCCGCAAAGAAACGCCGTAATCATTAAGAACTCACTGGCTATTTTCCCCTTCCTCCCCACAGACTCTGGCAACCTCTATGCCGTTTTCTGTCTCTACGGATTTACCTATTTTGGACATTTTATATAAATGGCTGCATACAGTATGTAACCCCATCTTTCTTTAGATTATCTAAGACTGTTACAGTTAATGACCAGGATTAGGTAACATTTCGTGAAATTAATAAGTTTTGTAGAAAGCTTCCTTTTCCCGGCGTTCTCTTCTCCCACCAGCTTGCTTACGGAGCTATCATTCCCTCTCAAATTCCCAGTTAAGACATTCTCTTCAGAAAGCGTGGTTGTTTATCCTCTAAGAATCATTCCACAGAGTCAGCACCATGTATTACTCACCATATCCTTAATCTGAGAGAGCGTAATCTGCAGGGTGACATTCAGGACTTTGTCTGTATCTTCCACTGGACGAAGAGCATTGGAATAATCTTCAAAAAGGTCATTAAACAACTTCTGAGCATATTTTCCATCTGCCGTCTCTGCAGCTACTCAACAAGAGGGATCTGGATCAACATTCAGAGTGTTGTGTGTATTTCAAGACAAACAACACGAGACTGAGGTCTAAAATGGGGGATGGCCCAACACTGGCAAGGGACAAGCTTTGGGTGGATGGATGAGTTGTTTTTCTGGCATGCCCTACCAAGATCAGAGTCAGTAGGAAGCACAAAACACTTCCATGTGGTTGAATCATCTGTTTTGTCTTCCCTGCCCTGCCCCACCTCCCACCAAAGCAATAGCCCCAGATGAGACAAGATGGGTTACATGTCACCAGCCTCTCACCTCTCAGTCTGGAAGCAGCAAAGTAAATCCAGCAAAAGGAGATGCAGGAATGGGACCAGTTCATCTTTTTCCTGAGCCTCTATAATAAAGTCTCAGTCAGGCAGCGTGGTCTTCCACTTCCCCCTATGAATACGAAGGATCTGGGCACAAGGAGCCCACACCACCGCAGCCTTACGGCGGGAGAGCTCAGGCTTGCATTGCATGCAGGACTGAGATCCTGAGATCCAGGCCTGACCTCCCTCCCCTCCGGTAATTTGAGACTGGCAGCTCCAGTGGCTGAGATGCTGGGAACCCAGGGTGTGTTAGGTCCAACAGTGCTGTTGTGGGGGGCCATCTCGGTTGAGGGTCCCTAGCCACCCTTAGCAGAAACAACTAGACAGAAGAGGAGGTAGATGTGGGCAGCAACGGTGTGCCTGACACCCCAGAGACTCCATCTAAGCAGAATGAGAGCTTTCTACACCCACAGTGAGCAGATTCAGCCTGAGTCCAGGGACTAAGGGAAGCCTAAAAGATTGAGCCATGGGACAGCTGTCCAGAAAGACTCTACGTGCTTTTAGCAGCATTTGAAGTGGGAAAGAGACATGGTTCTATGATCTCCAGAATATATTGGCATTTCGGTTTTTTCTCTGCCTCAGCTTCTGATCCCTCTTGCCGCTGTCCCACCAGGCACAGATCTTGCATAGTAAATGTTTGTGAGTATATGTGTGAGGGGGTGTGCTGGATGGGCGGATATTCACTTGCTTAAGAAGCAGCAACACTGTGAGTTGGATTTGGACTCGACCACCTGGGTTTGACTGCCAGCCCAAACCCTGACAAGCTCTATTATTCTGGATAAGTCACCTAACCTCTCTGAGCCTTCCAGAACTACAGACTGGGGAAAATAATATTTCCTCTCTCTAGAGCTTCTGAGATAACTGTATGTGAAAGCACTTTCTAAATATCAGTAATTTTCATCTTTGATCAGCTTTGCAGATCCAGAATTTCTATACTTACCAAGTCACCCAGCATTTACCAGCTCAAAAAAAAAAAAATGAAAAACTAGTTCAAAGGCTGACCAAATCAGCACGAGAATAATAACCAATGGTGATATTACTAATGATGACACCCTTTGCATTTGAATGCTACTTCATATAAAATTTCAGTCATTTCTCGTATGTGATATAATTTTACTCCTATAAAAAAATGTCAATTTTCAATTGCTACTTAGTCTGGAAACTCATGTCTGTCCCTTCTCTTGCCTGGGGAAACTGCTTTGGAAAACTATATTAAGATAATTTGGTTGCCTGGAATCGGAGCGAGGAAATTGGATAGCTCTGTTTCATTAGGTTACAGCCGCCTGATGAGTCACCCCATCCCTCTTCGGGAATGTATCTTCTGGGTGGAACAGACACTCAAGCCATCAGCAAAGTGTTTCTTAATTGCCTATCCCATTGTGTTGATTGTGAAGACATTATTTTTCTGACGCCCCTAGTCTGACTCATTCATCAAATGACACAATTCCGGGTGCCCACACTCAGTCCTCCTTCAACAAACCATCCACTCCGGAATCTCAGAGGCGGAAGGTACTTTTGAAATTGACTTTAATGCCTCACTTCCATATGAGGAAACTGAGGCCCAGGGATGCAGAGTGGCTTCCCTCCAGCAGTGATCGGCCAGAGACAGGATCCAGGCCACTTGCCCCAATCCACCGTGCTCCCCGCAACACTAACAATGCATCTCTTCCTTCTCGTTATCTTTCATCAATATGGCTTTTGATGCCAGCTGGGTGGTGACTTCCTTGTGTGTAGAGGATCTTTACCTCATATGTCTTTGATTCCTTACAGCACTCATAGGGTTGAATTGTAGGTGACACAGGGCCTACCTTAAATGGTGTCCCTTCCCTTTCTGTCCCACTCCCCTCCCTTCAGGGTCCCTTCTCCCCTCAGGGGCTTCTTTAAGGTTGAAGCTGCTGAGAACCTTTGCCCACTGGGGTCCAGTGTCCTAGGGGGCATCCCTGACTCCATTCCAGGAGGATGATGGCAGTGCTCCCATTCCTTAGAATAGAGTCCTGTCTGACAAAGAATCCTAGTGAATTCTATGGCTAAAATATCCCCTGTCCAGCAGCAGAGCGGGGATGGGAAGAAAAAATACCTTCATTCTGCTACATGTGTTTTTTAAAACAAAAATTACAAGAGTCAAACATCATGTTTTGCAAAGAATTTTTTCCCCACAAGTGAATATGGCATGAATATTTTCTCCATTTCATTAAATACAGGATCAGAGCATTTCTAACCTGTAAAGAGCTCTTTGAGGACCATCTAGCTAAGGTCACTCATGTTACAGATAAAGAAACTGAGGACTAGAGAGGTCAGAAGCTTTCGCAAGGACATAACCCATCGTCCTGACTCTCAATACGGTGCTCCTTACACAACACCAGTTCATCTGGTGAGGAAGCTGAGAGGAAATCAAGGTCAAGTGTACCTTTAGGAGGTTTGGGAATGTGCTTCCTTTCAGCCAAGGACAGGTGGGACCTCGATCTGCCCCAAAGGAGGATGGGTAAAGGATGCTGACTCTCCATCGAGAACCATACCAGAGACCCTCAGCCTCTCCAGGAGCCTGGGCTCTTCTCAGAGGAGTGCTGTCCTAGGTACTGAGAGCCATGACGCCTGCTAACCAATGCTTCACAACTCACTGAAATGGCAGGAGATACCTCAATGGGATGCCATCCCCAAGGGCCTATTTCACTGCTACTTCCTAAGTTTGCTGGATTTATCCTAGATATGTGTCTTGGAAAAAACACAAACAAACAAACAAAAAACCTCAAAGCTCCTTTAAAAGAGAGCTACATGAATTCCTTCACCTTGCACCAGAGTTTAGGATAAGGTTGGTAGTTAGGACGCAAAGTCATGCCAAAAGGGCTGCCCATGGCACCACTCTCCAAACAATTTAGGGTTTACTTCTGTCTTTGTTTTCTTCTTCTTCTTTTTTTTTTTTTTTTTTGAGATGGAGTCTTGCTCTGTTGCCCAGGCTGGAGTACAGTGGCGTGATCTTGGCTCACTGCAACCTCCCCGTCCTGGGTTCAAGCAATTGTCTGCCTCAGCCTCCCAAGTAGCTGGGATTAGAGGCACCTGCCATCACGCCCGGCTTTTTTTTTTTTTTTTTCTTTTTTCTGTATTTTTAGTAAAGACAGGGTTTCACCATCTTGGCCAGGCTGGTCTTGAACTCCTGACCTCGTGATTCACCTGCCTCAGCCTCCCAAAGTGCTGGGATTACAGGTGTGAGTCACCATGCCCAGCCACTTTGTTTTCTTGATCAAAAGCAGTATAATGTAGAGTTTAAGAGCACAGACCCTGGAGTCGAGCTGCTTGGATTCAAGTCCAGCCCCACCGCTTACTAGCTGTGTAAGCTCAGCCAGATTATTTGACCTCAGTTTCTTCACCTATAAAATGGGGACAATTATAAATAGTGCCTACCTCTTGGGGTTGTTTTGAGGACTGAATCAGTTAATGCATGTGGAACCCTAAAAATAGTGCTTGACCATAAAATTGCTGGATAAATGATCATTAAAGGGGAAAATGACATGCTAAGCATGTCATTTGTAGCTCAGTGCCACTATTTGTTTATTTATATATTTACTTATTTAATTTATTTATTTTTCCTCCCCTCTTCCTCTCCCCCTTCCATCTCTCTCACTCACTCAATCTCTCTCCCAACTTCTTGATAGACCTGGTTAGAGGATAATTGTTTTATGTGACAAGCAGCTTGTACTGTGGGTGGAGGAATATCAGTCCTACGGTTTTCTTGTTGTCCTTTTTTATTGTGATGTTAATATTATTGTCAGTCCACTGTGGATTTATTTATTTACTTACTTCTTTCTGCAGTAGTCTTTTTAATCCTCTTATCCATTTTGTGAGAGTTATCCAATCTAACTCCGTCACAGAGATTGGCAAACTCTCTGCAAAGAGCTAGATAGTAAATATTTTCATCTTGGCAGGCCATATGGTCTCTGTACCAACTACTCTTCTCTGCCATTGTACTATGAATGCAGCCTATGGCAAAATGAATGTGTGGCTGTGTTCCAATAAAACTTTATTTACGAAAATAGGTGGCAGGGCATAGTTTGTTGACCCCTGACATAGATAAACAGATCCATAAATCCACTTTGCTCATGAAAATTGCAATAGGGAACAGTGTTCCAGATGAAGAAGGGGCAAAGCCTGCAGGGAAAAGAGCTTGACGTGCGCAGATGCATGGCAGGGCCAGGGCTGACTCTGACTGCAGCTCAGCCAGTGAGACTCAAACTGCCTTCCAGCGGAGGCTCTGGGCATGGAAGAACCCTTTCTAATAAGGAGTCAGAAATATGAGAGCACTGGAAAGAGTAGGAAGCGACCCTGTTGGATGTCTGGAGGCTGGGCAAGCCTCCTCACTTCCACAGGGTGACCGTGATAGTGTCGTGGATGAGGGATTAGAGTTTCCAGATATAGGTGATGGTGGGAACTGTGGCTACAGCCAGGCCAGGGGCTGGCAGGGTGAGCAGCAGGGGGATGGGTCAGAAGTTCAAGTGAGTCTCTCTGGGGTCCCCATGAATAAGGACAGGCCTGGAGGGCAGAGCTCTGGCAGTTTCACTGAGAAGTACAGAGTCCCAGAGCACTGTTTTGTTTCTCGATTGCTAGAAATCCTAGCAACTCCCTTCCCCAGCTGTACTCAAATCCACTGGCCTGGGGGAGTGCAGGTTAGATCAGAACAAAAGGGATTCAGGAAGGGGAGGAAGCAGGACCTCTGGGCCAACAGGAACGTCAGCCCAGAGCTCATCATTGTGTGGGCACCAAAAGGTGATCACACTGGGCGTGGAGCCGATTCTCCTTTTGTGACTGCTTGTGCCTGTGTCTCACTCTTGTCCCACTGTGCTCTGGCTCTGTCAGTGAGTGGTGTGTAGTGGACTGGAAAACTCTTCTGAGTGAAACGCAGCGGGACAATCTCTCTTGGTGCTTCTGGGCATTGTGAAGGAAATGAACTTTCCTAACCATGACTTCAAACAGATCCAACTCCTGCACATCATGCTCGCTTCTTCTCTCCAAACCCCGTGTATTAGTCTACTTGGATTCTCACAACAAAATACCATAGACCAGGTGAATTAAAAACGAAATTTATTTTCTCACAGTCCTGTCTCCGCGCCTAAGGACCACCTCATCCAAGAATCAGCTGAAGTCCAGATCAAGGTGTGGGCAGGGCTGGTTTCTCCCAAGGCCTTTCTTCTTGGCTTGTAGATGGCTGTCTTCTCCTTGTGTCCTTACAGGGTCTCCTCTGTGCATGTCTGGGTCCTAATCTCTTCTTCTCAGATCCCCATGAATAAGGACAGGCCTGGAGGGCAGGGCTCTGGCAATTTCCCTAAGAGATACAGAGTCCCAGAGTTCTGTTTGGTTTCTAGGTTGTGACCCCATTCCCCGATTGTACCCAAACCCATTGTCTCCTCAGATGAAATTAGTCCCACCCCAGTGAGCTCACTTAACCTTAATTACCTCTTTAAAGACCATATCTCCAAATATGGTCACCTTCTTCAGTACTGGGGGTTAGGACTTCAGCGTGTGAATTCTGTAGGATGCAATTCAACCTGGAACACCCCACATCCAATCTGTGAACGAATCCTGGCAGCTCCACCTTCACAACATATCAGGAATCCAGCCACCTCTCCCCACCTTCCCTACTGTCTTCCTGGTCCAAGCCATTGCTGACTGCCATCTGCACCAACCGCACTTGCCTCCTAGCAGCCAATGGTGCCCCTGAATTCCCTTCTCCAGGTAAGAGCCAGACGGTCATTTTATTTCATTTCATCTATTTTTTATTTCTATTTTTATTTTTAATTTTAATTTTTTTTTTTTTGAGATGGAGTGTCACTCTGTCACCCAGGCTGGAGTGCAGTGGCACGATCTCAGCTCACTGCCTCCCAGGTTCAAGCAATTCTCCTGCCTCAGCCTCCCAAGTAGCTGGGATTATAGGCGCCTGCCACCAGGCCTGGCTAATTTTTGTATTTTTAGTAGAGACAGGGTTTCACCATGTTGGCCAAGCTGGTCACAAACTCCTGACCTCAGGCGATCCACCTGCCTCAGAGTCCCAAAGTGCTGGGATTACAGGCATGAGCCACCGTGCCCGGCCTATTTTTAAATAATTTATAAGATGGAGGTCTCACTGTGTTGCCCAGGTGGGGGTGCAGCGGCTATTCACTGCACTCTTTCATTATCATTGTGCACTGTGGCCTCCAATTCCTGGGCTCAAGAGATCCTCCCGTCTCAGCCTCCCAGATAGCTGGGACTACAAGTGCATGCCACCAAGCCCAGCCAGGTGGTCATCTTAAAACACAAATCTGATCATGTCACCCCTCTGCCCAGTGGATTCTCTCCAGCGGCTTCTCACCTTATTTGGAATAAAAGCCAAAATCCTTACTGGCAACTACAAGGCCATACGTGATGTCTCCTGTGACTTTCCTTCTCCAACACTCTCCCCCTCCCTCACGTAGCTCCAGCCATGCTGGCCTTCTTGCATTCCACACACACACTGCGCCCCCCCTTCTGTTCCCTCTGCCTGGGACACCATTAGCATCTCCTCCTGACTCCCCTTCTTCTTCCTGGATTCTGCCCAGTGCCTCCTTATCAGAAGCCCTTCCCTGATGACGCTACATAGAGTAACATCCCAGCCCTCTCTCCATCTCTGGGATCCACCCTTCCTCGCACTTAGGACCAGCTGACCTGCATGTCTGCATTGCACTTGGTAGTTATCATCTGTCTCCCTACTAGAAATTAAGTTCCACAAAAGTGGGGGCTTTGTCATGTTCTGTGCTGTTCTCCCAGATACAGAGAGGATATTAGAGGATATTTGTTGATTGCATAAATGAGTAATATCTAGAATGAGAAATCTAAGGAATTAAAAAGTAAGGGAAAGGCCAGCTTTCAGACAAAGAACAGTGGGTATATTTCCTACGATTCATAAGCTTAACTGATTTTTTTAGCACTCATGGCCAGGGTGTTATTTACAGCCTTACATTGTCAGTCTACTGCTGTGTTATATTTTAACCTACGTCAAAGCAAAATTCCTTGAGAACGTGGACCATAATTTTTCCCTTATACATAGTCCTAGCTCAAGGGAAACAACCACCAAGTCCAGTTAGCAGCATCTGCCACGGATGCAGGGGGAGGGTGTGGAGGCATCTCCCCATGTCTCTGCTGACCTAATGCAACAGGAAGAACCTAAGGACACAGGAGGAGTCCTATGCCCCGGTTCAAGTCCTAGGACCACCACTTACTAGTCATGTGAGTAGTAATTATTTCTCAGAGTCTCATTTTCTCATTTGTATAAATGAAGATTATAATATTTTACCCAAAAGGGTTATTGTGAGGATTCAAGAGAAAGCAGATAAAGTACCAAGCACACACCTGGCACAAAGCAAGACTCTCAGTGAATGCCACTGTGATTCCCCTTGCCAAACCACACAGGCTACGGTAGTTAGAAAGCACCCACTGGTAAAAAGAAACTCATAAAGTTGCCAACAGAAGAGCCAAGTTCATGAAGAGACATGAGTGGTTGATAAGAGACGCGCAGTTTTCTGGGTCAGGAGAGCAGCTGATATATGATCCAGGGTATCCGGTATGCCCAAGTGAGCGATCTGGGGACTGTAGCGGGCTCTGATGTCTGTGTTTTGTCAGAGAGTGCAGGCTATTCTCCCTGAAATCCCTTGAGGGAATATATTTGAAAGCTATAAAACTGTACTGTGTGGTATACGGTGAGTATCTCCTGGCTTCCTCCTGTTTCTGGAGTCTTTCTTTGCTGCGCAGAGGAGACCTCATCCATGGGAAATTTCTGTCCTCAACGGTAGCCCACTTGCTCCTTGGGACTTTTTGGACATTTTCCTTTGTTCTTGAGTTTCTGACCCCTTCTCATCCCAGGAGGTTCTCACCCCACTGACTCTGCTTCCTCTTCTCATAGCAGACCCTGCAGTCACAGTTGTGCAATATTTCCCTGCTTGTTGCAAGCACCATCTCTCTGCTAATATTGTAAGAGTTAGGCAAATGACAAGCCTGGGAAAAGGCAGAAGGGGCACGCTCTGCTCTTCTGTTAACAGTAGCACGCTACTTCAAGGATGCAAGTCATAGAGAAGGGGAGCTAGGAGATTCAGAGACAACACCATGCAAACCCAGCGGGTACCCTTCCCAGGCTATTCTGAGAGCTACCAGCCCCCAACCTCTCCCACAGCTTCTGCCCTCTGAGAAGCAGCATGGCCCCGTGGCCCCAGGACCTCACTCATCTCCCGCTCCCCCATCCTCTGCCCTGTCCTGGAAAGTGGGCACTAAAGGGACATATTAAAACTGAAAAGAGACAAGGAGGTGCTTTCTCCCAGGAAGCAACGTGCTGCTCCATCTCCCACCCCACCTGCCCTCAGCGTCTCTTTAGCTAGGCCTACTTGGCTGAGAGCAGCCCCATGGGTATGAATGGTCTAGGTGCCTGCTTCTGGAAGCATGTTTGGAAGGAAGCAGGGAGGGTACTGAAAGGTAAAGCAGGAGAACTGGAAGATTGTATTCCCAAGTGTTTTCCTCGAAGACACTTTTTAACTTTCTCCGTTTCTTCTTCTCACTTACTTCACCATTGCCATTGACATGGGCTCTGTACACCAAGAAGCTGAAAGAGAGGAATCCAGGAGAGCCACAGAAAGGACAAGGGAAACGAGTGCAGGGGGCATGGATGCACATCCACTGACCATGTAAAAGCCAGGCCAGAAGCTAGGCCCTCAGATATGTTAGGTTTTCTCAGTGCCTTTCAGAGCTGTATTGGAGCCTGAAAAAAAAAAAAAAAAAAAAAGATTGAGAGAAAACATTGGCAATACTAATCCTGTTTGTTGTTGTTGTTGTCGTTGTTATTGGTTTGTTTGTTTGTGTTTTCAGACAGAACCTCTCTCTGTCGCCCAGGCTGGAGTGCAATGGCGTGATCTCAGCTCACTGCAACCTCCACCTCCCGGGTTCAAGCAATTCTCCTGCCTCAGCCTCGCAAGTAGCTAGGACTACAGGCATGCATCACCACGCCCAGCTAATTTTTATATTTTTAGTAGAGACGGGGTTTCACCATGTTGGCCAGGCTGGTCTCGAACTCCTGACCCTAGGCGATCCACCTGCCTCAGCCTCCCAAAGTGCTGGGATTACAGGCGTGAGCCACCATGCCCAGCCACTAATCCTGTTTTTAAACTTTGGTATTTTTATTTATAATTAAATATTTTGCATTAATTTTGATGTTTAGAAATATTGTATTAAGGCCAAGCATGGTGGCTTACACTTGTAATCCCAACACTTTGAGAGGTCCAGGTGGGAGGATCACTTGAGGCCAGGACTTCAAGACTAGCCTGGGCAACAAAATTAGACCCCCATCTCTACCAAAAAAAAAAAAAAGTTATTTTATATTAGCCAGGCATGGTAACTTGTGCCTGCAGTGCCCCCTACATGGGGTAGGCTGAGGCGGGAGGATCACTTGAGCCCAGGAGTTTAAAGCTATAGTAAGCTATGATTACACCACTGCACTCTGGTCTGGGTGACAGATAGAGATCCTGTCTCAAAAAAAATTATCTATATTCATTACTAATATTTTTGGCTCCCCCTTAAATGTGCACTGGAAGCAAGTGCCTCTCCTGCCTCTCTCTGGTCCTGGCCCTGATGAGATTTAACCCAGCTGATGGAACTGGTCAATTCACCTGGTTGATGATTTTTTTCAGAAAGAAAGAGTGAAAGCTCTAAAAATAATCTTTAAAAATCAAAGTCTATTTTTATAAATGTGCAATTCTACTAAAATAATTAAGAAAAGAGTGAAATTCTCAGCCACAAAAAGAAACCAAATTTAGACACAATTCAAATCCTTTATCTTCTGACAAAGCCAAGGTACTTCACCTTCTCAGCCACCAGGTGTCTCTGTAAACTCCCTGCAGGCCTCTGCACAGGGCACTGCAGATAACGTCATCTGTGAAATCTGCTGTTTTTAACCAGCTCTAAAGAGACAGCACATACAAAGAAAAAAAAAACAGTTTGGGCTGGGCGCGGTGGCTCACGCTTGTAATCCCAGCACTTTGGGAGGCCGAGGCGGGCGGATCACGAGGTCAGGAGATCGAGACCACGGTGAAACCCCGTCTCTACTAAAAATACAAAAAATTTGCCGGGCGTGGTGGCGGGCGCCTGTAGTCCCAGCTACTCGGAGAGGCTGAGGCAGGAGAATGGCGTGAACCCGGGAGCCGGAGCTTGCAGTGAGGCGAGACTGCGCCACTGCACTCCAGCCTGGGCAACAGAGCAAGACTCCGTCTCAAAAAAAAAAAAAAAAAAAGGAAAAAAAAAACAGTTTGAAATGTAACAGCTTCAAATACCAAATTTACAGTGATCCTCCCATTTATCCAGGATTTCTGGCTAATAGCCAAGTGCTCATGATAAAATCTATTAACAGATTTAAGCTAAGAAATAGATTATTAGAGTCAAGTTGTCCTAATCAATACACTTTCTAGAATGTTCCTGCTTATTTTTTTTATTTTATTTTATTTTTCTTTTGAGACGGAGTCTCGCTCTGTCACCCAGGCTGGAGTGCAGTGGCGCAATCTCGGCTCACTGCAACCTCCACCTTCTGGGTTCAAGCAATTCTCCTGCTTCAGCCTCCCGAGTAGCCGGGACTGCAGGCACGCACTACCACGCCGGGCTAATTTTTTTATTTTTTTGTATTTTTAGTAGAGACAAGGTTTCACCATGTTGGCCAGGCTGGTTTTGAACTCCTGACCTCAAGTGATCCATCCGCCTTGGCCTCCCAAAGTGCTGGGATTACAGGCGTGAGCCACCGTGCCCAGCCTAGGGTAGGGAATTTTGAAAACAATATTTAAACCATTTGTTTATGTTTTAAAAAAATCAATTCGTGAAGCGCTACGGGGGGCCCAGAAAACAAAGTAGTGGGAAGGTTGTGCTATTCTTTCAAAGTAAGTTTACCTTGTCTTCCTTTCCCTTCACATCCTCACCTCACCCCTCAGAAGAAAATGTAACACTTCAGTGAACAGACCATTTCCTCTGAGTTTAACTTTTTTGTGAGTTAATTCTGCAAATAAGCACTTGGTTCAACACCGTGGGGGACCATCGATCCTTCCTCCAAAGGTCCGGGAAAATGACTCTTGGGAGAGACCTGTGTGATGAGACTCCATGAGCTTCTCTAGCTCGTCTCAGATAGCATTTGTTCTTCATTTTAAAATTGCTGCTCATAACAATCACAGTAGGAACATGGCTAATGTTCACAATGGAGTGCTCACTACTTATTTTAGTACAGTCATTTCTCTGGGTTTCCACGGCAGGAAAACTCCAGCTTTTCTCTTAACTTCCTAGGCAATTCCTCCTCATCTGCTTCTTCCCTCAATGTTGCATTTCTCAGGATTCTGTCCCAAGCCTTCTTCTCTTGGTTAAGGTAGAAGAAAATCTTAGCAGTTATAATGAAACCTCAAACTATAAGAAAAGAGGGAGTAATAGTGGGTTCCATGATGCCAAATTAGTTGCATGTCCTGAAGAGGATTGCCAGCCACAGGCTCCATCCCTTATATCTAGGTAGCTGCGTCCTTTCTATGAGTCATCTAGGCTTTAAATGGCCATCAGATCACAGGGGATTTTGTTCAAATGCAGATTCTGAGTCAGCAGGCCTGACTGAGGCTGAGATTCTGCATCCCACGTGATATAGATGCTGCTGGCCCATGGACCACACTTTGAGTAGCAAGGTTTAGATGATCATATAATTCTAATGAGATACTGATAAAACATACCTAAATTATCAATCACACCAACAGACCAAATCAATATATAATAATGGCTGAACTGGGATAGGGAAGCTGATTTTGAAAAATTTAAAGAATACATGCTTCTGGTTTCCAAAACTCAAAATCTATTCGAAGAGAAAAGGGACCTAAAAGTTCCATGACATGAGAAACAAGATTCTGTTTTTTCAAAGGGCCCAACCTAAAGATTGATTGTGGCTGGGCACGATGGCTCACGCCTGTAATCCCAGCACTTTGGGAGGCCGAGGCGGGCAGATCACCTGAGGTCAGGAGTTCGAGACCAGCCTCAACATGGAGAAACCCTGTCTCTACTAAAAATACAAATTTAGCCAGGCGTGGTGGTGCATGCCCGTAATCCCAGCTACTTGGGAGGCTGAGGCAGGAGAATTGTTTGAACCCGGGAGGCAGAGGTTGCGATGAGCCGAGATCGCGCCATTGCACTCTAGCTTGGGCAACAAGAGCGAAACTCTGTCTCAAAAAAAAAAAAAAAAGATTTTGCAGATTTGAACGACTAGGTCCAGTACCAAGAATCAATTCTTTCGTAACTCAGCATCTGCAACTTAAGCCAGTCTGAATTTGGGAGGAGGGGGAGAGGTAGAAGGATGATCATATTATTTTTGTAATCCTAAACTGATATAGAAATAGGAAACCCAGAAAAGTATAAAATAAAATGAGAATTAAATATATGCATATTTATCATCAATGTAGATGACGAACAATCTTAAATCCATGATATTAGCAATTTCAAAAATCAATGATGGGCCGGGTACGGTGGCTTATGCCTGTAATCCCAGCACTTTGGGAGGCCTAGGTGAGCAGATCATCTGAGGTCAGGAGTTCGAGACCAGCCTGGCCAACATGGTGAAACCCCATATTTACTAAAAATACAAAAAATTAGCTGGGTTTGGTGGCGCACACCTGTAATCCCAGTCACTCGGGAAGCTGAGACAGGAGAATCACCTGAACCCAGGAAGTGGAGGTTGCAGTGAGCTGAGATCACACCACTGCACTCTAGCCTGGGCTACAGAGCAAGACTCCATCTCCAAAAAAAACAAACAAATCCAAAAACAAATAACAAAATCAATGATGGGCCGAGTGCAGTGACTCACGCCTGTAATTCTGGCACTTTATGAGGCTGAGGCAGGCAGATAGCTTGAGGCCAGAAGTTTCAGACCAGCCTGGCCAACATGGTGAAACCCCGTCTCTACTAAAAAATACAAAATTAACTGGGCGTGGTGGCGCACACCAGTATTCCCAGCTACTTGGAGCCTGAGGCAGGAGAATCGCTTAAACCCAGGAGGCAGAGGCTGCAGTGAGCCAAGATTGCCCCACTGCACTCCAGCCTGGGCAACAGAGCAAGAATCTGTCTGAAAAAAAAAAAAAAAGCAATGTTATGTCATAATTTCTGTAATCTTTGTGATAACTAGTATGTTTTGCCAGTTTTTAAAGGCTTTTAATGTATTTAAGATCCAATGGATTTGTGTTGTGATTTTAATTAAGCAAAAAAACAAAAAAAGAACTTAATTTAGGCATGCAATTAACACTTAAATGTTTGGGAAAAAATATTTTCTTAAAAGCATAAGTTTTACTTTATTAGTTAGAAATATACTACATACATAGAGAAATGCTGACTGTTGACTAAAAGAATGCTAATTGCTTCACAAATTTATGAGAAGGTCTTGCTGACCTTGTAGCATATCAAATGTGTCAAGTTCCTGCCAACGCAAGATTTCTGCAGTTCCTTTCTCCTAGAATGTGCTTCTCCAACCTTTGCTTGCCTATTTGTGTGTCTGTGTGCTTAATGACTCTTTTATATTGGAGTGTGAATTCCGTGACCATGGAAACAATTTACCATGGTAATCTTTATACCCCTGCAAAGGTTGCTGGTATTATCCCATTTACAGAAGGCAGTCTTGGAGAGTTTTAAGTGGCATATCCAAGTTGCGGTGCTGGGATAGAACCAAGCTCTCTCTTACTTGTGAGTCCATGAACATCACTGTGACACTGAGTTCAATAAACAGTGATCACTGATTGAATGTTGCTCAGGTCATCTGCTGTGTTCTGCAAACGCAAAGTCACAGAATTATGGGACCTTCCAGAGCTCTCCTTGAAAAGAACATTTGGGACAAAACTTTAAACACTACTCCCTTGAGGAGCCAATCATAGAGAACACAATGAAAATATACACCTACCATTTAGGCCTTAATATAAATTATGCCCCTTGCTCTTTACAAAAATCCTTGGACTGATAAGAAAATGAAGTCTGTGCAAAGTGATATTTCCTAGCTTTTTGCATGGAAAGGCAGCATAGCATAGTTAGGAGTAGTGAAGAGTCCCTGAAAGGATTCTGGGTTCAGGCTGTCTGGGTTCAGATCTTCGAACTGCCACATTTTAGCTGGTGGCCTGGGGAAAGTTGTTTAAACTCTCTGCGTTCAGTTTACTCATCTCTAAAGGGGGCAGAACAAAGGCTCTACCATGAGGCTGTTCTGAGGATTGAATGAGGCGATACACATAAAAAGCTACAACATTGGCGACATCTCTAAAAGTAGATAGCAAACATTTGCTTCATGTCTGATACTCTATGACAGGCGCTCAACTCATACTTGAACCCATGACATTAGACTTGCGTTTCTTTTCCACCTGATCAGACTGTACTTCCCCATCCATTTTGGCTAGAACGTGCTAACATTTTTGCCCTGCAGGCACGATCTGCCCTCTGCGTAGCTCTCTTCCTCGTTTCCATGGCTGCATTTCTTTTTCCTGCGTAATAGAAAACCCCAACTGCAGAGGCAGGTTTATTTATAGCTGAAAAATTAGTGTTATTTAGCTTGAGCTTTTCTGCAACCATCAGTCCATTACTGTAAGCGCATCCACATTTACACTGCAACATCCTTCTGTTTTCCCAGTGCCCTGTAATTCTTAATTAGCTACTCAAAACAATGTTTATTGAATGTCTATAGAGAGAGAAACCTGATCCAGCCTTTTTACATCCGAAACCAGTATCTACCCAGAGCTCAGACTCTCACATACCAACCACTTCCTAGACAACTCTGCTTGGAGATTCCATAGCATTTCAGATGTGGCCAAAGTGGAACTCACTGTCTTCCCCTGGCCTGCCATGGGTTCCTGGTTTTGATGAAGGAAGCCACCATTTCCCAGTCCCTCATGCCAGATACTAGGAGTTGTCCCAGATTCCCGTCACATACTACTACATCCCATCCGCCACCAGGCTCCATCAATCCTGTCTGCTAAAGCCACGCCATCCCTCTCATCACCCCAACCCCCTACAAAGTAGTATTTCCTGGACTATTGAAAACCATCTTGGGGCTGGTCCTTCTTCCTTCAGTCTCCTTTTCCTCTAGTCCCCACTCACATTGCTGTTACTTCGATGTTTTGGAGTCTGACCATATTACACTCCCCTGCCTGTCTGAACTCCTCCTATGTCCCCCATCACCCACAGGATGAAGGCCCTGCTCTAAATCATGGCATAGGAGACCCTTCACACTCTCTTCCCCACCTTCCTCACCAGATGCATCGCCTGCCATGCCACATAGCTTTTTTTCTTTTTTCTTTTCTTTTTTTTCCTATTTATTTATTTATTTATTTAAGATGGAGTCTGGCTCTGTCGCCCAAGCTGGAGTATAGTGGCACAATCTCAGCTCACTGCAACCTCCGCTTCCCGGGTTCAAGTGATTCCCCTGCCTCATCCTCCTGAGTAGCTGGGATTACAGGCATGCATCACCACACCCGGTTAATTTTTGTATTTTCAGTAGAGACGGTGTTTCCCTATGTTGGCCGGGCTAGTCTCGAGCTCCTGACCTCAGGTGATCTGCCCACCTAGGCCTCCCAAAGTGCTGGGATTACAGGCATGAGCCACTGCACCTGGCCCCCCACGTAGCTCTAATAGCAAGGTGATTTGCTGCACTCTCTCAGGCCTCCATGCTGTTTCCATGTTGTCCCTCAGCCTGGAATAGTTGTCCCCTCCATGCCCAGCCAGTGAACAGCTTCTCTTTCAAGTCTCATCTTGAAAATCACCTAATCTGCCGGGCGCGGTGGCTCATGCCTGTAATCCCAGCACTTTGGGAGGCCGAGGCGGGCGGATCACGAGGTCAGGAGATTGAGACCATCCTGGCTAACACGGTGAAACCCCGTCTCTACTAAAAATACAAAAATTAGCCGGGCGTGGTGGTGGGAGCCTGTAGTCCCAGCTACTCAGGAGGCTGAGGCAGGAGAATGGCGTGAACCCGGGAGGTGGAGCTTGCAGTGAGCTGAGATCGCACCACTGCACTCCAGCCTGGGTGACGGCGAGACTCCGTCTCAAAAAAAAAAAGAAAAAGAAAATCACCTAATCAAGAAAGCCCTTTCCAACCTCCCAGGCAGAATTCTGTGCTTCCTCTCCTATGTTCTTGTGGTTTCTGGTACATAATTCTATCATAGCGCCCATCCCATTACTCAACTGTTTACCTATTGTCTCCCCGGCCAGACTGAGCATCTCTCAGATGCTCCATTTGTCTTGGTATCCCCAGTATTTGATATACACGAGGTGTCCAATAAATGCTCATGAAATACATGATTGTAGTGGTGAGAGCCAGGCCTGACAGAGATCTCTTGATTGGCAGTCACCCTCCTCCCATGCCACACTTCCCCAGGCAGTCTTGGCTGGCCTTCCCTGGGCAGTGACACTTCTGGTGTCCACGGTGAGAGGATGGTGGCAGCTGAGTGTCTTAACCTTACTGTGCACACACCTGTGCCAAGCATGGCTCCCTAGAGGGCAGCCTTAAGAGCAAGGTGAAACAACCCTGGAAGTAAATGCGCCTGGCAGAGAAACTAGCCCCACTGAGACCTAGCTTGTCAGAGTGGATCCCCGTTGCGGAAGGGATGTGCTGTGTTTGGGAGCTGACAGATTCCAGTCAAAATGGAAGGATCTAAATGAATTTAGATTCCACCTTTGACCTAGCCTGGATGCAGTGGCTCATGCCTGTAATCCCAGCAGTTTGGGAGGCCGAGGCAGGCAGATCACTTGAGATCAGGAGTTCGAGACCAGCCTGGCCAACATGGCAAAACCCCACTTCTACTAAAAATATAAAAATTAGCCGGGCATGGTGGCAGGCGCCTGTAATCCCAGATTCTTGGGAGGCTGAGGCAGGAGAATCACTTGAACCCGGGAGGTGGAGGTTGCAGTGAGCCGAGATCGCACCACTGCACTCCAGCCTGGGCGACAGAGGGAGACTCTGTCTCGAAAAAAAAAAAAAAAGTCTACCTTTGACCTAAATCCAGCGTAGTAATAGCCAAGATGAGTAAGATAAGTATAAGCTCAAGAGTTAAGCTTCTGGAGAAAAGAGAACTGTATTTAACTTACCTTAGGTTGTAAGCCCCTCAGCAGAGGGGAGTGGATCACCTTTTTGATGAGAATACATGTTTTAAGATAAATATTAAAACCACTTCCAGCTGGGCATGGTGGCTCATGCCTGTAATCCCAGCACTTTGGGAGGCCAAGGCAGGTGGATCACAAGATCAGGAGTTCGAGATCAGCCTGGCCAATATGGTGAAACCCCGTCTCTACTAAAAATACAAACATCAGCCGGGCACGGTGGCGGGCGCCTGTAGTCCCAGCTACTTGGGAAACTGAGACAGGAGAATCATTTGAACCCGGGAGGCAGAGGTTGCAGTGAGCCAAGATCTGGCCACTGCACTCCAGCCTGGGCGACAGAGCGAGACTCCGTCTCAAACAACACAACACAAAACAAAACAAAAAAACATTTTCTATTTTCCCAGTAGAAACAGGCACTGAGAGGTGAGTTTTGATCAGAATAGTGCTGCAAAATCCACTCATACTGCAAATATTTACTGAATGCTGGGCAGAGAGTTCACAAGAATTAACTACACATCATCTTGTCCTTCAAGGTGATTATGGAATATTTAGAGGAAAAAGACAAATTTCTAAGAAAAGCCGAATAACAATAAAAGTTAAATAAGTAATGCAAGCAAGAAGACTTTTTTTTTTTTGAGAGAAGTCTCGCTCTTGTCCCCCAGGCTGGAGTTCAATGGCACAATCTCGGCTCACTGTACCCTTCATCTCCCGGGTTCAAACGATTCTCCTGCCTCAGCCTCCTAAGTAGCTGGGATTACAGGCACCTGCCACCAGGCCCAGCTAATTTTTTTGTATTTTTAGTAGAGACAGGGTTTCACCATGTTGGCCAAGCTGGTCTCAAACTCCTGACCTCAGGTGATCCAACTGCCTCGGCCTCCCAAAGTGCTGGGATTACAGGTGTGAGCCACCACCACCACGCCTGGCCTTTTTTTTTTTTTTTTTTTTTTGACAGGGTCTTGCTTTGTCGCCCACTGGAGTGTAATGGTGCAAATCTCAGCTCATTGCAACCTCTGCCTCCTGGACTCAAGCGATCCTCCCACCTCAGCCTCCAGAGAGCTGGGACCACAGCCACTGCCACCACATCCAGCTACTTTTTTTTTTTATTATTTTTTAGTGGAGACAGGGATTTCACTATGAGATCCTAAGCTCAAGCGATCTGCCCACATCAGCCTCCCACAGTGCTGGGATTATAGGCATGAGCCACTGCACCCTGCCAACTATTCCTTAAAGGCGTGACTCACTGCCAAATAAGAGGTTTGAACCAGAAGTTCAGAGAAAGGAAAGAAGTTTGCGCCTCCAGGGTGGACCGATCCATAGGAGGCAGAGACCAAAAACGAGGCTCTCACTTGGCGGACTGGACGAGCAAGATGGAGTGCATGGTGGAGGCATGGGGGTGCACCTTGGTAGAAAAGAAGCCTTTGGGATTTGGGACTGGAGTTTATGTTCTGTCATTTATTAGGGAGAGATCTCAGGCATTTTTTAAAAATCTTCTCTGCACAACAGTTTCCTCATGGGTGAAAGGAATAATATTATCTACCCCACTGGGCTCCACATACCATTCAGACCACAAGCATCTGTGGAGTCTACTTATACCAAGCCCTTCTGATAAGCCCTGGAGTACAAGATGAAAAGAGAAGGGCCTGCCCTCAAGAGCTACCAGATAAGGAGGGGCAGTCACTGTGGTCCCTCTCTTCATTTACCTTCCAGGGGTCTGTCTTTTTGTTTGTTTGTTTGTTTGTTTGTTTGTTTTGTAAGATGGAGTCTCGCTCTGTCGCCCAGGCTGGAGTGCAGTGGCACGATCTCGGCTCACTGCAAGCTTCGCCTCCTGGGTTCAAGCAATTCTACTGCCTCAGCCTCCGGAGCAGCTGGGACTGGGACTACAGGCCCCCGCCACCACGCCTGGCTAATTTTTTTTTTTTTTTTTTTGTATTCTTAGTAGAGACAGGGGTCTCACCGTGTTAGCCAGGATGGTCTCCATCTCCTGAGCTCGAGATCTGCCTGCCTCGGCCTCCCAAAGTGCTGGGATTACAGGCGTGAGCCACCGTGCCCGGCCCAGGGGTCTGTCATTTTAAAGCAGCAGTGGTCAGAACCATGAGCCACATACATGGAATGCAGGACCTTGGTTCAGAAGTTTGAAGACAGAACAAGCTCTTCACCATCCACAACGGAAGGTTCCTGCCTTCCTGTCCCACGTTCTGTGAGGAAATGCGTCTGTCCTCTGGAGCTCCTGATTTTCAAGGCTTCTCCCCTGAGCTTTGATGAAGTCTGGGGGAGCCAGCGTCAGAGGCAGCACACCCTAGTCACCTGCGATCGTTACCCAAAGAGCCTGCTGTTGACTTCAAGTCACTTCGTTTTTTTAATTGCAAAAGACAACCACTAGGGGGCCTAGGAGCAAGACGCTGAGCTCCGATTCCATTTATCAGGCAAAATGCCTTTCCTTCTTGCTGAAAAACGCAGTCAAGGTCAACAAAACACACACCGTGGGCTGAGAACAATACCTTCTGCACCTTCTGCACACCCTTAGTGGACAGCGCATCTCTCTTGAGGCTAAAAAATATTCTTAACTCAGCCCATCCTCTACAGCCCATCAGGCTGGGTCAAGCGTTTCTTAGCCCTGATTCCATTTTTCAGTGTTTCCTTCTGATTAAAAGCCCTTTGGCACAGCAGGATTGTCTATAATAATGGCAAATGACTCACATGATGATGAGGCAATCCTTTCGCATCCTGAGCTACAATCCATCTTGTAAAGCCTTGCAACGGCCTGAATTACAGCCCTGGATTCTCAGCAAAGGCACGGAGTGGGGGTTTTTGCTTGATGCTCTCTCCCCTCTCAGTTTCCCACACCTTATGCAGAGGCTTGAATGTCTAATGTACTGTACGTACCTATAGCAATCCTCATGAAATCAATCACTCATTTAGAAAAAAAAAAAGCAAGCAAGAAAAAGGAAGAAAGAAAGAAAAGAAAAGAAAAGATGGAGGAAGAAAGAAAGAAAGAAAAAAAATGATCAGGCCCCTAGGGGCCTCTGAGGTCACAGTAACTCAAGTCCCCATGACCAAAACTGGGTGGCAAAGCTTGTTTTTCCTTAGCAGGAGTCTGCTTTTGCAAAGGTTCGTCTCTTACATTTTCTTTGAGACACTCACGCACACTCCAGCAACAATGGAAATGAACATAATTTCCCAAGCAGGTTGCCTAGAAACCACTCCTGTGTTTCTGAAACTAATTTAAACATGAAAATTCAGCTCCTGACTCATGCCAGGAATGCACGTCATAATTTTCTCAGTATTTTACTTTCTTTTTCTCTCACATTACAAAATAATGCATGCTTATTGCAGAAAAAAGTGAAAAGAATATGAAAATATAGAGGTTCAGAAAGTAAAGAATCTCCTTAATCTCACTATCAGAGGCAACTTCTGTTGTCATTTGGGAATATTTTCTTCTAGGCCTTTTATTTTTCTATGTATTTTTAACATCATGGAGATTAACACCGATTTTACATTGAGATTAATACTGAATTTAATTAGCATATTGTCAGCATTTCTCCATCTGGTGAAATTTTCAGAAACTTGATTTTTAAAAGACTGCATTATATTACAGTTCATTTTCCCAATATTAACCATTCTCTAAATGCTAGATGTTTAGGTTATTTCTAATTTTTCACCATTATAATGTCGGAATTATCAACTTAGTACAAAATAGTTATTATATCTTCATTTCTTCAGGATAACATCATAAAAGGAGTTTCAAAGAGGATAAACATTTTAAAACTTTTTTAATATTGAACTAATATATGTTTACGTTTTTTTAATTAAACAGTACATTAAAAACAAATTTCCTTCTCCACTCTCTACAGGTAACCCCTGTTGCTGTGAATACAGAGCACGTGTATCACTTGAACCCAGGAGGCGGAGGTTGGAGTGAGCAGCGATCGTGCCACTGCACTCCAGCCTAGGCAACAGAGAGAGACTCTATATTTAAAAAAAAAAAAAATTGATATAGTAATTTTATCTAGCCTACCATCTGTTTTCTCATTTTCTAGTTGACCCAATGATGTCCTATATATCATTCTTTCCCTTTTAGTATAGAATACAGTCTAAGATCAAGGTTACATATTGTATTTAGCTGCCACAACTGTTGTCTACGTTAATTTGGAAGATTTAACACTGCCTTTCTTTGTCTTTTACAATGCTATCATTTTTGGAGAATACTAGTCCCCTCTTTTCTATTTTTAAATAGAATTTTCTCATTTGGGGATTTTTGATGTTTCCCATTATTAAATTCAGGTTATGCATTCCTGGACAGAGCATTAAATAAGTGATACTGTGTCCTTTTTGGAGCATCACATCTGGAGGCACACAAGGTCCATCTTCCCCTTATTGGTGACATAAATTTTGGTCACCCAATCAACGTGTTGTTTGACTTCTCCACTGCAGAATTACTATTTTTTCTCTTGTCACCAATAAGCAATCTGTGAATAGGTACTTTAAAAATCATGCAAATATCCTGCTCCTCATCAGAATTTCCACTTAAATTTAGCAACTATTAATGATCCTTGCCTGAGCCAGTTTTCACTTGGATGGTGGCAAATGATGATTTTCTAACTCCAGCTCACCCTGCACATTTACCTGTTAGCACTTTGCAGCATTCTACTGTAAGCAAGATCCTCCCACCTCCTCCTTATCTGTTATCAGTATGCACATGTAGATTTCCATTTTTCTTCCCCCACCCCCTTTTTTTTTTGAGACAGAGTCTCCCTCTGTCACCTAGGCTGGAGTGCAGTAGCACAATCACAGCTCACTGCAGCCTTGACCTCCCAGGCTCAAGTGATCCTCCCACCTCAGCCCCCCAAGTAGCTGGGACTACAAGCATGCACCACAACACCTGGCTAATTTCTTACACTTTTTGTAGAGATGGGGTCTAGTGATATAGCCCAGGAGGGGATTACTGTTTTTCAATAGTTCACATCCCACTGCTGTCCTTAATTCCTTTGGTGCTCAAATTGTGTCCGATTTGGCCAGGGGTAGCCCCTTCACACGGGCTCTTGTGTCCTTGCTTTAAAATCAGATCACGTAACTTTCTGGATCCCTTCTCCTTTGATTCAGGCTTGGTCTGCCTGAAGCTGAAAGTCATCCTAGGAAGAGGGAAGATGGTACCCCAGATGCTGCAACCGGGCATAGCTGTCCTCCTTCTCACGAGGCCAGTCTTCGGGGAGTCTCTGTCAAAACAAGGCTCAGCTTGGGATGGAGACGTGCCACCCAGTGCCCCATTTCCTAGTTGGATGTTTGATTTGTCCTCTTCCTGCCACCACCCTGCTTAGCCACTGTATCACACAGAGCTAGAAAAGTCACATCTTGTAACCATGGTGACCAACTAGCACACAGGTTCGCTCTCTGGCCGCAAGAAGCAGACAAGGTAGCTTTTCTGTTTGCAGTTTCGCTCTTTATTCAGGCCCACATGCTAGGGTTTGCTGGCTATCTGTAAGGAATTGAGCAATTGCAAGTTATGTTTTTCTTTCTTGGGTGTGGTTGGGGGTGTTTTTTCAAACATAGCGTGTCTTAGCAACTGAAAGGAACTGTAAGAGGGCTCCTTTGGTTTGTGGATAATCCAGGTGCCTTTGGGATCCCCATTTCCTCGAGATTAGTGTGCTCACAGCTGATACCCTCTTTATCAACTGGCTCCATATGCTTCCTGTGCCTGCAGTTTGAGATGGGCAAAGGCAGCCACTACTGCTCGGTATGAACAGAGACTTCACAACGGCGAGGGTCTTTGTCGGTCCCTTCAGACCTTCTGCTTCCAAAGCTCTATAGGAACATAAAGTGGATCTCCCAGCCAAAGACTCCACTTCCAGCCAAAAGGAAGGGGTTCTGCAAGGTTAAAAGGATAACTGGGGGCCAGAAATTGTTTATCTATATTCTTTTTTTTTTTTTTTTTGCGATGGAGTTTCACTCTTGTTGCCCAGGCTGGAGTGCAGTGGCGCAATCTCAGCTCACTGCAACCTCCAGATTTAAGCAATTCTCCTGCCCCAGCCTCCCGAGTAGCTGGGACTACAGGTGTCCGCCACCACGCCCTCCTAATTTTTTTGTATTTTTAGTAGAGATGGGGTTTCACCGCATTAGCCAGGATGGTCTCTATCTCTTGACCTCGTAATCCGCCCCTGCCCGGCCTCCCAAAGTGCTGGGATTACAGGCGCGAGTCACCTCGCCACCTCGCCCAGCCGGTTATGTATATTCTTAATTATCCACAACATTTAATGTTCACGATTGAAAGGAAAAAAAAATACATTCATTGTCTATTTAACTGCCTGATGCCATGACAGAAGTATATACAGTCATCATTGTAGAGCAGGAAGTCACCTCGTTTGAGAGAAACTGAGCTCTGGAATGTTAGGTAACCCTCTCAAGGCCATGACAGTGGCGAGAGGCAGAGCCAGACTACAATCTCCACGTCCCGGCCGAGGCTTAGAGTGTTAGCCCTTGTTCTAGCAGCATTTCCTCAATGGCAGGAGAGAAATGTTAGAGCTTCTTTTTAGTTCTGGGATCTGATCCTTCTCGGGTCTGAACATCTTTCACAACGCCAGCCATCGGCTTATAGAGGAGACTGCTGATTGTCTCCAAAATCCATTCTCTAATTCTTCAGTAATAAAATGTCAGATGTTACCAGGGCCCATGGTTGCTCTGCCTCATTCCCCAGTATACCTGACAGTGAACTCATGTCTGAGAACTGGTCAGCAGGATGTAAGGGAGAGTGGTGAGCACTTGTCTTTCTTTTTTTTTTTTGTATTATTTTATTTATTTTTAACATAGAGTCTCACTTTATTGCTGGGGACTGGAGTATGGTGGTGCCATCTCAGCTCACCGCAACCTCCGTCTTCCAGGTTCAAGTAATTCTCCTGCCTCAGCTTCCTGAGTAGCTGGGACTGCAGGTATGTGTTACCACGCCTGGCTAATTTTTGTATTTTTAGTACAGATGGGGTTTCACTGTGTTGTCCAGGCTGGTCTCGAACTCCTGACCTCTGGTGATCCTCCCACTTTGGCCTCCAAAAGTGCTGAGATTACAGGCATGTGCCACCGCACCTGGCTGGTGAGCACTTTAAAGAACTAGAATGTACCCTTCTCTGGTCCCTTCCTCCTGACCAGTGACTGAAACGCTGAACCAAGCTTGGAGCTGGAGCAGCCATTTTGGGCCACGAGGTAGAAGCCATGTGTTGAAGAGAATGAAACAAGATGGAAGAAACCTGGTGATCAGGGAGCTGCCATAACAGTCTTGGATTGTCTCTGTTTACATGAGAGGTAAATAAATTTTTATTATTTATTTTATTTATTTATTTTTTGAGATGCAGTATCACTCTGTCACCCAGGCTGGAGTGCAGTGGCACGATCTCAGCTCACTACAACCTCCACCTAAGTGATTCACTTGCCTTAGCCTCCCAAGTAGCTGGGACTATGGGTACCTGCCACCAGGCCTGGCTAATTTTTGTATTTTTGGTAGAGACGGGCTTTCACCATGTTGACCAGGCTGGTCTCGAACTCCTGGCCTCAAGTGATCCACCCACCTCGGCCTCCCAAAGTGCTGGGATTGCAGGCATGAGCCATCGCACCCAGCCTTTATTATATCCAGTGGTTTAACAAAAACCACTGACATTTGGGGTTTTCAGTTATAAGTATTATGTATAATAATGCCGTTCGAACACAGAAAGTGAAACTATTTGAAAGTTCCTTGTAGAATTGGCTGGGAAGAAAGGCAATTCATTCCCTTTGAAGGATTTCATTCCCGGGATGTGGCTGCCTGCTTAAAGAACAGGTTCCATTCTGTAGAGGAAGCTGGGAGACAAGGAAAGACCCTCATCTCAAAAATATAGCCACTTCACATCCTGCTGACTTGAGTTTATTTGGTGTGTTAAACTGGTTTCTCTTTTAAAACAAATGTCCCCTTAGTAAGCTACGCTCATTGGTTGTTCACACCTGAGAACCAGAGCATCCTCTGCTGATTAGTAAGGAGTTTGGGGGAACGGGAGTTGCGACTAGGCTGCAGGAGGAAGTGACACTTGGGGGAGGATAGGCCAAGGTTGGTGGGATTGATGGGACTCGGAAAGTCCCTGAAAGCAGGGAAACAAAGAAGTGGGAGAAATGCCAGACAGGGTGGCGCTCAAGCTCTAAATCGCGCTGGCTCGGCTTTGACTTGCTTTCAAGACACTGGGAACAGCGCGTGACCACCAGAGGGCAGCAGCGCAAGATGAAATTACAGGGACTCTTCACAGGGCCCCTGGCTTCAGGTCCCAGGGAGATCCAGCCTTCCCATCCAACCCGGATCCGCCTGGTTTTCTTTGTCCAAAGTCAACCAGGGTGGAAGACTTCAACCAAAATGGGCAGGGCCCACTTTCATACACATTCGTTCAGAGATCCCTGCTGATGGTCCTTCCCCCTCTCTAGTCCACTGATGCCATCTCTATCACACATTTAACGTTGTATTAAAATAGTCTTTAACGTGGGTTATATATGCTTTTTACCTAGCCACGCCCTAAGCAATCAGACCTGTGAAATGATGATTTTGGTGTGCTGGTGTGTGTATAATTATTACATTAGAATATCCATATCACTAGAAAATCATCTCACTATCACCTACAGGATGTATATCACACTTGGAAAAACATTGCATTACTTCATTAAATTCCCCCCGATGACCCAATGAAGAAAGTGATATTATTCTCCCCATTTTCTAGATGAGGAAACTGAGGCTCAGAGAGGTTAAATATCTTCCTCAAGAATTTTCACCAGAGCTGGAATTTGAACCAAGGTCTGTTTGACTTAGAAGGCAGTGGTTCTTGCTTTCTCCCGAGGAGAAGGGAGCAGAGATAACTAAAGATGCCTGACTCCCAGTCCCACAGGAACATGCCCCCGGCAGCTCACTTCCTCTCTTCCTTGTCTTCAATTTCTAAGAATATCTTCTTTTCACTAAAACAAAACACTCCAGAATGCATTCTGCATGAATAAAGACTGCCAACTCCATGGCAGAAATAACATTCCTTTTGGGAATGTTTATCACTTCTAAAATGATGATAAAGAAATTCAACAGTTTGTATTTCTGGACGAACTAGGGGAGAAGAGGAAATAAAGTATCTACAGAGTATCACAACACACCTACAGGAAGCTGAGCAAAGTAGGCTAATCGCACTGGGCCTGGAGGACGGCTGGTAACAGAGCTGGTAACAGAAACCTCGACGTTTATCTGAAGTGACTGCTCATCCCCAGGCACCACGGTGACAGGTGTGATAGAAAGATAAAACCCTAGACTCTGCCGCTCACCCGCTGTGGGGCCTTGGTCAAGCCACTTCTCTCTGAGCTTCAATTGCCCCGTCTGTAAGAGGATAACAATTCCGCCCTCAGGGGGTCATCATAGCAACAAATGAGGAACCTGTAAATTAGTGCCAAAACACCCCACTTATTACTACTGTTTTTAAATGACTGTGAGAGTAAAAAGGGCCTTGATGTTCAGAACCCAATCAGCTTGGAGTGAATTGTAGCACTTGGCAAATACTGCCTTTTCTGCTTGGAAACTTCACTTAAAAAGAAAAAAAATGAGGTCAAAGAGCGATTCCTAAAGCAAAAGAAAGCTGCTAAACTTTGAACTATTCCTGACCCGAAAGTCCTCCTTCAGACCATGTTTCCCCTTTTTGACTTACGTGTAGCCCAACATTCATAAATCCTTGCTTCTACCCGAGGGCCACACAGAGGAATGGACAGACAGGAAGAGTCTTTGCCCAGTTAGTTCCACTTCCTCCCGGGCACCCCATGGTCATAGCCCTGGAGAATTGTTTTTTGCGGCGCTGAGGGCTACATTTTCATTTTAACCAGTGCAAGGTAGGCAACAGACTGAAGTCAGAGAGCTTGATGATGTAATGAATTTGCCAGCTGCCAACGACACTAGGACCTCATCACATTTCTTTGTTTTCCTTTCTAACCCCAAATCTAGCAGGCATCCCTGTTCTCATTAACAAAGCCTCCTATTAGCACCATTGCTCCCTAACTACCATCGGACATCACAGGGAGAAGTTCTGTATCGAGAACAGTAGAGCAAAAAGTCAGGAAGAAAGCAAGTCCCCAACATCATGCAGCCCACATACCAGCTCTGGATGGCTTATGTACGATGAAATCTCCAAGATGCCTTCCGAAAACCAGATGTCCCTGTCCTTTCGGAACTACCGCTATCCCCTGTAACTCAATAAGCCTCATCTCCAACCTCATCCTGCTCTAACTCGAGCACAAACATAAGTCTGTAGAACCACAATGGCCTTGGGGGCATCATTCTCTTTGCCTTGTCAACATTTCTATTTTATATCCCTCCCTGCTCCCATCTAGAGGATGGTACTCAGTCACCTGAGACTCATCTTGTAGATAGAGCTTGATGGACCATGGGGAGAGGGCATCACTCCTGCTACAGTCTGAATGTACACACCTGGGGCCCAGCTGCCCAACCTTCCACCACTGAAGTTCAAGCAGTTGCATCTTAGACAACTCCTCCACTTCTAATCAGCCCAGCATAGAGGGAGTTTGGACACCCATCAATGGCTGAGAGAGAAAGAAATATAGTAAAAGATCTGTTAGCAGTCACTTTGTGCCCAACAGAACTCCCATTTGTCTTATGTCTAAAAAGCTGGCCATTGACTTTCAACAGGATTTCACTGATGCTATTAGAAAATATTTCACCACTAAATGAAAATAAAGATAAACTGCCTTTCTGAAGATGCAAAAGGTAAGAGATAATACATAAAAATACAAGTTGATCAAATTTCACTTGATGTTTGATGACATTCAGCGTCCCAGAACTTTGCTTTGGGAATTATTTTCTCCTTGATCTTGCAGAACAGTGTGAATGGACATAGAGCCCATTTGTATAAAAGAAGAACCTGAGGACGTAGGGGAAAACAAAAGAATTTGTCAGGGATGGGAAAAGCACACCCATTTAAATATGCAGAAACCTTAATGCCAGTGTCTGGCTAGCTATTAAGCAGTAATTCCTTCTCTATCCCTTATCATATCTACCAGTTACTCTGCAAGATTCTTCAGTGTAAAGAGCACTGTAAAATGTATTTTTCCGATTTATCTCATCTTTTTGCCAGATCAGCCCACCCCATGCATATCTGCCAGCTGCCTCTTGCACAATCCCTCAGAGCCCTTGGAGCTGCACTGTGGGCCCTCAGATGATCTGATGCAGGTATAGAACCCCTCCCCCACATTCTTTTCTTGCTAGCTTGCCTCCATTACAAACTGTCCTCCTAACTGAGATATTTTCAATCCTGGTAGTTTTTGCTTGTTTGTTTGAGACAGGATCTCACTCTGTCACCCAGGCTGGAGTGCAGTGGTGCAATCATAGCTCACTGCAGCCTTGACCTCCCGGGCTCAAGTGATTCTCCTTCCTCAGCCCCCCAAAGTGCTGGGATTACAGGCGTGAGCCACTGCACCTGACTTCCCCAGCAGTTTTGACCATGATCTCATTTGCCTCCTTCTCCTGATTAGGCCAGCATTAGAGCATCCAAGAGGCTACATAATATGGAATAAACATAGGTCATTAGATTTAAATCAAAATTCTGGCTTTTTACTTCCTAGCGATGCAAGCTTTGTTGAGTTCCTTAACTTTTCTTAGCATTTCTGCTTTTTAAAAAAAGTTGCTATAATACTAAATCATAGGATTTTCGAGATAACTAAATGAGAAAATGTGCGTAAGACTTTCAGCACCTTAAGTGCTCAGTAAATAGCAACTCTTTTTTTCCCGCTTCTATTTCCCAAAAATAGTCCTGGCTGGGAAGACTCATTGTCACAGGCTACACTAAATAGTTTAGTATTATTATTAGTCAGATTTCATTCAGTACTTTCATTCATCATTCTAAGGAACACAATAACATGTCATTTTTGGCACCTGCCTCTGGGGAAGTAATAGCGTCATTTTTTCATAGATCATTTTCATAACTGGCCCTTTGCCCTCACATAATACCACAGGGTGGGCTCAGATCGAAACTGTCAAGATCCTCAATGGTTTCACACTTAGCACCAGGAAGCCTCCGTTGGTCCCTTGGAAACCGGAACAGTACCAACCAAGAAGTTTCTACTTCGCTTCTACTCAGATGGCACTGCCGAGAAAAGGTGGGAGGGCTGCCTGCTCAAGTGTGGCCTTTAAAGACAAAGTGGAGAAGAAAAAGAGGTGAGAATGTGGTGCAGTAGTCTGTGAACCTGAGATATGCAGCGGTGGGAAATAGCGGCCCCTAAGGAGCCATTTGTATAAACCAGTTCACAGCTACGTGCAATGTGCCACCTGCAAACAGAGCCTCTGAGACATAGAAAGGGTTTTCTGATATTGCTTTTACCATAGAAAGGATTATGGCTCATCTTGGTTCTCGGTGAAATTTGATTTGATGCTGCCTGCACAGTTCCAGAGTTTCTTGGCCTAAGCCAGGGGCCACAGGCCCCCTTACAAACAAGATGTTTTCTTTTTTTTTTTTTTTTTTTTTTTTTTTTTTTTTTTTTTTGAGACGGAGTCTTGCTCTTTCACCCAGGCTGGAGTGCAGTGGCGCGATCTCGGCTCACTGCAAGCTCCACCTCCCGGGTTCACGCCATTCTCCTGCCTCAGCCTCTCCGATTAGCTGGGACTACAGGCGCCCGCCACCACGCCCGGCCAATTTTTTGTATTTTTAGTAGAGACGGGGTTTCACCGTGGTCTCGATCTCCTGACCTCGTGATCCGCCCGCCTCGGCCTCCCAAAGTGCTGGGATTACAAGCGTGAGCCACCGCGCCCGTCCGTTTTCTTTAAGATATAACTGAGGCTGCTGTAAAAATGAGAGATAAAAACAGAAGTTTGTTTTTCTTATGTAAGAGTGTGAGCATAAGCCTTCCAGACCTGCTGTGTGATTCCATGATGCTGGGGATGTAGTTTCTTCCTATCTTTTTGCTCTGGTATGCTCCATACACAGCTTCCATCTTGTGATAGCACATGGCTACCCCAGCTCCCACTATCCCATCCACACTCTAACAGGCAGGAAGAAGAACTGGAGCAAGAGAAGACAGCCTGCTTTCCATTAAAGGCAGTCTGGAAATTCCAAGCATCAATTCCACAATCATCTCTTTGGCCAGAACTTAGTCACTGGCCCACACCTAGCTGCAAGGGAAGCTGGAATTGTAATCCTAGGTGGACCATCATGAGTCCATCTGGAACATTACTATGGAAGAACAGAATGCAATATTGGGGAACAGCTAGCACACTGCACAAAGGACTAGACAGGAATATGAACCAGTGATTCCTGCCAGGTGTAAGGACATATGCATATATTTTGTGGGCAGCAAAGCACAGAGCAAACAGGGAGAGCCCCATTTTAAGCAGCAGCCCCTTTCACCTTAGATGATACAGTCATGCAGAAATTCAGGCTCCATGTTCAACTCTGCTGTTTTCAAAAGAAGCCAGGAATCAACATTTTAAAAAATAATGAAATCTTGGCCAGGCACAGTGGCTCATGCTGTAATCCCAGCACTTTGGGAGGCCAAGGCAGGTGGATCACCTGAGGTCAGGCGTTCGAGATCAGTTTGGCCAACATGGCGAAATCCCATCTCTACTAAAAAAAAAAAAAAAAAAATACAAAAAATTAGCCAGGTGCATTGGCTTACACCAGTAGTCCCAGCTACTCGGGAGGCTGAGGCAGGAGAATCGCTTGAACCTGGGAGGCAGAGGTTGCAATGAGCTGACGTGGTGCCACTGCACTCCACCCTGGGCAACAGAGTGAGACTCCTTCTCAAAAAAATAAAATAAAATAAATAAAATAAAAATATAAAATCTTTCCATTTTAGAATGTTGGCTCAAATATTTTTTTTAGATTCTGTGTGGGCCCAACATATCTGTGGACTGGATATGGCCCAGTAGCTGCCATTTGGGGCTCTATATTGATTCGCTTTGCATGAAAATGTCCATTGTGCTTAACTCTCTGCCTGAAATGCAAAATTTTGGGAATCCAGAATTAGAGTTAAAAGGCAAATAGGCTTAGTAAAGAGCTGTTATTAAGACAAAGCCTTCAAAGTACTTCATTTGTTTGGCTTGTTAGTCGGGCACTGAAACACAAGAAAATCACAAATTGGTTTTGAATGGGTCACAATGTCCAAGTAGTTACTTAACCAGGAAAATGAACTGGAAGAAACTCTCAAGTTCCATTTTTCATCATGTTTCATGTGTGAGATGGAAATGATATGCATGGCAGCCATGCTAATGCCGCTGGATCTCCTGCTGTGGGGAGTGTGATTGATGGTCACCCCGAAGCTGCCTTCCTGGATCCAACACCATGGCTACAGGGAGGCTGCACTTCCTGCCAGCTGCTCCAACCAATGACTGGGCACAGAAGGGGGACAACTCTAATAGTCCACTTTGGCTCCAGGATTCTTTACCAGCCTGGCCAAACCTTTCTTGTAAACTTACAGCAGTCTCAGGCTCCTCCAACCCAATCCTCCTTTCTTCTCTCCTTCCATTTATTTATTTATTTATTTATTTATTTATTTATTTTGAGATGAAGTCTTGCTCTGTTTTGTTGCCCAGGATGGAGTGCAGTGGTGCAATCTCAGCTCACTGCAACCTCCACCTTCCGGGTTCAAGCGATCCTCCTGCCTCCCGCCTCAGCCTCCTGAGGAGCTGGGATTACAGGCACCCACCACCACACCTGGCTAATTTTTGTATTTTTAGTAGAGACACGGTTTTGCTGTGTTGGCCAGGCTGGTCTCGAACTCCTGACCTCAGGTGATCCATCCGCCTCAGCCTCCCAAAGTGCTGAGATTACAGGCATGAGCCACCGTGCTCGGCCTCCTTCTCTCCTTCCTGGCACAGATGTCAGAACTCCTCTCCCCGCTTTCTCTGGCCTCTTCCTTTATCCTTCACAGGTGTTTCCCTCATAAATCTCTTGCACCTCTAATACCATCTTGGTGTCTGCTTCTCAGCAGACTACCAACTAGCACATGATGCTAATGACAGCAGCAGCACGTCTAAGGGCTAACTCTGTGCACAGTTCTGAGACTAGAACTAGAGTCCCTGGCAAGAATAATGATCATGGCTAACTTTATTGAGCACATACTGTGTTCTAGTACCATGTATTTCACCCCTGCATGGGTTGTCTTCACAAAAGTCCTCAGGTAGGTGATGAATTGCTGCTCTCCTGATTTTGCAGATGTGGAACTAGGTTACATAACTTGCTCATCTTCCCACAGGTGGTAGGCAGTGATTCAAACCCAAGTTGATCTGGCTCTAAAGCCCAGCTGCTCATACGTCAAATATCTGTGTATTCCCTTCCCAATTTTTACTATCTTCAACTATCACCACACGCTATCCTCATGACTTTTATTATTTATGAATAGCACTCATACAATTATTTACTTCCTATTTTTCTTTAAATTAATTGATTTTGAAAACTTGAACATGTTTATTTTAAAAGCAAACGCAGTAGCCCTAAGGTAAATGGTAGACTGCTATCCCTTGCCATACATTTAAGGTAATCCTAAAGATAATTATCATAAAGACAAAGCAATATTGTCAAATTGTATTTAGACAATATTATAACATTAACTAGACACTATGTCTAACTAAAGACTAATTCCAAGGTCTGGACTCACTTTGGTTTTGTTATGTATAAAGGGAGATAAGTAGATGTTAGGTGTTAAAGATAGCTTCAAACGAAGACTTTTTTCTTGACAAAACCAGAAAGATTGAAAACATTTGAAAAGGGACTAACTTTCTCAATGTGTGACTCAATGCTCTTGTTGGGGTACATTTTGGGAACTAACGACCGATATGAATATGGAGAATGCTCATTTGAATGAGGAAAAAATGTATAGAATTGTCCCAAAAGAAAATAAAATCAATTTCATTACTCTCCAACCTCAACTGGTTCTCCATAACACAACTGTGCACCCTAGTTTATCTGGAGGGTGCAATCTTTTTAAAAGTAAAGCAAACCGGAGCCTGCAGCACAAGTGAACCCTGCCTTTTTGGCAGGTGTATCCGGTAGAGAAACAAAACACCGCTCTGTGGTTAGGCGACTGGTGCTCTGGAGTTCAGCACATTCACAAATCAGCCTGTCTGGGAGGGGGCTCAACCACACACATAGACCCGAGGCCTTTGTAAAAAATCTCCCAGCCTCTTTGGCTTCGGAAGACAGTGCTGATCCGGAGCCGAGCAACAGTGACAGGCAAGTGTGGGCCACCCCACCTGCCTGGCTCTGCACTGGGCCCTTTCCAGCCCCTGCCATCATGTTATAGAGACAACGGATAAAATCCCTACTGCACAGATTGCAGAGCTTGGCTGCAGTATAGACACATTTCAAGAAGTCATACCCCACTGTCCAGGGTTTAACCCCAAAAGACAAAACCAGTATCTAGTCACTCTGTGAATTAGACAGTGTTTTGAGTCCCATAAGAAGGTGGAGAGGGTTTCTCACCAACCCTCCTTTCTGCGTCTGTGTTCCTCAGTCAGTTTCCATGATGTATCATTTGTATTTGGATTGGTGAGTGGTCGGCAGATTTAATTGGCTCTGGAAGTAGAGAAAGGACTGGGATGCCACGTGGAGAAGTGTTTCCTCCGTTCATCCTCAAGAAGTCCCAGTCTAGGCCAGGCACGGTGGCACATGCCTGTAATCCCAGCACTTTGGGAGGCTGAGGTCAGGAGTTTGAGACCAGCCTGGCCAACATTGTGAAACCCCATCTCTACTAAAAATAAATAAATAAATAAATAAATAAATAAATAAATAAGGCCGGGTGCGGTGGCTCACGCTTGTAATCCCAGCACTTTGGGAGGCCGAGGCGGGCGGATCACGAGGTCAGGAGATCGAGACCACAGTGAAACCCCGTCTCTACTAAAAAATACAAAAAATTAGCCGGGCGTGGTGGCGGGCGCCTGTAGTCCCAGCTACTCAGAGAGGCTGAGGCAGGAGAATGGCGTGAACCCGGGAGGTGGAGCTTGCAGTGAGCCGAGATCACGCCACTGCACTCCAGCCTGGGCAACAGAGCGAGACTCCGTCTCAAAAAAAAATAAATAAATAAAAATAAATAAATAAATAAATTAGCCAGGAGTGGTGGCAGGCACCTATAATCCCAACTACTTGGGAGGCTGAGACAGGATAATTGCTTGAACCCAGGAGGCAGAGGTCGCAGTGAGTTGAGATCATGCCACTGCACTCCAGCCCAGGCGACAGAGTGAGACTTGGTCTCAAAAAAAAAAAAGAGGTCCCAGTCTTGTGCCCATTTTGCAGATGGGAACTCAGAGGCTGAAGTGAGTCACTGAATGCTTAGGTCTGACAGCAGGTCTCTGGCAGTTCCTCACACTGTATTTCCTTAGACCTCTGGATTTCTGGCATATTATTCTTTTGAGTAAATCACCACCCCCACCCGACATAAATCGTAAAGAAGGAGAAATAATTAATACTTGCCAAGTGCTAAACACCTTAAATAGCTCCCATTTAATGCTAAAACCCCCATGAGGTTGAGATATATATATATTTATCGTCTCCCCTCTACCAATGAGGAAACTGAAATACAAAGAGGTTGTCAAAGATTGCCCAAAGCGAGGAATCAAGCCCAAGTAGTCTGACCTCAGTGTTCAAACTCAAAACCACTATGCTGCTGTCTGAGGCAAATGTACCTGCATTCAAATCCAGGTTCTATCTGCTAGTAGAGATGTGTGTCTTGAGCAAATCCCTTGACCATTCTGGCCACATAGTCACTTTACATATGACCATCTTCTCATATGTAAAGTGAGGATAAAAACATTCCTTACCGCTTACAGCTGGTAAGAAGAGAAGTTAAATGAGGTAATGCAGGTAACATGCTTTGCATGGTGTCCCGCGTGCAGGAGGAGCTCAATAAATGGTAAGTATTTTAGCAATGTTATCATATCCCAAAGGATCAGCCACCTCTCTGTGGCTGATCTGGGCAGGGGAAGCCCACAAGCCAGAGAAAAACTCATCCTCTTCAAGTGGTCTTTCCCCTTCAAAGCTGCATGCCCCATGCATGTGCGGGGGGCCCTACAAAACACTTTCAGAACCATCAAGGATGTTTGGAGACAGTGACAAAATCCAGGAGATAGATGGCATCCTAAACCTCTGAGAACCAGTCAGTGTGCTGAAGATCTATGTGTGCCCCAGGACATTTCGGAGAATGAGTTCACTGTGAGGAGGGAACTGACGAATGCCCACTCCTTGATGAGAACCATAAAGTTTGCAGAAATTCTACATATGATGGTTTTAAAACCGGTCTCAAAGTTCTTTGACTCCGCCCCCATCGAGAGGTGCAGTCCAATTCCCTTACCCTTGAATATGGGCTGGGCTTAGTGACACTGGGTGACTTCCAAAGCTACACTACAAAGGATATTTTACCTTGGCTATCTCTCAGGATGCTTGCTTTTCAATTCTGCTTCCCATGGTAGGAGGAAACTCACGTGACAATGGAGAGGTTGGGTATAGGTGTTCTGGTCCTCAGCCCCAGTCGAACTCCTAGTGAACAGCCAGCCTTTGGGATGACCCCAGCCTCAGTCACCATCTGACTGCACCTTATGAGAGGCTCCAAGTGAGAACCACCTCCTGAACCCAATCAATGAGAAATAATTACTGTGTTATGCCTCTAAGTTTGGAGTCGTTTGTTATACTGCAATAAATACTTGGAACACTCATTTTTATTAATTTATTTTAAAATAGGCTGGGTGCAGTGGCTCATGCCTATAATCCCAACACTTTGGGAGGCCAAGGCAGGAGGATCGCTTGAGCCTAAGAGTTTGAGACCACCTGAACAACATAGAACCCCATCTCTAGAAAAAAAAAAAATTAGCTAGGCGTGGTGGCACACACCTGTGGTCCCAGCTACTCAGGAGGCTGAAGTGGGAGGCTTGCTTAAGCCCAGAGACTTGAGGCTGCAGTAAGCCGTGATGGCACCACTGCGCCCTAGCCTGGGCAATGGAGCAAGACCCTTTCTCTTAATAAATTAAGTAAATGAAATAAAAATAACTGTAATAAGAACTAGAAATAGGAGTCACTTTATGCTTTCTCCTGAGGAAAAAGTGGCGAGGTAGCCTTCCATTGGAATAAGCCTGAGAAGTATTCTTCAGCTCCCTAAGCCATCAAAACTAGGAAAGCTTTGTCATGGATTGACCCTTGAAGGCCTCTTTGAAGCAGGACTGGGGCCAGTAGAGAAGCAGAGCCTGATCCCTAGGCAGGTGCAGCATGTCAGGCTGTAAATACTAACGCAGAGGTTGTCAGCAAACCATCAGGCAACACCAAGTGTTTTCCAGGAGTGTTAGCAAAGTTATTGGCCCTTGACACTTGTGGAAGTGGACATTGCAACCCTCAGCAGCTTCAAAAAATGGGTATTGAGATAAACATTCATACATATTAATATGGTTTGTCTCTGTGTCCCCATTCAAATCTCATCTTGAATTGTAATCTGCATAATCTCTACATGTTGAGGAAAGGACCAGGTGGGAGGTGATTGGATCATAGAGGTGGATTCCCCCATGCCGTTCTCTTGATAATGGAAGAGGGCCGGGCGCGGTGGCTCAAGCCTGTAATCCCAGCACTTTGGGAGGCCGAGGCGGGCGGATCACGAGGTCAGGAGATCGAGACCATCCTGGCTAACATGGTGAAACCCCGTCTCTACTAAAAATACAAAAAATTAGCCGGGCGTGGTGGCGGGCGCCTGTAGTCCCAGCTGCTCGGGAGGCTGAGGCAGGAGAATGGCGTGAACCTGGGAGGTGGAGCTTGCAGTGAGCCGAGATCGCGCCACTGCACTCCAGCCTGGGGGACAGAGCAAGACTCTGTCTCAAAAAAAAAAAAAAAAGAGAATATGAAATATGGAAGAATGTTCCAATTCAATCTAAGTCATAGGGGACAGGAGAACCCTGATGGACACCTGGGCCAAAACAGAATAATTAATCCAAGAAGGCAGGAATGTGTAAGAGTTAAGAGTACAGATTCTAGAGTTGGACTTTAGGTTCCAATCTCTACACTACCACCTACAATTAATGTAACTTGAGGGAAGTTACTTGAACATCTGTGAATTGGGTATAATAATCATATCTACCTCATAGTGTTGTCATAGAGAAATAAAATGAAGAATATAAATAAAGCATGTAAAGCACTTAGCAGAGTGCTTGACTGAGCAGAATGCCTTGTAACCACCAAATGGGTTCACCTTCCCTACTACCTAGACAGAGCCAATTTCTCAAGACGGGGGAATTGCAATAGAAAAACAGTAATTCATGCAAAGCCGGCTGTGTGGGAGACCAGAGTTTTTTTATTATTCAAATCAGTCTCCCTGATCATTTGGGGATCAGAGTTTTGAAGGATAATTTGGTGGGTGGGGGAAGGCCGGTGAGTTGAGAGTGCTGATTGTTTGGGTCAGAGATGAAATTATAGGGAGTTGAAGCTGTCCTCTTGCAGTGAGTCAGTTCCTGAATGGGGACCACAAGATCAGATGAGCCAGTTTATGGATCCGGGTGGTGCCAGCTGATCCATCAAGTGCAGGGTCTGCAAGATATCTCAAGCACTGATGTTAGGAGCAGTTTAGGGAGGGTCACAATCTTGTAGCCTCCAGCTGCATGACTCCTAAACCATGATTTCTACTCTTGTGGTTAATTTGTTAGTCCTACAAAGGCAGTCTAGTCCCCAGGCAAGAAGGAGGTTTGTTGTGAGAAAGGGCTGTTATCAACTCTGTTTTAAACTATAGTTCCTCCCAAAGTTAGTTCAGCCTACACCCAGGAATGAACAAGGACAGTTCGGAGGTTAGAAGCAATATCGAGTTGGTTAGGTCAGATTGCTTTCACTGTCTCAGTTACAATTTTGCAATGGCAGTTTCAGCCTGATATATGATAATGAAAAAATTCACTTTTGTTATTAATGATAGCTAACTAATTTCATCATAATACTCATATGAAACCCAAGCTATCATTCAAGGCTCAGACAAAAATCGCCAACTTTGAGGCTCCTTTGGCAACGTCATACGCTCAAAGGTTTCTTACTTGACCTGAGGAAGGAGGGTGGGCAGGAGGGTTTCGATCCAGCATGTGAGGTGTGCAGGACAATGACCTGGAGCTCCATCGTTCAGATGAGAAAACAAAGTTGAGAAAGGTACCTGTCAGTCTATTCAGGCTCTATAACAAAATACTGCAGACTGGATGCTTACAAACAACAGAAATTTACTTCTCACAGTTCTGGAGAATAGGAAGTCCAAGCTCGAGACACCAGCACATTGAGTGAGACCTGCTTCCTCCTAGACAGCTGCCTTCACAATCCAACCCCATCAGCAGAAAGAGTGAAGGGTCTCTCTGGGCCTCTTTTATAAGGGCATTAATCCCATCACCAGGGCAGAACCTCATCTCCCAAAGCCTCCACCTCTGTAAGGGGGTGGGGCGGAAGGTGAAGATTTCAACCTGTGAATTTGGCAGGGACCAGCATAAACAGACCATAGCAGTGCTTGAGATAGCAAGTTAGTGGCAGAACTAGAAGTAAAACTACAGTCTCCATCATTTGAGTTCCAAGACATTTTTGCAAAACCAGATTGAGAACAAAATAATAACAGTGATACTGAAGTTTCAGGCTACCTCCTACCTCCCTGCTCCTTCCCCCCGTGTCCCTTCTCAGTAAGGAACCCACTATCCTCTCAGCAATTCAGGCAAGAAAACCGCAGTCATTCTGTCCTTCCTGTTTTCCCTTACCCCCTGTGTCTAATCAGTTTCAAGTTGTGTCTATTTCATCTCCAAAATTGCTCCCAAATTCATCTACTTCTTCCCACCTCCACTGCCACCAGCCTGTTTCAACCCGCCCACAGTAGACTCTTAATTGGTATCCACATTGGCCCTCTCATTTTTCTCTCCTCTTGGCAGCCAAAGACATCTTTTCAAACACAATCGTAATCATTCCTGTCCCTGCCTGATGGCTTCCATTGCTTCCCACAGCGTCAGGACAAAGTCCGATCAGCCACCTGGTTAGTTTTAGCTTACAACACTCTCACTGGATTTCTTTTCTTTTTTTCTTTTCTTTTTTTTTTTTTTTTTTTTAAGACGGAGTTTTGCTCTTGTTGCCCAGGCTGGAGTGCAGTGGTGCAATCTCAGCTTACTGCAACCTCCACCTCCCAGGTTCAAGCGATTCTCTTGCCTCAGCCTCCCTAGTAGCTGGGTGGGATTACAGGTGGGTGCCAACATGCCTGGCTAATTTTGTATTTTTAGTAGAGACGGGGTTTCACCATGCTGGCCAGGCTGATCTCAAACTCCTGACCTCAGGTGATCCACCCACCTCAGCCTCCCAAAGTGCTGGGATTATAGGCATGAGCCACCGCGCCCGACCTCTCACTGGATTTCTAAGTACAAACCACACCAGTGTTTCTGTTTCCAGGACAAAATTCTCTGCTTTTCAATTTTCCCCAGTTTCCTCAGCCTAGGTCTTTCCTTCTCCACCTCCCTTCATCCAGCCAACTCAAAAACATTTTTATCAGGCTCCTAGCATGTGCCAAACACTGTTCTAGGCCACCGAGGTAGTTAAGCTTTTTTGTACCATGAATCCTATGAGTAACCTGGTGAAAGCTTACGGACCCTTATTCAGGCTAAGGCTTTATAAATGCATAAAATAAACAGAGAGGCTTATAAAAGAAGGCAAATGTATTGAAACAGTTACCAAAAGTATTTTTAAATTGTGATATAGTAACTTACTTTTTTTTTTTTTGGAGGCGGAGTTTTGCTCTTGTTGCCCAGGCCGGAGAGCAATGGCGCAGTCTCGGCTCAGCTCACTGCAACCTCTGCCTCCCGGGTTCAAATGATTCTCCTGCCTCAGCCTCCGAAGTAGCTGGGATTATAGGTGCTCACCACCATGCCCAGCTAATTTTTGTATTTTTAGAAGAGACGGGGTTTCACCATCTTGGCCAGGCTGGTCTCGAACTCCTGTCCTCAGGTGATCCACCCACCTCGGCCTCCCAAAGTGCTGAGATTACAGACGTGAGCCACCGCGCCTGGCCTTACATATTTCTTTATTGCAGTAAATAACAAGATCTAGCAATAGGTCTAAAAAATACTGTAACTTCATAGTAGTGATCAGCATAAATGATATTTCAAGATATCTATAAACCTGTAGCATGTGACACAGTCCCAAATCCAGTTCATACGACTGTGGTTTGTTGCCTACATTTATGACAGAGGAAATACTAAACTTCAATTAGGGATTAGTGAAAATAAAGATGTGGGTTTTATTTTTCTATGCAAATTCGTAAAGCCTAAACTCTATCCACAGACCCCAGAGGTTCCCCTGAATTAGTTTAATCTTGGGGAATATACAAGGAAACCAGACTGACACAGGAACTTACACTGTGGTTGGAGCAGGCTGATAATAAACAAGATAATTTCACAAGATAATTGTGATGAGTTGTTGAAGGTCAATAAGCAAAATAATTCCAGATGATAATGAATTGTTGAAAGAAAATAAAATGATTGAGATTAACTTGCAACTAGGATGGTTGAGGAGGGTGATTAGAAAAGACCTCCCAGGGCAGGGCTCAGTGGCTCAAGCCTGTAATCCCAGCACCTTGGGAGTCCGAGGCAGGTGGATCACGAGGTCAGAAGTTGAAGACCAGCCTGGCTAAGATGGTGAAACCCTGTCTCTACTAAAAATACAAAAATTAGCCAGGAGTGGTGGGGGGCAGCTCCTCGGGAGGCTGAGGCATGGAATTGCTTGAACCCAGGAGGCAGAGGTCGTAGTGAGCTGAGATCACGCCATTGCACTCCAGCCTGGGTGACAGAGTGACACTCCGTCTCAAAAAAAAAAAAAGAGAGAGAGAAAAGATCTCCCAAGAGGTGACCCCAGCTAAAACCTAAAGGAGGAGAAGGAATTAGTCCCATGAAAAGCCAGGGAAGAGTGTTACAAAAAAGGAGACAAGATGAGGCAGGCCCTGGCGTAGCAAGGTGACATGATTTGGATCTGTGTCCCCAGGCAAATCTCACACTGAATTGTAATCCTCAATGTTGGATATGGGGCCTGGTGGGAGGTGTTGGATCATGGGGGCGTATTTCCCCCTTGGTACTGTTCTCATGATAGAGTTCTTGTGAGATATGGTCGTTTAAAAGTGTGTGGCACCTCCCCACTCTCTCTCTTGCTCCTGCTCCGTGCCTACTTCTCCTTCGCCTTCCCCAATGATTATAAGCTTCCTGAGGCTTCCCCAGAAGCAGAAGCCGCTATGCTTCCTGTACAGCCTGCAGACCCGTGTGCCAATTAAACTTTTCTTTATAAATTACCCAGTCTCAGGTGTTTCTTTTTTTTTCTTTTTTCTTTTTTTTTTGAGACAGAGTCTCGCTCTGTCACCCAAGCTGGAGGGCTGGAATGCAGTGGCACGATCTCAGCTCGCTGCAACTTCCGCCTCCTGGGTTCAAGCAATTCTCCTGCCCCAGCCTGCCGCGTAGTTGGGATTACAGGTGCACACCACCATGCCTGGCTAATTTTTGTATTTTTAGTAGAGATGGGGTTTCACTATGTTGGCCAGGCCTGTCTCAAACTCCTGACCTCGTGATCCACCCGCCTTTGCCTCCCAAAGTGCTGGGATTACAGGCATGAGCCACCGAGTCCAGCCTCAGGTATTTCTTTACAGTGGTATGAGGAACAAACTAATATACATGGGCCAGGCACCAACTGCAGTGTGACCACTGTGCAGTGCTGGGAGATGAAGTCAGAGAAGCAGGCACACATCAGTCCGAAAGGTTGATGAAGGAAGTGCCTGAGCTCCTACTTGGGTTCCCTTCTCTGGAAAATTAGGATGGCATTGACAGCATCCTGGGGTTATTCTGGGAGCCCTTGAGATGATGTGAGTGAAAGGACCTCATAAACCCACCCTCCCTGGGTGCGCCCCATGGGTCACACGTCACACCATTAACTCTCACAGTTGTCATATGGAGTGCATGCTATGAGGGCCCCCATTTCTCTAAGGGGTTAAGTAATTTGCTAAAGGTCACTTGAGTGGTACATGACAAAGCTAGAATTCAGGCTAAGCTACCTGACTCTCTAAAGCCCATACACTTGACCTTTTCTACCTCTCGTCAATTTTTTTGTTTTTTGCTTTTTGTTTTTGAGACAGGATCTCACTCTGTCACCCAGGCTGAAGTGCAATGGCACAAATTCAGCTCAGTGCAACCTCAATCTCCAGGGCTTAGTCGATCCTCCAGCCTCAGCCTCCCGAGTAGCTGAGACTATAGGCGCACACCACCACACCTGGTTAATTTTTTTTTTTTTTTTTTAGTAGAGATGGAGTTTCACCATGTTGCCCAGGTCAATCTGCCGAGCTCAAGCAACCCTCCCACTTCAGCCTTCCAAAGTGCCAAGAATACAGGCCTGGCCCACACGAACTATTTCAAATCAAATTCACCCACTTCCCCAATTGCTTCCAGAACATGACTGTCCACACACGATTTTTCCCCCATGCAGAGCAGGGTCTCCAAGGAGGAGAAGCTAAAATCCAAAGCGAGCAGCTAAATGCTGCATAGCCTGGGGGAAGCCACTTAGTCCTCTGTTAAAACCAGCATAACCATGGCAACCCACTCCCAGAGCCAGGATTGTAAGAGTCCAACAGAGAAAATCAGCCTGAATCAATGGAAGGAGGAGAGCTGTTCCATCCTTTCCAAGGGCAGCTGGCTTGTCCTCCGCCAGCACCCTGAAGGGCTCAAAGCAGCCCCCTCCACAGCCCACCCCCCAACCTCCAGGCTTGCTGCCAGCCCGCTGAGGACTCCTCATCCTTCTGGGCACTCTTGGTCCCCATCCCCTTCCCACCAGAAGGTTCTCTCCTGAAATAGATGAGGGCTAAGACTTTGCAGGGCACAGAATTTTGCTGTGCTCACTTTCCTAAAACAGCTCCCATCCAGCCTCCAGCCAGGCAGTGTTTCCTTCCCAGTTTCAGGGAGGTAAGAAAAAGAGGGAGAATCAGGCAGAGCATGATGAGGGCTGTGCAGACCTTTTCTCTTTTCCCACTTACTCTTTGTCTTCTCTTTTTGCTCTTTTTTTTTTTTTTTTTTTCTGTGAGAGTGAGTCTCGTTCTGTTGCCCAGGCTGGAGTGCAATGGCACGATCTCGGCTCACTCCAACCTCCGCCTCCCGGGTTCAAGTGATTCTCCTGCCTCAGCCTCCTGAGTAGCTGGGATTACAGGCGCCCGCCACCATGCCTGGATAATTTTTGTATTTTTAGTAGAGGCAGGGTTTCACCATGTTGGGGCTGGTCTTGAGCTCCTGACCTCAAGCGATCTGCCCGCCTCGGCCTCCCAAAGTGCTGGGATTACAGGCGTAAGCCACCACACCTGGCCTCTTCACCCTTTCTCCAGCAACTTGACCTCAGAGCCTTCCCTTCAAGATCCCTTGGATGATCTCCTTCCAATGGGTGCTTCAGCCTAAAGTATTTGAAATACAGGTTCTTCCCGCTTCGTCCAGGTGTGTGGAGGCAACGTGAGCCCTGCCTCCTCCTGCTGCCTCCAGGATGGGAAAAGGAATCAGCAGTTCTGCGCTCTGGTTTGTTTCAGGCCTTCACCCAATACACAAAGACCTTGCTGGGCTGGGGGTCATTTCAATGCCCTGGGGACCAAGTGCTTTCCCAGCACCTTGGACCACCTCTTTTAGACCACATAGTGCATCTTTCTACCCTTTTAATTTCACCATCACCTGCAAGACTGAGGATGCCCCAGAAATGACAGACGGGAACTTTTTACTGAGTCTTCAGCCATCTACTGAGTGTCTTACACGCATTTCCTCGTTTAAACTTCCTAATTATGTTATGAGATGGATACTTGTATTATCCCATTCAATAGAAAACTATTATTTTGCAGGACAGAAAACTAATGTTTAATTTTTCCTAAAGGGATCTTGTTATGTTGCCCAGGTTGGAGAGCAGTGGCTATTCACACGCACGACGACCATGCGCTACGGCCTTAAACTCCTGGTCTTAAGCATCCTCCTGCCTCAGCCTCCTGAGTAGCTGGGACTAGAGAAGCTGATATTTAGGAAGTTTAATAATTTGCCCAAGATCACTTAAGCTTTTACATTCAGGTCATCTAACATCATGCTTTTTACTTCCCTAGATAGGGGTCCATTGGTCAAAGAACGAGTCTAGATCCTTTCCTCGGCAATTAGACCAAAGTTTACTTTGGGCCCCAGATTGATTTACCAACATGAGGTGACGTGGGTACTGTTGTGTCATGGAGACTCTTACACAGATACGGTAAAATGGTCGTAGACTCTTTTGTAAATGGAAAACATGAACTGCCCCTCAGCTTACTACAGGCGTCCCACGGAAGTGCAGTCTCCACTGACTCATAGGCGCGGCAGACACCTAATGGTGGCAGCAGCCTCCTTCTTTGTTGTGGCTTCCCTCTTGAGCTCATCTTGCCAAACTGCAAGAGAGTAATAAAATTCCTTCCATTCGGCTGGGTGTGGTGGCTCATGGCTGTAATCCCAGCACTTTGGGAGGCCAAGGCAGGCGGATCACGAAGTCAAGAGATCGAGACCACCCTGGCCAATATGGAGAAACCCCGTCTCTACTAAAAATACAAAAATTAGCCGGCCATGATGGCACATGCCTGTAATCCCAGCTATTCAGGAGGCTGAGGCAGGAGAATCACGCTAACCCGGGAGGCTGAGGTTGCATTGAGCCAAGATCATGCCACTGCACCCCAGCCTGGCAACAGAGCGATACTCCGTCTCAAAAAAAAAAAAAAAATCCTTCCATTCAACTAAATTCCTACTCATCTAGCCACAGCTCCTCAGGAGGGAGGGAAGGCAAAGCAAAGCAAAGGGAGTGAGTGGGGGAGCAGGTTCACCGTAGGTGGGAGGGAGATGGGCTGCACCAACCTGAACAACCTGACACTCTGCCTCTCACAGTTGACGGATGGAAAATATGTGAAGAGGTGGATGACTCCCCTCAAGATGTGCTCAAAACAGACACTGAAGGCTGCCAGGAAAAAAAACAGATGCTAGGAGATGGAGGCCTCATGCAAAGAAATGGGAGGGGCACTCATTACGTTTTCATTCCTGGCCTGTCGCTAAGAGCCTCAGGACCTAGTTCTCCTCAGCCTGAGCCGCGGCACCATCAGGGCACTTCCTGGCTTCCCTTGGGAGGGAAGCAGCCTGAGGGCAGGATCGCAGCTCTTCGTTCCCGTGTGTCCCAGCTCCCACCAGGTGCCCACCCCATATGGCTTAGGACCCTTTAGGGAAATAAACTCATGAAACTCTGAGACCCAGGAGGCAGCCTAAAGAGTCCTCGGAAATCAGACCCGTTTTCTCCTGGGAAACACAAGCCCTTTACCTAACTAAGAAAGTGCAGGCCAGGCGCGGTGGCTCACGCTTGTAATCCCAGCACTTTGGGGGGCCGAGGTGGGCGGATCACGAGGTCAGGAGATCGAGACCATGGTGAAACCCCGTCTCTACTAAAAATACAAAAAAATTAGCCGGGCGTGGTGGCGGGCGCCTGTAGTCCCAGCTACTCGGAGAGGCTGAGGCAGGAGAATGGCGTGAACCCGGGAGGCGGAGCTCGCAGTGAGCCGAGATTGCGCCACTGCACTCCAGCCTGGGCGACAGAGCGAGACGCCGTCTCAAAAAAAAAAAAAAAAAAAAAAGAAAGTACAGCGGGGACCAGGCGTGGTGGCTCATGCCTGTAATCCCAGCTACTCAGGAGGCTGAGGCGGGAGGATCGCTTGAGGCAAGGAATTCAAGACCAGCCTGGGCAACATAGTAAGACCCCTATCTCTACATTTTTTTTTAATTAGCCAGGCATGGTGATACGCGCCTATAGTCCCAGCTGCTTGGGAGGCTGAGGTAGGAGGATTGCTTGAGCCCAGGAGTTCAAGGCTGCAGTGAACTATGATCGTGCTGCTGCACTCCAGCCTGGGCAAGAGAGTGAGACCCTGCCTCAAAAAAGAAAGAAAGAAAGAAAAAAGTAAACAAACAAACAAAACAAAGGTGCAGGGGACAAGGTGGGGAATGAAGCTAGAGTGGGGTAAAGAAGGTGTACGTGTGTGTGTGTGTGTGTGTGCGTGCACATATAGACCCTAATCATAGCACCATTCTGTCCTTTGAGGTAACTGCCCAATAAATAGCATTTCTCTTCCCTACCTGGGTTCTGAACAAGATACGAAATAGAAGGGAAGAGGTCAGACTTGGTGGCCCATGCCTGTAATCTCAGCACTTTGGGAGGCCAATCCGGGTGGATCATCTAAGGTCAAGAGTTTGAGACCAGCCTGGCCAACATGGTGAAATCCGATCTCTACTAAAAATACAAAATGTAGCCAGGTGTGGTGGCGGCTGCTTACTTGGGAGGCTGAGGCAGGAAAATCGCTTGAACCCAGGAAGTGGAGGTTGCAGTGAGCCGAAATTGCACCATTGCACTCCAGCCTGGGCAACAAAAGTGAAACTCCATCTCAAAAAAAAAAAAAAAAAAAAAAAAAAGAAAGAAAGAAATAGAAGGGAAGAAAAAGCTGGAGGCCAAATGTCACCTTTATTACTGCTACAGATAGGTAGGAAGACATTGCCCAGTGTGAGAGCCAAATGAACCGCAGTATCAGGTGGATCACCGGCCCATTCTCAGGAGTGCTCACCAGGGGTGGGCTGGGGAGATGCTACAGCCCTGGGGGAACTTGCAGCATGAAGGAGCAGGGCGATCACACGCTACCCTTGGTCAGGCCTGGCCACAAGAGAATAAAAGGAAGAGCTAAACTGAACATACACAGTTGTTTCCCCAAATTTACCAAGTAGATAAGTCACTTCATGCATTAGTCCGTTTTCACACTGCTGATAAAGACATACCCAAGACTGGGTAATTTATAAAGAAAAAGAGGTTTACTGGACTCACAGTTCCATGTGTTTGGAGAGGCCTCACAATCATGGTGGAAAGTGAAAGGCACACCTTACAAGGCAGCAGGCAAGAAGAGACTGAGAGCCAAGTGAAAGGGGAGACCCCTATAAAACCATCAGATCTGGTGAGACTTCTTTGCTATAAAGCCATCAGACCTCGTGAGACTTCTTTGCTCCTGCAAGAACAGTATGGGAAAAACTTCCCCCATGATTCAATTATCTCCCGCTGGGTCCCTCCCACAACACATGGGAATTATGGGAGCTGCAATTCAAAATGAGATTTGGGTGGGGACACAGCCAAACCATATCACTCCACTTCCAGGGTGTGGAATGTATAAAAGGGCAAAGAGAGAGACCCCAAGTTATATCAGTGAAGTTCCCTTCAGGGGAGGGAAGAAGTGTGCCCCACAACAAGCATCTGTAACATTGAATCACATGAAGAAAGTGTTCATTTACATAATGTCTCCCACTTACAACTGTAAGCCCCTTAAGCGAAGAATTGTGATTTATTTATCATTGTTTGTCAAAGTCTTATACTCAGAAGACACGCAGATGTTTGCTGAATGAATGGAGACCTAGAGTCTAGACAGACCTAAGTTCAGTTATCCTCAGCCAATTACTACAGAAACTTGAGCAAGTTATTTACCCAGAGGTTGTAAACCGATGGCCCACAAACCACATCCAGCTCTAATATGATCTCTTTGGCCCACCAGTGTCTTGAAAGTTTATAAATTCGTTGAAGCTTTTAAAACTTGGGAGATTTCACATAAAGATCTGGATCTCTGGCTTCTGAAAACTTGGAAGACTTTCCTTCCTTCCTTCCTCCCTCCCTCCCTTCCTTCCTTCCTTCCTTCCTTTTCTTTCCCTCTGTGGCTGCAAACTACTCAGCTCGCTGCTGCCCGCGCCGCGGACTGCCTGGGACTGCCGCCGCGCGCCACCGCTGCCTGCTTTTTCTCGTTTGGCTGCAGGCGCGCGGTCGCCATGTTGGCCACGCTGCTCACCAGCTCCTGACGCCGAGTGCTCTGCCCGCCTCAGCCTCCCGAGCCCCTGCCCGGCCACCGCCCCGTCTGGGAGGTGGGGAGCGCCTCTGCCCGGCCGCCCCGTCCGGGAAGAAGTGAGGAGCGCCTCTGCCCGGCCGCCCCGTCCGGGAAGAAGTGAGGAGCGCCTCTGCCCGGCCGCCCCGTCCGGGAAGAAGTGAGGAGCGCCTCTGCCCGGCCGCCCCGTCCGGGAAGAAGTGAGGAGCGCCTCTGCCCGGCCGCCCCGTCCGGGAAGAAGTGAGGAGCGCCTCTGCCCGGCCGCCCCGTCTGGGAAGTGAGGAGCGCCTCTGCCCGGCCACCCATCGTCTGGGAAGTGAGGAGTGCCTCTGCCTGGCCGTCCCGTCTGGGAAGTGAGGAGCGCCTCTGCCCGGCCACCCACCGTCTGGGAAGTGAGGAGCGCCTCTGCCTGGCCGCGCCGTCTGGGAAGAAGTGAGGAGCCCCTCTGCCCGGCCGCCCCGTCTGGGAAGTGAGGAGCGCCTCTGCCCGGCCGCCCCATCTGGGAAGTGAGGAGCGCCTCTGCCCGGCTGCCCCGTCCAGGAAGAAGTGAGGAGCACCTCTGCCCGGCTGCCCTGTCCGGGAAGAAGGGAGGAGCCCCTCTGCCCGGCCGCCCCGTCTGGGAAGAAGTGAGGGGCCCCTCTGCCCGGCCGCCCCGTCTGGGAAGTGAGGAGCGCCTCTGCCCAGGCACCCATCGTCTGGGAAGTGAGGAGCGCCTCTGCCCGGCCGCCCCGTCTGGGAAGAAGTGAGGAGCGCCTCTGCCCGGCCGCCCTGTCTGGGAAGAAGTGAGGAGTGCCTCTGCCCAGCTGCCCCATCTGGGAAGTGAGGAGCGCCTCTGCCCGGGCGCCCCGTCCGGGAAGAAGTGAGGAGCGCCTCTGCCCGGCCGCCCCATCTGGGAAGTGAGGAGCACCTCTGCCCGGCCACCCATCGTCTGGGAAGTGAGGAGCGCCTCTGCCCGGCCGCCCCGCCTGGGAAGTGAGGAGCGCCTCTGCCCGGCCACCCATCGTCTGGGAAGTGAGGAGCGCCTCTGCCCGGCCGCCCCGTCTGGGAAGTGAGGAGCGCCTCTGCCCGGCCACCTATCGTCTGGGAGGTGAGGAGCGCCTCTGCCCGGCCGCCCCGTCCGGGAGGAAGTGAGGAGCGCCTCTGCCCGGGCGCCCCGTCCGGGAGGAAGTGAGGAGCGCCTCTGCCCGGCCGCCCCGTCCGGGAAGAAGTGAGGAGCGCCTCTGCCCAGCCGCCCCGTCCGGGAGGAAGCGAGGAGTGCCTCTGCCCGGCCGCCCCATCCGGGAAGAAGTGAGGAGCGCCTCTGCCCGGCTGCCCCGTCTGGGAGGTGAGGAGTGCCTCTGCCCGGCCGCCCCATCCGGGAAGAAGTGAGGAGCGCCTCTGCCCGGCTGCCCCGTCTGGGAGGTGAGGAGAACCTCTGCCCGGCCACCCATCGTCTGGGAGGTGAGGAGCGCCTCTGCCCGGCCGCCCCGTCTGGGAAGTGAGGAGCGCCTCTACCCGGCCACCCACCATATGGGAAGTGAGGAGCGCCTCTGCCCAGCCACCCACCGTCTGGGAAGTGAGGAGCGCCTCTGCCCAGCCACCCACCGTCTGGGAAGTGAGGAGCGCCTCTGCCCAGCCACCCACCGTCTGGGAAGTGAGGAGCGCCTCTGCCCGGCCACCCACCGTCTGGGAGGTGAGGAGCGCCTCTGCCCGGCCGCCCCGTCCGGGAAGAAGTGAGGAGCGCCTCTGCCCGGCCGCCCCATCCGGGAAGAAGTGAGGAGCGCCTCTGCCCGGCCGCCCCGTCCGGGAAGAAGTGAGGAGCGCCTCTGCCCGGCCGCCCCGTCCGGGAAGAAGTGAGGAGCGCCTCTGCCCGGCCGCCCCGTCTGGGAAGTGAGGAGCGCCTCGGCCCGGCCGTCCCGTCTGGGAAGTGAGGAGCGCCTCGACCCGGCCGCCCCGTCTGGGAAGTGAGGAGCGCCTCTGCCCGGCCACCCATCGTCTGGGAAGTGAGGAGCGCCTCTGCCCGGCCACCCATCGTCTGGGAAGTGAGGAGCGCCTCTGCCCGGCCACCCATTGTCTGGGAAGTGAGGGGCGCCTCTGCCCGGCCACCTATCGTCTGGGAAGAAGTGAGGAGCGTCTCTGCCTGGCCGCCCCGTCTGGGAAATGAGGAGCGCCTCTGCCCGGCCGCCCCGTGTCTGGGAAGAAGTGAGGAGCGCCTCTGCCCGGCCGCTCCATCTGGGAGGTCTACCATGGAGGCCAGAAGCAATGTGGGGGCTGGACGTGGTGGCTCATGCCTGTGGTCCCGGCACTCCGGGGGGCGAGGCGGGTTGATCACTTCGGGCTAGGAGTTCGAGACCAGTCTGGCCAACTTGGCGAAACATGAAAAATACAACAGACAAACCAACCAACCAACTCAGTGACAACAAAACAGGTCTACCCTGGAGTCATACTCTAATTTTTTCTATTTTCCTCCCTTTCTGATCCTTTATCCCACTTTCTTTTTCTTCCTCTTCCTTCTCCCTCTTCTTTGTCAAATAGAGGATTGAGTTATTATCACTGATCCACATAAAGTCCCTCTCTACCTTATTTTAACTCCCACCCCCCATTTCTATTCCCCGACTTCCCATGTGTAACCTTCGTAATATGTTTGATACGCATCTTTTTGTTTGTATGTATTTTTAGAAAATGTTTATTGTTTTTGTGTGCAAAAAAAATTAATAAAAAAAAAAGAAAACTTGGAAGACTTATGGTAGATTGAGGCAAAAAAAAAATGGCCTCAATTTTTCACCCCTCTCTTTGTCTACACACTGTGCAATGTCGCTTTCAGTTCTTCCCATAAAGGCTGAATATATCATCCTCCTTTGTCTCTGGATTGGATTTGTGATGTGTCTTGGTCAATAGAATGTGACAGAAATGATAGTTTTTCCATTCTGAGCGTGGACATAAGAGCCTTGTACACTTCCTCTCTTTCTTTCTTTCTTGGAACCTTCCAAGACCCCATGTGAACAACCTTGGGCTGGCCTGCTGAAGGATGAGAGACCATACCAAGTTGTCTCAGTTGTTCCAGTCAAGACTCAAGACATGTGAAGGGACCTAGCCAAGATCAGCAAAGCCAGCCCACCGCTCACCTGCCTGCTAGCCACACATGCATCAGCAATTCCAGCCAAGAGTAGAAGGCCCAACCACCTGATTCACAGGTTGTAGACAATAATAAGTGCCTATTGTTTTAAGCTACTGAGCTTTGGGATAGTTTGTTACATAACAATAACTAACTGGAACACTTGGCCATGTAAGGCTGGCTATTCTTCATCACAACACTTAACTGGGGCTGGGCACAGTGACTCACACTTGTAATCCCAACACTTTGAGAGGCCAAGGCTGGAGGATCGCTTGAGCCCAGGATTGCTTTGAGACCAGCCTGGGCAACATAGCAAGACATCGTCTCTACAAATAATAATAATAATAATAAAAATTAGCCAGGTATGGTGGCATGCACCTGCGGTCACAGCTGCTTGGGAGAGTAAAGTGGGAGAATCGCTTGAGCCCAGGCAGTCGAGGCTGCAGTGAGCCGTGAGCATGTCACTGCACTCTAGCCTGGGTGACAGAGTGAGACCCCATCTAAAAAAAATAATAATAATCCTAGCTGGGGCTGAGTAGCCCCTTGAGATGAGGCATGAATTCTGCAACTTCCAACTGCATGCCAACCACTATCATCTCAATGACTATAAATATTTGTATACCAAAAGAGATTGAGAGAACTATGTAGTCTAAGAAAAATTAGAAAGTGTAGGAAAAATGTACAGACTGCTCTCTGTCTTCATGGGTTCTGCAGCCATGGATTCAATCAACTATTGATAGAAAAGATTTGGAAAACAATATTGCATCTGTACTGAATGTGTACAGGCTTTTTTTCTTGTCATTATTTCCTAAACAATGATTTACATAGCATTACATTGTATTTGGTACTGTAAGTAATCTAGAGATGATTTAAAGTATACGGTAGGAAATGCACAGATTATGTGCAAATACCATGCCATTTTATATTAGGAACTTGAGCGTCCCTGAATTTTAGTATCCTGGGCTGGGGATCCTGGATCCAATCCCCCACAAATACCGAGGGATGACTGTATGTTCTTACTCTGACTGCCTGTACCTGCTTAATTTCTAGATACACTTCAGTTTGAGCTCTTGTTTTAATCCCCTCAGCCTTCGTCTGTAAAAATGAGGTTAAACACATATGCATCAGAGGATTCCTTAAGGATTAAGTTAGGTTTAGTGAATAGCACTGGGGTTTAATGCATAAACTCTAGAGCTAGACTGCCAGGGTTAAGATCCCAGTTTTGCCACTTACTAACTAAATCCATGCATCATGCCTGCTACTGCCCTGATAGATGTTCAATAAAGCTACTTTTGTTCCTCTCCCTTGTTAGAAATCTTTCTAATCTTCACATTGTTTCAGCATGTTGTTATCAATCAAAGCTAACTTTAAAGGAGATTATTATTATTATTATTTTATTTATTTATTTATTTTTTGAGATGGAATCTTGCTCTGTTGCCCAGGTTGGAGTGCAGTGGCACGATCTCTGCTCACTACAACCTCCACCTCCCGGGTCCAAGCAATTTTCCTACCTCAGCCTCCTGAGTAGCTGAGTACAGGCACATACCACCACGCCCAGCTAATTTTTGTATTTTTAGTAGAGACAGGGTGTCGCCACATTGGCCAGGCGTATCTCAAACTCCTGGCCTCATGTGATCCACCCGCCTTAGCCTCCCAAAGTGCTGGGATTAGAGGTGTGAGCTACGGAGCCCAGCCGAGATTATTATTTTAGAGATATACTAAGAACTGATAGAGATAAAAATAATGTCAATTTTTTTGAGTATTTTACAATAATTATAAAATTATTATTTATACCTGGTGCAGTGCAGTGGCTCACACCAGTAATCCCAGTGCTTTGAGAGGCTGAGGCAGGAGGATCAGTTGAGGCTAGGAGTTTGAGACCAGCCTGAACAACATAGCAAGATCTCATCCTAACAAAAAAATTAGCCGGGCGCGGTGGCTCACGCCTGTAATCCCAGCACTTTGGGAGGCCGAGGCGGGCGGATCACGAGGTCAGGAGATCGAGACCATCCTGGCTAACATGGTGAAACCCTGTCTCTACTAAAAATACAAAAAAAAAATCAGCCGGGCGAGGTGGCGGGCGCCTGTAGCCCCAGCTACTCGGGAGGCTGAGGCAGGAGAATGGCGTGAACCCCGGGGGACGGAGCCTGCAGTGAGCCGAGATCATGCCACTGCACTCCAGCCTGGCAGACAGCGAGACTCTGTCTCAAAAAAAAAAAAAAAAAATTATAAAATTAGCTGGGCATGGCCAGGTGTGGTGGCTCACGCCTGTAATCCCAGAACTTTAGGAGGCTGAGGTGGGTGGATCACCTGATGTCAGGAGTTCGAGACCAGCCTGGGCAACATGGTGAAACCCCATCTCTACTAAAAATGCAAAAATTAGCCGGGCATGGTGGTACATGCCTGTAGTCCTAGCTACTCGGGAGGATGAGGCAGGTCAATTGCTTGAACCTGGGAGGACAGATGGAGGTGGTTCAGTGAACCGAGATGGAACCACTGCACTCCAGCCTGGGTGACAGAGTGAAACTCTGTCTCAAAAAAAAAAAAAAAAAAAAAATTAGCTGGACATATTGGTGCATGCCTGTAGTCCTAGCTACTTGGGAGGCCAAAGGGGGAAGATCACTTGAGCCTAGGCATCCGAGGCTGCAGTGAATTCTGATTCCACCACTGCACTCCAGCCTGAACAACAGAGCGAGATCCTGTCTCTATAAATAAATATACATGCATAAATTAAATTAAATTAAATATTTATTCTTTCTGACTGAGGTACAAACACCTTCTGAAGAGATTCTAGAGAAATAATAGAGGCAAAAACACATAGATATTTACAGTGTCCATTCAAGCAAGAAAAATGTATCCATAAAATAAATATCATTATGGGAAAACATGGAAATTTATTTAGAAAAAATGTTAAGTGAAAAAAATACACAAAATAGTATGTACACATTAGTTGCAATTCTATTAAAATATAACTACAGTTGAAAATGGTTGGAAGAGAATGTAGGACAATATAGTTACCGTGTCAAACATGTAAGATTTTAATAAAATAATTAACAAGTATACTATAATTTTAAAATTTGGAAAATATAGGTCTTTATACTATCATAATAAGTGTTTAAGTATTTGCAGGGCATGACTCAGTGTATTATAATACATAATTCTGTTAGCATTTACGAGTAAATTTAATTTTGAGGATTGGTGTGAATAAGAATAAGCTATTATAAAAGCAAAGAAATTTGTCCCCTGAAGGTCTGCAATTGGAATGCTTACACACAGAGACTTTTCCTCACTTCCATTCTCACACCTGCTTGCATCCCTCCTTGTGGAACCAAATAGAACAGAACAAAATTCTAACACCTCCAGCTCAGATCAAACTATATCAGGCCTGGCCAGGCGAGGTGGCTCACGTCTGTAATCCTAGAAATTTGGGAGGCCAAGGCAGGTGGATCACCTGAGGTCAGGAGTTCGAGACCACCCTGGCCAACAGGGTGAAACCCCATCTCTACTAAAAATACAAAAAGTAGCTGGGTGTGGTGGCGCTCACCTGTAGTCCCAGCTACTTGGGAGGCTGAGGCAGGAGGATCACTTCAACCTGGGAGGCGGAGGTTGCAGTGAGCTGAGATTACACCACTGCGCTCCAGCCTGGGTGACAGAGGAAGACTCTGTCTCTAAAAAGAAAACAAAAACAACAAAAACAACTAAAGCAGACTCCGTCTCTAAAAAGAAAACAAAAACAACAACAAACTATATCAGGGAAATAAACTACGTTTCCATCCTTGACAATTACTCTTAAATGAGGACAGGATGCTGTTCTCAACCAGCCAGGTGGAACAGCGTAATCCCAGTCTGCCCAGATTTACAACCCTGGCTCCATGCCGTGGGATGGAACATCACACCCAGTGTGTTATGCTCACACTCAGCTTTTCAGCATGTCCCCTGTAGCTACACAAAGAAAGGACCATCTCCCTCCTGGGTGCTAACACTGAGTAGAAGCCCTTTACCCGCTCTGACATTCTTCCACAGGAGGAAGAAGCAAGAACTTATTTGGGTGTGGGTACTTTTGTGGTTTAGGTTAACAATGGAGGAAGAGGGCTACTGAATGAAGTTGGCTTAATTGATGAGCTTGGTGAAGCTCAGTTCTCCTTTTTTTTTTTTTTTTTTTTTTTTGAGACAGAGCCTCACCTTGTTACCCAGGCTGGAGTGCAATGGCGCGATCTCGGCTCACCGCAACCTCCGCCTCCTGAGTTCAAATAATTCTCCTGCCTCAGCCTCCTGAGTAGCTGGGATTACAGGCACTTGCCACCACGCCCAGCTATTTTTTGTATTTTTAGTAGAAACAGGGTTTCACCATGTTGGCCAGGCTGGTCTCGAACTCCTGACCTCATGATCTGCACACTTGGCCTCCCAAAGTGCTGGGATTACAGGCGTGAGCCACCGCGCCCGGCTTCTCAGTTCTCTTTCTATATCTTGCCAGTTGAATATGGACTCTTGTTTTCCTGTCTTTAACATGGATTAATTCTCTTTTTGCCCCTTCCTACTTCACAGGTGGTGGCGATGAAGGCAGCTAATAAGTAGTGAGTACCTACTATGTGCCAGGCCCTATGCTAAGCTCTTCATATTCATTTATCTCACTTAGTCCCCACTGAAACCCCATAAGAAAGATACTTGTGGCTGGGCACAGTGGCTCACGCCTGTAATCCCAGCATTTTGGGGGCCAAGGAAGGTGGATCACTTCAGGTCAGGACTTCAAGATCAGCCTGGCCAACATGGTGAAACCCCATCTCTACTAAAATACAAAACATATTAGCCAAGTGTGGTGGCTGGCTAACATAGTGAAATACCATCTCTACTAAAAATACAAAAATTAGCCGGGTGTGATGGCACATGCCTATAGTCCCAGCTACTCAGGAGGCTAAGGCAAGAGAATCGCTTGAACCCAAGAGGTGGAGGTTGCAGTGAGCCAAGACCATGCCATTGCACTCCAGCTTGGGTGACAGAGTGAGACGCTGTCTCAAAAAAAAAAAAAAAAAAAAAATAGCTGGAAGACACATGTTAGAAGAGTAATGAAAAGAGAAGACAATTATATCTTATTCCTTGCATGCAGTATTGGGTTCCAAAATAAACTTTAATTCTGAAACACTACTCCTTACTTGTTGTAGCATCTAAAAAAAAAAAAATTAATTGCTCTAAGCTGGTGGAACTTGTAGTCATGCGCTACCAGCTCAGAGCACCAGAAGAGACCTTCCTGATTACAGAGGCCAGTGGCCTCCTTTTGTAATTGAAGACACTGGCAGAAGAGCAGGTCACAGCAAGGCCACACAGAGCTCCAGCCCAAGCCTAATTTACCAGGCCTCCTTGAGTCCTCTGCTGGCCCCTTCCGCAGTTTTAATCCCTGTCCAGATGCCTCTTAGAAACACTGAAAATTTTACCTGCCCCTCTTCTTCCCTCACTCCCTCCCCTACCCTCACCCAACCACATCTTAGGGTTCTTGGTCATCATCAAGCGCTCTGTGCCTGCTGGGCTGCCTGCATTCACAGAGCTCCACGTGCAAGTGCAGGAAGGTCTGCAGGTATGAGCTTTGGTTAAGCTGAGAGACTCCCCTTAGACTCAAGCTGTCCTCAGCCAGCCACAGTCAAGTTTTATTATTCTGCAGCAAAGAGGGTCCTCCCACATGCACTCATATTTGAAGGCAACTGCAGCAGAGATGTCAGCAGAACTGGCTGAAAATTGCTTCTATAATCTTTGCACATTCATGCAGTAGCAAAGATATAATATATAACTGCTATAGTTTGAATGTTTCCCCCCAAAGCTCATGTGTTGGTAACTTAATCCCCAATGCAACAGTGTTAAGAGGCTCTCATGAATGGATTAATGCTGTTCTTGAAGAGTGGGTTAATGATCATGGGAGTGGGTTCCTGATGAAATGACATGATCAGCCAGAGCTCTTCCCCACCATCTGTCTCTCATGCACTTGTCCTCTCTTGCTCTTCCACCTTCTGCCATGGCACAATGCAGTAAGAGACTCCTCACCAGATGTGGCCTCTTGACCTTGGACTTCCCAGACTCCAGAATGGTAAGAAGTAAATTCCTATTCTTAATAACTTACCTGGTCTATGATATTTTGTTATGGCAACGCAAAATGGACTCAGACAATAACTAAACCAAATACAGAGATCTGTAGAAATACAGCTAATGAAGGCTCCATTCTTTAAGTTTGGAGTTAGACAAAACTAAAAATTCTCTATGAGAAACACTCCAATCAAGCTTTTGCCAACATCTTTCTGCTAAAACTGCTCTCAGTAAGGTCACTGCTACATTGACAAATGCAATGGATGATTCTCAGTTCTCTTCCACTTGAATCATCAGTAGCACTGGATGCAGGTAAAGACAGGGCCAATTCCTAGATAATGTTACTTGGTAAAGATTCATTCATTCTCTGGTGACAAAGGTTTGGTAATTAACACCAAAATGGACCAGTATTCTTTGTAGTTGTTGAATATATATTTGTGCTTAAGTTAACTGAGTACAGATCCATCTGTGAAATAGATTCAGTTCTTTTTTTTTTCTTTGTTTTTTTTTTTTTTTTTGAGACAGAGTCTCACTCTGTTGTCGAGGCTGGAGTGCAGTGGCGTGATCTCCACTCACTGCAACCTCCGCCTCCCAGGGTCAAGTGATTCTCTCACTTCAGCTTCCTGAGTAGCTGGGATGCTGGGATTACAGGCACATGTCACCACATCTGGCTAATTTTTATATATTTTGTAGAGACAGGTTTCACCATGTTGCCCAGACTGGTCTTAAACCCCTGAGCTCAAGAAATTTGACCACCTTGACCTCACGTGCTGGGATTACCTGTGTGAACCGCCGTGTCCGGCCTAGATTCAGTTCTTAACTATACTTTTTGTCTTTAGGAATAGCCAAGTTATCAAGTTTGTGTAGAGAATTGCCTCACAGGTGGATTAAGCTAAGAAGATATAGTATTATCAACTGCTACCCACACCCTTGCCACTTGGTGAGTCTTCACTATGCATCAGAAACTGCATAGTCTGCAGCAAAGGTCACAGCCTTTCTGGAGCTTTCTGTAACCTCACTCCCTGGATTTGAATTCTGGCTCTGAGGCTTATCAACGTAGAGGACAAGAAAGATATAAAACATGTAGGGCATGAGCAGTTGCATAAGTTGTTCAGTGCATAAAGATACCCAGTCAAGGAGTCAGTGGCAGCTATAATTCTGCCCATGCTCCTCTCACCAAGCCAGTCTTGCAATGTATCCAGTAATGTCCACCCGCAGGAGAAGTTCTCTGCTTACAGAGGTGTGTCTGTTCAGAGGACACGACATTTTTTTTTCTTTTTTTTTTTTTGAGACGGAGTCTCGCTCTATCGCCCAGGCTGGAGTGCAGTGGCGCAATCTCGGCTCACTGCAAGCTCTGCCTCCCGGGTTCACGCCATTCTCCTGCCTCAGCCTCTCCGAGTAGCTGGGACTACAGGCGCCCGCCACTACGCCCGGCTAATTTTTTTGTATTTTTAGTAGAGACGGGGTTTCACCGTGGTCTCGATCTCCTGACCTCGTGATCCGCCCGCCTCGGCCTCCCAAAGTGCTGGGATTACAAGCGTGAGCCACCGCGCCCGGCCTAAATTTAATTTTTTTTTTTTTTTTTTTTTGAGATGGAGTTTCACTCTTGTTGCCCAGGCTGGAGTGCAATGGTGCACATCTCAGCTCACCGCAACCTCCACCTCCCGGGTTCAAGCGAGTCTCCTGCCTTAGCCTCCCGAGTAGCTGAGATTACAGGCACGTGCCACCACGCCCAGCTAATTTTATATTTTTAGTAGAGAAGGGGTTTCCCATGCTGGTCAGGCTGGTCTTGAATTCCTGGACTCAGGTTATCCGCCCTCCTCGGCCTCCAAAAGTGCTGGGATTACAGGCGTGAGCCACTGCGCCCAGCCTGACTTTTTCTAATTTATACAAAGATGCCAAATGACCAAGCAGCAGCCCTGAAACTGGGTTCTCATGAGGCAGAAATTGGAGCTTTTATCCTCAATATAATTTGGTTATGGACCAGTTATATTTAGAACCCCAAAGCCCAGAACACTGCCTGGCACACAGCAGCACTCAACAAATATTTGTTGGATAAATGAATATAAAACAATCCGAGGCCGGTGGCTCACACCTATAATCCCAGCACTTTGGGAGGCCAAGGCGGGCAGATCACTTGAGGTCAAGGGTTCGAGACCAGCCTGGCCAACATGGCAAAACCCTGTCTCTACCAAGAAATACAAAAATTAGCCAGGCGTGATGGCGCATGCCTGTAGTCCCAGCTACTAGAGAAGCTAAGGTGGAAGAATTCCTTGAACACGGGAGGCACAGAGGTTGCAGTGAGCCGAGATCATGCCACTGCACACCAGGCTGGGCGACAAAGTGAGACCCTTTCTCAAAAAAAAAAAGAAAAGAAAAAAGTCCAAGAGCAAGATATAAGTGCTGAGTGTTGAGGAATATAGTTGCACTTCTCAAATTGTGGTCCAGGAACCCTTGGGGTTCCCTAAGACTTCAAAACGATTTTCATAATGATACTGTTGACAAACAGAGTCGAACTCTGTAAAATATTTGAAGAGACTTTTTCTGAGCCAAATATGAGTGACCGTGGCCCATGACACAGCCCTCAGGAGGTCCTGAGAACATGTACCTAAGGTGGTCGGGGCACAGCTTGTTTTTATGCATTTTAGGGAGGCATGAGACATCAATCAAATACATTTAAGAAATACATTGGTTTGGTCCAGAAAGGCAGGCCAACTCAAAGCAGGAGGGCTTCCAGGCTATAGGTGAATTTAAACATTTTCTGGTTGACAATTGCTTGAGTTTGTCTAAAGACCTGGGATAGATAGAAAGGGAATGTTCAGGTTAAGATGAAGATTGTGGAGACCAAAGTTCTTTTAAGTCTTATAGTGGCTGCCCTTAGAGACAATAGATGACAAATGTTTCCTATTCAGATCTTTTTTTTTTTTTTTTTTTTTTTGAGGAGTCTCGCTCTGTCGCCCAGGCTGGAGTGCAGTGGCACGATCTCGGCTCACTGCACGATCTCGGCAGTGGCACGATCTCGGCTCACCTCCCAGGTTCACGCCATTCTCCCACCTCAGCCTCCCCAGTAGCTGGGACTACAGGCTCCCACTACCACGCCCGGCTAATTTTTTGTGTTTTTAGCAGAGATAGGGTTTCACCATGTTAGCCAGGATGGTCTCGATCTCCTGACCTTGTGATCTGCCCGCGTTGGCCTCCCAAAGTGCTGGGATTACAGGCGTGAGCCACCACACCCAGCTCCTATTCAGATCTTAATTAATCTCTTTAGCACTGGGAGGGTCCAGAAGAAAAAAATCTAACTATGTTAATAGAGATTCTTTACAGATACAAATTTTTCCCCACAAAGAACAGCTTTGCAGGGGCACTTCAAATATGTCAAAGAAACATGTTTTGGGGTAAAAATATTTTGATTTATTGTCTGGTAATGTTATGCCAGAGTCAGGTTGGAAAGTAAGTCACGATATATAGTATGGGGTTAAATAAAACCCATCTGATAAGAATGTATGATTTGTAGGGCATGACTCCCCAGACCCCTTAGGTAGGAATTTGAGCAAAATAAAAAAATCAGAGTTTAGTCCTCAATACTAAAGCCTTACTTGTCTATTTTACTCTCATTTTCTACAAATATACAAAGTTCAAAAAGCTCATTGATATGGTTTCAGATTCCACATCACAACTAACCTTTCAGAAACTATAACTTAATTTTCTGAATACTATCAAAGAAAAATATCCACAATGATCTGAAAAGGCTATTAAAATAGTTATCTTTGTTCTAACTACATGTGTGAAGCTGAATTTTCTTCATGTACTGAATACAAGACAACAAATTGCAAAGTGCACCAAATTGAATGCAGGAGCAGATCTGAGATCCAGCTGTCATCTGCTAAGTTAAACACAAACAATTGGCAAAACCATAAGACAATGGCTATCTTCTCATCAAAATTTTCTGTTTAAGTAAAATATAGTTATTTTTATTTTAAGAATATATTATTTATGCTAGCATCTGCTGGGTTTATTATTGTTACTTCAATTTAATATATAAATATTTTATAACTGTTGGGCACAGTGGCTCACGCCTGTAATCCCAGCACTTTGGGAGGCCAAGGAGGGCGGATCACCTGAGGTCAGGAGTTTGAGACCAGCCTGGCTAACTCGGTGAAACCCCATCTCTACTAAAATTACAAAAAAATTAGCAGGGCGTGGTGGGGGGGCCAGTAATCCCAGCTACTCGGGAGGCTTGGGCAAGAGAATCGCTTGAACCCGGGAGGCAGAGGTTGCAGTGAGCCGAGATTGTGCCATTGCACTCCAGCCTGGACGACAAGAGCAAAACTCCATCTCAAAAAAGAAAAAAAAAGAGAAACAGCTTCCTCTATAGAGGAAGAGGTTTCCAAGCAGAAAGGACTGACTGCAGTGAATGCGCAGAATTTTATAGTCCGGTTAGAGGAGGCTGTGTCTGATTTACCTAGGGCTCATAAATTGATTTGATCAGGTATGACGTTGACATAGCCCGTGGGGAAGGCTGGTTGCCCCATCCTGATCTTCTTATGCAAATAGGCTTTCCAGTTGATCTGCACCATCTTGTCTGCTTTTTTTTCTTTTTTGAGATGAAATCTCGCTCTGTCGCCCAGGTTGGAGTGCAGTGGCACTGTCTTGGCTCACTGCAACCTCGGGTTCAAGCAATTCTTGGCTCACTGCCTCCCAGGTTCAAGCAATTCTCCTGCTTCAGCCTCCCAAGTAGCTGGGACTATAGGTGCATGCCACCACGCCTGGCAAATTTTTTGTATTTTAGTGGAGACGGGGTTTCACCCTGTTGCCCAGGCTGGCCTCGAACTCCTGAGTTCAGGATCGACCTGCCTTGGCCTCCCAAAGTGCTAGGATTGCAGGCGTGAGCCACCGTGCCAGGCCCATCTTGTGGGCTCTTTGCAGCACATGTGGCTGGCAGAGAAAGGAAGATGGAGCCGCCATCTTGAAAATGTCTAGTCCTTAGTTCCTGCCAGCAGTCACCCCAGTAAGCTACCAGCTTGCAGGCTGCTCTTTGTTAGAAAATGATTTGGGACTGCTTTTCATTAAAAAGAAAAGCCTTACTGAGGAATCCCATGCCCTTGCAATCTGCTTAACTGATTTCTTCTTAACTCCTATATCACTAATATAAAGCAAACTAGATTATCAGAACCATCTGGAGAACTTTGTGGAAATACAGATTCTAGGCTCCTCCCCTCTACATTGTAATTTGGTAGAGCTGGGATAGAGCTCTGAAAATTTGTATTTGGTAAGAACTCTCCCAGTAATTCTGATCATCAGTCATTGGTAGAAACAATAAATATATTACAAATTTGGAGAAATACAAAATCAAAATCAATTGCCAGAGAAGGCTTCAGTTATTCAACAAACATTTCTCACCTACAGACTATGTTCCAGGGACCACTGGGAACATTGGGCAGACACCAGTGAACAAGACTCAGGCCCTCTTCTAAGGAAGCTCACAGACCAGTGAGTGAGATGGAGGTAGAGAGTTGGAGCACATGGTGTTGTATCTGATAGGGAAAAGTGCTATTGGAACACAGAGACAGGGTTCCTCACTTCAGAAGAGCTGACCTCAAATGACACAGAGGATCTAGAGAAACAAGAGGAATGGATGACAAGGACATCATGAGGGATGGCCTAGAGCCAAATGGCTGTGATGCTCCTGTTGTGGATATTGATTTAGAAGCCAAACTCTAAAATATTTTTTAAGAGATTTATTCTGAGTCAAATGTGAAGACCATGACCCATGACACAGCCCTAGGAGGTCCTAAGAACATGTGCCTCTGTGGTTGGGTTACAGCTTGATTTTGTACATTTCAGGGGAGTTACAGGCAGACATCAATCAATACATGTGAGGTATACATTGGTTCAGTCCAGAAAGGCCAGACAACTCTAAGTGGATGTCTTTGGAGGACTTCTAGGTCATAAGTGGATTCAACGATTTTTTTTGTTTGGCAATGGATTGAGAGTTAAGTTATTATCTAAAGACCCAGAATCAATACAAAAAGGAGTGTCTGGGCTAAGATAAGGGGTTGTGAGGATTAAGGTTTTTATTATGTAGATGAAGTCTCATAGGTGGACACCCTTAGAGGCAACAGATGGCAAATGTTTCCTATTCAGACCTTTAAAAGGTGCCATACTCTCAGCTAATCTCTTCAGGATCCAAAAAAAAAAAAAAAAGCCTGGAAAGGGAAGAGGATTCTCTATAGAATGTAAATTTCAGCCAGGTGCAGTGGCTCACACCCGTAATCCCAGCACTTTGGGAGGCTGAGGTGGGAGGATCACTTGAGCCAGTGAGTTCGAGACCAGACATACATTTCTCCCACAAGGGACAGCTGTGTGGGGCCATATCTAAATACGTCAGATAAATATATTTGAGGGTAAAATACTTTAATTTCCTTCAGGGCCTGCTATCTGACACTTGGCACTGTACTAGAGAGTTAGGTTGGAATTTGATATCTTATTGCTACAAAAGTCTGTTTTGTCAGTCTTAAAATCGCTGTTTTAATTTTTTTGTTGTTGTTATATGGTTTGTGTTTGTTTATTTTATTTTATTTTTTTTTCTGAGTTTCACTTAGTTGCCCAGGCTGGAGTGCAGTGACGTGATCCTAGCTCACTGCAACCTCCAACTCCTAGGTTCAAGCAATTCTCCTGCCTCAGCCTCCCAAGTAGCTGGGATTACAGGTGCACACCACCACGCCTGGCTAATTTTTTGTATTTTTAGTCGAGACAGGATTTCACCATGTTGGCCAGGCTGGTCTCAAACTCCTGACCTCAGGTGATCCACCCGTCTCGGCCTCTCAAAGTGCTGGGATTACAGGCGTGAGCCACTGGGCCTGGTCGTTGTTTTGATTTTTTTAGAGAAAAGGTATCCTTCTGTTGCCCAGGTTCCTATTTTAATGTTAATGCTGGTCAGTTATGCCTGAATTCCAAAGACAGGATGGTATAATGAATTCCAAAGAATGGAGGGTATCATGTTATAAAGGGGGCTATAGTGAGTTCCAAAGAAAGGAGGGTATAATGTGGCATGTCCAACCCCCTTTCCCATGATGGCCCTTCAGGTTTACTTTGGAATTCCCTTGGCCAAGAAAGGGGGTGCATTCCGTCCGCTGAGCAACTTACAATTTTATTTTTGGTTTACATGGGTAGTACATTAGCCAGCCTGGCTGGGGTGCAGGGCTGGCTGGGGAACAGAGCAAGAGAAGGGCATATAGGTGGGACTGGAGGCCTTTAACCCCAACAAAAGAGCTGCTTGGATTACAGCTCAGGGTACACAATGGAGGGCAGCTTGGAGGGTGGTGGGCTGAAGAATGGGATGGCCTCTAGTTGGCAATTAGAATGATATGATTCTGGGGGCCATCGAAGGCAGTCAGGAAAATAAGCAACACTGTTCATGCTCATGGTAAAAAAAAAAAAAAAAAAAAAAAAGTAGATAACCTGCCAAAAATCACAGTAGGATAAAATTAATTTAATAAATCCTCCCTGAACATTCTGTGCCTTTTTCTTAGAGGATTTCATGAATCCTTTTGTAGCAGCAGCTCTTAAAATTCTGGGATCATGGACTCTTGAGACTCTGATGAAAGCTTTTGATAGTCTCTCCGAGAACACAATGAATTAAAGCAAAAAATTGTATGTGGCTAGGCAGCATTTCTCTACTCTCATGTTCCCTTACCTTTATATCTTCTTTTCTTCTTTCTGCAAGAGAGGTCATTTAATAAGGAGTGGTGGCTGGGGGGCAGGTAGGGGGGAGAAAAAAGATGCTTTCAGCAGAATCAGGCACCAGAGCTTTCCTAGAAGAGGTAGTGAGTATTTGCAGCAGGAAGTTTGGGTGTAGAAATTTTATTCTGAAATATAGGGAGCCTCTTCCTGGTGTCAGAGGCATTTGAACCCGAGCAACATCATCTTGAATAGGAGCTGGGTAAAATGAGGCTGAGACCTACTGAGCTGCATTCCCAGACGGTTAAGGCATTCTAAGTCATAGGATGAGATAGGGGTCAGCACAAGATACAGGTCATAAGGACCTTGCTGATAAAACAGCTTGCAGTAAAGAAGCCGGCCAAAACCCACCAAAACCAAGATGGCCACAAGAGTGACTTCTGATCATCGTCACTGCTACACTCCTGCCATGACAGTTTACAAATGCCATGGCAACGTCAGGAAGTTACTCTATATGGTCTATAAAGGGGAGACATAATTAATCCACCCCTTGTTTAGCATATCATCAAGAAATAACCATAAAAATGGACAACCAGCAGCCCTTGGGGGTTCTCTGTCTATGGAGTAGCCATTCTTTTATTCCTTTACTTTCCTAATAAACTTGCTTTCGCTTTACTCTATGGGCTCACCCTCAATTCTTTCTTGTGCGAGATCCAAGACTCCTCTCTTGGGGTCTGGATAGGTACCCCTTTCCTGTAACACTGCGAAGTAAAAAAAAAGCAATACGGGGATGGAAATGTGAAAGGAAAATAAATCTCGAGACCCCAAAATCAAAAAGCCAAGGGAAAAGACAAGCTGGGAACTATGTCAGGCAAACCTGCCTCCCATTTTATTCCTTTTTTTTTTTTTTTTTTTGAGACGGAGTCTTGTTCTGTGCCCCAGGCTGGAGTGCAGTGGCGCGATCTCGGCTCACTGCAAGCTCCGCCTCCCGGGTTCACACCATTCTCCTGCCTCAGCCTCCCGAGTAGCTGGGACTACAGGCGCCCGCCAACACACCCGGCTAATTTTTTGTATTTTTAGTAGAGACGGGGTTTCACTGTGTTAGCCAGGATGGTCTCGATCTCCTGACCTCATGATCCGCCCGCCTTGGCCTCCCAAAGTGCTGGGATTACAGGCTTGAGCCACCGCACCCGGCCCTCCCATTTTATTCCTAAATAAGATGGCTACAAAGATAAAAAGCTCCATACTTCCCTCACAATTTACCCACAAGGAAATTCCTTGTGGACAAAGGACAGACAGAACAGAACTCAAAGTCATCCCTCAGAGGCTCACATGGGACAAATGAGTATCCAATTGCTTCCTCTGCCCTATTGTTTATGTAAAATTGCAGATTCACTGAGCCAGACTAAATTTTGTATTCAGTGGAAAGTTGATCAAGGACTCCGAAGAGTCCACTGCAGCCTTTTGTCTTTTGACTACTTATGACCTGGAAGTCTCCGCCTCATGTTGTCCTGCCTTCCCAGACTAAACCAATGTACATCTTACATGTATTGACGTCTCGTGTCTCCCTAAAATGCATAAAAGCAAGATGTGTCTGACCACCTTGAGTACATGTTGTCAGGACCTTCCAAGGCTGTGTCACAAGCGGATTCTTAACTTTGAAAAAATAAACTTTCTAAATTGATTGAGACCTGTCTCAGATACCTTTCGGTTTATAGAAACAGGGAGAGTCCAAGTTTGGTGGAAGAGGGAAGGGAGCAATTAACTAGATTTTGTAGAGTTTGGTGGATGCCTCGATGGAGAAAGTAAAGAGATGTACTCAACGAGTAAGAGTGATGGCCTCATAGTCAGGCTTTCTGGAAATGGACTGTACCTTTACACTCATCGAATACTGTAGCCATAACTGAGGACAGTTTTCCCACTTCTTATTTCAGTTCCTCATGAGCCTTCATCTGCCACAGCATTTGGAATGGGTCTTCCTCAGTCAGGGCTGCTGATCACAGTTGCACAGGCTGTTCACTGAACAAGGCAGAGGGGACAGTGGAGACTGAAATCTAGCTGTGCTGGGCTTGCCAAAACTCTGTGGGCTGGCATAGGGCTGTGTGCAGGCAGAGCAGGCACCATTTTCTGACTCTCACAAAGGAGTCCTGCAGGCTGGCAGCACTGTACCTACCACCTGCCTAAGGCTCTGCTCTTTCTCTTCTGCCTCCGCCTCTTCCCTTCACCCTCGCCATGGCAGAGAATTACACTTGTCAAGTTTCCACAATATCATGCAGGCTAGAAACACTGGCCAGGCTGCCATATCCCTCCTCCCTCTCCCTTCCCTCTGCTCCTCCCTCTCTCCCTCATCCCTCTCCCATAGCCTCTTCCACAAGGATTCACTTTTTCAGAGAAAGTAGATTGAGGTTGAAGCAGAAAAATGACTCAGTATGTGACACGTGTGTTTCTCCTACCAATAGCATGAAGAAAACAGACGCAGACAGTTTTCAGCAGCCTCTTTTCTGTCAGCCCAAGCCTCAAGCTAAGAGAAATGTTGTGAAAAAGAACAGCCCATAAATGGTCCCTGAGTGACAGCCACAGAGTTAAAACCACAGGAGGGCTCTGCCTGCTCCCACAGCTGCAGGGCCATGAGGCTTGGCTGGGTTCCAGATCACAGGCCTGCAGTGGCCCAGGCTCCGGCATTAGTCCTGTCTCCCCACGGAGGCTGGCTTCTTCCCTGCCCACTACTCAGGAGGAGCTTGGACCCTGTGGGAACTGGGAGTGTTGCCCCAAAGGCAAGCCCTCTGACTTTCTCGCTTCAGGCAGCCCCTGCTTGCCCTCAGGCACTAGGCACCTGCTTGGCCCCTTTCCCAGGCCCCTGGGGCGTCTGCTCCTCCCATCTCAGGCCTGAGGGAGAAGCAACAGCCCCGAGCTTGACCGGGAGCAGATAATGAAATAATGAAATCGGCTTTGCAAAAATCTTAACTAAGGAAATTATGACAGTGAAAGAGGTCAGACCTAACCGAAGCCATCTTCCTTCAAACCTCTAAACTGTCTTCATTCATTTGTAGGTATAGGCTGAACTAACCTTGGGAAGGAATTTAGTTTATAGTTTAAACTCTGAAACAAAATTGATAATAGCCTTTTCCCAAAAAACCCCTTCTTGCCTGGGGACCAGTCTGCCTTTGTAGGATTAACAAATTAGCTACAAGATTAGAAATTACAGTTTAGCGGCCACGCAGCCTTTGGCTGCAAGAGTCTGAACCTCTCCAAATTGCTCCTGGGAATGACATCACTTTTGCAAAACCTAACATCAGTGCTTGAGATATTTTGCAGACTCTGCATTCCAGTGCAGCAGATGACACCACCTACACTGATAATCCGGCTCAATGAGTTCTGCAATCCCACCCAGGAGCAGAAGTCAGCAAGAACAACTTGCTTCCACCCCCTATGATTTCATCTTCAACCCGACCAATGAGCACTCTCCGAGCCCATACCACCAAATTATCCTTAAGAACTCTGATCCCCAAATGCTCAGGGAGATTGATTTGAGTAACAATAAAACTCCAGTCTCCCGCACAGCCAGCTTTGCATGAATTACTCTCTCTTTTTTTTTTTTTTTTTTTTTTTTTGAGACGGAGTCTCACTCTGTCACCCAGGCTGGAGTGCAGTGATTCAGTCTCGGATCACTGCAACCTCTGCCTCTTGGGTTCAAGCAATTATCTGCCTCAGCCTCCCAAGTAGCTGGGATTACAGGTGCCCGCCACCATACCCGGCTACTTTTTTTGTATTTTTAGTAGAGACGGGGTTTCATCATCTTGGCCAGGCTGGTCTTGAATTCCTGACCTCATGATCCACCCACCTCGGCCTCCCAAAGTGCTGGGATTATAGGCATGAGCCACCACACCCGGCCTGAATTACTCTTTCTCTATTGCAATTCCCCTGTCTTGAGAAATCAGCTCTGTCTAGGCACCCAGCAAGGTGAACCCTTTGGGTTGTTACGGTAATACCCTGGAACTCCAGGACTCTACTTGAGGAGATGTAGGGACAGCAAAACTCCATCCACCTCCATGCTCTTAGGGTCTCAGCTGGGCCCAAAGGCTAAATTGACCTAAGATCGATTAACAGGAGAAAAGCATACAAATTTATTTCATATAAGTTTTACATGGCACGGGAGCCCTGCTATGGAAATGAAGACCCCCAAAGAAGCAGCTAGAGTCAGTTACTTATTAATATTTACTGGATTGGACCAAGAGTAGTAAGTTGTGAAGAAGCAACTAAATTATGTAAAGAGGCTTAAAAGATAAGAGTTATTTGAACAAGTTCTGTGCAGAATACTCCTGGTCTCTACTTCTCAACCTCGAAGATAAGGATGCTGTGTCTTTCACACTGGAATTTCATCTGCTGCTTTCTCTTTTTTTTTTGAGACGGAGTTTTGCTCTTGTTGCCCAGGCTGGAGTGCAATGGTGCAATCACGGCTCACTGCAACCTCCACTTCCTGGGTTCAAGCAATTCTTCTGCCTCAGCCTCCCGAGTAGCTGGGGTTATAGGTGTGCACCACCACAACTGCCTAATTTTGTATTTTTAGTAGAGATGGGGTTTCACCATGTTGGTCAGGCTGGTCTTGAACTCCCGATCTGAGATGATCCACCCATCTTGGCCTCCCAAAGTGCTGGGATTACAGGTGTTAGCCACCCTGCCCGGCCCATCTCCTGCTTTTAAGAAACAGCACAGAGGTCAGAGTGACCTTGCCCCCACTGTTTTCCATGTGCCTTTAACTTAACAGTCAATATGCCAGAATGGCATGTTTTGGGTGGCATATTCTTAATTCTTTCAGAGATCAGGGGTCCATAGTCATCACCATCATCATCATCATGTGCATGTAGGGTGCACTAATACATACTGGGCAGATACCAGGCCCTTTCCATTCCATATTCACTCTCACAGCCACCTCCTGGGGTATTATTGTCTCCATTTCACAGATGACAAAACTGAAACTCAGAAATACTATAAAGCTTTCTCAGGGTCACTGAGTCCCACCAACTCCATCAACCCATAAGAATTTTCTCCTTCCCTCTCTTTAGTTATAACTGTATTGCAGCCTTTCTTCAAGAGAAATGGCCTCTAGGAGTCTATTTCCAAGATTCACACTTGATAGGGCATTTTATAGGAAAAGAGAATGGCCAGATAGTCATTGTTAGACTAGACACAGAATAAAAGAATGGCTAGTTAGGCCAGACATGGTGGCTCACGCCTGTAATCCCAGCACTTTGGGAGGCCGAGGGGGACTGATTGCCTGAGGTCAGGAGTTCGAACCCAGCCTAGCCAACATGGTGAAACCCCTGTTTCTACTAAAAATACAAAAGTTACCGGGCATGGTGGTGCATGCCTGTAGTCCCAGCTACTTGGGCGGCTGAGGCAGAAGAATCACTTGAATCCGGGAGGCGGAGGTTGCAGTGAGCCGAGATTGCACCACTGCACTCCAGCCTAGGTGACAGAGCAAGACTCCATCTTTAAAAAAAAAAAAACAGGCGGGGTGCAAGCTGATCCAGCATTGACCAAGCACACAAGTAGAGATAACATGGCTAAATAACCCTCTTAAAAAAAAAAAATAGCCGGGTGGGGGGCGTATATACTGATAGAATATAAAGATATAGATAATATATAAAAAAAAAAAAAAAAAAAAAAAAAATATATATATATATGTATGTATGTATGGTTAAAGGTCAACTGGGCTGTTGTTTGAAAGTCTGCAGGGGATCAGGGAGCCGGGCAGGTGTGACTTGTTTCCCAGAGCAAGCCTTAATCCCATCAAAGTCCATCAGAAAACAGCTTGGGCATTTTATCAGGAGCACTGAGTTTCTCCCCAGAAGGAAGTTGTGAATTACATCACATACAAAAAAGGGTCTGTCCCAGATCAGGCCTAGGGCAATTTTTCTTTTCAGTGCTATCATGGTGAACATGACATTCTATTGATGACTAGACTATTCCAATTCAATTATATAATCATAACACATGGTCATGGTGTCACAGCAATCACTTGAGGACAGAATAAGTCCAAATCATCTACATGTCTGGCTTATAACAGATATGTAATGAATGTTTTATTCTGTGAATGAGTGAACTTCCCTAAACGGAGAAGGAATGAGTGAATTAGATCACCACTGTTCAAAGTGCAACCTGCCATCCAGGGCAGGTCTGTAAACTGTTACTGGACCATGGCAAGGTGAGAAAGAAAATAAACTTTTTATCTGAGGAATATAAGCCCTTTTAAGTGATCAGGCCCAGAGAGGCATTAAAACGAGACAGCAGTCATGGCTCACTCCACCCCCTACCTGTAGGAGATCAGTCAAGGTGGTAGGAAAAATTACAGGGAAAGACACAAACCTTCTTAGAAGGCAGGGAGGTTTTGCAAAAGCTTCGGGAGAGGATTATGGCTGAAGACAGCCAAATTCTCTTATCCGGGGGCTGAGAACAAAGGGCAGATAACAGGGGAATGTAAAGGAACTTATCTAGATAAATCTGTTTACTTATGTCTCCAGAAACCAACCTTTGCTCATTTGTATGCAGGACTGCTCTCTACTTGGGGGGTCGACAACGTTAATTACCCCAAATTGTGTTTGGGGGTCGACAATGTTAATTACCCCAAATTGTGTTTGCTCCAAGCCTTTGTCGTTAAATCTGTACTAAATAAATGTGAGTGTCTCTGGCTTATGGGAGCTGCTGCTGCTGCACTCTTGCTGGTGGTGCTAAGCGGCAGTCCCCTAGCCACGCTGTCAGGTAAAATACCTGTGTCAGCATACTTCCTTCATCCATTGCTCGGCCAGAGTCTGCAGGACACACTCAGCAGCAACTACCACCTTGAGCTAAGTATTTATTTTGAAGCCTCCTGCTATATGGACTATAGACTGAATGTCACCACCAAGTACCCATAAATTAACCTAACATATGCCATATGCTAGACAACATTATTCATACACTATAGTTCAACAATATATAGCCAATTACTAATCAATGTTATCTCTGTAACCCTGCGAAAATTCCTGAAAAACAACTTTTGCAATTGCGCTCTCTCCTGATTGATCCTTTTTTCCTTAAAAACCTCTCCTTTATTCTCAGAACTTCTCAGTGTTTCCTGGGTTGCAGTCCTTAGCCTTGGCCCAAATGGACTCTATATTAATTTTGCCTCAATTTCCTCCTTTAGATTGACAAAGGTAAGCACAGAAATTGAGAGAATGACATATGGAAAAAGTTTTATAGCAATTGGACAATGTCTGTTGAGTCTAAATAATACAGGAGTTCGGCCAGCACTGTGGCTCATGCCTGTAATCTCAGCACTTTGGGAGGGCCCAGGCAGTGGGATCACCTGAGGTCAAGAGTTCCAGACCAGTCTGGCCAACACGGTGAAACCCTGTCTCTCCTAAAAATACAAAAATTAGCTGGGCATGGTGGCAGGTGCCTGTAGTCCCAGCTACTTGGGAGGCTGAGGCAGGAGAATCGCTTGAACCCGGGAGGCAGAGGTTGCAGTGCGTCCAGATTGCACCATCGCACTCCAGCCTGGGTGACAAGGGCGAAGCTCCTTCTCAAATAATTATAATAATAAAGGAGTTAAGAAGAAACTGCTTAAGCAGATAGTGAGGGTATGGGAGTCCTCGGTAAGGTTTTCCTTTTTATATTTTATTTTATTTTATATTTTATTTTATTTTATTTTACTTTATTTTATTTTATTTATTTTATTTTATTTGAGACGGAGTCTCCCTCTGTCCCCCAGGCTGGAGTGCAGTGGCGCGATCTCCGCTCACTGCAAGCTCTGCCTCCTGGGTTCACGCCATTCTCCTGCCTCAGCCTCCCGAGTAGCTGAGACTATAGGCACCCGCCACCATGCCTGGCTAATTTTTTGTATGTTTTTAGTAGAGACGGGTTTCACCATATTAGCCAGGAAGGTCTCGATCTCCTGATCTCGTGATCCACCTGCCTTAGCCTCCCAAAGTGCTGGGATTACAGGCGTGAGCCACAGCGCCTGGCAATGTTTTCCTTTTTAATGAAAAGTAGCCCCAAAATCATTTTCTAACACAGAACAGGTTGTAAAATCGAGCTGCAAACAAAGACAAGCAAGTGGAAAGCTTGCAGGGGTGAATGTCAGCAGGAAAAAAGCTACCTGGGACTAGGCATATTCAAAATGGCAGCTCCATCTTCCCTTCTCTTTGCCAGCCATGTGTATAGTAAGGAGCAGACAATATGTCGCAAGTCAAGTGGAAAGCCCATTTAATGGTATGGTAAGATTAGGGTGGGGTGGCCAGCCTTCACTGAGCACTATGTAAACGTCACACCTGATCAAACCAATCTGTGAGCCCTATATAAATCAGACACCGCCTCCTCCAGCCTGCCTATATAATTTGGTTCACTCCGCCACTGGCTTGTCTTTCCTTATGGAAGGCACTCTCTCTGACTAGAGAAAGAGCTATTCTCCTTTCTCTTTATTTTGCCTATTAAACCTCCACTCCTAAATTCCTTGTGTGTGTGCATGTCCTAAATCTTCTTGGGGCAAGATGATGAACTCTGGGTATTTACCCCAGACGATGCCGCTTCATAATAATAAAAAAATAGATTTACATTTTAATATGTTCTTGGTTTTTGTTTTTTTTTTCTTTTTTTTCTTACTAATTCTTTGTCCTTCCCCGCCACCCCCCGACTTGGAATTCACTGTGCTTTCAAACAGTATTCAGCTGTAGTGATTGGGTTTTGTTTGTTTGTTTTATTTTAAGATTCTTCACCACAGCAGTTAATCAGATGATAATAGACCCGCTGGGAAGGGCAGACTTCAGCATATGAGAGGTTCCATTCCTTTTTTTTTTTTTTTTTTTGAGATGGAGTCTGTCACCAGGCTGGAGGGCAGTGGCTCGATCTCAGCTCACTGCAGTCTCCCCCTCCCGGGTTCAAGCAATTCTTCTGCCTCAGCCTCTCGAGTAGCTGGGATTACAGGTATGTGCCACCACACCCAGCTAATGTTTTTGTATTTTTAGTAGAGACGGGGATTCACCATGTTGGCCAGGATGGTCTTGATCTCTTGACCTCATGATCTGCCTGCCTCAGCCTCCCAAAGTGCTGGGATTACAGGCGTGAGCCACCGTGCCCAGCTGAGAGGTTCCATTCCTAAGAAAATGCCCTGGCAGAGAAAGGAACCCTGAGTCCCCTCTACACAAACTTTTAGCCAGTCAAACCTGACAACAGCCCCACCTCAGCTGACCAGTCTTTTTCTGGAGGAGTGGGAAGTTAGAGGTGTCCATTCAGGGTTCCCCATCTGAAGCTTCTTAGAGCCGTGCTGCAGCTTGAAGCCTCAGCACATGTTCTCCCTACCCCACCCCCAAGCTTCAGAAAGAACCAGGGAGAATCAGAGACCTTTGCATCGAAGCAGAGCGAAATCCGAGGCTCTGTGTTGTGGCAGGATGGGGGTTTTCTTCCCCCCTTCCCCACACCTTTCCTTCCTCCCCTCGGCCCCCTCCCCTTTCTTCCTGGGGGGAAGTCTGTTAAAATGGAGGAAAGTGACTGGGCGAGCCTAAAACACACAGCAGTTTCTTCTGACTGGTGTCAAGAGTACCAAGAGGGAGGCGTGTTGGTCTCCTAGCTGTTTTACTCTGGGTCATCCGCAAGGCTTGAGCCTCCTCCGGGAACAAAGGGGATCTGATACAGCACCTTCACCATGGAGCCCAACCTTGCAGGAAAGGCAGAGAAGGAAGGCAGAAAAAGATGGAGCCCGGGGTGGGGATGCGAAGGAGCAGCAAAGACAGAGAGAGGTGAGCCGGCTGATGGTCGCCACACACTGGAAGGAACATGCAGGTGACTTGAAAGGAAGTTAAAGAAATCTCTGTGGCCAGGCGCGGTGGCTCATGCCTGTAATCCCAGCACTTTGGGGGGCTGAAGCAGGCAGGACACTTGAGGTCAGGAGTTGGAGACCAGCCTGGCCAACGTGGTAAAACCCCGTCTCTACCAAAAATACAAAAATTAGCTGGGCGTGGCGGCACACACCCGTAATCCCAGCTACTCAGGAGGCTAAGGTAGGAGGATTGCTTGAACCCGGGAGGTGGAGGTTGCAGTGAGCCAAGATCACACCACTGCATTCCAGCCTGGGCAACAGAGTAAGACTCAGAAAAAAAAAAAGAACTCTCTGGACTTTACATCTGTCATACTAGGATTGGGATGTTCCCTATAAGCCCTCCCAGTTTATGTAACCAAGGAGTTAGAATGTGCAACCTAATAGGTGGACCCATTATTGGAAGGGTGGTAGTCAGGAGGCCAGGCTGGGGGCCGGGTTGCCTGGACTGAATGCTGACTCTACCACATGCCAGTGTCTTACCTTGAGTAAGTTTCCTCATCTGTAAAGGGTGGATGAAAATTGTACTTTTATCTTGGGTGCTTACAATAAGTAAATAAATTAATATATGTAAAGTACGTAGTGCTGGGTATATCTGAGGTTATTACTATGAGTCTAAGCAAGGCTATTTATATATATGTATGTATATATCTATGTGTGTGTGTGTATATATATGCATGTGTGCATGCACACATACACACACACACGCCCCTTAGAAGCCCATGGATACAATTAACAAACATGGTTACAGGTTCCTTGGAAAAATCTAGGCTAACACACACACTGCCATTACACAGTGTAGGAGTATGTATATTCGTTAACATACTGGTACTGAAAGCAGTTCACAATATAATAAATGAAAAAAGTAGATTGCAAATCAGATTGCACCGTACGAGCCTATTTTGGTAAAAATACACACATATGTGGATAAGAAAAAGTCTGGAAGGGTAGAGACAAAAAAAGATGTAACAGTAGTTACTGAAGTGATTTTTATTATCTTTTTGTTTCTTTGCTTCTAATCTTTTCACCAATGAATGTGCAATATTTGTGGGTTTTCTTAGGATAGACATAGAAAAACATCAATATAAAGAATCTCTTTCTGTTATGATTTCTTTCACTTGTGCCAACCAGGCTAGATTGCAGATTTTCCTGAGGCGCATTTAGGGAAAGGGGTGGGAGAGTATCCCTGGGGTGCCCCTGAACACACAAAGCCCCCGCCTCAGTTGTTCAGGACTCACAGCTCTAGCGGTTGAGCTTATTGCTAATAAGCCAGGCAGTGCCTCTGGCTGGCTGGCGTGTCCTGTGTCTTCCTGTTCTCTACTCTTACTGGTTTCATGTGCTAGCCTTTGTCTCTGACATTTTCTTTTGTCTTTTTTTTTTTTTTTTTTTTGAGACGGAGTCTCTGTCACCCAGGACGGAGTGCAGTGGTATGATCTTGGCTTGCTGCAACCTCTCCCTCTTGGGTTCAAGTGATTCTCCTGCCTCAGCCTCCCAAGTAGCTGGGACTACAGGTGCCCGCCACCACGCCCAGCTAACTTTTGTATTTTTAGTAGAGATGGGGTTTCACTATGTTGGCCAGGCTGGTCTGGAACTCCTGACCTCAGGTGATCTGCTCGCCTCAGCCTCCCAAAATGCTGGGATTACAGGCGTGAGCCACCACATCCAGCAGCCTTTAAACTTCCATCACAGAAACCTGAAATGAATAGGCAGAGTCCAAAGCTCCAGGTTAGAGGCTGGAAGTTCTGAGGCCTGCAGGAAGAAGTGAGAGCCCTTGGGAGCCGAAGCCTGGCCCTCAAGTCCCAACTTGCCCGAAGCCATCTGTGTGTCTTGGGCAACGAGGAGAGTCAGTTTCTTCATCTGTAAGATGATAGGATTGGGCTAAATCCTCCCTGAGGCCCCCTTCCACTCCAAAAAATGAGAGTCCAGTAAATAACAGAGAAGCCGGGGAAAATATTCTGCCATGTTGATTTAGGTTTGAGCTCAGTGAAAGGATCTACACTAACGAGATTAAAAAAAAATTGTATGGGTTTGCATGCAGTACCCAGAGAAGTAAGGTAAATCCAATTTGAGGCCTGGATTTATGGATTATTTTCTTCTTTCTGACTTTTCCATTTGTTAAACAGAGATAGCATCGATATCTGTTTACGCAATGAATGCCTAGCAGACAACCACACAGTAAATGGGTTCAGTTTAAAAAATATGCTCTGGCAGTAAGGGTGAAAATAATGACAGCCAAGGCTTGGATGGAAGACCTCACTTCTGGTCAGTGACTGCATGTGTGTGGCCTGGATGAGCCATGTCACCCTCCTGGACCTCATCTCTTACACTAACACCTCACAGGGTCATCCTGAGCATCAGATGAAAGCATCATCGAATGGAAAAAAGGGAGTTTGGAGCGAGAGATCTAAGTACAAATCCTGATTCTGCCACGCGTTAGTTACGTGGGCACAGATGAGTCATTTAGCATTCCTGAACCTTAGCTTCCTTGCCTGCAAAATGAGTCAAGTAATAATAACCCACAGCATTGCCGTGATGTCATAGGAGACAGCGTACACAAAGTACTTTATAACCTCTAGAGTGCTGACCAAATACTGGCAATTGTTATAATAAGACAAGGAAAAGCACTTTGGAAAATGTTAAAGTACTAAATGAATTAATGTGCGGAGATGATGACTGTGAGGACTGATTCACTTAAGAGACGTGGTTCAGCATGACTACGAGCACAGCACCGTTTGATGCCGGAGCAATCAAAGTTGGGTGAGAGAGGTACCCCCAGGCTGCAGAGAGAAGCGATGAAGAGGAGGAAGGGAAAGGGGAGAGGGAGGAGATGCATTTGAGAAGTACACATGTGCAGTGATTTATCTAGGGCTGTCTGAAAACTTTTTAAAAAAATATCTTCAGTCCAACACCTCAGTAAGTCAATTCCCCGAGACAACAGATCTACGATGCAACAACTGCCCTTGGGTTAGCTCTGGTGGCTCACATGTAAATTGCACCCCTATCTTTCAATTAGTGTAAAGGTTCTACAGACAGATTGTGCTGCCTTATTATGTTCTATTTAAACATGGCTACAAAGGATGTTCAACTGCATCAACAGTTGGGCTCCAGCAAGCTGCAACCTCGCTGCTTCTCAAGCCTGTGCTGCCACAAACATACATGCTCAGCTTGCAGATTCTTGGAAGCGCTCCTCAGGGCCCTGCAGGTGAGGTCTTCACTCTGAGTCCTATGTAGGCCGTGAGTTCTAGTCATTTCCTTCCTTTTGTGCAGAATCCATTAGAAACCGCTTGCCTGTGTAACCCCCCAGCACCATCCTGCTTCTATGAATCATGCCAATTTTCTGTTCTGGTCTATTTGACAATCCATCCCCTGAAACCGCCCCAATTCAGTCATTCCCAGGAGGCAGACAGATGGATTAGAATCCCCAATGAAGGCAGTCACTGCTGGAGGGCGCTGTGCAATATGGAACACTCATCATGGTAAAAAGCATGTGTGTCCCTCTCAGGGCAACAGGGAAAAACCTAAGCCTGCTTTCTTTTTCAAAGAGGTTGTTTGTGTTAAAACCAGATCACTGATGTGGTCTGTCAACATCATTCAGGCCTCTCCTCTATCAGGCCTCCCTGTCCTACCAAAATACTAAATATCCTCTCTCCCTTTTCCTAATTTATTTTCTTAATAGCACCAATCATTCATCTACATTGTTCATTGTTCTTTATTTTGAGACAGAGTCTCGTTCTGTCGCCCAGGCTGGAGTGCAGTGGCATGATCTCGGCTCACTGCAACCTCCGCTTCCTGGGTTCAAGCTATTCTCCTGCCTCAGCTTCCCGAGTGGCTGGGACTACAGGCGCCCGCCACCACGCCTGGCTAATTTTTTGTATTTTAGTAGAGACAGGGTTTCACTGTGTTAGCCAGGCTGATCTCGATCTCCTGACCTCATGATCTGCCCACCTCGGCCTCCCAAAGTGCTGGGATTACAGGCGTGAGCCACTGCACCCGGCTACATTGATCTTATCTGTTTATTTTATAACTACTGTTCGCACTCCTATCCCTAATTAAATCCTTAAACTCTATGAAAGCGGGAACTTTGGCTATTGCACAGCTTGACACTAAGGCCGAGGTGCAATGATAGAAACACAAGTAAATAATTAGGAAACAACGCAGCAAGTCCAGCTATGGGGAGATGCTGTGTGAGTCACTGAATCCTCCACTTTCTCCGAATCAGCCCCGTAAAGAACCTAAAGAACTCAGTACATTCTGAGTGAATAAACAAGTGAATGGAGATGTCTTCACATACGATAAGGGACTGAGCCTCTGTTGATCCCTTCTGTGAGATACTGAAAGGTACCTATTTGTGCTAAGAAACAATACTAGAAAGAATTCAAGTACAGCAAACATGGATTGAAAAGCAAGTGTATGAAAAGTGAACAAGTAAAAACCCCAGGTTCCTCTCTTCTTAGGAAGTTTACAGAAAAGAGCAGCAAAGAGTAGGAAGAGTGAGGTAGTCTGGGTCTGCCACCAATTTGTGGGCTTAGGCAGGTCAGGCAATTGTCTCAATATCTGTGTCTTCATCCATAAACAGTAGAATCCTGCCAGCTCTGAGGTGTATAACAATAGAATGACATAGCTGCCATTTATTGTACTAGACATAGTGTAGCCTTTACCCACATTAGCTCCTTTAATGCTCACTATGTTATTTTCTCCATTTTACAGATGAGGAAACTGACACACAGAGAGGTTAGTTAACTTACACAAGGCTGCAGAGCCTAGTGAGTGGCAGAGCTGAGATTCAAGTTCAGACAGTTTTGCTTCAGAACCTGAACTTTAACTTTTTTAAAACTAATTATATCATACACACAAAAGAATACATAAAATATATCTGGATATTTTGAAGAATAAATAATAGAAAAAAATTAATGAACACTCAAGTACCCATGTCCCAAACTTAAAAATAGAATATTACCAATACCTGTGACACCCCTGGGACCAGAAGAGGTAATCACTTACTTGAATGATGTGTTAATGATTTCTAGGTTTAAAGCAATTTTTTTTTTTTTTTAGATGAAGTCTCGCTCTATCACCAGGCTAGAGTGCATTGGCGTGATCTCAGCTCACTGCAACCTCCTCCTCCCTGATTCAAGCAATTCTCCTGCCTCAGCCTCCTGAGTAGCTGGGACTACAGGCATGCGCCACCACGCCCAGCTAATTTTTGTATTTTTAGTACAGACAGGGTTTCACCATGTTGGCCAGGATGGTCTCCATCTCTTGACCTCGTGATCCGCCCGCCTCAGCCTCCCAAAGTGCTGGGATTACAGGTGTGAGCCATCACACTTGGCAGAAAACAATTTTTAACCCTAATACTATTATGTTTTGCTTGCATTTGAACTTCATTTAAGTGAAATCATACTCCACATATTATTTTACTACTTGCTTTTTTCCTTCAACATTGTCTATGCTCATTCATATTGATATGTATAGCTGAAATTTATTCTTTTTATGGCTGCATAATATTCCATGGGTGAATACACCACTTTTTAGCCATTGTCTGTTGATGCCATTGGGTCATTTCTAGTTTTTGCTATTATCTACAATGCTACTAATAACATTTTCGTATATGTCTCCCAGAAAATCTATGCCAACATACCTCTAGAGGATGAAATTTCTGGGTTAAGAGTATAAGATATTCAACACTACTGAGTAACGCCAAAATTTTATACCAATTTACACTCCTGCAAGCAGCATCTGAGTTCCTATTGTTTCATTTCCTTATTAATGGTCAATAGTGTCATGCTTTTCTCTTTTTATTTTGAGACACAGTCTTGCTCTGTTGCCCAGGATGGAATGCAATGATGTGATCTCAGCTCACTGCAATCTCTGCCTCCCAGGTTCAAGTGATTCTTTTGCCTCAGCCTCCCCAGTAGCTAGGACTACAGGCACATGCCACCACACCTGCTAATTTTTCTTTTTTTTTTTTTTTTTTTTGAGACAGAGTCTTGCTCTGTAACCCAGGCTGAAGTGCAGTGGTGCAATCTCGGCTCACTGCAACCTCCACCTCCCAGGTTCAAGTGATTCTTCTGCCTCAGCCTCTCGAGTAGCTGAGTGATACACTCATTAGTGTATCACTAATGCATTACAGGCATGTATTACACATGCATTACAGGCATGTGCCACCATGCCAGGCTAATTTTGTATTTTTAGTAGAGACGGGGTTTCACCATGCTGGGCAGGCTCAGCCTCCCAAAGTGCTGGGATTATAGGCATGAGCCACCATGCCTAGCTAATGTCATATTTTTTAATTTTCTTGCCAATATGGTGGTTTGAAAATGATATTTTACGGATAGGTTTGTTTTCATTCCCCTGAGTACAAGTGAGAAGAAGCACCTTTTCTAGTGTTTATTGGTCATGTATATTTTTTCTTCTGGGAAATATCCAGTTTAAAACTGGGCTGTTTTTCTTATTGATTTATAGTTGTTCTTTATATATTATGGATAATAGCAGAGCTTCTTGAATATAAATATATTGTTAGAAGATCCACAATTTTTGAATGTTGCTATCCCAGAACTATTCTTTTGTTCATTCAGATTAGAATTAACCCACCTCCTGAGGAGAACCTCTGCCCGGCCACCCATCGTCTGGGAGATGAGGAGCGCCTCTGCCCGGCCGCCGCATCTGGGAAGTGAGGAGCGCCTCTGCCCGGCCGCCCCGTCTGGGGAGGGCGCCTCGCCCGCCCCCACTGGGAGTGAGGAGCGCCTCTGCCCGGCCGTCCCGTCTGGGAAGTGAGGAGCGCCTCTGCCCGGCCACCCACCGTCTGGAAGTGAGGAGCGCCTCTGCCCGGCCACCCACCATCTGGAAGTGAGGAGCGCCTCTGCCCGGCCACCCCCGTCTGGGAGGAGCGCCTCTGCCCGGCCACCCGTCTGGGAAGTGAGGAGTGCCTCTGCCCGGCCACCATGTCTGGGAATGAGAGCCTCTGCCACCATCGTCTGGGAAGTGAGGAGCGCCTCTGCCCGGCCACCCATCGTCTGGGAAGTGAGGAGCGCCTCTGCCCGGCTGCCCCACCTGGGAAGTGAGGAGCGCCTCTGCCTGGCCACCCACCGTCTGGGAAGTGAGGAGCGCCTCTGCCCGGCCACCCACCGTCTGGGAAGTGAGGAGCGCCTCTGCCCGGCCACCCACCGTCTGGGAAGTGAGGAGCGCCTCTGCCCGGCCACCCACCGTCTGGGAAGTGAGGAGCGCCTCTGCCCGGCCACCCACCGTCTGGGAAGTGAGGAGCGCCTCTGCCCGGCCACCCACCGTCTGGGAAGTGAGGAGCGCCTCTGCCCGGCCACCCACCGTCTGGGAAGTGAGGAGCGCCTCTGCCCGGCCACCCCGTCTGGGAAGTGAGGAGCGCCTCTGCCTGGCCACCCATCGTCTGGGAAGTGAGGAGCGCCTCTGCCCGGCCACCCATCGTCTGGGAAGTGAGGAGCGCCTCTGCCCGGCTGCCCCGTCTGGGAAGTGAGGAGCGCCTCTGCCTGGCCACCCACCGTCTGGGAAGTGAGGAGCGCCTCTGCCCAGCCACCCACCGTCTGGGAAGTGAGGAGCGCCTCTGCCCGGCCCCCCCGTCTGGGAAGTGAGGAGCGCCTCTGCCCGGCCACCCACCGTCTGGGAAGTGAGGAGCGCCTCTGCCCGGCCGCCCCGTCAGGGAAGTGAGGAGCGCCTCTGCCCGGCCACCCACCGTCTGGGAAGTGAGGAGCGCCTCTGCCCGGCCACCCACCGTCTGGGAAGTGAGGAGCGCCTCTGCCCGGCCACCCACCGTCTGGGAAGTGAGGAGCGCCTCTGCCCGGCCCCCCCGTCTGGGAAGTGAGGAGCGCCTCTGCCCGGCCACCCACCGTCTGGGAAGTGAGGAGCGCCTCTGCCCGGCCACCCCGTCTGGGAAGTGAGGAGTGCCTCTGCCCGGCCGCCCCATCTGTAAAATGAGGAGCGCCTCTGCCCGGCCACCTATCGTCTGGGAGGTGAGGAGCGCCTCTGCCCGGCCGCCCCGTCCAGGAAGAAGTGAGGAGCGCCTCTCCCCGGCCGCCCCGTCCGGGAAGAAGTGAGGAGCACCTCTGCCCGGCCGCCCCGTCCGGGAAGAAGTGAGGAGTGCCTCTGCCCGGCCGCCCCATCTGTAAAATGAGGAGCGCCTCTGCCCGGCCACCTATCGTCTGGGAGGTGAGGAGCGCCTCTGCCCGGCCGCCCCGTCCAGGAAGAAGTGAGGAGCGCCTCTCCCCGGCCGCCCCGTCCGGGAAGAAGTGAGGAGCGCCTCTGCCCGGCCGCCCCGTCCGGGAAGAAGTGAGGAGTGCCTCTGCCCGGCCGCCCCATCTGGGAAGTGAGGACCACCTCTGCCCGGCCGCCCCGTCCGGGAAGAAGTGAGGAGCGCCTCTGCCCGGCCGCCCCATCCGGGAAGAAGTGAGGAGCGCCTCTGCCTGGCCGCCCCGTCCGGGAAGAAGTGAGGAGCGCCTCTGCCCGGCCGCCCCATCTGGGAAGTGAGGAGCGCCTCTGCCCGGCCACCCCGTCCGGGAAGAAGTGAGGAGCGCCTCTGCCCGGCCGCCCCGTCCGGGAAGAAGTGAGGAGCGCCTCTGCCCGGCTGCCCCATCTGGGAAGTGAGGAGCACCTCTGCCCGGCCACCCACCGTCTGGGAAGTGAGGAGCGCCTCTGCCCGGCCACCCCGTCTGGGAAGTGAGGAGCGCCTCGGCCCGGCCGCCCCGTCTGGGAAGTGAGGAGCGCCTCTGCCCGGCCGCCCCATCTGGGAAGTGAGGAGCACCTCTGCCCGGCCACCCACCGTCTGGGAAGTGAGGAGCGCCTCTGCCCGGCCACCCCGTCTGGGAAGTGAGGAGCGCCTCTGCCCGGCCGCCCTGTCTGGGAAGTGAGGAGCACCTCTGCCCGGCCACCCACTGTCTGGGAAGTGAGGAGCGCCTCGGCCCGGCCGCCCCGTCTGGGAAGTGAGGAGCGCCTCTGCCCGGCCGCCCCGTCTGGGAAGTGAGGAGCACCTCTGCCCGGCCACCCACCGTCTGGGAAGTGAGGAGCGCCTCTGCCCGGCCACCCCGTCTGGGAAGTGAGGAGCGCCTCTGCCCGGCCACCCATTGTCTGGGAAGTGAGGGGCGCCTCTGCCCGGCCACCTATCGTCTGGGAAGAAGTGAGGAGCGTCTCTGCCTGGCCGCCCCGTCTGGGAAGTGAGGAGCGCCTCTGCCCAGCCGCCCCGTGTCTGGGAAGAAGTGAGGAGCGCCTCTGCCCGGCCGCTCCGTCTGGGAGGTCTACAATGGAGGCCAGAAGCAATGTGGGGGCTGGTCGTGGTGGCTCACGCCTGTGGTCCCGGCACTCTGGGGGGCGAGGCGGGTTGATCACTTCGGGCTAGGAGTTCGAGACCAGTCTGGCCAACTTGGCGAAACATGAAAAATACAACAGACAAACCAACCAACCAACTCAGTGACAACAAAACAGGTCTACCCTGGAGTCATACTCTAATTTTTTTATTTTCCTCCCTTTCTGATCCTTTATCCCACTTTCTTTTTCTTCCTCTTCCTTCTCCCTCTTCTTTGTCAAATAGAGGATTGAGTTATTATCACTGATCCACATAAAGTCCCTCTCTACCTTATTTTAACTCCCATCCCCCATTTCTATTCCCCGACTTCCCATGTGTAACCTTCCTAATATGTTTGATATGCATCTTTTTGTTTGTATGTATTTTTAGAAAATGTTTATTGTTTTTGTGTGCAAAAAAAAATTAATAAAAAAAAAGAAAAAAAAAGAAAAAAAAAAAAGAAAATTGAGGATGATTGAGCTCACTTCATAAGATGGTTGAATTTAATTAACTAATTAAATTAGTTAATTTCCATAACCTCTACGAAAGTTCATGGTTTCTAGTAAGTGCTCAATAAACGTTGGTAATAATTAAAAAAAAAAAAAAAAGAATTAACCCACCTCCTCCTTTCTCTTCCAAGCAAATAGATGTTAAGAGTGGTATTTCCTGGGTTTTGAGGCTCAGGAAAAGGCAATTGCCCAGACCTCCAACTCATATCCTTCAGTAGGGATTTGAGTAATCATTCAGTGACAGACTATATAGATGACTAATGAGTGTATCACTCAGAGTCCTACAGGAAATGAAATTTATTCCAGGTGGTTCTAATGAAGAGATTTGAATGAAAGCACTACTTAGGTCAGGGTCAAGGCAAGGGACCACATTAAGGATGCTGCTGCATCCAAAGACAAGGACCGGCAGGAAGCCATTACCCCCCATAGGGTTGAGGGCGAGGAGAGGAAGCACCCGCCCTAGGGCCTAGTAGAAGCTGGAGCCATGGAAGAGAAACTTCCCAGTAGGAGCTGGAGCCACGGAGGGACTCATGACTATTGCCAAATAAATAGCACCAAAGCCAGAAGCGTATAGGGAAAAAACACCCAACTGTTCTCCCCCACTACCCTCTGATTTCCTGCCAGAGTGTCCACTGGCTGAACTCAAGTGGAAGCCAGGCAGGAAGAGATCTGGGTGATTCAGTCCACAGGGTTAGCCTCCCGGGCCCAGAGGAGGGCAGGGAAAGGTGGAAGATGAAATGGAGGAGTGGGGGCAGCAAGCAGAGAGCAGCCAGGACAGTGGGACGTGAATTACCTGAGATTTTATTATGGGAAGAATGACAAAAGGAAGCTCCCGTAGGAAGACTGCCAAGCTCTCATCATCATTTCCCTGCAGTATGTAACAAGGATCATTGTCACTGTCTTAAATTAGCAAGTGTAATGAACACTTAATATAATTATAGATATAATTTTTAGCTGGTCAAGTTTAATTATGCCAAAATTACGTGGTAAAACTGGGACATTTTGAGGTTTTTTGGTTTTGTTTTTTTTTTTGAGACATAGTCTTGCTCTATCACCCAGGCTGGAGTGCAGTGGCACAATCTCGGCTCACTGCAACTTCTGCCTCCTGGGTTCAAGTGATTCTCCTGCGTTGGCCTCCAGAGTAGCTGGGATTACAGGCATCTGAAACCACGCCTGGCTAACTTTTGTATTTTTAGTAGAGACAGGATTTTGCCATGTTGGCCAGGCTTGTCTCAAACTCCTGGCCAAAACCGGGACATTTTGAAAAGTAACTGTAAAGAGGAAGTATCTCTATATATCTGTCTCTGTCTCTCTCTCTTTTTTTTTTTTTGAGACAGAGTTTTCGCTCTTGTCGCCCAGGCTGGAGTGCAATGGCATGATCTTGGCTCACTGCAACCTCTGCCTCCCAGGTTCAAGTGATTCTCCTGCCTCAGCCTCCCAAGTAGTTGGGATTACAGGCGCCCACCACCGTGGCTGGCTTATTTTATTTTATTTTATTTTATTTTATTTTATTTATTTTTGAGACAGAGTCTCGCTCTGTCGTCAGGCTGGAGTGCCGTGGCGCAATCTCGGCTCACTGCAACTTCCACCTCCTGGGTTCAAGCGATTCTCCTGCCTCAGCCTTCCGAGTAGCCAGGACTGCAGGTGCCTGCCACCACGCCCAGCTAATTTTTGTATTTTTGTAGAGACGGGGTTTCACCATGTTGGCCAGGATGGCCTTGATCTCTTGATCTTGTGATCCACCCGCCTCGGCCTCCCAAAGTGCTGGGATTACAGGCGTGAGCCACTGTGTCCTGCCCAATTTTTGTATTTTTAATAGAGATGGGGTTTCACCATGTTATCCAGGCTGGTCTTGAACTCCTAGCCTCAGGTGATCCACCCCCCTCGGCCTCCCAAATTGCTGGGATTACAGGCATGAGCCACCACACCCAGCCTCAGTGTCTTATCAACAGGAAGAGAATATCTACCTTGTGAATTTTTATGAGCATTAAATGAGATGACGTACCGAAAGTACCTACCAGGGGTGCTGGAACCAGCAGGCATTCCAGTGTATTTTGTTGCTATTATCATTATCCCTAAGTATCGTTTTACTCATCTTACTCTAGCTAACAATGTTACAAGCGGTGCTTATGTCTGTGCCAATTTTTCATCCTATGACCCACTTTTTAACAAGTTTTAGGATATTCTAATCTGATCTGGAATATTCAGCCTATGTCTCTGCATTGGGATCTACCAAAAACATAATAGCAACATCATTTGAACAATAATTTACAAATATAAAACACTTCCACAATCTTTTTTTTTTTTTTTTTTTTTGAGACGGAGTCCCACTCTGTCACCCAGGCTGGAGTAATGACATGATCTTGGCTCACTGCAACCTCCGCCTCCCAATTCCTGCCTCAGCCTCCCAAGTAGCTGGGATTACAGGTGCCCATCACCACGCCCGGCTAATTTTTGTATTTTTAGTAGAGACAGGGTTTTGCCGTGTTGACCAGGCTGGTCTCTAACTCCTGACCTCTGGTGATCTGCCCGCCTCAGCCTCCCAAAGTGCTGGGATTACAGGTGTGAGCCACCAAGCCTGGCCCACAATCATTATTGTACCAATATTTATACAATATCCTAGGAATTCATATCTCTGCTTTAAGAAAGGGAAACTAAGGTGAAAGACACACAACCCAGATTTTCTGACCCCAAAACACATCACAATTGTCTGGTCTCTCCACTCCCTCATCATGGCTTTTTATCTACAATTAGTACTTAGTTCCAGGTCAGGATGCATTTTAGAATCTACCAAAAAGATAATGTAGACTTTAGGTTTAATCAAGAACTTTTTATGAACTTATACCTCAAATAATTTTCAGAGCTTACCTTTTCTTGTGAAAACCTACTTGACATCTTAGCCATTGATTATGTTTCTTTGCTTTATCTGGACAGATACAGTCTCAGAAAAAGTAGGTTCCTACTGTTGAGTTATACTGACCCCACTCAACTTGTAAGCATTTCTTTCTCAGCACTGGGGCCGAGCACTCACAGAGCCCTGTCCCCTCTGTCATGTCATAACTCTACAGATGCACCAAAGTGAGTCCTTCCATCACATTTCATTCTGGGTAAAGGGACCCTCCTAAGTACGAAATCCTTGACAGAAAAGAGCCAAACTCTCCTCTTCCCTGTCACTCCCTTATTCAAGGGAAACCTGAGGGGTGAAAAAGTGAGATAAGAAAAAGAGAATATTGGCCCACACCTGTAATCTCAACACTTTGGGAGACTGAGGCAGGTGGAGCACCTGAGGTCAGGAGCTCAAGACCAGCCTGACCAACATGGTGAAACTCCATTTCTACTAAAAATACAAAATTAGCCAGGTGTAGTGGAACATGCCTGTAATCTCAGCTACTTGGGAGGCTGAGGCAGGAGAATCACTTGAACCCAGGAGGCAGAGGTTGCAGTGAGCCGAGATTGCCCCATTGCACTCCAGCCTGGGCAACAAGAGCAAAACTCCTTCTCAAAAAAAACAAAACAAACAAACAAAAAATGAAGAGAAAGAGAATATTGGCTGGGCACAGTGGCTCACGCCTGTAATCTTAGCACTCTGGGAGGCCAAGGTGGGAAGATCGCTTGAGCCCAGGAGTTCAAAACCAGCCTGGGCAACATAGTGAGACCCTGTCTCTACAATAAATTTTAAAATTAGCCAAGTTTGGTGGCGTGCACCCGTGGTCCCAGCTACTTGGGAGGCTGAGGTGGGAGGATCGCTTGAGCTCCAGAAGTTGAGGCTGCAGTGAGCCATGATCACACCACTACACTCCAGTGTGGGTGTCAGAGCAAAACCCAATCTCAAAAAAAGCTTTTTAATAAAAAAAGAAAAAGAGAATATTTCCCAAGCTTTTTATAACATTAAACCACGGTGTATTTCATCTCTGCCAATTTATATGCAATCAGCCTTTGGAATTCTGATTTAAATACCAAGGATTGGAATGGACACCTTTGCAAATGATGGTGTTGTGTGACATATGTGGGTCCCATTCTTATTGCCAGAAAGAAACGGGCAGGACAAAGGTCAGACTTGGAATATTTTATTTAAAAATACATTTTTCCAGCTATTCGGGAGGCTGAGGCAGGAGAATGGCATGAACCCGGGAGGCAGAGCTTGCAGTGAGCGGAGATCTCGCCACTGCACTCCAGCCTGGGTGACAGAGGGAGACTCTGTTTCAAAAAAATAAAATAAATAAACAAATAAATAAAAATAAAAATATATTTTTTAAAATACAGGCTACTTGACTGACAGGGGTGGGGCTGCAAGCTACATGAGGTCGGATGTGGCAAAGCCATTCAGTCAAGCTGCTCTGGGAGGAAGTGGGGCAGAGTGGTTTTGAGCAGAGCTTTGGAGTCACACAGACCCACTTGAGACTCCTGGGGCAGCCACTCACCTGCTGCATGGGCTTGGCCTTGTCGCATCAACATGCTGAGCCTCAGTTTCCTCATGTAAGATGGCACTCAGTATAATGTGGGCCCTACACACATGGCAAAAGAATGCTTCACACGGTGGCCGGCATGGCATATCTGAAGCACTGAACAAACTTAATCAGGATGCTTCTAGCTTTCTTGTCACTCACCGCACTGGATTCTGCTGCCCAGTTAACTAGTCAGTGTAAAGTAAGACAGAATAGAATTGCTATGGATGGAATGTTTGTGTCCCCACAAATCTCGAAATGTTGAGGCCTAATCCCCAGTGTGATGGTATTTGAAGGTGAGGACTTTGGGAGGTATTAGATCATGAGGGTTGAGCCCTCATGAATGGGATTAGTGTCCTTAGAAGAAGAAACACCAGAAAGATGATCTCTTGCTCTACCATGTGAGAACACAGCAATAAGACAGCTGTTGCAAACCAGGCAGAGGGGTCTCACCAGAACCCAATCATGCTGTCCCTGGCCTTGGACTTTCCAGCCTCCAGAGCTGTGAGAGAGAAATTTCTGTTATTGAAGCCCCCTAGTCTATGGTTTTCCACTATAGCAGCCCAGGCTGATAGAGATAAGAATGAATTACCGGACCATGAAAATTAACTCTTTAATGTCATCAAGAACATATTTAATGCTGCTACTTGGAATAGTTAAGAATCGATATGCAATAGTCTACAAAAAGGTACCACAAATTTTGAAATATAAGAAACCTGTGTCTGCATCTAGGCAGGCAAAAGTAAGTATGTGCTCATGTAGAACACACAACACATGGATTCTACCCATATGACCTATTTTTCTTCTTATCCCTGCAAGGCTGGTGAGGGTCTGCTTCCTTTCTATAACCACTGTGTGGCACAGAAGCCCAATTACTGTCTTTCTCTCTATTTCAGTTCAACACAACTTTAGCTCCATTGCCTTCCCTGTGCTGAGCCCTGGGGACACTGAGGAGACCCGGAGGCAGTGCTACCTTCAAGAACAGCAGTCTAGCAGGTAGACAGACACTTATTGGCTCCATTTCTGCCAGATTCCACCACTGGAAAGGGTTTACACATAGATTCCTGGTCTCAGGTGTGAGGGTTCCCAGAGGGAGCTGTTAAGCTTGGCTCCTGCCAACAGGTGGAGGTCTCACCTGTGTGTCCTTGCCCAGGTGACAGCAAAGCCATTTGAGTGTGCCCTCTCTGGCCTTCCCTTCGTGCTCTGCTGCCACGGTGGAAACACCTCCTCTTCCCTCACTTAGGATCGTGTACAGTGGCCCTTCCCACTTTCAGATACCCACCCCCATCTCTCTTCAACAAGAGAGAAAGAAAAGCCTGGGGGACAGCCCACTGCAGTGAATAGAAATTCCTTCCCACTGACATGTTAAATACCTCTCACCGCAAAGGCTGGCCCTGAACACCTGCATTCGTGATTTAAGACTCTGTGTGTTGAGGGAGAAGAAGAGAATCCCAGGGATATCAGAGGATATGAGATCCCTTCCCCTCCCCTGCCCGGTCATCTTTCAAGCCCCCTACCCTGAGCTGAGAACTAGAGACAGGGGCTCTCCAATCAAGGGAGGCGGGTGACTTAGAGGTGAGTACAAGCCACGGCCTGCAGAGCTGAGAAGTCTGGGTGAAGGCAGCTGTGTCAGCCCCAGGGAACCGAGGCAATCCTCCCGCCAGAGACCAAGACCCCGGTCCCAGGCCTTTTACTGGCTGTGGATAGGAAGAGAGAGAGAAGGAGAAAGCAACGTGTGAATGAGCACACATTTGATTTTTGATACTGATTATAGCTATAAGGAATTGACCACACAAGGGAACAGAGAAACTGGTTTGGCTATGTCAACATAATTCTAATCAAAGTCATTTATGCCAGCCGCCTTACCTTTTGTGTGTAATAGTCACGTTACCCCATAACAGTGATGTACCTTCATAAAGGTGGTTCAGAGTATTTCTAAGTTTTGATTAGGGCAGTAATTGATTGATCTATCTAGGTGCCAGCCTTTGCAATTTCTTTCTTTCTTTCTTTCTTTTTTTATTTGAGATGCAGCTCCCTCTGTTGCCCAGGCTGGAGTGCAGTGGCGCGATCTCAGCTCACTGCAACCTCCGCCTCCCGGGTTCAGGCAATTCTTCTGCCTCAGCCTCTTGAGTAGCTAGAACTACAGGCATGTGCCACCACACCCAGCTAATTTTTGTATATTTAGAAGAGACGGGGTTTCACCATGTTGGCCAGGCTGGTCTTGGTCTCCTGACCTCGTGATCCACCATCTCAGCCTACCAAAGTGCTGGGATTATAGGCGTGAGCCACCGTGCCCTGCCCAACCCAGCCTTTGCAATTCTACCTTAAGTTATGTAGTCCTCTATTCTCAACTTTAACAGATGAGCAACACCATTGCTTTTAAACTATTCGATAGAATGGGGTTTGGGCTGTGTGTGTGAGAGCAGGTTGTGTGCAAGTATGTGTGTGTCTATTTATTCAGTATTTCCCCTGATAACTTTCTGTAATCTGAGCAGTTGCTATATATTCTTCTTTTTCCTGTGCTTGGAATTTGATTTTTCTTTTTTGAAGGCTGTGAATTCTACCTTTTTTCCCTTACATACGCATATATATGTAGATACCCTCCCAATAATCCTAATTAGACCCTACAATTCATAAATTATGTTGCCACAACAGCTCAATTTAGGCAAATTTATAACAAATTTGTGAAATTAACAGAACTTTGAGCCCCCTGTCTTTCACAGGACCTGCAGTCGCCTGGAAGCCACCCTACCAGAAGTGAAAGTGACACTCTCTCGCTTCTGTTCCAAGTTCTGTTGCCCTTGCTTGGAGCAGTCTGATTCTCTACCTGAAAGACGGTGTTTCAATCAGTCTTGGTGAATGAGAGGAGAATATTTAGTGCATAACTGGAGTTCAGTGAAAGACAATATAGTAAATAAATGAATGATGTTTTATCATTTCAGAAAAACATAGTGATAACTTTAAAATCATTAGGCAGTATTAGGATATCTTATGGAACTGTATTTTATATCCAACTCTGAATAACAGGTAGGTAGAAAACAAATTGCAAAGATTCATTTATGGTCATTTTTAAATTTGATTACCCATTTAAATCCAGCAGCCAAGTGGTTTCAACAGACTTTCTACTTGAGGTGAAAATAATAACACTACAAACATATGGCAAAGCTTCGTATGAGCATTTCACTCACAGAGGAGTTTATGTTTTCGAGGATGTAGGAAAAGATTTTCCAAGTGTGAAAACTAAATATATACAAAAGCAATACATTTTGTTATTAGTTAAATAAAATGCATCTTTAAATATGGAATTCTTTGAAAAACTCACTTCATCGTCCAAAATTATGGAGACTATTTCACTTTTTTAATCAAAGATGGAATATTCATTACAGCTCCCCAAGGGATTTTCTAACTGGCCCGGGCAAGGAGTTCACTTGTAGAGTGTAGTTAGTGAAAGCATCCAGTGGCCAAGCCTCATCAATAACTGTATCCAAAAGGAGATGCTGCTTGGGGTGTACCCAGAGAAAACACCAAGCTTTCCTGGCTTCCCGGCCCTCCCTCTCCCCATTAGTCTTTGGGGCGCATACATAAGTGTTGTGTGAAGTCTCTTGGGGTTTAGAAGATCTTGCACTCATTGATGGAGAAGAGCCTCCTTCTGTTTCGTCTCCTGGCCTGGTTGACGGCAGTTCGGACGGCGCACTCAAACACCTGCTGTACTCCCCGGTTGCTGAGGGCTGAGCACTCCAGGTAGCCCTTGGCTCTGACATCCTGGGCCAGTTTCTTCCCTTCCATGGCGTTGATGCAGGAGGCCCTATGGGGCCCCATCTCCCGCTGGTCAGTCTGGGTGGCCACCACCAGCACAGGGGTACAGGGCAAGTTGCTCCTGATTTCACCAATCCACTTGTTCTTCAAGTTCAGGAATGAGTTATGGTTGGCCACAGAGTAGCACATCAGCACCACGTCTGCCTGCTGGTAGGACAGGGGCCGGATGCTTCTGAAGGCGTCATTGCCGGCTGTGTCCCAGAGGCCCAGGCTGATCTGGATGCCATCCATGAAGACGTCCACCCCCGTGTTCTCGTACACTGTGGGCTTGTAGGCCTCCGGGAAGGTCTCAGAGGTGAAGCGCACCAACAGAGAGGTTTTCCCCACAGCAGAGTCGCCCACCAACACACACTTGATGGAACTCAGCATCTTCCCAGCCTGCTGTCCTACTCGCAAGTCCAGAATCCCAGGGAAAAGAGCCCTCAGTGGGCAGCTGCTGCACACGCCATTCAGCAAGGGAATGCAAGCCAGATAGGTCTGTGTCCTCAGGACCTCTGACGGCGATTTGCAGAATGTTACTTCTCCCTGCCCATCCAAGCACCGTCTCCTTTGAAAACCTCCAAAGCCTAGTCTTCAACTGGAACAGAAAGAGAAGGGGGAAAATGAAGTCTTTCTTTCTTGCCTTTTTTGAAGACAAGGGGCTTCCTCATTGGCAAACTGATTAAATGTGGGGCAATCTCAGTGTAGCCATCCAACCCCACTTGTGCAATCCACTCTTCCCCTCACAGGGAGAGCTTAGATCTGTCTTCCCCCAACACACACACACACACACCACACACACACACACAAATGCCTCCCGGTCAAGAAGCAGAAGCTGACTTTATCTGTAAAATCACTCAAGCGCTAAAAAACACAAGCAACTGCTCTGACTGCAACATGAAAAAGACCTCAGTAGCAACCTGGTGTGTGAAGGAGATGTTTCCAAACAGCTCGCTGTCGGCTTCTACTCCAAGAAGTGGCAAAGGCCCCTGAGAACGTTCTCCACGGCTTCAGTTTCTGATGGATCTAGCCACCTTGACAAACTGCAAGAAACAAGAATGTTATGAGCGACAGATACTATATGCATTTCTTTTTGTTTATTGACTAATCACACAGTCCTTGGTTTATAGGAATACGTGTTGTAATAGGGGAAAAGAAATTACTAGAACTCTAAAAATTTGCTGTGGTTTTTCCCTTGAGGTTTTTCCAAAAACTGGTAAGAGATGCAACAGACTGGCCTTAGAGTTATCTGCGTCTGAAATCAGGCACTGTCACCTACACATGGCTTTGAGTACACTGCTTGAACTCCACGCCTCAGCTTACACATCTGCAAGATTGTGATAAATTTAGGAACCACTTCTCAGAGATGCTGTGGGGATTAAGTTATTTCTTTCTTTTAACATTTTTGGTGGCCATCTGTGTATCCCGAACTCCGCTAGGCCCCTGGTTAAACAAAATGACTTGCTTGAAAGCAACCATATTCAGTGCCTGTCACTTAAACAGGACTGCATAAATGGGACAATCTGAATTTCATGAAAGGCCAAATAAATTCTCATTCAGTGCAGTGGGAAAGCTCCAGGGAATGAGCTCCGCCTTAGAGACAGTGTCGTGTCTGCTGCGGCACAATATCACAAGGCCAGCCCAGCTCCAGATGAAGGAAAAGTCTTTCAGACCAAAATTCAGAGTGAAGGTTATTACTGCAACCTGGGCTTGTAACCTCCCCTCCTTGGCGATCTTCCTGACATGTGTCGTGCAGGGCAATACAAAGCAAACCTACACGTCTGATTTAAAACATAATTTTTAAGTCACTTCTCTAAATCCTGGCATTCCTTTCCAAAACATTTTTTTTTTTCTTTTTCTTTTTCTTTTTTCTGAGACAGGATCTCACTCTGTCGCCCAGGCTGGAGTGCAGTGGTGTCATCACAGCTCACTGCAGCCTGGACCTCCTGGGCTCAAGAGATCCTCCCACCTCAGCCTCTCGAGTAGCTGGGACTACATGTGTGTGCCACCACACCGGGCTAATTTCTTGCTTTTTTTGTAGAGACACAGTCTCACTATGTTGCCCAGGCTAGTCATGAACTCCTGGCCTCAGGGATCCTCCTGCCTCAGGCTCCCAAAGTGTTGGGATTACAGGCATGAGCCACCGTGCCCGGCTGCCAAGACATTTTTATCCTCGTCAACCCACCGTCTCTGTTGTTTAATTATACCTAATAGCCTTTGCAAATGAGTTAGCCAAATAAATAATTCACATGATACTCACATATTCATGTTTTTAAACACATGTAAGCCAGGTGACCTTGGCCAAATTACTTAACCTCTCTGAACCTTGGTTTTCTCATAAAAATGAAAATAAGAAAAGGACTTTCCTCATGTGATCATTGTAAGGACTCAGAATGTGAAGAGTCTCATTTAGCACAAAACCTGGCATCTGGGAATTATAGGAAGGCGTCAAGTTATCCATTTCACTACTATCTGAAATGCCAAATACTGAATGTCCATAGCGGAGGGACCACTTTGCCAAATGTTTACCTGGACTCTTTCTCCAGACTCACACCAGGTTACTGTCACACACCATGGTCATGGACTCCATTTGAGACTACATCTTTGAGGAGGGACTCCTTGAGGGCTCCATAGGCTTTAGTTAAACTTTAGATCCTTAGACCAAGAGGCAACTTAAATATATGCATTTGTGACTTAGTCCAGAGCCAAGACCTCTTAAGACATGTCTACGTTTTATTTTTTAATTTAATTTAATTATTTATTTTTTATAAATAGAGTTGGGGGTCTCATTATATTGCTCAGGCTGGTCTCAAACTCCTGAGCTCAAGCGATCTTCCCACCTCAGCCTCCCAAGTAGCTAGGACTACGAGCACTCACCACCATGATCGGCTAATTTTGTTTAGTTTGTGTAGATACAAGGTCTCACTATGTTGCTGAGGCTGGTCCCGAACTCCTGGGCTCAAGTGATCTTCTCGCCTCAGCCTCCCAAAGTGTTGGAATTACAGGCATGAGTCACCACACCCAGACCTTTTGGTTATTTAAATAAACTTTCCAATAAACTGACTGAGCTAAAGCCGAGATCGATCCACCGCACTCCAGCCTGGGCAACAGAGCAAAACTCCATTTCAAAAAAATAAAATTAAAATAAATAAATAAATAAATGCCTGAAGTGTGTACATTTTTCCTAATTCTGGCCCTGCTACACTAGGGTCAAATAAAACTTAAGGCCAGGTGTGGTAGCTCATGTCTGTAATCCCAGCACTTTGGGAGGCTGAGGTGGGAAGATCACTTGAGCTCAGGAGTTTGAGACCAGCCTGAGTATCTGCAAAAGGAAATTTATAAGGCATAATTGTTAAGGTCGTGGGCTTCAAAGTCAGGTAGATCTGGCATTGAATCTGAGCTGCCCAACCGACTACCTGTGTGACGAACTTGGAAGATTTTCTTAACCTCCTTAAGCCTCAGTTTCCTCCTCTGTAAAATCAATGTAACAATATTATATCTGCATCACAGGTTGTTGAGAGTATTAAGTGTGCTTACAGCTTAGAGTGCAAAATTCTTTTTTTTTTTTTTTTCTTGAGATGGAGTCTCACTCTGTCGCTCAGGCTGGAGTGCAGTGGTGTGATCTTGGCTCACTGCAACCTCCACCTCCCGGGTTCAAGTGATTCTCCTGCCTCAGCCTCCCGAGTAGCTGGGATTACAGGCGCCACCACCATGCCTGGCTAATTTTTGTATTTTTAATGGAGACGGGGTTTCACCATGTTGGCCAGACTGCTCTCAGACTCCTGGGCTCAAGTGACCTGCCCGCTTCAGCCTCCCAAAGTGCGGGGATTACAGGCATGAGCCACTGCACCCAGCCTAGAGTGCAAAATTCTTAGCAGGTGCATAATATAAACATACTGTATGTACATAGTAAACACAGAGTAAGTAGTCCCTATTAATAACATTCTCAAATAACAAGTACTAAATATAATGATAAACAGTTATTAACTCTACGTAGGGAATTTAAAGTAGCACAAAAGAGGTTTCTCCAGCAGAGTGTTCTGTGTGCCTCACACCCAGACATGGCTACAAAAAGAGAAAGAAAGAGAGAGACTCCTGTCTAAGCTTTGCTACCTAGAGAGTCAGAAAGGAGAAAAAGTCTGTGTTCAATCAAGTGACCCTCATGTGCCAGCCAGTTCTGACCCCAAGTGACCCATCAAGTCAGCTTTCAGGGCCTCAGTTTCCCAAACTGTAAAGTAGTTTCTGATAGTTTTATTAAAACTGAAGCCAGAGTAGGAACATTTATTACCTGCTGCAGTGAATACAGAAACATAAACCACTGCATTATTGTGCGGCAGTAAAGATGGATGACAAGCCTTAAGGAGAGGAGGAGCCTTGGCAGATGCCTAAATATGGAGCTGTGGGAGGAGGGGAGGTAGGGGAGGAGCTGCGGTCCAAGGCAGAGCCATACCCTATATGGACATGACATATAATCTTCAGAATGGGTCACATGTGTCCAGGAGTGAGCCGCCGCGGGTTACATCATCAGCATGTGAGTCTGATGGGCTTGATTTCAGCGGAATTCCTCCTAAAGAAATTCTCCCTAAAAGGGCTTCTGGGTGAAAAAAGTGAGTCTTCCGTGGTATTTCCCAAGTGGCTAACTGGCAAGATTGGCCCAGGTATGTCTCTTCGTACGGAAGAGTTACGAGAGCATCATGGGTGACGACACTGAGTGGCCCTCCAGGCCGTTCTTCTCGGGCCTTGAATCAGATAGAATTAATGAGCCTTCACCTCCAGAGCCTCCGGGGTCTCCATAATTTGATGCTCTTGCCCTTTTTCCTCTTTCTACCATTGTCATAGAAAAGGGTCCCTCAACAGGCCTCCAGGCTTCACACGCACAGAGACAGAGGAGGGAAGGGAGGCTTCACGTTGCAAAAGCAACAGAGTTGGGCCCTTCTGCCCACTCTGGCAAAGAGACCAAGACAGACACAAGTGAGGGATTAGGGGAAGAGACATCCTAACCCATTTCCTCCTCCGGAGAACTGAGGGCTGTTCAGTAGGAAATCCTGGTTTCCTTTTGGCCTCAATTCTAACGGCCGTGCCAACAGACACCCATTCTCCACCTGACGCCCTCTGCAGGCTCGCTCCGTGCCATCCTATTAGCTGGGAAGACCTGCTCTTCACTCAGCCCCCAACTCCCACTCCTTCTGGAAAGCCTTCCTTGACCACCAGCGCTCCCCAGCCCCTGCCAGATCAGATGCCCCCTGCTGTGTTCCCAAAATACTTCTATGTACATTTGACATGGAAACCACCACTCTGCTGAAATGGCTCGTCTTCTCATTTGTAAAATGGAATCAGATTTGCCCTGCCCTCTTCACTGGGAGCGCATACGGATCAGGTGGAAATGATAACAATACAGAAATAATTTCCGTTTGTACTTTTACAATACTCTGTACATTTGGGAATGCTCTCTTGTTGGTTTTGCAAGAAAGTCTTTTTAGAACAATACATCATTATATAGAGCTAAAGTGAAATTATGACTATTATTAACCAATTGTTATTACCGCAGATTTGAAGTTAGCTGGGCTTTGGTGGAGGTGGCTTACTTCAAAATGCTGATGGGATCCTCAGCTGTCTTTTTTAAAAAATATGAGTCCATCGCCAGTTGGGGATGGCCTATCAATTACAGGGAATACATCTAAATGTCATCCTCCTCAAGGAGCTTTGGACAAAGGACTTGTGCTGGTAGCAGCTGATTCATTCACTAAGGAAATTGATTCCACCATGAATCTAACGCAATTAAATGGCCAGGAAGTCACCACACTCCTCAGCAACCCATCTCTGGCCAGCACCTTCAATAGCCCCTTCATAGCCTAGCAGGGACATCACAGCAAAAGCAGGCCTTTCTCAGGATGGGTGAGCCATGGGGGCTCCCCAACTGGGAAGTGGGGCTGAGTGCTTTGTTTTTTTTTTTTTTTTTTTTTGAGATGGAGTCTCGCTCTGTCCCCCAGGCTTGTATGCAGTGGCACGATATTGGCTCACTGCCGCCTCTGCCTCCCAGGTTCAAGTGATTCTCCTGCCTCAGTCTCCTGAGTAGCTGGGATTACAGGCATCCATCACCATGACCAGCTATTTTTTTGTATTTTTAGTAGAGAAGGGGTTTTGCCATGTTGGCCAGGATGGTCTTGAACGCCTGACCTCAGGTGATCCACCCACCTCGGCCTCCCAAAGTGCTGGGATTACAGGCGTGAGCCACCGTGCCCAGCCAGTGCTTTGTTCTTGTGGGGAAAGGGAAGCAATTCCAAAAACCTTAAGCAACTTTAGAAAAAAAAGGTGTAACCATCTCTAAACTTTTTCACTCCAAAATCTTACCAGTTTTCACTATCTAACAAATAGACACTTGTATATATCTTCTAAATATTTTTCAGATTTAAGCTTTTTAAAATTTCAACATTGTCTACACACTTGCTAGATTTCAGCTAAATAGATTTCCACGGTTTCAACAATTCCTAACTGCAAAGCTATTCCTCATTGTCTTTGGGTTAGTTCCGTATTTCACCATAATTAGCTATATATATGTACATAAGTGTATGTGTAGAGATGTAACTTTATATATGTAAGGTATAGGTAAGTTACTTTTTTTTTTTTGAAATGGAGTCTCACTCTGTCGCCAGGCTGGAGTGCAGTGGCGCGATCTCGGCTCACTGCAACCTCCACTTCCCGGGTTCAAGCAATTGTCCTGCCTCAGTCTCCCAAGTAGCTGGGGCTACAGGAGCACACCACCATGCTCAGCTAATTTTTGTATTTTTTTAGTTGAGACAGGGTTTCACCATGTTGGCCAGGATGGTCTCCATCTCTTGACCTCGTGATCCGCCCGCCTCAGCCTCCCAAAGTGCTGGGATTACAGGCATGAGCCACCGCAGCTGACCAGTAAGTTACTTTTATGTGGGATGATTTTCTTGGGAATGTATGTATCCACAAGTGTGGCATTACTGGGTCAGTGGGTCATTTTGTGACTTGATTTTACATTTATTGAACATCTTCCAAGTACTATACTGAGTACTTTGCACATATTATTTATTAATTGTTTTATTCATGTCCTTTAAAAAAGGCATTTACTTCGGGTGTCCTGTGTGGCAGGCACTGTAACAGGTTCTGAGGAAATAATCATGAACAAGAGATGCTATATTTTAGAGATTATCATGTCACAATCACAGAGGCTTCAAGAGGTTGGCAATCTTGCCCACAGTCACACAGCAAGGAATGGCAGAGGCAAAGTTAGACCCAACTAGAGTCTGAGTTCAAAGCATTGGCAGCTCCAAGTGTCACCAACACACACTGTAATTCCCATCAGCCTTCTCCAAGACATCTCAAACAAAGTTGTTTTCTATGCAAATCCAGTTTGAAGACATTTTTCCTAGCCACCCGTTTTTTTTGTTGTTTTTTTTTTTCATTTTTTTTTTCTTTAAGACAGGACCTTACTCTGTCTGCCAGGCTGGAGTGCAGTGGCACAATCACAGCTCACTGCAGCCTGGACCTCCCGGGTTCAAACAATCCTCCTGCCTCACATTCCTGAAGAGCTGGGACTACAGTTGAGTGTCACCATGACCAGCTAATTATTTTTATTTTTTATTTTTGTATAAACAAGGGTCTCACTATGTTGCCCAAGCTGGTCTCCAACTCCTGGGTTCAAGCAATCCTCTTGCCTCAGCCTCCCAAAGTGCTGGGATTACAGGCGTGAGCTACTGCTCCAGGTTGTACCTAGCTCTTCAGACCAGGTCTTTACTCCTATTCTCTTCCTACAAATAAACCAGTTCTTGCTTTTTTCCTTTTTTTTTTCTTTTGAGATGAAGTTTCGCTCTTTTCGCCCAGGCTGGAATGCAATGGCACGATCTCAGCTCACTGCAATCTCCACCTCCCGGGTTCAAGTGATTCTCCTGCCTCAGCCTCCCGAGTAGCTGGGATTACAAGGTGCATGCCACCAAGCCCGGCTAATTTTGTAATTTTAGTAGAGATGGAGTTTCACCATGTTGGCCAGGCTGGTCTCAAACTCCTGACCTCAGGTGATCCGCCCACCTTGGCCTCCCAAAGTGCTGGGATTACAGGCGTGAGTCACCATGCCCGGCCCAGTTCTTGATGTTTTAAAGGACATCTGTTGCTTCCTGATCTGGATGCTGGTTCCACAAGTATGTGCAGTTTGTGAAAATCCACCAAGCTGTATACCCACGTGGTGTTCACTTTCCTGTATGTAGATAAAACTTCAATAAAAAGCATTTTTAAAAATAAGGTTACCACCTTTGCGGTGAACATCTTCTCAAGTGGCATTTTAAGTTTTACTTGCAAGAGTTTATTTCACCAATCTGAATCCTATCTTAATAATTCCCCCTACTGTGTTGCTAATTGCTACAAATAATCACTAGATTTTCTCTCAAAACCACAAAAAGAAATCATTTTTAAGTCAGTGTACTTTCATACATAGATCATCTCTGTTTGAAACAGATTTTGTTCTGAAAGTTTGTTTGCAAGATGCTGGTTTGCTTGGCCAGGCACAGTGGCTCATGCTTGTAATCCCAGTGCTTTGGGAGGCTGATGTGGAAGGACCACCTGAGGCCAGGAGTTCAATGCCAGCCTGGGCAACATAGCAAGACCCTGTTTCTACAAAAAAAAAAAAAAAAAGATGCTGGTTTGCAGCTTTTAACATAAGTTCACCAGAATAAAAAATGTTAAGCAGCATTTATATTCCTAAGCCTGAAGCATATTAAACCCCTTTATAGTTGAATTAAAACAAAACATCGCCAAGTCCTGAAGCCCTTTTATTGTTTCAACGTATTAAGCTCTGAAGCCTCTCTCAGCCGTGTGTCCTGCCCTCTGATCCCCAACCACACCGGGACCGTGGTCCCCTTCCCCTCCTCTGGTCCAGCAACTCTGCCCTGACTGGTCTCTTCCACTCCCAGGAGCACAATCAAGGAATCGTTGCCTGAGGTCTAGAGTTCTTAGTCTGGTTCAATTTCAGAGTCAAATACAAGACTAGCCAGCTAGGTAACTGCCCAGAGCACCCTTAGAACCTCATCTCAAAACTAAAGTGATGGGGAAATGCATTTCCTACTTCTTTTCTCAAAATAGTTGGAATAGCCTGAAAAACTGCTTGGAGTTGAGGGTGCAACCCCAAGAGGTGCGCTCAGGGAAGGACACGTGGTCTCTGAACTTCTTTTAGGGAATGTGGATCTTGTTTACCAAAGGACTCGTGTTTTCTCAATTGGGTATCCATAGTTGGGGCCTGAGCTGAACTATTCTAGGAAAAAGAGAGCAAAAAGGCAAATCATGCCTATCTAATCATTCTATAATGTCACGATGCTATAAAGTAAGGTTGTCAAACTATGGCCCATGCATGGCTGAATCCAGCCCGCCACCTGGTTTTGTAGGGCCATAAGTTGAGAATGGTTTTTACATTATTTATTATTTTATTTTATTTTACTTTATTTTGAGAGGGAGTCTCACTCTGTCGCCCAGGCTGGAGGGCAGTGGCATGATCCTGGCTCACTGCAACCTCTGCCTCCCAAGTTCAAGCGATTCTCCTGCCTCAGCCTCCCAAGTAGCTGGGATTACAGGTGGTTTTTACATTTTTTAATGGTTGAAAAAAATCCAGAGGAGGAAAATATTTTATGACATGTGAAAATTATATGAAATTCAAGTTTCAGGTCTCACAAATAGCATTTTATTGGAACACGGTCATGCCCATTCATTGACATGTTGCCTATGACTGCTTTCTTGCTGCAACATAAAGTTGCAACCAAGCCTAAAATATTTTCAATTTGGTCTTTACACAGAAAAGTTTGCCAACCCCTACTAGACAGTAAGGTAGTTCAGAGTAAGAAGGGGCATGTAGACCTGGGGTCAGGCAGGGTTAGATTTGGCTCCAATGTCTGCCACTTAAATCCGTAACCTTGGGGCAGTTACTTAACCTCTCTGAGCTTCGGTTCCTTTGACAACAAAGTCAACTATGCACAGTGTCTACAGCACGGACTCTGGAACCACACTGCCTTTCAGCCCCACTGGCCATGTGATCTCAAAAAGGTCACTTAACTTCTCTAAGCCCCTCTTCCCTAATTGTAAATAGGCAATAATAATGGTACCTACCTGGTGTGAGTTGGTTGATGGTATTATTTTTAATAATAAAAATAAAAATAAAATAATGGTACCTACCTTACAGAGTGGTTGTACAGAATTAAATGGGTAGTGCATGTAAACCACATTGAATAGTGCCTGGCACAGAGTGAGTACCGTAGAAGTACTTACCATTATTATCATTTACCTTGAGGGGTTGTCGTAAGATGGTTCTGAGCTAGTGTATGTCATGAGCCTAAAACAGTGCCTGGAACAAAACAGGCACTAGCAAATAGTAGCTGCTATGATGATGATGATATGAACCAGTGCTACAGACACACAGGAGAGGGAGCATTAATTCTCGAGATGGGAGAAAGGAGTGGTGATTTGGGAGCCCTGCATTTAAAAGGTGACAGATGATCTGTAGGACGAGTAAGATTTTGATAAGCAAAACAGAAGAAAGGCTTTGGGGGTGGGGAAAAGCATGTGCAAAGGCCCAGGGGCATGAAAATACATGTTTGATTTGGGGAAGTAGAAGAAGTTCAGGGAGGTTGCACTGTGGGCTGCTCAGTGGGGAGCAGGAAGTGGCCGGTGGAGGGATTATGGGAGATGAGCCTGTGATTTAATACAATCCAAGGTTGCCTTCTGCTCATCAGCAGCCACAGCACACTATTAGCTCCAGCTGACTCCAATTAAAATCGGTTAACAGCCAATTAAAATCCCTGAGTCTTTGGCACATAAAACTGTTACTAGCCAGGCACAGTGGCTCCTGCCTATAATCTCAGCACTTTGGGAATCCAAGGCAGGAGGATCACCTGAACCCAGGAGTTCAAGACCAGCCTGGGCAACATGATGAGACCCCCCCCCCCCCGCCGCCCCGCCCTGCCTCACCACCAAGTCTACATTAAAAAAAAAAAAAAGAAAAAATTAGCCAGGCATGGTGGAGCATGCCTGTAGTCCCAGCTACTTGGGAGGCTGAGGCAGGAGGATTACTTGAGCCCAGGAAGCTGAAGCTGCAGTAAGCCATTATCACGCCACTGCACTCCAGCCTGGGCAACAAAGCCAGACCCCGTCTCAAAAAATAAAAAAACTGTTACCAATCCATTCTCTTTTAACTTAAATGTTACTAACCTCTTTGAGCACCTACTCTGTGTCAGGCATCGAAGCCAAGTTAAAAAAGACACAGTTTCTGCCTTCAAAGAACTTACAGTCTAGTGGCAACACCAGACATAAACTTCAGCAAGTATCTGAGGGAGGAACAAATAAAGTGCCAACAAAGGGAAAAAGCTGCTACCTGCAACTAGCAGGAATCAAGGAAGGCTTTTTGGAGGCCATGATATTAGAACATGACCCTTAAAACCACTGAGCTTGAGATGCACAGAGAAGAAAGAGAAACATGAGCAATGAAGGAAAAACCTAGGGCACCTAGAAGGGTGAGAGGCAGCTCAGTTGGGCTAAAAGGCAGAGCCCAGAATGGGAGATCAAGCTGGGCTGTAGGAAGCTCATTCTTGTGGCAAGTTAGGCTGGATTGCAGGTGGGAAAGACCAAAGAGGCAAGTGGGAGGCTCCTGCCGTTGGGATCAAGAACGGCTTTATCCAGAGCAGATGCTGTGAGACAAGAAAGAGGGAGAGAGGCCCCAGCAACATCCACGAGGTGGAACTGACACGCAGGCCTGAAACAAGGTGACTCTGAGGCTGTAGGCCTGGGGGCCTGGGAGAAGCTGCTGGCAAATACAGGCAGCACCAGAGGAGACAGACAGATCTGTGAGATCCATGAAGAGGTGAGTGTTTCCCACGGGGTGGCCTGCTGAAGAGACAGAGCGCTTTCAGGAGAGCCACCAGGCTGCCGCCCTATGACAAGGCTATCATTTACTGAATGAAGGGGAAGAGAAGTGGGCAGCCCGGTTCGTCTTCCTCTCCCATGAGCTTTGACATGAAATCTTTAGCTAGAAACATGTTCTTTTCTATGTTATGTATAGCCAAAAAAAATTCACCTAAGAATAGGTGGGTCTTGCACAAACCAGTTTGCTCCTATATTGAAATCCATTAACATAACAGCGTACAAGTCTATTCACGGACACAGGAAAAGGCCTCCTAAGCTAAATGGGTGGAAAGCAGGTTTCAAAGAGGCCTGTACAGGAGATTCCAGAGCTGTGAAAACGTCTAGAGTGGTGCCCACTGGCTTGTCTCTGGGTCCTGGGGTTGTATGTGATTCCCATTTTCTTCTCCTTGCTTAGGTGCATTTAAAAATGTGTGCACGATACACATGTGCTATTTGTGCAGTTTTGAAGAAGTGCTTCCTGTATGTTGTTTTGTCTTTTTAATGTGGGCTCAGAAGGGAACAAAAAGGCTGGGCTGGTCCCTTGAAGCTACAGAAAATTTCTGTGAATCCCTATCAGTGACTGTGAAAATTTTTCTAGGTCTACACTGCGGAACTCGTTTACAATTCCTAGAAGCACTAACTCCAACTTTCGATTCCCTTTTAAAGGTCTGTTTCACTCTCTCCTCCTTGCAAAGGAGATGAGCAAAGCTGAATAGTTCTGCCTCCTGAATCACAGCTGTTCATAGCTAGCCTCAGCCCCAAGCCACCTCTTCTTTCTTCTTACTCGTAAGAGTTAAAAGTCCAGGCTGAGAGCCAGGCACGGTGGCTCATGTCTGTAATCCCAGCACTTTGGGAGGCTAAGGGGGGTGGATCACTTTTAGTAGAGATGGGGTTTCGCCATGCTGCGGCTAGTCTCGAACATGGCGAAACCCCATCTTTACTAAAAACACACACACAAAATTAGCTGGGCCTGGTGGCCTGTGCCTGTAATCCCAGCTATTCGGGAGGCTGGGGCAGGAAAATCACTTGAACCTGGGAGGCGGAGGCTGCAGTGAGCTGAGATCACACTGCTGCACTCCAGCCTGGACAAGAGGGAGGCTTGGACTCAAAAAAGTCCAGGCCGGGTGCTGTGACTCACGCCTGTAATCACAGCACTCTGGGAGGCCAAGGCAGGCGGATCACTTGAGGTCAGGAATTCTAGACCAGCCTGGCCAACATGGCGAAACCCCGTTTCTACTAAAAACACAAAAATTAGCCCGTCATGGTGGCTGATAATCCCAGCTACTCAGGAGGCTGTGGCAGGAGAATCGCTTGAACCTAGGAGGCAGAGGTTGCAGTGAGGGGGGATCGTGCCACTGCACTCCAGCCTGGATGGCAGAATGAGATTCCGTCTCAAAAAAGAAGTCCTTTTTATATTCTTTTAGATATTCAAATAAATTTGAATATGGCCTGGGTATTAGATGACATTTAAGAACTATTGCTAATTTTGTTAGGTGATAACTGTATTGTCAGGCCCTTATTTATCAATCAATTTGTCAATTATATTTTAAGGCCCTTATCTGATAGAGATGTTGATGTATTGATAGGGAAAATAAATAAGATGTCAGGGATTTATTTTATATTATTCCAGAAAACAAGTAAAAACAATGGACAAAATAAGATTGGAAAAGTGTTAAGAACTATTGAGGTTGAGTGGTGGGTACACAGGGGTATATTAACCTATTCTCTCCTCTTTGGTATAGCTTCAAAACTTTTCGTGTTAAAAGTTTTAAAGGGTGGGGGTTTTTGTTTTCTTTCTTTTTTTTTGAGATGGCATTTCACTCTTGTTGCCCAGGCTGGAGTGCAATGGCGAGATCTCGGCTCACTGCAACCTCTACCCCCCAGGTTCAAGCGATTCTCCTGCCTCAGCCTCCCGAGTAGCTGGGACTACAGGCATGCGCCACCATGCCAGCTAATTTTGTATTTTTAGTAGAGACGGGGTTTCTCCATGTTGGTCAGGCTGGTCTCAAACTCCCGACCTCAGGTGATCCACCCTCCTCAGCCTCCCAAAGTGTTGGGATTACAGGTGTGAGCCACTGCGCCAGGTCCCAAGCTGTAGTTTTATTCTTACTCTCTGGTTATAGAGAAAATGCAGAAAAGCATCACCAAAAGAGAAAAGTATACTTTACGCTATAGTGACTTTTTCAAGTATTTGAAGGCATGTTCATGGAAGTGGCAAAAGGATGACAGCACAGAGGCTTAGAGCCTGCCTCCTGGTGGAGGGATATGGAAGAGGAAAGCCACAGTCCTGGGTAAGGATTCCCAGACAAGTTAGGGAAGAAAACCTTGCACTTCAATACAGACTCTACCTGCAACTCAGTAAGACATCACTATCTATTCCTGGGAAGTAAGGGCCATCTCTAGAACATATTCCAACCAAAGGAGGCCCCTGAGATGACCCAAACTCAACTTTCTAACTGGTATCATTACCTTCACTAACTTCCCTTGGCCCTCACTGGGTAGAATTCTGCAGAATTAGCTCTTTGCAAAAGAACAAACGTCATAATGAAAATACCTTAAAAAGAAAAGAAACTCAAGAGTGAAAACGCATTACCCACACGAAACCAGATGAGAAGTCAAAGTAACTCTGAGAGTGAGGAAGACCCTCTGCCCTGGGGGTTCTTGTTGTCTTAAAAGGTGAGGGGGCTTTGGAGGTTTCTATCTTAGTATTTTGTGTTTTCCCCTTAGACGTAAACATAGCCTTTGTCTGTGAAAATATGAAATCTGCCTGATGTCTGGATAGACCTCCACCAAGTCCAAGATACTTCCCAGCTGTAAAGCGCCATCTCTGACCAAGAAAACCATCACATCTCAGGGTTTCCCCCATCCCCAACCCTGGAACCACCAACCACCACCACCATCCAACACACATATTCAAGCCATTGGTGGTGGACAGCATTTCCTGCTTTTGCTTGCTGGTCCAAACAGATTGAAGATGACCTCCCTATTCTGTCTAACTTCTCTCCTCATTTTTTCCAGACCATTTCTATATATCCTATTTTCTGATTATAAAAGTAGTACATACACGTTATAGAACATTTCAAAAACACTGATCCAAAGAAGACAAAAATCAGTTACCACCTGGAACCAAAAGCTGTAAAATATTAGCGTACATTTTTCTGGGTTTTTTTGTTCAGTGCATCATTTTTTTCCAAAACTAAGAATACCATACTTCATATGCGGTTTGGCATCTTGTTTTTCTTAATTTAACATTTAGGTCTTAATTTAACATTCTATGTCAAGATTCTTGACATAGAAAATGACTGCATAAAATTTCATTATGTAAATATAGCATCATTTATTTAACCAATTGCCTACTGTTGGATAGTTTAATAATTCCTCATTTTCACTATGACAACATTGAGTGAATATTTTTAATATAAATATATGATTATTTCTTTAGGATAAATAGATATGAGAGCAACTGCTGGAACAGAAGAGATAAAAAATTGAACCAATTTATATTCCATGTATGGGCCTATCATTGCATCGCTCGATATATCAACCCTCACTGGGTATAATATGTGCAAGTTTGGTTTGTTTTCATTGCATTTCATTTACAACTGGTGAAGATTAAAATTTGCTCATCTGTTTTTTGACAACATACATTTTTTCTTTTGTAAGTCATCGGTTTTACCTACTTTTCCAGCAAGACGGTCATTGTTTCTTAATGACTTTTAAAATCCTTTTAGAGATTAAGGATATTAATCTTTTCTGATTAAATGTGTTGCAAATATATATATATATACACACACACACACACACACACACATATATATAGTGCCCAGGTATTCTGGGAATTCCCCAAATTCCTGGTACTCCCCCCTTCACTGAGCAAGCCCTAAACAGAATGTAAAGTAGCATGTTCCCTGCTGTGGAAAAAAAACGCAGCATGCTGAGATGCCTGAAAGGTCATCTAATTCAACATACTCATCTCCCCCATGAGGAAACCAAGGACTTGAGAGAAGTGGTTAAGCTGCTGGGCGCCCACACGAGGCCCAGAAACTGAACCAGCTGAGTCAGCACACTTTCCATCTACACAGGATTTTTTCAGATACACATTATGTCTACACTGTATAGCCCATACTTAATTTCCTTAATATTTTAAGCACAGTGCTCATATAGCTAGATAGGTATGCCAAATTATTCACACAGTAGCAACCTTTATTTCTTTGCCTTTTTCCCAGAGAAAGATTTTATTGTGTACTGATGGCTTTTTACTCAAAAGGTAGCTCTCAGTGTTTTTTGTTTGTTTGTTTTTGTTTTCGTTTTTTGTTTGCTTGTTTTCAGACAGAGTCTCACTGTCACCCAGGCTGGAGTGCAGTGGCAAGATCGGCTCACTGCAACCTCCACCTCTCAGGTTCAAGTGATTCTCGTGTCTCAGCCTCCCAAGTAGCTGGAATTACAGGCATGCACCATCACACCCAAATAATTTTTGTATTTTTAGTAGAAACGGGATTTTGCCATGTTGGCCAGGCTGGTCTCGAACTCCTGACCTCAAGTGATCCACCTGCCTTGGCCTCCCAAAGTGCTGAGATCACAGGCGTGAGCCACCACATCCAGCCACAGCTCCCAGTTTTAATATAAAAATACTTTTTAAACATCTATTCCCTTTCTCATCCACTTCCTTCAAGATGGATCATCTCTCTTTAGGAGAAATCATTAAGCTTTCCAGCATTCTCTAGAAGTAGGATAAACCCTTAACTTGCAGATTGCTTAAGCTATAAAAGAAGTCAAGGCATTTAATAATTTGTTCTAGATATGCAGCCCAGAGCACTGGAAGGAGCGAGGTGATTTAGTTTTAGTTTCAATGTGTAAGACTGCTGATACGCAATCGTCTGCAAAGGGCCCATGTTGTGGAGTTGACAGTCACGGTTAGATTTTTTTTTTCTTTTCCTTTTTTTTTTTTTTTTTGAGATGGAGTTTCACTCTTGTTACCCAAGCTGGAGTGCAATGGCATGATCTCGGCTCACCACAAACTCCACCTCCTGGGTTCAAGCGATTCTCCTGCCTCAGCCTCCCAAGTAGCTGGGATAACAGGCATGCGCCACTACGCCCAGCTAATTTTGTATTTTTAGTAGAGATGGGGTCTCTCCATGTTGGTCAGGCTGGTCTTGAACTCCCGACCTCAGGTGATCTGCCCGCCTCAGCCTCCCAAAGTGCTGGGATTACAGGCATGAGCCACCGCGCCCAGCCAGTCACGGTTAGATTTTCATCTCCCTTGCTGAGCAGCAGTATAACCTTGGGCAAGTCACGTAACTACAACCGCAAAATGTGAATTAATCATGCATCGTTTGTAGGATTTTTTTAAAGGCAACTGAAAAGAATCTATCTCCCATGCCTAGATGAATGCCTGGCCCTTAGCAGATAAGGATAACAATAAACACTCAAATTTGCCAGACGCTGTTTTAAGTGCTTTATAAAAATTACCTCCTTTAATCATTACAACAAGACTGCATGTGGTCAATATTATTTTTGTCTCATTTTACGGCTGGGGGAACTAGGGCACAGAGAAGTAAAGTACCTTGCCCAAGATGACAAGCTAGTGAGAAGAGACGCTGGCAGTCCAGCCTCTGAGCCCATTCGTAGGTCTCTACCTCCCCTCTCCCTACCTCTGTCTTAGTGGGAGCCTGCCTACCCTTCAAACCTTGATGAAACTAAACAATCCTAAAACAATGGCAGAGGGCGAGGAAGAAAGGCTGGAAATACATTTTTCTGCTGGTGGGTGATTTCCTTCCTACTACAAGCCTGATTTCTCACAGCATTTTAAAGATTCTTCCTCAATCAGACACTCTCACACACCACTTGATGAGCACAAGACCACCATCTTTGTAGAGGGCACTTGAACAGAATCCAGCGGCGTCCTTAGTGTATTTGACACCCACAACTGATCATCTATCAACCTCTCTCCTCTAGGTGACAAAATTATTTTCCCAGTAATGTGTAAGAATCAGGAACAGACTTTTTATCTTTTATTCCTTCTTTAGCTTTAAAACGAACAAGTTACTTTTTTTTTTTTAATTGAACTTTAAAAAAATCATTCAGGTCAGCTGTACTGGCCGACATCTATAATCCCAGAACTTTGGAAGGCTGAGGCAGGAGGATTGCTGAAGGCCAGGAGTTTGAGACCAGCCTGGGAAACATAGCAAGATTAGCCAGGTGTGGTGGTGCATGCCTGTAATACCAGCTACTTGGGAGGCTGAGACATGAGAATCACTTGAATCTGGGAGGTGGAGGTTGCACTGAGCCGATTTCGCCAGTGCACTCCAGCCTAGGTGACAAAGTGAGACTCTGTCTGAAAACAAACAAACAAAAAACAAAAACGAACAAACATCTCTACCAAAAAGTTTTTTTAATTAGTTGGGCATGGTAGCATGTACCTGTAGCCTTAGCTACTCAGGAGGCTGAGACAGGGAATGGCTTGAGCCCAGGAGATCAAGGCTGCAGTGAGCCATGATCACAACACTGCACTCCAGCCTGGGTGACAAAGTGAGACCCTGTCTCTAAACAATAATAACAATAATTCAGTAAAATATTTCATGTATGAATTAAAATTTGCACTTACCAATCAGAATTAATTATACTTTGTAGTTTGCATTCTCCTTTGTTGTTTTAAATTTAAATACAAAACTCTGAAAGAATAACGGAATTGAGGTAACTCGAGTTCTGTTCCGGGGTTTTTACAATCACTGTGCTATCACTGTTTATGTCTAATCTGCAGCTTAAACTCAGAACTATGCTGTGCCGTAGGAGCTGAAGATGCAACTTGGCCCCAAAGCTCTAGTGAAAACTGTACACACCATTAAGAACTTACTCTGACTTTATCACTGCCAGCGCATGGTGATAATAGAAAACAGACCCACACTGGTTTTATTACTGTTTTAAAATTCTATATAAATGATATACCCCCTTACTTCCTGTACTTAGGGGGGACCCCTTGCACCACTCCATCCTTTAAGTCCTTGCCAGTATCTATTAAACTTTTAAATGCGGAGACCTTTTAATCCAGCAATTCCAATTCTTTCAACACGTTGTACTGATGTGTCTACACAAGTAGTCAAGATATGCAAGAATTTCCATTGCTACATTATTCATAACAGCAAAAAAAGAACTGGAAAGATCTGAAAGGTCCATTAAGAAGCAGGGGTTAAATTAATTATGCCATATCCATTCTGTAGAATCCACTCAGCTTTAGAAGGAATTAGGTCAGCCTGTTCGTATTGCCCAGGAAGGGTATGATATACAGACATACCTCAGAGATATCGCAGGTTCAGTTCCAGACCACTGCAATAAAGTGAATCTTGCAATAAAGTGAGTCACACAATTTTTTTTTGTTTCCTAGTGCACATAAAAGTTATGTTGGCCAGGCGCAGTGGCTCACGCCTGTAATCCCAGCACTGTGAAAGGCCGAGGCAGGCAGATCACCTGAGGTCGAGAGTTCAAGACCAGCCTGACCAACATGGAGAAACCCTGTCTCTACTAAAAATACGAAATTAGCCAGGCATGGTGGCACATGCCTGTAATCCCAGCTACTTGGGAGACTGAGGCAGGAGAACTGCTTGAACCCAGGAGGCAGAAGTTGCAGTGAGCCAAGATCGCGCCATTGCACTCCAGCCTGGGCAACAAGAGTGAAACTCCGTCTCAAAAAAAAAAAAACAAGTTATGTTTACACTATACATGATGTCTAAAAGTATACGTGGCTTAATTTAAAAATATTTTATTGCTTAAAAATGCTAACAATACAGCCTGGGCAACACAGTGGGACTCTGTCTAGATAAAAAACTTTTTAAATTAGCCAGGTGTGGTAGTGCACACTTGTAATCCCAGCTACTCAGGAGGCTGAGGTGGGAGGATCACTTGACTCTGGGAGGCCACAGTGAGCTATGATTGCACCACTGCACTCCAGCCTGGGCAACAGAGCAAGACTCTCTCTAAAAAAAAAAAAAAGCTAACAATCATCTGAGCCTTCAGCAAGTCCTAATCTTTTTGCCTCAACGTTGATGGCTGCCAATTGATCAGGGTAGTGGTTGCTGCAGGATGGAGTGGCTGTGGCTATTTCTTAAAATAAGACAACAATGAAGTTTGCCACACTAATTGATTCTTCCTTTCATGAAAGATTTCTCTGTAGCATGAAATGCATTTTATCCACAGCAGAACTTCTTGCAAATTAGAGCTAATCCTCTCAAACCCTGCCACTGCTTTATCAATTAAGTTTATGTAATATTCTAAATCTTTTGTTGCCATTTCAACAGTTTTCACAGTATATTCACCAGAAGTAGATTCCGTCTCAAGAAATTACTTTCTTGGCTCATCTGTAAGAAGCAACTCCTCATACATTAAATTTTAACATGAGATTACAGACATTCAGTCCCATCTTCGGCCTCCGCTTCTAATTCTAGCTCTCTTGCTCCTTCTACCACATCTGCAGTTACTTCCTCCACTAGCATCTTAAATCCCTCAAGTCATTCATGAGGCTTGGAATCAACTTCTTCCAAACTCCAGTTAATGTTGATATTTTGACCTTCTCCCATGAATCACAAATGTTCTGAATGGCATCTAAAATGGTAGATCCTTTCAGAAGATTTTAAATTTACTTTGCCTAGATCCATCAAAGGAATCACTATCTATGGCAGCTATAGCCTTACAAAATGTATTTTTAAATAATATTTGAAAGTTGAAATGACTCCTTGATCCATGGGTTGCAGAATAGATATTGTGTTAACAGGCATGAAAACAGCATTAATCTCCTTGTACATCTCCATCAGAGCTCTTGGGTGACTAGGTGCATTGTCCATGAGCTGTAATATTTTGAAAGGAATCTTTTTCCCGAGCAATAGGTCTCAACAGTGGGCTTCAATTATTCAGTAGACATTGCTGTAAATAGATGTGCTGTCATTCAGGCTTTAGTTGTTCCATTTATAGAGCACAGGCAGAGTAGATTTAGCATAATTCTTAAGGCCCTAGGATCTGTTGGAATGGTAAATGAGCACTGGCTTCGTCATAAAGCAACCAGCTGCATTAGCCCCTAACAAGACAGTCAGCCTGTTCTTTGAAGCTTCAAAGCCAAGTACTGACCTCTCACTAGCTGTGAAAGTCCTAGATGGCATCTTCTTCCAATAGAAGGCCGTTTTGTTTCCATTGAAAATTGTATTGTATACTGTAGCCACCTTCATCAATGACCTTAGCTAGATCTTCTGGATAACTTGCTGTAGTGTATTCATCAGAACCTGCTGCTTCTCTTTACACTTTAGTGTTATGGAGATGGATTCTTTCCTTAAACCTAGTGAACCAACTTCTGCTGTCTTCATACTTTTCTTCTGCAGCTTCCTCACCTCTCTCAACCTTCATAGAATTGAAGCAAGTTAGGGCCTTGTTCTGGATTAGTCTTTGGCTTAAAGAAATTGTATAGCTGGTTTGATCTTCTACCCAGACCACTAAAGCTTTGTCCAAGCAATAAGGCTGTTTCACTTCCTTATCATTCATGTGTTCCCAGGAGTTGAACTTTTCATTTCCTTCAATAAATTTTCCTTTGCATTGACAACCTGGCTAACTGGCATGAGAGACCTAGTTTTCGGCCGCTCTCAGCTTTCAACATGCCTTCCTCATTAAACTTAATGATTTCTAGCTTTTGATTTAAAGTGAGAGACACATGACTCTTCCTTTCACTTAAACACTGAGAGGCCATTATAGGTTTATTAACTGGCCTAATTTCAATATCGTTATGTCTCAGAGAATAGGGAGGCCCAAAGGGAGGAAGAGAGGTGGGGGAACGGCCGGAGCAGTCAGAACACATATAACATTTATCCATTAAGTTTGCTATCTTATATGGGCATGATTCATCGTGCCCCAAAACAATTGCAATAGTAACATCAAAGATCACTGATCACAGATGACCATAACAGATACAATAATAATGAAAATGTTTGAATTATTTTGAGAATTACCAAAATGTGACAGACATGAAGTGAGCATATGCTGTTGGGAAAATGGTGCTGATAGACTTACTCAACACAGAGTTGCCACAAACCTTCAGTTTGTATAAAATGCAATATCTGTGGAGTGCAATCAAATGAGGTATTCCTGTATTAGTAATTGAAAAAAAGCAACCAGTTGAACAATCTGGGAAGGGTTTTCCATTTATGCAGAAAGATAAATGTGCAAACTTAGTCTGGTGCGATCTATCTTCCCTTGCCGAGAAGGACATTGGCCCAGGCAGAGGAAAGGTCTCTGCAATGATGGGCAAATCGAGGTTTACTGGGAATTCTCAGCTCATCTTTCACATGTCCCTCTATAGAGTAAACTGTACTAGGAACATAGCAGTTACTCCCTCAATTGCCTAAGGGAGAAGAGGAACAAAGAGGAATAACCTAAGAACACAAGTTTATTCAGATTTTCTTAGATTTTTTTCAATCTTCTTTTGAAATATAGACATATGTACTTTTTATACAGATAATATTGTAGATACACAGCAATAGGATAAAATATTTCCCTAGATGCTCAGCTTCTGATTAAGGATCAGAAAGATCAAGAAACTGAGCAAAACAAATACATAATGACGCTGAAACTACCAGGATATTCCAGAGCAAAATTCTTTTTTAATGGTTCAGTTCATTGCTTATGCATATATAGTGTTCTATTAACATGACATTTCAAATCCACGGAAGTCCAAAAAAAGTGACAGAATATCTGCCTTTCATTGTCTTTAAACTGGGCCTACTTTTAAGGAGCCTAATGGGGCAGAAGATAATAAAGAAAATGTGAATGTAGTTTAGACTAGGCCCAGAGGTTTAAAAAAAATTTTTTTTTTACTTAATAATGTCTCTGATCCTCACTTTTTTTTCTCTATAGAAGAAATGATTTCATTTGGAGAGGTCATGCAATGGCCACACAAAGGCAGAATGGTGTGGCTGTATTTCATCACCATAAAGTACCACATAGCTAGGACCTCAGAGAATAAAATGCTAAATTAGAGAGAGGAGACACAATGTTCTGCATATAAATGACCTCACTCTCCGGTTCGTCCTGCAAAAAATTAAAATTTAAGCAGCCAAGTTCTATAATAAAGGTAAATGCAAAATGCCAAGAGAACACTAAGGACAGAGTGTTAAAATCTTCCAGGGTGGTGGGGTGGGGAGGGGGAGAGGAGGAACATTTGAACTTGATCTTGGAGGAGAGAAAGAAAATAGGACTGGTGGACCGCATGCAGGCAGACGATGCAGCTGGTGCCCAGGTGTGCACATGGGTATTTGGAGAATAGACAGCTGGCTATGGTGGCTGAAGCACAGGTGGAAGATGATGCTGGAAAGGGACAATGGGGCCAATTTGTAAAAAGCCCTTTATGCCATATTAAGTATAAAATAACCTCCATCCAGCCGAGTTCTCTCTCCTTGCTTTTCTCCTCGGCCCTGTCCCTGCTTTCCCTAGCCAATGCAGTTTCTCATGCATTTTTCTAAAGCTATTACATTATTACATAAATTCACATGCTGTAAGTATGAATGCATATAATGATTACACACACATTTTTATATACAAACGACAGCATACTACTTTGCTGTAATTTCTCCAGACAATGCAACATCGCTGACACTCTCCCTGGCCTTTCCTGCTTTGACAGCTTCAATCCTGCTGTCGTAAGCTTTCCTGCCCTGGCTCTTCCTGGTGAACTTCCACCCATCCCAGAGCCCAGCTCAGACCTCTTGCATGAAGCCTTCCCAATAAGCAATATATTTCTCCCTTATTTGAGCTCACATGTCATCTTTAAATGTTTTCACATTTTTTGAATAGTGATTACATGCCTATAGTAACATTTTAAAAGTATAAAAGTGAAAAATATACCTCCCTCCTATGGTGCCCAGGCCATTTTCCCAGAGGCAACCATTGGACTAAGTTTCTCATGCATTTTTCCAAAGCTATTACATTATTACATGAATTCACATGCATATATAGATGAATGTATGTGTATAATTATCACATACACACTTTTATTTATTTTTTTTTTTTGAGATGGAGTCTCACTCTGTCCCCAAGCTGGAGTGCAGTGGTGCAATCTCGGCTCACTGCAACCTCTGCCTCCTGGGTTCAAGTGATTTGCCTGCCTCAACCTCCCATGTAGCTGGGACTTCAGGCATGTGCCACCATGCCCGGCTAATTTTTGTATTTTTAGTAAAGACAGAGTTTCACCATGTTGGCCAGGATGGTCTCAAACTCCTGACTTCAGGTGATCCACCCGCCTTGGCCTCCCAAAGTGCTAGGATTACAGGCGTGAGCCACTGCGCCCAGCCACACACACATTTTTTTATACAAACTACAGCGTGCTATACTATACTCCATGATGTTTTCTCACTTAGTAATAGATTGTAAATCTTTTTCCTTATCAGTAGATTGAGTCACCCAACTCTTTCTAAATTCCTTTAGTACAGGACTCAACAATTCCTTCCATTATGGATCAATCTTAAAATACAAATATAATATTAAATGTAAACGAAGAGTCGATATGGTGGTTGAGACTTTCTCACTATACTGTATATAGAGGTAGCTTGTGGTGATCAGAGCCCTGGACGGACCATCAGGCTTGAATCCCAGCTCTACCACTAGTTATAAGACCTTGCTCACGCCATTTAGCCTCTCCAAACCTGTTTTCTCATCTGCAAAATGAGGCATTGAACTAGATGGGCTCTCAGGGCCCCTCCAAGGCTGGTAGTTCATGTTTCTGTGAACCATCAACATCACATGCTGCCTTGAGAGCAGATTTGAATAGAGAAAAGGTTGAAGGAGCAGAGAGCCTAAAGCTCCTGCCACCAGATGAACTTTTCCCACTCCCAAGCTGTTTCTCATGCCTTCCTTGATTTCCCTAGCCTTCCCTCTCCACCCCCAGCCTTGGCCCTTCATTTTTTGGCATGCCTGCAAAAAAGCCCTCAGCCTGGGCTCATCAGCCAAGCTAAGCACAAGGGGCCCTAGCAGGTGTCTGATTTCCAAGACTGTGTTCAGTAGCCCCTGTCTTAGATTTACACAAGGTAGAACAGAATTTGGGCATGTTTTCCTGGGAACATGTTCCAGCCCAGTTTAGAGTCCACTGGCCTCATTGTAGAGAGAACGTGCATATAATAAATACCTGAGAGAGCTCTCGGAAGCTTGGAGAAACCACAGGCTCATCTGCAGACTCTCAGTAGCAGAACAACCACGTGGCCAAGGAGGCTGAGAGGCCCAGAGGTGAGTGTCATTTGGACTCGATGAAATCCTTCCGTTCTCCAAAGCATCCTCGTGCTTTGCCGGACAAAAAGGCAGCCACAGGTCATATCACTCATTTGCCTCCCAAATGTTCATACCAAGGACAGAAGTTTTGGACCTTGTACAAAGCATTCCACATCTTAAAACAGTCAAATATCATGGACCAGATGTCCATCAGGTGGGCAACTAGTATATGCCCTAAACTGGAAAGGTGCTCCCTGACGACCTGCTCTTAGAAGGGTGATTTGTGGCTCTCACTAGGTTACCCACAGCTCCAATATGGAGTTGGACATCCATCTTTGACGCCAACTGGAGTAGCCCACACAGCTATTATCGACATGTTTGAAACCAGGAGGCATAATCCTAACTCCGTTTCTAGCAGCAGGGACTTTCAGAAAACACACCCTTTGTGGAATTAATTTGCCATTTCTATTTATTTTTGCCTTAATTTGTCTCTATTTCTAAAATACAAGTCAAACTGCCACACAAAATAACTTGTATAAGGTGGGAGGAAGAAAGTACGCCTCTTTTATCGTTGAATTCCTTACTATTGTAGAACAATACTTAATAATGTGGGGAAAAGTATGTGACAACATTGTTATATGGATCAAAGAAAAGCAAGTTCAAATTGGTATGTGCAACATAATCCCGATTTTTTAGTAAAAATAGAGAGAGGAAAAAAGTAAGAAACTATACCAAGATTTTAACAATGCTCATACTGGTGCAATTACAAATTTTTTGTGTGTGCTTATCTATGTTTTCTGAGTTTCCTTCATAGACATATACCACTTCTATAACAAAAAAAAGTAAAAATAAAATCTCATAATCCTTTGTAAAAGAAAATATAAACATATCCCATCATTTCTTCCTGGGAAGAGGTAACATTTGCTAGTGTCACTGGATAGTCACTTTAAGAAAGTATGGCCCAGCAGGACTGGATCCTGGGTCAGGATTGACCCCTAACTGATGAAATTACTTGAACAACTCCAAGACCCCGACCCTCCTGCCACATCTGACAGAGGAGCAAGTCTCAGTAGGTCTGTAAGTTCCCTTCTCACTCATTCTGGAAGTCCTCAGAGTGGGACTCTTTCACATAACACTCAAAACAATTTTTTAAATTTGTAATATTCCAGAGATTTGGATTGTGTCCAACCCATCCTGCCCAGCATGCTAGAAAGATTTCCAGGAGAACTAAGATCCTAGGAATATTGGTTTCTTGGATAATATCATCAGGTTCCACTGTAATTATTTATGGGAATTTGTTTCCTTTTGTCATTGAGACCAGAATAGTCAAGTTGGTCAAAATCTGAAAGATCATCTTCTAATCCTGCCCCCAAATTTCAGTCATCTGATAACCATATTTGAACTATTATTTATTTGATATGTTTTAAAAATCAACTCTAAGTGAACTCATATGGCTTTGTCCTAAGCAATTAAATAGATGAAATCATAGATTTGATTGTCACTTATAATTTTTTCTGAAAACATTCAAAGAAACATATACCTATCAAAAACATTTTTTAAATGCTTGCCCTAAAAAGATCTTGTTTTTTGTTTTTGTTTTTTTTTTTGAGACGGAGTTTTGCTCATGTTGCCCAGGCTGGAGTGCAATGGCACGATCTCGGCTCACCACAATCTCCGCCTCCCGGGTTCAAGTGATTCTCCTGCCTCAGCCCCCCGAGAAGCTGGGATTACAGGCACGCACCACCATGCCCGGCTAATTTTGTATTTTTAGTAGAGATGAGGTTTCTCCATGTTAGTCAGGCTGGTCTCGAACTCCCAACCTCAGGTGATCCGCCCACCTCGGCCTCCCAAAGTGCTGGGATTACAGGCGTGAGCCACTGCGCCCGGCCAAAAGATCTTGTTTCCCACCATTGGTACACACATTGTGCTCGGGGAAATTTATATCCAATCCAATCCTCGAAGTTTTCAGAGAAACTGACACTTAGAGAAATAAACCTCTTGCCTAAAGAATCATATTTTTGTGAAAAGTCCTTATGTTTTTATTTTTTGTTTCTTTTTTCTTTTTTTTTTTAATTGAGATGGAGTCTCACTGTGTCGCCCAAGCTGGTGTGCAGTGGTGCAATCTTGGCTTTCTGCAACCTTTTTCTCCCAGGTTGAAGCGATTCTCCTGCCTCAGCCTCTGGAGTAGCTGGGATTACAGGCACCTGCCACCACGCCCGGCTACTTTTTGTATTTTTAATAGAGACGAGGTTTCACCATGTTGGCCAGGCTGGTCTCAAACTCCTGAGCTCAGGCAATTCACCCACCTCAGCCTCCCAAAGTTCTGGGATTACAGGCATGAGCCCCTGTGCACGGCCTAAAAACCATTTTCTTAAAAGTATCAAAGAGCTAAAAAAAAAAAAAAAAAAAAAAAAAAAAATAGCAACTATCAGGCCAAAATCTAAGAATAAAGGAGAAGCCAGTGAGGTAAATAGCATTTGTCAGCTGAAAGAAATGGAAATGAAAAAGCGGAAAACCAGCTGCAGTTCCGATGGCCTCATGGGGCAAGGATGACAGAAGTCAAAGGTCAGAGTCCACCCAGCGTGGGAAAACTAATGGACCCCAATATATATATTTTACCTGTTTGTTTTTTGATACAGAGTCTCACTCTGTCACCCAGGCTGGACTGCAGTGGCATGATTTTGGCTCACCACAATCTCCACCTCCCAGGTTCAAGCGATTCTCATGCCTCAGCCTCCTGAGTAGCTGGGATTACAGGCATGCACCACCACGCCAGGCTAATTTTTGTATTCTTAGTAGAGATGGGTGTTGGCCAGGCTGGTCTCGAACTCTTGACCTCAAGTGATCCACCCACTTCGGCCTCCCAAAGTGCTGGGATTACAGGCGTGAGCCACTGCGTCCACTTCCCAATACATATATTTTAGCCAGAACCCCAAAGGGTACACCATAAGGGTAAGGGTGAGTCAGAAGTAATTCCACCCCCTTCCGTATCCCAAGAAACTGGAGAGGGGCATTACCTTAGACTCTGTTTAGAGAAGGAAGGAAAGGAAGGAGGGAGCAAGGGAGGACCAGGAAAAGACATACAGTGCTTGAAAGAATGGAGTCCACCCAGGTAACTGGCATAAGTTTTCAAAACCCTCTCTGAAGAAATATTTTTATCCGAGGCCTTGGGAAACTCATACCAATTATTTTTCTATGGCAATGAAGAGCCCACAAAGACAGTCATTTCATTATCTTAAGGCATGCCTTTCTACCTAAAGCAAGAGGGACAAAAGGAGAAGAGAAATTGCTGTGGTGCTCAAAACTCATGGTCTCCTATTTCCCTCATTCTCAAGACTCCAGCTTGGCACCCACTCCTGATACTCCTGATGTCTCGTAACAGGAACCTCACTGGACATATGGTGTTGCAGTCTGAAAGAAAATGGACAGCCTTACCGGGTAGTTTTTATCAAGATAATGAATTTGCCATGGTTCTTGGCTTCACCTCTTACCCTCAGAAATCTGATTCCCTCAACTAACAAGAAAGTATATGACTTTACAGAGTGAAACTCACTTCAACCAAGGTCACAAGATTTGCTTATATATCGGGATGCCAATTCATTTGCTGACCATGAGAAATGCAGCTCTCGTGAGGACTAGAATACCATCAACACAGCCTGATTCTTTCCCCACAGGGAGAGCTATTGGAAAGCCAAGCTATGACACCAAGACGTTCCCTGGTCAACAGGGACTCAGAGTGGAAGGAGGTGACTGAATGATCCAAGAACATGCTGTAGCCTAAGCCTTACCTTCTCCCCCATGGTCTTATCCATGGGATCAAAACTGGGGAAGTCCATTAGCCAAGGTTCTCTCTCCACTGACAATGCATGGATGGGCACTGCCAGAATATGATTCTCAAACATGCCTGTTTCCCATGGATGACTAACTCCCAACTTTCTGATTACTAGCTCTTCATATGAATCCAACTTCTCCAGAGTACTCTAATCCTCTTCATGTAGTGGGCTTCCCTAGGCTTGCCTTGGTAGCCCCAAGCCTACCTGAAATAACTTTCAAGAGACAATTGTAACTCGGAGGCTGAGGTGGGAGGATCGCTTGAGGCCAGGAGTCCGAGACCAGCCTGGGCAATATGGTAAAACTCTGTCTCTAAAAAATAAAAAAGAGACAACAAAGAAATACAAAAGAGCCCACCCCAGGACGTGAGCATTAGCTAACCTTCTGAAATCTCATAACGCCAAAGTGAATTGAAATGTACCAGAGGGTAATCCCCAAACACCATCCACCTTTCTCTAACCCCCTCGCCACCTGTGCATGATGCCCATATCTTGTAACATTCTCGTGTACTGTGCAAACATTCATCAGAAAGCTTCCTTCTGCCCCGCCATCCCCAAAGTGCCGCCCATACCACCACCTGCCAACCAAATAGCAAAGGAGGAGATTAAGGAACCTGCATTACATCAAGCAGGTCTTCACAGTACTGTATGCTTCATGCATTTAAGCTTTTAAAACAAAGGAACTAGGCCATGCACAGTGGCTCACACCTGTAATCCCAACATTTTAGGAAGCTGAGGCGGGCAGATCACTTGAGCACAGGAGTTTGAGAGCAGTCCGGCCAACATGGTGAAACCCCGTCTCCACTAAAAATACAAAAATTAGCTGGGTGTGATGGCCACGCCTATAATCCCAGCTACTCAGGAGGCTGAGCAGGAGAATCACTTAAACCTGGGAGGCAGAAGTTGCAGTGAGTGGGGATCGTGCCACTGCACTCCAGCCTGGGCGACGGAGCAAAACTCTATCTCAACAAAAAAGAAAAATTTTTAAAAAGGAACTAGAAGAAGGAAAATTACAATGGAGAGGCTCAGGAGCAGTGGTCTAGGGCAGCTGTCCTAGGATGACCTAGCTGATTGCAATCGCTACCCGGGTACCATCTGGAATTTTTGCCTCCACTCCTCCCTCACCAGAGCGATTGTTTGGTAACTAGGAACTATGCCCTCACATCTGTTGTTATTAGTTGTCTTAACCAGACCCTAACAAGGATTTTTTTTAGAGAATTTTTGTTTTGTTTTGTATTAAGAAATCTTACTAAATCTGACTAAAATTAAATTTTAAAACCTCCCAGTGGACTCTTCCGTGTTCCATTTCCGATGAGGCTTTACAAACCTGGCCCAAGATGGGGGTGTGTGTGTGTGTGTGTGTGTGTGTGTGTGTGTGTGTGTGAGAGAGAGAGAAAAACAAAACAAACAAACAAAAAAAAACAGAGGAGAGAGAGAGAGAGAGAGAGAAGTTAGGAACTAGAAGAGTGAGACCCACACTTGGCATTTTTCTAAAACAAGGTTCAAGGCAACTTTCACTATCATAGTTAGCTACCCATGGGTAAACTCTGTCTCCTCTTTTTTGCACCGTTGTTCACATAATGATACAGAAGGGTTTGTTTTTCTACCACACAAAAAGTCTGTTTTCCCTTCTCCCTCTTTTAATGATATTCTCCTGGCTGAATTCTAGTGTCTTCCCAACCATGAGTCATCACTGCTATTCCTGCATAAAGTAGAGTGTTCTGGGCCTCTCACTTCTAAGAAGGACTATAGTTTAGAAAAATCTGATAAGATGGTAAGATCCCCACAGCACGTGTCTTGCTCTGAGATTATTAGAGACTCCGTTTAGGGGAACCGTCCCTATAGGGAGACGGCAAAGGGAGCAGTTCCCCGATCTATCAGCAGTGGCTGCCATCCCCATGATAAGGATCCCCTGCAAGGAAGTCTGACCCTCGGGGTTTCGGCCAGCTGGCACAGCCAGCATCCAACAAGTCCCCTTCAGGGAGCATCTTACCAGAAGGTCCCTGCCTACACGGAGTGAATCAAGGGTGTTAAGAAGTCCTCTCCCTACCAAATATATCTTCCATCCTTGGAGCAGCTCTTTCTCTTGAGGTTTGGTACTTTGCTGAAATGCAAATATCCCTGGAAGGTAAAGACTTTTTTTACCATTAGCACGTTTACACAAATGTGCATCCAGTCCCATTCTTTCCTCAAAGCCAGTTTTGATTGGAGGAGAAGGAAGTTTTTTAAAAAATCACCTATATACAAAATAGAGGTGAGGATCGGAAGATATATCTTACTGGGCATTAATCCTATTCTCTCGCCCATTCCCAGCTAAGTGCAAGCCCTCGTTGACTTCAAATAGCACTGGTAGCCCACCAGTTTTCCATGTCATCTGTGGATTATCTGAAGTGACATTAATCTGAACTCTCAACAATATCAATCATCATGCAATAATTCCTCAAACATGTGTTGCACTCTGACGATAGGCTGGCAATATTCTAGATTTTGCACAGAGGACGAAGTAAACTGAGGAACTCTAATCCATCCCAAGGTCAAGTGTCCAATGTATGGATGAAGATTGCCTAGGTTCATAATATTGATCATAACAAAGATGTTAAGGAAGGATTTGGCAGTTAATTCGCTTCATTTGCCATCCATCCTACAGTCCTAGGAAGTATCTCTATTCATAATTTATAAAGCAGTGAGGCCCAGGGTAGTGAAGTCAGGGCAGCCTCCAAATTTAATCATCTAAATCATTATGTACCCTGGGAGTTGTTTACAATGTTTTCCCGGGAAGCTGTATTTGTAAAGCATCGGATGACTCAGAAGCACAGTCCAGCTGGAGGAACACTGTTAGACAGCTCGGGGCAGCTTTCTCACACAGCTTTTCATTTGACCATCACAATTCGAGAAGGAAGGATTGTGACATTATAATTCCCATTTTACAAGTGAAGCAGCTTAGGCACAGAAAAAACAATCCAGCTAAAAAGTAAAACAAAACAAAACAAATCTCCTCTCTTTTTCCATTTTATTTCCTTTTCATCTCTTACAAACAAACTAACGGAACTATCAGAACTAATTATCTCATGAACAATCATTTACGACTCCACTGTTTGCAAAACATCTTTTGGTCTTTGTACTATCCACATAAGAGCAATCAAACAGCTCGCTAAAAACCCAATGAAACTACCCCCAAGATATCACCTATGATGCTTAAATGTCTTCCTGCATCACTTCATTTTTGCCATTAAAAATAATCAACATTGGCCGGGTGCGGTGGCTCACGCTTGTAATCCCAGCACTTTGGGAGGCCGAGGCGGGCGGATCACGAGGTCAGGAAATCGAGACCACGGTGAAACCCCGTCTCTACTAAAAGTACAAAAAAATTAGCCGGGCGTGGTGGCGGGCGCCTGTAGTCCCAGCTACTCGGAGAGGCTGAGGCAGGAGAATGGTGTGAACCCGGGAGGCGGAGCTTGCAGCGAGCCGAGATCGCGCCACTGCACTCCAGCCTGGGTGAGAGAGCCAGACTCCGTCTCAAAAAAAAAAAAAAAAAAAAAAAAAAAATCAACATTACACTTTGGGAGGCCGAGGCAGGCGGATCACTTGAGGCAGGGAGTTCAAGACCAGCCTGGCCAACATAGTGAAAGTGCGTCTCTGATGAAAATACAAAAAAAATTAGCCAGGCATGGTGGTGCACGTCTGTAATCCCAGCTACTTGTGAGGCTGAGGCACGAGAATCGCTTGAGCCCAGGAGGCAGAGGTTGCAGTGAGCTGAAATTGCACCACTGCACTCTGGCCTGGATGACAAAGAGAGAGGCTGTCTCAAAATAAATAAATAAATAAAATTTTAAAAAAAGAAATAAAATATATGTTAAATAAAATGTTGTTTGTTCCATTCAACTTACAAAACATACCTCTTGAGGGACCAGTGTGCTAATATACAAATATATACATCCAAATAAGACACAGTTCCCACTTTTAAGATGTTTACAGTACAATGAGAGAAGACCAACAATTACAACATAAAGTAAGCTGTTCATTAATTTAATGTATGACATTCTCTGCAGCAGGCATTGTTAGTTTTCCACTCCATACCTGTGCCTCTCTTTGTCATCAGTAATAGATAATACGTAAGCTTCAGGCAATGGATCATGTTTGGTCTAGCCCAGTATTTCTCAACTTTTTTTCAACATCATCTCCCTAAGAGCATTTTTAGACGCTTTTTTCCTAATTGCCCTATCCATGAAATTTTAATACCATAGACAAATTATATGTCTGCATATATGCTGTATGTATAACTGTGCTTTATACATATAGAGTGAGATATTTTTCCTGCCTTTTCCCTCCCACAAAAGCAATATCCTTCCCTTAAGGGATGATATCAACAGCACCACCCCATCCACGCCCCACCACAACCCTCACCCTATTCTCCACCATGTTCCCCACACCCACCCACCCTGCCTGTTAGGAATGTATGGTCTAAGGGAATTGTTAATAATAAGTCTATTTCCTGATTCCCACCTTCACGGCAGCTGGAGTGGCTGTGTAACCTAGTTCTACCAACGACACGGAAGCTGTTATCTGTTTGCGAGGCCTCCGGGAAAATTCTTGGTTTCCTGGAAAATGAGACAGCCACTGCCAGCTCACCCTCCTTTCCACCCCAACCTTCCCATGCGTCTTGAATGGAGTACATGGCTAGAAGCTGCAGCAATCATCGTGCAGCCATGACGAAAGACAACAGAATGGCAGGCAGTCTCGTTGAGCCATTGGCCCAGGGCCGGAAACGCAGATCTCCAAACTTCCTGTTACGTGGAGAAATGAATCCTGGTTGCTTTAAGCCACCGTTGGTAGGTATTGTATCACTTTCAATTATACAATTGTTATACAAAGCATTGTTAATTGATCAGCTGGGTGCCTTACAAGCAATAGCTGTCCTCTTATGATCATGAGTTATTGTTAAACCAAGCCGGAAAGAAGCACACACACACACACACACACAAAATGTAATCAGGAATATTACACAAATCAGACACGAGATTTCACTCCGTTTAAGAGGAAAAGTCTTTTTCACTAAACGAATCAACTTTTCAAAGAGTTATATGATATTCCAACTAATATTTGGCATTTTGAATTAACAAACTTTTAGATATTTGGTATTACTGTGTAGAGAAATAGCCATGAAAAGATACAAGGTAATTTTCCTTTATTTTCCTACTTTACACAGAATGAATATATTTATGATTTGCCTAGGAGATATATTTTCAAAATATTTGAAAGTCAATTCTTTTCTAATTGAATATTTAAGATGCATAAGGAAAATGTGCTTCTTAAAGGATCTCTTGACTGGGCGCCATGGCTCAGGCCTGTAATCCCAGCACTTTGGGAGGCTGAGGTGGGTGAATTTGCTTGAAGAGTTCAAGACCAGTCTGGGCAACATGATGAAACCCCATCTCTACAAAAAAATACAAAACTTAGCCGGCATGGTGGTGCATTCCTGTAGTCCCAGCTCCTCAGGAGGCTGAGGTGGGAGAATCACCTGAGCCCAGGAGGTGGAGGTTGCAGTGAGCCATGATCATGCCACTGCACTCTAGCCTGGGCAACAGAGTGAGATCCTGTCTCACTAAAAGAAAAAAGAAAAAAAAATCTCTTTGGGAACCTTTTACAGGTTAAAATGTAGAAATAATCATCTGTATTCATCACTTGAATATTTTATATTTTGCTTAAAGTCTGATACTAGCTAATGCTAATTATCTCATATTTTAAAAACAGAAACCACTCACAAACTTAATTGATAATTCCAACATCTCTCACTAAAAGTCATTTTCTATGCTTTGAGAAACTCAAAATCCCTCTAAATCTAAAGAGCCTCTAAATTTTATTAGATACAATTTAATTATACACTTACGGCTTTCAAAGCATTAGGTTTCTTTCAAAATGTCGAAAAAAACTCTCATGTCAGAATCATTTTAAATAATTTCGTTATTAACCTCACACCAAAAACTGACATTCTTTTAATAAGGATTATTGGCCTTTTTTATATACAAACAATATATGCTACTTATAGAAAAGACAGGAAAAAATGAAAAACATTTTAAATCATGTAATCTTATCACACACTAGATAATTTCTAACATATTTATTTACCTCCATATTCTAAATTCATGTATAAGAATACATATATAGGCCTTTTTATATTATAAATACAAATATTATATATATATATTTTTTTTTGAGACAGGGTCTCACTTTGTCACCTTTATCACCTCATACATTTCTGTTGGGCATTTTAAGTTGTTTCTTGGTTTCTCTATTATTAGCAGACACTATTGTGTTGGGAAGCCTTGCTTTTATAATAAAACACCTTGCATTGTTTTCTTAGGAATAATTCTTAAACGTGGTCAAAGACTATCAACAATTTAAAGCTGATCATTCATGTTGCTGCCCAAAACTCACAATTTTTCTAAAAAGAGGCCTTTTGAAAGCCTCCTAAAACAATTCAAAATAATAATTGAGAACAGAGCATATTAAGTGGAGAGAAGAAGGAATATTTAGCTCGTTTTCCAGACTGGCTGATGACATTGTTTATAAATTGCACTTTGGCCAATATTTTGTAGGAAAAGAAAAAACTTGATTATAATTTAAAAGTTTCTAAGCAAACCTTAAAGACTATAAAGGCAACTGAACTTGTTATTTATTCTGCATTTTACATTGGTTACTAGTTTGTTAATGAAACAGTTCTTAAGAGTTGTTAAGCACTCCCAAAATTGGCAAAGGAAACAAAAAGTAACTGTAATTAATGGATAAAATAATGAGCTACGTACCTGTTGAGAAATAAAACCAATCACGACCAAATTTATAAAGGAAGGAGCACTAACATTTAAATTCCAAATAGCTCAAGTGATTGTAGGGAAATACAAAGAGTACAATCATTTAGTCCCCCAAAGAAAGGACAAGTAAATCAGAGGAAGCTGGAAGATAATATAACTTTATAAGGTTGGTTGGTCACAGGTCCAAAAAAAAGTAGATATAAACGTAGGCTGAAAATGCTGGTGATTTTTTTTTTAACACAATTGTACCATCTAGTTTTTTATTATTATTATTTATTTATTTATTTATTTATTTTTTGAGACCAGGTCTCACTCTGTTGCCCAGGCTGGAGTGCAGTGGCATGATCTCAGCTCACTGCAGCCTCAGCCTCCTGGGTTCAAGCAATTCTGTGCCTCAGCCTCCCACGTAGCTGGGATTACAGGTGTGAGCAACCACCCCAGCTAATTTTTGTATTTTTAGTAGAGACCAGGTTTCACCATGTTGGCCAGGCTGATCTCGAGCTCCTGACCTCAGGTAATCCACTCGCCTCGGCCTCCCAAAGTGCTGGGATTACAGGCGCGAGCCACAGTGCCCGGCCACCATCTAGTTTTTAAACAGAAACCACAAGCATCTAGCCCCTGCTGGAGGAGAAACTTTAATTTTTCCTTCCATATATGTGTGTGATGGGTCTTTCCTGGTGACATACTAAGTGGGTAGTACTTGGGGAAATCCAAAACTATTAGTTTGGGGTTTGAACTCTGGACCGACGTTTTACGTAGAACCCTCCTGCTGCAGCCTGAAAACCATCCATGTGTTTTCATAGCTCTAGAATGTAATAGAAAACACTGCCACAATCTACATTTCAGTTGCTTTTCCTGAAATGTAGAGGATGAACAAAAAAGAAAAGATAGCTATAGGACTCAGAAAAAATACTCATAGTTGCCTTTTGTTAATTCAAATGATCCTACAATTATTAGCTGTATTTCTATCACATTAGGAAGCAATGTTTATGCTTCTTTCTATAGATTTTGCACATCGTGGAGGGAAAACACTGGGATGATGACTTTTTTTTTTTTTTTTTTTTGAGACGGAGTCTCAGTCTGTTGTCCGGGCCGGAGTGCAGTGGCGCGATCTCTGCTCACTGCAACCTCTCCCTCCCAGGTTCAAGCAATTCCCTGCCTCGGCCTCCCGAGTAGCTGGGATTACAGGTTCCTGCCACCACGCCTGGCTAATTTTTGTAGTTTTAGAAGAGACGGGGTTTCACCATCTTGGCCAGGCTGATCTTGAACTCCTGACCTCATGATCCGCCTGCCTCAGCCTCCCGAAGTGCTGGGATTACAGGCATGAACCACCGCGCCCAGCCTGATGGCAATTTTAATACATAAACACTTACAAATAAGATGTATACAAGTATATTTAACCTAAAAGGCATATGCCATATTTGCTACAACAAATATCCATTACTATTATATTTTTAAAGTAGATATTATTATAGATATTTCTCTGATATTGCCAGATATTCTGTGTTTAGGAATATAGTGACAATATTGTTTTGGCACATATAGGAAATTGTGGTATTGTCAATAAGTAAGGGTTTTTCTGGCTTTTCCCCTCCTATTTCCTGTATGTGCCTCCAACCCTCTCTCCTACTTCCTTATCACATGAAGAAGACAGAGAAAGACTATTATTGATATAAATTTCAGCAAGTTACTGCCCAAAGAGTAGAGCTTGAGGAAAATCAGGTTTTATCAAGAAAAAGTATACCAAAGGGGACTTTTAGGCCCCTTAAAGGTTTTTGTAGTTGATTTTACATCATTTAAATTTGACTCTAAATACATTGAGTTTCCTTTTCCTTGTTAGAAGGAATAATTACAGGCATTCTTATGCTTCTCAACCACAGTTGGGATCATTTTCAGCTCAAAACTGGAACAAAGACCAGAAGAATTTTTTGTGGCAACTGAGAAAAAAAAATGCAAGAAAGGGAGAAAAAGGTTCATAGTAAGGGTTGTATATTTAGAGGCTCTCAAGAAGGCGACAGCTGGACCTGGAGGGAAGACAAATTAAAAGTAGGGGTCCTGCCTGAAAGAAAGGAAAAGAGCCAAGGAAGAGATGTGTGCCAGTCCATTCTCTGCATGGGCAACTAGGTTGCTAGACATAATGACCTGGCAGGGGAAAATAATCTCCAGGAGGTAAGAGGAGTAGAGACTTTGCTACCAGCCTTTGGTGTATATGGAATATTTGTGTTTTGAGGGCTGTGTATTTGTGTATGGTGCAGTATTATTATTAAAATAGATATTGAAACTTACAAGAAACCTAGTCATGGATGTGCAATAATTAAAATGGTTATAGAAGTTAAGGCACGCTGATTACAGGAACATATTTGTTATAGATTTTCCCTTTCTATCTCAAAGACAGATTTCCAATTTTTATGCTACCCCACACCAAGAGAACCTTGACTCACCATGTATTTAGTCAATTTCACATTCTTTTTCTCTGGAGGGATGAAGATGGAGTGTGTTTCTCTTTCTCATCCAGTGTCAATCCACTGTATGACCGTGACATGAGAATGTGGCCTCATCTTACCACTTCCAGCAGGGTTGGCTAATTTAAACAGACGGGTTTGGGGTTAAGTCTCCATACCCTGCCTGATACCGCAGTCTGGGAGGACAGGAAATGAACAAAGCCCTGAGCTTTCAGCTGAAAACACTCAGTTCCCCAAATTGCAGGTCAGATACCCACTAATGGAAGATGACCAACTGGGCTTCTGTGATCAAAAGGCTACACAGGAAAAGAACTATCTTCAAAGTTCTCAAAGCCCAACCAGATGTTCAGCTTCAGATAAGACAACTACATCTTACCCTCCGAAGCGAGCACTTTACCCACCGGCTAATGCTAATGCCTTTCACCCTAAAAGCAGCTGGGCTGGATATCCAGTGCGTTGCTTAGGGGCATCACCTGACCCCACGCTACTCACTACACTCTAGAGTTGGTCAATCAGTGCTTACAACCTGCCTGCATTTCTTTTTCTTTTTCTTATAAACTGTGTCTCACTTTGTTGCCCAGACTGCAGTGCAGTGACACGATCTTGGCTCACTGAAACCTCTGTCTCCTGGGTTCAAGCGATTCTCCTGTCTCAGCCTCCGGAGTAGCTAGGATTACAGGCGCATGCGCCACCACGCCCAGCTAATTTTGTATTTTTAGTAGAGATGGGGCTTTGCCATGTTGGCCAGGCTGATTTCGAACTCCTGACCTCAGATAATCTGCCTGCCTCAGCCTCCCAAAGTGCTGGGATTACAGGTGTGAGCCACCTCGCCCGGCCCTGCCTGCATTTCTTGTGCCACCCAAGGCATCACGAGCTGATAAGACATTAAAGTGGCATCTTGAGAGACTGCTTTCCCAAATGGGAACCGACCCTGGCTTCACATGAGAGAATTCAGAACTAAGGATTTAGAGCATTAATCATATGTTATCTGAAGGGAACCAACTCTAGCCCCACATGCTACTCATTTTAAGGATCTGATGCTATAAAACTACACATGTATCCGCCATCTTACCCTCATTTCGGCCATCAGTTAGAGAAGCAGCATTTCTGTCTTTAGGGGCTTAATCTGATGTCAGTAATAACCAGAACTTCCTCTGCAATGCTCCCTTTGCTGAGGCCAGAGCTCCTCAGATGAGGCCTCTGGATCCCTGAGAGTCCATGAATGGGTTTTAGAGGGTCCTTATATCCCCTAGGACTGTGCAGCAAATGTTCATGTCCCTGTATGAGAAAATCTTTGGCTCTCATCACATTGTCAAACGAATCTGTGACCAAAAATAGTGATTAAGAAACATTGCTCCAAAGCATAAGCCAATCAGTCCATGAAAAACCCTCTTAGGGGGGGAATAGAATAGTCAGCGCGTGCTTGTAGAAAGAGGTCTGATTTCAAGGCTGGGCGTGGTGGCTCACGCTTGTAATCCCAGCACTTTGGGAGGCCGAGGCGGGCAGATCACGAGGTCAGGAGATCGAGACCACGGTGAAACCCCGTCTCTACTAAAAATACAAAAAAAAAATTAGCGGGGCGTGGTGGCGGGCGCCTGTAGTCCCAGCTGCTCGGAGAGGCTGAGGCAGGAGAATGGCGTGAACCCGGGAGGCGGAGCTTGCAGTGAGCCGAGATTGCGCCACTGCACTCCAGCATGGGCGACAGAGCAAGACTCCGTCTCAAAAAAAAAAAAAAAAAAAAAAAAAAAAGAAAGAGGTCTGATTTCAGGCGTTAGACCCTCGCACATCCAACAGACCCTGTGAGTTGCGCCTCCAATGTTAAGATGGGTTGTTAACTTATCCTTGGTTTACCACATCATGTCTCAAGAGATTAGAGGCCCTGATGATGGGGAATGTGATTAAAGTAAAAGAATCATCTCCACTGTAAGAACAGCACGAGACATTGAAGGCTATTTGAAAGCTATTACAATCACTAAACTTCCAAAGCCGGGTGAAGCAGATAATCTCAGAACCATGGCTACTGCGATGTCATTCACTTTCATATGTTTATTTTGTGATATAATGTTGTTGTGGCATAAGTCTAATTGTTATTACTATTTTGACTGCTGAGTTCTGTATATAAAATACTACATTTCATCAAAAAATATACTTTCTTTTCTTCTTTAACATAATGTTATCATACAGTAAGGTCTAGAGTGTTTTCTGTCGATGGCACTCCCATATTCTACCACGGGTTTAATAACCACCTCTCGATGGCCTGAAATAGAATGTTTATGGGTCCTAGCCTCTCCCCATGACCATCTTTCTCTGTGCTCATAGTTCCCCTAGTCACAGCTACTTTTAATTGATTCAAATGCTGGACAAAATTGTTTAACTGTGGAAGAGAATTTTGTGCCACAAACTATATTCCTTTAAGGAATATCATAAGTATAGCTTCCTGGTTTTTGCTGTTTGTTTCTATAACAAATAAATAACTTGTCCCTCTGGGCTTTCTCTGTTTTCATTCCCCTTTTACATTTTAAGTCCTTCAATTCTGAGCCTTTAAGTAACAGCTTCACCCTCAACACACACACACACTCTCTCTCACACACACACACACACACACTCACAGATATACCTTCCCTGGACAAAACCAAACTATTGCCTTTATTCCACTAGTGTTTCTCAAAGTGTAATCTGCAGCCAATTCACATCGGAGTCTTCATAGGGTGGGAGGATTTGTTAAGAATGCATATTCCTGCCAACCTCCAGACCAACTGTATCAGAATGCATGGAGATGGAACCTGGATACTAAATTAGTTAACTCTTCCCCCCCTCATCCAGGTGATTCTTAAACACACTAAAACTTGAGAACTGGCCGGGCGCGGTGGCTCACGCCTGTAATCCCAGCACTTTGGGAGGCCGAGGCGGGTGGATCATGAGGTCAGGAGATCGAGACCATCCTGGCTAACACGGTGAAACTCCGTCTCAACTAAAAATACCAAAAAATTAGCCGGGCGTGGTGGCGGGCACCTGTATTCCCAGCTACTCCGGAGGCTGAGGCAGGAGAATGGTGTGAACCTGGGAAGCGGAGCTTGCAGTGAGCCGAGATCACGCCACTGCACTCCAGCCTGGGCAACAGAGCGAGACTCCATCTCAAAAAATAAAAAATAAAACTAAAAATAAATAAATAAACTTGAGAACCATTGCTCTACAAAAATCATTTCCTTTCTGGTTTCAGCCCCTATTTTTTTGGGGTCAAAATGGAGTTATTTTCTTATCCATCTTGTTCACCTCTGAGATCAGCGTCTTCTTGTCTCTTCCTAAGAAACCTTCTCTCCCCTGTCCCTCTGGCCTTTGATGGTAGCTTTTCTCTGGGCTATTTCTCAGTCCTTGAAGTCTACTTTAGCAGGTCCTCAGGACACAGTTACTTACTTCTTCCTCCTCCTTAAGCTTCTCTAAAGAAACCCCTTTAGCATCCACAGCTCACACTGCCTAGCTCCAGACTCCCTTTACAATACCCTGCCCAGGGATTCACAGTAACATCTATCGGCTAAAGGTAAAGCCCCATGTGGTTCACAAAACTCATGGCCTTCCTCCTAAATGTTAAAACTACTCAAGATCATTTATTAACAGGTGTTCTCCAAATTTCTTAAATGCACACACACCACGACTACAATAAACGAAATAAAAACAAATTCTACTATTTCACCATTCTAACATACCAAATGCTGTCATTTTTTTACGGCTCACATTTAATTCTTATTCATAACAAAATCAGAATGTAATTAAAATTTTTAATTCTGATTTTCTAACATAACGTCATATCAAATATATTTTCATAACCATCATAACTATGATTTTTAATGACTTTAAAGCAACCCATAGGCTGTGCGCAGTGATGTGCCTGTAATCCTAGCACTTTGGGAGGCCAAGGCAGGAGGATCACTTGATCCCAGGAGTTGGAGACCAGCCTGGGCAACAAAGTGAGACCCCATCTCTACAAAAAAAAAAAAAGTTAGCCAAGTGTGGTGGCACACGCCTGTGGTCCCAGCTACTTGGGAGGCTAAGGCAGGAGGATCAAATGAGCACAGGAGGTCAAGGCTGCAGTGAGCTGTGATTACATCACTGCACTCCAGCCTGGGTGACAAAACAAGACACTGTCTTAAAAAAAAAAAATTCATGGAGTTAATGTTGCCAGAACTCCTATTGCTTAGTGTTTAGGTTATTTTCCAATTTTGCTGCTATAAATGATACTACAGTGAATATGTTCATGCATATTATTTCTTTTTTCTTTGAATTATTTATTCAGAATAAATTTCCAGGGGTGGAATGAATGGATCAAAGTGTATGAACACTTTAATGGCTCTTGGTACATATCGTCAAATTGCCATATTTGTATTTTACACAGTTCCTCAGTAGTATGCTAGTAAATGTCTAACAACATGCTCGCCCCCCGCCCCCCCAAAAAAAAGGTGGGGAGCCTGATTTATTGTGTTTGCTGATTTTCACAATGTACTTTTACCATAGCCAATTTCAAGCCACCAACATGACATCGCTGAATGCAAAATTGAAAAGAGATGCTCAGATAGCACAATATTATATAGCATTTCCATCACACAGATAAAGAGAAGTCAGTAACTTCGCTGACTTGGAAAATTTCTGAAACCATTAACAATCAGCACTTGCTAGCAAGCCTGTTCTAGAACACCACCGTAAACATCTCCCTTGATATTTCGCAAGAGCACATCTGTTTTTTTTTTTTTATTGAAATCATTGAAAATTCACCCTGTTCCCATCTGTGTGACAATGAGCATGCTTTTAGGTCCATAGATGATGCAAATAATGAATAAAACCTAATGCAAAAAAAAAAAAAAAAAGGATAGAGTGAACATCTAATGCCTGTCTGGGTTGAATAATTCTGTCTACCCACCCTCAAGCATTCATTTTATGGTGCTTTTTTCCATGAGGTCATGTATACAAATGATTCAATCGTTTATTTACTTAACGAGGCACTGAATGGATGACTATATGTAGTTCTCAGGCAAATGTGATGAGAACCGTATCTTCTGTTTCTTAACCACTCTCTTCCTTGGGTTCCTTTTCTACGAAATGGGGAAGAGGTCACTGTGACTTCAGTTTTACAAGAAACTGAGCGAAGAGATAAGAAAGGTTCAACTTATGCTGTAAGAAGCACTTGAACATTCAGTAATGCTCTGGAAATTTCTTCCAAAAGCAATTCATTAGTATTCTATTTTACCAGAAAAGAATGTGATTTGGCACTTTCGTTTGAAAGCAACATCCCCTCTTTGGGCTGCCCCGGAATAATATATAGCTCCTACGTGTATACAACACTTTGGTTTTTAAATTAGTGGCACCCTATGTTTGCATGTTAAAATGTAGGTATTACTGAGCTAAACATCCTCACATCCTTGACCCAGTCACCCCACTCCCAATAACTCATCCCAAGGAATAAACTCAAAACAAAGGAAAATACTTTCTGTGTGAAGATATTAATCACAATAGAGAGTAGATCACTTTGCCTCATTTCAGCACTTATTCAACTTATGGCTTCTGGGGCCCTGGTAGAAGAGTTCTACATTCTTCGTTCCTAAATCCCCACCTGTAAAACGACCACTTTCCAAGTTGTTTTGGGGCTTGTATTTTTTAATTACACAGATTCCTGGACCTCATGTGAGGGCTGGGGTATGAGACATGGAATTTCAATTTCTTAAAAGCTCCCTAAGTGGTTTTGCTGTCCAGCCAGGTTTAGAAACCACTATTCCACACTGAGACACCAGACACATCATCACGGTCTCTGAACAACTGTCCACATCCGGGGAATCGTATGACAACTTCTCGTGCAAGTCATCAAAAGGTTGTTCAGGGCATTCAAGCAGTTGCTAGAGTCAAATGGCTAAAGAGCCACAGAGGAGCCCTAAGTTTCTGCTACCCTTCCACCCCCCTGGGGTCATCCTTTCCATCTCTGACACACTCCTTGCTCTCACTGCCCACCCCAGCCCCCTACACTGTCATGCTGCCTCCCAGCCTCCACCTGTGCACCCCATCCTGACTTGTGCCCATCCCTTTTCATACACAAAGCTCCAGAGTCTCCTCCCTTGAGGACACCGGTGGGACTCTAGAAGGAACACTATCACGGTTTGACTCAAGTCATCTGCACACATAATTAGGAATCCCCTGCACAATTAACACGCTGGGTGGATTTGCATTTTTTTTAAAGGAGGCTTTTAATCCAAAAAAAATTTATAACCTAGAGAGTGGAATGGGGAAGCAGGATGCTTTTTAATCTTGGCTTTCACCCAGATCCAAGCATCCCAAACCCAAATAAGCACTCACTGCCGCAATGATCCCCACTCCTAAGTAGAAATGGAATTTTAACTGTGCCTTGCTAGCACTAAAATTAACACATCGTAAGATAAAATAATTTAAACTGGGCAAGGAAGAAAGGTCATGTTCTCGGCCTCTATGAAAAGCACCTCTAGAATTCCACCCCAAGCATTCAGAAAGCGACGTCCACCAAGGAGGCCCACAAGTAATGCAGCGGATACTCAGAGGACCTCTTTCATAAGCTAGAGAAACTGTTACCAAATGGCTTCAAATAGCAGTTTCCAAGCTTGTTTTCCTTCCTTCATATGTATTCTCACTAGAAAAACACCCAACCCCTGTGCCTTGTCCATATTTGGTGCTCAAAAAAACATTAATTCCCAGCTTCCTCCTGTCACCCCACTTTCCCTGAAAAGGAATGTTGGGATTAGGAGAGTTAGCTCTGCAGGCTTCTTGCGCTTAAGCCAGGGCTCATAACACCTTCATTTGTGGCAATAGCCAAGTCCTTAATAAGAATCATAAGAGTTGCATCTATTGAGAGATTTTTTTTAATCAGGCACTAGGCTACATGCTTTACGTATTTTTTATCTCATTTGATCTCTACAACCACCCTCTGAGGTAGGTATTTTCAGTTATTATTACTGTTATTAGAGCTATTTTGTGATTTTCTTTTTTTAATCTGAGCATTGAAAAGTAACTTCTGTGAGGTTCCCACAGCCCAGAAATAATAGATAGAATGGGGATTCGACGCAAAGCAATCTGGCTCAAAAGTTGAGTTCTTATTCACCGTGCTGTATGTTTGTTATTATATGGGTTCAGATATTTTATGGTCCAGAAAAAAAGTGTCTGAATTATTATGATCTACTGACTCTCTAACCAACGTCCGGAAAAAGAACAGAAGCATACCCGTGCCGTCTCATTTAGACGTGCAAAGAAAGTAGCACATATTTCATGGGATTTGGGGACTGGCTTTTGAGGAATAGAGACTGGCTTATCATTCATAACCAACTCGTCCTCCCAAGAGGAAGGCCACTTTAATTCCTGGATAACTGAAGGGCCCCCTTAAAATGTAGAAACCAGAGGTGGAGGTCTTACTGGTACCCCGAGCCACACGAACCTTTCTCTGCATAAATGATGTCCTAAGGGAAGACAGTAGAGGGCAAATGGAGGCCCACAGCCAGGCGTAGGGATGCAGAAAGCAGCCCCAAATGGGAAGAGGCCACGCTCGACAAGCTCCCTCTCACGTGGAATTCTGCTAGTGCCGTGACAGCCGAGGAGGTGCAGCCGCAGGGCAGAAGGAGACTGGTGACTATTGAATGGGGTCACTTCTCTCCAGTGCCTGCAAGGTCCTCGCTTTTGTGTCCACACCCTAACTGTCTAATCTGATTTCCTGCAATGTGTAAAACAAACTGTCTTCTCTTCTCCAGTGTCTCTTCAACTGGCTTTATCATCTCCAGGTCAGTCTCGCCTTTGTGCCTTTGCCCACAAGGTCCTCCCAGTCTAAAATCACCTTCTCCTCCTTCTACTGACACTTCGCATCCTTCCAAAGCCCAGATCTTCCCGACAACTCCAGTTTGCCCCCAGGCCCCCTCCATGGAATTCGCAGAACTCTTCAAGCCTGTGCTGCCCCGCTCATCACTGAATTCTCATCTTGCATTGCTTCCTAAATTTTACTTCTTATCACGACTACCAGATTGTAGGGTCCTTCGAGGTAGAGATTTTTAAAATATTTATCTTATATCCTCCACAGCACCAGCTTAGAACCAGTAAGGGATCACCAACTACTTGATGCCTGCTTGAATACGTCAATGGCAACTTTCATTTAGTAAAGCACCTAAAACCGGTGATTTCCCAAACTTTGTTTAGTTACAACTCAGGCTACTGACTGGTACCTTGTAGCGTATCTCCAAATCAAACCACCTCAGAAGAAAAATTAAATTTAATTAAAAAATACATGTTATACATCATAGAGCACTTTTGGGAAATGGGCATTAACATTGGCAATAGGTGAAAAACACATGCTAGAAATTCCAGATTGAAATCTACGTCATTTAGACTTCGGTTCTGTTTCTTTTCTGAACTAGACAACTTTAAAATTCATATTTGCACAACTTAGAGAATCTTTAGATTTACTTCATCAAACCTTGGGTAGATTTAAACTACCCATACAGTTGAGCTCAGTCACAGTCACAAGCATACGCATTCTCTAGAATATCTGGAAAACCAAAAAGCCAACTATTGTAACTTTTCATGTTTCAAAAATCTTGTTAGGACTGTGGTGAGGGGCAGTGAATATCAAAGCAACACTCCCCCCGCCCCAACCCCCATCCCCCTATAAATTGGTTCTACACCTTACAGCAGGTAGATAGAGTCATTACGATGTTTGGCCTAGAGTAAAAGCTAAATAAAATTAGAAAAATTTCTTTTGACACCAAAGAAATACTTTTAAGGAAGCAAAATCCTCACCTGTTGCAGAATGCCGAAGAAATTTCTTGACAGTAAAATGACTGACTCCGGAAATCAAATTTGTTCAGCAAAAGGAGGTGAAAACAAAAGCGGCCCAAGCCTTTTCACTGTGATTGATTTCCTCCTAGGATCAACCTCTCCCTCGTTCCCGAGAATATTAACTGATTCACACTGGGAGAACTGAAAATACAACAGTTGGGCTGGCAGGGAGTCCACCCCAAGATGGCTGGGTTGAGTGTGTGTGAGGCAGCAGGAGCAATCCGAATGTGACAAAAGAGATTAGCAAGTTCCTGTGCCTAAGTCAGTTTCCTGTAGCCGGCTTCTCTGCAGAGGGGGTTTCATTTGTGTGGGTTTAGGGGGGTGTGTGTGCACGTGCGTTTCTCTCCATTAGAATATGAAACTTCCCCAGATCAGAGGCAGAATAAGGCCTTTGCTGCACTGCTGGGTTTGCGTTTAATTTATCCCCCACCCCACTCCGAGACTGTGTTTCTGTCCCCCTTAGCCCCGTTTTCCTCCAGCAAAGCCCTACATAAAACTGAAGAAAAGAAGACTGAAGAGTCCAAATGATTCCTCATGGAAGTAAAATTACCAAAAAAAAAAAAAAAAAAAAAAAGTCCATGCCACTGACCAATCTTGTTTAATTTGAGCTTAGGAAACAACACCTTAGAACCTTCCCCCCATCAGCTTGGGGAAAACAGGAGGTGGATTGTCTGCTTTGCTTTGCTGCATTAAAAACTATCAAATAATATTTTGCAAAGAACAGACGCAGGCTTAGTGAGAGTTCAAGCAGCCCCCGCCGTGCGTTCACCCCTGTATGGGCGAGCACCTGGGCTGGGAGGTACCTGGCGATGAGTTGTTTTTTCAGACTCCTCAGAGTTTCATTATTTGCCTAAAAGCACAAGTTTACTTGTTTTGTCCTAATGGGCAATCCAGGTGTAGAGACCATCTGCAACTACTTAGGTTATGGCTAAACACCTAACCCAACAAATTGAACTTTTGTGATGTGGTCACAACCCCCTGTGCCCCAAATCCCTGAATAACTGTTGATGCTACTGCTCATGGTGATAGCTTGGTCAAAATACCTGCCAACCGTAAGGATAAAGTCAACTCCATGCCTTTTATTTTATCAGTGCATCAGCCCCACACTCAAAGATTTGAGTTTAATTGAGCTGGGTTGGGACCGGACATCAATATTATTTTAAACCCCTCTGATTATTCTAATACTGCTGCCACTCTAATGGATGAGAAGGAGGAAAGAACATTCCATGTAGAGGCAAATAGTACATGCAAAGGCCCTGAGGTGGGAAAGAGGTTGGCATGTTCAAAGAAGTGAAAGCAGATGACTGTGCTTGCAGCATAGTTGTAGAGGGAATCAATGGTACAGGGTGAGCATTCTTATCAATAGACACCCAATTACCAAGTTCACAAGACTTTCAAATGAACCCAAGTGTCAATTTGTTAATGCACAGTAAGAACTCAATCTGCCAGCTGAGATCCTCGAGCCTTCTGAAGAGCACATTATCTCCTAGAAAATCCTCTGTGGGAAGCCAGGTGCAGTGGTGGTGGCTCACACCTGTAATGCCAGCACTTTGGGAGGCCGAGGCAGGAGCATTGCTTGAACCTAGGAGTTCGAGACCAGCCTGGGCAACATAGTGAGATCCCATCTCTACAAAAATTAGCTGGGCAACCACACCTGTAGTCCCAGCTACTCAGGAGTCTGAGGCAGGAGGATTGCTTGAATCCATGAGGCTGAGGTTGCAGTGAGCTGTGATTCACCACCATACTCCAGCCTGGGGACACAGCAAGACCCTGTCTCAAAAAAGAGAGAGAGAGAGGGACAGACAGAAGGAGGGAAAGGAAGGAAAAGGAAGGGAAGGGAAGGGGAGGGGAGGGGAGGGGAGGAAGGAAGGAAGGAAGGAAGGAAGGAAGGAAGGAAAGAAAGAAAGAAAAGAAAGAAAGAAAGAAAGAAAAGGAAAGAAAGAAAGGAAAGAAAGGAAAGAAAGGGAAAATCCTCTGTGGAAAGCCAGATCACCATGGTGATGTTATCAGCTGAGCAGAACATAAGCTTGTGGATATTTTCTTTATTTACTTCTGGTTTTGTTCATCAAAGGATTTAGAACATCTTGCAAAAATACTTACACCTTAGCAAAATGAAACAATTAAAAACAAGAAATTTGAAAATGAGGCCAAGAGAAGTGAAGACAAAAATGACACTAAAACTGGGGGTGAAGTTAATTACAGAGAATGTATGCCACGTGATTCTATGCTCTTCAGCAACTGGTATGAAGCAGGAAATAACACCACACAGAAAACTCATTGCCCGCGGGAGGAGCATAAACACATAGCTCAGAATCATGAGGTCTTCCTGGCTCCCCAGTGGGGAGATTAAAGAGAAGCTTTGCCCCCTGGATTCCTATAGAGAAGACAACACGGCTGAAGTGAAACACCATGTTTAGACTCCACTCAGTCAGCCACAAGTCTGTGAGGTGGTTCCTTACACTGTTCCTCCATGTATGCTGATTGTATCTTACCGAAGAGTTTACTGAAAGTAACTCCAGGGTGTGCGGCAGGGAGAGTGCAGCAGGAGATTAATAAGAGTGTGCCACCCCACAACACCACTTTGATGTTCCAGTTTTATCCAGAGATGAAAAATGACTTCATGGGCCGGGCGCAGTGGCTCACGCCTACAATCCCCACACTTTGGGAGGCTGAGGCAGGCGAATTGTTTGAGCCCAGGAGTCCAAGACCAGCCTGAGCCACATAGCGAGACCCAGTCTCTAAAATAATAATAATAATAACAATAATAATGGGCCGAGTGCTGTGGCTCACGCCTATAATCCCAAAACTTTGGGAGGCCGAGGAGGGCGGATCACTTGAGGTCAGGAGTTCGAGACCAGCCTGACCAACATGGTGAAACCCCGTCTCTACTAAAAATACAAAAATTAGCTGGGCACAGTAGCTCATGCCTGTAACCCCAGCTACTCGAGAGGCTGAGGCAGGATAATTGCTTGAACCCAGTAGGCAGAGGTTGTAGTGAGCCGAGATCATACCACTGCACTCCAGCCTGGGCAACAGAGTGAGACTTCAGCCTAAATAATAACAATAATAAAGAAAAATGACTTCAGATATTCTTCAGAAAATTCAGGATAAAAAATTTGCCTCATCCAAGTTTCTAAAACATTTAAAGAGGCAAAGAGTTCAAAACTGGTTGCCCCTCCAACAAGAGATCCAGTGTCCTTTAAGGGGGACACTGTCTCCCCTTCAGAAAGCAGAGGATTCAGACAAGGACAGCTGCCTGTGTGGACAGACCCCCTCCATCTCCTAAGTAGAAGGGGAGATGAGGCTCTGCCCTTTGGGAAACAAAGCAAGAAATGCCACCAGCATTATTTATAACGAGCTCCAGGCCTCAGGCCTTGTACCATTTTCTGTACGAAAGTGGAGACGTACTCCAGAGTCAGGATGGACTGGGTGTGTCCCACCCCATCCTGGAAGGGACTAGGAAGGGCACTGTCACACCTGGCTACGAGACCCCTGTGCCTTTCACCCCCTGGCTGACCACCCTTCTGCTTCTGAAGAACTGGTTTTCTGTGCCTGGAATTGCCAGTTTCAGATGATCTGGTACAGTCCAGCATTGGGCTTCCTCCTGCTCCTGACTTACACACCTCTAATCTTCACACAGTTTAATCTCAGAGAGGATTTTCTTAGGGGGAGGGGACAGGGGGTCGCCATCTAATTTTCTTCCTTCCTTGAAAGTGTCTTTTTGGTGTTTCTTTCTCACTCTCTCTCTCCCCACTCCCCTCCTCCCCCACCCCGCCCCTTCGCTCCTCTCTCTCTCTCTCTCTCTCTCTCTCTCTCTCTCTCTCTCGCTCATTCTTTTAACAGACTTTTAACCGACAGGGGTAGTGGTGAGGGGAGGAAACAAATGCTGAAAATACATGCAAACAGTTACAGACACACATGCACCCAAGCCCTAGGGCGTGTCCCTTCTGATGCTGTGTAGTCTGTCCTTGGGATGGGGTTGGGGGAAATCCTGGGGACTTCAGAGTGGCAGGAGGAAGGAAACGATGGGTCCACAGTTCCCAACTGGGAATCGGAGCCCCCCTCTGAGCCATCTTCCAGGAAGCCATCTGTAGCCACCACCCACCTCCACTGCAAGCCCAGTGAGTGCCCTCCCAAGGGCTCCATAGCACGTCGTATTAACACGGCCGGAGCACTCACCAAATGGCCCTGCAGTGTTCACTTCAGAGGTCCCAGGGCTCAGGGTCCAGCCTTGCCCACTCAGAAATCCAAGGTACTGAACAACCACTTTCTGAACAATAGATTGATTCTCCCATCTCACAGCCTCACAGCTGCCCTTTATGGTAAACACTTTAAACCCTATTTTAACAGCCAAGGAAACAGAGACTTCAACTGGTTAAATGATTTGCATAAGACCCTATGGCCTATGAAAACCAGAACCAAAATTCACCCCATTCATCTGTCCTGGCTGTCACTCCTGCTGCCTCCCCACAGAGAGAATTGAACCACCATGGGCAAGGAGGAGCAGCCAGCGCCCCAAGGCCCAAGGCCCATTTTCCTGGCCCTAAACATGCCCCCTCCAAAAGCAAAGAGTTACTTTCTCAAAACCACCTTCATCAGAAATGTTCTCTGATACGGCAAAAGAACAGCTTACTTTTACTTTAATAGTCTCCTGTGAACAAAGACCTCTTTTATTGAGGTTTTTTAAATAATATGACAACTACCTGTGTACCCTGAACTCATGCATAAGTACTGTTTGCTCATTGCAAAGGTGTTGTGCCATTTACACCAGCGAAAACTCTTAATGACAATTGTAATTGTATGAATAGTAAATCTTAGAAACCTTGAGACATGAATCATCTACTAAATTATTTCAACGCTGGGTTAGTAAGATGCCTTTCCCTCCCCCTTGCTATTAGCATATTAACTGAAATGATTTAGATTCAGTGGGTAGCTTTTAATGTTTACACAGACCCTCATTTATGCCACCTAATAAAATATTTCAGTGAGTTGTGAAGATAGATAATATGTACTAAAACCTTGTCTGAAGGCTTTGAATCTCAAAACCAGGCCATTAGTCATATTGCAATTATTCTCACCCAGCTCCCCACTGGATGATGAACAACCGTATTAAAACAAAATATCCTTTCTTTCTGATTGAGAGATTTCATGATGGGAACTATAAAATGTTAAGAGAATGATTTTAATTCTGATGTAACTTTTAGTGTGAAAATACATTCATATAAAATACTTTTTAAATTCTGAATATTGAAATAGCTTCAAAATGCCACAGGCTCGAAATCTCATGGGTGATTTCCTCTTTATGCATTTTAATTCATTATAAAAAAAAAAAAGCCTCCCTAACCAGATAATAGCATTTGAAACATCTTCTAGCTTCCCTCTTATTGCCATAACCATAAAAACATCATTTCCCCTGCTGTTATTCTCATCATTTATTTTCTCTTTAAATATGCTAATGTATCATAACATATTGCTTTTTGTTTCCGTGAATATTCGGTTCTCGGGATTCTCAACTGCCGTGTTTATTCTGGTTTGTTTGCCCTGGATTAATGTGTTGACCTAGCAAACATTCATATCCTGGTTCTTTTTATTGCAGAGCCATAATTCATAAGAAGACAGGGTCTTGTTGCGGAAGATGATAGGACCCGAAGTGATAGTTCAAGCTGTGGCTCTAAAGTAATGATATAACTTTTCTTAAACAGTCTGTCAGAGCAGAGCAAATGTAGTCAAATGACCGTTTCCCTTCAAAGCAGTCCCTCGATAGCTGATGCACTTTTGCAACACCACAGACATTAGTCAAAGTGCATTTAGACCCTTTTTACAATATCCTTGAGAGAGAGTTTAATAAACTACAAAACAAAACCAGTATCTGCATTCTGTTCACAACTTGTTTTTGACTCAAAATAGTACATGGCTTTTTAACCCACCTTATTCACTGGATGTAGCTCCTGGCTGTCTCCTAAAATCAAATCCACTCTAAAAGGAAAAATATTTTGCCATCATTGGCAAAGTTTTTAAAGATTGTGCTGCAGGCTCTGAAAGTGAGTTCAGAGGAGGAGTTTAAAATGTAGTGTTAGTAAGAGCAGTATCTTTGGGTCAAGGGCCCGAGCTCCTAGGGAATGACTGCAAAGCACAGGACGTGCACAGTGATGTAGAAGCTGATCAGCGTGAAGAGTGAAGAAGAAGGTCATCATTGCTTCTTCTCAAACTCACGTCTTACTCGTTGCATTGATAGGAATCTTCAGTTTGAGCACAAACATCACAGGGTAACTGCAACCCAGCACATCTGCTCACAGCGGGCGTTGCAAACATTTCAGTTGTAAGGCAGGGCAGACCGAGTGTTAATTTGCCATCTTTTCAAAATAACAGATCTCCTCACTGTTCTGTAGGGAACAGGTTGAAGCTTAAACTGAAAGGCAATCTGAAATTTTGGAGAAAGTATACATTTGGATTCAGACAAAGCAAGATTCGAATCACGGCTCCACTTATTACTAAGGATGAGGCCCTGATCTGCCCAACTGCAAAACAGGTATAATATCTAACTTGGAAGAGTTCTATTAAAAAAAAACAAAAAAACCTGACTCGTGCTTGGAATACAGTTAAGTGCTCAATACATAGTGGCTGTTATTAGCCACTCTTGTTTTGGATTTTTACTTTCTGGAGTTTTTTTCCCCCTCCATCCCTACCCCCTCTTTAAATAACAACTGTTGAATTGAAAAATTTGAGAAGCTTTGGCAGGGCCCAAATTCACATGGAATAAAGTCATAGAAGCTCACACATCACTCAGAGGATCCTAATGTCATATGTTTATTGTCACAATGAGTTAAAAGGATACAGAAAATTTAAAATCAAATTGTTAATGATATTTTATTCCTTATGCATAATCTGAGCAATGCAGAATCTTCAGAGGTGCCTCCTGAAGGCATCTGGTTGCCGCATTACAAATGCCCTAAGATAAATGAGAATTTATCCTTTCATTCAACAAATATTTACTGAACACTTGCTATAATACTTATTGAGCACTGGGCTAGGCGCTAGGGAGATAGCAGCGAACAACAAGAACAAAAATAGCCTGCTTGCCTGAGTTTATATCTACGTATTAGGAAGACAAGCAATGAATATGAAACTCTAGTAGTAGAATATGTCACAGTGAGCTAATTACTAAGAAGAAAAGCAAAGTAAGGAAGGGGGATAGAAAACTTGGAGGGTGCATATTTAAAAAGGATGGTCAGGAAAGTCCTTGATAGAAAGATGAAAAATGTAAAGTCTTTTAAAAAATATCCTAAAGCCATTTTAATGTTCAATGGTCTTATTTTATGTTTGTGTGTGTGTGTGTGTGTCTGTGTGTGTGTGTGTATATGTGTGTTTGAGACAGACTCTCCCCGTCGCCCAGGCTGGAGTGCAGCGGCACAATCTCTGCTCACTGCAACCTCCACCTCCTGGGTTCAAGCGATTCTCCTGTCTCAGCCTCCAGAGTAGCTGGGATTACAGGGGCCTACCACCATGCCCGGCTAATTTTTGTATTTTTAGTAGAGATGGGGTTTCAGCATGTTGGCCAGACTGGTCTCGAACTCCTGACCTTAGGTGATCTGCCCCCCCTTGGCCTCCCAAAGTGCTGGGATTACAGGCGTGAGCCACCGTGCCTGGCCTATTTATGTTTTTTGAGACGAAGTTTTTGCTCTGTTGCCCAGGCTGGAGTGCAGTGGTGCCATCTCAGCTCACTGCAACCCCTACCTCCCGGGTTCAAGTGATTCACTTGCCTCAGCCTCCTGAGTAGCTGGGATTACAGGAGCCCGCCACCATGCCAGGCTAATTTCTATATTTTTAATAGAGACAGGGTTTCACCCTGTTGGCCAGGCTTGTCTGGAACTCCTGACCTCAGGTGATCCACCCCCCTCGCCCTCCCAAAGTGCTGGGATTACAGGTGTGAGCCACCGCGCCTCACCATAAATGTTCAATGGTCTTTATCATCGGCATAAATCCGTAGGTTTAATGATCATCAGGTATCACCAAGTCCTGGCTCCTCCTTGCTGATGCACAGTCTGCTTCCTGTTCTGGCCATACCTGCGAGCAGGAGAAGCTGACCACGCAGGCTTTACCCGGGGGCCAAGTTGGTGCTCATCTCTCAGCCCCATTCCTCCACTTCACTTCTCAGTCCTCCACCTTTCTGAGTCCTTTTTGAATCTCTTCTCTGAATCCTTGAAAGTCTTTTCCATCACAGACTGCCATGGAGAGAGAACTATAACCAGAGCCAAGTACCTAGTGGAAAATTCTAGGGTTGTAGGGTTGTAGGGTTATAGGAGCTTTTTCAAGACGCAGCACCACCATGCTGCTTTCTTCTTCAGCTTGTTATACTCTGCTCCCTCGATGGTGTTTTGTTTTGTTTTTTGAGACAGAGTCCCGCTCTGGGACCAGGCTGGAGTGCAGTGGTGCGATCTCGGCTCACTGCAACCTCGGCCTCCCGGGTTCAAGCGATTCTCTTGCCTCAGCCTCCTGAGTAGCTGGAATTACAGGCACACACCACCATGCCCGGCTAATTTTTTTGTACTTTTAGTAGAGATGGGGTTTTGCCATATTGGCCAGGCTGGTCTCAAACTCCTGACCTCAGGTGATCCACCCGCCTCAGCCTCCCAAAGTGCTGGGATTACAGGCATGAGCCACCGCACCCAACCTCTCTTGATCTTTGTAATCAGAGCATACTGATAATTTCATAATAATGGTCACACTGGCTTACCATTTATTAGGCACTACATTAGTCAGTTAAGCACTTTTTTTTTTTTTTTGAGAGAGAGTCTCACTCTGTCACCCAGGCCCGAGTGCACTGGCACCATCTCAGCTCACTGCAACCTGCGCCTCCTAGGCTCAGGTGATCCTCCCAACCTCAGCCTCCTGAGTAGCTGAGACCACAGGCACACACCTCCCCGCCCAGCTAATTTCTATACTTTTTGTAGAGTCGGGTTTCCCTATGTTGCCCAGGCTGGTCGGAAAATCCTGGGCTCTAGGGATCCGCCTGTCTCAGCCTCCCAAAGTGCTGGGATTGCAGGTGTGAGCCACCGCATCCAGCCCAGTTAAGCACTTTATATGCATTTTCCCACTTAATCATCCCAATAATTATAAGGTAGGTACCATTGTTGTCTCCATTTGCAAAGGAGGAAACTGAGGCACAGAGAGATTAAGTATCTTGCTCAGGGCCACAGGGGCAATAAACAGCACAGCCTGATTCCATAGTCTACCTTTGCACATCTTTATGATGGTAGCCAGTTGACTTTTGCCAATATCTTTGGTATCCTTGACTTCAGCCTGCAGTTACATCATGTAAATATTACTTGTTAAGTCTCTCCACTAAGTGAGTACCCCAACCTCTCAAGCTAGTTTGCCTGATCCTGAATTCCAAATGGCTCATTTTTTTTTTTTTTTAGATGGAGTTTCACTCTTGTTGCCCAGGCTGGAGTGCAATGGCACGATCTCGGCTCACTGCAACCTCCGCCTCCCAGGATCAAGTGATTCTCCTGCCTCAGCCTCCCAAGTAGCTAAGATTACAGACATGTGCCACCAAGCCCGGCTAATTTTGTATTTTTAGTAGAGATGGGGTTTCTCCATGTTGGTTAGGCTGGTCTTGAACTCCCGACCTCAGGTGATCCACCCGTCTCGGCCTCTCAAAGTGCTGGAATTACACGCGTGAGCCACCACGCCCGGCCTCCAAATGGCTCATTGACAAAGATCAATTTTAAACTTCAAAGGCTACTATTATTCTCATCCAAAAAAAGAAGAAACATTTTCTTTTGTTGTTGTTGCTGTTTTTTCCTCCTTCCTCCAGAAGAAACCTTTTCCTTTGCCCTCTCTCTGTTCCTTGCACTTTTAAAGAATAGTTCTTTGCCTCTTTTTGTCTTTTTATTCCTAAGATGCCTGTAATTTCCTGGGTTAACGCAAGTTTTAGACATTCATTTTTAAATGCCATTTTTATTAGCTATCACCATCATACAACTAAGCAAAAGGAATTCCACCCACTACTGCACACTTGCTGCTGATAATGTGAACGACATGTGTGAGAATGGCTTTCATCTGCCCTCCTGAGTTTTGCTGACATATGCTGATTTATAGATGAGGTGTGTGATTGTCTTCTGAAAGTCACTCAAAACTAGAATTGATATGACTTGTCAAATCATAATCTGAACAGGTTAGCTCTCTTAAGTGAATAAAATGCATCTTAGGCTGGGCACAGCGGCTCACGCTTATAATCCTAGTGCTTTGGGAGGCCACGGTGGGAGGATCACTTGAGCCCAGGAGTTTGAGACCAGCCTGGGCAACATGGCAAGACCCCATCTCTACAAAAAATAGAAAAATTTTAAAAATAAATAAATAACTGTGTCATATAGTGACATATAACCAACACAAGGAAGTCAGGGTATGTCCTGAGTTGGAAAGTAAATGACCAGTGTCGTTTTAATTACATGTAGCCATTTAAATTTTTTTTGCACAAATGTCCAGAATGTGTACAGATCTTTGGCTTGGATGAATGTAGATTTTGTTTGTTTTTAAAGATTCCATTTACAGTATTAAAAATGGTTAAGAAAATCAGCTTACCAGAACACAGCACACTCCTTAAGTTTTCCTTACTTCAAGAGAAATTTTATATTTGACCTGTTGGCAAATCAGGAATAATCTGGCTAAAGCTTTGGGAAGCCAGATTCAGATTATCATATCTCTTCTTCCTCACCAATTAATTTCTCATCTTGGAAGCATTCCCTGCTCAAGATAAATGATAAATGTTGAGTCAGTTAAGTAAAATTGTGAATTTCATTCACTTTATTACTGATGCAATTATCATGAAAAGAACCAGCTTAAAATATCTGTGTGAAAATGCGTACTTATTTATAAATTGCAATTGGGCCCATAGATAAAAAACAACAACAATGACAACAACAAAATATGTCATCCAGATGAGACTTGACACCAGTTGGCATGACTTATCAGGAAAAAATATCATGGGCTCAATGAAAGAGAGACAAGTATGGGCACAAGTCAACCATGTTCTTCTTGAAGGCAATGATTTCCTTTCTTTGCTCCTGGTGGCTCAGTCCTAGGAAGCAGACAATATCAGCTGACTGCAAATCAAAAAATCTTTAATGACATGGGAACATGCTCACAATATACTGCTAAGTGAAAAAAGCAGGTTACAAAATGAATTTGGATTCAACTTGTTATATACACATATGCCAATGTTTATAGAGGCAACCTCTAGGTCAGGGGTCCCCAATCCTGGGGCTGCAGACCAGTACCCGTCTGTGGCCTGTTAGGAACTGGGCTGCACAGCAGGAGGTGAGCAGTGGGCAAGCAAGTATTTCAGGCATGAGCCATGCTGCCCAGCCACATATTTCCCAAATGTTCTGTAATGAGCATCTATCATTTAGATGAACCAGATGAAAAGTTGTCGTTCTTTTTTTATTTGTCTTAACTTCATTGAGCAAGTCTACCTAAGTTTTCTCTATAAACCCTTGTCATTGCTTCGGTCACAATGTTTTACATAATAACCAGTGATTTTTATAGCAGTTGATTCTCAGGGGAGAATCAATGAACCACAGCTAAGCATAGCAAAGTCATCTTCCTCATTACTCAGCTTACACAGGGTCATATTTAGAGGATTCCAACCCGATGCCAGTTCAAACTTCCAGACAGACTCCAAAAACAAGGCATTCCAGAGACTTTTGCATCAAACCTCTTAGAAGCCCTGTCTTAACTTTCCCTTAAAATGGAAATGATACCTGGGAAACACATCCTGGGCAATCTCAGTAGCTTTCTCTTCTCATGGGAAGATAAAGGAGTACTCAAAAATAAAAAAGTGAGGTTTCCGGGAAATTAATTCAGTGTCTGTGCTCAAAAAGAAAGAGGTAGTGGGAAATGCTTGAGGCTCATTAGAGGAAAACATGTTTGTGACAAGTGCAGTCAAGGATTGCAAGGTCTGGTTTCAAACTAAGCCTGCTGCGTTCTCATTATTATTATTATTACCTAAATTATTGTAGCTGTGCATTTTTTTAATCATTTAAAAGAAAAGGAAGTATTTTTGTAATTTCTCCTAAATGAGTACCTTCCTGCTTAAATGACATTTTAAATTATACATAAAATTTCAAGATTAGTCATAAACAAATGTTCTTTGCTTTTTTTTAAAACCACATAAACCTTTTAAAAAGTAAAATTTCTATTAAAATGTTTTTTCCAAATAATAAATTTAAGTTCTCAAATGTTTACCAAAAACAAAACAAGCTTTACAATTTTGAGCAAACCTATCTCTATAGTATTTATTATTCAAAATAGAAAATAAAATTGTTTTTGTTCTCTAATTCTTGTCTTTTAATCTTCTAAATATAAAATAATGAGACTTCTAAAAATACTTTGAAAGGATATTCACATTACTAAGTTTTCTTTTAACTTTAAATTTTTGCCTTTCAAATTCAATTTACAATATCCTTTCATATTATCATTTATCACAAGAAAACCATAAAACAGCAAAAACCACTATTACTATTTTTACCAACATCTTCACTTTATAAATGAGAAAAGTGAAGTTCAGAAAGGTTAAGCAACTTACATAAGGCCACACAGCCAATGAGTAAGGGGACTCCCTGAATCAATTTACTTCTACAGCATTTCCCCTTACAGAAGACAAATTACTTTTCAAATTAATTCATTATAGTACAACAAGAGGTACACATCGAATATAAGGGAGACATGCAAAAAATAGAGAAAAACTTATTTTTAAAGGGACATGGATTTATTATTACAAAGAGTAAGCTATAAAATTAAACTATCTGTACAGTAAAATCCCAATTTATTTATTTATTTTTTTTTGAGACTGTCTCTGAATGGTAAAATTGGAGATAATTTTTTCACTTTTTTCTTTAATTTTTTGTACTCTGCAGATTTTTAATGATCAGTAAGGATTAACTCTATAATCAGAAAAATAAACATTACAATCTATTTTTAATAAAGAGCTATACGCATCTAGTTTGTTCTCTTCAGTGATTCTCTAATATATTTGGTTTCACTTCAGTTTTTTGCTTTGCTGGGAATTTTTTATTTAAAAAAAAAGGCAGATGAAGTTTCATTGTAAAGAAAAAAAAATAATGTGAAGTCCAATGCTGCATTTTGAGGGCCTGTTTCTCCATTCTAGCCCATGCAGCAATACAGGGCAGATTCTGAGAACTTAATCTGAAAACCATTTTTGTGGTTTTCTTTGTCTCCACAGTAAGTCCCACGTTTAACATAGATGACTACCTGCCCCGATAGTCATGTCTTCTTCCTTGCTAAAGAACCTCTATTTTGAGATGGACAAAATGTTCTGTTCCAGGGGATGAATCATGATGTCTAAGACTGAAAAAGCATCTTCTGATTCCTGCTTCTCAGCTTCCCCTGCAGCTATGAGTGGCTGCGTGACCCAGTCCTCATCAATGAAATGCTCGGGAAAGCCTTGCTTGCTCCTGGGAGAGGTGCTCCTCACCAGTTAGATTAAGTAGACACGGGCAGGAGCACCCGTCTTCGTTACGTGCTTTGGGTGTAGTCGTGGGACAATTCGATGCTTGAGGGTTGTAGCAGCCCTGACGACAAGCAAAGAAACCCAAAAAACTGCAGAGAGACACAGCAGAAGCCTAGCATTGTTGACTCGCTTACCACCTCTTACTTTTTATTACGTGAGATAAATGTCTTACCTAAGCCATCGTTCATTACTCTAATACTTGAATGTCTTCTAATGATATAGTAACAAATAACAAAAAGTTTATGACGTCGAAGCTATCAACCTCTTATAAAATGTAAAAAGTAGGCCGGGCGCAGCGGCTCACACCTGTAATCCCAGCACTTTGGGAGGTCAAGGCGGGCGGATCACAAGGTCAAGAAATCGAGACCATCCTGGCTAACATGGTGAAACCCCGTCTCTACTAAAAATACAAAAAAATTAGCCAGGCACGGTGGTGGGCGCCTGTAGTCCCAGCTACTCGGGAGGCTGAGGCAGGAGAATGGCGTGAACCCGGGAGGTGGAGCTTGCAGTGAGCCGAGATTGCGCCACTGCACTCCAGCCTGGGCGACAGAGCGAGACTCCGTCTCAAAAAAAAAAAAAAAAGTAAAAAGTAATTTAGCCAATACCCAACCTAAATGGCCAAAAATGTAGAATACTGTATAAAAATGATTGGTAGATTATGTTACTGGGATGTTACACACGGTCATTTGAAAATAGTATTTGGGAAGATCACGTGACCACATAAGGAGCTGCTCATGATACAAGGTTATGTGCAGAAAGAGAAACGGGACTTGGGATTGTATCTGTGCATTATGACTACAACAGTGTTTCCAAAGACTATGAGGAAACAAAGCCAAACCACTAACAGGAATTGTCTTAGGGTAACATGGTTGGTTTTATACATTCCTCTATTTTCTAAATGTTGGGACTTACACAATTTTTATATTAAAAAATATAAAATGGGGCCAGGTGTGGCGGCTCATGCCTGTAATCCCAGCACATTGGGAGGCTGAGGCGGGCAGATCACCTGAGGTCAGAAGTTCAAGACCAGCCTGGCCAACATGGTGAAACCCCATCTCTACTAAAAATGCAAACATTAGCGGGGTGTGGTGACAGGTGCCTGTAATCCCAGCTACTTGGGAGGCTGAGACAGGAGAATCGCTTGAACCTGGGAGGCAGAGGTTCCACTGAGCTGAGATCCAGCCACTGCACTCCAGCCTGGGCAACCGAGCAAGACTCTATCTCTCTATACATATGTATATATATAAAATGAACCAGCCTGGGAAACACGGCAAAACCCCGTCCCTACAAAAAAAAAAAAAAATTTAGCCCGGCGTGGTGGCGTACCTGTAGTCCCAGGTGCACCTGTAGTCCCAGCTTCTTGGGGCACTGAGGTGGGAGGATCGCTTGAGCCTGGAAGGTGGAGGCTGCAGTGAGCTGTGTTCCCGCCACTGCACTCCAGCCTGGGTGACAAAGTGAGACCCTGTCTCAAAATAAATAAATAAAATGAATTCAGACAAGCAATTAGCTTAAATCCCTGGAAGGATTTATACCAAATGGAAGGATCTGTTTGGCTCCCTACTGCCTACAGGACAAAAGCAAACCTCTCAGCCTGACCCTCAAAGCCTTTCCTTTTTTTTTTTTGAGATGGAGTCTCGCTCTGTTGCCCAGGCTGGAGCGCAGTGGCGCAATCTCGGCTCACTGCAAGCTCCGCCTCCCGAGTTCACGCCATTCTCCTGCCTCAGCCTCTCCCAGTAGCTGGGACTACAGGCGCCCGCCACCACGCCCGGCTAATTTTTTGTATTTTTAGTAGAGACGGGGTTTCACCGTGGTCTCGATCTCCTGACCTCGTGATCCGCCCGCCTCGGCCTCCCAAAGTGCTGGGATTACAAGCGTGAGCCACCGCGCCCGGCCCCTCAAAGCCTTTCCTAACGTGGCATCTGCTTCTCTTTCTAGCCTGACCCATCACCCATGTCCTGTTCAAGGCACATGAACACATTTTCCTGTCTCTGCACATGTTGTTGTATCAGCCTGAAAAGCCTTTCCTGTGTGCAAGGTAAAACACTGTTAGTTGTGTTAGAGGCTGCTGACTATCCCCCAAAATCCATTTCCTTAGCAACAGAACATAATTTTCAACTGAGCACTGTAGCCAATAATAAAGGTTATTTTTCCCAATCTTCTTTTCAGTTGAAAGTAGTCATGTGGATAAGTCCTGGCTAATGGGGTGTAAGCAACCTCCAGGCAATCCCAGGAATATATTTAATGGGAAGAAGTACTCTCTTCTTTGTCCCTTCTCTTTTTTTGGAGACAGAGTCTTGCTGTGTTGCACAGGCTGGAGTGCGGTAGCATGATCTCAATTCACTGCAACCTCCACCACCTGGGTTCAAGCGATTCTCCTGCCTCAGCCTCCAGAGTAGTTGGGACTACCGGTGTGTGCCACCATGCTCGGCTAATTTTTGTATTTTTTAGTAGAGACGGGGTTTCACCATGTTGGCCAGGCTGGTCTTGAACTCCTGACCTCAGGTGATCCGCCTGCCTCAGCCTCCCAAATTGCTGGGACTAACAGGCGTGAGCGACCGCGCCCGGACTTCTTTGTCCTTTCCTTCTTAGGTGCTTACTTAAGTTTGAGCAGCCAACTTGAACTATGAAATGAAAGCTGCGAGTTGAGCTCGGAGGAACAAGAGACAAGAAAGCCGAGTCCCTGGCCGGGCGCGGTGGCTCACGCTTGTAATCCCAGCACTTTGGGAGGCCGAGGCGGGCGGATCTCGAGGTCAGGAGATCGAGACCACGGTGAAACCCCGTCTCTACTAAAAATACAAAAAATGAGCCGGGCGTGGTGGCGGGCGCCTGTAGTCCCAGCTACTCGGAGAGGCTGAGGCAAGAGAATGGCGTGAACCCGCGAGGCGGAGCTTGCAGTGAGTCGAGATTGCGCAACTGCACTCCAGCCTGGGCGACAGAGCGAGACTCCATCTCAAAAAAAAAAAAAGAAAGAAAGCCGAGTCCCTGAAGATGACATTGCTGCTGTACCAGCCTTGGAGCACTTACCTCTCAGTTTCATTTGCACAGTAGGGAAAAATCAACTTCTATCTTGCACAACCCACCATTGCTTGGGGGTTTTCTGTCACATACAATTTAACCTAATCCTAATTGATATATTAATCTACAAGACGAGCTAGTATCGAAAATGTTTTGAGAAGAAGGGATGACAACAGTAGCACTGAACTGCTATCCAGAAGAAATGAACAGAAAGTTGGGGAAGTTTCAAGCTTGCTTGAAAAAGGAAACAGAGACAAGAAGAGACAGTGGGTTAGCAATATGGTGACAAGCTAGAGCCACCAATGACTATTTTAGAGAAAGGAACGAGGGCAAAGATTTGGCCAATGTATATGTATTTTTTTCTTTTTTGAGACGGACTCTCACTCTGTCACCCAGGCTGGAGTGCAATGGCGAGATCTCAGCTCACTGCAACCTCTGCCTCCCGGGTTCAAGCAATTCTCCTGTCTCAGCCTCCCGAGTTGGGATTACAGGCACATGCCACCACGCCCGTCTAATTCTTGTATTTTTAGTAGAGACGAGGTTTCACCATCTTGGTAAGGCTTGTCTCGAACCCCTGACCTCGTGATCCACCCGCCTCGGCCTCCCAAAGTGCTGGGAATACAGGCCTTTTTTTTTTTTTTTTTTTTTCTTGTGACGGAGTCTCTGTTGCTCAGACTGGAGTGCAGGGGCGCAATCTCGGCTCACTGCAATCTCTGTTACCTGAGTTTGAGAGCGATTCTCCTGTCTCAGCCTCCCGAGTGGCTGGGACCACAGGCGCCCGCCACTACACCCTGCTACTTTTTGTATTTTTTGGTAGAAACAGGGTTTTGCCTTGTTGCCCAGGCTGGTCTCAGGAGAGCCGCCCACCTCAGCCTCCCAAAGTGCTGGCATTACAGGCATGAGCCTCCGCGACCGGCCAGTTGTTTTTCTTTTGAATACAATACATTATTATTACCTACAGTTCTCATGTTTTGCATCAGATCTCTAGACGGGTTCATCCCAGGTATCTGCTACTTTGTATCCCCCCATCCTCTATCTCCCTACTTCCTACCTCCCACCCTGCCCCCAGGTAATCACTATTTTATTGTCTTTGTATATTTGGCTTTTTTTTTTTTCTATATTTCACATATATACCAGGCTTGGTGGCTCATGCCTATAATCCTAGCACTTTGGGAAGCTGATGCACATATGGCCAGGAGTTCAAAACCTGCCTGGGTAACATGGGTAACACACCGAGACCCTGTCTTTACCATAAAAAAAAATAAAAATAAAAATAAAATAAAAATAAAAAATAAAAAAACTTAGCCAGGCACAGTGGCATGCACCTATAGTCCCAGCTACTAGGGAGGCTGAGGCAGGAGGATTGCTTGAGGCCAGGAATTCTAGGCTGCAGTGAGTTCTCATTGTGCCACTGCACTCCAGTTTGGGCAACAGAATGAGACTGTCTTTGAAACAACAAAAAACAAAAAAAAAATTCACATACAAGTGAGACCAAGCAGTATTTTTCTTTCTGTGACTGGCTTATTTTACTTAACATAATGTCCTTCAGGTTCACACATGTGGCAGCAAATGGCAGGATCTCCTTTTTTTTTTTAGGCTGAATAATATCCCAGAGTCTATCTATAGCACAGTTTCTTTTCTTTTTTTCCTCCCAAACTGCTGTGAACACTAAGCACAGTTTTGTTTGTTTGTTTGTGACAGCGTCTCACTCTGTCGCCCAGACTGGAGTGCAGTGGCGTGATCTCGGCTCACTGCAACCTCTGCCTCCCAGGCTCAAGCGATTCTCCTGCCTCAGCCTCCCGAGTAACTGGGATTACAGGTGCGCACCACTACACCGGCTAATTTTTGCATTTTTAGTACAGACACGGTTTCACCATGTTGGCCAGGCTGGTCTCGAACTCCTGACCTCAAATGATCCACCCACCTCGGCCTCCCAAAGTACTGAGATTACAGGCGTGAGCCACTGCACCTGGCCAGGACGGGTTTTTTAATCCATTCTTCCTTCAACACACACTTAGGTTGTTTCCACATAAGTGCTGCAATGAACGTGGAGTCCAGATATCTTTATGAGGTGGTAATTTCATTTTCTTTGGGTATATGCCTAGAAGAGGGATTGCTGGCTCCTCTAGTAATTCTATTTTTAATTTCTTTAAATGATCACGGCTCACTGCAGCCTCCATCTCCTAGGCTCAAGTGATTCTCCTGCCTCAGCCTCCCAAGTAGCTGGGACTACAGGCGTGCACTACCATACCAGGTTAATTTTTTTATTTTTTGTAGAGACAGTGTCTTGCTATGTTGCCCAGGCTGGTCTCAAACTCCTAGACTCAAGCAATCCTCCTGCCTCAGCCTCCCAAAGTGCTGGAATTAGGCATGAGCCACTGTACCCAGCCTCTCGTCTTTTTGATAAAAGCTATCCAGTTGTTTGTTTTCAATGAGATTAATAAAGACTTCAAATTTCTTCTGCTTTATACCTTTTTTTGTAGTTTTAGTGGTTTTTTCTCACAAGCATTATTACTTTTATAATCAGAAATAAGCCCAGAAAAGTAAAACTTCAAATCCGTACTATTTCTTGCCATTAGTTCAGGAAAAAGAAAAAAAGAAATGAGAAAAGAAAAGGGAGGTAAAAGGAGAGGGCAGGGGAGCAGAGAGAGAAAAGAGAAAGTGATAACGCAGAGAAAAGGAAATACTGGTTTGCCAATAGAGGTGATATGCAAAATATTTAACAGGAGTTCAGCCCAGGCTCTCTGCAGTGAGAACACAGTTTGACTTTGACTGTGACTAACTGGTCCACTTGCACTGGTGTATATCCACTGACTGTCAGCCTGTTTTCAGGCTCACTTTACAAGGAAGGGTGTGTTTGGGAATACACTGTTAACCTTGCACAGAGCGTATTTCCCTTCACCTCCATCCGATGCTCATCACCATGAGCCTTACTTGGCTGCCCCAGTCAAAATGAACTTCTTCCTCTGTTCCCTCATACCTCTCGTGTAGTGTGAACTACAAATGCTGCCTCCTAGTATAGCAATGAGTGTCCTATTTTCTTTCCTGCTATTGCGTAAATCCTTGAGGACAGGGGTTGTATTCCCACAGCATCTAACTTGCCAGGGATCACATTCTCATCTTCATCCAACTATATTCAAGCAAAAACTATTTGTGATCATGGGGTGCTTTCCAGGGAGTTCCTGCATTTAGGGTAATCAGCTACCTTTTGCAATTTTGGGTGGCCAATTTGTCCATACCCAGGATCTGAGCAATTTGCTGAGGTGGGAGAACAGAGGTTTCCTAAACTAGCCCCTCTAAGGGGACAAGGGGTTCAAGGGGAAGTTGGCCTGATGTGCAAGAGATGTCCTCTACTGATGGTGATAGTAGAGTTAGATGACCACAAAGATCCTGTTTTGTTCTGGGCTGGGGGTAGAGGGATGGGGATAATGGGAGGGGAAGTTAGGGGAGCAAACTGTCAACAGCAAGGCAGTGTCAACTGGACATAATTTCAAAGATACCTACAGGGAATACTGGGTGGTGCTTTTGCAAAAAAAAAAGCAAAAAAGTTTGTAGATTCAATGTAACCATTCATTTGTTTATTTAACAAACAGTAATATTACTTTAGCCAGGCATGTGCTGGAGATTTGGAGAGTTTAAGATATAATAAAACACATTGTTGGGAAGATTGCAGTGAAATGGTCATTCACAGATTTAAACACACCGCTGAGTTGAACTGATCCAACCTCACTGTATTAGTTTGCTAGGGCTGCAGTAGCAAAGTGCCACAGAATGGGTGACTTCAGAGAAATGTATCATCTCATAGTTCTGGAGGCTAAATTCCAAAATCAAAGTGTCAGCAGGGCTAGTGCCTTCTGAGGGCTGTGAGGGAGAGAGCTGTTCCAGGCCTCTCTCCTTGCCTGTATGGTGTCTTCTTCCTGTGTCTCTTCACATCATCTTCCCTTTGTGGTTATCTCTGTGTCCAAATTTCTCCTTTTTATAAGGACATCAGTCACATAGGATTAGGGTCCACCCAAATTACCCCCATTTTAACTTGTGTGGTGGTTAATATTGAGTGTCAACTTGATTGAAGGATGCAAAGTGTTGTTCCTGGGGGTGTCTGTGAGGATGTTGCCAAAGGAAATTAAAATTTGAGTCAGTACACTGGGAAAGGCAGACTCACCCTCAATCTGGGTGGGCACAATCTAATCAGCTGCCAATCTAATCTGCCTGCCAGAATACATGCAGGCAGAAGAACGTGAAAAGACTAGATTGTTGGCAGGGCGTGATGGCTCACACCAGTAATTCCAGCATTTTGGGAGGCCGAGGTGGGCGGATCACTTGAGGTCAGGAGTTCAAGACCGAGACTAGTCTGGCCAACATGATGAAACCCTATCTCTACTAAAAATACAAAAAATTAGCCAGGTGTGGTGGCGCATGCCTATAATCCCAGCTACTGAGAAGGCTGAGGCACGAGAATCACTTGAACCCAGGAGGTGGAGGTTGCAGTGAGCCGAGATCGTGCCTACTGCACTCCAGCCTGGGCGGCAGGGCGAGACTCCATCTCAGAAAAAGACTAGACTGGCTTAGTCTCCCGGCCTCCATCTTTCTCCTGTGCTGGATGCTTCCTGCCCTCGAACATCAGACTCCACGTCCATCAGCTTTGGGACTCTTGGACCTTCAACTACAGACAGAAGGCTGCACTGTCGGCTTCCCTGCTTTTGAGGTTTTGGAACTCGGACTGGCTTCCTTGTTCCTCAGCTTGCAGATGGCCCACTGTGGGATCTCACCTTGTGATCATATGAGTCAGTACTCCTTATAAACTCCCCTTTATGTATATATCTATCCTATTAGTTCTGTCCCTCTGGAGAACCCTGACTAATGCAACTTGATTACTTCTGTAAAGACCTTACCTCCAATTAAGATCACATTCAGGAGTACTGGGGGTTAGGACTTCAACATATGAATTTTGGGGGAACATAATTCAAGCCATAACACTCAGCCACATCATAGGGGATCAGCCAAAGCTGAACCTAAGTGTCATCAGACAACAATGAAATGCTTCTCTGGCCATGTTTCATGGGAATCACCACACAGCATTACCCTGGGAAGCAAAGGTAGCACCGACACCAGGCTCAACAGCAATAAGTAGAAAACAAGATGGCACTCTCATGGCACTGGCAGCCTTCTCCTAGAGCTCCGCTCCTGGTTTCCTGGCTGGTTTTTGGCAGAAGGGATGGACAAACAATGAAAGTGACAGCATGCCCTGGCACTTCACATTGGAAGAACTTGCGAAGGGCAGAAAATAGACTGAGAAAAGTGGAAGCCCAGTCCTTTAAATATGCAACCTAGCAAGATAGGCTAAATATACCTAAATGCCTTGACCAAACTCCAATATAACTGATACAATCATTAAACTGGGCATCCCTAAATAAAATATACACCAATCTGCTTTTGCTGAAATATTAAAACTGTATTCTCAAACAAGTTGCCAAGAAAGTAAATAAATCTCTCAATCATAAACATGCAAAAGCCTTTTCCATATCACTGATCTCCTAGTTTCAATCCCTTTCCAACGTATCAAAGAGGAACCAACATAGAAAATACATATTGAGCAAAATGAGGATATGTGAAATACAATTGCACTGTCTTAAATGGCCCATGACATATTAACTCAACCATTTAAGTTAATGCATAACCTGACAGAGCTATTGAACAGGAAATGATCTCATTTGGTAACATCTGGCCAAAAAGATACAGCTGAAAAAAGGTCGTCAGCAATGTCCAATTAGAACACAAAAATGGATGAGGTCTGCTGAGCTCCTGCATGTGCTTTTTTTTTTGGGACAGGGTCTCACTTGGTCACCCAGGATGGAGTTCAGTGGCACCACTCGGCTCACTGCAGCCTCAACCTCCCAGATTCAAGCGCTCCTCCTGTCTCAGCGCCCCCCAGGCAGAGTGGGACTGTGGTGGCACATGGGACTAAAGGCACGCGCCACCACACCCGGCTAATTTTTGTATTTTTTGTAGAGACAGGGTGTCGTCATGTTGCCGAGGCTGGTCTTCAACTCCTAAACTCAAGTGATCTGCCTGCGTCAGTCTCCCAAAGTGCTGGGATTACAGGCGTGAGCCACCACACCCGGCCATCCTACATGTACTCTTATTAGACAACCACCTAATTCATTTTCTTTTTTATTTGTAATCTTTAAATATATTAACACAATGGACTCAAGTTGGGATGACCAGTGTACATAGTAAGTAGGCCCCCTAAAAAAACTGAATGATTGAAATTCATGTTTTTATTTCCATGAGAATTATAGACAGAATTATTGAGTTAAATGTATATTTTAATTTTTAAAAGCTTTTTACCCTCAAGTTCATAAGATGTTTCTCTTTTTTCAGAGATTTTTTATCTTTTCTAAATTTCATTGAGTCTTTCATTAATTTCCTCCTCTATTTTCTTTTATGGTTATTTTACATTTTTTTTTTTTTTTTTTTTTTTGAGATTGAGTCTTACTCTGTCACCCAGGCTGGAGTGCAATGGTGCAATCTCAGCTCACTGAAACCTCTGCCTCCCGGGTTCAAGCAATTCTCTGCCTCAGCCTCCCGAGTAGCTCAGATTGCAGACACCTGCCACCACGCCCAGCTAATTTTTGTATTTTTAGTAGAGATGGGGTTTCACCATGTTGGTCACGCTGGTCTCGAACACCTGACCTCAGGTGATCCACCCACCTCGGCCTCCCAAAGTGCTGGGATTACAAGCGTGAGCCACCACACCCAGCTTCCTTTTTTTTTTGTTGTTTTTTTTTTAAAGATGAGCACTGAATTTCCAATCTTTTTGTACTTTACATACAGCTCTTGCTGGGTTTTGTAGGTTTGGTTATGTCGAGTTTCCCTTTTTTTCTTTACAAAGTTTATAATTTCAGTTCAGTTTCTAATTTGATCCAATGATTATTTAGGAGGGTGGTCTCAAATTTCAAATAATTATTTTTAAATCTTTTATATATTTCTAATTTCATTAATTTACTTCTAATTTCATCAAATAATGTGAAATTTAAAAATCTCTATTTTTAAGGTTTCTTTTTTCTTTTTTTTTTTTTTTTGAGACAGAGTCTTGCTCTGTTTTGCTGGCTGGAGTGCAGTGGAGCGATCTCAGCTCACTGCAACCTCCACCTGCTGGGTTCAAGCAATTCTCGTGCCTCAGACACCCAAGTAGCTGGGATTATAGGTGTGCGCCACCACGCCAGGCTTTTTTTGGTATTTTTAGTAAAGGCGGGGTTTCTCTACATTGGCCAGGCTAGTTTCAAACTCCTGACCTCAGATGATCCCCCCGCCTTGGCCTCCCAAAGTGCTGGGATTACAGACAAGAGCCACAACGCCCAGCCTTTTTATTTTTGTGGCCAAGTTTATGATAAATTTTTCTAACTAGTTAGTAGCCATTTAGAAATATATATGTTTGGCCAGGCGCAGTGGCTCAAGCCTGTAATCCCAGCACTTTGGGAGGCAGAGGTGGGCGGATCACCTGAGGTCAGGAGTTCAAGACCAACTTCGCCAACATGGTGAAACCTCGTCTCTACTAAAAATACAAAAAATTAGCCAGGTGTGGTGGCGCACACTTGTAATCCCAGCTACTCGGGAAGCTGAGGCAGGAGAATCACTTGAACCTGGGAGGCGGAGGTTGCAGTGAGCCAAGATCACACCATTGCACTCCAGCTTGGGCAACAAGAGCAAAACTCCGTCTCAAAAAAAAAAGAAGAAAAAAGAAATATACATATTTATTCTCTGAAGAATGTATAATTCTATATATATTTATTAAAGCAAGTAGGCCAATTGGTTTCTCTGTGGTCTCCTATTCTTTTCTACTAGATCTGTCTAGTTCTGAAAAAGGTATAGTAAAATCCACAAATTTCATTTTTATGATGTTATCCTTATAACGATCTTCTGATTTATATGTTTATGATATTGTTCGGTGCTTATCTTCATATATTGTCTTTTATAGGTACTGTTCTTCTCCCTGTTTAGTTCATTAATAGCTTGTCCCACCTTTTCTGATATTAATATTGCCTCTCCTAATTTTTAATTTCTTTATATATCTGTAGTATTGCTTTTCCAATTGCTTTAAATATTTCTTTATCACTCTAAGTGTGTTTCTTGTAAACAACTTATTCACTGAGTTTGTTTTTAATCCATTCTGATAGTCTCTGTCTGTTGACAGGAAAATTGGGCTCATTTACATTTAATACAATCACTGATATTCTTCATTTTATTCCTTCTCTCTTGCTTATATTTACTATTAAACTTACCTCATTTTCTTTTTTCCTTTTCTTTATATATACTGGTATGATCATGTTACAATTTATTCCTTTGTTTCCTCTTATAATTTCAAAATGACATTATGTTTTCCCACTCCACTAATGGTTATGTTTTTTTAATACATATCATCAAACACATATTTTATTACTATTATGTAAGACTATACTATTTCCCCACCAAGTTACTCTATTCCTTGATACTTTCCCTCCACCCAATAAGACAAAACTTTTAGAATGTTTTTACTTCTTCCTCCCTTTCCTCCAATACCATCTCTTAGGTTTTGCTGAGAAAAATTGTTAACTTTTACTCCCAGGCTCTAGTTAGATGAGTCTCATTTATCTTAAGAGTCTTTATTTAACACATATAGTACACATTTTCAGTCATTTCATCATCATCCAAGTACATTAACATACATACCCATGTATATTACAAGGCTTATTGTTCACTCATCATTTTCCCTTTCTACTTTACCTTCTCATTTCTTGAAGTCTCTATTCTCATTAATTTGTTATTTAGTTACAGTCCTCTTTTCACTTTCTTCAGATGGGGATATGCAGATGATAGATTCTTGGAATCCTTTCTGCATCTCTTTCACTGCGGCAGGTGAATGATGCTTGGCTGGAAAGAGACTTCTTGGGTTACTTTCCTTTTCTCTTAACAGGTATACATATGATTCCACTGTCTGATACCAGTCCAGTTCTTTTCCCACTGCAAATAACTTCTTTCTGTCTGGAATCTTATATTATTTTTCTATTTAACTTTGAGATTCAGGAATTCTGTCAGAGTATGTTTAGGTGTATGCCTTTTCTCATCAATCCTGCCTAGAATTTAATGAACACTTTCAACCTGCAAACGTAAGGCTTTATTTGGCTCAGGAAATTTACTTCTATTAAATCTGGCTTTTCTCTTGTATTTCACTCTGGAACTCCAATTATTCACAAATTAGATCTCTTGGATCTGTCCTCCCTTCTTCCAGCAGTTGTATCAATTTAAGAGTTTAAAAAGGCAGATTAATGCTTTTCCTGATAATATCAGATCATCACAAACACCAGGTCAATTATCTGATTATAACATTTGGTACTAGAAGGCAGCCTAAAGAGAAACATATTAAAATACATATAATTTGTACACTGAATAATTCACTCTAATATCAAGTATGACATTTGCACTATGTTTCAAAATGTAAAAGTATAGTTAGAATGAATAAGACCTAGTATTTAATAGCATAAAAGGGTGACTACAGTCAACAATAATTTAGTGTACATTTTAAAATAACTATAAACAACTGAATTGTTTGTAACACAAAGGATAAATGCTTGAGGGGATGCATATCCCATTTACCCTGATGTGATTAATATGCATTGCATGCATGTATCAAAAATATCTCATGTACCCCATAAATGTATACACCTACTATGTACCCACAAAATTTTAAAATAAAAAGAAAGTACATCTATTAATTTTCTTTTTTTTTTTTTAGATGGAGTTTCACTGTTGTTGCCCAGGCTGGAGTGCAATGGTGCGATCTTGGCTCACCACAACCTCCGCCTCCTGGGTTGAAGCGATTCTCCTGCCTCAACCTCCCAAGTAGCTGGGATTACAGGTGGGCACCACCACGCCCGGCTAATTTTGTGTTTTTAGTAGAGACAGAGTTTCTCCATGTTGGTCAGGCTGGTTTTGAACACCCGACCTCAGGTGATCCACCCGCCTTGGCCTCCCAAAGTGCTGGGATTACAGACATAAGCCACCGCGCCCAGCCAATTATCTCTATTTTTTATTGACTTTCTAATAGTAATATATATATAGTTTTAAAACAAAAACAGTTCAGACAATGAAGGCAAAATCTAATTCTTCTACCTCTGACCCCACAGGCCTATCCCACAAGATAACCTGCTGTTCACAGTTTCTTACAGAATCCTTCAGAAATTCTTTCATGTGAAACAGGGAAAAAACCTATTACTGTGGGGGTATTTATAGCTTCCTTTCTCCTGCCTACTAACAAAGAAAAAATTCCAATATTTGCATCCTGACCATTTCCCACTGGCTACACCCCCACCTTCCATTGTCTTATTGTGTAGATAAAATAAATGAGAGGGAGGTGTGTTCTATGAGAAGAACCAAGGAAGCTGAGATGAGAGATTTATATACAAAAGGCCCAGAACTATTCACTAGGCAGAAGAAAACTGAAAGAAAATGGGAAGGGAGATAGATAAGGCCTAGCAGTGGTAGAGACGTCAGGGAGGGTTTTGGTGAAAGGAGGAGAGGAAGAAATATAGAGACAGAGGCTTTGGGGTACCTACAGAATATGACAGTGGGAGACAGAAAGAATATGAAGGGAAAACTAATTTCAACTTGTGCTATATAAAACACAAATGTTTCCTGTAAGTTCTTTGAGGAATACTGACTTCTGAACATGACATCCTCTGAAACTGAGTCATAAGGGGCCCAGAATCTATTCTATTCACTCTATGTGTGGGTTTGCATTTATATATACATATACACACACACATATGTACATAGAGAGAGATGTATAGTATATCAGTGGATCTATCTACACATATCCTTTTAAAAAACACACTGATGGATCATACTGTGAGTACCCTTTTGCACCTTCTTTTTCTCTTAAAAGTAGAGACAGTGGCTCACACCTGTAATCCCAGCACTTTGGGAGACCGAAGCAGGTGGATCACTTGAGGCCAGGAGTTCAAGACCAGCCTGGCCAACATGGCAAAACCCCATCTCTACTATAAATACAAAAATTCGCCAGACATGGTGCCGCACACCTGTAGTTCTAGCTACTCGGGAGACTGAGGCACGAGGATTGCTTGAGCCCAGGAAGCAGAGGTTGCGCTGGGCTGTGATTGCGCCACTGCACTCCAGCCTGGGTGACAGAGCAAGTCAAAAAAAAAGTACAGATTGATTTTTATCCTATTTCCAAAAAAAGATTTGAGTTAGCTTACAATAAAATCACAGGAATATGACCTAAAACTATTAACACGACTCTAAGGACAGGAACCAAGAAATATAACAGACAAGGAAGAAACTATATTCAGATATCCTAGCTAATGATTCCATGAAGGTAACATAAAATTAATAAGGTACTTTAAAAATAAATTCCTATGTAACCCACTGCCAAAAATTATTTTTGAAAGAAAAAATTAATTTTATCTAAGAAAGGACAGAACAATGAAAAGAAAAACGTAGCCCAGAGCTTAAGGAGACAGTGAGCTCTTCTTACTCTACAGCTCAGCAAAGAGATCACCAGAGTCTTCAGAGTCTCAGCAAAGAGATCAGCAGAGTTGCCTGTAATTGTTTAAATAAATAGGGAAACCACAATAATCTGAAATAATGGGCAATGTGTAAGCCTATTTTGTTGGTTTTCATAAATTCAGATGGATTAAATAGGCAAGAAGCAACTTCAAACAAAACAGTGAGGTCCCGCTGCAAAGAACTGTTTCAGAAAGACCTAGGAAACTCCATTTCTCATGACTCTCTCCTTTCAGACCCTCCCAGTGACCCTATCTATCTCGTCTCTCCAGTCTTGGCAAAGCAGCAGATTAAAACAGAATAATCCTTATAATTCTTTCTTCAACATGGGGCTGTATTGAGTCAGATCCTATCCGTGTGAAGAATGGAGACCACGCAAATAAAGAAAACATTTTTATTTCACCCAGACTTCTAGCAGACTGGCTTTCAATCTTCCTCTCTACTGCACTGCCTGTCACTTTTCCAGGTAATAGGTACACAAAGTGGATGATCCAGAAATTTGGTATCAATTCTGTGACCTTCTCCACTCCGACTACCATCATCTCCATGCTCAGCCACAAATCAAACTACCTTAGGAACAAATACCCACATCCTAATATCCTGAACTCTGAAGTTCTCTCTCTTCCTACAACCTCCTTCCACTTTCCCTCCCCCTCAAACTTTCTGAATCTGTTCCTTCCTCAACTATACCTTCACTGCTCCCCTCCACTATTCCAGTCTATCAGCCCCCTCTGGATTCCACTTGACTCCTTACCAGCCTGTATCTCACAGTCAAGCTTTTCAACCTTACACATACAGCATCGTGAATTTTGTCTCCTTTCCTTCCCACACTGACCCCTTCCCATACTGACCCCTTCCCATACCTGTCCGCCAATCACTACCTCTGCTGAAACCAACTGATGTCTCTGTTTCTCCTCTCTGATTCCTGAGAATTGCTGGAGAAAAGTCACTTAACTGATAAAAGACCAGGTGCTTAGAACACAGACATCTCAGTCTGAAACCTGGCTCTGCTATTATTAGCCGGGAAAGTTTTCAGAAATTCTATAATCTCTCTGAACATGTTTCCTAGTCTGTAAAATGGGGTATATCAAATCATTAGGATGCTTCCAGGTGTAATACAAAACCCAAACAAAGGTAGCTTATTGTCTCTCATAACAAGGCCACTAAAGGTCAGTTCCAGGGTTAGTTAATTCAGGGGCTCAATGACATCATCAAGAACAGAGGGTTTTTCTTCTCTACATGCACCATCCTTAGCACAGTGGCTTGGGCCTTAAGTTTGTCTCTTCATGGTTTCAACAAGGCAACTGCAATTCCAGACATCACATATAGTCACAAGGTCTTGCTGAACAAGAATGCATTTCTTCCTATGTGTTTCTCTGTATTCATGAGGAAAACCTTTCCTAGAACCATTCTAGCAGAATTCTTGTTGGTATGATCCTATAACCATCCTTCAACTAATCACTGGCAGGGGGAAATGGCATTGCCATGATTGGCTTTTCCACCAATCAAAATTCACCTGCGGGAGCTACAGAGGGGTTGATCTTCGCTGAGCACACTGCCACCAGATGCCTGAACAATGAGAGCTGTAATAGAAAGAATATCTGTTGGGTAGGACAACAATGTCTGCCATGTGGGCAATAATACCTACCCCAGTGGGTGGTTATGATTATACTGGGTACATCTGCAAAGTACCTAGTGGTGCCTAGTTCATAGTAAACATAATGGCTTCCAAATACATACACAAATCCTTTGACATTGTATCCTTCAAAAGGCAGAGCTAATTCTCCTGTGCTTCCAAGTTAGCTGAATTTAATGGCTTGGTTCTAACAAACAGAATTTGGCAGATAACTGCAAAAAACTTCCAATACTAAGTCATAAAAGGTACTGCAGTTTCTGTTTTGCTCACTTGGATTACCTGTTCTGGGGAAACCAGCCACCATGTTGTAAGGACACTCAAGCAGCCTCTGGAGAGGCCCATACGGGGTCCTCTCCCCCTGGATTTTGAGAACTTCACACTTGGACTGAAAGATACCATCAGCTTCCCTGGCTCTGAGGCCTTCAGACTTGTACTGGGCCATGCTACTGGCTTCCCTGGTTCTCCTCCTTGCAGATGGCCTGGAGTGGAACTTCTCAGCCTCCAAAATTACAGGAGCCAATTCTCCTGATAAATCCCCTATCTCCTATTCATTCTGGAGAACCCTAATACATACACCAATAAGCTCCATTAAATAATAATGTGTATTATTTGCCATTGAGTAAAACCAATGCTCCTGAAATATATCCTAAGCTTATCCTGGACTTGGGGTACTCCCTGGCATACCTCTAAATATCCCAGTTGACATGCAATGCTTTTGTGACTAATATGTCATGCCATTTTATTTCTACACCTGGTTGGACAAGTATCATCGATGTAGCAAATATGAACATTTGATACTCATCCTCCAGCTCTACTTCTTTTTTGAGACAGAGTCTTGCTCTGTCACCCAGGCTGGAGTGCAGTGGCGCTATCTTGGCTCACTGCAACTTCTACCTCCTGGTTTCAAGCAAGTTTCCTACCTCAGCCTCCTGAGTAACTGAGATTACAGGCACGTGCCACTACACCTGCTAATTTTGTATTTTTAGTAGAGACAGGGTTTCACTATGTTGGCCAGGCTGGTTTTGAACTCCTGACCTCAAGTGATCTGCCTGCCTTGGCCCCCCAAAGTGTTGGGATTACAGGCATAAGCCACCACACCTAGCCCCAGCTCTACTTCTAATGAGCCTTTCCGTAAAGTTTAAAACAACATTTCCCAGATCTTTTATGAAGGTAAAATTCTATATATATTAGAATACAATAGCTTCTACCAATTAGATACATTCCAGTGAGATTTGGGAGGCATAAGTAAGGGGGAGGCCATCTACCCACTGGTACGGCTCATTCTGCTCAAAAGGCAAATGATGGAGACTTTTTCTACAACACTTTTCTGGTGCCTAGTCACTAGCTTTGAGAACGGTTAAGAGACAGCTGTGGCAGCAGTGCCATGGTGGCCTGATTCCTCACCTTTAAATTACGGCAGAGGTAGCAGCTACTATGCAGGTTAATTCTGCAGCATTCTGGAATTCATCCCCAGAGCCAGGTCTAGAATCCACTTCTCCAGCTCTTCCACCAACTTTTTAAAAATCCTTCTTTACAGAGCTTTGAATATATTCAAAAGTAGACATTCTAGTGTAATAAATATCTTTCTTCTTCCCATTTACAAACTTATGGGCAATCTTGTTTCCGAAGTATCCACACCCACTTCCTCCATCTTATTTTGAAGTAAATTGCTAACATCGTATCATTTTACATACATATTTCAGCATGTATCTCTTTTTTAAAAATAGAGATCCTTTTAAAAATACAACCACGTCATTCCTAAAAAAAATCGTTCTTTAATTATCGAGTCAATGTTCATATTGCCAACTGTCGTGTGATTGTCAAGTTTTTCTGCTGAACCAGTACCCAAAAAAGGTCCACAAATTGCAACTGGTACATGCCTCTTTTGTTTCAATGGGTAAGTTCTCCCTCCACCTGTGTGGTTTTATCTTCAACTTATTTAAAGAAATTGTGTTGTCAGTTTCCCACAGTCTATCCTGGTAACTGCATCCCGATGGTGATGTCTCACATATTCCTCTGTCCTCTGTACTCCCTATAAATTGGTTGTTGGATCTACAGCCTTGATCGGATCTAATTCTCCAAGATGAGGGTGCATGCTCTCTGAGAAAATTTGCGTTTGCCTTTGTCAGGCAGCTAGTGGCGGCATTATCAGGCCAAGACCTCTACCAATTCAATTTTCGACTTGTCATTTTTTTGACTACTCTAGGTGTTATGACTGCGGGCTGTTATTCTGTGAGGGCCAGTAGTGATTTTAACTTGTCAGGACTGATTGATTTATTTTTTGGTCTCTTCTGCTCATGCCAAGACAATATTCCTTGCAGTCCTTCTGGGGGTGGGAACGAGGGCAAAATTGTTTTATTCATCCCCATTCCCACGGAGGATAAAGCTCTGTGGGGTGTTAGCTTTATGGAGTGTCTTAGTTTTTAAGTCTGCTGTCCTTTGTCATCTGTCCCTCCACCCCAAAACTGAAAACTAAAACTTAACATGAGTCAGGAGCAGAGGCACCTTTTGCAAAAGTGCTTCTAATATTCTCACTTAGATTTCTGACCTAAGCCCCTTTATCAACTATGCAGTGTTTTTAGTGTTGTGTTTAGTATTTTCATCCAGAATCTTTTGTTTCCCCAACTCTCCCAGTTAGGGGGTCAGTCTGAGTTTTCTAGCTAAGAAATGCATGTGAAATAAAGATGTTCCTCAACTTACAATGGGGTCACTTATGTAATAAACTCACTGTAAGTTGAAAATATTTTAAGTGGAAAATGCATCCAATACCCCTAAGCTACTGAACATCATAGCTTAGCCTAGCCTACCTTAAATATGCTTAGGAAAGTTAACGTTAGCGTGGCTGACTAGGAGCTGCAGCTCGCTGCCACTGCCCAACATCACAGGAGAGTATTGCACTGCATATCACTAGCCCATCACCAGCACAAGAAAAATCAACATTCAAGCTTTGAAGGATGGTTTCTACTAAACGCATATGGCATTCACACCATCACAAAATCGAAAAATAAGTCAAACCATCCTAAGTGGGGGACCATCTGTACATACATCCTATATTAAATAGGGCGGGCTAATGTAGCAATGCCAAAAACATGTTTTGACTAATGTACTTCCTGCCATTAGCACTTATTAAGCTAGTCCGTGTCATTTAGTTTTTTCCTACTTAAGGCTAGAACAGGATCATATACAGCAATCCTCCCCAAATAAAATTCCCTGGCCAGGTGTGATTGTTCACACCTGTAATCCCAGCACTTTGGGAGGCTGAGGCAGGTGGATCACCTAAGGTCATGAATTCGAGACCAGCCTGGCCAACACGGTGAAACCCTGTCTCTACTAAAAATACAAAAATGAGCCAGGCATGGTGGTGGGTGCCTGTAATCACAGCTACTCAGGAGACTGCACCACTGCACTCCAGCCTGGGTGACAGAGTGAGAATCCATCTAAAAAAAAAACAAAAAAACACTGTGATTACCTTTTTTTGATTCCTAACACTCAGAAGTCATCAACGTATCAAGAACTAATTTTCACATTATTTGCATATAATGATAAAAAATGATGTGGCAGAGACTGCTATTCATTCTCCTAATATCCATTCTCTTTCCTCCAAGAGAATACCAAATTTCAGCAGAACATGGCAGTCTGAAATGGAAAATTTCCCAGCCTCCCTTGCAGCTAGATATGACATGACTAGGTTCTGGCCAATAGGACATAAGTAGAGGTGTCCTACGGCAGCTTCCAAAAACCATCTTTAAGACCACTGGCACTTGCCTTTTGCCTTTTTCTTTGTCTTTCCTCCAGCAGAATACAGATGTGACAGTTAGAGATACAGCCACCCACCCTGGCCTAGGAAAATGAGGGCCATTATCTTGGGTATGGCAGAACGATGAACTTTCCTAGATTCCCAAAAGCATCAAGTAAAAGAAGATTCCCAGCAGTCCTGGAATTTTTATCCCTGGGATTTTATAGGAAGAAAGAAATAAACTTTTGCCTTTTGCCATTAATATTTTGGGTTTTTCCAAAGTACCAGCTTTCATATAAAGGAAGAAGGCAGAACCATAAACGGCAGGTTTTCAAAGACATATACTGTGGAGCCACAACTCTCTGGAGAGAACAGTAGAATATTATCTCTTTATAAGTAACTATTCTCTCTTAGGACAAATGCAGCTGCTCCATGTTAGGAGTCAGAGAATGTGGTTCAAGTTATACCTCTGACATTAAACAGCAAACCAGTTAACTTCTCTAAGTCTATGTGGCTTTATTCATTAAATTGGGATAGCACTACCTATGTAACAAAATTCTCTTGAGATTTAAAATATAACATATATGAGAGTATCCCATAGTATAAGTCACTATATACATAGTAGTTGATAAGAATAATTATAACTCTGGATAAAAGCTCTATCGCATTTACACTGTAACCCCAGTAACAAGTGCTCTAAATATTTGTTAGATAAATATTTTTAAGTCCTTGCAAAATGAGTGAATTCTGCTTTGGACTCGAATATGAAAAAGGTCATTAATATTATTTAAAGCATTACTTGAGTCTCTAAGAGATTCTTTTTTTTTTTTGAGATGGTCTCACTCTGTTGCCCAGGCTGGAGCTCAGTGGCACAATCTCGCCTCACGGCAACCTCCACCTCCCAGGCTCAAGCAATTCTTGTGCCTGGGATTACAGGTGTGTGCCACCATGCCTGGCTAATTTTTTGTACTTTTTGTAGAGACAGAGTTTCACCATGTTGGCCAGGCTGGTCTCAAACTCCTGACCTCAAGGAACCTGCCCGTCTCAGCCTCCCAAAGTGCTGGGATTACAAGCATGAGCCACCGCGCCCAGCCTCTAAGAGATATAATTCTTAATTTTGATGTCAGTCAAAAGATACAAGGTGTGAGGAGAGAAACCATAGCTAATCCATTTATCTGGTTCAAAAGTAGACTCTTATTTGCTACAGAAAACTTAAACTAGAAGAAAAGTTGTGGTACAGAAATAAAATTATTATGACACTTTCCCCCTGAAATTACAAAGTTACACATAAAAATATTTTAAAATATTTAAACCACTAACCCTAATACATCAAATGAAGGATTTCCTCACACTGGACTGTGGCTAAAGTATTTTATTAAATTAAGTATGTAATTTGCAAATGGCTTCATAAGAAAATTTAAAAGCAAATTTATAAAACATTTTCAATTTAAAAAGTACAGAGTTAACAGCAAAATTACGTTTTCTTTACAGTACAAATAAAAACATTTTTCTGATATACTGTCTGAAAATTTTATAATATATTCTCCAACTGATAGCTGCAATATTGTATTTTAATGAGAAGCCTCACAGTTAATTCAATCATTTATTAATAATAAGTTCATCATTGGACCATAAAAGTCAATTGCTCAACTTTAAGGAAAATAATGAACTTTGTCATCATATAATATGAAGTTATAAACGGCTCTTCAGGATGTAGATGTGTTCTAGCCTTGTTTCTCTATTAAATTCTGTAAAGAAGCATTAAGTAATACTGTAAACTTGAATTACATTTTAAAAATAAGCACCATGAACATACATTCTACATAAACTTATTCTACCTTTTAAATGACACTTTTTGGGCACATAAACATTTAAATCTGTTTTCTTTACATGTAAATAAAAATGAACAATATTTAACTACTACCCAGAAAAATTACCAAACTTCACCTCATTGCACAATGGAAAAGCACTTAGAAAAAGCACTTGGAAAAAATAGCACACGTTATTTTTGTCTTTTTTATACATTTAGTCATTTTCTTAAATTGAGAGCAGTTAAAACATTGTCAGAGCAATTTCCTGAGTTTCGAAAGTTTCCAATTTCCAGCTCAGAAATAACCAATCTCGCTATTATACATGTCCACTTTCTAAGCATACAAAACACTTGAATTCAAAAAGAAAAGACCTAAATAAAGGATGGAAAGCATCCAGAAGAGTAGTATAGCTTTTCTTCTCAAAATATACTACTCAAGATGCTTTAAAGTCAAAATTTCTACTATATAATATGTCCTATATTTAAAGGCCATAAAATTGCAAATAGTAAGGAAATACTAACAAATTGAAGAAACTGCAACTTAAAAATAATGTAGAGAAATATGAAGAGCCAATAAATGTAAAAAAAAAAAATACTTCCATTTCTCACATTGGAATAAAGAGATGGACAGACGGAAAATACTGTTAAGTGTCTAATGTCTCCCTGGTCCAACTGGACACCCTCTGGGCTTTCCACATTAGTTCTCTTCCTCCATCTAGCAGATAATGGTAAGAGACTACTGAATGAATAATTATTACTGAAACCTTCCAAACTACAGAAGTGCTGTACTTTTAAAATATTAAGTTTAAAAAGAATCATTCTAATGAGTTATGTATTAGCACAAATATACAGGTTGAGTGAGTACCCCCTACTTAAAATGCTTAGGACCAGAAGTGTTTTGGATTGCTGGGGTTTGGGGGGAGATTTTAGAACATGTGCATTATATTTACTTGTTAAGCATCGCTAACCTACAAATGTAAAATGCTCCATGAGTATTTTCTTTGAGCATCATGTCTGTGCTCGAAAAGTTTCAGATTTTGAAGCATTTCAGATTTTGAATTTTCTCATCAGGGATACTCAACCTACACCAATACATGAAAATTTTTATAATCTCCAAACTATCTTTGACATACAGGATTTAGACATGGGTAATAGAGAAAACTTTTATAATCCCCAAACTATCTTTACTGCAGGCATACAGGATTTAGAAATGGGCAAAAAAAAGAAAGGAGGGATTATAAACTTTTCTTTCAAAATTATGTGTTGCTTAAACTATGCTAGATAGTGGGGTGGGAGGCAATTTGGAATTAAGCAGCTTCATAAAAATACATATGATGCTCAAACTTTGCCTGTATATTTATCAACAATGATTAAGATATACTATTTATCAAAATAAGGCATAATATTAACATTGATATAGTAAACAACAAGTAAACAATATAGCTTTTTTCATTTGACTTCTGCCCACAGAATACCACACCTCTACTTATGACTGCTCTTTCATTAATCATAATTATAATATTGAAATAAGTCTAGCTGAAGTGCCCAAAAGTGATGATTTTTAAAACTAGGTAAGGAAATGTAAAAACACAGAAAGTGAGTATGCAGCTGCACACATTCCAATAACTCCACATTTTAGCACTGTTTTTCATATTCTAAAATCATACTAATTTATACATAGGAATATCTTATTTCATTAACAATTATAGTTTTATAGTAAGTTGTTTAAAGGAACTGCTTTATTTTTAATGATTAGAACTGTTCTAGAGATTACAAAAGTGTGCTAAACTGTTGGTATTCTTTAAATAAATTATTACAAACATAAGTGTGAATAATACTTCAATACCAGTCACTAACCATTTCTAAATAATAAACAGGTATTTTCATTTTTGCGGAACTAAAATTCAATGATAAGCCTCCTTATTTTAAAAGCATGCAGTCATGATGTATAAAAAAATGTTTTGGGGTTTTATCTTCATTGAAATGTCTGCTCTTTTGGAAAACCATTCTGAACTTTAGGATTCTTTTGGTACCAGCTCAATCCTGTAATTTCAGATCCAAATTTTTTTTTTAAGCTTAACAAAAAGCAAGAAAACTGTTTGTTAAAAGTATATATGTTGAAAATATTCTCCATCTCCAAAGGCAAATTTAAGTCATTGTCTCATATCGGAAAATTATACGTTACCACATTACAACCTCCTTTACACAGGTTTAACTTGCATACTAACAGAATTTATTAGGTAACCAAACAACAGAAGTTAATGAAAGCTTCCTTTGAGAAAGTTGGCTCTTTTTCAAAATAAAAGTGAAAATATTTTAAATTGTAAGGATTCCTCTTATGATTATAACCAAAATATTTTTTTTTTTTTTGGAGACGGAGTCTTGCTCTGTCACCCAGGCTGAGAGCAGTGGTGTCATCTCGATCTTGGGTCACTACAACCTCCGCCTCCCAGGTTCAAGCAGTTCTCCTGCCTCAGACTCCCAAATAGCTGGGATTACAGGCACACGCCACCACACCCAGCTAATTTTTGTATTTTTAATAGAGACGGGGTTTCACCATGTTGGCCAGGCTGGTCTCGAACTCCTGACCTCAGGTGATCCACCTACCTCGGCCTACCAAAGTGCCGGGATTACAGGCGTGGGCCACCACACCAGGCCAATTATAACCAAAATATTTTCTATATTTGTTTAATAGAATTTTAACCTACTGCAGTTTTAAAATTACATGCCTCAAAAATAAAATATAAGTATTTAGTGCTGTCTGAAATACCACTTATACAGACAGTTTCTAGAAGCATTTCGATAAGGCAGCAACATCTGGAAGATATTTAACCATTTCTTTTTCTCTGAAAACCTGTCTATAGAAAGTATAAAATTACAATATAATCTCAGACCCAACTTTCTTTCCATAAAATGCACACAGAAGAACAGAACAAAAGGTAAAAGATCAAGGTCATATACAAAGCAGAAGAAAGGGCAAAAGCATGTCTTCCCTCCTGTAGGATATGGCAAGATAAAAGCATTTTATGTGTTTAGTTTTGAAAATAAAAAATATTCAAGTGTTTTTGTTAGATCTCCTTTTTTTCTTTACTACCCACTACTATGTCCTTTTTCTTCTTTTAATACTACCCTTTGAGGGGCATGAATCAGGTCTCAAAGCACTTTACCTCTCACAAAAGACTTTTAGGACATTACTAAATGTCACACAACAATTAATACAAAGGTAACCTTTTCTGAGAAACAACCAGAGCATTTTAAACTTTAAAACTGTAGCTGATAATTTTCTTACATATTTTGTAATCAATAAAATTTCTCTGTAATATCTTTAACAGGTAACACTTGCATTTGATTCAGTAAAAAAAAAAAAAAAAAAATCAAACCTCACTTGGATTTCAAAAAACATCATAATTTTTTTGTTTCATAACTGAATATTATTTATAATAAAACACATCTTTAGGGTAGAATTGACTGAATTACTGCAAATAAAAGTAATTTTAACCTACAAACCTTCATACAAGGACGTTTATTTTACTTTAGCATGACTTTCAAGCACCCTGGTTTAATTTCAGAGAACCTGCAGAAATGAGAAAAGAGTTATTTTAAAGGTGAAAATTTCAAATTAGCTAAGGAATATACCTTGTAATCAATTCCAAGTACCTACACTTAATATAATATTTACTACCAAAGTATTGACCCTTATTAAGTCAATATCCAAGACCAACATCTAGGTTTATGTTCCTTTTATCTATGGTCAAAACAAATACAATCTTAAAGCTTGGGGTTGCTCCTGATTTAGTAGTCGGTATAACTTAAGATTTGTCAAAACCTGAGGCCTAAATTTTACCTTTATGAAAAAGAGTATGCTGTAGGAAGAATAAAGTCCTTGGTGCATCATGAAAGCACCAAGAAGAAATCTCTGATGTATCAGGTAAGTCTGATTAATCTGGCCATGCAATGCTTTCAACTCTATCCATAGAGAATTTAAAGGAAGACTAGTCTCTAAAATAATTAATCTCAGCATAATGTTCCGGTCTAACTACTCCTTTTATAAAAATAACCCTGATGTCACCTGTTTTATGCTCATAACTTACGCTTTCATTTTCGATAATGGAGCCAAATAACATCTTATTACATGGCATAAAATAAATATGCTACACTGAAATTGGTGGGTAGGAGTTAATGATACACATCTGTAGGAAATCTATCCATCAACAGATTTTTCATCTTTGACTTTTTTGTCATTTTCTGTTATTAAATAATTATCACTTAATGAAAAAGAACATTTCATGTTTGTCAACACAGGTCACTAATGGCATTTAACTTATGAAAACACAAATAAATTCATATTAACTGGAACATTTCTGCTAAAGTTTAAACGTACCTAAATTATAACTATATTTCAATAGAAGCCACCCAATTCCATCCAAAATCCACAAATACTTATTTCCTTTCAAAAGAATAATAGCAAATCTTAAAGTATGATACATATTACCTAATTATTTTGCACATTATCAAAGAAACAAATATATTTACTTTCTTTTAGAACTTTAAATTTATGATAGAAAGTTTTATCAGATGATTATGGGCAACAAACACATTTTTCCTTATTTCTGGTTTATCAGACAACATAAATCCAGCAGGGAAAGTTATATCATAATTTAAGCATGAATCTGTGGCTGAAATCAGATGATTAAATTAACTATTTTAACAGATTGTTCTGAGTATGCTATTAGTGTTTATTTACCTAGCTATATGAGGGCTATTGCTATTACCAATAACAGAAATCTATACTCACAGAAATCTCTGATATAGCTCTATATGGGCAGTTGCCATTATCAATAACAGAAATCTACACTCACCTGAAGCTATGGCTTATGAGGTACTTAATGACAGCTGGTTTGATGCGAGCAACTCCTCCCTGGCTGTGGTTTCCTCTCCCCGTAATCACAGACAAATAGGGCTTCCCACCATTCTGCTTAAATTCTGTTACAACAGAAATTAGGGGAGTTAAAATTCATTTATCTTACATTCTCAATAGAAAACGTAAACCTTAGCTACTCAAGCACATGAAATTGTTTTCATGAGGATTTTGGGGTTTGCTATCTCAAAACAGTAATAGTAAGATAGATTTGCTATCTCAAAAAGCCCCCAAATTAATGTTTTAAGATGCATGTTTTAAAACACCTAGCCTCATTGTAATCTATCCATGAAAAGATTTGGTGAGACTTCTTCCTTTATAGAAGAGATTTCTGTGCACTACCAGAAGTTCTCCCTGAAATAATGATAATGGCAATAATAACACTAATGATACCTAACAATTACTATACAAAAGGAGTCAAGTACTGCTTTAAGTGGCTTATATTTATTAACTAAGAATCTTCACAACAACCCTGTTAATTAAATATTCTAAAGCCATCAAGCTTTGTTCTGAATCATAGCTCTGCCACTAAATGACTGTGTGACCATGGACAAGTTACTTAGTTTCTTTTGTGCCTATTTTCTCATCAGGAAAAAGTGATAATGATAGCAACTAGTTTATAGAGTATCTTCCAGTAATAGCTATTAGAAAAATCCACTAATCACAGCTGGATTGCAGTCTTACTATTAAAGATAATCAACTGTTAACAAACTTTTCCTGACAGATAGTTCTTAAAACATCAAAGGAGTCTGAGCCTCCTAAAATACTGAAGTTCCATTTTGGAAATGACCTTGTGAAAATCAAGGATATAAATCCGGAAAACTAATAAAAGCTGTAGCAGAATAACAACAACAAAAAACTATTAATGAGATGAATTAATAAATTTAAAACACATACACACAATATAAACATTCCATGGTCTGCTTATTAAATTGTCCTAATATTCCAATAGAATACAAACAAATGGTTTTTCAAGTATCATATCTCCAAGATGATATTTAGCCTGGAATTTTAAAAGAATATGTTGCTCTTGCATTTCTAATTCCTTGTCTGTTTATGATCTCCATCTCTAACCCACATCCATTACATCAAGCAATATGTTGTTCAAAATTCAACTGAGTGCTAGCTTCACAAAGGTATTCACAGTGCACAAAATTCTAGGTATATAGTGTAAAACCTTTTTACGAACTTTTTACAAAGTTTTTGCACTATATACCTATAATTTTGGGCATTGTTCTTTACATATGTTCTATTACATATAAAAGTTTACTTTGGCAAGGCACATTGGCTCAGGCCTGTAATCTCGGCACTTTGGGAGGCTAAGGAAGGTAGACCACTTGAGCTCAGGAGTTCAAGACCAGCCTGGGCAACATGGCAAAACCCCATCTCTACTAAAAACACAAAAATTAGCAGGGCATGGTGAGGCACGCCTGTAGTCCCGGCTACTTGGGAAGCTGAGGTAGGAGGATGGGTTGCACCTGGGAGGTGGAAGTTGCAGGGAACCAAGGTCACAACCAACTGCACTCCAGCCCGGGCAACAGAGCCAGACTCCCATCTCAAAAAGAAAAAGTTTACTTACAAAAAAAGCCCAACTAAATCTCTAACCATAACTCATGCCCTTCACTATGGCTCCCCTTATCACTTAGGTCAGTCATTTATACCATTATCACCTGCTAACAGTTCACTTATTGCTCTGAAAATACACTCTAGTTGATTCACATGCCTCAAGTAAGAGTTCAAAGGACGTTTGTTGCATGAATTAATGTATATGTTTCTTTTCCCAAATACAGGCTGTTATTGCTGTTTAACACCTTTGAAAGAACTGTTTAACTCATTTTTCAGCACACTCCAGATTTCTTATTTCAACTGCAAATATTTCAGTACATACCTCATAAAAGATAAGGACTCCTTTAAAAAGCATAACTACAATGGCAGCATCATATCTTATAAAATTAGTAAGTCCTGGGCCGGGCGCAGTGGCTCAGGCCTGTAATCCCAGCACTTTGGGAGGCCGAGGCAGGCGGATCACGAGGTCAGGAGATCGAGACCATCCTGGATAACACGGTGAAAACCCCATCTCTACTAAAAATACAAAAAATTAGCCGGGCAAGGTGGCGGGCGCCTGTAGTCCCAGCTACTCGGGAGGCTGAGGCAGGAGAATGGCATGAACCTGGGAGGCGGAGCTCGCAGTGAGCCGAGATCACATCACTGCACTCCAGCCTGGGCGACAGAGCGAGACTCCGTCTCAAAAAAAAAAAAAAAAAAAAATTAATAAGTCCCTTAATATCATTAGTTTCCAAAAATTTCCCCCAATTATCTCAAAAATATGTTTTTACAGTGATTTGTTGGCATCAAGATTGAAATAAGTCTATACATTCTATTTGATGATGTATTTCTTAAGTAACAAGGTTTCCCCTCCCCTGGTGTTTTTCTTTACAATTTATTGAAAAAAATTGGATCATTTATCCTAGACTTCCTTTTTCTTTTTTTTTTTCCCCTGAGACGGAGTCTCACTCTGTTGCCCAGGATGAAGTGCAGTGGGACGATCTCGGTTCACTGCAGCCTCTGACTCCTGGGTTCAAGCAATTCTTTTGCCTCAGTTTCCCAAGTGGCTGGGATTACAGACCTGAGATATCATGCCCAGCTAATATTTTTGTATTATTAGTGGAGATGGGGTTTCACCACGTTGGCCAGGCTGGTCTCAAACTCCTGACCTCAAGTGATCTGACTGCCTCGGCCTTCCAAAGTGCTGGAATTACAGGCATGAGCCATCACACCCAGCCTATCCTAGATTTTCACAATCTGGATTTTGCTGACTGTATCCCCATGGTGTTGTTTAACACATTCCTCTGTCCCCTGTAAATCCCTATAAAATAGTAGCCAGTTCTAAAGGTTTGATCTGCTCCTAGTTTGATTTGGGGGCAAAAATGATTCATAGGTAGCAGTGTATATTTCAATCAGAAGGGACATAAAGTCCCGATGTCTCTCTTTTTTAAAAAATTCATCTCCAGTTTTAACACTCCTTAATCTTACGACAAAAAGCAATGCAGGTCACAGCCACAAATCTTCCACTGGATTCATTTCTATTCAACAATATTGCCACCTGGTGATGACCGACAGTAACTACAGGCTACCACGGGTGGCAGCATGCACTAGAGATGGGCCTTGGCTTCGAGAAAAGATCTGCATCTTGGATCTTGACCAAGTGTTACTTTGGGCAAATTACTTAACTCTTGTTTCTTTTCTTTTTTATTTTATTTTATTTTATTTTGAGATGGAGTCTCCCTCTGTCGCCCAGGCTGGAGTGCAGTGGCTCTATCTCGGCTCACTGCAAGCTTCGCCTCCCTGGTTCACGCCATTCTCCTGCCTCAGCCTCCCGATTAGCTGGGACTACAGGCGCCCGCCACCATGCCCGGCTGATTTTTTTTGTATTTTTAGTAGAGACGGGGTTTCACCGTGGTCTCGATCTCCTGACCTCGTGATCCGCCCGCCATGCTGTAGCATGTATCAGTACTTCATTTCTCTACATGGCTAAATTAAATTTCATTGTATAGATTTACCACATTTTGTTTCTCTATTCATCAGTTAATGAACTTTTAGGTTACTACCACTTTTTGGCTGTTGCAGACATTCATATTCAAGTTTCTGTAAACACATATTGTGCTTTTATTTCTCTTGGGTACATAGTTAGGGGCAGAATTACTCGGTCATATGATCAATTATATGTTTAACCTTTCAAAGAACTAGTGAAATTTTCCACAGTGGCTACACTAGCAATATATGAGGGCTCCAATTTACCAACATCCTTAACAATACTGATTACTTTCCATTTCATTTTTCTGTTTTTCAATTTTTCAATTTTTTTTTTTCTTAGAGAGTCTCACTCTGTCATCCAGGCTAGAGTGAAACAACCTAATTGTCCATCGATGGATAAATTGATAAAAAAATGTGATACAGACACAATGGAATATTATTCAACAATAAAAAGGGGACCAGTTACAGTGGCTCAGGCCAGGCGTGGTGGCTCACATCTGCAATCTCTGCACTTTGAAAGGCCAAGGTGGGAGGATCACTTGAGCCCAGGAGTTTGAGACCAGTCTAGGCAACACATTGAGACCTCCCATTTCTTTTAAATAAAAATAAAAATTTAATTAAAAATTTTTTAAATGGGGAAAATCCTGCCATTTGCAACAATCCAGATGTGGCTGGAGGGCATTATACTAAGTGAAATAAGCCAGACACAGAAAAACAAATCCTGTATGATCTCACTTATATGTGGAACCTAAAAAAGCCAAACACATAGAAACATAATAGAATGGTAGCTGCCAGGGGCCAGAATAGAGAGGAGGAAATGAAATGCTGGTCAAAGGGTACAAGCTTTCAGTTCTAAAAAGAATACATTCTGCTGAGCTAATGTGTAGCATGGTAATAATATTTAATAACACTATATCATATACTTGAAATTTGCTATAAGAGTAAGTCATAGGTGTTCTCATCCCATACACACAAAATGGTAACAATAATAGGTGATGTATGTGCTAAAGTACTTCATTGTAGTGGTAATCACTTTACAATGTGTACATTTATCAAATCATCACATTGCATACTTTCAATATAAACAATCTTATTTGTCAAAAAAAAATGAGTGATACCTACCATTATTTAGTCATTTATTCAAAAACTTTTTGAGTGTTGAAGAAAAAGCATGATCATCACTGGCTCAATTCTTGGCCAAAAAGACAGACATTTAATAACCAATTATACAATAAGCTTTTTATAAACACTGTGAGAGGTAAGAGTACTGTGAGAAGTTATTAACAGGGAGCCTAACTAGTATGGGGGTCAAGACTGACAGTGTAGTTAAATATACAGAAAAGGAGAAAAAAAAAGGATGAGACTGGAGAGGTAAGCAAGAGACATTATGTAGAGATTTTAGAATTTATCCTAAATACAACTTGTATTTTCTTATTTTATTTATTTATATTTATTTATTTATTTATTTTTTTTTTTTTGAGAAAGAGTCTCACTCTGTCACCCAGGCTGGAGGGCAGTGGCGTGATCTTGGCTCGCTGCAACCTCTGCCTCCAGGGTTCAAGTAATTCTCCCTGCCTCAGTCTCCCAAGTGGCTGGGATTACAGGTGCGCACCACCATGCCTGGATAATTTTTGTATTTTTAGTAGAGACGGGGTTTCACCATGTTGGCCAGGCTGGTCTCGAACTCCAGACCTCAGGTGATCCGCCCACCTCGGCCTCTGAAGTGCTGGGATTACAGGCATGAGCCACCGGCTACCGCACCCGGCCACAACTTGTATTTTCTTATCACAGTGCTAATTACTTATGTAACTATTTGTTCACTGTTATCTACCCTACTAGATGGTATACCCCACTAGACAATAAACTCCAGTAAAGACAAGGATTGTGTGTCTTTTTCACTACCTTATTCTTGATGCCTAGAATACAGAAGATAACCAAATATTTGTTGAGTAAAACACTATTAATTCATCCTCTACAGAGAGAATATTCTCTCATAACACTTCTACATACTTGAAGAGTTTTCTTCTCTCTGGATTAAATAATAATGTATTTAAATGGCTCTTAAAGTTTCTCTTTTCTAATCTTTACTGTTTTCTAGATTTTCTCCAAGATTTCCAAAATTCAATTTAAAAACTACTGGGGTCAGGCCAGGTGCAGTAGCTCACTTTGGGAAGCCAAGGCAGGTGGATCGCTTGAGGCCAGGAGTTCAAGACCAGCCTGGCCAACATGGCAAAACCCTGTCTCCACTAAAAACACAAAAACTAGCTAGGCTTGGTGGCACCCGCCTGTAATCCCAGCTACTCGGGAGGCTGAGGCACGAGAATGGCTTGAACCCGGGAGACAGAGGTTGCAGTGAACCGAGATGGCACCACTGCACTCCAGCCTAGGCAACAGAGTGAGATTACGTCTCAAAAAAAGAAACAACAAAAAAAAAACTACTGGAGTGGGAGAATCCTATCACCTTATTTACTTCTATATTTTATCAAACATCTACTGAAAAATTGAAATCCAAGAAATATCAATTACGTTTAATAAATGTCTGTTGGACAAAGATATGTAATATTCCTGAAAGGTCTCATTTATAAGTCACAGAGAAGATTCACAGATTACACCATGCCCTCCCTTTAATAAATACAGCACAGGAATACAAATGAAAAAAATGTTAATCATCATAACAATGAGGATCCTTTCCCAAGAAGTTTCTCTTGAAGAATGAGTAACACAAACATTTACAAATGTTACACAGATATTCTCAGCCTGCATATTCAGACTGTCCTGAATTTGCAAGTTATACCAATATAAGCAAAGACATATATATTCTATTAAAAACTTGTGATTACCACAGTCCTACAGTCCTACCTTCAGTCTTCTTCTCTAAAACTCTCATCAAATGTTCTAGAGCTTCATCCACATGCAGCCCATGGAGGTCTAAAACATTCTGTGGCAGCAGCGAGGCATTGACTTTCTCAAAGATCTCTATGGCAGCAAGGTGATTGGCTTCTTTCATCTTCTGCTCATGAAGAGTACCCTAAATCATAAACGTATCACCAAGAGACAGTTTTGCTATTTGCTACTTGGGTGATGAGGAAGTTAATAGTGTCCCAAATAAAAGGCAGGGGAAAAAAGGGAATAATAAATCTAAAATCTTACATAATGCAATGAGTTTAATATATAAGAATGCACCAAAATTTAGGTAAATTCCAGTGAATTAATAATGTAGTCCTTAAACTACTGAGTCATTCTTTCTAACATTTTCTGAACCAAAAGTCGTAAAAGTGGGAAACTTAACTAAACACGATCCTCATATGTGATGGTTAATTTTAGGTATCAGTTTGACTGGACTGAGGGATACCTAGATGGCTGGTGAAGCACTGTTTCTGGGTGTGTCTGTGAGGGTGTTTCCAGAGAAGACAACCTTCATGTCAGTGGACAGAAAGAAGACCTCCCCTCCATGCGGGTAGGCACCAACCATGTGGGCAGCTGGGGGGTGGCTAGGACAAACAGGCAGATGTTCTCCTCCTGCCTTTGGAATTCAGACTCCGCATTCTTCAGCTTTTAGACTGTGGGACCTCCACCAGCTGCCTCTCGGTGGCTCTTAAGTCTTTGGCCCTGGACTGGGGGCTGCAGTCAGTATCCCTGGTTCTGAGGCTTTGAACTTCGACTGTACTACACTCCTGGCTTTAAGCTATGCTATCGAATTCTTTGGTTCTCTAGCTTACAGCTGGCCTATTATGGGACTTCTCCACCTCTGTGACTGTGAGAGCCAATTCCCCCTAATAAATTATCTTTCATACATCCTACTGGTCTGTCTCTCTAGAGAACTCTAATACACCATCTCAAGAAGGAACCACTGGTTTATTATTTGTGTATCCTTTGATAATGCTGGGTCTCGTCTTGGCGTTCACCTTCAACATTTTGTAGTTACTTACCCCAGAAGCTATCCCCCAAGGACTACCGTTAGGGCTCACAGGCCTATAGCAGTTTGATACTCTTCTCTGCTCAATCACAAAGAAGTAACCCATATGGAAACACAAACATAGAAAGTTAAGCAGATTCCTGGCCGGAAGTGGTACCTTGCACTTGTAATCCCAGCACTTTGGGAGGCTGAGATGGGATAATTGCTTGAGCTCAGGAGTTCGCGACCAGCCTGGACAACATGGTAAGACCCCATACAAAAATTAGCTGGGCCTGGTGGCACATGCCTGTAGTCCCAGCTATTTGGGAGGCTGATGTGGGAGGATCACCTGAGCCCGGGAGGTCAAGGCTGCAGTGAGCCAAGACTGCACCACTATACTCCAGCCTAGGCAACAGAGCAAGACCTTATCTTTAAAAAAAAAAAAGGGAGGCGGGGGGAACCAAGTTCCTTATAATATCATGTTAAATGAGCCCAGGTAGAAATTTTACTTCCCTAAAAAAATTAATGTTATTTTACTACTATGAAAGTGATATATTACCAAAAATTCAAACATGATAGAAGGCACAAAACCCCTTTATCTCACTCTGAGATGTAATATTCTGCTGCCAGAAATATGTCAGAATAAACTGTAATTCACATAAGCAGTAAATGCAAAAGCAACCACAAAAACTGAGCATTTCAAATGCGCAAAACAGCAGGAGATGAAATTCTCAGAACCATACATTTCTTAGGATACCTTATTTATGTCACTTATATAACTACTACATTCCCCAGAATAACTTAATCTAGTCACAATATGGGTGTCTCATCTTTTTCAAGAGTATTTAGTTATTATAACTGACAAAAAATATATAATCAGTTTTCCACTTCACCTGCTGGGCATAAAAGGTGGCGACATTTTTTTTCCCTATCCGATAAGCTTCTTTGGCCTTGCTGTAGCACTCCATCCTCTTCTGTTGGTGAAGGAAAGCCTCTGCTCTGTAGTCATCATAGTCTGGGTACTCAAAGTCCTGGAAAGACAGTTCGCTTGGTGTTTCTTCAGTCTCTTTTAATTTCTTTGGCTATAAGATATTAAACAATAAGTAACACACACAAAAAGTTAAAAAAAACTCATGCCTTACACCTTCACAAAACGCACATGAAAACTGGGTTGTCATATATTTTCATCTCTCTCCTCAGGAAACAGATTCTCCCCAGTGTCTACCTTGTAAGTCAGGCATTTATCGACTATCATTAACTTTTTTATGCCACTAAGGTTACCCTTTCTTTAACCACTCTTAGGAGATGTTGAAGAGTTCTCTAAAATTATCAAAATACAATTATGGATATAGAACTCCGAGTTGGAAGAGGCGAGTCCAGTCTCAAAATGGAGGTAAAACCACCACCCGGTCACCCCCAGCCCAATTCCAGCCGTCGCCACCACCGCCAGGGAGAGAAGGACCATGATCCAAAGGAACCAGCGCAGTTGAAAAAACTGTTCATTGGTGGTCTGAGTTTTGAAACTACAAATGATAATTTAAGAGAATAAGTGCAAAAACAACTTCCAGAATAACTTAAAGTTTACGTTTTGGCCAAGGTTTACATAACCCACAAAAACTCTTTCTGATTACATTTCCAATCATCTCCCACTTTGAGCAAGCACACCTTCTTATTGCCCCCTATTACCATAATGACTCACAGTGCCTTGCATATTATCAGGAGGGAGAAGTAACTTCATTACCAATTTGGCCCATAAGGTCTCATAATCATCTTGTGTACACTCGCTGCATTTTTATAATATACTGCATCTATCTATCCATGACAGCATGTTTTCCAGGTGGGAAGAGGCATCAGTGGTAGCACTAACAGATCATATGAAAATCAAAATTACCTAAGTCCTAAATACCAACTAACTGACAATGAAACATTCAAAGAAAAAAGGGAGCATATAATTTACCCGAGTGGTCTTATTAATAAGAATTGCAGGATGATAAGATTCTGTAAAATAAAAAAAAATAATAATAAAAAGGCTGGGCATGGTGGCTCACGCCTGTAATCCCAGCACTTTGGGAGGCCAAGGTGGATCACTTGAGCCCAGAAGTTCGAGACCAGCCTAGGCAACCAAAACCCTATCTCTACAAAAAATACAAAAATTAGCCAGGTGTGGTGGTTCATGCCTGTAGTCCCAGCTACTCAGGAGGGGGAGATGGGAGGATCACTTGAGCTGTGATCCTGCCACTGCACTCCAGCCTGAGTGACACAGTGAGACCCTGTCTCAAAAAAGAAAAAAAAAGAAAGAAAAAAAAGAATGTAAAAAAAAAAAGCCTAATGCTAGGCCTGGCGCGGTGGCTCATGCCTGTAATCCCAGCACTTTGGGAAGTCAAGGTGAGTGGATCACAAGGTCAGGAGTTCAAGACCAGCCTGGCCAGATGGTGAAACCCCATCTCTACTAAAAATACAAAAAATTAGCTGGGCGCGGTAGCAGGCACCTATAATCCCAGCTACCCGGGAGGCTGAGGCAGGAGAGGGCAGAGGTTGCAGTGAGCCAAGATCACGCCACTGCACTCCAGCCTGGGCAACAGAGTGAGTCTCTGTCTCAAAAAAAAAAAAGCCTAATGCTGATATAAAATTAATACAAAAAACCCAACTGCATGTCTATGTATTTGTAATAAACAATCCAAAAATAAAATTAAAGCATAATTCCAGGCCAGGTGCGGTGGCTCAAGCCTGTAACCCTAGCACTTTGGGAGGCTGAGGCGGGCAGATTGCTTGAGCCCAGGAGTTGAAACCAGTCTGGGCAACATAGCAAGAACTTCGTCTCTTTTTAATTTAAAAGTAGTATCAAAAAATAAACTTCTTAAAAGGACATAATTCCAGACCAGAAAGAAACAAAACAAAAGAAATAATTCCATTTACATTTACAATAGCATGAAAAAGAATAAAATACTGTATTTAGAAATAAACTTAACAAAAGATGTGCAAAATTTATACTCCAAAAACTATAGCACGTTGTTGAAGGAAATTAAAGAAGACCTAAATAAACTGAAAGATACTCCATTTCATGAATTGAAAGACTTAATATTGTTCATTGGCAATACTCCTCAAATTGGTCTACATATTCAACATGAACCCCATCAAAATTCTAGCTGGCTTCTGTGCAGAAATTCACAAACTAATCCTAAAATTCACATGGAAATCCAAGGGCACCAGAATAGCCAAAATCTCTTTAAAAAATAAATAAATAGAACATAGTTGGAAAATTCAAACTTCCCAATTTCAAAACTTACTACAAAGCCATGGTAATCAAGAAGCCACAGTAATCAAGACAAGTGGTACTGGCAATAGGATAGACATACAGATCAATGGAATAGAATTAGGAGTCCAGCAATAAATCCTTACAACTATGGTCAATTCATTTTCAACAAGAGTGCCAAGAAAATTCAATGGGGAAAGAACAGTCTTTGCAACAAGTGGTACAAGACAACTGGATATCCACATGCAAAAGAATCAACTTGAACTTCTATCTCACAACATATACAAAAAATAACTCAAAATGGATTAAAGACCTAAATGTAAGGCCTGAAACTATAAGACTCCTACAGAAAATACAGGAGGAAAGTTCATGACATTGGATTTGGCAATGAAGCACAGGCAGCAAAAGTAGACAAACTAGACTACATCAAATTTAAAAGACTTCAGTGTCACAACAGAAACAAGAGAATGAAAAGGCAACCTATGGAAAGGACAGAATATCTGCAAATCACATGTCTGATTGGGGACTTGTATCTAGAATATATAAAGAACACTTACAACTCAACAATAGAGACAAATAACCCAATTTAAAAATAGGCAAAGGATATGAACAGACATTCCTCCAAAGATGTACAAATGACCAATAGCACATAAAAAGATGCTCAACATCAACAGTCATCAAGGAAATGCAAATCAAAACCACAATAAGACACCACTTCTGTATTAACCATGTCTTTTGTTTTCTGTATCTGGCCCTGGCATTTTTGCAGGCTTCATGACACTAGAGAGGCTGCTCCCTCTGCCCCGTCATCTCCATCCACTCTTACAACCCCCTCAGGTTTAGCTAATTCCTAGAGATAACAACCCCCTCAGGTTTAGCTAATTCCTAGAGATAACAACCCCCTCAGGTTTAGCTAATTCCTAGAGATAACAAACACCTGTCTGGGAGCACACCCTTCATTTGGAAACCAACCAATCCAGAAACTATGCCTCCAACTTCCTCCTTTAATGGAGTTCTCCCACTCCGGGGCACTGTCCACCTGCCCCTGAGTATCAGACAACCAGGGGAAGTCCCTATGCCCCAGCGCCTACTGAAATTATTTAAACTAGCCAATCCTAAACCTGCTTACCCTGCCTTACCCATTCCTTCCCACAGAAACCAAAATACAGGCTTTTGCCCACATTCCCCCCCTACTCCTTCTGCCTCCTGACCAATCCTGCTGGCTCCCCATGTGGCCTTGGGTAGCAAGCCATACCTCCTGTTTCCAGAACTCTGTGAGTATGATAAACTAATCCTTCACGACACTTCATGTCTGCATGTCTTACCATACCTGATTAAAACAAATCCTGGGTATTCTTAAAACAACTTCTCACTCACTACAGTAGTTACAATAAAAAGTCAGGTGTTAAATAATAATATATGTCAGTGAGGATGTGGAGAAATTGTAACCCTCATATAGTTCTAGTGGAGATATAAAATGGCAGAGCCACTTTGGGAAAAAATTTGGCACTTTCCCAAAAGGCTAAATATTTCTGCCCACATGTTTATATCCAATACCTATCATATTACTGCTATTCAATTAAACCACATACTCTACTGTGTCAGAGTATACAGAAGTTGCAGAAATTCAAGTGCCTGTTTATCATGCACACAAAGAAAAAAATCAGCTATAAATTCATTATTTTGAGTGCACAGATATTATAAGCCAAATATGCCATTGGTGGTTAAATTTCCAGTCTAGTCAAAATGGTGAGAAATAATCATTAAATTATTATACTCAATGAACCAATTATATTTTTATATGCAATTATCTACCCTTGTAGAAAAAAAATTAGTAACTCCATACCTTCTTCTCTTTAGATTTCTGGCCAGTATGAGATGTGACATTCTCATTTTGGTGAAGAAACTCTTGGGCTACAACTGTTTTTACAGGGTCCCCTTCAAGAACACAGTTAAGAAATTGCACTGTGTGTTCTAATGAATAGCTGTAGACAATTTAAGTAGAAACAAAATGTCAATAAATGAAAATAAGTTGTGTAGAGACATTAACACAAGCAATCTTCAAACATCTTACAAGAATATGAAAAACTGGCTTACTTTTAAGTTTTCAACCTTGAAATTAAATGCTCATGGTATATCTCAAAAAAAATCAAGAATAATCAGAAGGAAACTATCAAGTAATAGGTTCTCAAAAGCTAATTTTCAAAAAATGAATGCCAAAAGATAGTATATTGGTAATTCAGCCAGGCACAGTAGCTCACGCCTGTAATCCCAGCACTCTGCGGGGCCGAGGCAGGTGGATCACTTGAGGTCAGGAGTTAAGAGACTAGCCTGGCCAACATGGTGAAACCCCATCTCTACAAAAAAATCCAAAAATTAGCTGGGTGTGGTGACATGCGCCTGTAATCCCAGCTACTCGGGAGGCTGAGAGGCACGAGAATCGCTTGAACCTGGAAGGCAGAGGTTGCAGTGAGCTGAGATAGTGCTACTGCACTCCAGCCTGGGCAACAGAGCGAGACTTCGTCTCAAAAAAAAGATAGATGGATGGATGGATGGATAGATAGATAGATAGACAGACAGACAGACAGACAGACAGACAGGCAGACAGGCAGGCAGGCAGGCAGGCAGGCAGATAGATAGATAGATAGATAGATAGATAGATAGATAGATAGATAGACAGACAGACAGATTCAATTTCTAATCCTTTATTCCAGGCAGATTAGCCACAACAAATCTTTCTTTCATTTTATCACCTATTCTTCTTAAATCCTTTGTTGGACTCATACTTGGTTTCCTTCAAACATCAAACATAGACAATAGACCTTTAAGCTGACATTTTTATTGTATCAAATTCTACGTTTACTTTTACCATGGGATTTTAGTCAAATTCTAAGCGGGGATACAGAAAAGAAAAAGTTAAGCACTACCCTACCTCTCATCCCTGCATTATTCAGTCATATCTTGAGGGTGATACTATATTATCTGTAGAATGAAATTCTACAAATCGACAAATGTCTGATACACTCACGTTCCAATATCTAAAGAAAATCATTCAAAAAAAATTATATGCTGCTCAGTATTTCACACTATTTATGTCTCTCACCTCTTCCATTGGCCAGATACTGAGGAACTGACTATATACGAATATTTTTTGAAATCTGGTTAACTAGGCCAGGCGTGGTGGCTCACGCCTGTAATCCCAACACTTTGGGAGGCCAAGGCAGGTGGATCACCTGAGGTCAGGAGTTCAAAATCAGCCTGGCCAACATGGTGAAACCCTGTCTCTACTAAAAATACAAAAATAAATTAGCCAGGTGGGGTGGCGGGCACTTGTAATCCCAACTACTACTTGGGAGGCTGAAGCAGGAGAATCGCCTGAACCCAGGAGGCAGAGGTTGCAGTGAGCCAAGATGGTGCCACTGCACTCTAGCCTGAACAACAGGAGCAAAACTCTGTCAAAAAAAAAGAAAGAAAAGAAAGAGAAAGAAAGAAACTTGGTAAACTAATTATCCAAAATAATGTGGTATTTTGTTATTCTTCAATTTATTAAAGACAACCCTTGAAGGTAAGCCATGTGCAACTACCAGTTCCACTTCCCCTCTCATCTTGCTGCCTCAGATATGCTCAACACAAAGGATATCAGTATATAGGGGCTGGATGCTACCAACAATTATCCACATCCTTTCTAGGCCTTAAAATCACCCGCCTGCTGGAAGTCAGTCTCCAGCCCTGATGTTGTTTGAGGCAAACAGCCGCAGAAGATTACACCTCAAGCACACACCGTATGTGTAGTAACTGAGCCCACCTACCCTTCTTACCAGGATGAAGCTGAACCTGCTGCTAGCTGAGAGAATCAGCCAGCCGTTGGCAGACAAATGGAGGCAATCAGCCCCCTAACATGAGGGGCCTGGCTGATCAATCACTGGCCATCCCCAGAAAGGACACACCCAGCCCCCTCCTTTGCCTGGGGAAGCACAACTCTGAGCTATTTCACCACAGGCCTCTTGCCCTAGGTACTCATAGAACAGAAGTGGCCATATGCTAGCATCACCCTCTGGCATCTGGGAGATTTTAACACAAAACTCTCAGAAAACAGCAAGTTAGGTAGCAAAAATAAATAAGAAAATTAGGGATTGGAATACTACCTTTGAAGATTTGATTTAGGTGACATATTTAGAACTCTGCACACTCAGCAGAGAATAAATATTCTTAAGTACAGACTGGGCTGGGCATGGTGGTTCACACCTGTAATCCCAGAACTTTGGGAGGCCAAGCAGGGGAGAATCCCTTGAGCTCAGGAGTTCGAGACCAGCCCGGGCAACATGGTGAAACTCCATCTCTACAAAAAATATACAAAAACTAGCCAGGCGTGGTGGCGCGTGTCTATAGTCCCAGCTACTTGGGAGGCAGAGGTGGGAGGATCACTTGAGCTCCGGAGGTCAAGGCTGCAATGAGCCAAGATCGTGCCACTGCACTCCAGCCTGGGCAACATCAAGATCCTGTCTCACACAAACACACACACACACACACACACCTAAGTATATGTTGACTACTCCTCATCTGAAACACCTGGGATCAGAAGTGGCTGAGATCTCAGATTTTTCCAAATTTTGGAATATCTGTATATACACAATGAGGTATCTTGGGAATGGGGTCCAAGTCTAAACATAAAATTCACTCATGTTTTTATATGCCTTAAAAATTGGCCAGGCAAGGTGACTCACACCTGTAATCCCAGCACTTCAGGAGGCCAAGGTGGGTGGATCAGCTGAGGTCAGGAGTTCGAGACCAGCCTGGCCAACATGGTGAAACCTTGTCTCTACTAAAAATACAAAAATTAGCTGGGCATAGTGGTGTGCGCCTGTAATCCCTGCTACTCAGGAGGCTGAGGCAGGAGAATCGCTTGAACCCGAGAGGCAGAGGCTACAGTGAGCCGTGATGGCGCCACTGCACTCCAGTCTGGGAGACAAAGTGAGACTCTGTTTCAAAAAAAAGAGAAAGAAATTCCCGGGTAAATAGAAAATCAAACTAAAATTTGAGATTTAGAAAATAATGAAAATTAAAATATGTAAAACATATAGAGAAAAATTCATACCTTAATGTATGTTATTAAAGACTAAAGGAAATAAACTAACCAGAGTTGATAATATACTAACAAATTTTAAGAGAAAGATATCAGTAAAAATAAATGAGACAGCATAAAACAGACTTTGACCAATAAACTAAGATTCTCTCTCTGAGAAGGTACAAGCCCAGAACCTTCAAGGTACTAAGTTCTTTAAACTTTCCATAGCAGAGAGAAAAATGGCAGTCTGCAGTTTATTTTATTAAGCCTGATACCAAATAAAACACTGAAACCAAAATCTGACAAAAATAGCCCAGGAACAGAAAAAAAAAAAATCACAGACCAACACCATTTCATTACTATTGTAAAAATCCCAATGAATTAGTAAATCGATTCCTACCTGCATTAAAGGAAAAAAAAAAATCTGAAAGTAAAGTAGGTTTTATTCCAGAAATCCATTATTGTGATTGATATGAAATATATTAATAAACTAAAGATCAAAATCTATATTAGATTCTCAAAAGATTCTCAAAAAGTGTCTATTTAAAACAAGCTCTTGTGAAGAATTTAAGAAATACATGATCAAAAGTATGTATTTTTCAAACCAGAGCATTCCTGATATACCTAACATAACACTACAATAATTAAAACAACACGGTGGCAACTCAGGATCTAACAAATAGCTCAATGGAATTAACATCCTTTATATATTTGGGAATGTAGTATTACTGGTTATGTTTTATATAAGTGGGCAAAGATGATCCATTCATTTGGTTAGTCATTTGGAAAAACAAGTTAAATCTCTAGTTCATTTATAAATCTCTACCTCATACCACATACATAAAAAGGTAGACATTTAAAATAATAAAGAAACATTTTTATAATATTGGGACATAACAGACTCCCTAAATAAAACATAAAAATCAGAAACAATAAAGGTAAAGATTTTCTGTCCTGCAACCAATCTCCTAGATACTGAAGGACAACTGTATTTTGAGACACAGAGAGACCATGTTTACATAACTTATATTACAATATATTGTTATAATTGTTCTATTTTATTGTTAGTTATAGTTTTTTTTACTGTGCCTAATTTGTAAATCAATTCTTATTTACAGGAAAAAAACATAGTATATAGAGGGTATATACAGGGTTCAGTTATATTCATGGTTTCATGCATCCACTGTGGGTCTTGGAATAATACCCACAGATTAGGAGAGACCACCGTAGACTTACATTATTTTTGTTATCAGAAAAATAAACATGGCATATGCTTTCAGTGACATCAGAGTAGAAACTACAGACAGTCCTTCTAGCACTCACTTGTGGTCCTTGAAAATGTCCACCAGAAAATTTTGGTTAATGGCTGGAAATATCTTAAAGAGCTGCTTCTCCTTTAGTTTAGTGGCACAATCTTTTTCAAACATAAGGGTCTCCCTTTTCTAAAACAAAAGCATAAAAATAATCTTCAAGATGAAATGTATAATACTAGAAACACTGACCAAAGGCATGGCTAACTTGTTGCAAAACTACTGATGATTTAAAAGCAATCACAGAATTTCTTTACTGATTAAAGGCTGAAATTAGTAATACGAGTACTCTTGCACTATTTATTTATATCCCATTTTTTGCAAAGTATTTGAAGTTGCTCATAAATATACACATACACACATAATCACACATATACATGTATGTGTGTAAATATGTATGTATGTAAATATATATACGCATACTGTCACACATGCATATCCAACACATTGAATCATTAAAAGGATGAAGATACAGACGCATATATATACACACACATAAACAGGATATAAATAAATGAAGCCAGAGAAAATAAAGATAAAATATAAGATAAGGCTAGCAGTATTAGTATATAAATGCATGCCACAAAATCCTGTACAATTGCTAAAAGTAGGCCACAAATTTAGTTCTGAGACTTTTAGTGGCCAAAGCAAAGGGGAAAACAAAGATTCTCAGTGTCCATAAAATAAAAACAAACCAGTTGCTAAGAGGAAGTATAGCTTTTTCTGGTACTGAGACCTGAGATAAATTTCCCCATGGGTCCTCATAAAAGTGACACTGTGTGACGGCTGTGAACATCGTCCTCAAAACATATTCTCCTCAATGGGCAGAAACTACAGTGTACAAACAAGCTGCAAATTCAGATTGACAGAAATCTTGGAATTCACAATTATTTTTTCAGTTTTTCACAAATATATTTACTCCAAAATAACCGTATAAGAATTATATTATTACTCACATTTCATATTTGGATCTGCTCTAAACTGTCAGGCCAAAAGAACTTTCATAAAAATATGCTATTTTAATTCTAACCTAAGATGATAATAAATATTCTTAAAGTGGCAATCTGTCAACATTGTGATGTAACAAAATAATTGATTGCTACAAAAATGCTGATGTCTGAAAAATAACTTCCTATACAATTTCAAAGGCAATAAAATGACTGAAAATTCCTAAATTTAAAAATTACAATAGATGAGGTAGGAGGATTCCTTGAACCCAGGAGTTCAAGACCAACCTGGCAACATAGCAAGACCCTATCTCTACATAAAATTGTTTTTTAAAAACTGGCCAGGTGTGATGGCAAGAGTCCCAGCTGAGGTGGGAGGATGGCTTGAGCCCAGGAGGTCAAGGCTAGAGTGAGCTCAGATCAAGTCACTGCACTCCAGACTGGACAACAGAGTGACACCCTGTATCAAAAATAAATAAACAAAATAATCTGGGAAAATGCTAGAATTGTTCTTTGTTATAAAGCTTAACCATACTTAGGCCATTTATAACACCAAACAGCAATAAAAGAGGAACCACAAGAGGTGACAATATGACTAAAAAGTAGTGATAAAGCTGAACATACAACAAGAGTGATGGAAACAAGCTACCTGAAGAATTTAAAATATTTCCAGCTGGGTGCAGTGGCTCATGTCTATAATCCTAGCACTTTGGAAGGCCAAGGTGGGCAGATCGCTTGAGCCCAGGAGTTCGAGACCAGCCTGGACAACATGGCAAAACCCCATCTATACTAAAAATATGTTTTATTTTTAGTGGCGTGGTGATGTGCGCTTCTGGTCCCAGCTACTTGAGGGGCTGAGGTGACAGAATTGCTTGAGCCCAGGAGATTGCGCCACTGCACATTCCAGCATGGGCAACAGAGTGAAACCCAGTCTCAAAAAAAAAAAATTAAAATATTTCACATTTTACTTAAGATATGCATGTAATCTAAACTTACTAAAAAATTCAATAATCAGATTTTCTACCAATCTATCGGGTCATAGTTTCTAAACTATAAATTCTGAGGTTTCATCAATGAACTAAAACCTTGTAACCTTAATCATCTTAAAATTAATTATTCTATTCATATATTATGTCTAAAGTTATATTTTTTGCTTTAAAAATATATAAAGTATATTTCTCCTTTGGGGACAAAGAGTGAGGACAGCATCAGGAAATTATCTGGCTGAGTGCAGTGTCATTTACACTTACAATCCCAGCACTTTGAGAGGCCAAGGTAGAAGGACTGCTTGAAGCCAGGAGTTCGAGACCAGCCTGGGCAACATTGCAAGACCTCATCTCTATTCGAGAAAAAAAAAGAAAAAAAAATTATCTTTCTGAGGCTGCATGTAAAGGTAAAGGTGGGTATCCTTGGGACAAAGCCAACCAGATTCTATTATATTACCCAATCTATAGAAAAACAAGCAAAGGCCAGGTGTGGTAGCGCATACCTATAATCCCAGCACTTTGGGAGGCCAAGGCAGGTGAACTGCTTGAGCTCAGGAGTTTGAGACCAGCCTGGCCAACATGGTGAAACCCCATCTCTTCTAAAAATACAAAAATTAGCCGGGCATGGTGGCAGACACCTGTAATCCCTGCTACTTGGGAGGCTGAGGCAGGAGAATCGCTTGAACCTGGGAAGTGGAGGTTGCAGTGAGCTGAGATTGTGCCACTGCACTCCAGCCTGGGCAACACAGCGAGACTCTGTCTCAAAAAAAAAAAAAAAGACAAAACAAAACAAAACAAAAAAATTAGCAGGGCATTGTGACTCACACCTGTAGTCCCAGCTACTTGGGAGGCTGAGGTGGGAGGATGGTTTGAGCCCAAAAGGCAAAGTTGAAGTGAGCTGAGATGGTGCCACTGCACTCCAGCCTGTAACACAGCCAGACTGCGTCTCAAAAAAAAAAAAAAAAAAAAAAAAAAAAAGAAAAGAAAAAGAAAAAGAAAAATAAGCAAAAATCACTGATAGCAAAAAAAAGTAGTAAGTTGTGAAGTCAAAAGATGCTCATTTGTTCACCTATTATATCAAGATATTAAAGGGAGGTTAGAACTGTAAAGACAAGTTTTAATAGTGGAAAATGGCATTTCAATAGAAAATATCACACCATTTAAGCCTAAGTGTTAGGCTTTCCTTATTTTATTTTATTTTATTTTTTTAAGAAAATCTATTGCTGGCTGGGTGCTGTGGCTCACGCCTGTAATCTCAACACTTTGGGAGGCCAAATCACTTGAGGTCAGGAGTTCAAGACCAGCCTGGCCAACATGGTGAAACCCCATCTCTACTAAAATTACAAAAATTAGCTGGGTATGGTGGCATATGCCTGTAATCCCAGCTATTTGGGAAGCTGAGGCAGGAGAATCACTCGAACCCAGGAGGTGCAGGTTGCAGTGTGCCAAGAACGCACCACTGCACTCCAGCCTGGGTGACAGAACAAGACTCAAAAAAAAAAAAAAAAAAAAAACAGAAAGAAAAAAGAAAATTCATTGCCTCAAATTAACACATATCTTAATTGAAGAGGCTATTTGACAGAACACTAAAATTTTAAGATCTACTGAAGAGGTTATTCCTTGGATTGCGTTAGGATACAAAGATGGGAATGGCAGTATATTTCTAATTTAATTAACCAAGATAAATTCAAAAAATAAATATGTAGGTATAGGAATCCCTATGCCTTAACTGGATGTATTACAGCCAAATATAAAAGTGCTCCTTTGTGCAGTCAAACGAATAAGAAAGTGTTAAAATGTTTTAAGAACACCATCTAAGAATTATTTTTTTCCCTTGAGAATTAGACTAAATAACCTCTAAGATGTTTTCCCTTTTGAACTGGAATTCTTTAATACTAATTTTCAGAATTCCAGAAAAGAGTAAGATGAAATCTACTGCACGTATGGCTTCATATACTTAGATATTTTGAAATAAAGACCAAAAATAAAATTCAAAGTAAAGTGAAGGTTCTATTCGAAAAGGAAGAGTAATTTTTTTATTCAAACTGATAAGTTTCTAAAATTTTTCTCTAAAAAATTTTGTTTTGGCCAGGCATGGTGGCTCACACCTGTAATCCCAGCACTCTGGGAGGCTGAGGCAGGTGGATCACAAGGTCAGGAGATCGAGACCATCCTGGCTAACACGGTGAAACCCCGTCTCTACTAAAAAATACAAAAAATTAGCCGGGCGTGGTGGCAGGCACCTGTAGTTCCAGCTACTCAGGAGGCTGAGGCAGGAGAATGGCACGAACCCGGAATGCGGAGCTTGCAGTAAGCCAAGATCCCGCCACTGCACTCCAGCCTGGGCGACAGAGCGAGACTCCATCTCAAAAAAAAATAATAATAATTTTCTCAAAGATAGACATCTTTAATAGTAAGATAGACATTTCTTATTACTAATATATATAATTATCTTTAAATAAGATTTCTTTCCTGTTTTTATAGAAATAAAAAAATAGAGGTAAATATTAAAAGCTGAAAAAGATGCAGCTGGCTGGGCATGGTGGTTCATGTTGGTAATCCCAGCACTTTGGGAAGCTGAGGCAGGAGGATCACTTGAGCCCAGGAGTGCAAGACCAGCTTGGGTAACATGGCAAGACCCCCTCTCTACAAAAAATAAAAGTAGCCAGGCATGGTGGCATGTGCCTGTGGTTCCACCTACTTGGGAGGCTAAGACAGGAGGCTCATTTAAACCCAGGAGGTTGAGGCTGCAGTGAGCCTTATTGTACCATTGCACTCCAGCCTGGGCAACAGAGCAAGACCCTGTTTCAAACAAATAAAATTTAAAAAAAAAAAAAAGAAGAAGAAGATGCAGCCGGTCAGGCACAGTGGCTCATGCCTCTAATTCCAGCATTTTGGGAGGGCAAGGCAGGTGGATCACTGACCCCAGAACTCAAGACCAGCCTGGGCAACATGGCAAAACTGTCTCTATAATAAATTCAAAAATTCGTGGGCATGGTGGCTCATGCATGTAATCCCAGCACTTTAGGAGGCTGAGGCACGTGGATCACTTGAGGTCAGGAGTTCGAGACCAGCCTGGCCAACACGGTGAAACCCCGTCTCTACTAAAATTACTAAAAATTAGCCAGGCATGGTGGCACACATCTGTAGTCCCTGATTCTTGGGAGGCTGAGGCAGGAGAATCGCTTGAACCCGAAAGATGGAGGTTGCAGTGAGCCAAGATTATATCACTGCACTCCAGCCTGGGCAACAAAGCGAGACTCCATCTCAAAAAAAAAAAAAAAAAAAAAAATACCCAGGCATGGTAGTCCCCGTTACTCAGGAGGCTGAGGTGGGAGGATCGCTTGAGCCCTGGAGGTCAAGGCTTCCAAGAGCTGTGATCACACCACTGTAGTCTAGTGTGGGCAACAGAGCCAAGACCATGTATCAAAAAAAAAAAAAAAAAAAAAGGTAAAGAAAAAGAAAGATGCAGCTCAATCACATATAAAATTAAATCTGAAACAACGCAAACTTAACATGGATGGCTTATAGTTGAGTATTAACTAATTTCCCTGAAGCAAAAACCTCCAGCTTCAAATTATACTTAAAACATTTTTCAATTTTAACATTAAATTCAATCAGGTTAAATATGGATTCTAGACTAGAAAATACTTTGGAAAAAATCACAAAGTAAACACACACAATAAACCAGAATCAGAGACAGTAGCTTAATATTTATATTAATTCATACCAAATTATGTTTTTCCTGTAAGGCAATTTCTTCTGACATTATTTCTCTGAGTGATACTTTTTTAGTTTGAGTATTCCAATGATCCAATAAAGGTAGCATTTCAGATGCTGTTAAAGTCTTCAGTAATTTTTTGCCTGTTCTCTGAGATGATTTTTGTTCGGGATTATCAAGCCCGGTATGTCCAACCAAGGAAGGATCTACAAAGTAGTATAAATACTGTCATACTCTCAACAATAAATGTATAAATTAAACATTATTCATTCTGTTACATTTACCTCAGAGACCAAGGGAATAGTTTTTTAATTTTCAGTTTGTAAATATAACACAACTCTGAAATTGTAAAATACATCTTCACGTCATTGCAAGTAAGAAACAGTGTGCGTTAATGTAGCAATATTTTAAAAGAGTAATGATCTGTGTATAATTTTTATTTTTTTTGGGACGGAGTCTTGCTCTGTTGCCCAGGCTGGAGTGCAATGGCGCAATCTCGGCTCACTGCAACCTCTGCCTCCCAGGTTCAAGCGATTCTCCTGCCTCAGCCTCCCAAGTAGCTGGGATTACACGTGCCCGCCACCATGCCCGGCTAATTTTTGTATTTTTAATAGAGACGGGGTTTCACCATGTTGGCCAGGCTGGTCTTGAGGCCAGGAGGTCTGACCTCAGGTGATCCACCTGCCTCGGCCTCCCAAAGTGCTGGGATTACAGGCGTGAGCCACTGCACCTGGCCAGTCTGTGTATAATTTTAAACTGACTCAATGCTTCCCACTCTTTTTCATATCATATCAACCCAAAATATAGTGACATGTATACAGGACACTGGTAAACAGAGGAAGTTATAGCCAGCTGGAAGTGAGCAACCATAACAGCTACAGTCAGCTCTGGCCACCCATTCTAAGGACCAAGAAGATCGATTACTTTGGCAAACCTGTAACTCAGTGAAGGCACACAATAAAGAGTGGGCAAATGATATTCAAAATAAGGAACTGAACATTCTACGAAGTTCACAACGATTTAATGTGTAACATTTCTACTTCTCAGAGGAGTATCAACACATTCTGATATATTCCTCTGCTGTCCTAGAGACTGAAGAAACAATAGACACTGGCATTTGCACACCATCCTTTGGGCACCTCTATCCCTACATCAGCTGTAGCTCTTGAGGCTATGACATGAACACAGGTCTGGACCAAAGTGGATCCTAAGAATCTTCAAGGTGGAACTCCTTGCCTTGGTCCCAGTGTGGAGTGGACAACAGAGGCATGTGGAGGAATTCAGGCACAAAAGGAGGATGCTTAGTAACAGGTCTGCCACCTCACAACAGTCACTGAAGACAACACTGTCTAAGACAAGTCATCTGGAATCAAATATTTTCAAGTTGACAGGATGTACCAAAAAGCAGGCTGGGTTTTGTGGTCTAACAATACTGACATCAATAAAAACTTTGAATAACCAAGTAATATTTCAATGATGTTCTTGATCAAACACATGAACACTCTACTGCTGTCAAACCAAAAGTTTTCTTTCATGCAGAGCAAAACCTCAACAAGAAATACTTTGAGAGCATACCCTAGGTGTTCCACAGCACTCATGAAAGTTCAATACAAAGAACTGGCTGGGTGCAGTGGCTCATGCCTGTAACCCCAGCACTTTGGGAGGCCAAGGCAGGTGGATCACCTGAGGTCAGGAGTTCAAGACCAGCCTGACCAATACGGTGAAACCCCATCTCTACTAAAAATACAAAAATTAGCCAGGCGTGGTGGCACACACCTGTAGTCCCAGTTACTCAGGAGGCTGAGGCAGGAGAATTGCTTTAACCCAGGAGGCAGAGGTTGCAGTAAGGTAAAATGGCATCACTGCACTCTAGCCTGGGTGACAGAGCAAGACTCCATCTCTAAATAAATAAATAAATAAATAAATAAAACTTTTATTTTCAAATCAAAATTTGTGGGTATCGTATTTTGTGGAAGTAATTTAGAATGAGTTAAAATTCAAACACACACACCAAGTTTCAACATTAAGACGTTAGAAATAAAAGCATGTGCTTTACCTTGCATAAACTTGCCACAAGACACCTCTTCTTGTCTTTGTCGCTCCTAAACACGAAAGCCAGGCAAGAGATTGGCAAACAGGGAGTGCATTAGTAAACAAGGACACAAGGTTATATTATTTTTCTCTAGAAATCATTTCTCCTCGTATAACTATAAACCATTCTTACTCTAAGTAAAACAATAAAGTTAGATAATGAAAATTATGAAGTATGACTACAGCTACATATTTTTTCCACTTCTAGAATGGTAAAAATACAGCATTTAAAAAAAAAATTTCTTGTTATGGAGAATGGTCTGAAAAAAAATTTTTAAATAAAAACTGTCTTTGAAATTTAACCAATCAGCATTGAAGTCTTTAATTCCAGGAGTGAAAAACTCACTGCTTATAATTTTTTTCTTAAAAAAAAAAAACAGGTCAGGCACAGTGGTTCATGCCTATAATCCCAACACTTTGGGAGGCCAAGGCAGGAGGATCACTTAAAGAAAGCCAGGAATTTAAAACCAACCTGGGCAACATAGTGAGACCTCGCCTCTATAAAAAAAAAAAAAAAAAATTACCTAGGTGTGGTGGCAGGCACCTGTATAGTCCTACCTACTCTGGAGGCTAAGGCAGGAGGATCGTGTGCCCGGTGGTTCAAGGCTGCAGTGAGCTATGACTGTGCCACTGCACTCAACCAGGGCAACAGAGCTAGACACTGTCTCTAAAATAGAAAAAAAGATTAAAAAAATCAACAATCACAATGAGCTCCATCGCTAATTATATAATTTGGCTGTTTGGAAATATTTAAACTACTGAAAAGACAGAAAAAAAAAGACAGTAATCTGTTAAGTGGTACAAGTTCATTCTCTCTCAAAGTCAAAATTCAATAGAACTCTTCCATCTCAAAGTCAAAATTCAATAGAACTCCTTAATATTATGTGGTAGATTTTACTGAAATTCAAAGGTTCAAAATGGACAAAAAAGGAGCTCTTTATAAAAAGAAGCCTACCAACCATTACAGATTCTTTCCATTTCTCATGAATCACTTTCGCCAGATTCAGATCTATATGAACCACACAATCTTCAACTGTTAGAGACCCTTGTGGGGGAAGGGGGAGGGAAGAAAATGTAATTATTACTCATTATATATTTGCAGAAAACATACTAAACCACCTCATGCATCACAAAACTAACTTGTATTATTAATTCCTAACTTATGCTTCTATTTACTAAATCTTAGAGTATTTATTTATGTTATATGCTATGTTACTGCCTTCACACTTCTTGACTACTGCAGTTATATAAAGCTTCACAGTAAATCTGTTATTCCTTTCCATGAGTCTAAATATGTTTATTCATTTCTATTAGTCAAGACTTTTCAATAAATATGTTCTAAAACATTAATCTTGTCTTAAATGTATCTGGAGTAGCACCAAAGGATTTTAAAAGGTTCATCCATACAATTAAGTGTGAAGTAAATACCAGAGAAAACGTTCAAACTATGTATAGGATAAATACAAACTCCATATAAATAGTCTCTGTTTCTTCCTATTGTATTTTTTAAAGTCCTCCAGAAATGTGTCAAAAATAAGGCACTATGTGAAGTTAGGCAACATAAAATTACTTTTGCATTTCAGGTAACATAGAATATAATTTTACAATCAAAATAGAACTGTCTAGCCAGGTATGGTGGCACATGCCTATAATCCCAGCTACTCTGGAGGCTGAGGCAGGAGAATCACTTGAGCCTGGGAGGCAGAGGTTGCAGTGAGCCGAGACTGAGGCACTGCACTCCAGCCTGGGCAACAGAGCAAGACTCCGTCTCAGAAAAAAAAAAAAAAAAATAGAACCCTCTATAGTCTAGTCACACAAAGACACACACACGATCATTTACTTTTTCCTTACCTGAATCAATACCAACAGGACCAAATAATTCATTAAGTTGAAAAGCCAGTTCAGGGGGTAATGCCAATTCCAGACAGTCTATGGTCAGAGATTTGGCCATCGCTGGAGTGGGATTCAATATCTCGGTTTTATCTTCCCCACTAACTCCAGCTGATAAACTACTTCCTGCCATTAGAATTTCCTTCATTTCCTTCTCATCTTCATTCATAAATTCTTCTTCATCTGAAAATTTCACATAATCCTTTGGAAAATTTTCATTTCTCTTTATTTCAAGAGAATCGGTAAAATAAATTTCTTCATTTAATTCAAGATTTGAAGTACTAGATACAAAGTCAAAAATATCAGAGAAATGTGAAGGAGAATGTATGTTGTCTCCAGTCTCTGTGACTACTAGGTTTTTTTCTGTTTCACTCATATCTTTAGGAGTAGTAGCTTTCAGAATACCTGGAAAGGACTGCTTACTGCTATATAAAAGTTCTTCCTGGCTGTTAGGAAGTATGTCGTTATTATTCTTTAGACCCACAGCAGCACTGGGAAATATACTTGTCATTGATTCATGGTTTTCAGGAGTGACAGCTCTCATTTCTGCCTGCTCTGAGTTTCCTCTTTCTGCATCACAAGTAAACTGTGAGTTAGCGTTACTAATACCAATCCCATGGCTAAACTCTGGCACAGGAGAATTACAATTCTCTAAAGTTCCTCTTTGGCTAATCATTTCTTTCAAATTCAACCCCAGAGAAAAAGGCCCAATTTGTGATCCACCACACGATTTTTGGAAATTCTCAAACTCTGTATCCTCACATAACTTAGTTTCAGAATCCAACAAAAGGCTTGTGGCCCAAATAATATCTTTATTACACCTTTCATATAAGTCTTTCAGGGCTTCTAATGAAAAGGATCCAAACAGTTTACAAAGAATGTTAAGATTTTCAGATTCATCTGCACTGGTAAGCTCACTTTCTTCAACAAACGTGCTTTTATCATACATTACTCTATATGGAATTGCTTCTTGAACATCTGATTTTGTGTTAATATTGAAAACTTTTGGCTTAAATCCATCTAATCTTCCTGTTAATACTTTGATAGAATCTGAAATGCTAATTTTATTCTTTTCTATTTTCCATAAAAGAGCAAAATCCTGTGGTTCAGTCTGGGTGCACATGCCTATTTCTTTTCCAGGGTCTCTCTTAGGCATTTGCTCTTGACATTCAGCTAACATTTGTGGTTCTACTACTCCAGAAACAGTTGGTGCACTATTGGTAAAAGTAAGAGGCAATGATGTGTGTTGCCCAAGACTCTTTTTACTTAGACAAGTCTGACTCTCACAGGTCATTTCACTGAGTAGCATTTCAGAACTTCCTAGATTGGAGCTACCCAATGTCTTTAGGTTTTGAGAGCTTGTGTCCCAACAGGCCTCATGTGCTGTAGATAAGGGTATTTCATTCATTTTGTCATTTGTTCCAATTTCTAGGTTGGGCTCACTTAAGCCAGTCTTTGGCATTCTTGATCTGTGTTCCCTCTGAGCTAAAGAATCAGATGAAGGCCAGTCACCCACAATGTTGAATGAGTTTTTTTCAATATTTTTATAAGCATCGTATTTATAGCTATCGAGTGGCTCTGAAGCATCATCACATTGTGACTTTGTGCCATCCTCTACACTTTCATGTGGAGATCCTCGTTGCTGGACACAATCTATATTCACAGATACACTGTTAACTAATTTGTGTGACTGAGGGTAATTATACTTTTTGTCACTTTGTACAGATGAAGTTTTTTCAGTTTTTCTGTTCCTTTTTGTCCTCTGACCAATAGTCTTATCAACTGGCCAGTCACCAACAAAATTTGATAGCTCATGTCTTGGGAACTTTTCCAAAGTCGATTTGCTTTTTTGCTTCCCAAAGGCTTTTTTCTTTACTGTTGCTCTTTCTTCCACTATTTCACCAGGTGAGGATTTTTCATTTTGAAGTGGTCCAGTATTTGCAAGATCACAGTCTTCTTGATGATTTTCACTACAGCAAGTAATAGGTGATACTCTCTCCATAGAACTATCTGTGTCAGTTTTACTATACCCTTTTACAGCCACCATTTCTATTTGCTCTTCTTCACTTTTGTCTGTTGCTTGGAGTTTGCTTTCAGAGTCAGAAAAATACATATGTGGAGTTTCCAGAATTAAAGCACTTTGAATGCTAGGACTCATATCACTTATTTCTTTTCTTCTTTTGTTTAAATCTGCATTAGAGAGATACGTAACATTCTCAGGTAACATTGTTTCTTTGGTTATGTCAAGATTCTTCTCTTCAATGAACTCTAGATGCTTCAAAGATGAAGATAAAATATTTTCTTCTTTTTCAGAGAGAATATCTTCATTGTCTCTTGGGCTGTAAGATTATTTTAAAGTGTATCATGAGAAAGTCTCTTATGCTGCCATCAATACTATGATTTAAAGAAGCATTAATTGACAGGGCACTTAACAGTTGTTCTGAAAATTTTATAAATAAACTACATTAAAATTATAAAAGCTAATTTTGATCTTTCTCTAATACACTATGAACACATTACATTGTTGTAACCCCATTACCTAGCATGATGCTTGGCATATATGAAGCAAACTTTTTTTTAAATTGAATAGTACATATGAGATTTTCAGTTTAGGTGTTAATTATGCATTAAAGTTAAAGCTCTGAATTTGTTCCCGGGAGAGGACACCACTTTCCTGGCTTCTTTCTGACCTTAGTTTTACATAGCTAAGCATATGTAAAATAGGTCTGATACAGAGGAAGCTTCACTTACAAAGTCACAAAGGGCCAACCAACACTGTTTGCCCGATTAAGAGAAATTAGAGAAAAAGAGCTTTCCTTTGAAATGTCATTTGGTAAGATTTTTTAAAGCCATACTTAATGTTAATTTCATACTCAGAGCACTTGTGCAAATCATTATACTCTCAACTTCAGTTAATTTTTCTCGATTAAATTTGTCAACATGTTTCCTTTTTTTTTAACTTCAGGAGTGCTCGAAGTCCCAACTCTCGCAGGATGCCTTCCTAAGTGAAATCATACCTAACGCTGAGTTTTCTATGTGTTAGACGATGCTACTTTAAGTCTCTTGCATGTACTAATTCATAATCCTTATAAGATTTTTATGAGCAGAGTGTTATTACTGGCATTTTAGAAATGAAGAGCTGAAGTACAGAAAGATTTTGTAACTTGTCAGAGACTACAAAGCTTTGGGACTTTTTGAACCCAGGAAATATAGCTCAAGAGTCCATGCTCTTAACCACTTTGCAACACTGTTTCTCAATAAAAAAAGCATTTATAAATTTTCTCTTCCCTATTCCCAACTCCTTTTTAACAGAGCCTCTCTATCCCTTACCATCATAACATACGGATAATTCAGACCTCTGGTTTCTTCTTTACTCTGTCTGTTAATTAATGCTGTTTTTATTTATTCACTTGTTTATGTGTCTTCATTGCTAAACAGAATCAGTGCTACCTTGGATTGCAAACTGTCAGAAGGCCATGACTTGTATTACTTGGTAAAAGTGTACCGTTAATAATTTTTATAACACTAGCTTGAAAGAGTATTTTCATTAAAACTTAAGGAAATTAAGAAGTGATTTGAGTGGATACAAAATAATAACAGCGAGAAGATAAGGGAAATACTGGATTAGCAGCGAGCATCACGTAAAACTGGCAGGAGAATTCATAGCATCATCACGGACTCACAAAACTCTGAGGACAATAAAAGAACTGTCATGTCATCTCTCATATGAACTCGTACTTCTCTTGATAACTACATACATCCCACTCCAGGTAAGACTATAACTAAACCCTTAAAAATAACAAAAGTCCACCTTATTGATTTTTTTTATTTTTTGAGATGGAGTTTCGCTCTTGTTGCCCAGGGTGGAATGCAATGGCGCAATCTCAGCTCACCGCAACCTCTGCCTCCCGGGTTCAAGCAATTCTCCTACCTCAGCCTCCCAAGCAGCTGAGATTACAGGCATGCGCAACAGCCCGGCTAATTCTGCACTTTTAGTAGAGGCGGGGTTTCTCCATGTTGGTCAGGCTGGTCTCGAACTCCTGACCTCAGGTGATCCACCTGCCTCAGCCTCCCAAAGTGCTGGGATTACAGGTGTGAGCCACCACACCCGGCCAAGTCCACCTTATTTTTAAAGTTTATCAGCAATGATTCCACAAGCTCCAAAATTATACTTTTTAACAATTATATTTCAAATTGAATTTCGTACATAAGGCATTTTAACCTACCTAGTGCTTCTATCCTCACAAGAATACGCACACAACTCAATACGTTCAATTTTCTCTGGAACCGAAGAACTCATAATTATTGGCACTGAAACAAAACGCTGATAATGTTCCAACATTCTTGTTATTTTTTCTTTGCTTATCCCATGAATGTTACGCCTGAAAATTCCAGGGGAGAAAAGGGTTGAAGGAATATTGATAATTAAGTTTTTAAAAATCAGAACATATGCCTAGAAAAACAATAATATATTTCTAATAGATAAGAATATCAAAGCTGCTTTATTGTGACCACAATATATACAATTGGATTCTAATTTTCATTTTGTTAAGGATTTCTTACATTACACACTTTAAGTTCAAACAAAGAAAAAAAATTCTAGTATTTGAAGTTTCTAGATGCTCAAATATGAAGTTAGTTGTTTGTGTTTTCACTCATGGTGGCTTTTTTAAAAATGTTTTTTATTATAAGCTCATATTTGGTTGAACTTAATATATGAGAATTCTGAGGCCTTCAACTCGGAGTTCTTTCACACAGCATCTAGGTTTATACCTGCCAGGAGGCCAGATGTTATGCTTTAGCTCCTCAAAGGTTTGGTCTTAATGAAAACATCTCAATTGCAACTTTCCTGTCTTGGGTTGAATTCAAGGCTTTGTGACTGGATCCCAGGAATAATATGCATTTGCCAGCTGGGCAAATCTGGCTTTCATATTTACCTACCTCGATCTTGTCTGGTTTCAGATCACAGAGAAGCAAAGAGATAGAAAATATGAAAGAGAGGTTAAGAGTCATAGGAGCCAGAGCCAAAAGTTCTAGTATACATCTAATCTAAGTCCCGGAAAGAGAAGAGACTGCATGGGACGGAAGCAATGTAAAGAAAAATGCTGAGAATTTTCCAGAACTGATGAAAAACACCAATCCCTTAATTTCAGAAGCCAACAAATGCCAAACAAGATAAAAAATAAGAAATCCATAACTAGAAACATAGTACTGAAATTGTCATTCACCAAAGACAAAGAGATGATATTAAAAGCAACCAGAAATTTTAAAAAATCATTTCAAAACTAGTTATCTACAAAGAAACAATTAGAATGACAGCTGACTTCAAGTGTTATCTTCGACAACAGAAAATAACTGTCAGTATAGAATATACATATCCAGCAAAACTATCTTACAAGAATGAGGGCAATAAAAAGATTTGCAGATTTTAAAAAAAGAATTTGACACCAAGCAGACCCTTACTGTAAAGAAAATTCTCAAAGATGAACATCAGGCAGAAGGAAATTCCCAGATGAAAGGTATATGATGCAAGAAAAAAATGAAGCAGAAAGCAATAACTAGATGAATAAGTGAAAACAAACACTACCTGTATATTCTGGACAATGACAGCATGTAAATTGAGAGGGAGGCAAGTGTCAGAATTACAATGTTTTAAAGTCTTCGTATGCGTGAGGAGGAAAGCCAAGAAAACGGTTTGACTTTAGATTTAAAGTCTGCATGATAAAACTTGCAAGGTAACCACTAAAAGAACAAAAATAGTATACATGATTTCCAAATTAGTAGAGAAGAAAAAAATTTAATACAAAATTTGGAAACAGTTTTAAAAATTTTAAGGCCAGGCGCGGTGGCTCACGCCCGTAATCCCAGCACTTTGGGAGGCCGAGGTGGGCGGATCACGAGGTCAGGAGATCGAGACCATCCTGGCTAACACGGTGAAACCCCGTCTCCACTAAAAATACAAAAAATTAGCCGGGCGAGGTGGCGGGTGCCTGTAGTCCCAGCTACGCGGGAGGCTGAGGCAGGAGAATGGCCTGAACCCCGGGGCGCGGAGCCTGCAGTGAGCCGAGATCGCGCCACTGCACTCTAGCCTGGGTGAAAGAGCGAGACTCCGTCTCGAAAAAAAAAAAAAAATTTAAATAACGCATGATAGGAAAAAAAATCCAACTACATCATTTTCTATAATAGAAGAACAATCACAGAAAAGGTGAGATAAACAAAAAGCACAGAATGAGACAAGATCAATTATATGAATAATTGTAAGAAACAAGATCAATTATATGAATAACCAAAATAACCATAAAAGAACTAAGTTTATCAGTTAAAAGTCAAGGTGGACAGAGTGGATTTCGAAAAATCCAGCCATCATGCTTACAAGAGATACATCGAACATAAAAATATTCAAAGTATGAAAAAAGAAATAACAAATACTAACTAAAAGGAGGCTGATGTAGGTCTATCAATATTAGACAAATTACACTTTACAACAAAAATCACTACTAAAGACAAAAGAAAATCACTAGAAAATCATAAAAGGTTCAATTAATTAGGGTAATATAAAAATCTTAAGCTTGTATACATTTCAAAAACTACCCTCCAAATATACAAAGCAAACATAGGCAGAATTATAAGGAGAAACTACAAGTTCAACATAATAAAGGGAGATTTCAACATTCATCTCTCAAATATAGGAGATATGAGTAACAATAAGCATGATTTAATGGATATATTAACACATTGTAATCATGTACATTCTTATCAAGCAAATATGAAATGTATAAAAAATCAACACTTAACTAGGCCAAAAAAATCTTAAAAATATCAGTGAATTAGTATCGTACAAACTACACAACCTGACCTATTGTAGTTAAGTTGAAAACCAATTTTTATAAAAGACAAAACACTCATCTGTTCAGAAATTTAAAAACACAGTACTAAATAACCCAAGAGTTAAAGAACGAAATTAATCATAATACAAACTAGAAAATAACTAAATAAAACAAAGTATTATATATTAAAATTATGAGAGCAGCTGAAATAATACATAGGAAAATTTTATTTTATTGGAAGACAGAGTCTCGCTCTGTTGCCCAGGCTGGAGTGCAATGGCACAATCACAGCTCATCACAGCCTCGACCTCCCAGGCTACAGCAATCCTGCCACCTCAGCATCAGAGTACCTGGGACCACAGGCACACGCCACTATACCCAGCTAATTTTTTTATTTTTTGTAGAGTCAGGGTCCCACTCTGTTGCCCAGACTAATCTCAAACTCCTGGGCTCAAGAAATCCTCCTGTCTCAGCCTCCCAAAGTACTGGGATCACAGGCAGGAGCCACCACACCTGGCATACATAGGGAAATTTTAACATCAAACGTCATATTAGAAAATGACCTAAACCTTCAAGTAGAGAAGTTTAAAACACAAGAGAATAAAAAAAGGAAAATTGATTTTTTAAAGCAATAAAGGTAGAATAATGAGAAGCAGAAATTAATTAAACATTAAAAAACTTACAGTGGAGTTCAAATAAAGCTGAGACTTGTTTATCTGAAAAGGCTAATTAAAAAATCTGATCTCTGATGAGAATAATAAAGAAAAAAGAAGGAAGATAAACATACTAAGATTGCAGGAGGGAACTTAACTGCTAACACAGTAGATGTGTAAACAGTAAGAGACTACTATAATTGCTTTAATAAAGTCTTAATAAATTTGGAAACGTTGCTATAACGGAAAAATTCCAACTAAACATTCTCACAAAGAAAACATCAGATCCAAAGAATTTTTAAAGTAAATTCTAACATTCAAACTTAGATAAACCTAGAAAAGAAGAAAAGAGGAGACACTTCCCAATTAATTTCATGATCCTAAAACTATGATATCACAGTGAGGCAAGACAAGTCAAGGAATAAAAAAAAAAAACTGTAGGTCAATCTCATTTATTTATAAAGACGCAAAAATCCTAAATGAAATATCAGAAAACCAAACTCAGTAATCTTTCAAAAGGAAATGAAAAGGAAGTAGTGACACATGCTACAACATGAATGAGCCTTAAAAACATTATGCTAAGTGAAAAGATGCCAGACACAAACAGCCACATATTGTATGTTCCATTTATATGCAGTATACACAACAGGAAAACCCATAAATACAGAACACACATTAGTGGTTGCCAAGAGGAGGGGGGAACCAGAGTAACTGCTTGTAGGCATAGGGCTTCTTTGGAGGAAATGGAAAAGTTCTGAAATTACATAGGGGTGATGATCACACAACACTGTGAATTTACTAAAATTAGGTTGTCCTTTAGTACTAAAGGTAGTTGAAATTGCCAAGAAAAAAAAATAACCTAACCAAAATGAAGTTAGGGCTATCTCTATGGAAGTATAGAACACAAAGCAAAACACACTGTACGTCCATGCCTTGACTAACATTTTTATTCAAGTCAACCAACGGAATAAAGAAAAAAGTATAGCCATAGTGGGAGGCAGGCATGGAGTAAGATATCTGGACAGCTGGATATTTGCTACCTTTCCATCTCTACGTCCGTACTACCTTCCAGTGCTCTAAGTCACTAAGCAGCTACAACAATCCACATCTCCCAGTAGCACATAGTTCAGGTGTGCCAAATCCTAGGGTCTGTTCTAGTTTTAGATATTAACATATGATTCAAAGTAATAAAGTACAGGCTGGGCATGGTGGCTCACACCTGTGGTCCCAGCACTTTGGGAGGCAGAGGCAGGAGGATCGCTTGAGGCCAGGAGTTCAAGACCAGCCTGGGTAACATGGCAAAACCCTGTCTCTATATTTAAATAAATAAATACGTAAATAAATAAATAATAAAAACTCAAAAAAGGTAATAAGATACAGAATATATAATACAAGGGGAATTTTTACTGTAAATTAACTCAATTTTAGAAACACAAACTCTTCATAAAACTGGACAAAAAGCTGTAAGCAATAGAAATGAAGTTACAATCTAATCAATTCATTCATCATTTACAAGGGCAAAAATCTAGATGGACCTTGTCTGTCTGCCGTTATATAAAAAGCATGTTAGGTAGCCTCCAAGTTTTACCTTGCAAGTTCCTTTGGTTTAAACTTCCACCATGTGTCTGGTTCCCGAAAAAGGACTTTATATTTGTGTTTCTGAGACTACATACAACAAAGACAAAAACATTTTAAAATAGGTATTTCCAAGAAATTAAAATTATTGTTTCCAAATTTATAACATGTAAAATGTAAAGATTATCTAATCTTGATGAGTGTGTTAAAATGGGAAAATATACAATCACTTTAACCCAGCAATTAACTATAAGAAATTTATGCTACTGATAAACACTTATATAAGAGCATTTATTTATATAATACATATATTAGATATATGCCAGGATAGCCAGTTTTCCAGTATTTGTAACAGCAAAAGAATACAAATAACTACATGGCTATTAATACAGAACTGACTAAATAAGTGAAGGTATAACCACAAGAGGAAAATACTACACAGTAATTTTTTAAATTCTACCTGTGTTAATGACAGAATGTTCTTTAAAAAAAAATGTTAAGAAAGGAAGATAAAGAATTTTCTGCCAGACATGGTGGCTCATGCCTGTAATCCCAACATTTTGAGAGGCCGAGGTGGGTGAATTAACTGAGGTCAGGAGTTCGAGACCAGCCTGGCCACCATGGTGAAATCGTGTCTACACTAAAAATACAAACAATTAGCTGGGCATAGTGGCGGGCGCCTGTAATCCCAGTTTCTCAGGAGGCTGAGGCAGGAGAATCGCGTGAACCCAGGAGGCAGAGGTTGCAGTGAGCCGAGATCACACCATTGCACTCCAGCCTGGGCAACAAGAGCAAAACCCCATCTCAAAAAAAAAAAAAAAAAAAAAAAAGGTGGGCAAAAAAGAGCAAGAAGGGAAAGAGGATTAGGTATAGGTCAGGTAAAGGGAAAAGGCTTCAACATTAAAAGAAATCTGGCAAATTCAGAGAAAATAGCTGAGTTTACAGAATGCTGAATTTCTCAGAACAGCAAAATTTCAAAAGAAATTTGGGGAAAAACAAAGGACCAAGAAATTTTGATTCTGCCAAGTATGAGGAAAAGGAAATAAATATATATAACATATGTACAAACAAAAAAAAATTATAATTTAGTACCACTAAATTTCATAAAAGACCCCAAAAAAACAAAACAATCTTAGAGTTCAAAAATTGAATTTCAGAATTAAAAAATTTACCTTTATGGAAAAACTCAGCTAAATGGCCTAATTTCCTCATTTTGCTGAAGACCAAGGAAAGTTCATTTACAGACTATCCAAGCTTCTGAGATTCTTAAGTGCTTCAGATTCACTTTCATAATTAATGTTCCCCAATAATTGCATACAAACTGTTATAAACTTATGACAACTTATGGTACTAACCAAAACAACATATGGTTTCATTTCCCATGCCTGTAGGTTTGTATTATCTATAATTATAGGAGATATCTTCTTCTCAAATGCTTCTTTTGCTGAAAAACATAACAGATAATTAAAAATCATTTTTTAAATAACAATATTAAGATTGTGATTTTCAAAAAATCTGATCTTTTCATAATTTGAAAAACACAACGTGCTAATTTTACTCACTGCTCAACTTCTAAATATCCCTTTGGGGACATAAAGATTAAGTAAGTATGGGTTGGCTGGGCATGGTGGCTCACGCCCATAATCCCAGCACTTTGGGAGACCAGGAGTTCAAGACCAGCCTGGCCAACATGGTGAACTCCCATCTCTACTAAAAATACAAAAGTTATTTGGACGTGGTGATGCCCACCTGCAGTCCCAGCTACTCAGGAGGCTGAGATAAGAGAATCACTTGAAACCAGGAGGCAGATGTTGCAGTGAGCCAAGATCGGGCCACTGCACTCCAGCCTGGGCAACAGAGTGAGACTCTGCCTAAAAAATACAAAACAAGGCCGGGCGTGGTGGCTCACGCCTGTAATCCTAGCACTTTGGGAGGCAAAGGCAGGCGGATCATGAGGTCAGGAGTTCGAGACCAGCCTGGCCAACATATTGAAACCCCGTCTCTACTAAAAATACAAAAATTAGCCAGGTGTGGTGGCACGAGCCTGTAGTCCCAATTACTTGGGAGGCTGAGGCGGGAGAATCACTTGAACCCGGTATGCAGAGGTTGCAGTGAGCTGAGACCACACCACTGTACTCCAGCCTGGGTGACAGAGTAAGACTCCGTCTCAAAAAAAACCCCACATATTAAGACTGTCAAGCAAGAGAGAAAGACCTTGAGTAGAAAAATTAAAATCAAACTATAGTCTTGAGTTTAGTTAATAATAATAAACCAATTTTAGTTTTGACAAATGCATCCTAGTTATATTAGATGTTAACATGAAGGATAAATGAGTGAAGGGTATACAGAAGCTTTCCACAGTATCTCTGCAACTTTTCCATAAATCTAAAATTATTCAAAAATAAAGTTTAAAAACAACAAACACAAATGGACAAATATACACACACACACAATGTAATGATCTGAAATAAAGAAAACTTTATAATACACCATTGCACAAGGGATTTTCTTACCTTTCTTCCAAAGGAATTAGACCATACAGGAAATTAATGATGTACCACAACAAGTAAGTCTTACAAGTAATTTATTTGGAAGTTTTCAAAGTTCTGCCCAGTCTCTAACAACTCACTAACGAAGAAACAAAGAACCAACTTAAAAATGGGCAAAGGAGGCTGGGCACGGTACCTCACACCACCTATGATCTCAGCACTTTGGGATACTGAGGTGGACGGATCACCTGAGGTTAGGAGTTTGAGACCATCCTGGCCAACATAGTGAAACCCCGTCTCTATTAAAAATACAATAATTAGCCGGGCATGGTGGCATGCACCTGTAATCCCAGCTACTAGGAAGGCTGAGGCATGAGAATCACTTGAGCCCAGGAGGCGGAGGTTGCAATGAGCCAAGATCATGCCAGTGCACTTCAGTCTAAGTGACAGAGCAAATATGAATAGATATTTCTCCAGAGAAGATATACAAATGGCCAATAAACACACAAAAAGATGTTCCACATCATTAGCCATCAGAGAAAAGCAAATTGAAACCACAATGAGATACCACTTCACACCTACCAGAATAGGAATAATCAAAAAAACGGACAATAACAAGTGTTGGTGAGGATGTGGAAAAGTTGAAACCCTCATAAATTATTAGAGGAAACATAAGAAGGTGTGATTGCTTTGGAAAACAGCATGGCAGTTCCTAAAAAGGCTAGACATAGACATGTGTGTTTGTTTATAGCAGCACTGTTCTTAATAGCCAAAAAGTGAAAACAACTCAAATGTCTATTAACTGATGAACAGATTAATAAAATGTGATATACCCACCCAATGGAATCTTACTCATCCATAAAAAGGAATGAAACACATGCTACAACATGGATGAAGCTTGAAAACATTATACTAAGTGAAAGAAGCCAGTCACAAAAGTCCACATGTTGTAGGTGAATTTGATAGGCAAATTATCTATAGTGACAAAACACAGACTGGAAAGAAATGAAGAGTGACTGCTAATAGGTACAGAATCTTTCTGAGATGATAAAAATGTTCTAACATTTAGCGTGTTCTAAAAGTTGCAGCAAAACCCAATTAAATAGAGTGTAGGGATGAATGTACAGCCCCGAATATTAAGTTCTAAAAACCATCGAATTGTACAATTTAAATGGATGATTTGTATGGCACATGAATTTTGTCTTAACAAAGCAGTTTTAAAATGAATTCCACCTATTAACATGTATTACTGTTGCTGTTATAAGGGCATGCTGAACCATGCTAACACTTTTTTTTTTTTTTTGAGTCAGTCTCGCCCTGTCACCCAGGCTGGAGTGCAGTGGTGGGATCTTGGCTCAGTGAAACCTCCGCCTCCCAGGTTCAAGCAATTCTCCTGCCTCAGCCTCCCAAGTAGCTGGGACTACAGGTGTGCACCACCATGCCCAGTTAATTTTTGTATTTTTAGTAGAGATGGGGTAACGCCATGTTAGCCAGGCTGGTCTCAAACTCCTGACCTCAGGTGATCCATCTGCCTAAGCCTCCCAAAGTGCTGGAATTACAGGCGTGAGCCACTGCGCCCAGCCAATGTTAACACTTTTTACCTTCATTTAACTTTCACAACAATTCTGGGAGTTAAGTATTATTATTCCCTTTTACAAAAGGGACACTGGGCCTTGGAAAGTATAAGTAACTTGCACAAGATCATATAGCTAGTAACTGGTGAATCCAAGGGTGATCTTCATCACCAAATCATACTGCCTCCTTTGGTTTTAGTTATGTTGGCATTTTCAGATTCCTGAATTCTTAATCTTTAATTCAAAAAAGAATATATAAAAATTTAAAAATGTCTAAAGATGGCAAACTCAAGAATCACCTTTACAGTACACTTATCATAAAAGACTGAGGGCCAGGTGCGGTGGCTCATGCCTGTAATCCCAGCACTTTGGGAGGCCAAGATAGGCGGATCATGAAGTGAAGAGATCGAGACCATCCTGGCCAACATGGTGAAACCCTGTCTTTACTAAAAATACAAAAATTAGCTGGGCGTGGTGGCATATGCCTGTAGTCCCAGCTACTCAGGAGCTGAGGCAGGAGAATCACTTAAACTCGGGAGGCAGACATTGCAGTGAGCCGAGATCGCGCCACTGCACTCCAGCCTGGCAACAGAGCAGGACTTTGTCTCAAAAAAAAAAAAAAAACCTGAGGAAAATATAGTCCCTATATCTTAATAAGATTCTCCATAGAAAATTCAAACTATGCAAATAAACATTTAATGATAAAACCATCTTCACTGAATAGACAGTTATGCTAGCAAGGAAACTAAATTTTTACCTATGATGTCCCTACAGATTCAGTTTAGAGAGTCATTTTTATTCTCACACTATCTTCCATAAAAAGTAAACCAATCGCCAGGCGTAGTGGCTCATGCCTGTAATGCCAGCACTTTGGGAGGCCGAGGCAGGTGAATCACAAGGTCAGGCGTTCAAGACCAGCCTGGCCAACATGGTGAAATCCTGTCTCTACTAAAAATACAAAAAGTAGCCAGGCATGGTGGCACGTGCCTGTAATCCCAGCTACTCGGGAGGAGGCTGAGGCAGGAGAATCACTTGAACCCGGGAGGCAGAGGTTGCACTGAGCCAAGATCGCGCCACTGCACTCCAGCCTGGGCGACAGAGCAAGACTTCGTCTCAAAAAAAAAAAAAAAAAAAAAGAGTAAACCAATCTAAGGAAAACCAGTGGTTAACTGGTCAAATTCCATTTCTAGTGGTTCAAATTCCATTTTAGAAAGTAGTAACCAGGCTGGGCATGGTGGCTCAAACCTGCAATCCCAGCACTTTCAGAGGCCGAGGTAGGCAGGCCACTTCAGGCCAGGAGTTTGAGACAAGCCTGGCCCTGGCCAATGTGGCAAAACCCCGTCTCTACTAAAAATACAAAAATTAGCCAGGCATGGTGGCACACGCCTATAGTCCCAACTACTCAGGCTGGGAGGCTGAGGCATGAGAATCACTTGAACATGGGAGGTGAAGGTTGCAGTGAGCTGAGATCACACCACTGCACTGCAGCCAGGGCAACAGAGCAAGATACTGTGTCAAAAAAAAAAAAAAAAAAAAAAAAAAGACACATAGGAAACAACTGCAATTTCCTCACAGCTATTCTGAGACCCAAGTAGAAAATTAGATTTACTTCTCAAAAGATCCCTACTGATAACTTAAATATGCCACACAATATTCTAAGTACCTGACAAAAATTAACTCTTTGAATCCTTATAACAACCCTATAAGACAAACTCACTTCTCACTATGTAACATAAGAATTAATGTTAATTATAGTTAAAATTTTATATATACTATACAGTTATAGGCCACGCACGGTGGCTCACACCTGTAATCTCAGCACTTTGGGAGGCCAAGGCAGGCGGATCAACTAAGGTCAGGAGTTCGAGACCAGCCTGGCCAACAAGGGGAAACTCCGTCTCTACAAAAAAATATCTAAATTAGCCAGGTGTGATGGCATGCACCTGTAATCCCAGCTACTCAGGAAGCTGAGGAAGGAGAATCACTTGAACCCAGATTGCACCACTGCACTACAGCCTGGGCGCAAAGTGAGACTCCATCTCGGAAAAAAAAAAATACCAAGCCAATTTAACTGGGCGCAGTGGCTCACTTCTGCAAACTTGGCACTTTGGGAGGCGGAGAGAGGCAGATTGCTTGAGCCCAGGAATTCAAGACCAGCCTGGACAACAAAGTGAGATCCTGTCTCTACAAAAAATACAAAAATTAGCCAGGCATGGTGGCACATCTGTGGTCCCAGCTACTTGGGAGGCTAAGGTGCGAGGATCACCTGAACCCAGAAGTCAAGGCTGCAGTGAGCCAAGATCACGCCACTGCACTCTAGCCTGTGCAACATAGCGAGACCCTGTCTCAAAAAACAAAAAGAAACACACAAACAAATACTAAGTGAATTTTTTCTCTATATTACTCATAACATTACCCAGAATCTGATTATCTGTTCTTACCACGATTCTGGTTCCATTCATGTGCTTCTCCTAAGTACTTTACATCAAACTGGTATTGTCCATTTATATAAAAATAATCATCAGTACTAAGAATGACTCCACTTGGATTATCCTCTTGCAAAGTCCTGTGAAAGAGAAATGAAATAATTTTCATTACCTTTTCTTCTAAATTTTCTCTCCTAATTTTTCCAAAGTCATAAACCAAATAAACTATTCAAGTACTATCATTTTGCAGATCACATGAGGCCAGGAGTTCAAGGCCAGCCTGGCCAACATGGTGAAACTCCATCTCTACTAAACATACAAAAATTAGCCAGGTATGGTGGCATGCACCTATAGTCCCAGCTACTAGGGAGGCTGAGGCATGAGAATTGCTAGAACCCAGGAGACAGAGGTTGCAGTGAGCTGAGATTGCGCCACTGTACTCCAGTCTGGGCGACAGAGCAAGACTGTGTCAAAAAAATAAATAAATAAAATAAAAGAGTAAAAATCAGCCTGGGCAACATAGCAAGAACCTAACTATACAAAAAAGACAAAAATTAGGCAGGTGTGGTAGTGTGCACCTATAGTCCCAGCTGCTTGGGAAGCTAAGTTGGGAGGATCACTTGAACCCAGGAGGTTTAGGTTACAGTGAGCCAAGGTTGCACCACTGCACTCCAGCCTGGGTGACAGAATAAGACCCTCTCTCAAAAAAAAAGAAAAAAAAAATTAAACACAAATAGATAAATAAAAGAATAAGGCCGGGCGCGGTGGCTCACGCCTGTAATCCCAGCACTTTGGGAGGCCAAGGCAGGCGGATCACAAGGTCAGAAGATCGAGACCATCCTGGCTAACACAGTAAAACCCCGTCTCTACTAAAAATACAAAAAATTAGCCAGGTATGGTGGCGGGCGCCTGTAGTCCCATAGTCCCAGCTACTCGGGAAGCTGAGGCAGGAGAATGGCGTGAACCCGGGAGGCAGAGCTTGCAGTCAGCAGAGATCGCGCCACTGCACTCCATCCTGGGCAACAGAGCAAGACTCCGTCAAAAAAAAAAAAAAAAAAAGAATAAACATATTATAATATTCAAACAAATCATACTGAAAATACTCTAAGCAGAAGTTTAATTCCAAAAAAATCTGACCTAAGGCAGGTCTATTTTGCTGTATGTAAATTATTATTCAGAAACTTGTTTTTAATGTTATGAAGACCTTTTATCCTTAACTATAAAATATTTATAATGGTTAGAAGATTAACAAATTTTTAATTATCCTTTTCTGAAAATATATGTCCCTTTCTGTAGCATCTATTAAGCGCCAGGCACTGTTTTAAGCACTGAGCATACATCACGAACAAAAAAAGACAAAAATGCTTGCGCTCACGGAGCTTACATTCTAGTGAATGCTCATTTGATCCCAATTCCTATGTTTATCCTCTTCTCTTTGTAGCTTTCCCTTCTCTGACACTTCGTTTTTTACTGTTAAACATGTATATATCTCAGCTATCTTTAAGAATTCTAACCAGACTGGGTATGATAGCTCATGCCTATAGTCCCAGCACTTTGGGAGGCTGAGGTGGGAGGACTGCTTGAGCCCAGGAGTTTGAGATGAGCCTGGGCAAGATGGCAAGACTCTATCTCTACAAAAAATTTAAAAATGAGTCAAGTGTGGTGGCCCATGCCTGTAGTCCTAGCTACTCGGGAGGCCAAGGCAGGAGGATTGCTTGAACCCAGGAATTCAAGGCAACAATGAGCTATCATCATGCCACTGCACTCCAGCCTGGTTGACAAAGCAAGACCCTGTCTCTTAAAAAAAAAAAAAAAGTTTGAGACCAGCCTGGCCAACATGGTGAAACCCTGTCTCTACTAAAAATATAAAAAATTAGCTTGGGGTGGCAGCAGGTACCTGTAATCCCAGCTACTCAGGAGACTGAGGCTGGAGAATCTCATAAACCCGGGGAGGTGGAGGTTGCATTAAACTGAGATCACACCACTGCACAACAGCCTGGGCGACAGAGTCGGACTCTGTCAAAAAAAAAAAAAAAAAAATTGTAACTACACTTTGAGACCCCTTTCAACTACTACCCAACTTCTCTCCTTCCCTTAACTCCATCATCAGAGCTTGTTAAACCCTTTTTTCTTCACAGGACAACAAAATTGTTTCTCAGATATCCATTCACGACCTTCTTTTCAATAAATTCAAAAGGCTTTTTGCATCCATCGTTTTCCTTTGGTTTGAATACTGGACCATTCTCTTCAAGACAATGCAGGTTCTATGTCTCAACACTCTCCCTGTTATTTCCCTCTCTTCATTCAAAAAATATTAAGTTTCTACCTCGTGAAATGCAAATTTTTCTTTACCCACACTGTAGCTGCCTCTGATTCTAAATGCCCCTGAAACCTAGTTCTTCAAACTTGTCTCATAGCTCAACTGCCTTCTAAGGTACCACCTTCCAGTTCAATCTCTTTCATGAAACACACTGCCATGACTGACAGTAACATCTATAATATTAAATTGTTTTATTGTTGTTGTTGCTATTAAGTCAGAAAAGCCTACATGTCTACTGAAAAATATGCCTATAAGTGTATCAGCAGAATATGTGGAAATTTACTGGCAGAGAAGCCCAGACACAGAAAAGATATCAAAAAAAAAAAACTAAAAATAAGTTTATGAAGGACATTCTCCAGTTATCTATGCATATTCATTAAGACTAGACTAGATACACCCAGGATCAAATAGAGACCCAACTGATAATATTAGAAGGCTAATGGTTAAAATTTGGAAGAAAAAAAAAAAAAGAACTAGCATATAAAATAGATTAGGTGAAATCTTCTGGAATTTAAAGGTTAAGCAGGGATAGAGAGGGACTATGAAAACAATACTCTTCAAGGAGTCCCACTGAAACCATTACAAAGCTGCCTCTAACACTGACTCCTGTCTCCCAGATTAAGGCACTCACAGCCTACCTTAACTACAGAAGAGATAAAGGTGTATATATGAGATCAAATAACTGATGGTACTCTATTTTGGAACAGAAAAGTCCCCGAAAAATTGAAGTTCTCTGACTACCAGTTGTCATCCTATACTCTCTTCCTTCAAGTCACACATTTCTAAAAGCATTATTTAACAACATTCTATAATCCTGAATTTCCAACTACCAGTAAAATTAATGTATTTAAGGCTTCTATTCCATGAAATCAAGATCAATTATATCTCTTCAACTCTGTGATCAAAGCTGAACTCATCTTTCTCCCCCTCAAATTAGCTCTCTTCTACTACATCAATAGCTCACAATTTTGGAATTGTCTTTAATTTTTTTCTTCTGTCTTTCAAAGAGATATTCCAAGATGAAGGGATTCAATAAAAAAAAACTTCCAGAGAAAACAGTGTTATTAGCTACACAAAGTTAGGAAAACTTAGTAAAAAGAAAACATTTTAGGAGTTACTAAAGATCTCTCCTAAGCAAAGCATTTTGCCTATTTATTCACACTTGTGTTCAAATTCAGACATTATACTATTTTTTAAAAACCCAATTAAACCTCATACCTTGCCAAAAGAGATTTTCCAGATCCCGGAAGACCTCTGAGAAGAACAAGAACTAGTCCAATGTAAGATGTCTTCTTTCTTACAACCTGAGAAACTGGAGTTTCTTGTACTTGATAAGCACTTGTTCCATCTTTATTTCTCCATACTTTTGTTGGGGACGTGTGAGAAATAACTGAGGGTGGAAATGTGTAGTTGACAGATCTCCAGTGTGCAGCTGTGGTTACAACAGGAGCTACAAAGCCATGGTTTCCTTGGAAGAGGTCAAAAGCAGGAATCATTGGATTCCACATTGGTGGAGGTGGCGGAGGAGGCAACAGTAAGGGGAGAGGAGCAAGTACTGGGCAGTAACTCACATCCTTCCCCTTAGGTGGCAGTTCAGGATGTTTGTGTGGCTTGAAGTTGAACCCTTCGGAAGGCAGAAACACATCAGAGACCCGAGTAGGTTTCTGATCCCCACCCGTACCTGGTAAATCAAGCCCTGGAAGGTTTAAACAAGCCTGAGGTTCACTGGCATCCAAATCTACGGGAGCTTCGGAGAATTGAGCCTCAACGCACTCAGATTCTAAAAGTTCTTTCTGTTTTTGATCGAGACTGCTACAACCCACGATGGAGTCACTTGCTACATTTAAAGAACTACTGAGAAGAGAATCTTCTGGGTAGTTACTTTCCAAAGCCGATGTGTTATCCTTTATAAAACACTTGGACTCATTCAAAACTGAATGTGAAGGTAATGGGTTTAAACTTAAAGTAGAACCAGAATTCTCTAAATTTTCACTGTTCAAATTCATATTTTGTGTAGAAAAAATGGGAGTCATATTACTTGAATCAGGATTTATAAACTCACTCGAGTCATTAAAACTATTAACATCTTGTGAAGGCAAAAATGAGTATACTTGGTCATCGGGAGAAGAGTTCAATTTCTCAAAAGCATTCTGTATTAAGGAATCCAGGTCTTCAGTTAGCTGCATGTCCAAAAATGAATCCATTTTTGAATCTTCACTCTCTTCTTCAGGACGTTTTTCCATTATTTCACTTTCTGCTGCACCTACTTGGTTCTCAGAAGCAACGAAACTTTGTGAAGATGATTCTTCTATCTTGGTATCAGTGGCAGATAATTCTAATAGACAATCCATAGCATTTTCAACTGTACAACAAGAATAACAACAACAACAAAAATATAGACAGAGAAAACAGATTTAATAACTTTATTAAAATCCAGCTAAAATCATATTGGATTTTGCATTGAACAGAATATAAATGTACAATATTCATGTTACTTTTTAAAAATTAATGTTTTACTAACATACCAAAGTCTGTAGTAGCAAAAAGTCTGAATGATGGAGACATGCAATCCTATTCTTTCAGGAAAACACTAATAAACCAAGCTAATAAACTATCATCAAATAAATATTATTTGCTGAAATGAGTAAATACATAAATATCTGTAATTGGACATATTAGGCTTATTTATGAAAGTCCTAAAGCCTGTTGATTAATTTAAAAAATACTTACCTATTGCATGCACACTTTTAAAGTATTTTATGTATTCTCTCAGTAAATCTAACTTATTTACATGATCCACGCTATGAATTTCACTTAATACAAAGAATATTTGAGCATGTACTGCATATCAGAAATATTTTGTAAAAAAAAAACTTTAATATGCTCAAAGAAATTTGCAATCCAATAGAGACTAAAAACAATTATATTAGAAACAATTACATTGTAATATAATACAGATTAAATAATGCACACTTTTTGGCGCGGTGGCTCATGCCTGTAATCCCAGAACTTTGGGAGGCTGAGGCAGGTGGATCACCTGAGGTCAGGAGTTAGAGACCAACCTAGCCAACATGGCGAAACCCCATCTCTACTAAAAATATAAAAATTAGCCAGGCGTAACGGCGGCGCACACCTGTAATCCTGGCTGCTCAGGAGCCTGAGGTGGGAGAATCTCTTGAACCTAGGAGGCAGAGGTGGTAGTGAGCAGAGATCACGCCACTGCACTCCAGTCTTGGTGACAGAGCGAGACTCCCTCTCAAAAATAAATAAGTAAATAAATAATGCACACTTTTGATAATGTACAAATGCCATAGAAGCACAAAGGAGAATAAGAAAAGATTTCACATAAGGTGATATGTGAACTGAGATTTGAAGCTTAAAAAGTTAACTTGCCAGGCACAAGAGAAAAAAGTGTAAACCCAAGCTTGGTTCTCCCTAGAGGGAGGTTGATTGGGTGAAATTGGGAGGAGTCCTGTATGTCATGTTAAGAAATATTAATTTTGGCCGGGCGTGGTGGCTCACACTTGTAATCCCAGCACTTTGGGAGGCCGAGGCGGGCGGATCACAAGGTCAGGAGATCGAGACCATGGTGAAACCCCGTCTCTACTAAAAATACAAAAAAATTAGCCGGGCGTGGTGGCGGGCGCCTGTAGTCCCAGCTACTTGGAGAGGCTGAGGCAGGAGAATGGCGTGAATCCGGGAGGTGGAGCTTGCAGTGAGCCGAGACTGTGCCACTGCACTCCAGCCTGGGCGACAGAGCAAGACTCCATCTCAAAAAAAAAAAAAAAAACAAAAAAAAAGAAATATTAATTTTATTTTCGAAGGGAACTTGAAGGAAACTACCACATAGCATTTGAGCTAGAAGTTTTATACACATCACCTCACTGAATCCTCAAATACTACCATGAGGTATATTATTCCTAGCAAACAGATGAAGAAATGAAGTTAAAAAGTACATTAACTTGACCCAAGTCACACAGATAGTCAGTGACAGAGCCAAGACTGGTGTATCTGACTCCAATGCTGAGCTCTTTCTGTTATAACACAAATAGGGAACCATTATAAATTTTAAGGCCGGGTGTGGTAGCTAATGCCTATAATCCTAACATTTTGGGAGGCTGAGGCAGGTAGATCACTTGAGCCCAGGAGTTCAAGACCAGCCTGGGCAACATGGAAAAACTCTGTCTCCACAAAAATTAGCCAGTGTGTTAGCATGTGCATATAGTACCAGCCACACAGGAGGCTGAAGTAGGAGAATCACTTCAGCCCATGAGGTCGAGGCTACAGTGAGCCTCTAGTGAAAGTGATTACTGCGCTCCAGCCTGGATGACTGAGGCCCTATCTCAAAAAAAAAGGAAACCAAAAAAATAACAAAATAAGAATTTTTAAGCATCTGGAGTTTGGAGGGAGGGGTTGTTTATTTTGTTTTGTCTTGCCGTTTTAAGAAAGATAAGTATGGAAACAGCACAGCAGAGTAAGTAACAGCTCTGGTCTGGAGTCAGAACACCAACATTTAAAGCTCTACTGCTGGCTATGACACTTTCAACAAGTTAACTTTCCTAAACCTCAACTTTCTCATTTGTAATATGGGGATAATAAAAGCACCTACCTCATAGGTTGTTGTGAGGATTAAATGAGATAATCCATGAAAAAGTGCTGTGCACAAGAACTGGCACCTAGTAAGCACCCAATTAATGTTCCCTTAAGAAGAAAAACAAAGAGGGATTGGAGGGGGCAAGCCTGGCAGAGACCAATTAGGAGATCATAGCAATACTACAAAGGACAGAAAACCTAAAAATGGAAGAAAAAAAAAAGGTAGGGGGGCGGGCAGGGACGGGGAAAAAAAAAGAAAGCAAACATAAGGAGTATTTCTATGAAAAAAATCTACATGACAGTAAAGTGACAGTAAAACCAGAAAAGATCAACTAAAAACTTAATGTGTATACAATGAAAAATTACACTAAGTAAAAGTAAATTAAAGATCAAGATGGATAGGTATTTATCACATAAAAAAAAGTCCTAATACAGATTGCTGAGAAAAATTAAAACCATGGTATAAAAAAAATTTTTTTTCAGTGAATGAACAATTTACACAAGAATATAAGAATAAGCAACCATGTACAAAAATGTTCAACATTCCTCTTTATTAAAAAAACACAAATTAAGAAAAATGCAATTTTATTCCTATTAAAATCTTAAAACACAGGCCAGGTGCGGTAGCTCGTGCCTGTAATCCTAACATTTTGGGAGGCTGAGATGCATGGATCACCTGAGGTCAGGAGTTCGAGACCAGCCTGGCCAACATGATGAAACCCCATTCTCTACTAAAAATACAAAAAAAAATTAGCTGGGCATGGTGGCAGACGCCTGTAATCCCAGCTACTTCAGAGCCTGAGGCAGGAGAATCACTTGAACTCGGGAGGCCGAGGTTGCAGTGAGCCGAGATGGTGCCACTGCACTCCAGTCTGAGCAGCAAGAGCGAAACTCTGTCTCAAAAAAAAAAAAAAAAAAAAAATCTTAAAGCACTACTACACAATGTTGAAAAGGCTGAAGTGAAACCACTACACTTATGCAAGCCTGGTGGAATTACAAGTCAGCACAACTCATTGGTAGGCAATTCAGCAGTATGCTTCCAAGAGCCAAAGCAGTTCTTACCCTGTGACACAAGAAAATAAAATGTTGGAACTAAGAAAAAAAAGCCAAAAGAAAGAAAAATATATTTTTACCAAGATATTCTCTGCAATATTAATTATTCACGAAAAACACAGATATAATTAAACTATAGCACAACTCAGTAGAATATTAGAAACCCATTCAAAATACAGATTACAGCAACAAAGACAAATGCTTATGTTAAGTTAAAAACACATAATAACAAAATTCCACCACTCAAATCTCAAATGCTTATGAACAAGGTCTATAGAAGATTCTGGAAAACAAAAATAAGTTTTTTTGTTATGGTATAGGATGATGTGGATTTCCTGTAATTCCTCATTGCTGTATTAGTTTATATGCAACAATTAAATTTTAAACACACCAAAATTAGGAAATGTCGAAGTAACTTACAAAACTCAATATACTATCATTTCTGAGCATCATGCACTGCTGACAACTGGTTTTCTGCATGCATAACTGGACAAGATATGCTCACATCACAGACCACACAATGACTGAAACTGGAAGTTTATAACACATTACCAAAATTTCCCAAATCCAGAATAATTTTATCTTATACTAATCAAGGCTAGTAACAATACTAAGCATCAACATTTAATTTACTCATCTAGCCAATATAAACTCCCTTCTGTCTACATACTTCTAAACAATGTATGACAAGTTATTAATAACCTACCATACTGAAGACTTTACCAAAAACAAAAAACTAAAACTCAAACCTCACCAAAAAAAAAGTCCTATGAGGTGCATACTGTTATTTTTCTCCCTAACAGATTAGAAAACTGAGACTCAGAGAGATTAAGGGGCAGAGCTGGAAATTCAACCCAGGTTTCTTGACTCCAAAGTCAATGTTTTGAAATTATACTATTCTGCTAGCCTCAACTCTTAATCAGCTCTTATTTCCATAATTATAATTACCTAGTCGCTTAATAGATATTTACTCAGCTCCTATTACGAGTCAGTTGCTATGTTATGGGCTGAAGATACGGGAGTAAAACAAAGTTTTTAAAAACTCTGTCTTTATGGAGCTTACATTCTAGGAGAGTGGTTCTAGGAGAGTACAATTTTGCCTCCCAGGGAACAAATGACAATACATGGAGACATTTTTTATTGTCACAACTGGGTGGTAAGGAGCTATTGCATCTAGTGTGTACAGGCCAGGGACGCTGCTAAACCTACAACGCATAGGAGAGCCACTCAAAATAAAGGATTATGTAGCCTAAAATGTCAATAGTGCCAGTCTGTTCTAGAGTGAAGATGAAAGAGATAGAATATGCTATCTATACAACCTTACACCTAGAACTGCACATTTCTTAAGAGCAGAAAATATGTTTTATTCTTCATATCCCAAATACCAACTCAAATACCAACCTTAGTAACTTGCCAATAGCAGATGATTAATAAATGATGAATAAAATAGAAATAAGACATTTTTCTATATTACTATTAATCATGGCATAGTACACAGTCTTCTTATAAGACGGACAGGGTTCAAACTAAACTTTTTCTCACCTTTGAAATCACATTCAGAAAGCATCAAATACACTACATCAGGATCCAGATCAGAAAATATCTCTGAGATACTGGTGAAGAGTTCTTCCTGATCAACTTTTGTCTCACCCATGGAAGGTAGAGTAGTGGTTGGCTCCTCACGACTAGCAACACTGGATACGACAACTTCCTTAGGGTTTGCAGTCTTCCGAAAAGGATTTCCCCCAAGATTTTTCCTTCTCCTTGGCATTCTGACTTCCAAAACTAAAATGTTTCCCTTTTCTTAGTTAAGATGTTTGATATTTAAGTCATAATTCAAACAAAATAGGGTTAAATATCTTGCACAATCCAGCAGTAAAAAGACCTAAAATAGAAAGCAATTAAAAACACTCAGACTATATATATTTCCATTTCTAAAATCGGAATGACATCTTTATTTAGCTCTAAGAAAGTACCACCAACTCTAACAGCAGAGCTAAAAAGTAGTCAATTTCTCTCTCTTCAAAATATGCAGGTTTTGCCAGGATTGAACATGTTAAAAATTAAGATGCTAAACATACATATTTCAGAACAATGAATACACTGCTTCAATACATTTTTTCATTTTTAAAAACATGAAAGTCTTCATAAATATAATTAGAATGCGTACTGAACACCCATACTCAGATGTCCAATAGGCATTATAAATTTAACATGTCCAAAACAGCTCCTCATCACCCCCTTCAAACCTGCTTTTCCCAGTCTTTCCCATCTCAGCACAACTATATCCTTCCAATGACTCAGGCCGAAATCTTGGAATAATCCTTGACTCCTCTCATCCCACATCCAACTGGTAAGCCAATTTTGTCAGTGCGACTCCCCAAACGTATCCAGAATACTATCATTCCTCACTGCCACCACCCTAGACTTAGCTACCACAGCCTCTTGCCTGAATTACTGTAAGTCTCCTAACTCTTGGTTTCCACCCTTCCCCTTCAGTCTATTTAGCACCAAAGCCAGTGTGACTCAATTAAACCACACGTTGGATCATGCCTTTCTTCTACTAAACTATCCACTAGCTCCTTAACTCAGGATAAAAGCCAGAGCCCTTAAAATGGCCCATAACCTGGACACTGGTTACCTCTGTACTGTCCTTTCCCTTAGCCACACTTAAGTCTCCTTGCTCTTCTTCAAACACACCAGCAATGTTCTCCCCTGGGAACCTTTACACCTTGGTTCCCTCTGCTGAACCACTTTTCTCCAAGTATCTCCTTATCACCTTCTTATCATTATTCAAATATTACCTTTTCAGGACCTCAGAGCCCCAACACCATTTATCCCACTTTCCTACTTGAATTTTCTCCATAGAACTTATTGTTTTCTTACATAGCATATGTTTTATATACATATTGTATTTACCACCCATATTCCAATAAAGTGTAAGCTCCACAAGGGCAGGGATTCATATCTGGAATAGAACTACAAGCAGTCTACTTGTTTTCTCTGCTTGAATATATCTAATAAACATTTCAAACTTAACATATCCAAAACTAAATGTCTAATATATTTCCCAAAATCTGCTCTAATCATTGGGTCTGACACCTGTCATCTTTCACCCATATTCCAACCTCCTACCTGTTCTCCCTGTTTGCACCTTGTCCCCCTATAGTCTATTTTCAATATACCAGCCAGAATGAGCTTTATACAATGTAAAAAGGGTCTGATCTAACCCCTATTATGTTCTCCACATCACTCAAAGAAAAAACTAAAGTTCTTACAATGGCCTGTCTCTCTGCTAGCCCTTGATATACTCTTCTTCAAGATATCTGCACAGCTAACTCCTGTACTCCTTGAAATTTTTGTTCAAGTGTCATATTCAATGATTTCTCTCTTGATTATCCAACGGAAAATCATATACCCTGCTCCCTCTGCCCCAATCTCCCCTTTCCTGCTAACTATCCATTGCCCTTATCATCTTCTATTATATTATAAAATTTACCTTTTAATTAAATTTGTATCATAGCTCTCTCCACCTTCCAGAACTGCACTGTCAATATGGCAGCCACCAGCCACATGTTCCTATTTAAGTTTAAATTAATTACAATTAAATAAAAGTACATTTATATATTAATATCAGATATAAGTAGAATTCAGAGCAAAGAAAATAATCACAGACAAAGAAGGGCACTGTGTAATGATAAAGGATCAGGCCATCAAAAAGATATAGCAGGCTGGGCGCCGTGGCTCACGCCTGTAATCCCAGTACTTTGGGAGGCCAAGCTGGGTGGATCACCTGAGGTCAGGAGTTTGAGACCAGCCTGGCCAACATGGTGAAACCCTGTCTCTACTAAAATACAAAAATTAGCCAGGCGTGGTGGCATGTGCCTGTAATCCCAGCGACTCAGGAGGCTGAAGCAGGAGAATCGCTTAAACCCGGGAGGCAGAGGTTGCAGTGAGCCAATATGGCGCCATTACATTCCAGCCTGGGCAACAAGAGCAAAACTCCATCTCAAAAAAAAAAAAAAAAAGATATAGTAACCCTGGCCAGACTCAGGGGCTTGTGCCTGTAATCCTAGCACGTTGGACGACTTGAGGTGAGGAGTTTGAGACCAACCTGGCCCAAATGGCAAAACTCTGTCTCTACTAAAAATACAAAAAGAACTAACCTGTAGTCCCAGCTACTCGAGAGGCTAAGGCAGGAGAATCGCTTGAACCCAGGAGACAGAGGATGCAGTGAGCCAAGATCACACCACTGCACTCCAGCCTGGAGGTCAGAGTGAGACTCTGTCTCAAAAAAAAAAAAAAAAAAAAAAAAAAGGCCGGGCACAGTGGCTCACGCCTGTAATCCCAGCACTTTGGGAGGTCGAGGCAGGCAGATCACCTAAAGTCAAGAGTTTGAGACCAGCCTGACCAACATGGCAAAACCCCGTCTCTACTAAAAACACAAAATTAGCCAGGCATGATGGCGCATGCCTGTAATCCCAGCTACTCGAGAGGCTGAGGCAGAAGAATTGCTTGAACCCACGAGGCAGAGGTTGCATTGAGCTGAGATCACACCACTGCACTCCAGCCTGGGCAACAAGAGTGAAACTCCACCTCAAAAATAAATAAATAAATAAATAAATATAAATTAAAAAGATATAGCAACCCTAAATGTATATGCACTAAAAAGAGCTACAAAATAAGTGAAGCTAAAACTGAAAGGAGAAATAGACAAATTCACAAGTATAACTATACTTGTGGAGACTTCAACACTGCTCTATCAACAATGGACAGAATAACTAGACAGTAAATTAGCAAATATATAGAACTCAACAACACCAATAATTAAGGACCTAATCAACACTTACAGAACACTCCACCCAACAACAGTAGAATACACACTCTTTTCAAGTATTAACAAAACACATACCAAGATAGATCATATCCTAGGCTAAAACCAAACCACAACAAATTTAAAACAATTGATATCACACAGGTATGTTTTCCAACCACAATGGAATCAAACTAGAAATCAATAACATAAAAATTTCCAAGCAATATACATCTAAATAATCCATGGGTCAATGATGAAGTCTCGAAGAAAATTTTAAAAATATAATAAATTGAATGCCAATGAAAATATACCATATCAAAATTTGTAGGCCATGTGTGGTGGCTCACGCCTAAAATCCCAGCACCCTGGGAGGCTCAGGTGGGCAGACCACTCTGAGCTCAGGAGATCGAGACCATCTGGGCAATATGGTGAAACTCCATCTCTACTAAAAGTACAAAAATTAGCTGGGGCGCGGTGGCTCATGCCTGTAATTGCAGCACTCTGGGAGGCCAAGGTGGGTGGATCGCCTGAGGTCAAGAGTTCAAGACCAGCCTGGCCAACATGGTGAAACCCCGTCTCTACTAATACAAAAATTAGCCAGGAGCACTGGCACACACACTGAAGAAACAGAAGCAGGAAAATCGTTTGAACCCAGGAAGCAAAGGTTACAGTGAGCCAAGATAGCACCATTGCACTCCAGCCTGGGCGACAAGAGCGAAACTCTGCCTCCAAAAGTAAATAAATAAATAAATAAATAATAAAAGTACAAATACAAATACAAAAATTAGCCACGCAAGGTGGCACACACCTATAATCCCAGCTACTCGGGAGGCTGAGGCAGGAGAATCATTTCAACCAACTTTGAACCCAGGAAGCAAAGGTTGCAGTGAGCTAAGATTGAGCCACTGCACTCCAGCCTGGGTGACAGGGTGAGACTGTCTCAAAAAAAAAATTGTAGAACGTGGCTAAAGCAGTGATTACAGGAAAATCTACAGTACGAAATGCATACATTAGAAAAGAAGTCTCAAATGAATAATCTAAGCCCCCATCATAAGAACCTAGAAAATGAAGGGCAAAATAAACTCAAACCCAGCAGAAAGAAGAAAATAATAAAGAGTAGGCCGGGGCCGGGCATGGTGGCTCATGCCTGTAATCCCAGCGCTTTAGGAGGCTGAGGCAGGTGGATCACCTGAGGTCAGGAGTTCAAGACCAGCCTAGCCAACATGGTGAAACCCCTTCTCTACTAAAAATACAAAAATTAGCTGGGCATGGTGGCAGGCGCCTGTAATCCTAGCTACTTGGGAGACTGGGGCAGGAGAATCGCTTGAACCCAGGAGGCAGAGGTTGAAGTGAACTGAAATTGCACCATTGCATTCCAGCCTGGGTGACAAGAGCAAGACTCCGTCTTAAAAAAAAAAAAAAAAAAAAAAGCAGGCCAGGCACGGTGGCTCACGCCTGTAATCCCAGCACTTTGGGAGGCCGAGGTGGGTGGATCACCTGAGGTCAGGAGTTCGAGACCAGCCTGCCCAATATGGTGAAACCCCATCTCTACTAAAAATACAAAAATTAGCTGGGCGTGGTGGTGCACGCCAGTAGTCCCAGCTACTTGGGAGGCTGAAACAAGAGAATCGTTTGAACCCAGGAGGTGGAGGCTGTAGTGAGCTGAGATTGTGTCACTGCACTCCAGTCTGGGCAACACAGCAAGACTCTGTCTCAAAAAAAATAAAAATAAAAAAGGAAATAATAAATAGCAGATAACAAATATTGGAAACAGAAAACAATGAGAAAATTCAATGAAATAAATTGCTGGTTTACCAAAATGATCTATAAAACTGAAAGACTAGCAAGACTGACAAAGAAAAAAGAAGACAGAAATTACCAATATCAGGAATGAAAAACGGATATTACTACAGACCTTCCAGATATCAAAAGGCTAATAAACTATGAACACACAAAAGTTTGACAATTTATATGAAATGCACCAATGTCTCAAAAACCACAAAGTATCAAAACTCCTCCAATAAGACATAGATAAAATCACTATACTTTATAAAGAAATTTAATTCATAATTTTAAAACTCAAAAAAAAAAAAAATGTCCAGGGCCAAATAGCTTCAATGGAAAATTCTAACAAACATTTTCAGGAAAAAATAATACTAATCCTACATAATCTCTTCCAGAAAATAAGAAAACACTTCCAATCCATTTTATGATGCTAGTATTATCCTGATATCAAAAGCAGACAAAGCCAGTACAAAAAAAACTACAGACCAATACTCCTCATGGCTACAGACACAAAAATCCTTAACAAAATACTAGCAAATACAATTCAGCAATATATATTTCTCTTTTTTTTTTTTTTTTTTTGACACAGGGTCTTGCTCTATCACCCAGGCTGGAGTGTGGTGGATATAATTGTTTTTATATATTGCTGAATTTTGGCAGGGCATAGTAGTTCACACTTACAATCCCGGAACTTTAGGAGGCTGAGGTGGGAGGATCGCTTGAGCCCAGGAGTTCAGGACCAGCCTGGGCAACACAGTGAGACCTCAACTCCACAAAAAAATTTAAAATTAGCCAAGCATGGTGGTACGTACCTGTGGTCCCAGGTACTAGGGGGCAGGGTGAGGTGAAAGGATCACTTAGGCCCAGGTGGTCGAGGCTTCAGTGAGCCATGATCACACCACTACGCTCCAGCCTGGGCAACAGTAAGACCTTGTCTCAAAAAAAAAAAAAAGGATTGTATACTATAATGAAATGGGGTTTATTCCAGGAAGGCAAGGCAAGGCTAGTTCCATATTCAAAAATCAGTATAATCCACCATCTTAATGGGTGAAAGAATCATATCAATCAATGCAGAAAATAATGACAAAATTCAACACCATTCATGGTAACTACCAGAAAAACAGGAACAAAAATACTCTCAACCTGTTAAGAGCACCTATAAAAACCTACAGCTGACATTGTATTTGTAATGAAATACTAAACGCTTTTCCTCCTAACATCAGGAAAAAGGCAAGATGTCTACTCTCACCAATTTTATTCAAAATAATGCTGGAAGTTCTAGCTCATGAAGTAAGAGAAAAAAAGAAAATAAAACGCATATAGATTAGGGAAGAAGAAATAAAAGTGTCCCTATTTGCAGATAACATGGTTATCTATGTATTATAGAAAATCCCAAGTAATCTATAAAATCTCCAACAAGAAAGTGAGTTTAACAAGGGTGCAAGATACAAGATAAACATATAAAAGCAACTGTATTTATACATACTAGCAAAAAACACATGGACACTGAAATTAAAGAAACAGTACCCGTCACAAGTGCAAAAAAAAAAAAAAAAAAAAAAAAACAGAGAAATACACTAAGTCCTCACTTATTAACATCAATAGGATCTTGTAAACTACAACTTTTTTTTTTTTTTGAGACTGAGTCTCACTCTGTCACCCAGGCTGGAGTGCAATGGTGTGATTTTGGCTCACTGCAATCTCCACCTCCTGGGTTCAAGCGATTCTCCTGCCTCAGCCTCCTGAGTAGCTGGGTTTATAGGCACATGCCACCACACCCAATTATTTTTGTATTTTTAGTAGAGATGGGGTTTCACCATGCTGACCAGGCTGGTCTCGAACTCCTGACCTCAGGTGATCGGCCTGCCTCAGCCTCTCGAAATGCTGGGATTACAGGTGTGACTCACCATGCCTGGCTGTAAACTACAACTTTAAGCAAAACAATACACAACCAATTTTTTTCCTCATCAACGTTATAACAGAATGACGTTGAACGAAAGTATGTTGTTCAAGGACCTGATACATGTCGTTTCACTTAAAATCACAGTTTCCAAGAACCTATTGATGATGTTATGAGAGGACTTCCTATATTTCAGTACATAGGTGTAAATCTAAGAAAACAAGTACAAAACTTAATATGCTGAAAACTATGAAAGAAACGTTCAAAGACGGGAAGACAACACAGTAAATATGTCAATTCTTCCCCAAATTGATATACACGTTTAAGAAAACGCCTACCAGAACTCAAGCAAGATTTTTTTATAGATATAGATAAAATTATTCTAAAATTGATAAGACAAAGGAACTAAAATAGGTAAAATAGCTTTGAAAAAGAACAAAGCAGGAGGAATCGTCAACCTGATTTCAAGGGTTGCTGTATAGCTACACTAATCAAAACTATGGAGCATCAGTGGAGGGACAGAAATACAGACCTGATAACAGATTATAGATCTAGGAACAAGAGAGAAAACTTAGCAACGTAAGTATGCCTGACTGATTTTTGACTGTGGTGCAAAAGCAATTCAATAGAGAAAAGACCACCTTTTCAACAAATGATACTGGAACAACTGGACATCAATCAGTAAAAAATAAACCTTGACCTAAGTCTCATGCTTACCCTTTAGTATTCTTGGAAATTTACAGAAATATTTACAGAAATATTAACTCACAGTGGACCACAGATTTAAATGTTTAAGACATAAAGCTATAAAATTTTCAGAAAAAAAGGGGAAAATCTCTCCTTGTGGGAACTAAAAAAAAAAAAGAGAAAATCTTCAGAACCTAAGGCTAGGCAAAAACACAAAAGCATGGGCCATAAAAGGAAAAACTGATAGTGGCCAGGTGCAGTGGCTCACGCCTGTAAACCCAGCATCTTGGGAGGCTGAGGCATGTGGATCACTTGAGCTGAAGAGTTCAAGACCAGCCTGGCCAACAATGGCAAAACCCCGTCTCTACTAAAAATACAAAAATTGGCCAGGTGTGGTGGCATGTGCCTGTAATCCCAGCTATTTGGGAGGCTGAGGCAAGAGAATGGTTTGAACCCAGGAGGCAGAGGCTAGTGAGCCAAGATGGCACTACTGCACTCCAGCCTGGGTGACAGAGCAAGACTATGACTCAAAAAAAAAAAAAAAAGGCAAAACTGATAAATTATAGTTCATTAAATCAAAACTTTTGTTTGATGAAAGACCTGGCTAAAAGGATGAAAAGGCAAGCTACAGACTATGAGAAAATACTTACATACCACATTCGGGACAAGGACTAATATCTAAAATCTATTAACAACCTATCAAAACTCAACAGTATGCCAGGCATGGTGGCTCATGCCTATAAACCTAGCACTTTGGGAGCCCAACAGGGGCTGAAGAGGGGGGGAATCCCTTAAGCCCAGGAGTTCAAGACCAGCCTAGACAAAATAATGAGACCCTGTCTCTAAGAAAAAATAGAAAAAATCAGCCAGGCATGGTGGCACGTGCCTGTAATCCCAGTTACTCAGGAGACTAAGGTGGAAGGATCGTTTGCAGCTGGGAGGTTGAGGCTACAGTGAGCTATGATCATGCCATTGCACTCCAGCCTAGGTGACAGAGAGAGACCCTGTTTCAAAAAAACACAAAAAAGAAACAAAAAATAAAAACCAAACAATTGGAAAATCAGCAAAAAAGGAGAAAAAACACTACACAAAAGAGGAGATACAGGTGGCAAATAAGTACATAAAAAGATGTTCAACATCACTAACCATTAAGTAAGTGCAAATTAAAACTCTAATGAGGTCAGGCCCGGTGGCTCATGCCTGTAATCCCAACATTTGGGGAGGCCAAGGCGGGCAGATCACCTGAGGTCAGGAATTCGAGACCAGCCTGACCAACAAGGAGAAACCCCGTTTCTAGTAAAAATACAAAATTAGCCGGGCGTAGTGCTGCATGCCTGTAATCCCAGCTACTCGGGAGGCTGAGGCAGGAGAATCACTTCAACCCGGAAGGCGGAGGCTGCAGTGAGCCGAGATCACACCACTGCACTCCAGCCTGGGCAACAAGAGCGAAACCCCATTGCAAAAAACAAACAAACAAACAAAAAACTATAATGAGATATTACCTATCAAATTGACTAAAACAAAAAACAGGTACAACACCAAATGATGGCAAGACTTCAAAGAAACAACATCACTTATAGTTGCTGATGGGAATGTAAAATGGTACAGTCACTCTGAAAAATATTTTGCAGTTTCTTAAAAAAACTAAATATACAACTACCATAGAACTCAACAATTGCACTTCTAAGGCCGGGCGCGGTGGCTCACGCTTGTAATCCCAGCACTTTGGGAGGCCGAGGCGGGCGGATCACAAGGTCAGGAGATCGAGACCACAGTGAAACCCCGTCTCTACTAAAAATACAAAAAATTAGCCGGGCGTGGTGGCGGGCGCCTGTAGTCCCAGCTACTCGGAGAGGCTGAGGCAGGAGAATGGCGTGAACCCGGGAGGCGGAGCTTGCAGTGAGCCGAGATTGCGCCATTGCACTCCAGCCTGGGCGATAGAGCGAGACTCCGTCTCAAAAAAAAAAAAAAAAAAAAAAAAAAAAAAAAAACAATTGCACTTCTGGGCATTTATCCCTGAGGACTGAAAAATTATATTCATCTAAAACCTGTAAACAAATGTTTACAGCAGCTTCATTCATAATAACCAAAAGCTGGAAACAACTCATGTCCTCCAGTAGATAAATGGTTAAACAAACTATGGTACATCCATTCCATGAAATACTAGTCAGCAATAAAAACATATTACTGATGCATACAACACCCTGGATGAAATTCCAGAGTATTATGCTCAGTAAAAAAAGCCAGTCGTAGCCAGGTGTGGTGGCTCCCATCTGTAATCCCAGCACTTTGGGAGGCCAAGGTGGGCAGATCACCTGAGGTCAGGAGTTCGAGACCAGCCTGGGCAGCACAGTGAGACCAGCCTGGCCAACGTGGCAAAACCCCGCCTCTACTAAAAATACAAAAATTAGCCGGGCATTGTGGCGCATGCCTGTAATCCCAGCTACTTGAGAGGCTGAGGCAGGAGAATCACTTAGAACCCAGGAGACAGAGGTTGCAGCAAGCCGAGATCAAGCCATTCAGCCTGAGCAACAGAGAGACACTCCGTCTCAAAAAATAAAAAAATTTTTTTTAAAAAGCCAGTCCTAAAAGGTTATATTGAAATTCCACTTACACAACATTTCTTTTTTTTGGTGGGGGGGGGGGAGGGGCGCATGGAGCGGGGGAAGGTGGCTCATGCCTGTAATCCCAAAACTTTGGGAGGCCAAGGTGGGCAGATCATTTGAGGCCAGAGTTCAAGACCAGCCTATGCAACATGGCAAAACCCAGTCTCTACTAAAAATACAAAAAATTAGCTGGGTGTGGTGGCACATGCCTGTAATCTCAGCTACTCCAGAGGCTGAGAAACGAAAATTGTTTGAATCCAGGAGGTAGAGGTTGCAGCGAGCCAAGATCAAGCCACTGCTCTCCAGCTTAGGTGACAGAGCGAGACTTAGTCTCAAAAAAAAACTTAATTTTTTAATTTTGAAAAAAGTATGCAAAATTCAAACAAAACTCCCCTGTCTGTAACCATTAACAGAAGAAGCTTCCCCCACTTCAAAAAAAAAATTTTTTTAAAGGAGGGGAAGGAGGAAAGGAAAGAAACACAAGAGGAAGAGAGAAAGGGGTAAGGAGGAAGGAGTGAAACAGTAAGAACACAGAAGATTTGCTTTGTGCAATAAATATAACTTGACTCCATATCTATAGAACATTGAACCCAATAGCCACAAAACACAATTTACTTTCAAGTGCACATGTAATTATACTAGAAATCAGTAGCAAAAAATGTAATTACACCAGGCACGATGGCTTACACCTATAATGCCAGGACTTTAGGAGGTTGAGGTGGGAGGATCCCTTGAGCCCAGGAGTTTGAAACCAGCCTGGGCACCATAGTGAGACCCCCATCTCTACAAAAAATCTTTTAAAAACTTAGTCAGGCATGGTGGCGTTCACCTGTGGTCCCAGCCACTCAGGAGGCTGAGATGGGAGGATCACTTCAGCCCAGGAGGTCAAGGCTGCAGCGAGCTCTGATCACACTACTACATTCCAGCATAAGCAACAAAGCAAAACCTTGTCTCAAAAGTATAAATAAATGTTTTAAATCTATATAATATATATAATTAGAATCTAAATTTCTTGAAAATTAAGAAATATACTTTCCATAAGTCTTTTTCTTATGTTCTTCTTTTTAAATTTTTTTTATTTGGTCGGGCCCGGTGGCTCACATCTGCAATTGCACTTTGGGAGGCCGAGGCGAGTGGATTACTTGAGGTCAGGCATGCGAAACCAGCCTGACGAACACGGTGAAACCTCATCTCTACAACAAATACAAAAATTAGCTGGGCGTGGCGGTGCACACTTGTAATCCCAGGTACTCAGGAGGCTGAGGCAGGAGAATCAATTGAAGCAGGGAGGCAGAGGTTGCAATGAGCCAAGATCATGCCACTGCACTCCAAGCCTGGGTGACAGGGTAAGACTTCGTCTCAAAAACAAAAATAAATAAATAAATAATTTTTTAAAATTTTTCTTATTTTTGTAGAGACAGTGTCTCGCTACATTGTCCAGGCTGGTCTCAAACTCCTGGACTTGCCCAGGCACGGCGGTTCACGCCTGTAATACAGATTGGTCTGGCATTTGAGACCAGACCTGGACAACACGGTGAAACCCTGTCTCTACTAAAAATTAGCAAAAAAAAAAAAAAAAAAAAAAAATTAGCCGGGCATGTTAGCAAGCCTGTAATCCCAGCTACTCAGGAGCTGAGGCAGGAGGATCGTTTGAATCCAGCAGGCAGAGGTTGCAGTGAGCTGAGATTGAGCCATTGCACTCCAGCCTGAGTGACAAGAGCAAAACTCCGTCTCAAAAAACAAACAAACAAAGAAACAAAAAACTCCCGGCCTCAAATATTCCTCCTGCCTCAGCCTCCCAAAGTGCTGGGATTACAGGTGTGAGCAGCACACTTAGCTAGATTATATTTCTTTATACCAGCAACTAGAAAATAAAATTAAATCAAATGATCAGTTCTCAGTTCTTGTCTTTCTAGACCTATCAGCAGCATTTACACAGCTGATCAATCTCCCCCCAGGAACCGGCTTTCTTCTCCTGAGGACACTGCCACTCTCGAGATTTTCACATCTCTCAACTTGGAAACAATGGAGTGTTCCAGAGCTCAGTCCTAGGGCCTGTTCTTTTCCCTCTGTTCCCTCTACAAAAAATTTAAAAATTAGCCAGGCATGGTGGTGTGCCTGTAATTCCAGCGACTGGAAGCTTAGGCAGGAGGATCACTTGACTCCAGGAGTTGGAGGCTGCACTGAGCTATGATTGTGCCACTGCACTCCAGCCTTGATGACAGAGTGAGACCCCATCTCTTAAGAAAAAAAATAAAAAATAAATTCTATCAATATGCTAACAAATTTACATCTTCAGCCAGCAACTCTTCTCTGACTCTAGACCCACATCAAACTATTCACTGAACATCTCTACTTTGTGTATCTAAAAAACATCTCAGGCTGGGCACAGTGACTCAGGCCTGTAATCCCAGCACTTTGGGAGGCTAAGGCAGGCAGATTGCCTGAGGTCAAGACCAGCCTGGTCAACATGGTGAAAACCCGTCTCTACTAAAAATATAAATTGGCCGGGTGCGGTAGCTCACGCTTGTAATCCCAGCACTTTGGGAGGCCAAGGCAGGTGGATCACAAGGTCAGGAGATCAAGACCATCCTGGCTAACACGGTGAAACCCCGTCTCTACTAAAGACACAAAAAATTAGCCGGGCGTGTTGGCGGGTGCCTGTAATCCCAGCTACTCGGGAGGCTGAGGCAGGAGAATCGCTTGAACCTAGGAGGCGGAGGTGGCAGTGAGCTGAAATTGCACCACTGCATTCCAGCCTGGGTGACACAGTGAGACTCCATCTCAAAAAAAAAAAAAAAAAAAAAAAAAAAAAAAAAAAAAAACACGCCGGGTGCTGTGGCTCACACCTGTAATCCCAGCACTTTGGGAGGCCAAGACGGGCAGATCACTTGAGGTCGGGAGTTCGAGATGAGCCTGACCAATATGGAGAAACCCCATCTCTATCAAAAATACAAAATTAGCTGGGCATGGGGGCCCAGCTACTCAGGAGGCTGAAGCAGGAGAATCGCTTGAACCCAGGAGGCAGAGGTTGCAGTGAGCCGAGATCACGCCACTGCACTCCAGCCTGGTGACAAAGAGAAACTCTGTCTCAAAAAAAAAAAAAAAAAAAAAAAAAAAAAAATATATATATATATATATATATATACACACAAAATTTAGCTGGGCGTGGAGGCGCGTGCCTGTAATCCCAGCTACTTGTGAGGCTGAGGCAGGAGAATCACTTGAACCCGGGAGGCGGAGGTTGCAGTGAGCCGAGATCACGCCACTGCACTCCAGCCTGGCGACAGAGACTCTGTCTCAAAAAAAAAAAAAAAAAAAAAAAAAATACAAATATTAGCGGGGCGTGGAGGCGCATGCCTGTAATCCCAGCTACTTTCGAGGCTGAGCCGGGAGAATTGCTTGAACCCGGGAGACAGAGGTTACAGTGAGCTGAGATCATGCCACTGCACTCCAGTCTGGACAAAAGACCAAGACTCCATCTCGGAGGAAAAAAAAAAAAAAATCTCAAACCAGGCATATCTAAAAGTGACCTGATTCTCCTCTGCCACCCTGCCCTATCTATAGTAATTGCAATCTCAGCTAATGGCAATTTCTACTTGTTGAAGCCAAAAACTAAGTCATTTTTGCCTATTCTTTCCCTCACACCTAATCATTCAGCAAATCCTGCCAGTTGTAAATTCAAAATAAGCCGGGTGCGGTGGCTCACGCCTGTAATCCCAGTACTTTGAGAGGCCAAGGCGGATGGATTACCTGAGGTCAGGGGTTCAAGACCAGCCTGGGCAACATGCCGAAATCCCGTCTCTACTAAAAGTACAAAAATTAGTTGGCAGTGGTGGCGCATGCCTGTAATCCCAGCTACTCAAGAGGCTGAGGCAGGAGAACCCAGGAGGGGGAGGTTGCAGTGAGTAGAGATCATGCCACTGCACTCCAGCCTGGGTGACAGAGTGAGACTCCGTCTGAATCAATGAATGAATAACAAATTCAAAATACATTTAAAATCATCACCTTCACCACTACCATCTGTATCAAAGGTAGCGTCGTGGATTGGTTTTAAGTGTGGGAGCTCCCAAATTTCTATTTATACCAGCTTTATTAAAATATAATATGTAAACCATAAAATTCGCCATTTCAAAGTGTACAATTCAGTGGTTTCCAGTACATTCCGAGTTGTATAACCATCACCAGTAATTCCAGAACATTTCTATTACCTCAAGAAGAAACCCCACAACCCATTAGCAACCATTCCCATTCCTCCTTCTCCTATCCCCTGGCAACCACGAATCTACTTTTATCTCTATAGGTTTACCTATTCTAGGCATTTATATGAACAGAATTGTATAATATAAAACATGGCCTTTTGTGACTGGCTCCTTTCACTTGGCATGCTTTCCAGGTTCATCCATGTTGTAGCCTGTATTGGTACTTCACTGATACTGCTAGAAAATATTGCATGGTACGGATATAACACATTTTATGTATATATGGATCAAGTGATGGTTATTTGGGTTGTTTCTACTTTTTGGCTATAGTGAATAATCTTGCTATGAACATTTGTAGAAGAGTTTGGTATGGACATGTTTTCATATCTCTTAAGTATATATCTAAGAGTGGAATTGCTAGTTCATATGGTAACTCCATGTTTAACCTTTTGAGGAACTGCCAAACGGTTTTCCAAAGCAGCTGCACCAATTTCAGCTTCCACCAGCAATGTGTGAGGGCTCTGATTTCTCTAATCCTCACCAACACCGTTACTGTCCATTGTTTTGTTTGGGTTTGCTTTTCATTTTTTCCTTTTGTTTTTTCCTTTTTCTATGTCCACACCGCCCCCCAACCCCGCTTCATAATATAGAACAGGCACAGGGCGTGGGCTGAAGTATATATGGGGTAGGTTTACTCTGTCTCCTCTTTCTATACAGTCAGTGTAAGAATACAGCCCGGCCGGGTGTGGTGGCTCACGCCTGTAATCCCAGCACTTTGAGAGGCTGAGGCAGGCAGATAACGAGGTCAGGAGATCGAAACCATCCTGGCTAACACGGTGAAACCCCGTCTCTACTAAAAATACAAAAAATTAGCCGGGCGTGGTGGCGGGCTCCTGTAGTCCCAGCTACTCGGGAGGCTGAGGCAAGAGAATGGCGTGAACCCGGGAGGCGGAGCTTGCAGTGAGCAGAGATCGCACCACTACACCACAGCCTGGGTGACAAAGTGAGACTCCGTCTCAAAAAAAAAAAAAAAGACCATCCTAGCTAACACGGTGAAACCCCGTCTCTACTAAAAATAGAAAAAATTAGCTGGGCGTGGTGGCGGGCGCCTGTAGTCCCAGCTACTCGGGAGGCTGAGGCAGGAGAATGGCATGAACCTGGGAGGCGGAGGTTGCAGTGAGCCGAGATCACGCCACTGCACTCCAGCCTGGGCGACAGAGCAAGACTCCGTCTGAAAAAAAAAAAAAAAGAATACAGCCTGTGGTAAGCACCAGGAGGTGTTGGGTTTGTTTGTTTGGTTAGGCTTTTTGCTTGTTTTTTTTTTGGAGACAGAGTCTCACTCTGCTGCACACGCTGGTCTCAAAGTACTGGGCTCAAGGAACTCTTCCACATAATCCTAGTGGTATCTAGCTGTGGTTTTGATTTGCATTTTCCTAAGGACAAATGTTGTTGACCATCTTTACATGTTCTTATTGGCATTTATATACTTCTTTGAATAAATGTCTGTTTGGATTCTTTTGCCCATTTGTAAATTGGGTTGTTTCTATTATTAAGCTGAACCCAGGATTGTTAGATTATTGAATACAACATCTCTTTAGATTGATATAATGGAAGTTTAGACAGCCATTTTAAAAGACTATGTTTTGAATAATTTTTTTTTTTTTTTTTTGAGACAAGGTCTCACTCTGTCACCTAGGCTGGACTGCAGTGGCGCCATCTCGGCTCACTGCAGCCTCCACCTCTTGGGTTCAAGCAATTCCCCTACCTCAGCCTCCCAATTTGCTGGGACTACAGGAGCTCGCTACCACGCCCAGTTTATTTTGTTATTTTTTCTGAGACGGAGTTTCGCTCTTGTTGCCCAAGCTAGAGTGCAATGGCACAACCTTGGCTCACCGCAACCTCCGCCTTCCAGATTCGAGTGATTCTCCTGTCTTAGCCTCCCGAATAGCTGGGATTACAGGCATGTGCCACCACACCAGGCTAATTTTGTATTTTTAGTAGAGATGGGGTTTCTCCATGTTGGTCAGGCTGGTCTCAAACTCCTGACCTCAGGTGATCCACCCACCTTGGCCTCTCAAAGTGTTGGGATTACAGGCGTGAGCCACAGCACCCAGCCTTATTTTTGTATTTTTTAGTAGCAATAGGGTTTCACCACATTGGCCAGGCTGGTCTCAAACTCCTGACCTCGGGTAATCCACCCGTCTCAGCCTCCCAAAATGCCGGGATTAAAGGCATGAGCCACTGTGCCCAGCCTGATTTGAATAATATTTAACTGTAGTTTTTTGTTTTTGTTTTTTCTTTTTGAGACAGAGTCTCACACTGTCACCCAGGCTGGAGTGCAATGGCACAATGTCGGCTCACTGCAACCTCCAAAAAAAAAAAAAAAGATATTTTTGGGGTTTTTTTGACACAAAGTCTCCCTCTGTCACCTAAGCTGGAGTGCAGTGACAGGATCTGAGCTCAATGCTACCTCCGCCTCCCAGGTTCAAGTGATTTTCCTGCCTCAGCCTCCCACAGGTATGCACCACCACGCCTGGCTAATTTTTGTACTTTTAGTAGAGACAGAGTTTCACCATGATGACCAGGCTGGCCTAGAACTCTTGACCTCAAGTGATCCTCCTGCCTCAGTGTCTCTAAGTACTGGGATTACAGGCAGGAGCCACCGCACCTGGCCAAAAAATACTTTTTATAGAAAATGTAACCAAATTAAAGTAACCAATCATCTTTAAATATATCTATCAGGGGCAGGCATGATGGCTCACACCTCCAATTCCAGCACTTTGGGAAGCCAAAGGAGGAGGATTGCTTAAGCCCAGGAGTTCAATACAAGCCCGGGCAACACAGGGAGAACACATCTCTGTGAAAAATTTAAAATTAGCTAGGCCTGGTGGCACATGCCTACAGTCCCAGCTGCTCAGGAGGCTAAGGTAGGAGGATTGTTTGGGCCTGAGAGGCCAAGGCTGCAGTAGGCAGTAATCAAAGCACTGCACTCCAGCCTGGGCAACAAAGGAAAACCCTCTCTCAAACAAAGAAAGAAAGAAATATGTATCTATCTGTTATAACATCCTAAACACTTAGGAAAACAGTATAAATTATGGCAGAAATCATCCTTTGGAATACTATGCAGTAATAAAAAAAAATAGGTGGAATATAGAAATAAGATGTGAAGGCCTCGCACGGTGGCTCATGCCTGTAACCCCAGCACTTTGGGAGGCCAAGGCAGGCGAATCATAAGGTCAGGAGTTCGAGACCAGCCTGGCCAATATGGTGAAACCCCATCTCTACTAAAAATACAAAAATTAGCCAGGTATGGGGGCATGCACCTGTAGTCCTAGCTACTCAGGAGGCTGAGGCCGAAGAATCACTTTAACCAGGAGGCAGAGGTTGCAGTGAGCTAAGATTGCGCCACTGCACTCCGGCCTAGGCGACAGAGTGAGACTCCATCTCAAAAAAATAAATAAATAAAAGAAAAGCTGTGTAAAAACTAGATAGACCTCTGAGATATGTTGTTAAACGTTAAAGCCAGCTGCTGAAAAATATATACCTTTAATTCCAAGTGTATTTCTGTATAATACATCAACATTGTTTATAATCCTTAACTACTTATTGCAGTACTAGTCTTGCTTAATTTAGAGTCAGTCGGTGTTACTGACTTATTATATTTCCATCTATATGTGTTTATATCTACAACTAACAATGTTTCTTGAGAACATGGATCATGATATATACCCCAAAATGGTACTATGCATAGCACCACACGTAAAACAGGTGCACAAATATTTATGGATGGCTAACACGTAAAATATGAAGACGCAAGATTGGCCTATTTTTTATTTATTTATTTATTTATTTATTTTTTTATTTTTTTTTTTACAGAGTCTCACTCTGTCACCCAGGCTGGAGTGCAGCAGCAAGAGCTCAGTTCACTGCAGCCTCTGCCTCCCAGGCTCAAGCAATTCTCATGTCTCAGCCTCCCAAGTAGCTGGAATTACAGGTGCATGCCACCATGTCCCACTAATTTTTGTATTTTTAGTAGAGACAGGGTTTTGCCACGTTGGCCAGGCTGGTCTCAAACTCCTGGCCTCAAGTGATCTGCCTGCCACGGCCTCCCAAAGTGCTGGGATTACAGGTGTGAGGCACCATGCCCAGCCAAGATTGGCCTTTAAGAAGCAGAGAAATGAAAACACTCATTAAATAGAAAAACTAACACCACAATTCAGTTCTTTATGCTTCCTCAGTCAACATGTCTTATACCACCATAAGCTCTTTTGAAAATTCTAGTTAACAAAATCTGCGATTATATTTTCCTTCTCATGAGGTGTTTTTTTAGTCCCTCAAATATATAAGTAAAAGCTTAGAAACCTGTGTAGGCCAGGCGTGGTGGCTCACACCTGTTGTCCCAGCACTTTGGGAGGCCGAGGCAGGCGGATCACTTGAGCCAAGGAGTTTGAGACCAGCCTGGGCAACACGACAAAACGCCATCTCTGGGCCGGACACGGTGGCTCACGCCTGTAATTCCAGCACTTTGGGAGGTCAAAGTGGGTGGATCACTTGAGGTCAGGAGTTAGAAACTAGCCTGACCAATATGCTGAAACCCCCTTACTACTAAAAATACAAAAATTAGCTGAGCATGGTGGCACACATCTGTAATCCCAGCTACTTGGTAGGCTGAGGCAGAAGAATTGCATGAACCCAGGAGACGGAGGTTGCAGTGAGCCAACATCGTGCCACTGCACTCCAGCCTGAGCAACAGAGCAAGACTCCATCCCAAAACAAAAGCAAAAACAAGCAGGGCTCGGTGGCTCACACCTGTAATCCCAGCACTTTGGGAAGCTGAGGCGGGCGGATCACCTGAGGTTGGGAGTTTGAGACCAGCCTGACCAACATGGAGAAAACTTGTCTCTACTAAAAATAAACAACTAGGCCGGGCGCGGTGGCTCACGCTTGTAATCCCAGCACTTTGGGAGGCCGAGGCGGGCGGATCACGAGGTCAAAAGATCGAGACCACGGTGAAACCGGTGAAACCCCATCTCTACTAAAAATACAAAAAAAAAAAAAAAAAAACAATTAGCTGGACGTGGTGACGTGCGCCTGTAATCCCAGCTACTCAGGAGGCTGAGACAGGAGAATCGCTTAAACCTGGGAAGCAGAGTTGCAGTGAGCCGAGATCATGCCATTGCACTACAGCCTGGGCAACAAGAACGAAACTCCATCTCAAAAAAAACAAAACAAAAACAAAAACCATCTCTACCAAAAAATACAAAAATTAGCTGGGTGTGGTGGCATGTACCTGTAGTCCCAGCTACTTGGGAGTCTGAGGTGAGAGAATCGCTTGAGTCTAGCAGTTTGAGGCTGAAGTGAGTCAAGATTGCGCCACTGCACTCCAGCCTAGGTGATACAGCGAGACTCAATTTCAAAAAAAAAAAAAAAAAAACTTATGTGTAAAATATTCATACTCTACAACTTTAATAACACTTACTGTCTGTCTAGCATCGATGCTGTCAACATGCTCATTAAGGCCACAGTTGATATATGCAAACTCTACACCTCTTCTTGTTATCCAACATGTCTTCTTACTATGAAAGGAAAGTTATATATTAAAGTTAAATTCATATCAAACTATAATCACAAAAGAAATCAAAGTCAAAAATGTCTATAATATTTATAATATATATGATATTCCAAAGAGAAAGTGACAAAAGAGAAAAGACAAGAAAGACTGCACTTACTGCCATTGGAGGTGACTATTGCACTCTGAAAATGTCTGTATAAAAGAAAGTAACTAAGCATCTATTCTGCCTTTAAGTAGAACACTAATTCCAGATAACAAAATAGCCCTAGTTGATGAGAGAAACCTTATCTTTATAGAAGGTGGCTAGCTACTAAATGTAAAAGGAACAACAGAACCCAAAACTAATTACCATTTTTTAACCTATAATTAAATAGCTAATCAAGAATCATCAATGAATGCTAAAATCATTAGGTGAAAAGTTGGTAAAGAAATTGACCTGGCCAGGGGCGGTGGCTCACACCTGTAATCCCAGCACTTTGGAGGCCAAGGTGGGTGGATCACTTAAGGTCAGGAGTTTGAGACCAGCCTGGCCAACATGGTGAGATCCCGTCTCTGCTAAAAATAAAAATTAGCTGGGCATGGTGGTACACACCTGTAATCCCAGCTACTCAGGAGGGAGGCTGAGACAGGAGAATCACTTGGGAGGCAGAGGTTGCAGTGAGCCGAGATGGCACCACTGCAGTCCAGCGTGGGCGACAGAGAGAGGCTCTGTCCCAAAAAAAAAAAAAAAAAAAGTCCCACAAAAATAAAAGAAAGAAATTTATCTGGGGCTGGGCGTGGTAGCTCACGAGTGTAGTCCTATTACTTTGGGAGGCCTTGGGGGGTACAGGGAGGGATTGCCTGAGCTCAGGAGTTGGAGACCAGTCAGGACAACATGGTGAAACCTCACCTCTACTAAAATTACAAAAATTAGCCAGGTGGGCCGAGCGTGGTGGCTCACACCTGTAATCCCAGGACGTTGGGAGGCCGAGGTGGGTGGATCACAAGGTCAGGAGATCAAGACCAGCCTGGCCAACATAGTAAAACCCCGTCTCTACTAAAAATACAAAAATTAGCTGGGCATGGTGGCATGTGCCCATAAACCCAGCTACTCGGGAGGCTGAGGCAGGGAGTGAGGTTGCAGTGAGCCAAGATCATGCCACTGAACTCCAGCCTGGCGACAGTGAGACTCCATCTCAAAAAAAAAAAAAAAAAAAAATTTGCCAGGCATGGTGGCACATGCCTGTAGTCCCAGCTTACTCAGGAGGCTGACGCACGAGAATCACTTGAACCCGGAAGGCGGAGATTGCAGTGAGCTGAGATTGTGCCACCACACTCCAGCTTGGGTGACAGAGGGAGACTCCATCCCAAAAAAGAAAAAAAAAAAAAATTAGCCAGGCATAGTGGCACATGCCTGTAGTCCCAGCTTACTCAGGAGGCTGACGCATGAGAATCGCTTGAACCCGGGAGGCAGAGGTTGCAGTAAGCTGAGATTGTGCCACTGCACTCCAGCCTGGGCGACAGAGTGAGTTTCTGTCTCCAAAAAGTTAAAAAATAAAATAAAATAAAAATGTTTTTTAAAAAAAGAAATTTGAGGCCGGGGGCAGTGGCTCACGCCTATAATCCCAGCACTTTGGGAGGCCAAGGCAGGAGGATTACCTGAGGTCAGGAGTTCAAGACTAGCCTGGCCAACATGGTGAAACTTCGTCTCTACTAAAAATACAAAATTAGCTGGGCGTGGTGGCGGGAGCCTGTAGTCCCAGCTACTCGGGAGGCTGAGGCAGGAGAATCACCTGAACCCAAGAGGCAGAGGTTGCAGTGAGCCGAGATCGCACTATTGCACTCCAGCCTGGGCGACAAGAGGAAAACTCTGTCTCAAAAAAATAAAAAATAAAAACACAAAAATTTACTTGATGTCAAAGTACCACCCTATAGATTACTACTTGCTAGAAGAAAAAGAAAACCATAACTTCATAATGAAATGATCAGGTTCTCACCACATTAGCTTGGTGATCAAATACAGCGTCAAAATAGTGGGACCTGACATTATATGCCTCTTAACTAGGAACAGTAGGAAGTACACAGCATTACTAAATGAGGTACTCTTCCAAAACTGTTTAACCTAAGTCTATTCACACCTTTAGATCTAACTCCCAGTTTACAGGAAATAAATATAGGGGATAGAGGAAGAAGTAATACTACGCCATGAGGAAACAAGCAGCAATACAAAATGTAATCGTCTCGACAGACCTAACGGGTCAATACCACAGGGAAGGAGAGGCAGAGTAGGGAAGGAGAGACAGAGTAGAGAAGGAGGTGGATGGGTAGAAGAGACGGTTCTACCTATATATTTAAAAAGACTCAAGAGATTACAACCAAATGCAACGGGTAATTCTTGATTGAAAACTGGCATTTAAAAAAAAAAAACAAAACACCAGCCTGGGCAACATGGTGAAACCCCGTCTCCACTAAAAATACAAAAATTAGCCAGGCATGGTGATGGACACCTGTAATCCCAGCTATTTAGGAGGCTGAGGCAAGAGAGCTGCTTGAATTCAGGAGGAGGGCGTTGCAGTGAGCGAAGATCACGCCACTGCACTCCAGCCTGGGTGATAGAGCGAGACTTTCTCTCAAAAAAAAAAAAAGAAGAAGAAACACCACACAGCAATAAAAAACATTTTTGGAACAACTCAGGAAATCTGAATATAGTGTAAGTAGCATGTATCAGGGAATCAGGCCACATGCCTGTAATCCCAGCACTTTGCAAGGCCAAGGCAGGAGGATCACTTGAGCCTACAAGTTTAAGACCAGCCTGGGCAACATGGCAAGACCACATCTCTACAAAAAATACAAAAATTAGCCAGGCATGGTGGTATGTGCCTGTAGCCCCCAGCCACTCCAGGAGGCTGAGGCAGGAGAATGGCTTGAGCCTGGGAGGTCAAGGCTGCGGTAAGCCATGAACGTGCTGCTGCACTCTAGTCTGCGCGACAGAGCAAGACCCTGTCTCAAAAAAAATCAAAAAGTAGTATAATATTAGGGAATTATTGGTAATTTTGCGAGGAATGATAATGGTTTTATGGCTATATAGGGAGAATGTCCTCCTTTTCCCTGGAGAGATCTGAAGATATATGTCTTCTTATAATCTTGTAAAAGAGCAAATATCAATCTAAATCTTTAAATGTCAAAGTCCAAAATACATACATTTATAATACAATCATATGATACTTAAAAGGGAAAATTGAAAAAAACTTATTTGCCACTCTTAGTTTACTTTTAAACGGTTCAGGAAATTTATATATGTAGATAAAACAAATATGGCAAAATGGTAACAATTGTTGAATCAAGGAGATGGGTACCTGTGGTTTCAATGTATCATACTACTTTTCTATATCTCTATTTTCCTAATGAAAGTTTTTAAAATGTACCATGCTTCAAGCAAACTGGCTTGCTTCTAAGATGTTTGAAAAGATAAAACCATATTTAATCCACTAAAAGAATACCTCTACAAAGCAAAGAAAGAGTTTTTGGGGGTTGTTTTTGTTTTTTGTTTTTTTCAGAGACAGGGTCTCACTCTGCCACCCAGGCTGGAGTGCAGTGGTACAACACTATAGCTTTGAACTCCTGGGCTCAAGTAATACTCTTGCATCAGCTTCCCAAAGCTGGGACCACATGCAGGCACCATTCCACCTGGCTAATTTTTTGTTGTCGCTTCTTTTATTTTGTTTTGTAGACAGGGTTTCGCTTTGCTGCCCTCACTGGTCTCCAACTCCTGGCTTCAAACAATCCTCTCCCCTCAGCCTCCCACAGTGCTGGGAATACAGGAATGGGCAACTGTGCCTGGCCAAAATCCTTTTTAATTCAAATATCAACTCTTAATATGAAACATGTAATTCAAAAATGCCAAGTTTTTATAAAGCAGGGCACACTCCATATTTCAAAGGTTATGTATAGGTTATCTGTCCTTACATGTTGAGAAAAATTCAATCATGCAGTAAGTGAGTTTAAAATGAAAGGAAGGGAAAAAAATGAAAGGGATTTTTTTTTTTTTTTTTTTTAAATCGCTCTTTTGTGCAGTGGTACAATCTTGGCTCACTGCAACCTCCACCTCCCAGGTTCAAGTGATTCTCCTGCCTCAGCCTCCGAGTAGCCGGGATTACAAGCAAGAACCACTAAGCCCAGCTAGTTTTTGCTGTTTCACCATGTTGGCCAGGCTGGTCTTGAACTCCTGACCTCAAGCGATGTGCCCGCCTCAGCCTCCCAAAGGGCTGGGATTACAGGCGTGAGTCACTGTGCCTGGCTGGGAATTTTTTTGTTGTTTTTTGTTTTTGTTTTTGAGATGGAGTCTCGCTCTGTCACTCAGTGGAGTGCAGTGGCGCGATCCCGGCTCACTGCAACCTCTGCCTCCCAGGTTCAAGCGATTCTCCTGCCTCAGCCTCCCAAGGAGCTAGGATTATAGGCGCCCGCCACCATGCCCGGCTAATTTTTGTATTTTTAGTGGAGACAGGTGTTTCGCCATGTTGGCCAGGCTGGTCTTGAACCCCTGACCTCAAGTGATCCACCTGCCTCAGTCTCCCAAAGTGCTGAGATTACAGGCATGAGCCACCATGCCCAGCCTGGGAATGTTTAAAAGGATAAAAATTGTAAGAAGGATCCCAAATAGTTAAAACAAACTTGAGAAAGAAAAAGCTGGAGGCCTCATACTTCCTGATTTCAAAACACCTTACATTACAGAGCTACAGTAATCAACATAGTATGGTAGGGCTTAAAGATAGACATAAGACTAATGGAATAGAATAGAAAGCCCAGATATAAATACTCGCATATGTGATCAAATGATCTTCAACAAGGGTACCAAGGCCACACAATGGGAAAAGGAGAGTCTCTTCAACAAATGATATAGGAAAAACTGGGTATCCATGTGCAAAAGAATGAAGCTGGAATCTTATGTTACAGTGAATACAAAAGGTAATTCAAAATGGACTAAAGACCTAAATCTAAGACCTTAAACTTAAAACTCGTAGAAGAAAACAGGGAGAAAGCTTCATGACATCGGATTTGGCAATGATTTCTTGAAGATGACACCAAAGGCATAGGCAACAAAAGCAAAAATCGACAAAATGGACATCAAACTTAAAGAATTCTGTGTCACAAAGGAAACAACAGAATAACAAGGTAACCTATGGAATGAGAGAAAATATTTGCAAACCATACATCTGATAAGTTGGTAATATCTAGAATATATAAAGAACTCCTACAACTCAACAAACAAAATCCAAATAACCCAATTTAAAAATGGGCAAAGGACTTGCACAGATGTTTCTCCAAAGAAGATATACACATGGCCAACAAGTATATGAAAAGATACTCATCACTAATCAGAGAAATACAAATTAAAACCACAGTGAGATAGGTATCACCTTACACCTATTGAGATGGCCACTATCAACAAATAAGTTAAAAAACAGGCCGGGTGCAGTGGCTCATGCCTGTAATCCCAGCACTTTAGGAGGTCAAGGCAGGTGGATTACCTGAGGTCAGGGGTTCAAGACCAGCCTGGCCAACATGGTAAAATGCCACCTCTACTAAAATTACAAGAATTAGCCTGTAGTCTCAGCTACTCGGGAGGCTGAGACAGGAGAATCACTTGAACCCAGGATGCAGAGGTTACAGTGAGCCAAGATCATGCCACTGTACTCCACCCTGGGTGACGGAGTGAGACTCTGTCTCAAAAAATAAAAAAATAAAAAATAAAAATATTGGCAAAGATGTAGAGAAACTGGAACCCTTCTGTACTACTGGTAGGAACGTAAAACGGCTCAGCTACTAAGCAAAGGGTATGGCAGCTCCTCAAAAAATTAAAAACAGAATTATCATATGATCCAGCAATGCCACTTCAGGGTACATATCCAAAATAATTAATAACAGGATCTCCAAGAGATACTTGCACATGCATGTTTATTACAGCATTATTCACAATAGTCAGGAGGTGGAAGCAACCTAAATGTCCATCAACAGGTGACTGGATAAAAAAAAAAATGTGGTACATACACACAATGGAATATTATTCAGCCTTAAAAAAAAAAAAAAAAACGAGGCCAAGCACAGTGGCTCATGCATGTAATCCCAGCATTTTGGAAGGCCAAGGCTAGCTGATCACTTGAGCCCAGGAGTTCAAGACCAGCCTAGGCAACATGGCAAAACCTCATCTCTACAAAAATTATCTAGGTGTGGTGGTGCACACCTGCGGTTCCAGCTACTCAGAAGGCTGAGGTGGGAGGATGGCTTGAGTCCGGGGAGGTCAAGGCTGCAGTGAGCCATGATCACATCACTGCACTCCAGCCTGGGTGACAGAGCAAGACCCTGTCTCAAAAAAAAAGGAAATTAGGTCATATGCTGCAACACGGAAGAATCTTGAGGACATTATGCTAAGTGAAATAAGCCATAAGCCAGTCACCCCAAAAACAGCAATAACAATGACAAAAAGCTGCATGTTTCTACTTACATGGGATATCTACAAGTACTCAAACTCTAGACACAGAAAGTAGAATCGTGGTTGCCAAGGGCTAGGAAGGAGAAAACGGGTTCACTGGGTACAGAGTTTCAGTTTGGCAAGATGAAAAAAACTGCACAACAATGTGCGTAGTTAACACTACTGTACTCTTAAAAGTGGTTAAGATAGTAAATACGTTGTACTTTTTTCCCCAACTAAAAAAACTATGAGTAGCTTAACTACAAAGAAAAAAATTGAGAGAAGGTGATTTAGCAGAGAAAGAGAATGTTCACTCAAGAGAGACAGACTCAAAAACAGACCAGGGCTAGGCACAGTGGCTCGCACCTGTAATCCCAGCACTTTGGGAGGCCAAGGCAGGTGGATCACTTGAGGTCAGGAGTTCGAGACCAGCCTGGCCAACATGGTGTAACCTCATCTCTACTAAAAAATACAAAAATTAGCTGTGTGTGGTGGCACATGCCTGTAGTCCCTGGTACTTGGGAGACTGAGGCAAGAGAATCGCTTGAACCTGGGAGGTAGAGGCTGCAATGAGCCGAGATCATGCCACTGTATTTCAGAGTGAGACACTGTCTCAAAAAAAAAAAAAAAAAACAGAAGAGAAAATCACAAATAGAAATCCTGAGAAATGAACTAAATTTAATTACAACTACATAATCAATAATTAACTCTGGGTCCCCTGAAAAAAAATGGGCCGGGCACAGTGGCTCACACCTGTAATCCCAACACACTGGGAGGCTGAGGTAGGCAGATCACAAGGTCAAGGGATTGAGACCATCCTGGCCAACACGGTGAAACCCCATCTCTACTAAAAATACAAAAATTAGCTGGGTGTGGTGGCATGTGCCTGTAGTCCCAGCTACTCAGGAGACTGAGACGGAAGAATCGCTTGAACCCAGGAGGCAGAGGTTGCAGTGAGCCGAGATCGTGCCACTGCACTCCAGCCTGGAGACAGATCGAGACTCCATCTCAAAGAAAAAAAAAAATGCTTTACTGGATCTTTATAGGTCCAGAAACTATGTGCAAAATACTCTACTAGGTACTTGTACTCGCCAGTGACTGTGCATGTATCATATCCATGCCCCCGGTCAACCACTTCTTACCTCCCAAACACTGCCAAAAAAGCCTCCATCCGCTCCTACCTGACCTTAAAAATGCTAAAAAATTCAAATCCCTGCATTGGAAGAACTGTCTAGAAATTTTATTTTCTCCATGCACACAGAATTGATAATGATCAGACTAATCAAACTCCTATTATTTCCTATACGGTTTCAGTTTCTTAAAATGAAAGTAGTTTATATTTGTTGTTTCAACTTTTTTCTGTCGACTCCTTGACCCAATACAATCCACCCTCCCATCCCAAGCAGTATTTACTGTTTTTTTTCTGGCTGGCCCTTCTTGGTCTCTGTCATGGATTTCCTGCCTTCTGCTCACTTTTTTCAGTGTCATTGCTCACTAAGGTTCTGTTCCTAATCTTTTGTTTGATTTACCTCTTCTAGGTCCATTCAAACCCATGGCTTCAATGCCTATAAGTGTGACTCCAGTCAATAATTTTCTCCTAAACCCCAATATAGTTAACTGCTTGACTGACATACCCACTTGAATATTCCATGGGCACTTCAAACCTGAGAGGTCCAGCTTAAATTTCCTTCAATGACTCTCTATAGCTTTCAAGATCAAGTTCCAACTCTGTGATAAAGCACTCAAGGACTTCTATGACGTGATCCCTTATCTACCTTTGGCCTCCTCTTCTTCTATGTCTCGTCAGGTACTCTCTAATCCACCTGTATTTAGTTATTTAAATGTTTCCCACACAAGGTAGCCCATTTCACAGCTCTGTGCCTTATACATTCTCTGCCTGAAAGTCCCTCTAACCCCAGCCGGGCACAGTGGCTCACGCTTGTAATCCCAACACTTTGGGAGGCTGAGGTGGGCAGATCAGGAGGTCAGGAGTTCAAGACCAGTCTGGGCAACATGGTAAAACCCCATCTCTACTAAAAATACAAAAATTAGCGAGTGTGGTGGTGCGTACCTGTAGTCCCAGCTACTCAGGAGGCTGAGGCAGGAGAATCGTTTGAACCCGGGAGGCGGAGGTTGCAGTGAGCTGAGATCATGCCACTGCACTCCAGCCTGGGCAACAGAGCGAGACTCCGTCTCTACTCCATCACATCCAACCCACATTTCTTGGTTCAATTTACTTTCCTTTAGGAAAGTTTCCCACTATCTCAAAGCATGATTTAGCCACAGCTCCCAGTGCACCCTAGACATCTCTCTATCTTAGCACCCCTGTATTTACTTATTGAGACTACTAGTCTGTAAGCATCTTGAAGATAAGTGTTTTATTTAGCAAACAAGAGCTCAATAAATACTTGTTATTGCCAGGCACGGTGGCTCACGCCTGTAACCCCAGCACTTTGGGAGGCCGAGGCAGGCAGATCACAAGGTCAGGAGTTTGAGACCAGCCTGACCAACATGGCAAAACCCCGTCCCTACTAAAAATACAAAAATTAGCCAGGCGTGATGGTGCACGCTTGTAGTCCCAGCTACTCAGGAGGCTGAGGCAGGAGAATCGCTTGAACCCAGGAGGCAGAGGTTGCAGTGAGTCAAGATCACGCCATTACACTCCAGCCTGGGCAACAGAGCGAGACTCTGTCTCAAAAAAATAAATAAATAAATACTTCTTATAAGCTAGCATATTCAGCCGGCGGTTCAGGGCGATGGACTTTCCATCCCAGAACCATGGCCCAATTTATCCGTAACCTTGTGGAGAAGACCCCGGCGCTGGTGAATGCTGCTGTGACTTACTCGAAGCCTCGATTGGCCACTTTTGGTACTAAGCCAAGGTTGAGCTGGTTCCTCCCACCCCTGCTGAGATCCCTAGAGCTATTCAGAGCCTGAAAAAAATAGTCAATAGTGCTCAGACTGGTAGCTTCAAACAGCTCACAGTTAAGGAAGCTGTGCTGAATGGTTTGGTGGCCACTGAGGTGTTGATGTGGTTTCATGTCGGAGAGATTATAGGCAAGCGTAGCACCACTGGCTATGATGTTTGAAGACCAATCTTTAACATCTGATTATATTTGATTTATTATTTGAGTGTTGTTGGACCATGTGTGATCAGACTGCTATCTGAATAAAATAAGATTTGTTAAAAAAAATAAATAAATAAGCTAGCATAAGCCAAAAGGTCAACTTCTTTAAAATGTTGGACTTACCATTTTAGTACCTGGAATACACAGGTCCATATTACAGGGCATCGCTTTACCACAAATAAAGTACCAATGAAAATAAATTCATAGCTTTACCACAAATAAAGTACCAATGAAAATAAATTCATAATCAGAAAGGTGGTTAAGAATTACAGTGGATGAGGCCAGACACAGTGGTTCACAGGTGGTCCCGGCACCTTGGGAGGCTGAGGCAGCAGGATCACTTGAGCTCAGGAGTTCGAGACCAGCCTAGGCAACATAGTGAGACCCCCCCCCAATCTCTCTAAATCAATAAATAAAATTGGCCAGCACAGTGGCTCACACCTGTAATCCCAGCACTTTGGGAGGCCGATGCAGGAGGATCATCTGAGGTCAGGAGTTCAAGACCAACCTGGCCAACATGGTGAAACCCTGTCTCTACTAAAAAGACAAAAAATTAGCTGGGTGTGGTGATGCACACCTGTAATCCCAGCTACTCAGGAGGCTGAGACAGGAGAATCGCTTGAACACGGGAGGTGGAGGTTGTAGTAAGCCGAGATCACACCACTGCACTCCAACCTGGGCAACAAGAGCAAAACTCTGTCTCAAAAAAATTAATTAATTAATTAAATTAAAAGTAAATCAATCAATAAAACTATAAAGAATTAAAGTGGATATTCTTTATGTCTGCCCAGAACTCCGTCCCCTCCCCTACTCAAGGTCTGCTCTGCTTTTTGCTAACAGATCCCTGGCCATGTAAGTGAGCATATCACACAACCTAGAATGAACTAAGCATAGTACTTCATCCCCTCAAACGCTAGATTTGGTCAAGGTTCCAGTTGATACCCCTGTGCTGCCAGGAACCAGGTTTACCACGTGAGGAAACATATTTGCAGTAAAAGGAATGAAGCCAGTATGCACAGAGTATAAGCATGGAAAGGTCCCAACTATGGGAAAGGTCCCACCTTAGCTCTTCATGGCCATCCTTATCCATACAATTGTCTATTATATGGTCATATGAATGAATAACTTTTTCCCCTACAGGCTACTTCAAGCTGTATTTCTGTTACTTGAACTCCAAAAAGTTCTAACTAATAAAATAGAGCAACTAAATTGATAAAAATTAGACATCAAAGGATATTTTTCATTCAGGCTATAAAAGGGCCTGGTATGCCTTCTCTGGCTTAGAAAACTTTCATCTATCAAATACAGTGTCCCTTTCCTCTCCCTATTAGATAAACCCCAAAATTACTATTTCATTCTCTTTCAATACACTCCATGCAAATCACATCATTTTTTAAGACAGTCCGTTTACCGCTATGTGGTGAGATGACAATAAGCAAGCAATCACAATGTAATGAAAAAACATGGAGTGCTAAGGACACAAAGAGGAGGCCCATGTAACTCAGACTTGAGTGTCCAAGGGCTTTCTCCTAGAGCTACCACCTAGGCTGAGACCTGAAAGACAAGCCTGAGTTAACAAAACAAAAGTGAGGGTAGGGAACAAATTAGGAAAGGTATTCCAGACAGAAAGAAGCTTCTGAACTCAAGCGCAGATTTAAGAACTCTGATCCCTTCAGGGAGAAATACAAGGAACTTAATAGGGCTAGCACACTGACAGCCAAGTGTCAATAAGGATCCAAATCATGAGGATCCTGAAAGCCAAGTGAAGAAGTTCAGAAGTCTCAAAAAAAAAAAAAAAAAGAAGTTCAAAAGTTATCCTAAAGGCCATGAAAAGTCACAAAAAAGTTTTAAGCAGAGGAGTTACATGCTTAAATGTGTTAGACAGATTACTCTAGCTACAGTGGGAAAAATGCATTGGAAGACTGAAAGCAGAGATGAGCTGTTAGGAGGCTCGTGCAACAACCCAGGTAAGAGATGATACTAACCATGGAGTAGGAGGGCAGCAGTGAGGATAGGGAAAAGGAACAGATTCAAGAGATATTAAAGAGAGGAGGATCACGAGGTCAGGAGATCGAGACTATCCTGGCTAACATGGTGAAACCCCGTCTCTACTAAAAATACAAAAAATTAGCCAGGCATGGTGGCGGGCACCTGTAGTCCTGGCTACTCAGGAGACTGAGGCAGAAGAATTGCTTGAACCCGGGAGGCAGAGATTGCAGCAAGCCAAGATCGCACCACTGCACTCCAGCCTAGGTGACAGAGCGAGACTCCGTCTCAAAAAAAAAAAAAAAGTAACCAAAAAATAAAGCAGTAAAAACAAACCAAAAAATAAATAAATAAACCAAAAAATAAATAAATAAATAGAACAGCAAATTAATGAAAATATTTTCAAGAAAAAAAGATACCGGCCAGGCGCGGTGGCTCACACCTGTAATCCCAGCACTTTGGGAGGCCGAGGCGGGCGGATCACGAGGTCAGGAGATCGACACCATGGTGAAACCCCGTCTCTACTAAAAATACAAAAAAAAAATTAGCTGGGCGCAGTGGCGGGCGCCTGTAGTCCCAGCTACTCGGGAGGCTGAGGCGGGAGAATGGCGTGAACCTCGGAGGCGGAGCTTGTAGTGAACCCAGATTGCGCCACTGCACTCCAACTGGGTGACAGAGCGAGACTCCGTCTCAAAAAAAAAAAAAAAAAAAGATACTAATGGCCAGGCATGGTGGTTCACACCTGTAATCCCAGCACTTTGGGAGGCCGAGGTAGGCGGATCACCCGAGGTCAGGAGTTCCAGACCACCCTGGCCAACATGGCAAAAACTCATTTCTACTAAACATACAAAAATTAGCCAAGCATGGTGGCAGGTGCCTGTAATCCCAGCTACTCTGGAGGCTGAGGCAGGAGAATCACTTGAACGTGGTAGGCGGAGGTTGCAGTGAGCGGAGATCACGCCATTGCACTCCACCCTGGGCAACAAGAGCAAAACTCCACCTCAAAAAAGAAAAAAAAAAAAAATACGCCAGGCGCAGCGGCTCAAGCCTGTAATCCCAGCACTTCGGGAGGCCGAAGCGGGCGGATCACCTGAGGTTAGGAGTTCGAGACCAGCCTGGCCAACGTAGTGAAACCCCATCTCTACTAAAAATACAAAAATTAGCCAGGCGTGGTGGTGCGCATCTTAAATCCCAGCTACTTGGGAGGATGAGGCAGAAGAATCACTTGAACCCAGGAGGCAGAGGTTGCAGTGAGCTGGGATCATGCCATGGCACTCCAGACTAGGCAACAAGAGTGAGACTCCATCTCAAAAACAAATAAATAAATAAATGAAATGAAATGAAATGAAAATATGCAAATTAGCTGATCATGGCGGTGGGCACCTATAATCCCAGCTACTCAGGAGGCTGAGGCAGGAGAATCGTTTGAACCTGGGAGGCAGAGGTTGCACTGAGCCGAGATTGTGCCACAGCACTCCAGCCTGAGCAACATAGCGAGACTCCGCCACAAAAAATAATAATAATAAAGACACTAATAACCTTATATCCGGGGCTTGTATAAAGTTTTAAGAAAAACAGCCAGCTGAGCATGGTGGCTCACACCTGTAATTCTAGGGCTTTACGAGGCCGAGGTGGGAAGATCACTCGAGCCCAGAAGTTTGAGACCAGCCTGGGCAATATGGCAACACCCCATCTCAATTTAAATTTTAAAAAAAGAAGAAGAAAAGAAAAGCAGCCAATACATGATCAAAGGATATGGTCACACAATCCACATTTAGAAAAACAGACCAGGCGTGGTGGCTCAGGCCCATATTCCTAGCAACTTGGGAGGTTGAAGTGAGAAGACTGCTTGAGCCCACAAGTTTGTGACCAGCCTAGGCAACGCAGCGAGACCTTGTCTCTACAAAAAAATTTTAAAAATGAGCCAGGTATGGTGGTATGTGCCTATACTCCCAGCTACTCGGGAAGCTATTGCAAGAGGATCCCTTGAGCCCAGGAATTCAAGGCTACAGTGAGCTATAATCGTGCCACTGTACTCCAACCTGGGCAACAGAGGGAGACCCTGTCTCAAAAAAAAAAAAAAAATCTAGCTACTTAGCCACATAAATTTATTAAAGGCTCTTTTAATTTTTAAAGTATGTACGGCCAGGCACAGTGGCTCACGCCTGTAATCCCAGCACTTTGGGAGGGCAAGGCAGGTGGATCACCTGAAGTCAGGAGTTCGAGACCAGCCTGACCAACAAGGTGTAACCCTGTCACTACTAAAAATAAAAATATTAGCCGGGCGTGGTGGTATGCACCTGTAATCCTAGCTACTTGGGAGGCTGAGGCAGGAGAATTGCTTGCACCCGGGAGGCAGGGGTTGCAGAGAGCCAAGATGGCACCATTGCACTCCAGCCTGGGCAACAGAGCAAGACTCCATCTCAAAAAAATTAAATAAAGTATGAGAGCTCAGACAGAACTGATTAACCACAATCTAGATGTACAGTTCTAATAAAATAATTTCTGGAGGGCAATGCTGAGATTTAAGCTCTCAGGTAAGAAAGTAAAATACTCTTCCCAAGGCGCAGGCACAGTGGCTCACGCCTGTAATCTCAGCACCTTGAGAGGCTGAGGCAGGAAGATTGCTTGAGCCCAGGAGTTCGAGAGCAGCCTGAGCAACATAGTGAGACCGTGTCTTTTTAAAAAAAGAAAAAAAAAAAGATTAAGCTTTTGGGTCACAAAGATCTAAGTCTGACTGAAACCTACCTGATACATACATTAACACTCCCACACACTAGTCGGGTAACTTTCAGCAACTTTCTTAATATTTCTCAGTCTCTGTCTCCTCCTCTGTAAGAATAGTGCAAATCTCAGAGTTGTAAGAATTAAATACAAGCACATATGTAAAGTGCTTAAAACAGCACCTGGTGTGCATGTGTGTATACATACACGTACACCATTACTATGAGGACGAGGGCAATGAGGTTGATAATGATACATGGTTTGATGTATGCTTACTCAATATCGAGCAAGGTAGGTATCAAAAAAGTGTTCAATCTAAGGCCAGGTGGGGTGGCTCACACCTGTAATCCTAGCACTTTGGGAGGCCTAGGCGGGTGGATCACTTGAGGCCAGGAGTACAGACCAGCCTCACCAACATGGCAAAAACCCATCCCTACTAAAAATACAGAAGTTAGCCAGGTGTGGTGTTGAGCACCTGTAATCTCAGCTACTCCAGAGGCTGAGACAAGATAGCACTGCTGCACTCCAGCCTGGGCGACAGAGTGAGGCTCTGTCTCGAAATACATACATACATACATACATACATACATACATACATACATACATAAAAAATGCTCAATCTCTTCTTAAATTCCTAACATAAACTACTTCTAAAGGCATTTAATAGACAACTGATTCTTCCCAAGACTTACAATATGATTTTGCATATAAAAAGCTGAAAGGAAAGCGAAGAAGGTAGGTAGCTATTTTTCTGAAATTCATTGACTAATAAATTGTTGCTGCTTTGCATATCAAAAGACATGCATAATCATGGCTAATCATGATGAAAAGGGAGGTTTTAAAAGGAAAATAATCAGCGTTTTAAAACAGCCAGGCGGGCGTGGTGGTCACTCCTGTAATCCCAGCACTTTCGGAGGCCAAGGCAGGTGGATCGCTTGAGCTCAGGGGTTTGAGACCAGCCTGGGCAACATGGCGAAACCTCCTCTCTACCAAAAATACAAAAATTAGCCGGGCATAGTGGCTTGCGCCTCTAGTCCCAGCTACTCTAGGGGATGAGGTGGGAGGATGGCTTGAGCCCGGGAGGCAGACGTTGCAGTGAGCTGAGATAGTGCCACTGCACTCCAGCCTTGGCGATATGGCCAGACCTTGTCTCAAAAAAATAAATAAATAAAATAAGATGCAACTATGTAACAGTATTTAGATTTAAAATAAATATTAAAAAAACATGCAACTACAGTGATAATATTTAGCCTCTACTGTGTACAAACAAGATACTATGCCTACTTTAATATACTTTAATGAAGGAAAAAACATGCCTCTACCATAATTTAAGCCCACTTTTTCTACGAAATACAGTACTTCTATCTCCCCTTCAAATCAACTAAAGTCAACAAGTACACAAACTGGCATTCGTATTTAATGCGTGCTGGTTTCTACTGCTTTATTCTTTATTGTTTTACAGGTCAGTCTTTTTTCATTAACTAAATTGTAGCCTCCTTGCAAAAAAGCAGCCATTTATTTCCTATTCTTCCCACCATGTCCACCACTACAGCCCCTCACTCCAACCCCCCATCCTAGCACGGCACTTAAGTAATAAAGGTCCTGGGAGCGAAACTCAAAACTGTTTATTTCTGACCTTCAGCAATAAACAATGTTAGAAAGGCAGATGGAACCACGTTTATCAAAACACAGAACGCACGATGTTTACATTTCCTAAAGCGCGTAAGAAGTCTTTGAGTTAAAATTAAAGGATGAGAGTTAAAACGAATTACAAAAGACAGCTGGTGTTTGAAAGAAAAACACTGGAAGTAATAAAAACGGAGTGAAAAGGCTAATGTTGGGATTAAAAGAAAACATTTTTTTAATACAGCTGCAAATCAGTCATTGTTTTCTGAGAGGCTAGGTTCATATCCAGGATTTTCTTCTAGGAGCTCAACCAATCGCCACCTTTACTGAGTTAACCAGTCTCCAGGCAAGCAGTCCTTGCTGATTGGCTCAAAAATGTCGAGTAGAAAAAGCAGCCAATCCTGCCTTCAAGCCAGAACTCTGCCATGGAGACATTACAACCACTGCATGGCGAGAATGTGTACAAACCTGTCCTGCCACAAATATCAGATCCTAGTTACAAAGACTGCCGCCGAAAGGAAGAGCCTTTGAAGCCAACACTGACACTGACCTGTCATCTACATTCTATTACTCTAGCTCTCTTTCGGAGGGAAAAAAAAAACAAAACTATTTTAACCAAAAACGCACGAGGGATAAACTGTGCCCCCGCTAAGATGACTCACTCTATTGAGGACGAATTTCCAAACGGACGGCTTAGAGAGGGTCCAGATGAGAGAGGGGCTCTAGAAAGGTCCCAGTGAGGGTCAAAGTTGCAGATGGGGGCAGGGGAGGCGGGAAGAGGGCCAAAGACACACAAAAGCCGGGGAGGGAAAAGTCTCCCCGCAGTCTCCAAAATCCGAACGTGTGAGTGGCTGTGTGTCTGGACTTGAATTGAGTAAATAAACGGCTTTGCTAGGACTATGTGCTCAAGAAGGTGGCCTGAAGTTCCCAGAAGGCTCCGCTTGGCAAACACCTAAGGCGCCTGGAGGGGCGCAAGGTCAGGTCCTGGCGGGAACAGATCTGGGAGGAAACCTCGGGGGGTCAAGAGGGGTGTGTCTGGGGCCTGGAGGCCCGCCAGGCACTCGGAGGCCAAGGAAGCGGCCGCGGCCCCCGCCTTCGCCCGGCCTCGGGCTGAGCGCCAGGGCCCGCCTCTCGCCGACGCCTCACTTCCCTTCCGTCCGGGCAGCCGGGCCCGCGGGTCGGATCGGAGGCGGCCCGCGCCGGGCCCCACATTCAGGGCTTGGGGGTTCACTCGCCGCGCCGCCCGCCGCTGCTTCAGGCCCTCCGCTTCGGCTCGGCGCCCCGGGACCCCTAGCCTCCAGGGCCCTCACCTCGGACCCGCCTCCCTGCCTCCCACCCACCGCCTTTACCTGTTTCTGGAGCGGGCAGAGGGCGTCGAAGACGGGGCCGCGTCGTCGAACGCACAACGCGGCGCCGCAGGTCCGCAACCCTTTCCCGCCGGCGCCACTGCGCTCTCCCGCGCCGCGCAGGGCTAGCAAGCAGCTGCGGCCGCGGGGAAGACGCGGCGAGCGCGCCTGGCGGGGAGACACTGCCGCTCTCCGTCCGGCCGGGGAAGAGCAGCCGCGCAGAAGCCCGCCGCGAGAGGGCGGGTGGGCGGCCGGGTGGGGAGGGGTCTCGAGGCGCCGGCAATGGCTGCCACGTCGCCCAGGTGGATCGCCGCCCACCGCCCCCCCAAGCCCGCCAGCTGTCCGCCACGACCTCTGCTTCGTCCCCGAGCTCCGCCTCGGCGCGGCGGCCCGGGGGACTTGAGCCCGCGGGCGCTCCCACCTCTCCCGCTCCCGTTGGAGAGCAAGCCCTGCCCGGCCGGTTCGGCGGCTTCCGGTCGCCCACCCCCCAAGGCTCGCCCGAGAGCCGGCCGTGGTCCCCACTTTTTTTTATCAGGGGGTCCCTGGAGGAGCAAGCCACTCTTCGAGTGTCGGGTTCCGCTGGGGGGGAAGGCGGGAGCTGTTTGGCGCTGGGGAACGTTGCAACAGGCCCGGAATTTTTGCCAAAATAAGCGGCGCGGTAAACCACAGCTGTTTATAGCCCTCGGCACTCTCCCGAGCCCCAAAAAATAAAACAAACACAAGGTCGGCCTCGCGGGGTCAGGGGAGAGAGGAAAGCAGAGCTGGGGCGAGCCCTGACGCGCGCGGGGTCCAGGCTGCAAGTTGGGAGGGACGGCGAGGCGAGCGACCGGCCTCGGCATTGCCTGACTGGGGCTGTGGCCGCTGCGGCGGGCACGGGAACCCGCCTTCTCGCGCGCGGCCCTCCTGCGGGGGGCTTCCGGGCGCGCAGCCTCGGAGCCCCACGGGGAGACAAAGGGGTCGGCGACTGCCACGGGGTGGAGGGAGGCCGCCCAGCCCCATCGGCCTTGCCAGCGTGCGGTCTGAGCTCGGGGAATGTGTGCGCCTTAGCCGGTGGAACCGCAGCCGCTGGCCTTTGCCCCTAGTTCGAGCTTGAGTTTTCGGGTGCCAAGAAAAGGCAAAGACGTAGTTTTCCCTCTTGCGACCGCTGTAGTATAAGTCCGTCCCCAAGCCTGCACCATTTTTTTTGCTCTCAACTCTGCTTTCCCTGGTTTATTTGTTCTGGGTTCTGATGTGAAATGTTTAGTGTTTTCAGGGTACGCCAATTTTTCACCTTTGCTTTCCGGCTGGTGGTGGTGGTGATGGTAGTGGTTGTGGTTTTGCCTGTTTTTTACTTCCTCCGTCCCCTCCCTTTGCAATTACTTTTCATTCCACGTGCGGTGGTTTTTTCCAGAATAGAGAAGCGAAATAACCTCATAACAAAGTGTCCCTTTGCATCGAAGAGACATTGTTGGTTGTTATGGCAGTTGCTTTAAACAGTGTAAATTTGGGGCAAGTGCAAATGGTTTTTGTCGTTTAGGTCTAACTGGAACACTTATTCACAATGAGAACGTTCTAGTGCTTTTTCAAGAAACCAGTAATATATAAGGAGAGAACTCAAGATGGTAAATTTTCTGATGAAACCATCCACATAGAAAAATAGGGGAATTTTTCCTTTCGTATGAATTTTGTATTTATAAGAGGTCTCGAGTCCCAATGTTAAATCACAGACTTCATGTTGATCCTTAAAAAAAAAAATCACTATACAAAAACCCCTTAATGCTTTTATTAAATTTCAAAGACAAAAAATTGTAATAACCCAGAATTTCAAGAGATAAATAGCTGTTGCTGAGAACCTAACATTAACTCTGCCTCTAAACAGCCATTATAAGAGACTAAAAACTGTAATATATGCCACTTTAGAAGTGAAAGAACCCTAGTAATTATAAACTTGAAAGATGTCGAGGAAATTAATATTTTGTTTTTGAAATATGTTCACCATGATAATAAAAACAAGCATTTAAATTATTTTCCTTTGAACATCTGTTAAGGATTCATCAAATCTTAAGTCAGAACAATAAGAAATAAACTCTTCTTAACATTGGAAAATATATTTCGAGCCACAAAGACAACACCAAAGCTGAATGTTTTTAAAGTTTGTTTACTATGGCAATAAGAAGAACATCAATACCATGAAGTTCTGAAAGTGAGACTGGAATGAAGAACAAAGCAATCTTCACTCAACATTCGCAATATCAGCCTTCGGTTGTGAATATTTATAAAGATTTCCTCGTTTCTTATTGGTTCAAATTCTAAGCCAATGGGAAAAGTACAACACGTCTTTTAAAGGGTGAAGCATCAATCAGCATTAGATTAGTATCTGGGATAAAGGCTTTGTTTATCATGCTCGTTCTCATTGAAGTTCATGTCCCTTTAAATTTATTTTTTTTTTTTTTTTGGGTGACTACAGTTGCTCTGTTGCCCAGGCTGGAGTGCAGTGGCAAAATCTCAGCTCACTTCAACTTAATGCCTCCAGGGTTCAATCGATTCTTGTGCCTCAGCCCCCCCGAATAGCGGGAATTGCAGGCGTCCGCCACCAAACCCAGCAAATTTTTGTATTTTTAGTTTTTTTTTGTTTTGTTTTTTGTTTTTTGAGGCGGAGTCTCGCTCTGTCGCCCAGGCTGGAGTGCAGTGGCGCAATCTCGGCTCACTGCAAGCTCCGCCTCCCGGGTTCATGCCATTCTCCTGCCTCAGCCTCTCCGAGTAGCTGGGACTACAGGCGCCCGCCACCACGCCCGGCTAATTTTTTTGTATTTTTAGTAGAGACGGGGTTTCACCGTGGTCTCGATCTCCTGACCTCGTGATCCGCCCGCCTCGGCCTCCCAAAGGGCTGGGATTACAAGCGTGAGCCACCGCGCCCGGCCTAAATTTTTGTATTTTTAGTAGAGGAAGGGTTTCTCTATGTTGTCCAGGCTGGCCTCTAACTCCTGACCTCAGGTGATCCTCCCACCTCGGCCTCCCAAAGTGCTGGAATTACAGGTGTGAGCCACTGCGCCGGGCCGTGTCTCTTTAAATTTCAAAGAAGACACTTAAGAATTAGGGCCTGGCACAGTGGCTCACGCCTGTAATCCCAGCACTTTGGGAGGCCGAGGCAGACGGATCGGATCACGAGGCCAGGAAATTGAGACCATCCTAGCCAACATAGTGAAACCGCATCTCTACTAAAAATGCAAAAAGTAGCTGGGCGTGGTGGCGTACACCTATGGTCCCAGCTACTCGGGAGGCTGAGGCAAGAGAATCGCTTGAACTGGGGAGGCTGAGGTTGCAGTGAGCCGAGATTGCAGCACTGCACTCCAGCCTGGGCAACAGAGCAAGACTCCATCTCAAAAAAAGAATTATTGACTATCCTGTGGGTGCCACTCCTGCTCACACTCTCTTCAGTCTTCCAGTTGGTTTTATTACAATTGGTCGTGTTAGAATTATGTGACAATATATCTAAAATGCCAGATAAATCTGAGGAATGGTAAAATGTCTACTACTTAATAAGTTAAAGTGAATCCTGGCATTTTAGATTAAAAACTTACCTTTAAGGAAAGACTGAAGTTTATATTTTCGGAAATGTCTTGGATTTTTGTAAAAAAAAAACAAAAAAAAAACTGCCAAGTCAAAAGTAAACCTTTTATATTTACCTAAGTCCAACTTCGGTCTATGTAACAGCTAAATTCTAAACATGATTGTCTGTGTTTATGTTTAGAACATAGGGATGATTTCCTTCCAACCAAAAGTATTAATAATCTATGCCACCTTTGTATTCCTATACTTGGATTATGACTTGAAGCATTCCGCTTAATTATTCATGTGTTTATAATCTCCCTTACTAGGTCATCAATGCCTTGAAGTTTCCCATTCAGCGTTGTATTCCTCATTGTCAAACTCCCAGCCTTGTACAATATAAACACTCCATGAATGTTTACTGAGTGAAAGAATAAGTGAGCATCACTCTATGACAAAACATATGGCAAATCAAGAAAATCTGTGTCAAGATTTTTTCCTCTTCTACATAATGGCTAATACACTGTTTTTATTCCCAACTAAGAATAGTACTGTTGACCAGACGCAGTGGCTCACACCTGTAATCCCAGCACTTTGGGAGGCCAAAGCGGCGGATCATGAGGTCAGGAGATTGAGACCAGCCTGGCTAACATGCTGAAACCCGGTTTCTACCAAAAATACAAAAATTAGCCGAGTGTGGTGGCTCTTGCCTGTAGTCCCAGCTACTCAGGAGCCTGAGGCAGGAGAATGGCTTGAACCTGGGAGGTGGAGGTTGCAGTGAGCCAAGATCGTGCCATTGCACTCCAGCCTGGGTGACAGAGTGAGACTCCGTCTCAAAAAAAAAAAAAGAATAGTATTGTTGCAAGAACTTAACTAAAAGAAAGTAGGACCAACATATGCTGGAATTATTGTGTTTTTCCATTTTAAATTTAGTGGAAACCGAATAGTAGATAATATTGCCATTATCTAAAGTAAATAAATATCAATGGGTTTTGCCTTTATGTAAGATTGCTTTACCACACTCAACCCAGGGTGCGTCAAGCTCTGACCTTGGGAAAATTACTTAAACTCTCAAATACTCAGTTTTCTCATCTCTCAAATGGCATTCATAAAAGCTACATTCTGATTAATTAAAATAATAAATGTACATAAAAGTAGAGGCTTAATAAATAGTAGTTATTACAGATATTAGTGGACTCAATCAAAAAGAAAATGTAATTTTCTTAGTGCAATTATTTATCTATAAAAGGTGCCATCCTGGACAGCATGGGGAAACTCCATCTCTACAAAAATTAGCTAGGTGTGGTGGTATGGACCTACAGTCTCAGCTACTTGGGAGGCTGAAGTGGGAGGATCCCTTGAGCCCAGGAGGCAGAGGTTGCAGTGAGCTGAGATCGCGCTACTGCACTCCAGCCTGGACGACAGAGTGAGACCTTGTCTCAAAAAAAAAGAAAAAAAAAAAGGCAAGCATAAAGGCTGTTAAAATAATAATAAGGAAACAAATATCCTAAAGGAAGCAATAGGGTACTAAGAAAATCTACCAAAAGGCCGGGCACGGTGGCTCAAGCCTGTAATCCCAGCACTTTGGGAGGCCGAGGCGGGCGGATCACGAGGTCAGGAGATCGAAACCATCCTGGCTAACACGGTGAAACCCCGTCTCTACTAAAAAAAAAATACAAAAAATTAGCCGGACGTGTTGGCGGGCGCCTGTAGTCCCAGCTACTTGGGAGGCTGAGGCAGGAGAATGGCGTGAACCCGGGAGGCGGAGCTGGCAGTGAGCTGAGATCGTGCCACTGCACTCCAGCCTGGGGGACAGAGCAAGACTCCGTCTCAAAAAAAAAAAGAATATCTACCAAAAGAAGATAACTTTTGCAGGCTGGACAACATGGTGAAACTCCATCTCTACAACAAATGCAAAAATTAGCTGGGCATGGTGGCACGTGCCTGTAGTCCCTGCTGCTCAGGAGGCTGAGGTGGGAGGATCACCTGGGTCTGGGAGGTGAAGGCTGCAGTGAGCCAAGACTGTACCACTGCACTCCAGCCTGGACAACAGAGTGAGACATTGTCTCCAAAAAAAAAAGGAAAAAAAAAAGAAAAAAAAGATAACTTCTAAACATAAAGAACAATGGAATTCCAGTCTGAGTGAAAACTTATGAAAAACCAAATCTGATTGTGTCTCTCTCCTCTCACAAACTTCACAGCTCCTCTAATTTCTACTAGCTTTTCTCAATAGGGATAAATAGTTATGCATTGCTTTTAAACTGAAGGGCTTCTCATTGCCTCTGTTTTTTCTTTGAATAAATTCTCAGAGCTTTTAATATGCCAATGTGCCTAGGAACTCTAAGAAAAGGATATACTAGTAAATATTTCCAAACTTATTTGACTGCAAATCCTTTATTCATAGAGAATATCCCAGGACATGTGATTTTATATCACATTTTGGAGGAAACACTTGTCTACATATTTGAAGATGAAATCCAAACCCCCTCACCTCTGCTTCCAAATGCTGCCACTCCTGCAAAAATGACCTCAAATAAGCCTGAAATGTAGGTCTCCTGAGAAATGCTCTTAAGAAATTGACCTTTGTTTTATCCAGTTTCTCTGTACATGAATGGGCAGGCATGAGGCAGAGTCTCCAAACTTGACAAGAAAGGGTGGAGATGGGATTGGCAAAAACAGTATTAAAAAAAAAAAGTCTAGATAATGCCAAGGATAGCTTCCTCATTCCCGGGATAATCCTCCTTCTTTGAGTGTGATAGCAACAACAATTCTGTGTCTTTGTGAGAAACTTTACGGGAAGCCATACCTCTTGTCTGTAAGCATGTTGTGGGGGCTCCAGCTTTATGTAACTGTTAAGTTTTCTTTTCTTTTTCTTTTTTTTAATACGGAGTCTAGCTCTGTCACCCAGGCTGGAGTGCAGTGGCGCGATCTCTGCTCACTGCAACCTCCACCTCCCGGGTTCAAGCGATTCTCCTGCCTCAGCCTCCCAAGTAGTTGGGATTACAGGCGCCTGCTACTACTCCCAGCTAATTTTTGCATTTTTAGTAGAGACGGGGTTTCACCATGTTAGTCAGGCTGATCTCCAACTCCTGATCTCAGGTGATCCACCGACCTCGGCCCCCCAAAGTGCTGGGATTACAGGCATGAGCCACCGCACCCAGCCAAGTTTTCATATCACTTGCCAATAGGGAAACTATACATCCTGTAACCATACCTGCTAACATCCTTCTGTCAGTTATATTACTCCTTTATTTGAGATGATCACACACTTCACAATACATCCTTTCCAGGGATGTTGAACCATTGGCTAACCTAGTCATTCACTTTCATTTGTGTTTTACAACCCAACCCAAATGCCCTTTTATCCTGTAAAGTTTTTCTAGATGCCCCAAATAGAACGGTTTATTTATTTATTTATTTATTATTTTTTATTTTTTTGAGAGTCACCCAGGCTGGAGGGCCGTGGCATGATCTTGGCTCACTGCAACCTCCATCTCCCAGGTTCAAGCAATTCTGCCTCAGCCTCCCAAGTAGCTAGGATTACAGGCGTGTACCACCACATCTGGCTATTTTTTTGTATTTTCATAGAGACAGGGTTTCACCATGTTGGCCAGGCTGGTCTCAAACTCCTGGGCTCAAGTGATCCTCCCACCTTGGCCCCCCAAAGCGAATGATTTCTTGTATGCCCACAGCAATGTCTATATACTTCTCTTAATTGCAGTGATGATTATTTGTTGGTCTGTATCTTTGCTAAAACTGTGAACTCTCTTCCCCTAGACAAAATACGTATCCACAGTAACTAGAAAACATTCCTTACACATTGAAATGTACTAAACTCCTTTTAGGGTACCTTCCTAGCTTACAATTTCCTAGTCAGTTGTACCCTCTTCCCCCAATTCTACAGGACCAGACTCCAGGGTTTTGAAAAATCACTCTACTTCCTTCACCACAGTTAACCAAGAGTGGGTGTTTTAATCCAATTAGTCTCTTCAGGGAAATTTTAGAATTGGGACAAAGATCATTAGTAAAATCTAAATACAAATAATAAACAAGAAAAAAATGCAATTCACATCGGAGACAAAGGGCTGATTTCTGTAATATACAAACGTAGAAATCAATAAGGAAAAGACTAACAACCCAATAGTAAAAAACCGGACACAATATAAAAAAGACTGCTCACAGAAAAAGAAATACAAATTACTCTTAAGCATATTTTTAAATTACATATGTGCAGCATTGTTTGTAATATAGCAAAAGATGGGGGAAAAACCTAAATGCCCATCTACAGGGAGCTGGTTAAATGCAGTATGTTACACGAAAAGAGCAGAATGCCACAATATAAAAGAATGATGGCACTCTAAATGTTCATACTGCACCATCTCCAAGATATATTGCTCAGTGTGTGTATGGTATGCTGCCATTAGTGTAAAAAAAATGGAGAGGAGGAAAAGATAGTTAAATATAGATAGGTAGGTAGGTAGATATGATGATGGATGGATGGATGGATGGATGGATGGGTGGATTTTATCACATATACATAGAATATCTCAAGAAGAAGATAGAACATACTGCTCCATTAATTGCTTTTGAGAAAGCAAATGGTGGCTGGAGGAAAGAGGATGAAGAGACTTTTCGCTGAACCAATTTTATATATTTATTTATTTTTCATGACAAGGTCTTGCTCTGTTGCCCAAACTAGAGTGCAGTGGCACGATGTCAGCTCATTACAGCCTAACTTCTAGGGCTCAAGCTATCCTCCTGCCTCAGCCTCCCAAGTAGCCGGGACTACAAACACAAACCACCATGCCGGGCTAATGTACCAATTTTTTTTTTTTTTTTTTTTTGAGACAGTATCACTGTGTCACTCAGGCTGGAGAGCAGTGGCGCAATCTCGGCTCACTGCAACCTCCACCTCCTGGGTTCAAGGGATTTTCCTGTCTCAGCCTTCCGAGTAGCTGGGATTACAGATGTGCACCACCACACCCAGCTAATTTTTGTATTTTTAGTAGAGACAGCGTTTCGATATGTTGGCCAGGCTAGTCTCGAACTCCTGACCTCAGGTGACCCACCTGCCTCGGCCTCCCAAAGTGCTGGGATTACAGGTGTGAGCCACTGCACCCGTCCTTTTTTTTTTTTTTTTTTTTTTTTTTGAGATGGAGCCTCGCTCTGTCACCCAGGCTGGCGTGCAGTGGCACAATCTCAGCTCACTGCAACCTCCGCCCCTCGAGTTCAAGTGATTCTCCTGCCTCAGCCTCCCAAGTAGTTAGGATTACAGGCACACGCCACTACACCAAGCTAATTTTTTTTTTTTAAACGGAGTCACGCTCTGTCACCCAGGCTGGAGTGCAATGGCACGTCTCAGCTCACTGCAACCTCCACCTCCTAGGTTCAAGCAATTCTTCCTTCCTCAGCCTCCAGAGTAGCTGGGATTACAGGTGCCTGCCACCATGCCAGGCTAATTTTTGTTTTGTTTTGTTTTGTTTTTTGAGACGGAGTTTTGCTCTTGTTGCCCAGGCTGGAGTGCAATGGCATGATCTCGGCTCACTGCAACCTCCACCTCCCATGCTCAAGCGATTCTCCTGCCTCCCAAGTAGCTGGGATTACAGACATGCACCACCACGCCTGGCTAATTTTGTATTTTTAGTAGAGACAGAGTTTCTCCATGTTGGCCGGGCTGGTCTCAAACTCCTGACCTCAGGTGATCCGCCCACCTCAGCCTCCCAAAGTGCTGGCATTACAGGCATGAGCCACTGCACCCGGCCCTAATTTTTGTATTTTTAGTATAGAACGGGGTTTCACCATGTTGCCCAGGCTGGTCTTAAACTCCTGACCTCCAGTGATCTGCCTACCTTGGCCTCCCAAAGTGCTGAGATTATAGGCGTGAGCCACCACGCCAAGCCCCAATTTTTTTTTTTTTTAATTTGAGACAGAGTCTCACTTTGTTGCCCAGGCTGGAGTGCAGTAGCACAATCTAATCTCACTGCAACCTCCACCTCCCAAGTTCAACCCCTCCTGAGTTCAAGTGATTCTCCTGCCTCAGCCTCCAGAGTAGCTCGAGTTACAGGCACGCACCACCACACCCAGCTAATTTTGGTATTTTTAGTAGAGATGAGGTCTCACCATATTGATCAGGCTGGTCTCGAACTCCTGACCTCAAGTGATCTGCCTGCCACGGCCTCCCACAAGTGCTGGGATTACAAGCATGAGCCACTGTGCCTGGTCTTAAGAAAAAGAAAAGAAAAGAAAGAAGAAAATTTTAATTAGCTGAGCACAGTGGTGTGTGCCTCTAGTTCCAGTTACTTTGGAGGCTGAGGTGAGAGGATGGCTTGAGCATCCAGCCTGGGCAACAGAGCAAGACCCCATCTCTTAAAAAAATTATATTTGCTGTGTAAAAATAAACAGCATTTAAGTAAAAATATAAAAGATTTGCGATTCTCAGTTTCTTTGTGCTGCTGAGCTTGTATAGGATTAACTCAGGAGTTGGAGGCAGCTATATTCTACGTCAGGCCAGGGTAGCAGAGGAAGCTGCTCGAGAGAGAAGAAACAAGCAGAGAAGAGATATTGGACAGATGGAGAGAAAATAATGTCTGGGCTCTCAACAACTTGTTTCTGGTCTTTCCGGGGGCCGGCTAGATCTCTCTCCTTGGTTTCTTCGAAACACCCCTATATTCTTATAATAAATCTCTCCTTTTTTTGGCCTAAGCTAACTTGAGTTGTTTCTTGATAGTTGCATCCAAAGAAATCTAACTATCATAGCAGGTTTTCTTTTTCGTTTTTGTTTGTTTGTTTGTGACAGGGTCTCACTGTCACTGGGGCTGGAATGCAGTGGCGTGATCTCGGCTCACTGCAACCTCCCGCTCCTAGGTCAAGTGATTCTCTTGCCTCAGCCTCTCACGTAGTTGGGATTACAGGCATGCACCATCAGGCTCGGCTAATTTTTGTATTTTTAGTAGAGATGGGTTTTCGACATGTTGGCTAGGCTTGTCTTGAACTCCTGGCCTCAACTGATCTGCGTGCCTTGGCCTCCCAAAGTGTTAGGATTATAGGCGTGAGCCACTGCGCCCGACCTCATAGTAGTTTTTCTGTAAATGCTTGTTAAAAGGAAATGTAAAGTTCTTTGTAATGAAATTATTTAGGTTCTCAAAATTTGATTGTACTTAAAAAAAAAAAAAAGTCTCCTAAATTGAGGGAGGCCACCTCCAGAGGCATTCACCCTTAGCTAAGGTGGTGTTTGCTCATGGAAAATATGAGCTGGGCCTGGGGCCAAGTAACACATTCCACCCACTAGACTTTCCTCTCAGTCCCTGCCTAAGAAGTTAGACTTTTCAGTGTCTGGTGATGACCTGCCTGAAAGATAAATTCTCAATGTTGCTAATTAGAATGGAGTTTGAGGAGTGTGAGACATTTTTGTTTGGTTTGGTCTGGTTTCTATTTTGAAAGGAAAGGCATTAGGGCCAGGGCAAGAGCACCAATCCCAGGGTAAAGAGTCCTTGGCTCCTAATTATTTTAGTGCATTCAGATATGGGTTTCCATTCTAGCTAATTCTGCAAGACTCAAAAAAAAGAAAAAAGAAAAAGGAAAAAAAATGTTTCCAAGTTCTAGGACTACTTAACCTTTTGAGGTTAATACCTTTCTGAAGGCAAAGTCCATTTCTCTGTCAGTGTTTTCAACGCTATAGATAGTACTATCCTCTTACTATTTATTTTATATTATTATTCCCAGTACTGAACAGACAGAAAGTACTTAGGAAAATCCTCAAAGTCCCAGAATGGTATTCATAAGGCAACTCCTAGAGTTCAATAGCCTGCAAATGAAGTTAAATATATTAAATATATTTTATATAAGCATGATATCATAATGCTCCAAAAATATCATACACTCCAAAAAAATGGCAGAATGGCAACAAAAAAAGCTGCATATATGTTTATGCTTTTTTTTTTTTTTTTTTTGAGACAGGGTCTCACTCTGTCTCCCAGACTGGAGTGCAGTGGCATGATCACAGCTTATTGCAGCCTCAAACTCCCTGGGCTCAGGTGATCCTCCCACCTCAGCCTCCTAATAGGTGGGACCACAGGCGTGTGCCACCATGCTCAGCTAATAATTATATTTTTTGTATACACAGGGTTTTGCCATGCTCCCTAGGCTGGTCTCAAACTCCTGAGCTCAAGCAATCTGCCTGCCACAGCCTCCCAAAGTGCCGAGATTACAGGCGTGAGCCACTGTGTTCAGCCCATTCACACATTTTTTGTGTAAGATGAATTTAAACTGGATGATGATGTGAAATAAGTCAGAATAATTGCATTATAAATACTAAGGTTAAAAAAGCATAATTTATTTCTATCATTGAAATACCATTGAAAAATTAAATAACATTATTTAAATACCAGGAACCAACCATACCATTCAAGCAATATTTCTTGAAAATTCATTAGGGATATTGTAAAAGTATAAGACATGGCCCCTGTCCTTAAGGAGCTTTGTTACAATTTATGTGAGGTAAGACAGATACAAAGCATCATCATTGTTATTTTTACTAACAGAAGTAGTATGGTGAACTGGAAAATAATACAGGCTTTTAAACCTTAAGTGTAGATCCATATTTTTAGTTCTGCCATCCCATTAATGTATGATCTCTGCAAAGATACTTAACTGCTCCTAGGCTCAATTTCTTTAATTCTACAGTGGGGATAAGGATGCTAATTTTTTTGTTTGTTTTTTGTTTTAGAAAGAGTCTCACTCTTTTGCCCAGGCTGGAGTGCAGTGGCACTATCTCGGCTCACTGCAACCTCTGCCTCTGGAACTCAAGTGATCATCCCACCTCAGCCTCCCCGGGGACTACAGGCACATGCCACCATGCCCGGCTAACTTTTGTATTTTTGGTAGAGACGGGGTTTTGCCATGTTGCCCAGGCTGGTCTCAAACTCCTAAGCTCAAGTGATCCACCTGCCTCGGCCTCCCAAAATACTGGGATTACAAACATCAGCCACCGCACCCAGCCAGGATGCTAAATTTACAGGACTGGTTTTTAGCCAGGCGTGGTGTCAAGAGACTGTAATCCCAGCTACTCGGGAAACTGAGACAGGAGAATTGCTTGAACCTGGGAGGCGGAGGTTGCAGTGAGCCGAGATCACGCCACTGTACTCCAGCCTGGGTGACAGAGTGATAGCTTGTCTAAAAAAAAAGAAAAAAGAAAAAAAAGAACTGGTTTTGTTTTGTTTAGTTTTCTTTAGAGATGGGGATCTCACTGTGTTGCCCAGGCTGGTCTATGAACTCCTGGGCCCAAGTGATCCTCCCCCATCAGCCTCCCAAAATGCTGGGATTACAGGCCTGAGGCACTGTGCCCGGCCAGGACAGTTGCAAGAATTAAATTGCAATATGGATGCAAATACCTAAGTAAATGCTTGATATGTGTCAGGTGTTCGAAAAATATTAGTTTATTCTCCAACCGAATTGAAGGGATTGAATATTTTCTAACTCACTTCTACTTATTGATAAATAATAGTTTTATTATTGGTGAATTTTAAAATTGAAGTTAGCTAAAACTGCAATCATTTTAACAACCAAAACTTTAATTTTCTCAACACTAAAACTCAATTCCGCGCCAGGCCTGCCAGACACCTGCGCCCTCCTGCAGCCGCCACCACAGCTGCCAACATGTCTGGCCCAGACATCAAGACGCCGTCCGCCATCCAGATCTGCCGGATCATGCGGCCAGATGACGCCATGTGGCCCGCAATGTCTAGGCAGGACCATCCTGAAGATGATCGAGGAGGCGGGCGCCATCATCAGCACCCGGCATTGCAACCCCCAGAACGGGGAGCGCTGTGTGGCTGCTCTGGCTCGGGTTGAGTGAACCGACTTTCTGTGGCCCATGTGCATCGGTGAGGTGGCCCACGTCAGCGCGGAGATCACCTACACCTCCAAGCACTCTGTGGAGATGCAGGTCAACGTGATGTCCGAAAACATCCTCACAGGTGCCAAAAAGCTGACCAATAAGGCCACCCTCTGGTATGCGCCCCTGTCGCTGACGAACGTGGACAAGGTCCTCGAAGTGCCTCCTGTTGTGTATTTCCGGCAGGAGCAGGAGGAGGAGGGCCAGAAGCGGTACGAAACCCAGAAGCTGGAGCGCATGGAGACCAACTGGAGGAACGGGGACATCCTGCAGCCAGTCCTCAACCCAGAGCCAACCACTGTCAGCTACAGCCAGTCCAGCTTGATCCACCTGGTGGGGCCTTCATACTGTACCCTGCACAGCTTCCTGCATGAAGGCGTGACCATGAAGGTGATGGATGAGGTCACCGGGATCTTGGCTGCACGCCACTGCAAGACCAACCTCGTCACAGCTTCCATGGAGGCCATTAATTTTCACGACAAGATCAGAAAAGGCTACATCAAGACCATCTCGGGACGCATGACCTTCACGAGCAATAAGTCCGTAGAGATCGAGGTCTTGGTGGACGCCGACTGTGTTGTGGACAGCTCTCAGAAGCACTACCGGGCCGCCAGTGTCTTCACCTAAGTGTCGCTGAGCCAGGAAGGCAGGTCGCTGCCCGTGTCCCAGCTCGTGCCCAAGACCCAGGAGGAGAAGAAGCGCTTTGAGGCCTGGCTCGGTGGCTCACGCCTGTAATCCCAGCACTTTGGGAGGCTGAGGCAGGCAGATCACTTGACCTCAGGAGTTCAAGACCAGCCTAGCCAACATGGCAAAACCCCTGAGTAGCTGGGATTACAGGCTTCTACCACCATGTCTGGCTAATTTTTTGTATTTTTAGTAGAGATGGGGTTTCATCATGTTGGTCAGGCTGGTCTCAAAACTCCTGACCTCAGGTATTCCACCTGCCTCGGTCTGCCAAAGTGCTGAGATTACAGGCGTGAGCCATCACACCTGGCCAGCGACTTTTTAATATATAAAACCATGCCTTGGGCCGGGCTTGGTGGCTCACCCTGTAATCCCAGCACTTTGGGAGTCCGAGGTGGGCGGATCACTTGACGTCAGGAGTCTGGGACCAGCCTGGCCAACACGGCGAAACCCCGTCTCTACTAGAAATACAAAAATTAGCTGGGCACGGTAGAGTGTACATGTAATCTCAGCTATTTAGGAGGCTGAGGCAGGAGAATCGCTTGAACCCAGGAGGCGGAGGTTGCAGTGAGCAGAGATCGCACCAATAGGAGGCTGGAGTGTAGTGCCAATATCTCGGCTCACTCCAGTTTAAGCCTCCTGGGCTCAAGGATTCTCCCACCTCAGCCTCCCGAGTAACTGGGATCGAAGGCGCATGGCACCACACCAAGCCAATTTTTAAGTTTTTTGTAGACAAGGATATGGGGTCTCACTATATTGCCTAGGCTGGTCTCCAACTCCTGGGCTCGAGGGATCCTACAGCAGCAGCCCCCCAAAGTGCTGGGATTATAGGCTTAAGCCACCGCACCCGGCCTCAATTTTTTTCTTCTGATTTTAAAGGAAATTAAAACATTTTCATGGACCCCTAGGCACTACGGGTATAATCGACCCTAGGCACTGCCTGCTGTGCCTAATGAAGAAGTTGGCCCTGGACAACACTGAACACACTGGACCAAGTAATGCTTAAATCCCAAAGGAAGTGTGTACTCTTGAGGGAAATGAGAGGAAATGAGGCAAGCATACCTAAGTTGTTCTTCCTGATTTACCAATCAGATGAGTTACTCTCTGCCTTGCATTACAATGGATAAAGGGAAAGCAAGGAGCGCATCATTCCAGCTCAACTCACATGAAAGAAAATAGCGGTAGAGAAAAAGCAACCCTCTCTGAGCAATTCTATTCTTAAGGCTGAAATGATTGCATTCGGTTATCGTAATTAGATAACACTGGTCTTTTATGATTACTGAGCTAATTCTTCTTGCTCCAGATTCCTGTTTACCAGAAAATCTGATGATAACTAGGCTTCCCATGTAGATTATCCTGCAAGGAAAGAATATCTCAAGCAGGCCAGGTGTGGTGTCTCACGCCTGTAATCCCAGCACTTTGGGAGGCCCAGGCGGGTAGTTCACTTGAGACCAGGAGTTCGAGACCAGCCTGGGCAACATGGCAAAATGTCATCTTTACCAAAAAATACAAAACATTAGCTGGGTATGGTGGCTTGCGCCTGTAGACCCATCTACTCAGGAGGCTGAGGTGGGAGGATGGCTTGAGCCCAGGAGGTAGAAGTTGCAGTGAGCTGAGATCGTATTGCACTCCAGCCTGGGTGACAGAGTGAGACCCTGTCTCAAAAACAAAACAAAAAATCTCAAGCAGCTGATAAATATACAATCTGAATATACAATCTGCTGTCTGGTTACATTTCTCATTATAAGGTAGCAAATTAACATTCTGGTTTATATATTCTCACAAGAGACTGGTTGGCATGAGAATCCATGGATTCATTTAACTCATTCATATAACTGACTTGACCATGTTATTAAACTGGAAATGTTGAGGTTCAAAATCTAAACCATAAAGGCTTAATCCAAGGTACTACAACCTAGCCAGTAAGTTTGTATTAGCTGCAATTCAATTGTCCCATTTTCTAACCACAACACACACCCCAGTCCTCACACCTTTCTTATAATCCTATGTCCTCAAATTAGCTGAGTGGGGGAATCCCAGGGCACAAAAAAGGAGGAAACATTCCAGCAAAATGTTTCTGATTTTTTTTTTTTGAGATGGAGTCTCGCTCTGTCACCCAGGCTGGAGTACAGTGGCACGATCTCGACTCACTGCAACCTCCGCCTCCCAGGTTCAAGAAATTCTTCTGCCTCAGCCTCCCAAGTAGCTGGGACTACAGGCACGCACCACCATGCCCAGCTAATTTTTGTATTTTTAGTACAGATGAGGTTTCACCATATTGGCCAGTCTGGTCTCAAACTCCTGACCTTGTGATCCACCCTCCTTGGCCTCCCAAAGTGCTGGGATTACAGGCATGAGCCACCGTGCCTAGCTGTCTAATTTTTCCTGTTTTCTTTTCTCTCTCTCTCTCCTTTTTTTTTTTTTTTTTTTTTTTGGAGACAGGGTCACTGCAGCCAGGACTCCCACTCCCTCCAGGATTCTCCCACCTCAGCCTCCCGATTAGTTCATGCCACCATGCCCAGCTAATTTTTTTTTTTTTTTGAGATGAAGTTTCACTCTCATTGCCCAGGCTGGAGTGCAATGGCACGACCTCAGCTCACTACAACCTCCGCCTCCTGGGTTCAAGTGATGCTCCTGTCTCAGCCTCCCAAGTAGCTGGGATTACAGGTCCCGCCACCACACCCAGCTTATTTTTGTATTCTTAGTAGAGACCATGTTGGCCAGGCTGGTCTTGAACTCTTGACCTCAGGTGATCCACCCGCCTCAGCCTCCCAAAGTGCTAGGATTACAGGCGCGAGCCACCACGCCCGGCCATGAATTATTATTTTCTTCCGGGTCTATCGAATGTCAAGGAATCTTTAATGCATGACTGTTCTCCATGGCTCATAATTAAAGAAGGGCTAGACATTAGCAGTTGGTTCTGTGTAAAACAAGTCATATCCTTTATGACAAATTATCTCTTGGAAATTTTCATTTAGTCTTAACCACCTCCATGGCCAGACAAGATGTCATCTTGGATCAAGATACGGAAGAACTGGTGACACAACAAAGTTTGTTAACGGAGCATGCCAATAGTTATACTCTTTCATCAAACATGTGTTCAGAGCCAGTGAAGTGCTGGTCAGCCTAACAGAATTGGAGGCAGGAAAGTATGATTTAGCTGTGTGCCCAGAAAGAAAATGAAACAGATGCTTCCTTCCTTCCTTCCTTCCTTCCTTCCTTCCTTCCTTTCCCTTCCTTCCTTCCTTCCTTCCCTCCCTCCCTCCCTCCCTTCTTTCTTTCTTTCTTTCTTTCTTTTCTTTCCCTCTGTGGCCCAGGCTGCAATCTCCTCAGCTCGCTGCTGCCGGCGCCGCGGACTCCCTGGGACTGCCGCCGCACGCCACCGCCGCCTGCTTTTTCTCGTTCGGCTGCAGGCGCGCGGTCGCCATGTTGGCCACGCTGCTCGCCAGCTCCTGACGCCGAGTGCTCTGCCCTCCTCAGCCTCCCGAGCCCCTGCCCGGCCACCGCCCCGTCTGGGACGTGGGGAGCGCCTCCGCCCGGCCGCCCCGTCCGGGAAGAAGTGAGGAGCGCTTCTGCCCGGCCGCCCCGTCTGGGAAGAGGTGAGGGGTACCTCTGCCCGGCCGCCCCGTCTGGGAAGTGAGGAGCACCTCTGCCCGGCCGCCCCGTCTGGGAAGTGAGGAGCGCCTCCGCCCGGCCGCCCCGTCCGGGAAGAAGTGAGGAGCGCCTCCGCCCGGCCGCCCCGTCCGGGAAGAAGTGAGGAGCGCCTCTGCCCGGCCGCCCCGTCTGGGAAGTGAGGAGCACCTCTGCCCGGCCACCCATCGTCTGGGAAGTGAGGAGCGCCTCTGCCCGGCCACCCATTGTCTGGGAAGTGAGGGGCGCCTCTGCCCGGCCACCTATCGTCTGGGAAGAAGTGAGGAGCGTCTCTGCCTGGCCGCCCCGTCTGGGAAGTGAGGAGCGCCTCTGCCCGGCCGCCCCGTGTCTGGGAAGAAGTGAGGAGCGCCTCTGCCCGGCCGCTCCGTCTGGGAGGTTTACAATGGAGGCCAGAAGCAATGTGGGGGCTGGACGTGGTGGCTCACGCCTGTGGTCCCGGCACTCTGGGGGGCGAGGCGGGTTGATCACTTCGGGCTAGGAGTTCGAGACCAGTCTGGCCAACTTGGCGAAACATGAAAAATACAACAGACAAACCAACCAACCAACTCAGTGACAACAAAACAGGTCTACCCTGGAGTCATACTCTAATTTTTTTTTATTTTCCTCCCTTTCTGATCCTTTACCCCACTTTCTTTTTCTTCCTCTTCCTTCTCCCTCTTCTTTGTCAAATAGAGGATTGAGTTATTATCACTGATCCACATAAAGTCCCTCTCTACCTTATTTTAACTCCCACCCCCCATTTCTATTCCCCGACTTCCCATGTGTAACCTTCCTAATATGTTTGATACGCATCTTTTTGATTGTATGTATTTTTAGAAAATGTTTATTGTTTTTGTGTGCAAAAAAAAAATTAATAAAAAAAAAGAAAATGAAACAGATTTGGGTGAATACTTATTAATCTCTGTCTCAGCAACTGGGATTATATTCTCATTTTCATAGGAAATGGAGGCACTGAGAGAATAAGTAACATGCCTAAGGCCACATAGGTAGAAATAATGATATACTCATAATGTAGTTGTGTTTCAAACTCAGTCCTGTTCAGTTCGATAAACATTTGTCCAGTCCTCATTCTATGATATGTCCTGTGAATTGGCATTGAGAATGCAGCCGTGAACCCCACTGAAGAACTTTTATCAGCTTCCAGCCACCAAGACAGTAAACCCATCTACAGGACCACTCATGCCTTCTGCCAGCCTTGTTGGTACCATGGGAGAGGTATAGCTCCTCCTAACTAAGGCTACTCTTGCCCCTGTGTTTTATTTATTTATTTTATTATTTTTATTTTATTGTATTTTACTGAGACAGGGTCTTGCTTTGTCTCCCAGGCTGGAGTGCAGTGATGTGATCTCAGCTCACTGCAACCTCCGCCTCCTGGGTTCAAGTGATTCTCGTGCTTCAGCCTCCCGAGTAGCTGGGATTACAGGCACACAGCACCATGCCCAGCTAAATTTTGTGGTTTTAGTAGAGATAAGGTTTCACCACGTTGGCCAGGCTGGTCTCAAATTCCTGACCTCAAGTGATCTGCCCACCTCGGCCTCCCAAAGTGCTGGGATTACAGGTGTGAGCCACCTCACCTGGCCTCCCCTGTGTTTTAGATCCCACCCTCATACCCTTTATTCTCCTTGGAAAAAAAAACTTTAGCCGGGCGAGGTGGCTCAAGCCTGTAATCCCAGCACTTTGGGAGGCTGAGGAGGGCGGATCACGAGGTCAGGAGATCAAGACCATCCTGGCTAACACGGTGAAACCCCGTCTCTACTAAAGACACAAAAAATTAGCCGGGCGTGTTGGCGGGCGCCTGTATTCCCAGCTACTCGGGAGGCTGAGGCAGGAGAATGGCGTGAACCCAGGAGGTGAAGCTTGCAGTGAGCCGAGATTGCGCCACTGCACTCCAGCCTGGGTGACAGAGCGAGACTCCGTCTCAAAAAAAAAGAAAAAGAAAAAAAATTTCTTTGTAGCGACAGGGTCTCTCTGGGTTGCCAAGGGTGGACTTGAACTCCTGGCCTCAAGTGAGCCAACCGTCTCAGCTTCCCAAAGTCCTGGGATTACAGGCCTGAGCCACTGCACCTGGACTCGACCACTGATTTTACCATTCATCAGTGGGTCTTGCCTGCAACAATTACTGTTGTGTTTATATATTGGAGATTGTATATTTCCCACATTCATTCTACATTTATTAATTGGAAGTTTTCTGTAAAAAATAATTATTCCTGCCGGGCGTGGTGGCTCACGCCTGTAATCCCAGCACTTTGGGAGGCTGAGGTGGGTGGATCACGAGATCAGGAGATCGAGACCATCCTGGCTAACACAGTGAAATCCCGTCTCTACTAAATAAACAAAAAATTAGCTGGGCGTAGTGGCGGGCGCCTATATTCCCAGCTGCTCGGGAGGCCGAGGCAGGAGAATGGTGTGAACCCAGGGGGTGGAGTTTGCAGTGAGTCGAGATCGCGCCACTACTCAGAGGCTGAGGTGAGATGATTGCTTGAGCCTGGGAGGTTAAGGCTGCAGTGAGCTATGATTGCACCACTGCACTCCAGCCTGAGTGACAGAGCTAGACCCTCTCTCAACAAAATAAATTAAATAAATAAAAATAAATAAAAAAGGAAGTGGCATGTCAAAAGGACTCAAACCAACCTGAAGGAGCTCCCAATGACCAAACCTGGAAAAACTTGAGAAACAATATAAATAATGACAGTATTGGATTATAACCCATGGAATAAAATAACTATCCAGGAGTCCATACTGACATAAATATAATTAAATGAATAAATGAGTGAGCAGGAACAATTTTTTTTAATTAATTTTTTTCTTTCACTTTTTTTTGTGTCTGTTTTTTTTTGTTTTGAGACGGAGTCTCGCTCTGTCGCCCAGGCTGGAGTGCAGTGGTGCAATCATAGCTCACTGCAGCCTTAACCTCCCAGGCTCAAGCAATCATCTCACCTCAGCCTCTGAGTAGTTGGGACTATAGGCACCTGCCACCACTCCCAGTTAATTTTTTATTTTTTGTAGAGACAGAGTCTCCCCACATTGCCCAGGTTGGTCTCAAACTCCTGCACGCAAGCAATCCACCTGACTCAGCTTCCTAAAGTGCTAGCATTACAGGCGTGAGCCACCATGCCCAGCCTCCACTTCTTTTTTAAAGCAGTTCTTTATTTTCTGGTACTACAAGATGTTCCAGGGTCATCCTCCCCCAACCCTGGAAACAAGCACTTCTCCAAAGAGCTCAGAGGAGGTTCTTTTCATCAAAGAATACTACTGAGGGACCAAGATCTGAGCACTAGTTGTACTCATTGCTACTGGGGTATCACTGCTCCTAGGCCCTCTTTTTAATTTAATTTAATTTTATTTTGTTGGGACAGGGTCTCACTCTGTCACCCAGGCTGGAGTACAGTGGCATGATCACAGCTCATTGCAGCCTTGACCTCCCAGACTCAAGCAATCCTCCTACCTCAACCTCTCAAGTAGCTGCGACTGCAAATGCGCACCACCACCCCTGGCTAATTTTGCCTTTTTTTTTTTTTTTTTTTTTTGTAGAGACAGGGTTTGCCATGTTGACCAGGCTGGCCTTGAACTCCTGGGCTCAAGCAATCCTCCCACTTGGGCCTCCCAAAGTGCTGGGATTACAGGCGTGAGCCACTGAGCCCAGCCCCCAGGCCCTCTTGTGAATAGAGCTAAGAATTTATATGTATGTTTGTTTTTGTTTGTTTGTTTGTTTGTTTTTGAGACAGAGTTTCCTTCTTGCTGCCCAGGCTAGAGTGCAATGGCACCATCTGGGCGCAGTGCAACCTCCGCCTCCCAGGTTCAAGCTATTCTCCTGCCTCAGCCCCCCAAGTACCTGGGGTTACAGGCACCCACCACCACGCCCGGCTAATTTTTTGTATTTTTAGTAGAGACAGGGTTGCACCATGTTGGCCAGGCTGGTCTCCATGTTTTTGGGTTTTTTTGAGACAGAGTCTCACTCTATCACCCAGGCTGAAGTACAGTGGTGCTATCTCGGCTCACTGTAGCATCCGCCTTCTGGGTTCAAGCAAATCTCCTACCTCAGCCTCCCAAGTGACTGGGACTACAGGCACACACCACCACACCCAGCTAATTTTTGTATTTTTAGTACACCATGTTGATCAAGCTGGTCTCGAACTCCCAATCTCAGGTGATCCGCCTGCCTCGGCCTCCCAAAGTGCTGGGATTACAGGCATGAGCCACCATGCCCGGCCAGAAGTTGTATGTATGTTAATGCACAAATACACACATATTCATCATTGTTTCTATGTGTATAAAATATATATATCAAAAACCACAAGTTCATTCTGTCACCATTTATTTCAATCCAACACAAAGTTTATCCTTTTCTAATATTCACTCTTGAACTCATTGCACCCTGACTTCCATCTTTACTACTCCCCTGAAACTCCTCTTACTAAGATCACTACCAATCTCCATGTCACTAGAATCAGCAAACAATTTTTTGCTTGACCTCTCAAAAAAATATTTCACACTCTTGAGCTCTCTCTTTGTATTAGTCAGTGTTTTCCAGAGAAATGGAACCAACAGGATGGAGAGAGAGAGAGAGATGAGAAGGCATGTATTAGGAGAAATGTTTCACACAGTTATGGAGGCTGAGAAGTCCCACATTAGGCCGTCCGCATGCTAAGGAACCAAGAAAGCTAACAACGTGACTCAGTCCAAGTTCAAAAGTCTTATAACCAGGAGAGCTAAACCATTCCAAGGCCAAAGGCTTGAGAACCTAGGAGGCCTCTTGTAGGAGTTCAAAGGCCAGAGAACCTGGAGTTGTGATGTCCAAGGGCAGGATAAGATGGGTGCCTGGCTCCAGCAAAAAGAAAGAGTGCAGCAGTTTGCCTTCCCTCTGCCTTTTTGTTATATCCAGGCCCTCAGCTGATTGGATGGTGCCTACCCACATCAGATGAAGGTGGCAGTCCACTGATTCAAATGCCAATCTTGGCAAAGCTTGGTGGCTCAAACCTGTAATCCCAGCACTTTGGGAGGCTGAGGTGGGAGGATCACTTGAGCCCAGGAGTATGAGACCAGCCTGGGCAACATAGTGAGACCTGCCCATGTCTATTTTGTATTAAAATTTACTCCTTTTGGCCGGGCGTGGTGGCTCACGCCTGTAATCCCAGCACTTTGGGAGGCCGAGGGGGCGGATCAGGAGGTCAGGAGAGCGAGACTATCCGGGCTAACATGTTAAAACCCAGTCTCTACAAAAAATGCAAAAAATTAGCCAGGCGTGGTGGCAGGCACCTGTACTCCCAGCTACTCAGGAGGCTGAGGCAGGAGAATGGCGTGAACCTGGGAGACAGAGCTTGCAGTGAGCTGAGATCGTGCCACTGCACTCCAGCCTGGGCGATAGAGCAAGATTCCGTCTCAAAAAAAAGAAAAAGGAAAATGGAAACGTCAATAATACAACCACAAGGAGCTGAATCCTACCAACAACCCAACAACCACAGTGAGCCTGAAAGAGGCCCTCCAGTCTCAGATGAGATTTATGGCCAACACTTTGATTTTGGTCTAGACAGACCCTGAGCAGAAGACCTGGCCAACCCAGGCCGGACTCCTGACATGCCAGAACTGGGACATAATAAATGTGTGGTTTTGGGTTTTTTGTTTTGTTTTTTTGTTTGTTTGCTTTTTCTTTTTCTTTTTTGCTTGACAGTCTTAATATGTTTTTTTAATTTTTACTTAATTTAATTAATTTTTTTTTATCTTTATTTTTTTGAGACGGAGTCCACCTCTTCCTCCCTAGTAGCTGGGACCATACCTGGCTAATTTTGTTGTATTTTTGATAGACAGGGTTTTACCATGTTGCCCAGGCTGGTCTCAAATTCCTGGCCACAGGTGATCCTCCCACCTCCGCCTCCCAAAGTGCTGAGATACAGCCCATGAGCTACCGCGGCCGGCCAGGAAGATAAATTGATTGAAAGCGTGGGATATGTCTTGAAGGTGAAAGTTTGCATGGCAAGCAGGTTATATATATATATATATATATATATATATATATATATATATATATGCATATATACTTTTTTTTTTTGAGACGGCATCTCGCTCTGTCGCCCAGGCTGGAGTGCAGTGGCGTGATCTCGGCTCACTGCAACCTCTGCCTCCCGGGTTCAAGCAATTCTCCTGCCTCAGCCTCCCGAGTAGCTGGGACTACAGGCGCCTGCCTGTAATTTTTGTATTTTTAATAGAGACGGGGTTTCACCATATTGGCCAGAATGGCCTCGATCTCTTGACCTCGTGATCCACCCACCTCGGCCTCCCAAAGTGCTGGGATTACAGGTGTGGGCCACGGTGCCCGGCCTGGCAAGCAGGTTGTATTTACTTAGATGACATATTTCATCCTAAACTCTGTTTCAGACCTAAAGGGTCTGAGAAAAAAAAAAAAAAAAGCAAGTAGATGAAATGTTTATTTGTAGTGGCTTACAGGGTGGGGCATGATTAGCTGAAGAAAGTGATACATCCAGCTGGGCGCAGTGGCTCACACCTGTAATCCCAGCACTTTGGGAGGCCGAGGCAGGCAGATCACAAGGTCAGGAGTTCGAGACCAGCCAAGCCAACATGGTGAAACACCGTCTCTACCAAAAATGCAAAAATTAGTTGGGCCTGGGGGCACGTGCCTGTAATCCCAGCTACTCGGGAGGCTGAGGCAGGAGAATCACTTGAACTCGGGAGGCAGAGGTTGCAGTGAGCCGAGATCTCACCGCTGCACTCCAGCTTGGGCAACAAGAGTGAAACTCCGTCTCAGAAAACAAAACAAAAAAAAAGTGATACATCCCAGGACCAGGATTAGGATGAAGGAGATAAGTCATCTAACTGAGATGTAAAATGTAAAAGGCGCCAAAGCACTCAGTAATCAAGTGATAAATAATAATAGTAAATAATACTAGTAATAAAATAATTTTTTTTTCCACGGAATTTTGCTCTTGTCACCCAGGCTGGAGTGCAATGGCATGATCTTGGCTCACTGCAACCTCCATCTCCTGGGTTCAAGCGATTCTCCTGCCTCAGCCTCCCAAGTATCTGGGATTACAGGTGTGTGCCACCACGCCCAACTCATTTTTGTACTTTTAATGAAGGCAGGGTTTCACCATGTTGGCCAGGCTGGTCTTCAACTCCTCACCTCAGGTGATCCACCCACCTTGCCCTCCCAAAGTGCTGGGATTACAGCCATTTGCCACCATGCCCAGCCTTAAAATAGTATTTTAATTTTTTTTTTTTTTTGAGATGGAATTTTATTCTTGTTGCCCCCAGGCTGGAGTGCAATGGCACGATTTCGGCTCACTGCAACCTCCTCCTCCCAGGTTCAAGCAATTATCCTGCCTCAGCCTCCCAAGTAGCTGGGATTACATGCATGTGCCCCCACTCCTGGCTAATTTTTTTGTATTTTTAGTAGAGATGCGGTTTCTCCATGTTGGTCAGGCTGGTCTCGAACTCCCGACCTCAGGTGATCCGCCTGCCTTGGCCTCCCAAAGTGCTGGGATTACAGACGTGAGCCACCACGCCTGGCCAATGCAATATTTTTAAAAGTCAAAATCGGTGCAGCAAAACCCCATAATGAACAAAATATTGAAATGTTAAATAAAGATTAGATCAGTGCTACTAATTTTTTCTTTTGCCTCAGGCTTCAATATGGTTAGGCGCAGCACTACTTGGCACTGCCACTGAGCAAAGAGTATGGGCAGACAGAACTGCTTTCAGAACACTCTTGTATTTTTTTTAAATATGTTTGGACAGGAATGATGGAGGCAATTGCTAGAAGTCACCTCCACAGCTTCCAGGATTTAGATGGCTGAGCATTGACCTTTCTAGACTTTTTTTTTTAAATCTCCCCAAAGCACAATCAGAACAAGACACAGAAACACAAATGCTATCTTTAATAAAACTAGGAAACATTTATCCCCCCAAACTCACAGCACATGAAGACAAAAAGCAGATGGAGGAATGGTGACTAAATTAGCAGAGCAGAGGAAGGCCAAGCTTTGTTGGAGAAGACCCACACAAAGCGAGACAACTCAAGGACTGAAGCCTGGTACTTTGGAAGGCAGTAATAGGAACAGGACACTGAAGACAGTGAGGGGTGTCTGAAGACTGAAAAGCAGCCCTAGAAGCCCTCCCTCACTCCCATCAGTCAGGCAGCCACCCCTTCCCCACTCCCACAAGTACTTTTTCTGGGGAGAAACAATCTGAGAAGCTTAGGGAGCAGCAGGAAGGAAGAGACATCAAGTGAGAATTCCGTGAAAGTCTACAGGCCGGGTGTGGTGGCTCATGGCTGTAATGCCAGCACTTTGGGAGGCCAAGGCAGGCAGGTCACTTGAGGCCAGGAGCTCGAGACCAGCCAGGGCAACACAGCAAAACCTTGTCTCACTAAAAATACAAAAAATTTAGCAGGCATGGTGGCGGGTGCCTGTAATCATCTCAGCTACTCAGGAGGCTAAGACAGGAGAATTGCTTGAACCCAGGAGGCAAGAGGTTGCAGTCAGCTGAGATCATGCCACTGTGCTGCAGCCTGGGCAACAGAGTGAGACTCCATCTCAAAAAAAAAAAGTCTACAGAGTTTCCAGAGTACTTGCTTTGTTTTCTTTTTCTTTTTTTAACAAAAAAAGGGCATCCAGGCACAGAGGCCAAGGTGGGCGGATCACGAGGTCAGGAGTTCAACACAAGGCTGACCAACATGGTAAAACCTCGTCTCTACTAAAAATACAAAAATTAGACAGGCATGATGGCGTGCACCTGTAATCTCAGCTATTCAGGAAGCTGAGGCAGGAGAATCGCTTGAACCCAGGAGGCGGAGGTTGCAGTGAGCTGAGATCGTGCCATTGCACTCCAGCCTGGGCGACAGAACAAGACTCCATCTCAGAAAAAAAAAAAAAAAAAAGGGAAAAAAGTCTACATATTGAACTGTGAAATTCCTCAGTCCAGTGCTACAGAGCCAATAGCCAGGCAGATTAGTTTAGTACTTGCTTTTTTTTTTTTAAACAAAAAAAGGTCTACATATTGAACTGTGAGATTCCTCAGTCCAGTGCTACAAAGCCAATAGCCAAGCAGAAAATTAGTTTTTCTCCAGATAAAGTAAATTGCTACAGAGAAAATACCTACACATACTGTTATTTGGGGTACCACACACATACCTGCACACAAAAGCTGACTGACTACCTAAGGAATCTAAAAATAAGCCCACAAGTTGACAAGACCTGCCCACTCACACAGAGCTTCCAGTCAGCTATGCAGTGGTTCAGTTAAAAATCTGACCAAAAGGCCAGGCGCGGTGGCTCACGCCTGTAATCCTAGCACTTTGGGAGGCCGAGGCGGGCGGATCACGAGGTCAGGAGATTGAGACCATCTTGGCTAACACGGTGAGACCCCGTCTCTACTAAAAATACAAAAAATTAGCCGGGCGCGGTGGCGGGCGCCTGTAATGGCAGCTACTCAGGAGGCTGAGGCAGGAGAATGGCGTGAACCCAGGAGGCGGAGCTTGCAGTGAGCCGAGATAGCGCCACTGCACTCTGGCCTGGATGAAAGAGCGAGACTCCTTCTCAAAAAAAAAAAAAAAAAAAAAAAAACTGACCAAATATTCAAGGATCATCAGACCTTTGAGGAAAGCTTTCAACAGTAAAGACAGAGACCGAGGCCAGGCATGGTGGTTCACACCTGTAATCCCAGCATTTTGGGAAGCCAAGACAGGTGGATCACTTGAGGTCAAGAGTTTGAGACCAGCCTGGCCAACATGGTGAAACCCCGTCTCTACTAAAAATACAAAAATTAGCTGGGTGTGGTGGTGCACGCCTGTAATCCCAGCTACTCAGAAAGCTAAGGCGGGAGAGTCGCTTTGAACCTGGGAGGTGGAAGTTGCAGTGAACCGAGATCGTGCCACTGCACTCCAGCCTGGGTGACAGAGCAAGACTCCGTCTCAAAATAAAATAAATAAATATTTTTTTTAAAAATGGTGAATGGTTAAATAGACTGTGGTACATCCATACCATGGAATACCCAGCATTAAAAAAGAACAAGCTATTGATACATGCAACAACTTGGGTGGCTTTCTAGGGCATTATGCAGCCTGAAAAAGCCAATCTCAAAGGGATACATATGGCCTGATTCCAGTTATGTAATTTCCTCAAAATGAGCTGGGTTGCCTGTTTCTGGATTTACATGATTGATATTGCTACAGGGCATGTAGTTTTAGTTTCCCACAACCATAATACAACTTTCATTCTCTCCTGGAGTCCTCCTTTCTTCTTTCTTTTTTTCTTTTTTTTTTTTTTGAAACGGAGTCTCACTCTGTCACCCAGGTTAGAGTGCAGTGGCACGATCTCAACTCACTGTAACCTCCATCTCTCAGGTTCAAGCAATTCTCCTGCCTCAGCCTCCCAAGTAGCTGGGATTACAGGCAAGCACCACCATGTCCGGCTAATTTTTGTATTTTTAGCAGAGACAGGCTTTCACCATGTTGGACAGGCTGGTCTTGAACTCCTGACCTCCAGTGATCTGCCCGCCTTGGCCTCCCAAAATGCAGGGATTACAGGTATGAGTCACTGTGCCTGGCCAGTTTTTTAATTTTTTTGAGACAAAGTCTTGCTCTGTTACCCAGGCTGGAGTGCAGAGGCACGATCACAGTTAACTGCAGCCTCAACCTCCTGGGCTAAAGTGATCCTCCCACCTCAACCTTCCAAGCTGGGACTACAGTTGTGTGTCACTACGCCTGGCTAATTTTTTAAATTTTTTGTAGAGGTGAGGGTCTCATTAATGTTGCCTAGACTGGTCTCAAACTCCTGGGATCAAGGAATCCTCCTACCTTGGCCTCCCAAAGTGCTGGGATTACCAGTGTGAGCCGGCAGGGTTTTACTCATTTTCTAATTGGTTTTGTTTTTGTTTCTTTACTGTTGAGTTGAAAATTCTTCATATAGTCTAGATATGAGTCCTTTATCAGATATGTGATTGGTAAATCACAACAAAAGTTTTTAATTTTGATGAAGTCCAATTTATCAGTTTTTTTATGGATTGTGCTTTTGGTGTCACATCTAAGAATTCCTCAACAAGGCATAGTTTTACATTTTACATCTAAATCTATAATCCATTTTGAGGTAATTTTTACATTTTTCCATGTTTGTATAGGTAACTTTAGTCCATTTGATTACTTTTCATATTCCCTTGTATGACAAAGTTACAGTGCATTTATGTTTAGTTTTGTTTTTTGAGATGGAATCTCGCTCTGTTGCACAGGCTGGAATGCAATGGCGCGACCTCGAATCACTGCAACCACTGCCTCCCAGGTTCAAGCAATTCTCCTGCCTCAACCTCCAGAGAAGCTGGGATTACAGACATGCACCACCACACCTGGCTAATTTTGTACTTTTAGTAGAGACGGGGTTTCACCATGTTGGCCAGGCTGGTCTCAAACTCCTGACCTCAGATGATACACCCTTCTCGGCCTCACGAAGTGCTGGGATTACAGGCGTGAGCCACCGCACCCGGCCCATTATTATTATTATTATTATTGTTATTGAGACAGGGTCTCACTCTCACCTAGGCTGGAGTGCAGTGGTACAAACACTGCTCACTGCAGTGTCCTGGGCTCAAGGGATCCTCCCACCTCAGCCTCCCGGTAGTTGGGACCACCGGCATGCGCCATCGAGCCTGGCTTTTTTTTTTTTTTTTTTCTGGTAGAGACATGGTCTCACTATGTTGTCCAGGCTGGCTTGAACTCTGAGCTCAACCTATTCCTCCCACTTCAGCCTCCCAAAATGTCAAGATTACAGGCATGAGCCACCTCACCTGGCCCTAGATCCGTTTTTTCCTCTTTTTTTTTTTTTCTTTGTGTGAGATGGAGTCTCGCGCTGTCGCCCAGGCTAGAGTGCAGTGTTGCAATCTCGGCTCACTGCAACCTCCACCTCTTGGGCTCAGGCGATCCTCCCACCTCAGCAGCCGGTACAGGCAGGCGCCATCACGGCCGGCTAATTTTTGTATTTTTAGTAGAGACGGGGTTTCACCACGTTGCCGAGGCTGGTCTCAAACTCCTGATCTTAAGTGATCCACTCGCTTTGGCCTCCTAAAGTGCTGGTATTACAGGTGTGAGCCACTGTGCCCAGCCCTACTTTCTAAATAAATCTATCCACTTCTCTTATCTCTACTGACACCTCTCTACTTCAAGCTGTCAGTCATCTCCTTCCTACTTCATCTTCTTCATAAACCACTATAATAAACTTAATTAATTCCTCCACATTCATTCTTGTTTTACCTCAGTATATACATGGCCATAAAACATACATGTCTTATAATGTAAATCTATTTTAGATAACTTGCCAAGTTCCCTCACATCATGTTTGGGCCTTTATATATGCCACTTCCTCTGCCTGGAATGTTGTCTCTTCCCTCTTTGCATAGCCAACACCTAGCCATTCATCAAGCTTCAGTGTAAATGTCATTTCCTTAATATTACCTTCACTAATCATATATAAATCAGAACTTATATTCCCCCTTACTTTTCCTTCATAGACCAATTGCAATTATAAATTAAATATTTTATTTACATTATTATTATTATTATTATTTTGAGACGGAGTCTCACTGTGTTACCCAGGCTGGAGTACAGTGGCATGATCTCAGCTCACTGTAACCTCCCACTCCCAGGTTCAAGAGATCCTCTCACCTCAACCTCCCAAGTGGCTGGGACCATAGGTGCATGCCACCATGACCTGCTAATTTTTGTATTTTTAGTAGAGCCAGGGTTTTACCACTTTGCCCAGGCTGGTCTCAGACTCCTGGGCTTAAGTGATTCTCCTGCCTTGGCCTCCTAAAGTGCTGGGATTCCAGGCATGAGCCACCACACCCGGCCTCACTATTTTAAAACTCTGGCACAGTGCGTGGCACATGATAAATGTCTAATAAGTGTTTGTGGAAAGAAAACAGATTTTTTTTTTTTTTTGAGATGGAGTTTCGCTCTTGTCACCCAGGCTGGAGTGCAATGGCACAATCCCGGCTCACTGCAACCTCCACCTCCCAGGTTCAAGCGATTCTCCTGCCTCAGGCTCCCAGGTAGCTGGGATTACAGGCCTGTACCACCACGACTGGCTAATTTTTTTGTTTTTAGTAGAGATAGGGATTTCACCATGTTGGCCAGGCTGGTCTTGAACTCCTGACCTCAGGTGATCCTCCTGCCTCAGCCTCCCAAAGTGCTGGGATTACAGGCATGAGCCACCGCACCTGGCCTCACTGTTGTATTTCAAAACTCTGGTGTAGTGCTTGGCACATGATAAATGTCTAATAAATATTTGTAGAAAGAATGCAGGATATTTGTTTTTTTTTCTGAGATGGAGTTTTACTCTTCTTGCCCAGGCTGGAGTGCAATGGTGCAATCCTGGCTCACTGTAACCTCTAACTCCCAGGTTCAAGTGATTCTAATGCCTCAGCCTCCCAAGTAGCTGGGATTACAGGCACGTGCCACCCTGCCCGGCTAATTTTTGTAGTGTTCTGTTCTGTTCTGTTCTGTTCTGTTCTGTTCTGTTCTGTTCTGTTCTGTTCTGTTCTGTTCTGTTTGTTCTGTTCTGTTCTGTTCTGTTTGACGCAGAGTCTGGCTGTGTCTCCCAGGCTGGAGTGCAGTGGCACAATCTCGGCTAACTGCAACTTCCGCCTCCCGAGTTCAAGCGATTCTCCTGCCTCAGCCTCCTGAGTAGCTGGGACTACAGGCGCCCACCACCACGCCGAGCTAGTTTTTGTATTTTTAGTAGAGACAAGGTTTCACCACATTGACCAGGCTGATCTCAAAACTCTTGACCTCAGGTGATCTGCCCTCCTCAGCTTCCCAAAGTGCTGGGATTGTAGGCATGAGCCACCATGCCTAGCAATTTTTGTATTATTAGCAGAGATGGGGTTTCGCCATGTTGGCCAGGCAGAGAAAGCATGCAGAATTTTTAAATGAATATTTAAGTAGCCGAATGAATGAATGTTTGAATAAAACATATCAAAAATCGGCTGGGCACGGTGGCTCATGCCTGTAATCCCAACACTTTGGGAGGCCCAGGTGGTGAGTTTGAGACCAGGCTGGCCAATATGGTGAAACCCCCATCTCTATTAAAAATACAAGAATTTGGCCGGGCGCAGTGGCTCACGCCTGTAATCCCAGCACTTTGGGAGGCCGAGGCGGGGGGATCACGAGGTCAGGAGAGCGAGACCGTCCTCGCTAACACGGTGAAACCCCGTCTCTAGTAAAAATACAAAAAATTAGCCGGGCGTGGTTGCAGGCGCCTGTAGTCCCAGCTACTCGGGAGGCTGAGGCAGGAGAATGGCCTGAACCCGGGAGGCAGAGTTTGCAGTGAGCCAAGATCGCGCCACTGCACTCCAGCCTGGGTGACAGAGTGAGACTCCGTCTCAAAAAAAAAAAAAAAAAAAATACAAAAATTTGCTGGGCGTGGTGGAGTGCGCCTGTAGTCCCAGCTGCTGCAGAATGTGAGGCGGGAAAATTGCTTGAACCCGGGAGGTGGAGGTTGCACTGAGCCGAGATCATGCCACTGCACTCCAGCCTGGGCGACAGAGCAAGATTCCATCTCAAAAAAACCAAAAATCTTAAAAATATTTATTTATTTTATCTCTGAACTTATTATTGGCCTCCTGCTCCCCAAAGGGTACCCTGCTTCTTCTGGCTTAACGTCTCAGAACTTTGGTACCGTTGGTCTCAGACACCACTTTGCCATCCACTATCCTGCGGGTGGTGGTCTTTTGGATGGTTTGCATGGAGTTGTCCAGGGCATCACCAAGATTGAAGTCCTTGCCGTCTTCCAGCAGGCGGTGGTAGGTGGCGATCTCAGCCTCCAGCTTGACCTTGATGTTCAGCAGGGTGTCGCACTCCTGGGCCTGGCACTGTCCCTCTGCCCGGGTCTGCGCCAGCTCTGACTCCAGGTGCAGCAGGATCCCGTTGAGCTGCTCCATCTGCAAGGTGTAGCGGGCCTCCACCTCCCTCAGGCTGTTCTCCAAGCTGGCCTTCCGATTTCTCATGAAGTCCAGGTCGATCTCCAAGGACTGGACTGTATGTCTCAGCTCCGTGAGTGGCATCTCAGCAGCTCCAACCTTGGCAGTCTGCATGGTGACCACTGTAGTGCTCTCTTCAGGCTGCTGAGACCAGTACTTGTCCAGGTCCTCTTGGTTCTTCCAAGCCAGCTCGTCATATTGGGCCTGGGTGTCTGCTATGATCCTGGCAAGGTCCTGAGATTTGGGGGCATCTACCTCCACGGTCAACCCAGAGCTGGCAATCTGAGCTTGTAGGCCTTTTACTTACACTTCGTGGTTCTTCTTCATGAAGACCAGCTCCTCCTTGAGAGCTTCGATCTCTGTCTCCAGCTGCAGCCAAGTGACATTGGTGTCATCAATGACCTTGCGGAGCCCATGGATGATGTAGTTCTTCACAGACTGGCACAGGGCCAGCTCGGTCTCATACTTGACTCCAAAGTCATCAGCAGCAAGACGGGCATTGTTGATATACAGAAAGATGAAGGCATTGTCCACAGTATTTGCGAAGATCTGAGCCCTCAGGTCCTCGATGGTCTTGAAGTAATGGCTCCAGACTCTGACCTGGAGTCCCTTCTTCTCCAGATGCTCCCGGATTTTGCTCTCCAGCTTCCAGTTCTGGGTCTCCAAGCTCCTCACTCTGTCCAGATAGGAGGCCAGGCGGTCGTTCAGGCTTTGCATGGACTCCTTATAGTTCTGGATGCCTCCCATTCCTGCCAGACCCCCGGCCATCCCCACGGCCAGGCTCCGGAACCCAATGCCGAGCTGGAAGCTGATGGAAAGGGACACGGAGATCCAGGAACCAGAGCCCCTGCATAGATGCTGGCCGAGCTGCTGACCGGCCGAGCGCCATAGCTGGGCACCTGGACAGACCCCAGGGACCAGTAGTTGGTGGAGAAGGTGGAACGAATGGTGAAGCTCATTCTGTCTGGGCAGGGGTGAGGGGACAGGACTCAGGCTTTGCCGACAACCATTTATTTATTTATTTTTAATTTACTTATTTATTAAGATGGAGTCTTGCTCTGTAGCCCAGGCTGGAGTGCAATGGCACAATCTCAGCTTGCTGCAACCTCCACCTCCCAGATTCAAGTGATTCTTGTGCCTCAGCCTCCCAAGTAGCTGGGATTACAGATGTGTGCCACCACACCTGGCTAAATTTTTTTTTAGTAGAGACGGGGTTTCACCATGTTGGCCAGGCTGATCTTAAACTCTTGACCTCAGGTGATCCTCGGGCATGAGCCACCACGCCCAGCCAAAAATATTTCTATTTTTGATTCACTATTCATTCTTTTTTTTTTTTTTTTTGAGACGGAGTCTCGCCCTGTCACCCAGGCTGGAGTGCAGTGGCGCGATCTCGGCTCACTGCAAGCTCCGCCTCCCGGGTTCACGCCATTCTCCTGCCTCAGCCTCTCCGAGTAGCTGGGACTACAGGCGCCCGCCACCACGCCCGGCTAATTTTTTGTATTTTTAGTAGAGACGGGGTTTCACCGTGGTCTCGATCTCCTGACCTTGTGATCCGCCCGCCTCGGCCTCCCAAAGTGCTGGGATTACAAGCGTGAGCCACCGCGCCCGGAGCTATTCATTCTTTTGAGACTTGTATTATGTGAACAGTATTAAATATGGGCAAGGCTTTATATATAACCATCTTTATTTCAGTCTTATAAGGACAAAATGTACAGATGATCTAAATATCCAATAAAAAGGAAACATCAGTATATTAAGATGAGGTAAACTGTGCTTTCTTTCCCAAATCCAGCTTATCGTCAGAATCCCCTGAGGAACTTTTATAAAAATAGAGATTTATGGGTCTTACTCTTGACCTACTAAGTTAAGATCTCTGGGAGTGGAAATAGATTTCTCTCCCTCTCTTTTTTTTTTTTTTTTTGAGACAGAGTCTCACTCCCTCACCCAGGCTGGAGTTCAGTGGCATGATCTCAGCTCACTGCAACCTCTGCCTCCCAGGTTCAAGTGATTCTTGTTTCTCAGCCTCCCAAGTAGCTGAGAGTACAGGTGCACTCTGCCACGTTCGGCTAAGTTTTGTATTTGTAGTAGAGATGTGGTTTTGCCAGGTTGGCCAGGCTGGTCAAAAGCTCAAAAGATCTGCCTGCCTCAGCCTCCCAAAGTGTTGGGATTACAGGCGTGAGCCACCGTGCCAGCCAGATTTTTCTCTTTCATGATTAGCTGGGCTTTGGAACCACTGGGTTTAGTGGGAAGAATACAGATTCTGAAGACTGACCTTGCTGCTTGTCAGCTCTGTAACCTCAGGCAAGTAAGTTTTCAGCCTTCCCTGAAGTCACTTTCCTCATCTGTAAAATACAAATCTCTGGAGGTGCTAATTACTGAAGAAAATGATGTCTATAAAGCACCTAACATGCACGTTAAGTAATTGCTATTATTGTTGGTATACTAGCACTATAGAATATTATACAGCTACTAAAATTAATCTTCCTGAAAAAAAACTTTGTTCTTCTATGTATCAAAGTCCTAGAAGAAAGGACATGTTACACTCAAACTGGGTAATTTGAGGAGATTTAGCAAAGGGATCATTTACAAAAGGTTTAGGGAAACCAACAAAGATTATTGCAGAACTTGGCCGGGCGCGGTGGCTCATGCCTGTAATCCCAGCACTTTGGGAGGCAGAAGCGGGTGGATCACGAGGTCAGGAGATCGAGACCATCCTGACGAACATGGTGAAACCCCGTCTCTACTAAAAATACAAAAAAAAATTAGCCAGGCATGGTGGTGGGTGCCTGTAGTCCCAGCTACTCAGGAGGCTGAGGCAGGAGAATGGCGTTAACCCAGGAGATGGAGCTTGTGGTGAGCTGAGATTGCGCCACTGCACCCCAGCCTGGGTGACACAGCGAGACTCCGTCTCAAAAAAAAAAAAAAAGATTACTGCAGAACTTGTTGCAGCTGTCTATCAACAGCAGTTACCAAACATAGGCTGAAATGGAAAAGAGCCTCTGACAAGAGGTGAGACGTTCAGTAAAGGGGCACAGCCAACCCACCCCACTCCCTCAAAGGAGAAGGGAAATTAATACCCTATCATAGTGTCCCCATTAGGTAAACCCAAATAGAAGAGCTCAATGGAATCCATTGATGGAGTCCTCGTGAGTCCCTCCTGAGACACGAAGCAGAATGAAGAAGAGAAGAGAGGCTCTGGACTAAAGAAGAGTACAAATAGCTGGGCGTGGTGGCTCACTCCTGTAATCCCAGCGCTTTGGGAGGCCAAGGCAGGTGGATCACCTGAGCTCAGGAATTCAAGATCAGCCTGGCCAACATGGTGAAACCTCCTCTCTACAAAAAATACAAAAATTAGCCAGGCGAGGTGGTGCACACCTGTAGTCCCAGCTACTAAGGCAGGGGGATGAATCTCCAGCCTGCATGACAGAGCAAGACTTAGTCTAAAAAATAAAAATAAAAAATAACATACAAATCACATACATAAGTATTTCCACTGGGTACAGATATCCATAGAAATTTTATTGTAAGTAAATACTTCAACATTTTAATATCGGTTGCCTTTGGAAGATGGATTATTGATTACCTTTTCTTGCTCTTTCTAATTTTTTGAATTTTCTAAAGTTTCAACCACAATAATAGTATTTATTGAATATTATTGAATACTTACTGCTGTATGTATTTATGGGTGTATAAATACATTTCATCTTTTTTTTTTTGAGAGGGAATCTCGCTCTGTCTCCCAGGCTGGAGTGCAGTGGCATGATCTCGGCTCACTGCAACTTCTGCCTCCGAAGTTCGAGTGATTCTTCTGTCTCAGGCTCCCTAATACCTGGGGCTACAGGCGTGCACCACCACTCCCAGCTGATTTTTGTATTTTTATTGTTCTTGTTTTTTTTTTTTATTTTTTGGAGACAGAGTCTCACTTGACATGTCACCCAGTCTGGAGTACAGTGGTGCAATGTTGGCTCACTGCAACCTCCACCTCCTGGCTTCAAGAGATTCTCCTGCCTCAGCCTCCCAAAAAGCTAGGATTACAGGCTGGGCTTTGGAACCACGGGCTGGGCTTTGCCAGCTAATTTTTGTATTTTTAGTAGAGATGGAGTTTTTTTTTGAGATGGAGTCTCGCTCTGTCGCCCAGGCTGGAGTGCAGTGGCGCAATCTTGGCTCACTGCAAGCTCCGCGTCCCGAGTTCATGCCATTCTCCTGCCTCAGCCTCCCGAGTAGCTGGGACTACAGGCGCCCGCCACTACGCCCGGCTAATTTTTGCATTTTTAGTGGAGACGGGGTTTCACTGTGTTAGCCAGGATGGTCTCAATCTCCTGACCCCGTGATCCGCCTGCCTCGGCCTCCCAAAGTGCTGGGATTACAGGCGTGAGCCACCGCACCCGGCGTAGAGATGGAGTTTTACCATGTTGGCCAGGCTGGTCTCAAACTCCTGACCTCAGGTGATCTGCCTGCCTCAGCCTCCCAAAGTGCTGGGATTACAGGTGTGAGCCACTGCACCTGGCTAATTTTTGTGTTTTTAGTAGAGATGGGTTTTCACCATGTTAGCGAGGCTGGCTTCGAACTCCTGACCTCAAGTGATCTGCTGTCCTCAGACTCCCAAAGTGTTGGGATTACAGGCTTGAGCCACCGCACCTGGCTCATTTCATCTTCATAGCAACCCTATGAGGTAGGTAGGTACTATTATCATCCTCACATTACAGACAACAAAATTCCAACTAGAGAGGTTAAGTAAGTGACTTATCCAAAGTTGTACAACTGCAAGTAAACTATGGAGCCATGACTTAAATATAGCCATTCTGCTACAGTCTTCGTACTTTTAAAAAATCTACTTCGTTATGTTCACGGTAGGTAACAAGAAAGATCTTTGGCCGGGCGTGATGGCGCACACCTGTAATCCCAGCACTTTGAGAGGCCAAGGCTGGCAGATCACGAGGTCAGGAGATCGAGACCATCCTAGCTAACACAGTGAAACCCCGTCTCTACTAAAAATACAAAAAAATTAGCCGGGCATGGTGGCGGGCGCCTGTAGTCCCAGCTACACGGGAGGCTGAGGCAGGAGAATGGCGTGAACCCAGGAGGCAGAGCCGGCAGTGAGCCGAGATCGCGCCACTGCACTCCAGCCTGGGGGACACAGCGAGACTCTGTCTCAAGAAAAAAAAAAAAAAGAAAGATCTTTACTAGGGGAAAAATAATTAATGTTTTTTGGTCTTTTGGTGTGTCTGTGAGACAGGGTGTTTCTCTGTAGCCCAGGCTGGAGCGCAGTGAGTCACTACAACCTCAACCCCCGAGGTGCGAACTATCCTCTTACCTCAGCCTCTCGAGTAGCTGGGACTAAAGGCATGCCTCACCATGCCTGGCTAACTTTTCCTTTTCTTTTTTCCTTTTTTTTTTTTGAGATAGTGTTTCCTTCTGTTGCCCAGGCTGGAGTACAGTGGCACGGTCTCAGTCCACTACAGCCTCAACCTCCTGGGCTCAAGCAATCTTTCCGCCTCAATCTCCCAAGTAGCTGAGATTACAGGCAGGCACCATCATGCCTGGCTAGTTTTTGTATGTAGAGATGGGGTCTCACTACATTGCCCAGGCTGGTCTCAACCTCCTAGGCTCAAGCAATCCTCCTATCTGGGCCTCCAAAAGTGCTAAGATTCTAGGCGTGAGCCACCATGCCCAGCCCACTTTAATTTGTTTTAAAGAAAAACATTTTTACTGTATATTTTCCTGGTATTCAATAAATATTAAAAACATACAATGATATAATACTATGTATAATAAACAGTAATAGATAATAAAAATATGTATAGTTTTGATTCACTAATCTCATTTCTTCTTCCTTTGTAATAAAATCCTGGCTGGGCACAGTGGCTCATGCCTGTAATCCCAGCAGTTTGGGAAGCCAAGGTAGGTGGATCATTGAGGTCAGGAGTTCAAGACCAGCCTGGCCAACATGGTGAAACCCCGTCTCTACTAAAAATACAAAAAAAATTAGCCTGGTGGCTGGGCACGGTGGCTCACGCATGTAATCCCAGCACTGTGAGAGACCAAGGCAGGCGGATCACTTGAGTTCAGGAGTTCCAGACAGCCTGGCCAACATGGCGAAACCCCTCCTCTACTAAAAACACAAAAATTGTTGGGCATGGTGGCTCACACCTGTAATCCCAGCACCTTGGGAGGCCGAGGCAGGCGGATCACGAGGTCAAGAGTTCGAGACCATCCTGGCCAACATGGTGAAACCCCATCTCTACTAAAAGTACAAAATTAGCCAGGTGTGGTGGTGCATGTCTGTAATCCCAGCTACTCAGGAGGCTGAGGCAGGAGAATCACGTGAACCTGGGAAGCAGAGGTTGCAGTGAGCCAAGATTGCACCATTGCACTCCAGCCTGGGCAACAAGAGCGAAACTCCGTCTCAAAAAAAAAAAAAAAAAAAAAATTAGTGGGACGCGGCTGGGTGTGGTGGCTCACATCTGTAATCTCAGCACTTTGGGAGGCTGAGATGGGCAGATCACTAGGTCAGGAGTTCAAGACCATCCTGGCCAACATGGTGAAACCCCGTCTCTAGTAAAAATACAAAAAAATTATCTGGACATGGTGGTGGGCGCCTGTAATCCCAGCTACTCGGGAGGCTGAGGCAGGAGAATCTCTTGAAACCAGAAGGTGGAGGTTGCAGTGAGCCGAGATCACACCACTGCACTCCAGCCTGGGCGAAAGAGCAAAACTCCGTCTCAAAAAAAAAAAAAAAAAAAAAACAGTGGGGCATGGTGGCACATGCCTGTAATCCCAGCTACTCAGGAGGCTGAGGCAGAAGACTCACCTGAACCCGGGAGGCGGAGGTTGCAGTGAGCCAGGATCATTCCATTGCATTCCAGCCTGGGCAACAGAGAAAGACTATGTCTAAAAACAAAAACAAAAACAAAAAAATTAGCAGCCCGACATGGTGGCTCATGCCTATAATCCCAGCACTTTGGGAGGCCAAGGCGGGCAGATCACCTGAGATTGGGAGTTCAAGACCAGCCTGAGCAACCTGGAGAAACCCCGTCTTTACTGAAAATATGAAATTAGCCAGACGTGGTGATGCATGCTTGTAATCCCAGCTACTTGGGAGGCTAAGGCAGGAGAATTGCTTGAACCCAGGGGGTGGAGGTTGCAGTGAGCCAAGATCATGCCATTGCACTCCAGCCTGGGCAACAAGGACAAAACTCCATCCCCCCCAAAAAAAATTAGCCTGGCATGGTGTTGGGCCCCTGTAGTCCCTGCTACTTGGGAGGCTGAAGCAGGAGAATTGCTTAAGTCCAGGAGGTAGATGTTGTACTGAGCCAAGGTTGCATCACTGCACTCAAGCCTGGGTGACAGAGCAAGACTCTGTCTCAAAAAAATACAATAGGCTGGGCACGATGGCTCACACCTGTAATCCCAGCACTTTGGGAGGCCAAGGCGGGAGGATCACGTGAGCTCATCAGTTCAAAACCAGCCTGGCCAACATGGTGAAACCCTGTCTGTACAAAATACAAAAATTAGCTGGGCGTGGTGATAGGCGCCTGTAATCCCAGCTACGGAGAGGCTGAGGCAGGAGAATTGCTGGCACCAGGGAGGCTGAGGTTGCAATGAGTTGAGATCACACCACTGCACTCCACCCTGAGTGACAGAGCAAGATTCTGTCACAAAATAAAATAAAATCCCTCCCTAGTTTGATTTGTTTTGTTTTGTTTTGTTTTTGTTTTTTGAGATGGAGTCTCGCTCAGTTGCCCAGGCTGGAGTGCAGTGGCGCAGTATCAACTCACTGCAACCTCCACCTCCTGGGTTCAAGCGATTCTCCTGCCTCAGCCTCCCAAGTAGCTAGGATTACAAGCGCCCACCACCACGCCCAGCTAATTTTGGTATTTTTGGTAGAGTCAGGGTTTCACCGTGTTGGCCAAGATGGTTTAGATCTCCTGACCTCACGATCCGCCCCCCTTGGCCTCCCAAAGTGCTGGGATTACAGGTGTGTGCCACTGAGCCAGGCCTTGTTTTTTTGTTTTTTGTTTTTGTGTTTGTTTTTGTTTTTGTTTTTGAGATGGAGTCTTGCTCTGTCACCCAGGCTGGAGTGCAGTAGTGCAGTGGTGCGATCTCGGCTCACTGTAAGCTCCGTCTCCCAGGTTCATGCCATTCTCCTGCCTCAGACTCCCGAGTAGCTGGGACTACAGGTGCCCGCCACCACGCCCGGCTAATTTTTTGTATTTTTAGTAGAGACGGGGTTTCACCATGTCAGCCAGTGTGGTCTCGATTTCCTGACCTCGTGATCTGCCCGCCTCGGCCTCCCAAAGTGCTGAGTGCTAGGATTACAGGAGTGAGCCACTGCACCCCGCAGGCCTTGTATTTTTTTAAATAAAGTTCCCGATGTAATGCTGAGGGGCACCTCCAGTTGAGGGCGAGTCCCAGAATGGCACCAATTTGGAGAGGGATTTAGAAAGAGTCATCTCAAAGGCCTAGAAAACTACTCATGTTATCCTATGTGCTCCCTAAACATATAGTGAAGATGGAGTTGGCATTTTTTTTTTTTTTTGAGACTGAGTCTTGCTCTGTTGCCGAGGCTGGAGTGCAGTGGTGTGACCTCAGCTCACTGCAACCTCCACCTCCCAGGTTCAAGCAATTCTCCTGCCTCAGCCTCCCGAGTAGCTGGTATCACAGGCACCCACTACCACGCCTGGTTAATTTTTTTTTTTTGTATTTTTAGTAGAGATGGGGTTTCGCCATGTTGGCCAAGTTGGTCTCGAACTTCTGACCTCAAGTGATCTGCCTGCCTTGGCCTCCCAAAGTGCTGAGTGCTGGGATTACAGGAGTGAGCCACCACACCCAGCAGGAAATTTTTTTTTTTTAATAGAGATGGAGTCTCACTATATTGCCCATGCTGATCTCAAACTCCCAGACTCAAGGGATCTTCCAGCCTTGTGTTCCCTAAGTGCTCTCATTACAGGCATGACCCGCCATGCCTGGCCTCAGAGCACCACTTTAAAGACCATGTGCTGGGTCAGGGGAGGTGGCTCATGCCTGTAATCCCAGCACTTTGGGAGGCCAAGGAAGGCAGGTCACGAGGTCAGGAGATCAAGACCATCCTGGCTAACACAGTGAAACCCTGTCTCTACTAAAAATACAAAAAATTAGCTGGGCATGGTGGTGCATGCCTGTGGTCCCAGCTATTGGGGAGGCTGAGGCAGCAGCATCATCTGAGCCTGGGAGGTGGAGGCTGTAGTGACCCCTAATTGCACCACTGCACTCCAGTCTGGGCAACAGAGTGAGACTCTGTCTCAAAAAAAATAAATAGGCCAGGTGCAGTGGCTCACACCTGTAATTCCAGCACTTTGGGAGGCCGAGGCAGGCAGATCACCTGAGGTTGGGCATTCGAGACCCAGCCTGGCCAACATGGTGAAACCCCGTCTCTACTAAAAATACAAAAAATTAGCCAGGTGTGGTGGCACATGCCTGTAATCACAGCTACTAGGGAAGCTGAGGCAGGAGAATCACTTGAACCCGGGAGGCGAAGGTTGCGGTGAGCCGAGATCATGCCACTGCACTCCAGCCTGGGCAACAAGAGCAAAACTGTCTCAAAATAAATAAATAAATAAATAATCTTAAGAGATAGTTACTTTTATCTCTATATCTAGGAGAAGAAACGAAAAGACAGAAATGCTAAGCAGCTAGCAAGCTATAGAACCAGGGTTTGCTGGCTCTAAAATTCAGGCTCTTTCTAACTCACTATGATGTGACTTTAATCAGACAAAAAATATAATCCTTTTCGAAATTTATACATGAGGTTGGACGCGGTGGCTCACGCCTGTAATCCCACCACTTTGGGAGGCCGAGGCGAGTGGATCACCTGAGGTCAGGAGTTCGAGACAAGCCTGGCCAACATGGCGAAACCCTGTCTCTACTAAAAATATGAAAAATTGCCAGGCGTGGTGGCTCACGCCTGTAATCCTAGCACTTTGGGAGGCTGAGGCGGGTGGATCACGAGGTCAGGAGATTGAGACCATCCTGGCTAACATGGTGAAACTCCATCTCTACTAAAAATACAAAAAATTAGCCAGGCATGGTGGTGGGCACCTGTAGTCCCAGCTACTCAGGAGGCTGAGGCATGAGAATGGCGTGAACCCGGGAGGCGGAGCTTGCAGTGAGCTGAGATCGCGCCACTGCACTCCAGCCTCTGCGACAGAGCGAGACTCTGTCTCAAAAAGAAAAAAAAGAAAAAAGAAAAATTAGCCATGCGTGGTGGCAGATGCCTGTAATCCCAGCTACTCGGGAGGTTGAGGCAGGAGAATCACTTGAACCCGGGAGGCAGAGGTTGCAGTGAGCCAAGATTGCACCACTACACTCCAGCCTGGGCAACAAGAGTGAAACTACGTCTCAAAAAATAAATAAAATAAAATAAATATTACTCTGGTAAAAGCGTAAAAGAATTTGGGCCAGACATAGTGATTCATATCTGTAATTCCAGCACTTTGGGATGCTGAGGTGGGTGGACCACTTGAGGTCAGGAGTTCAAGACCAGCCTGGCCAACTTGGTGAAATCCTCTCTCTACAAATAATACAAAAAATTAGCCAGGAGTGGTGGCATGCACCTGTAATCCCAGTTACTTGGGAGGCTGATACAGGAGAATAGCTTGAATTTAGGAGGCAGAGGTTGCAGTGAGCCAAGATATTACACCACTGCACTCCAGCCAGGGAGACAGAGAGAGAGAGAGAGACTGTCTCAAAAAAAAAAAAAAAAAAAAAAAGCCAGTCCTGGTGGCTCATGCCTGTAATCCCAGCACTTTGGGAGGCCGAGGTGGGTAGATCACCTGAGGTCAGGAGTTTGAGACCAGCCTGGACAACACGGCGAAACCCCATCTGTTTGAGACCAGCCTGGACAACACGGTGAAACCCCATCTCTACTAAAAAATACAAAAATTAGCCGGGCGTGGTGGAAGGCACCTTAATCCCAGCTACTTGGGAGGCAGAGGCAGGAGAATCATTTGATCCCAGGAGGCAGAGGTTGCAGTGAGCCAAGATCAAGCCATTGCACTCAAACCTGGGGAACAAGAGCGAGACTTCTCTCTCTCAAAAAAAAAGGAAGAGTAAGGGTGTGGCAGTGGCAAGCAGGTAAGCAGAGTGTTATGAATGATGGGTGAAGGCAAGACACGAATAAGAAGACTACTGTCTCCTTATTCTATAGTGATCAGAATAAATGTTAGGACCTGAGCCAGTAGGGTGGCAGAAGGATGAAAAATAGAACACAAATTGAGGGGCGGGGGAAGGAGACAGAACAATCAGGATTGAGTGACTTAAATCCTGGCCCTTGAGGCATGCCATGGAGAGGCTGGCTTGCTCCATGCTCTGTGTGTGTAACAAGTGCTGGAAGTCAGGGGCTGTGGTGATTTAGGCCAACTACAGAGAGAAGCAAAGGCAACTTACCATTTTATTGCTGATCTTCATACTTACAAGATCATACAGGAAATGTACAGGGAGCTTGGAGGGAACAGCTGTTGAGATTGCAGGAGTGGTGTGGGGAACAGGCCTACACAAATAGTACACTGAGCCCCCACTGTCTTTCTGGCTACCCATGGTGGTGCTGAGAAAGTAACTATGGCACTGGTAGCAGACTCTCAACTTCAAAGGGAGCCATTTGAGCTTCAGCCCCTAAGTTTCCTTGGGAAACTCTGTAGTCAGGGTCCCTCCGTGGCTGACACAGCAATCAGTAAAATGCAACTGGAGGCTGCGCATGGTGGCTCATACCTGTAATCCCAGCACTTTGGGAGGCCAAGGCGGGCAGATTGCTTGAGCCCAAGAGTTCAAGATCAGTCTAGGCAACATAGCAAAACCCCATATCTACAAACAAAGCAAATAGAATGAGCCCGCTGGTTATTTGAAGGCAATTGTTCTCAGGCCAGAGTAAACCACTGGAGTTACTGGATTTATCTTGCATATAGAAACTCTTGGGAGAAAATAAACCATCCATTAACTACAAAATGGAGGTTCCAGCTATTTCATTTAAATCAGGGATCCCCAACAGGTACCAGTTCTGTCCTTGGCCTGTTAGGAACTGGGCTGCACAGCAGGAGGTGAGTGGAGGGTGAGCCAGCAAAGTTTCACCTATATATACAGCCGTTCCCCATCGCTTGCATTAATGCCTGAGCTCACCCCCTGTCAGATTAGTGGCAGCATTAGATTCTCATAAAAGTGTGAACGCTATTGTGAGGGATCAAGGTCATGTGCTCCGTATGAGGATGTAATGCCTGATGATCTGTCACTGTCTCCCATCACCCCCAGATGGGACTGTCTAGTTGCAGAAAAACAAGCTCATGTCTCCCACTGATTCTACATTATGGTGAATTGTATAATTATTTCATTATATATTACAATGTAATAATAATATAAAGTACACAATAAATGTAATGTGCTTGAATCATCCCAAAACTGCGCCCCCCAACCCACCACATATCTGTGGAAAAATTGTCTTTTGTTTTTTTTGTTGTGTTTTTTTTTTTTTTTTTTTTGAGATGGAGTCTTGCTCTGTCACCCAGGCTGGAGTGCAGTGGCACAATCTCGGCTCACTGCAAGCTCCGCCTCCCGGGTTCACGCCATTCTCCTGCCTCAGCCTCTCGGAGTAGCTGGGACTACAGGCGCCCGCCACCACGCCTGGCTAATTTTTTTGTATTTTTAGTAGAGACGGGGTTTCACTGTGGTCTCGATCTCCTGACCACATGATCCGCCCGCCTCGGCCTCCCAAAGTGCTGGGATTACAAGTGTGAGCCACCGCGCCCGGCAAAAAATTGTCTTTTGTGAAACCAGTCCCTGGTGCCAAAAAGGTTGGGGACCAATGATTTAAATACCTTAAAAGATGGCCAGGCGCAGTGGCTCATGCCTGTAGTCCCAGCACTTTGGGAGGCTGAGGGGGGTGGATCACCTGAGGTCAGGAGTTCAAAAACATGGTGAAACCCCGTCTCTACTAAAAATACAAAAAGAAAATTAGCCAGGCATCGTGGCAGTTGCCTGTAGTCCCAGCTACTCAGGAGACTGAGGAAGGAGAATTGCTTGAACCCCAGAGGTGGAGGTTTCCATGAGCAGAGATTGAGCCACTGCACTCCAGCCTGGGTAACAAAGCAAGACTTTGTCTCAAAAAAAACAAAAGAAGAAATTACTTAGGCAAATAGTAAGGGTACGGAAGTCCTGGATGAGGTTTTCCTTTATTTATTTATTTTTTTTGAGATGGAGACTCCCTCTATTGCCCAGGCTGGAGTAAGGTGGTGCAGTCTCGGCTCACTGCAACCTCTGCCTCCCAGGTTCAAGCTATTCTTCTGCCTCAGCTTCCCAAGTAGCTGGGATTACAGGCATGTACCACCACGCTCAGCTGATTTTTGTATTTTTAGTAGAGATGGGGTTTCACTATGTTGGCCAGGATGGTCTTGAACTCCTGACCTTAAGTGATCTGCCCGCCTCAGCCTCCCAAAGTGCTGGGATCACAGGAGTGAGCCACCTCGCCCAGCCAAAGTTTTCCTTTTAATGAAAAGCAGCCCCCAAGACCAGCCTGGCCAACTGGTGAAACTCAGTCTCTACTAAAAATACAAAAATTAGCCTAGCATGGTGGTGAGCGCTTGTAATCCCAGCTACTCAAGAAACTGTGGCAGGAGAATTGCTTGAACCTGGGAGGCAGAAGTTGCAGTGAGCCGAGATTGCACCATTGCACTCCAGCCTGGGTAACAAAAGCAAAACTCTATCAAGGAAGGAAGGAAGGAAGGAAGGGAGGGAGGGAGGGAGGGAAGAAAAGCAGCCCCAAATCATTTTCCTTTCTAACAAAGAGCAGTCTATGAAATAGAGCTGCAGACATAGATGCCGGCAGTTGTGCTAGTCATGTTCAAAACGGCGGTTCCATTTTCCCTTCTCTGCCAGCCCTGTACAGTCAGGAGCAGACAAGATGGCTCCAGCCAAGGGGAAAGTTCCTTTGCATAAAAAGATTAGGGTGGGGACGCCAGCCCTCCCTGAGAGCTATGTAGACATCATACCTGATGGAACCAATCTGTGAGCCCTATGTAATCAGACACTGCCAAAAAATCTCAATGTTTTCAGAAAGTTCACGAATTTGTGTTGGGTTGCATTCAAAGCCATCTGGGGCTGCAGGTTGAACAAGCTTGCCCCAATTAGTGAGTGACATATAAAGTTGAGGGAATGATGGCAGGAAAAAATTAAAAAGCTTAAGAGGGGCCATCAATTGAGGTCTTATAGGCCATGTAAAAATATATCATTATTCACTGTCATCCATTGACTCTAGAATATTGAGACATTATTTCTTTGAATATTCCATTTCATGTTATTCTCTGCTGCTAAACCACTGTTGGAAATATCTTAGCACCAGGCACTGTGGCTCTAGCCTGTAATCCCATCAATTTGAAAGACAGAGGCGGACAGATCACTTAGGCCCAATAGTTTGAGACCAACCTGGGCAACGTGGCAAAACTCCATCTCTACTAACAATCTGTAACACTTACTTTCTTGTTGACTCAGCTCTGCATTTAAAAGAATGTTAAGGCCAGGCATGGTGGCTCAGGCCTGTAATTCCAGCACTTTGGGAGGCCGAGGTGGGTGGATCACTTGAGGCCAGGAGTTTGAGACTAGCCTGGACAACATGGCAAAATCCCATCTCTACTAAAAATACAAAAATTAGCTAGTCGTGGTGGCACATGCCTGTAATCCCAGCTACTAGGCAGGCTAAGAAAGGAGAATTGCTTGAACCCAGGAGGCTGAGATTGCAGTGAGTCAAGATCATGGCCATTGCACTCCAGCCTGAGTGACAGAGGGAGACCCTGTCTCAAAAAAAAAAAAAAAAGAGAAGAAGAAATATAGCAAAACAAAAAGAAATTAGCATACGAAAGGCCTTAGGAGTCCTCCCTTCAAAGAAAATTCCTGCAAGATATGTTTCTTTTCAAAGGAAAAAAAGAGTTTTCAGCCTGGGCAACATGGAGAGTTCCTGTTTCCACAAAAACAATGTAAAAATTAGCTGGATGTGGCCAGGTGCGGTGGCTCAGGTCTGTAATCTCAGCACTTTGGGAGACCGAGGTGTGTGGATCACCTGAGGTCAGGAGTTCTAGACTAGCCTGCCCAACATGGCAAAACCCAGTCTCTATTAAAAATACAAAAATTAGCCGGGTGTGGTGGTGGGTTCCTGTAATCCCAGCTACGAGGGAGGCTGAGGCAGGAGAATCATTTGAACTCGGGAGGCGGAGGTTGCAGTGAGCTGAGATCATGCCACTGCACTCTAGCCTGGGCAACAAGAGTGAAACTCTGTCTCAAAAAAAAAAAGAAGAAAAATGGGCTGGGTGGATCACGAGGTCAAGAGATCGAGACCATCCTGGCCAACATGGTGAAACCCCATCTCTACTAAAAATACAAAAATTAGCTGGGCGTGGTGGTGCATGCCTGTTCCCAGCTACTCTGGAGGCTGAGGCAGCAGAATCGATTGAACCTGGGAGGCGGAGGTTGCACTCCAGCCTGCTGACGGTGTGAGACTTGGTCTCAAAAAAAAAAAAATTAGCTGGACGTGGTGGTGTGCACCTGTGGTCCCAGCTACTTGGGAGGCTGAGGTGTGAGAATCGCTTGGGTCTGGGAGGTGGTGGCTGTAGTGAGCTGTGATCACGCCACTGCACTCTAGCCTAGGCAATGGAACAAGACCTTGTCTAAAAAAAAAAGTTTAAAAATACTGTCTTTGTTTATATATAGAGAGAAATATGAAAAATTCACTGAAGACTGATATTCTTAATACTATCATATTTGTACAGGGTTGTGATTCAATTTAAAGTGACTACAGTTGTGATCATCAGAAAGCATTCCATGCATATGGGAGTAGCACTTGACCTTACACAGCCGACTCACCATTACTAGTTGTTGCAAAGCAGGGACATATCTAGCTTCTGCTGAACATGCAGATATACTAAAAGTGCCATGGGCTTGCACAGTAAGGCTAGAGTTACAGATCTTTGCTTGAGGTCAGTCCTGTGGGGGAAGTAGGAATGAGGAAGTAGGATTAAGACCATTTGGCAGCAGATAAAGAATCTCTTCTGTAGTTAGGAATTCTTTATTAAACTTGAGGGTATAGACAGGATAGATTCCCCACCTCCAAGCATCAGCAAGGACCCTTTGGTATCTGGACAACTTCCATCTCAAAGTATGATTCATATATCAAATTTTGGTGATATGGACTCAGGCCAGGGTGATGCTATGGCCATGTTGAATTACTTGACCCAGCCCCTTTTACCTGCAGTTGCTAGAACCCAAGTGCTTTCATGAGGTCAATGAAAGGATCAGATAGGTATTAAACTATTCCTAGCTCTTTTATTAAAACTACCGTATAACAAAGAGTATATTCTTGCTTTTACTCTGCAGTGAGGTGGGGAAAACAGTGGACTAAAAATCTCACATCTCTTATACAGGAATGTTCATTGCAGCTCTATTCACAATGGCCAAAATCTGGAAATAACCCAAATGTCCATCAACCCGTGAACTGATAAATAGATCATGGTCTGTCTGTCTTCCTTCCTTCCTTCCTTCCTTCCTTCCTTCCTTCCTTCCTTCCTTCCTTCCTTCCTTCCTCCCTCCCTCCCTCCCTCCCTCCTTTCTTTCTTCCTTTCTTTCTTTTCTTTCTTTCTTTCCCTCTGTCGCCCAGGCTGCAATCTACTCGGCTCGCTGCTGCCCGCGCCGCGGACTGCCTGGGACTGCCGCCGCGCGCCACTGCTGCCTGCTTTTTCTCGTTTGGCTGCAGGCGCGCGGTCGCCATGTTGGCCACGCTGCTCACCAGCTCCTGACGCCGAGTGCTCTGCCCGCCTCAGCCTCCCGAGGTGCTGGGACTGCAGACGGAGTCTCGCTCACCCGGTGCTCGGTGTTGCCCGGGCTGGAGTGCGGTGGCGTGGTCTGGGCTCGCGGCAGCCTCCGCCTCCCAGCCACCTGCCTTGGCCTACCAGGGTGCTGGGATTGCAGCCCCTGCCCGGCCGCCGCCCCGTCTGGGAGGTGGGGAGCGTCTCTGCCCGGCCACCCATCGTCTGGGAGGTGAGGAGCGCCTCTGCCCGGCCACCCATCGTCTGGGAGGTGAGGAGCGCCTCTGCCCGGCCGCCCCGTCTGGGAAGTGAGGAGCGCCTCTGCCCGGCCGCCCCGTCCGGGAAGAAGTGAGGAGCACCTCTGCCCTGCCGCCCCGTCCGGGAAGAAGTGAGGGTTCCCTCTGCCCGGCCGCCCCATCTGGGAAGTGAGGAGCGCCTCTGCCCAGGCACCCATCGTCTGGGAAGTGAGGAGCGCCTCTGCCCGGCCGCCCCGTCTGGGAAGTGAGGAGCGCCTCTGCCCGGCCACCCCGTCTGGGAAGAAGTGAGGAGCGCCTCTGCCCGGCTGCCCCATCTGGGAAGTGAGGAGCGCCTCTGCCCGGGGCCCCGTCCGGGAAGAAGTGAGGAGTGCCTCTGCCCGGCCGCCCCGTCTGGGAAGAGGGAGGGGTACCTCTTCCCGGCCGCCCCGTCTGGGAAGTGAGGAGCACCTCTGCCCGGCCACCCATCGTCCTGGGAAGTGAGGAGCGCCTCTGCCCGGCCCCCCTGGAAGGGGGCCCGCCCCCCCCGTCTGGGAAGTGAGGAGCGCCTCAGCCCGGCCGCCCCGTCTGGGAAGTGAGGAGCGCCTCTGCCCGGCCACCCATCGTCTGGGAAGTGAGGAGAGCCTCTGCCCGGCCACCCATTGTCTGGGAAGTGAGGCGCGCCTCTGCCCGGCCACCCATCGTCTGGGAAGTGAGGAGCGCCTCTGCCCGGCCGCCCGCTGGGAAGTGAGGAGCGCCTCTGCCCGGCCACCCATCGTCTGGGAAGTGAGGAGTGCCTCTGCCCGGCCACCCATCGTCTGGGAAGTGAGGAGCGCCTCTGCCCGGCCGCCCCGTCTGGGAAGTGAGGAGCGCCTCAGCCCGCCGCCCCGTCTGGAAGTGAGGAGCGCCTCTGCCCGGCCACCCATCGTCTGGGAAGTGAGGAGAGCCTCTGCCCGGCCACCCATTGTCTGGGAAGTGAGGCGCGCCTCTGCCCGGCCACCCATCGTCTGGGAAGTGAGGAGCGCCTCTGCCCGGCCGCCCCGTCTGGGAAGTGAGGAGCGCCTCTGCCCGGCCACCCATTGTCTGGGAAGTGAGGAGCGCCTCTGCCCGGCCACCCATCATCTGGGAAGTGAGGAGCGCCTCTGCCCGGCCGCCCCGTCTGGGAAGTGAAGAGCGCCTCTGCCCGGCCACCCACCGTCTGGGAAGTGAGGAGCGCCTCTGCCCGGCCACCCACCGTCTGGGAAGTGAGGAGCGCCTCTGCCCGGCCGCCCCGTCAGGGAAGTGAGGAGCGCCTCTGCCCGGCCACCCACCGTCTGGAAGTGAGGAGCGCCTCTGCCCGGCCACCCCGTCTGGGAAGTGAGGAGCGCCTCTGCCCGGCCGCCCCATCTGTGAAATGAGGAGCGCCTCTGCCCGGCCACCTATCGTCTGGGAGGTGAGGAGCGCCTCTGCCCGGCCCCCGTCCGGGAAGAAGTGAGGAGCGCCTCTGCCCGGCCGCCCCGTCCGGGAAGAAGTGAGGAGCGCCTCTGCCCGGCCGCCCCGTCCGGGAAGAAGTGAGGAGCGCCTCTGCCGGCCGCCCCGTCTGGGAAGTGAGGAGCGCCTCTGCCCGGCCGCCCCGTCCGGGAAGAAGTGAGGAGCACCTCTGCCCGGCTGCCCCATCTGGGAAATGAGGAGAGCCTCTGCCCAGCCACCCATCGTCTGGGAAGTGAGGAGCGCCTCTGCCCGGCCGCCCCGTCTGGGAAGTGAGGAGCGCCTCGGCCCGGCCACCCATCGTCTGGGAAGAAGTGAGGAGCACCTCTGCCTGGCCACCCATCGTCTGGGAAGAAGTGAGGAGCGTCTCTGCCTGGCCGCCCCGTCTGGGAAGTGAGGAGCGCCTCTGCCCGGCCGCCCTGTGTCTGGGAAGAAGTGAGGAGCGCCTCTGCCCGGCCGCTCCGTCTGGGAGGTCTACCATGGAGGCCAGAAGCAATGTGGGGGCTGGACGTGGTGGCTCACGCCTGTGGTCCCGGCACTCTGGGGGGCGAGGCGGGTTGATCACTTCGGGCTAGGAGTTCGAGACCAGTCTGGCCAACTTGGCGAAACATGAAAAATACAACAGACAAACCAACCAACCAACTCAGTGACAACAAAACAGGTCTACCCTGGAGTCATACTCTAATTTTTTCTATTTTCCTCCCTTTCTGATCCTTTGTCCCACTTTCTTTTTCTTCCTCTTCCTTCTCCCTCTTCTTTGTCAAATAGAGGATTGAGTTATTATCACTGATCCACATAAAGTCCCTCTCTACCTTATTTTAACTCCCACCCCCCATTTCTATTCCCCGACTGCCCATGTGTAACCTTCCTAATATGTTTGATACGCAAAAAAAAAAAAAAAAATAGATCATGGTATATCTTTACAATAAAATAATGTTCAGGAACAAATACCTAAAAATACAACAGCATGGATGAAATCTGAAAACATTATGCTAAGTGTTTGTTTTTTTGTTTTTTTTTTTGAGACAGAGTCTTGCCCTGTCACCCAGGCTGGAGTGCAATGGTGTGATCTCAGCTCACTGCAACCTCCATCTCCCAGGTTCAAGTAATTCTCCTGTCTCAGCCTCCCAAGTAGCTGGGATTACGGACATACGCCACCACGCCCAGCTAATTTTTTTGTAATTTTTAGTAGAGATGGGGTTTCACCATGTTGGCCAGGCTGGTCTCAAACTCCTGACCTCAGGTGATCCCCGTAAGTCGGCCTCCCAAAATGCTAGGATTACAGGCCTAAGCCACTGCTCCCGGCCCACATTATTCTAAGTTTTAAAAGCCTTACACAAAAGCATATATGTTGTATACTCTTTAAATTTCACTTATCCAGTCGGCTCTCCTTATCCATAGGTTCCTCATTCACGGATTCAACGAACCACAAATACAAAATATTCAGGCCAGGCGAGGTGGCTCATGCCTGTAATCCCAGAACTTTGGGAGGCCTAGGCGGGCAGATCACCTGAGGTCAGGAGTTTCAGACCAGCCTGACCAATGTGGAGAAACCCTGTCTGTACTAAAAATACAAAATTAGCCAGGCGTGTGGCGCATGCTTGTAATCCCAGCTACTTGGGAGGCTGAGGCAGGAGAATCGCTTGGACCCAGGAGGCGGAGGTTGCAGTGAGCTGAGATCGTGCCATAGCACTCTAGCCTGGGCAACAAGAGCGAGACTCCATCTCAAAAAAAAAAAAATTTTTCAGGAAATAACAACAAAGCAGTTGGGCATGGTGGCTCAGGCCTGTAACCCCAGCATTTTGGGAGGCTGAAGCATGTGGATTGCTTGACCCCAGGAGTTTTGAGACCAGCCTGGGCAACATGGTGAAAACCCATCACTACAAAAAATACAAAAAGTAGCCAGTCGTGGTGGCCTGAGCCTGTGGTCCCAGCTACTGGGGAGGCTGAGGGGGTAAGATCACTGGAGCCTGGGAAGTTGAGGCTGCACAGAGTCGTGATCACACCACTGCACTCCAGCCTGGGTGACAGAGCAAGACCTTGTCTCAAAAAATTAAAGTTAAAATTTAAATGTAAATGTAAAGGCCGGGCGCAGTGGCTCACGCCTGTAATCCCAGCATTTTGGGAGGCCTAGGCGGGTGGATCACGAGGTCAGGAGATCGAGACCATCCTGGCTAACATGGTGAAACCCCGTCTCTACTAAAAATACAAAAACAGCTGGGCATGGCGGCAGGCGCCTGTAGTCCCAGCTGCTGGGGAGGCTGAGGCAGGAGAATGGGGCGAACCTGGGAGGCAGAGCTTGCAGTGACCCGAGATCACGCCACTGCACTCCAGCCTGGGCGACAGAGAGATTCCATCTCAAAATAAATAAATAAATAAATAAATAAATAAGTGTACATTTAAATTTTAAAAAATGTTTAATATGGCCGGGTGCAGTGGCTCACGCCTGTAATCCTAGCACTTTGGGAGGCCGAGGCGGGCGGATCACGGGGTCAGGATATCGAGACCATCCTGGCTAACACAGTGAAACCCCGTCTCTACTAAAAATACAAAAAATTAGCTGGGCATGGTGGCGCACGCCTGTAGTACCAGCTACTCGGGAAGCTGAGGCAGGAGAATTGCTTGAACCCGGGAGGTGGAGGTTGTAGTGAGCTGATATCGTGCCACTGCACTCCAACCTGGGGGACAGAGTGAGACTCCATCTCAAAACAAAAAAATGTTTAATCTTCATTTATTTATTTAGAGAGATTCTCCTTCTGTCGCCCAGTCTCCCTCTGACGGCCTGCTGGAGTGCAGTGGTGCTATCTTGGCTCAACACAACCTCTGCCTCTGGGATTCAAGAGATTCTGGTGCCTCAGTCTCCTGAGTAGCTGGGACTACAGGGGTGCACCACCACATTGGCTAATTTTTGTATTGTTAGTTGAGACAGGGTTTTGCCATGTTGCCCAAGCTGGTGTCCAACTCGTGACCTCAAGTGATCTACCTGCCTCGAACTCTCAAAGTGCTGGGATGACAGGCGTGAGCCACCGTGCCTGGCCTAAATGCTATATTTAAAGGAAAATTAAAAAAAAAAATACTGCTCAATAGCAAGGCAAAAAAAAGATTGTTTAGAAAAACAATTTTAAAAAATACAAATAAAACTCAATACAGTATAGCAACTATTTAATAGTATTTGCATTGTATTTGTTATTATAAGTAACCTAAATTTGATTTAAAGTATATGAGAGGGGCCAGGCGTGGTGGCTTATTCCTGTAATGCCAGCTCTTTGGGAGGCCAACGCAGGTGGATCACTTGAGGTCAGGAGTTAGAGACCAGCCTGGCTAAGATAGCAAAACACCACCTCTGCTAAATACAAAAATTATCCGGGTGTAGTGGCGGGTGCCTGTAATCCCAGTTACTCAGGAGGCTGAGACAAGAGAATTCCTTGAACTCAGGAGGTGGAGGTTGCAGTGAGTCGATTTTGCGCCACTGGGGGACCAAGTGAGACTCCGTCTCAAAAAAAAAAAAAAAAAAACCAGAAAAACATATATGGGAGGAGGTACATCTAGTATATGCAAATACGCAAATACTAGGCCTCTTATATAAGGAACTTGAACATTCGAGGATATTTCATGTCCATGCAGCTCTGGGAACCAATCCCCAGCAGATACTGAAGGATGACAGTATGAAGTTTCAGAACAGGCAAAATTAATTTGTTGGACTCATTCACCACTTTCCCATTGCTTATGGCACACTAGTGTCAACTTGAAATAATCAAAAGGATCAGAATCCACCTCAAAGACTTTATTCAAGCAAAAAATTGGAAATAGCCATTTGGGAGACAAAGGCTACAGGAAAATGGGGTCAGTGTTCCAAAGTTAAAAGTTAAGTTTCTTCTATTTTCGTTTATTTTTAATTTTAATTTTATTTTTTTTTTTTTGAGACAATATCTCGCCCTGTCGCTGAGGCTGGAGTGCAATGGTGCAATCTCTGCTCACTGCAACTGCCGTCTCCCAGGTTCAAGCGATTCTCATGCCCCAGCCTCAGCTGGGATTACAGGCACGCTCCACCACACCTGGCTAAGACAGGGTTTCACCATGTTGGCCAGGCTGGTCTCGAACTCCTGACTTCAGATGATCCACCCACCTCGGCCTCCCAAAGTGCTGGGATTACAGGCATGAGCCACTGCGCACGGCCTTATTTTATTTTTTGAGACAGTCTTGCTCTGTTGCCCAAGCTGGAATGCAGTGGCGCGATTTCGGCTCACCGAAACCTCCACTCCCGGGTTCAAGTGATTCTCCTGCCTCAGCCTCCCAAGTAGCTGGGATTACAGGCACCTGCCGCCATGCCCCTGTATTTTTTGTATTTTTAGTAGAGACGGGTTTTCCCATGTTGGCCAGGTTGGTCTCAAACTCCTGATCTCATGTGATCCTCCTGCCTCAGTCTCCCAAAGTGCTGGGATTACAGGCGTGAGCCACCGCACCTGGCCAATTTTTAATTTTTTTTAAGAGATGAGATCTTACTATATTGCCCAGGCTGGTGTCAAACTCCCAGGCATACAAGATCCTCCTGCCTTGGCCTCCCAAAGTGCCCAGATTACAAGCATGAGCCACTGCATCCTGCCCTTAAATTCCTTCTTTCAAAGACAGAAGAAAACAAGTTTAGTAGGATTATAACATTTTCTATACTAGCCTGGTTTATGAATTACAACAATTTAATTAGTTATAATTTACTTTTTTTTCCATATGGCTTGTTTCCTTTTTTCTTGCTTTTCTTTTTTTTTTTTTTTTTTTGGAGACAGAGTCTCACTTCATCGCCCAGGCGGCTGGAGTGCAGTGGCGCGATCTCGACTCACTGCAAGCTCCGCCTCCCGGGTTCACGCCATTCTCCTGTCTCAGCCTCTGGAGTAGCTAGGACTACAGGCGCCCGCCACCTCGCCCGGCTAATTTTTTGTATTTTTAGTAGAAACGGGGTTTCACGATGTTAGCCAAGATGGTCTCAATCTCCTGACCTCGTGATCCGCCCGCCTCGGCCTCCCAAAGTGCTGGGATTACAGGCGTGAGCCACCGCGCCCGGTCGCTTTTCTTTTTTTTTTTTCTTTAGACAAAGTCTCACTCTGTTGCCCAGGCTGGAATGCAGTGGTGCAAACTTGGCTCACGCCAACCTCTGTTACCCAGGTTCAAGCAATTCTCCTGCCTTAACCTCCCAAGTAGCTGGGACCACAGGTGCCTGCCACCACGCCCAGCAAATTTTTGTATTTTCAGTAGAGACGGAGTTTCACCATATTGGCCAGGCTGCTCTGGAACTCTTGGCCTCAAGTGATCCACCCCCCTTGGCCTCCCAAAGTGTTGGGATTACAGGCATGAGCCACCACTCCCAGCCTGTTTTCTTTTCTTTGTGCTAGTTTTCATTACCTTTCCAATTTAAAAGAATGTACTTAACATTCCATCTTAAGAGGATGTGATAGCCATGAAGTCTTTGTGTGAGAAAAGTAACAGGGAAATTAATCTATAATGAAGATTAACTGTGAAGAGGGAAGAGGTCTGCCCTGGCCCTTTTAGTCCCTTGCAGTATTTTAAAAACAATGTAGATAAGGAATAAGAATAATCTATAATCAGAGAAACAAAGTTTCTAGTTGCCGAGGTAACAGCTGCCTGTCACATGATTCAGGCCTTATAATCTCACTCCTTTAAGGCTCAAAATAATTTACAGTTCCAACATGCTAGATTTTAAATTTATTTTCACATTAGCTACGCTAGCATTCTTTTTTTTTTTCTTTTTTTGAAACAGAGTCTCGTTCTGTCGCCCAGGCTGGAGTGCAGTGGCACGATCTCCACTCACTGCAAGCTCCGCCTCCTGGGTTCACGCCATTCTCCTGCCTCAGCCTCCTGAGTAGCTGGGGACTACAGGTGCCCGCCACCACGCCCGGCTAATTTTTTTTTTTTTTTGTATTTTTTGTAGAGACGGGGTTTCACCATGTTAGACAGGATGGTCTCGATCTCCTGACCTCGTGATCCACCTGCCTCGGCCTCACCGAAGTGCTGGGATTACAGGCGTGAGCCACTGTGCCTGGCCTTTTTTTTTTTTTTTTAATTCGTTGAAGTTAACAAGTACTTTCCTACCTCAGAGCCTTTTGTTCTGCTATTCCCCCAAAATAGGTTATTCTTTCTTCCCCTTTTAATCTGGATTACTACCCCAATTTAGACATCCTGTTTTTCAAGGAATCTTTCTGGTTAGCTCTCTTTCACTTATTTTTTGTCATAATTAATACTAATTATAAATAAGTAATCATTGGTAAGTTTACTTGTTAGGGGCCTATTCCACCTTAGACTGTGAATTCCTTAATGTGCAGGACTATTTACGTCTATTTAGTGTTCTACTCCCAACCTCTATCAGCATTTTTTAAAACACAGTGGGCGGCCGGGCACAGTGGCTCACGCCTGTACTCCCACCACTTTGGGAGGCCAAGGCAGGTGGATCACCTAATGTCAGGAGTTCGAGACCAGCCTGGCCAAGACTGTGAAACCCCATCTCTACTAAAAATACAAAACTTAGCCAGGCGTGGTGGTGGGGGCCTGTAATCCCAGCTACTCAAGAGGCTGAGGCAGGAGAATTGCTTGAACCCAGGAAGTGGAGGTTGCAGTGAGCCAAGATGGTGCCACTGCACTCTAACCTGGGTGACAGAGCAAGACTCCATCTCAAAAAAAAAAAAAAACTAGCCGGGCGTGGTGGCGGGCACCTGTAATCCCAGCTACATGGCAGGCTGAGGCAGGAGAATCTCTTGAGCCTGAGAGGCAGAGGTTGCAATGAGCTGAGACATTGCCGTGGCACTCCAGCCTGGACAACAGAACAAGACTCCATATCAAAAAAAAAAAAAAAGAAGAAAAGAAAAATAAATAAAAAGAAAATATAGTGGCCAGCTAATAAATATTTATGGATTAAGCCAACAGTCAAATGAATGAATCCATGTTTCCATCTTCTCATTTTCCAAAAATTTGGTGATCTTTGGCCATCTTTTCATAGGGCAACAATTTTATAATATTATTTTCCATATAGAGAATGAAAAGATAGTCTCAATTAGCCAGGTGTAGCGGCACACAGCTGTAGTCCCAGCTTCGCGGGAGACTGAGGCAGGGGAATCCCTTGAACCCAGGAGGCAGAGGTTGCAGTGAGTTCACTGCACTCTAGCCTGGGCGACAGAAGGAGACTCTGTGTCCAAAAAAGAAAAGGAAAGAAGGAAAGAAAAAGAAGTACATTGCTATGGTCCAGAAACGGGGGACAACTCAAAGGGCTGGGAGGGGGCGCTTACAGGCTATAGGTGAATTTGAACATTTTCTGGTTAACAATTGGTTGAATTTGACTAAAGACCTGGGATTGATAGAAAGGGAATGTTCAGGGTAAGATAAAGAATGTGGAGACCAAAGTTCTTTGGAAGTCTTATAGTGACTGCCCTTGGAGACAATAGATGACAAATGTTTTCTATTCAGATCTTAGTTAATCTCTTTAACATTGGGAGCGTCTGGAGGAAAAAGATATAGCTATGTTAATAGAGATCCTTTACAGATGCAAACTTCCCCCACAAAGAACAGCTTTGCAGGCCCATTTTAAAATACGCCAAAGAAACATGTTTTGGGAAGGCCGGGCGCGGTGGCTCACGCTTTGGGAGGCCAAGGCGGGCAGATCACGAGGTCAGGAGATCGAGACCACGGTGAAACCCTGTCTCTACTAAAAATACAAAAAATTAGCTGGGCGTGGTGGCGGGCGCCTGTAGTCCCAGCTACTCGGAGAGGCTGAGGCAGGAGAATGGCGTGAACCCGGGAGGCGGAGCTTGCAGTGAGCCGAGATTGCGCCACTGCACTCCAGCCTGGGTGACAGAGCGAGACTCCGTCTCACAAAAAAAAAAGAAAAAAAAAAAAGAAAGAAACATGTTTTGGGGTAAAATACTTTGATTCTGCCAGGCGGTGGCTCACGTCTGTATCCAGCATTGGAGGCGAGGCGGGTGGATCACGAGGTCAGGAGATCGAGACACGGTGAACCCGTCTCTACTAAAAATAAAAAAATTAGCTGGGCGTGGTGGGGGCCTGTAGTCCAGCTACTCGGGAGGCTGAGGCAGGAGATGGCGTGACCCGGGAGGCGGAGCTTGCAGTGAGCCGAGATTGCGCCACTGCACTCCAGCCTGGGTGACAGAGCGAGACTCCGTCTCACAAAAAAAAAAGAAAGAAACATGTTTTGGGGTAAAATACTTTGATTCTGGCCAGGCGCGGTGGCTCACGTCTGTAATCCCAGCACTTTGGGAGGCCGAGGCAGGTGGATCATGAGATCAACAGATCAAGACCATCCTGGGCAACATGGTGAAACCCCATCTCTACTAAAAATACAAAAGTTAGGTGGGCCTGGTGCGGTGGCTCACTCCTGTAATCCCAGCACTTTGGGAGGCCGAGGTGGGTGGATCACGAGGTCAGGAGATTGAGACCAGCCTGGCCAACATGGTGAAAACCCATCTTTACTAAAAATACAGAAATTCGCTGGGCCTGGTGGTGCGTTGCTGTAATCCCAGCTACTTGGGAGGCTGCGGCAGGAGAATCTCTTGAACCAGGGAGTCGGAGGTTGCAGCAAGCTGAGATCGCGCCACTGTACTACAGCCTGGCAACAGAGAGAGACACTGTCTTAAAGAAAAAACAAAATACAAAAGTTAGCCTGGCGTGGTGGCGGGCACCTGTAATCCCAGCTACTCGGGAGGCTAAGGCAGGAGAATTGCTTGAACCTGGGGGGCAGAAAGGTTGCAGTGAGCCAGGATTGCACCACTGCACTCCAGCCTGGGCGACAGAGGGAAACTCCATCTCAAAAAACAATAATAATAAATAAAAATAAAATAAAAATAGTTTGATTCCTTATCTGGTAATTCTATGTCAGAGTCAGGTTGGAAAGTAAGTCAAGATATATAGGGTTAAATAAAACCTATCTGGCCGGGTGGGGTGGCTCACTCCTATAATCCCAGTACCTTGGGACCTCAAGTGATCTGCCTGCCTCAGCCTCCCAAAGTGCTGGAATTACAGACTTGAGCCACCACGCCCAGCCCTACTGGTTGATTTTTTTTTTTTTTTTTGGTGACAGAGTTCAACTCTGTTGCTCAGGCTGGAGTGCAGCTGTGCAATCTTGGCTCACTGCAACCTCCATCTCCTAGGTTCAAGTGACTCTCTTGCCTCAGCCTCCCCAGTAGCTGGGACTACAGGCATGCACCACCATGCCTGGTTAATTTTTGTTTTTTTGTTTTTGAGACAGAGTCTCGCTCTGTCACCCAGGCTGGAGTGCAGTGGCGCGATCTCGGCTCACTGCAAGCTCCGCCTCCCGGGTTCAGGCCATTCTCCTGCCTCAGCTTCTCCGAGTAGCTGGGACTACAGGCGCCCGCCACCACACCCGGCTAATTTTTTGTATTTTTAGTAGAGATGGGGTTTCACCGTGGTCTCGATCTCCTGACCTCATGATCCGCTGCCTCGGCCTCCCAAAGTGCTGGGATTACAAGCGTGAGCCACCGCGCCCGGCCAATTTTTGTTTTTCTGGGGTTTTTTTTGTTTTTTTTTTTTTAATTTTTGTATTTTTAGAAGAGATGGGGTTTCACCATGTTGACCAGGCTGATCCTGAACTTGTGACCTCAAGTGATATGCCCTCCTCTGCCTCCTAAAGTGCTGGAATTACAGGCCTGAGCCACTGCGCCCGGCCTTACTGGTTGATTTCTTTTCTTTTTTTTTTTCTTTTTTTTTTTTTGACATGGAGTCTCACTCTGTCACCAGGCTTGAGTGCAGTGATGTGATCTCTGTTCACTGCACCTCTGCCTCCCAGGTTCAAGCAATTCTTCTGCCTCAGCCTCCCAAGTAGCTGGGATTACAGGCACGTGCCACCATACCCAGATAATTTTTGTATTTTTAGTAGAGACGGGGTTTCACCTTATTAGCCAGGATGGTCTCGATCTCCTAACCTTGTGATCCGCCCGCCTCGGCCTCCCAAAGTGCTGGGATTACAGGCGTGAGCCACCACGTCCGGCTGATTTCTAATGAAACATCAGAATTGGCCGGGCGCGGTGGCTCACGCCTGTAATCCCAGCACTTTGGGAGGCCGAGGCGGGCGGATCACGAGATCAGGAGATCGAGACCATCCTGGCCAACACAGTGAAACCCCGTCTCTACTAAAAATGCAAAAAATTAGCCAGGCGTGGTGGTGGGCGCCTGTAGTCCCAGCTACTCGGGAGGCCGAGGCAGGAGAATGGCTTGAACCCGGGAGGCGGAGCTTGCAGTGAGCTGAGATTGTGCCACTGCACTCCAGCCTGGGCGACAGAGCGAGACTCCGTCTCAAAAAAAAAAAGAAACATCAGAATTATACTCTGAATACTTTGGGAGGCCGAGGCGGGCGGATCACGAGGTCAGGAGATTGAGACCATGGTGAAACCCCGTCTCTACTAAAAATACAAAAAAAAATTAGCCGGGCGTGGTGGCGGGCGCCTGTAGTCCCAGCTACTCGGAGAGGCTGAGGCAGGAGAATGGCGTGAACCCGGGAGGCGGGGAGCTTGCAGTGAGCCGAGATCGCGCCACTGCACTCCAGCCTGGGTGAAAGAGCGAGACTCCGTCTCAAAAAAAAAAAAAAAAAAAAAGAATTATACTCTGAATAGGAAATGAAGAGGTGGTACAATCCAATATAAAACAATCCCTCTGTTAGCCAGTCAAGCATATGTACACAATCTAGAATTTATTTAATTGAACAAATATTTATTGAGTACGTATAGGTTCCAGGCACTTAGGATATATCAGTGAACAAAATAAAGATCCTTGCCCTCACAGAGCTTCATTCTTACAGAATGTACATAATAGTCCCTTGCTTCAAGTTAGTGTCAGAGCTCCCAACTCCAAGTACAAAGGAATTAAGAGTTTGGAAAGAGTTCCTCTATTTTCATATCAGCTTTCCCATTTATCCTTAATGGGCAGTGGTCCATTTAGGACACCTTCATTTAGGTCCATTGAGCTGCCCTACATGGCCACGCCTCTTTTTGCCCACAAATATACACTCTCCCTTTGGGATCTTCTCTTTCTTTCTCCTCTCTCCATGGCAGAGACTTGCACCCTTTCCCTAGGATCCTATCTCTTCTCTACATGTGGCACAGGCTTGAGCCATTCAGCTCTGCTCCACTTTAGATGAGATCAGGAGTGTATCAATCCTATCCATGGTGTATATACCATCAGACTGTTCACATTGAAAAGACTGCCTGGCCGGGCGCGGTGGCTCACGCTTGTAATTCCAGCACTTTGGGAGGCCGAGGCGGGGGGATCACAAGGTCAAGAGATCGAGACCACGGTGAAACCCCGTCTCTACTAAAAATACAAAAAAAAAATTAGCCGGGCGTAGTGGCGGGCGCCTGTAGTCCCAGCTACTCGGAGAGGCTGAGGCAGGAGAATGGCGTGAACCCGGGAGGCGGAGCTTGCAGTGAGCCGAGATTGCGCCACTGCACTCCCGCCTGGGCGACAGAGCGAGACTCCGTCTCAAAAAAAGAAAAGACTGCCCTTCTTTGTTAATATTCAAAAAGAGTCTCTGTCTGTCTCTCTCCTCGCGTTTAGTCACATTGCCAAATATCCCTTCTGTTCCCCATGGCATGTGCTAAATACCCCAGAAAGGGAATGGCACACAAGGAGGAATAAATGTCTGTCTTGCGACACCAACTGTGACAGACTCAGGGATGCAGATCATGGTCCAGCCATGGAGTTTCTTATAAGTAGTAGTTTTCTTTCTTCTTCTTCTTTTTTCTTTTTTTTTTTGTTGTTGTTTTTTGAGATGGAGTCTTGCTGTGTCACTCAGGCTGGAGTGCAGTGGTGCAATCTGGGCTCACTGCAACCTCTGCCTCCCTGGTTCAAGCAATTCTGGTGCCTCAGCCTCCCAAGTAGCTGGAATTACAGGCATGCACCACCACACCCAGCCAATTTTTCTATTTTTAGTAGAGACAGGGTTTCACTATGTTGGCCAGGCTGGTCTCCAACTCCTGACCTCAAGTGATTCGCCTGCCTTGTCCTCCCAGAGTGCTGAGATTAGAGGTCTGAACCACCACACCCAGCTGTATTATTAATTTTGAATCTATAAATATATATTAAGGATTATTTGTTAAAATGTGAATAGTGGACCGGGGTTGGCGGCTCACGCCTGTAATCCCAGCACTTTGGGAGGCCATGGTGGGTGGATCTCTTGAGGTCAGGAGTTCGAGACCAGCCTGGCCAACATGGTGAAACCCCGTCTCTACTAAAAATACAAAATAGCCAGGCTTGGTGGTTTGCACGTGTAATCCCAGCTACTCAGGAGGATGAGGCAGGAGAATCGCTTGAACCCAGGAAGTGAGGTTGCAGTGAGCTGAGATCATGCCATTGCAATCCGGCTTGGGCAACAAGAGTGAAACTCCATCTCAAAAAAAAAAAAAGAATTTAAAAAGTCAAACTCTGAAAATTTCATCTAATTAAATATGATGCTGACAGAGATTTTATTTTTAACAGATTGGTGGGTACATTGTGAATGTTGGGTGTGTGTAATATAAAGAACACTGAGTTGGTGCTAACTTTAACAGAAATAAAACTTTGGTGGAGATCTTTTTTTTTTTTTTTTTTTGAGATGGAGTCTCGCTTTGTCGCCCAGGCTAGAGTGCAGTGGCACAATCTCGGCTCACTGCAAGCTCTGCCTCCCGGGTTCACGCCATTCTCCTGCCTCAGCTTCTCCGAGTAGCTGGGACTACAGGCGCCCGCCACCACGCCCGGCTAATTTTTTGTATTTTTAGTAGAGACGGGGTTTCACCGTGGTCTCGATCTCCTGACCTCGTGATCCGCCCGCCTCGGCCTCCCAAAGTGCTGGGATTACAAGCGTGAGCCACCGCGCCCAGCCTGGTGGAGATCTTTTGGAGGATATATCTGGTGCATGATTCTTCCTTTCTCTGAAAATTGCTACTAGTTTCCCAATTCATTAATGGTGGTTCACTTCATGTTTTAGACATGACCCTGCACACTTGGCCCCAGTTGATTAAACAAGGCATGCGCATCTGGAGAGGCAAACCATAAATCATCAAAAAAGTAAATAAGTAAATTATTTTGTATTCTAAATGGTAAGTTCTATGGGAAAAAGAAAAAAGAATTCCATTTGTTGTCTTTGGCATTTCGTATTTGGACTAAGAGATTCTAGTTTGGTCTGAGCTAATCTAAGATGTAGGATATGTAAACTCAGAAGATGAGAGGTGGATGGGTGTGGAGGCTCACACCTGTAATCCCAGCATTTTGGGAGGCAGAGGCAGAGAGATCAATTGAGTCCAGGAGTTGGCCTGGCCAACATGGCGAAACACTGTCTCTACTAAAAATACAAACAAGCCTGGGCATGGTGGCTCACGCCTATAATCCCAGCACTTTGGGAGGCCGAGGCAGGCAGATCACGAGGTCAGGAATTTGAGACCAGCCTGGCCAACATAGTGAAACTCCATCACTACTAAAAATACAAAAAATTAGCAGGGGCTTGGTGGCTGGTGCCTGTAATCCCAGCTACTTGGGAGCCTGAGGCAGGAGAATCACTTGAACGCAGGAGGCAGAGATTGCAGTGAGTGGAGATCACGCCATTGCACTCCAGCCTGGGCAACAAGAGCGAAACTCTGTCTCAGAAAAAAAAAAATGAAGGAGATGATGAGAGGGAAATTAGGAGTAGAATGTATTGCTGATACCATCTTTCAGTTGTTACCTGACTCCTTTCTTGAAGTCTAGCTGTAATTTTACTTGGGTTCCATGAAGCACCCTTGTTATCATTATCATACATATGATGATGATTTTATATATATATATACATTTTTTTCCTTGCTTAAGCTAGCTTAAGTTCATTTCCTTTGCTCCTAGAAACAAAAGAGAACTAACAGCAATAATGGCAATAATATGAACAATATTAAGAATAGTAGGCTGCGCACGTGGCTCATGCCTATAATCCCAGCACTTTGGCAGGCCGAGGCAGGCAGATAATGAGGTCAGGAGTTGGAGACCAGCCTGCAACATAGTAAAACCCCGTCTCCACTAAAAATACAAAAAATTAGTTGTGTGTGGTGGCAGGCAACTATAATCCCAGCTACTCGGGAGGCTGAGGCAGGAGAATCACTTGAACCCCGGAGGTGGAGGTTGCAGTGAGCCAAGATCATGCCGTTACTCTCCAGCCCAGGCAACAGTGTGAGACTCTGTCTTGAAAAAAAAAAAAAAACAAAAAGAAAATAGTAGACAACAGTTATTAAGCACATACTATACCCAGGCACTGTGCTAAGCACTTTTAGTACTTTATCTCATTGAGATTATAGGTGTGAGCCACTCTGCCCAGCCTATGCTGTGCTTTCTAAGGACTGAAAAAAGAACTGATGTATTCTAGAAATATTTCCAAGAGTGGAAAGAAAAGGAGTTTTCTGGTTAAGATTCAATTTATCAAATAATTCAATTAACAAGAAACTTCCTGTATCCTGAAAATTATGATATATCTCAGTTATGATTAGAAGGTGAAATTAGTCCTTAAATTTCCTGCAGACTCTGCTTAATTTTCTCTAGTCTCTAGACAAGTCTCTGCATAACTGAACCCTGTAGAGTTTTCCCAAAGCAGTATTTATCTAGGTAGCCCACATTCCAAGAACTGTGCAGTTTCTATAATTACTTGGAAAACTTTATAAGGCAAAAGTTGTGCAAATCCTTGGCACATCTCTCAGACAAGTCAAATAGTGTTGGCTACCAGTTCTAATTTGGTTACATTTCCAGTTAAACTAGAAATTTGAAGTTCAAGTACTTAACAATCTGCTGGGCATTATATAACGACTTTTTTTTTTTTTTGAGACAGTCTCACTCTGTCCCCCAGGCTGGAGTGCAGTGGCATGATGTTGGCTCACTGCAACCTCTGCCTCCCGGGTTCAAGCGATTCTTCTGCCTCAGCCTCTCAAGTAGCTGAGAATACAGGCATGAGCCACTGTGCCTGGCCTATAATGACATTTGATTGGTTATAAATAATAGAAAGTGTTTCTCTTGGCTGGGCTCGGTGGCTCACACCTGTAATGTCAGCACTTTGGGAAGCTGAGACAGGAGGATTGCTGGAGCTCAGGAAGGAGATCAAGGCTGCAGTGAACTGTGATTGCGACACTGCACTCCAGCCTGGGCAGAGTGAGACTCTTCCTCAAAAAAAGAAAAATAGGTGGGGAGAGAGCAGTGGTTCGCGTCTGTAATCCCAGCACTTTGGGAGGCCAAGGCAGGTGGATCACCTGAGCTCAGGAGTTTGAGACCAGCCTGGGCTACCTAGTGAGACCCTGTCTCTACAAAAAACACAAAAATAAGCCAGGTATCCTAGTGAGTGCCTGTAGTCCCAGCTACTACTCCAAAGGCTGACATGGGACCCTGGAAGTCCAAGCTGCAGTGAGCCGAGATAATGCCACTGCACTCCAACCTGGGTGACAGTGAAACACCATTTCAAAATAACAAAATAAAACAAAACAAAGTAACTTCCTTGATTTATGTCGTTTCAATTTTGCACAACCTCGGTTATTCATTATATACTTCTTTTTTTTTTTTTTTGAGACGGAGTCTCGCTCTGTCCCCAGGCTGGAGTGCAGTGGCGCAATCTTAGCTCACTCCAACCTCTGCCTCCTGGGTTCAAGCAATTCTCCTGCCTCAGCCTCACGAGTAGCTGGGACTACAGGCGCGTGCCACCACACCAAGCTAATTTTTGTATTTTTAGTAGAGGTGGGGTTTCACCATGTTGGCCAGGATGGTCTCAATCTCTTGACCACATGATCTGCTTGCCTCGGCCTCCCAAAGTGCTGGGATTACAGGCATGAGCCACTGCGCCCGGCATTTTTTTTTTTTTTTTGAGATGGAGTCTGGCCCTGTCGTCCAGGCTGGAGTGCAGTGGCGCCATCTCGGCTCACTGCAACGTCCCCCTCCGGGGTTCAAGCGATTCTCCTGCCTCAGCCTTCCGAGTAGCTGGGACTACAGGCGCACACCACCACGTCTGGCTGATTTTTGTATTTTTAGTATAGATGGGTTTCATCATGTTGGCCAAGCTGGTCTTGAACTCCTGACCTCAGGTAATCTGCCCGCCTCGGCCTCCCAAAGTGCTGGGATTACAGGCATGAGAGACCGGGCCCAGCCTATACTTCCATTCTTCTTCTTCTTTTTTTCTTTTTTTTTTTTTCCAGAGACGCAGTTTTGCTCTGTCACCCAGGCTGGAGTGCAGTGATGTGATCTCGGCTCACTGCAACCTCTGCCTCCTGGGTTCAAGCAATTCTCCTGCCTCGGCCTCCCAAGTAGCTGTAATTACAGGCACCCACCACCACGTCCAGCTAATTTTTTGTATTTTTATTTTATTTATTTATTTATTTATTTATTTATTTAATTTTTAATTTTTTTTGAGATAGAGTCTCGCTCTGTTGCCCAGGCTGGAGTGCAGTGGCGCAATCTTGGCTCACTGCAAGCTCCGCCTCCTGGGTTCACGCCATTCTCTTGCCTCAGCCTCTCCGAGTAGCTGGGACTACAGGCACCTGCCACCACGCCCGGCTAATTTTTTTGTATTTTTAGTAGAGACGGGGTTTCACCGTGGTCTCGATCTCCTGACCTCGTGATCCGCCTGCCTCGGCCTCCCAAAGTGCTGGGATAACAAGCGTGAGCCACCGCGCCCGGCCTAATTTTTTGTATTTTTAGTAGAGACGGGGTTTTACCATGTTGGCCAGGTTGGTCTTGAACTCCTGACCTCGTGATCCGCCTGCCTCAGCCTCCCAAAGTGCTGGGATTACAGGGTTGAGCCACCACGTGCAGCCTATACTTCCATTCTTTTTTTTTTTTTTTTTTTTTTTTTTTTTTTGAGACGGAGTCTTGCTCTGTGCCCCAGGCTGGAGTGCAGTGGCGCGATCTCCGCTCACTGCAAGCTTAGCCTCCTGGGTTCACGCCATTCTCCTGCCTCAGCCTCTCCGAGTAGCTGGGACTACAGGCGCCCGCCAACACGCCCGGCTAATTTTTTTGTATTTTTTTAGTAGAGACGGGGTTTCACCGTGTTAGCCAGGATGGTCTCGATCTCCTGACCTCGTGATCCGCCCGTCTCGGCCTCCCAAAGTGCTGGGATTACAGGCTTGAGCCACCGCGCCCGGCCTTATACTTCCATTCTTAAACTGCTTTTAAAATTTTAGTTTGGACTTTTGCATAGCTGAAAAAAATCAATACTTGAAGCTAAGGTTTGGTAGAGCTGTCTGCCATACAACAGTTCCATTTTTGCAGTTTTTCCACATTAGTTTCATAATTATTTAAATATCTGCTTGCATATTGTTCTATTGCATAAGAATGTGTGTAAATGGGATGGGCACAGTGGCTCATGCCTATAATCCCAGCACTTTGGGAGGCTGAGGCAGGTGGATCACCTGAGGTCACGAGTTCATGACCAGCCTAACATGGTGAAACCCTCTCTCTACTAAAAATACAAAACTTAGGGGGTTGGGTGCGTGGCTCACACCTGTAATCCCAGCACTTTGGGAGGCTGAGGTGGGTGGATCAAGTGGTCAGGAGTTTGAGACCAGCCTGACCAACATGGTGAAACCCCATCTCTACTAAAAATACAAAAATTACCTGGGCATGGTGGCATGCATCTTTAATCCCAGCTACTCAGGAGGCTGAGGCAGGAGAATTGCTTGAACCCAGGAGGAGGTTACAGTGAGCCAAGATGGCCCCACTGCACTCCAGCCTGGGCGACAGTGTGAGAATCCATCTGAAAAAAAAAAAAAATTAGCCAGGCATGGTGGGGGGCTCCTGTAATCCCAGCTACTTGGGAGGCTGAGGCAGGAGAATCGCTTGAACCCGGAAGGCAGAGGTTGCGGTGAGCCAAGATCGCGTCATTGCACTCCAGCCTGGGCAACAAGAGTGAAACTCCATCTCAAAAAAAAAAAAAAAAAAAAAAAGAAAATGAGAAAATATACGTGGACATAAAGCTGGGAACACTAGCCAGTAGGGATTCCAAAAGGAGAGAGGGAGAGGGGAAAGGGCTGAAAAACTTCCTAAAGGGTACCATGTTCACTGTATGGGTGATGTGATCAATAGAAGCCCAAATCTTAGCATTACACAATTTACTCTTTTTTTTTTTTTTTTTTTTTTTTTGAGACAGAGTCTCGCTCTGTCACCCAGGCTGAATTGCAGTGGCGCAACCTGGCTACCCTTCTTCCACATTTGCATATCTACTGCTATTTTCAACCCAGCAGCTAGAATGATTTTTTTTATTTTATGAAAAAAAATTATGTAGAGCTTAATATATGCGAGTTACTATTCTAGGCATTTTATAAATATTAACTTATGGCCAGGCGCAGTGGCTCACACCTGTAATCTTAGCACTTTGGGAGGCCAAGGCGGGCGGATCACCTGAGGTCGGGAGTTCAAGAGCAGCCTGGCCAACATGGTGAAATCCCATCTCCACTAAAAATACAAAAAATAGTTGGGCGTGGTGGCGCATGCCTGTAATCACAGCTACTAGGGAAGCTGAGGCAAGAGAATAACTTGAACCTGGGAGGCAGAGTTTGCAGTGAGCCAAGATTGCAACACTGCACTCCAGCCTGGGCGACAGAAAAAAAAAATTAACTTATTATTCCTCATAATGATCATCTGAGGAAGATACTATTTTATTTTATTTTATTTTTTTTTGAGACGGAGTCTCGCTCTGTCGCCCAGGCTGGAGTGCAGTGGCGCAATCTCGGCTCACTGCAAGCTCCGCCTCCAAGGTTCACGCCATTCTCCCGCCTCAGCCTCTCTGAGTAGCTGGGACTACAGGCGCCCGCCACCACGCCCGGCTAATTTTTTGTATTTTTAGTAGAGACGGAGTTTCACCGTGGTCTCGATCTCCTGACCTCGTGATCCGCCCGCCTCGGCCTCCCAAAGTGCTGGGATTACAAGCGTGAGCCACCGTGCCCGGCCGGAAGATACTATTATTATCCTTACTTTACAGATGAAGAAAATGACGCACAGAAGAATTAAGTGGTTTGACCAACGTTGCCTAACTCAGGACATACACCATATCACCTCTTTGCTTAAAACAGTCCATTAGTTCCCCACCTCAATCAGAGGATAGCCACAGTCCTACCAGAGGTCTAAAAGGCTGCATGTGATCTGTACTCTCTCTCACTCTGGGGAGTCTCACTCTGTTGCCCAGGCTGGAGTGCAGTGGTGCTTTCTCAGCTCGCTGCAACCTCCATCTCCCCGGTTCAAACGATTCTCCTGCCTCAGCCTCCCTAGTAGCTGGGATTACAGACATGTGCCAGGGCGCCTGGCTAATTTTTGTATTTTTAGTGGAGACAGGGTTTCACCATGTTGGTCAGGCTGGTCTGGAACTCCTGACCTCAGGTGATCCACCCGCCTCGGCTTCCCAAAGTGCTGGGATTATAGTCCTGAGCCACAGTGCCTGAGCCACTGAGTCTAATTTTTTGTGTTTTTAATAGAGATGGGGTTTCACCATGTTGGCCAGGCTGGTCTGAAACTCGTGACCTCAAATAGTCTGCCTGCCTCCCCCTCCCAAAGTACTGGGATTACAGGTTCGGGCCACCGAGCCCAGCTCTTCCCTACTTTATTTTCATATACATGTATTATTGTTATTTTGGTCTATTTCTCCCCGAACAAATTAAGGTCCACCAGGAGGGCAGGCCTTCATTTGTGAAACAATTATTTAAAGAGGCCTACAATATAAGGCATTGTTTTGGGCACTGAGGGGGGAAGAAAAGCTTGGTGGAGATTGGGTGCAGTGGCTCATGCCTGTAATTCCAGCACTTTGGGGCCCAAGGTGGGTGGAACACCTAAGGTCAAGAGTTCGAGACCAGTCTGGCCAACATGGTAAAACCCTGTCTCTACTAAAAATACAAAAATTAGCCAGGTGTGATGGCGCATGCCTGTAGTCCCAGATCTTGGGAGGCTGACGCAGGAGATCTGCTTGAACACAGGAGGCGTAGGTTGCAGTGCGCCCAGATTGTACCACTGCACTCCAGCCTGGGCAACAGAGCAAGACTTCGTCTCAAAAAAATAAAATAGGCCGGGGGCAGGGGCTCACACCTGTAATCCCAGAACTTTGGGAGGCCGAGGCGGGCAGATCACGAGGTCAGGAATTCGAGATCAGCCTGACCAATATGGTGAAACCCCATCTCTACTGAAAATATAAAAATAAGCTGGGCGTGGTGGTGCGCCCCTGTAGTCCTAGCTACTTGGGAGACTGAGGGAGACAAATCGCTTGAACCTGGGAGGCATAGGTGAAGTGAACCGAGATCACGCCACTGCACTTAAGCCTGGTGATAGAGTGAGACTCCATGTTAAAAAAAAAAAAAAAAAAAAAAAAATCAACCAGTAAGGCCAGGCGCGGTGGCTCAAGCCTGTAATCCCAGCACTTTGGGAGGCTGAGGCGGGCAGATTACCTGAGGTCAGGAGTTTGAGACCAGCCTGACCAACATGGTGAAACCCTGTCTCTACTAAAGATACAAAAACTAGCTGGGCATAGTGGCGGGCGCCTGTAATCCCAGCTACTTGGGAGGGTGAGTCAGGAGAATTGCTTGAATCCAGAAGGCAGAGGTTGTAGTGAGCCAGGATCACACCAGCACACTCCAGCCTGGGCAACAGAGGGAGACTCTGTCTCAAAAAAAAATTAGCCTGGTATGGTGGCGCACACCCACAGTCCCAGCTACTTGGGGGCCTGAGGCACAAGAGTCGCTTGAACCTGGGAGGCAGATGCTGTAGTGAGCCGAGATCGTGCCACTGCACTGCAGCCTGGGCGACAAAGTGAGACTTCATCTCAAAAAATAAAATAATATAAAAAATAAATAAAATAAAATATGTGTACATATACAAAACTCCATTTAATAATGGGCAAGCCACTGAGGAGAATGAAAGATAAAATCATTGTTGTTTAATTGAATGTAACACACAAAGAAATATCAAAAGTTGGCCGGGCGTGGTGGCTCATGCCTGTAATCCCAGCACTTTGGGAGGCCGAGGTGGGCGGATCACGAGGTCAGGAGATCGAGATCATCCTGGCTAACATGGTGAAACCCCGTCTCTACTAAAAATACAAAAAAAAAAAAAAATTAGCTGGGTGTGGTGGCAGGCGCCTGTAGTCACAGCTACTCAGGAGGCTGAGGCAGGAGAATGGCGTGGACCTGGGAGGCAGAGCCTGCAGTGAGCCGAGATCGCGCCACTGCACTCCAGCCTGTGTGACAGAGCAAGATTCCGTCTCAAAAGAAAAAAAGAAATAACAAAAGTGACAGGGAGAGCCTAAAAAGAGAGCAGCTTTTGGTCCACTTAATAGTTTGGATGAGGACAATTTTAAATGGATTCTGCCTGGTACTGTAAATGCGCAAGAACAAAGCATTGACTTTTGGGCAGAGTTCTAGCAAATCAGCAACTGTGGAGTGTCAGATTCGCAATGACTGCTCTTGTGTAATAGGTCAAAAACAAGTCAGTGAGCTGAAATGCAGTACCTTTACTATTTTTAAGTTGACATTAAAGGATGTGGGAAAACAATAGACCAATGGGTATCCATCAAGAATAATTTGAACAAACAGTCGAATATCATTTTAAACTATGGTAGTGGTCAGTTTCAAGAGCTGAACGCGATTTCATATTATTGTATCCTTTTTTCAACTTTCTCTTCGGAAATTTTGTGTATTCTCTTGAATTTTTTTTTAAATAGGTAAGTGTATGTTCTTGCGTTCATTTGTTTCAATTACATACATTAAATTGCTCAAACACTGCTGGGTGTACAGTTTTTACCTGATAGCTGTTTTCCTTTGGATGACAGAAAACGTTAATGCTTGGTAGGTTTAAAACATTTAAAAAAATGAGTTATTTCTTATTGACAAGAATCACCCACCTAATTAATAAATGCTTATTTCTGGGTTCCACTCTCAGAGATTTTTATGTTTTATGTTTATGTATATTTTTAATATTTTTTATGTTTTATTTTATATGTTATGTTTTTTATGTTTTATGTTTATGTATATTTTTATGTTTTATGTTAAAAAACATATACTTTTATTTGTTTTATCTTTGGAGTTGGAAACCTACGTTTTCAGCCAGTACCCAAAGTGACTGTGAGGCCTGGTGGCCCAAAGATCATACCTGGAGAACGACTCGACCCAGTGCTATTTTCATGTTTTGCAGCTTTCAAAATATTAACTTCAGAAATCTGAGGAGGGTGGGCAACTCGGGTGGCTGTCAGAAGACCCGAGAGTGAGCCGCTCACGCTGTACCCCGTCGCACAACTTTCCTTGACTTTGCAGATCTCTCCCTGAGGAGGAAATCAGTTCATTTTCACCGAGCAATTAACTACCTCCCAACCAGTTTCGTCTATGTCCCTCAAGATGACCCCCAAAAGTCACCAGCTCATCGCCGCTGCGAAAGATAAAGCGCTGTTTGCCCTGCGTGCCCTCGCAAGGCCGCGGGAACCTGGGCTCGCTTCCCGCCACCGGGGCTCCTCCTCCTCTCGCCCTCTCCGGTCGGGTCCTCCCGGAGGCGCCCCGCGCGGCAGGTATTGGCGCCAACCGGGTGGCGGCGCTGTCCGCCCTGCGCGCGGCCGCCTCGGGCCCGAGTGAGGCGGATGCACGGCCGGCGGAGGAAGGGGAGGGAGCGAGGAGCGCGCGCTGGTCTCGCGTGCTCTCGCGCCGCTCGCGTGACCGGCCGGTGCGTGCGCGAGGCGCCGGCTCCCGGGGCACGGACGGCCGGGCGCGCGCCTCTACGAGGGGCGTCCGGGTCCGAGTCGGCGGTCCGGGCCGGCGCGAGGTGCGTGCGTGCGGGCCACGGGGGTCCCGGACGGACACAAGCGCACACACTCCCGGAGGAGCCTTCGAGGCTGCTCTTCCTCGGCCAGACGGAGAGCGGCACTGTCTCCCCGCCCAGCGCTCACTCGCCCCGCGTCTCCCCCCGCGGCGGCTGCTCCTCCTCGGCACCGCCAGCCCCAGCGCCGCTCCCGGGCGGGCGGGCGGGCGGCGGCGGCGGGACCCGCGGAGCCGCTTTGTGTGCAGCCCGACTAGGGGCGGCGGCGCAACCACCTGACAGAGGCCCGGGCGCTCGATGCACCTTCCGCCCGCATGAGGAGGAGGTAAAGGCGGCGGCGGCTCGGCTCCCGCCCTAGGCTGCTGGAGGGAGGGGACGGAAGGGGAGACTGGAGGGGGGGGCCGCGGGTCCGAGGCCCGGTGGGGCCGCCCGAGGGTGCCGGGAAGGCCTCGGCGGTGCCGGAGGCGCCAAGCGGCCGGGGGCCAGAGAAGCAGCTGGGGTCCCTCAGCCGAAGTTGAAGGAACAAAATGTGAAGTGCGGAGCCGCGTCAGCCGCTTCCTGGCGTGGGGCTGAGGGTGGAGGGCGGCTTGTTTTCTCCTCCCGCGGGGGTGAGGGAGCGGAACAGGGGAGGGGTGGCAGCGCGGCGGGGACTACCCCGGGTCCGAGGCTTGGCTGGGCAAGGGCGTTTTGTTCCCGGCAGCCGCCGCTGCGCGTGGGTCTGCTGGGTCCCTAGTTTTGCGGCCTAAGCCGAGCCCTATAGGCCTCGGGTCTGGTTTCCCGGAGGGGACTGGCCAGGCGGGAGTGGGTGCTTCCCCACCGCCGAGCGGGGATCTTGGGGTCCTTGCCGGCCTCCCAAGGCCGCCAAACTTCGGACCTTGGTGCTCGGGGGTGGATTTCATTGTGAAAGGCGGAATGGGAAACTCCTGGCGCTGTTAGGCGCCTCCCGCGGCCGCGGCGGCTGGTGCCGAGGACCCCCGTGAGCCTGGGGCTGGCGGGGCCGGGGCTGGCAGGGCCGGCGGGGTTCGAGCCCTGGGAAAGAGGGGGTGGCGAGACCGCTGCCGGGTCCCCGGCCTCTGGGGAGAAAGGGCCTTTTCCAGATTAGAGAGATTTGAAATGAAAAAAGAGGTTACAAAGTCGCCCCTTTCCTGCTGAACTTTGGTTTTCTGACCGATAGAGGCCGGTAGAGGACTGTGAACCAAAAGTTGTCCCCCAGGATGGACTTCACCGCGCAGCCCAAGCCTGCCACTGCCCTCTGTGGCGTCGTGAGTGCCGACGGGAAGATCGCTTACCCTCCGGGGGTGAAAGAGATCACCGACAAGATCACCACGGACGAGATGATCAAACGCCTGAAGGTAAGCGTTTGGATGGATTTTGATGTCTTTGGTAGGAGGCGCTTTCTCCTGTGATACTGCTACCCTGCTCAGTCTGGCCTTTAGAGTTCCAAGGTTTTTAGATCTCTTACCCCCTCTGAAAGGTACTGTTGTATCTCAGATAACATCTTTGAGTGAGTTTTGTAGGGACATAACCATTGTGGGATATTTAAAAGGAGTGTGATTTTTCAAAAACTTACTGGTTTTCAAGCATAAGAATTTGTGTGTTTTTAGAGTTTTTTTCTGGAGGTATTTAATGAGAATACTGTTCAGAGTGGCTTGCAAACTTAGGTGTAGGCAGTAATTTGCCTAAGAAGTTTCCTATTTTCAGCTTCTGAAGGAGATTGATTAAAGCGCAAAGTCCTTTTTAAAAATTTGCGTAATTTTCTATATCCAGAACCTTAAATATGTATATATTGTGGTTAAACTTTGACAGAAGGTACAGACTTTTCATAATTCAGGCTTAAAGTAAGATGATTTAAGTCTATACGTTCAAAGGAGTTTAAGAGTATTATGGCTCTTGTTATGAGGTGTCAGCTAATGTCGTTTAAGCATGGCAGTCCTAAGGTTAAGATTTTAAATTTCAACCTCATGTTTGTTAGTTTTTTTGGTTTCTGTTCCACTGACATACATTGTGGCCAGAATCTTAACAAATAAGTGATATTCTTCTTGTAGGAACAGCTTGAAGCAGTGGTTCTGAGTCAGGGCAACTTTGACCTCCAGGAGATGTTTGGCAATGCTGGAGACATTTTGGTTGTCACAATTGGTGCTAGATTGGAGTAGGGGAAGAGCAGAGGCAGAGAGTCTGGCTAGGAAACTGTAAACAGTAGTCTAGGTGAAAGACGTTGAAATCTTCAGGTAGGGCTGTAGCATTGGTAATAGTGACTAGGAAATGATTTAACTTTTCAGAGTTAGAATCAATCAGAAGTGGTGGGAGGTGAGGGAAGCAACATTGTTGACAATGTTTCCACCTTGGGCGACTTGGCGAAATGTATTTTGGGGAATGAGCTTGGCCTCTTGCTCTTGGAGCCCAGTAAATGTACCTAATGTTGCATTTTAATGAGTACAGTATTTAAAATATTCCTATGGTTTAGTTTTCAGACTCTAATTTGGTTCTGCAATTTGTTGCCTTTTTGGAAGGAATAAGACAACAGTTCCTTTCATTAAAACAAATCTGTGCGCAGCGGCGGCGGGATCTCAGCTCATTGCAACCTCCACTTCCCAGGTTCAAGCTATTCTGCCTCAGCCTCCCAAGTAGCTGGGACTACCAGCGTGCGCCACCACACCCGCCTAATTTTTTTTTTTTTTTTTTGAGACGGAGTCTTGCTCCGTCGCCCAGGCTGGAGTGCAGTGGCACGATCTTGGCTCACTGCAACCTCCACCTCCCGGGTTCAAGCAATTCTGCCTCAGCCTCTCTGGTAGCTGAGATTACAGGTGCCTGCTACCATGCCCAGCTAATTTTTGTATTTTTAGTAGAGATGGGATTTCACTATGTTGGTCACTTTGGTCTCGAACTCCTGACTTCGAATGATCCGCCTGCATTGGCCTCCCAATATGCTGGGATCACAGGTGTGAGCCACTGCTCCCAGCCCCTTTCATTAAAACAAATCTTGGGCCCAGTGCGGTGGGTGGCTCAAGCCTGTAATCCCAGCACTTTGGGAGGCCGAGGGAGGCAAATCAGCTGAGGTCTGGAGTTCTACTAAAAATACAAAATTAGCCGGGCATGGTGGCGCATACCTGTAATCCTAGCTACTGGGAGGCTGCGGCAGGAGAATTGCTTGAATCTGGGAGGCGGAAGTTTCGGTGAGCAGAGATCCCGTCATTGCACTCCAGCCTGGGCAACAAGAGTGAAACTCCATCTCAAAAAAGTAAAATAAAAAACATAACGCAAATCTTGATACTAAAGATTATACATGAATTGAGGTGCTTGATTGATGCTTCTAAAAGTTATACTGTTTTGAGAGTGAGAAATTATGAAATATAAAACTGTTAAACAATTTATGGATCTTTAATATTTACTAAGTTTTCAAATTAAGAATATTGAAACCTTGAATTCTAATGTTGGGTAATTTGGTTAAAAAATGGAAAGTTGATGTGTTAGCAACACGCTCTGTTGACATGACTCGTGGAACCTGTGAAGAAGCTGGTCTCATAGTACTAAGTGGTGGTCTAGGGCAGCTGGGCGGATAGCACCAGGCATATTGGAATGGATGAGGTCTGGCACCCTGAGCAGTCCAGTGAGGACTTGGTCTCAGGAGAGCAGTTTGGCTAGAAGGAGAGTATGCAGCACGGTTCTTTTTAGGTTTTTGCTTTTTTTTTTTTTTTTTTGAGACAGTCTCGCTCTGTCGCCTAGGCTGGAGTGCAGTGGTGCGATCTCGGCTCACTGCAAGCTTCGCCTACCGGATTCACGCCATTCTCCTGCCTCAGCCTCCCGAGTAGCTGGGACCACAGGCGCCCGCCATCACGCCCGGCTAATTTTTGGTATTTTTTTAGTAGAGACAGGGTTTCACCGTGTTAGCCAGGATGGTCTCAATCTCCTGACCTCGTGATCTGCCCCTCTTGGCCTCCCAAAGTGCTGGGATTACAGGCCTGAGCCACCACACCCGGCCTTGCAGCACGGTTCTGAGTCTGTGGAATAGCTGCCATGAAGTAACCTGAAGGAGGTGCTGGCTGGTAGGGGTTGATCATGGTTGGGCACAGCTCGTACACTTGCCATTCTCTGCATATGCTGGTTAGTGAAGTGAGCCTGGCACTCTTCTTTGCGCTGAGCTAAAGCTACATACAATGGTTTTGTGGCCACAGTTCTACCGTTCATTTCTGTAACTTCTTTAGTGGCTTCTTCCGGGAAGGAGAAACATAGAAAACCAAACCCTTTGCTGCGACCACTCTCCATCATAGCCTTTGCACTAGTGATTGTACCAGATGGAGAAAACTCTTTCTGGAGACGTTCATCATCAATACTATCATCAAGATTTTTCACGTAAATATTAACACCCTGGTATCTGCTGCAGCTACTCCTGCTGTCCACCCTGTTCACAGTATAAATATGCTGCGGGAGTTCTCAATCCTCAGCAACATCTTAATGCACAGCCACAAGCTACAATGCAACAGCCTGCTGTTCATGTACAAGGTCAGGAACCTTTGACTGCTTCCATGTTGGCATCTGCCCCTCAAGAGCAAAAGCAAATGTTCATAAGCTCGAGTGTCCAGAGTCACTCCGTTCTAAGGTTGATGAACCTAGCTATATTACAAGCCCACCAAGCTAAAGAGGCTACCCAGAAAGCAGTTAACAGTGGCATTGGTGTTCCTACTGTTTAAAATTGATCAGGGACCACAAAAAGAAACTTGTGTTTCACCAAAGAAAAATATCTAAACACCGAAAAACTTAAATATTGAATAAAAGTTGCTAAATATAAAATAAATTTAAAAAGGAAAGGAAACTTTGAACATTATGTACCAAGCAAATGCCAGATCTAGCAAACATAATATTAGTCCTAGATTACTTATTGATTTAAAAACAAACAACTACAAAAAAAACTCACCAAAAAATAATAAAATATAAAAACAAATTAATGTTTTATAGATCCTGGGAAAAATAATTTTCAGCAAAGTACAAAAATTTAAAGCATTCCTTTGTTTAATTTTGTAATTCTGTACTGTGGAATAGCTCAAAATATCAGTTCTGTTTTAAGTAACAGAATTGATAACTGAGCAAGGAAACATAATTTGGATTATAAAATTCTTTCTTTAATAAAAAATTCCTTAAACAGTGAAAAAAAAAAAAAAGTTGTGGTTGGGTGCAGGGGCTCATGCCTGTAATCCCAGCACTTTGAGGGCCGAGGCAAGAGGATCATTTGAGCCCAGGAGGTTCAGACCTGGGCAACATAGACCCTGTCTCAATTTTATTTTTATTTATTTATTTATTTATTTTTTTGAGACGGAGTCTTGCCCTGTCGCCCAGGCTGGAATGCAGTGGTGCGATCTTGGCTCACTGCAAACTCCACATCCTGGGTTCAAGCGATTCTCCTGCCCCAGCCTCCCAAGTAGCTGGGATTACAGGTGCGCGTCACTATGCCCAGCTGATTTTTGTATTTTTAGTAGAGACGGGGTTTCACTATGTTGGTCAGGCTGGGCTCGAACTCTTGACCTCGTGATCCGCCCACTTCGGCCTCCGAAAGTGCTGGGGTTACAGGTGTGAGCCACTGCACCCAGCTGACCCTGTCTCAATATTATGTTTTTAAGGTGTGGTGGGGAAGTTATGACTACTTATATACATTTTCTGTTTGAAAATAGATTATCAGAAGTACTGTTAACTATAAATGGACATACAATCCAGTGGAGAATGAGCATCATGTTAGATTATCCATTTGTTATGAGTTCTTTTGGAAGTTAAAATCGACATTCATATCAACCAACTTCAATGTCCTACTGCCAAAATTTTGTTTTTCTGAAAAATTCTTTTGATTTTGTATTTCTCCTGCCTTCCTTTCTATTTTGACTTTGTACTTATTAGGGATCCTTCTTTAAAGTATTATGTCTCATTGGAAATGTAGATTTTTAACAATACTTAAGTATTTTTGAAATTTTGTTTTTTTATTAGAATCTTAGTTATTGGTAATTTTATAAATTCAGGAGTTTATTATTATTATAACATAGCAACAGTGTTGAAATGCTATACAAATACAAAGAGAGCTTAAGCCTGGACGCAGGGGCTCATGCTTGTAATCCTAGCCATTTGGGAGGCCAAGGCAGGTGGATCGCTTGAGCTCAGGAGTTCGAGACCAGCCTGGCCAACATGGTGAAACCCCATCTCTACTAAAAATACAAAAATTAGCCGGGTGTGGTGGCACACCTCTGTAATCTCAGCTACTCCTGTGTCTGAGGCATGAGAATCACTTAAACCCAGGAGGCAGAGGTTGCAGAGAGCCATTATCATGCCACTGCACTATAGCCTGGGTGACAGAGCGGAGTGAGACTCTGTCTCATTAAAAAAGACCTTAAAGGCAGGCCCGGTGCAGTGGCTCACGCCTGTAATCTCAGCACTTTGGGAGGCCGAGGCGGGCGGATCACAAGGTCAGCAGATCAAGACCATTCTGGCTAACACAGGTGAAACCCCATCTCTACTAAAAATACAAAAAAATTATCTAGGTGTGGTGGTGGAGCCTGTAGTCCCAGCTGCTTGGAAGGCTGAGGCAGAATTGCATGAACCCAGGAGGTGGAGCTTGCAGTAAGCCAAGATTGTGCCACTGCACTCCAGCCTGGGCGACAGAGCGAGACTCTGTCTCAAAAACAGAAAAACAAACAAACAAAAAAACATCTTAAAGGCAAGTACAATCTCGGTCAAAGGAGCAGCCGTGTTTGGTCTTGTTCTCATCAGTTTTCTTTTTTTTTTTTTTGAGACAGAGTCTTGCACTGTCACCCGGGTTGGAGTGCAGTGGCGTCATCTCAGCTCACTGCAAGCTCCGCCTCCTGGGTTCATGCCATTCTCCTGCCTCAGCCTCCCGAGTAGCTGGGTCTACAGGTGCCTGCCACCACTCCCAGCTAGTTTTTTGTATTCTTAGTAGAGACGGGGTTTCACCATGTTAGCCAGGATGGTCTCGATCTCCTGACCTTGTGATCCGCCCGCCTCGGCCTCCCAAAGTGCTGGGATTACGGGCGTGAGCCATCGCGCCCGGCTCATCAGTTTTCAAGAATGGAACAAGGCTGGGTGTGGTGGCTCATGCCTGTCATCCCAGCACTTTAGGAGGTCAAGGCGGGAGGAACGTTTGAGCCCAGGAATTTGAGATAGGCCTGGGCAACATGACAAAAACCTGTCTCTACAAAAAATGCAAATGTGGTCGTAGCTACTCAGGAGGGTGAGGTGGGAGGATCACTGGAGCCCAGGAAGGTCAGGGCTGCAGTGAACCGTGATCCTACCACTGCACTCCAGCCTGGGTGACCGAGTGAGACCCTGTCTCAAAAAAAAAACAACAAAAAAAAGGAACAAGCAGTTTTATAGTGGAACCATAATTTTAGAATTAGAAGGCTCTTAAAGGAAGTTCTGGAACAACCTCTTACTTCACAGATAATGAAAGTTAGGCCAAAGTATCCAAGTAACCTTTACCAAAATCAGTCACAGGGCAGTTTAGTGGCAGAGATGGGGCAATAATGCCATATTTACTTTGGTTGTTATATAGTTGCTTTCTTCTAAGGAATCTGAACTAAGTAGAACTAAAAAGGTGTGATTTTTATCATGTAGTTGAAGACATTACAGTGAATTGTGAAGAGAATGAGAGTTAGTTTGGTCTTTTGTAGGGAGAAAAAGGACAGCTTTTTTTTTAAACATTTGAGAGAAACTATTGTGAAGCTTTGAAGCTTCGTTGACAATAATTCTTTTTTTTTTTTTGAGGCGGAGTCTCGCTGTGTCACCCAGGCTGGAGTGCAGTGGCACGATCTCGGCTCACTGCAAGCTCCACCTCCCGAGTTCACGCCATTCTCCTACCTCAGCCTCCCAAGTAGCTGGGACTACAGGCGCCCGCCACCACGCCTGGCTAATTATTTGTATTTTTTAGTGGAGACGGTGTTTCACCGTGTTAGCCAGGATGATCTCGATCTCCTGACCTTGTGATCCACCTGCCTCGGCTTCCCAAAGTGCTGGGATTACAGGCATGAGCCACCGCACCCGGCCGACAATAATTCTTAGAGTATGTCTTTGAAAGAGCTAAGATGTGCTTTCGTATACTAGAGCTTTTCATTCCTGTTTCCAGGGCATTACTTTACCTATTTTTGTTACATCAGGCCACACTGGTCTTTGGTTGGTTCCCTGAACATGCCATGTTTATTTCTGTCTAGACAGGTTCCTCACATTAAATAGCCCATATGTTCATTTGTCACTCATTTGTTACTTCTTTTTTTTTTTTTTTTTTTTTTTTTTTTGAGACGGAGTCTCGCTCTGTCGCCCAGGCTGGAGTGCAGTGGCGCAATCTTGGCTCACTGTAAGCTCCGCCTCCCGGGTTCACGCCATTCTCCTGCCTCAGCCTCTCCGAGTGGCTGGGACTACAGGCGCCCGCCACCACGCCCGGCTAATTTTTTGTATTTTTAGTAGAGACGGGGTTTCACCTAGTCTTGATCTCCATTTGTTACTTCTTAAGGGAAGCCTTTAAGATTCTACATTACAGGCTGGGTGCGGTGGCTCATGCCTGTAATCTCAGCACTTTGGGAGGCCGAGGCGGGCGGATCACGAGGTCAAGAGTTCGAGACCAGCCTGACCAACATAGTGAAACCCCTTTTCTCGGACCCAAGGTCACACCACTGCATTCCAGCCTGGGTGACAGGGTGAGACTCCGTCTCAAAAAAAAAAAAAAAATTCTACATTACATACTCTTCAGCTCCTTCATATTACATTTATCCATACATTTATTTGGTTTGTCTCTCTAGCTTCTCTGTAAACCTTATTAATACAGATACCGTGTCTGTTTTTGATTCCTCCCGGTGCCAGGCTTAATGCCTGGCACATAATTGGGTGCTGAACAAATATTTGTTAAGTGAATGAATGTTTTGTATTAATATTGAATTAGAGAAATATTTTTATTTTTGAAAGTGAAGGATAATTTGAAAAAATTTCAAATTGCAACTAAGGACTTCCCTTTTTTTTGAGACCGAGTTTTGCTCCTGTTGCCCAGGCTGGAGTGCAATGGCGTGATCTCGGCTCACTGCAACCTCTGCTTCCTGGGTTCAAGTGATTATCCTGCCTCAGCCTCTTGAGTAGCTGGGATTATAGGTGTCCACCACTACGCCCAGCTAACTTTGTATTTTTAGTAGACACGGAGTTTTACCATGTTGGTCAGGCTGGTCTCGAACTCGTGACCTCCGGTGATCCGCCTGTCTCGACCTCCCAAAGTGCTGGGATTAGGGCATGAGCCACTCCGCCTGGGTAGGACTTTTCAAACTAAGGAGTTTGTGTCTTAGAGATGGTAACATAGGTACACAGTACTTAGAATTTTGGAGTCAATAGGTAGTTTAGAGGTTATGTATTTCTCTTCTAATTTTTCAGGTGAAGAAACTGACCATTTGAGAGGTTGTGAACAACCCTAGTCACCTAAAGCCGAAAAGTGTCATTAACTTCTGCCACTTAGATAATATGTTACAATTATATATTAATTGACAAATTTTAAAACCATACTAAAGTTAGCTATGTGGAAGGACAGCCAATAGTTTAGTATCATTGTTACATTAAAAATCACAAACAGCTGGCACAGTGGCTTACGCCTGTAATCCCAGCACTTTGGGATGCCGAGGCGGGCGGATCACCTGAGGTTAGGAGTTCAAGACCAGCCTGACCAACATGGAGAAACCCCGTCTCTACTAAAAATACAAAATTAGCTGGGTGTGGTGGCACATGCCTGTAATCCCAGCTACTCAGGAGGCTGAGGCAGTAGAATCGCTTGAACCTGGGAGGCGGAGGTTGCAGTGAGCCAAGATCGCGCCACTGCACCAGCCTAGGGGACAGGGTGAGACTCTGTCACAAGAAAAAAAAAAAGAAAAAGCATACACTGAGCAAGTGAATTTTTAAAAAATTCATATTATAGGCCGGGCACAGTGGCTTATGCCTGTAATCCCAGCACTTTGGGAGGCTGAGGTGGGTGAATCACCTCAGGTCGGGAGTTCGAGACCAGCCTGACCAACATGGAGAAACCCCATCTCTACTAAAAATATAAAATTAGCTGGGTGTGGTGGTGCATGCCTGTAATCTCAGCTACTCAGGAGGCTGAGGCAGGAGAATCGCTTGAACCCAGGAGGTGGAGGTTGCGGTGAGCCGACATGGTGCCATTGCACTCCAGTCTGGGCAACAAGAGTGAAACTCTGTCTCAAAAAAAAAAAAAAATCATATTATAATTAAGTAATCTTTGTTTTGTTTTTTTTTTTGAGACGGAGTCTTGCTCTGTCGCCCAGGCTGGAGTGCAGTGGCGCAATCTCGGCTCACCGTAAGCTCCGCCTCCCGGGTTCACGCCATTCTTCTGCCTTAGCCTCTCCGAGTAGCTGGGACTACAGGCGCCCACCACCACGCCTGGCTAATTTTTTGTATTTTTAGTAGAGACAGGGTTTCACCGTGCTCTCGATCTCCTGACCTCGTGATTCGCCTGCCTCGGCCTCCCAAAGTGCTGGGATTACAAGCGTGAGCCACCGCGCCCGGCCTATAATTAAGTAATCTAAGCACCATTGCACTCCAGCCTGGGCAACAAGAGCGAAGCTCTGTCTCAAAAAAAAAAAAAAAAAGTATCACAAATAGCCATCCTCCCATATAGTTGTGGGTTCTGAAACTAATGCAGGGTTCACATCTGATAAGTGACATTTAAAATACACTTATAGGTCTGGTGTCCTGGCTTATGCCTGTATTTCCAGCACTTTGGGAGGCTGAAATGGGCAGATCACTTGAGCTCAGGAGTTTGAGACCAGCTTGGGCAATATGGCAAAACCTCGTTTACAATAAAAATTTAAAAAGTAAAATACACTTATAAATAGCTGTGCAAATTCCATAAAGGGCTTAATGGAATTCAGTTAGTTATGTAGTATATCCTGTATCATGGATTACTACGGAGCTATTTGCTACACACATACTTTGTTTCTTTCTTGCTTGCTACTTTGGAAGTAAGAGGGCCTTGATAATTATTGGTGGTTTTTTTTGTTTGTTTGTTTTTAAGATGGAGTCTCTCAGTCTGTTGCCAGGCTGGAGTGCAGTGGCCCGATCTCAGCTCAGCCTCCTGAGTAGCTGGGACTATAGGCTCCTGCCACCACACTCAGCTAATTTTTGTATTTTTAGTAGAGATGGGGTTTCACCATGTTGGCCAGGCTTGTCTCAAACTGCTGACCTCATGATCTGCCCGCCTCGGTCTCCCACAGTTCTGGGATTACAGGAGAGAGCCACTGTGCCTGGTCTTTTTATTTTTATTTTATTTTATTTTTTTTTGAGATGGAGTCTTGCTCTGTGGCCCAGGCTGGAGTGCAATGGCGCGATCTTGGCTCACTGCAACCTCCGCCTCCTGAGTTCAAGCAGTTCGCCTGCCTCACCCTCCTGAGTAGCTGGGGTCACAGACGTGCACCACCAGGCTTGGCTAATATTGTGTATTTTTAGTAGAGACGGGGTTTCACCATGTTGGTCAGGCTGGTCTCGAACCCCTGACCTCGTGATCCGCCCGCCTCGGTTTCCCAAAGTGTTGGGATTACAGGCATAAGCCACCGCACCAGGCATTTCTTGATTTTTAAATGGAGGGATGGATAGAGTGAAATTTGTTTCTTTTTCCTTTTTCTTTTTTTTTTTTTTTGAGATGGAATCTCGCTCTGTCGCCCAAGCTAGAGTACAGTGGCAAGATCTCGGCTCACTGCAACCTCTGCCTCCCGGGTTCAAGCAATTCTCCTGCTTCAGCCTCCTGAGTAGCTGGGATTACAGGTGCATGCCACCACACTCAGCTAATTTTTTATATTTTGGTAGAGACGGAGTTTCATCATGTTGGCCAGGCTGGTCTCGAGCTCCTGACCTCAAGTGATCCACCCGCCTCGGCCTCCCAAAGCGCTGGGATTATAGGCGTGAGCCACCGCACCCAGCCTGAAATTTTTTTTTCTTTATTGTTTGAAACGGAATTTCACTCTTGTTTCCCAGGCTGGAGCGCAGTGGCGCAATCTCAGCTCACTGCAACCTCCACCTCCCAGGTTCAAGCAATTCTCCTGCCTCAGCCTCCCGAGTAACTGGGATTAAAGGCACCCGCCACTACACCCAGCTAATTTTTTGTATTTTTAGTACAGACAGGGTTTCACCATGTTGGCCAGGCTGGTCTCGAACTCCTGACCTGAAGTGATCCACCCAGCTTGGCCTCCCAAAGCACTGAGATTACAGGCATGAGCCACCGTGCCCGGCCTGAAATTTGTTTCTTATATTTCTCTCTTAACTATCTGATCTCAGAGAGCAGTGCTCCAGACATTAATACAGCTACCCTGGTCTGCTATATTATTTTGTCACAGAAACAAAAATACCTACTATCTTTTTTTTTTTGAGACGGAGTCTCCCTCTGTCACCCAGGCTGGAGTGCAGTGGCGCGATCTTGGCTCACTGCAAGCTCCACCTCCCGGGTTCACGCCATTCTCCTGCCTCAGCCTCCGGAGTAGCTGGGACTACAGGTGCCCGCCACGGCGCCCGGCTAATTATTTGTATCTTTAGTAGAGACGGCGTTTCACCATGGTCTCGATCGCCTGACCTCGTGATCTGCCCGTCTCGACCTCCCAAAGTGCTGGGATTACAGGCGTGAGCCACCGCGCCCGGCCAATACCTACTATCTTGATGTTAAGAATTCGAAAAATTAAATAGGGTTTTGTGAAAGTGTCCCCATTTTTTCCCACCAGGTGTATTTTCCTTATATTTTCTCTAATCTTTCTTCCTGTATCAACCATTCTCATCTGGCCTATTTGATGGTTTAGTAGGAATCAGGATATGGTGGAATTGATTTTAATGTAGGGCATCCCCTTTCCTCACAAACCTTGTTAGAGGTGATGAATAGATTAAGGACAGGAAGGCCATAATTCTTTCCCTTTGCTTTCCTCCAGGAGGACCCCAGAAATACTGGTTTGGTTGTAATTATTTTTACTTCCATGAATGATTTTTATTTATCCCTCATTGCCACACAGTGTGATAATTTTGCGTGTAATTAAGTATATAATTTTAACTCTAAATTCTGTTCATATGTTTTAATATTTGCATTGCAGGAGATTCTGCTCAGAACATTAAAAATTAAATGGGGAGGCAAGATTTCTTAAAATCACGTCCTAAAATAATAGCCAATGTACATTTGTGAAGGGAGGCTTAGTGCAGTATAGTTCTTATTTCAGACTTCTATTTGTGTAGAAGAATAACTGTTCTGGTTATCTGTTGCTGTGTAACAAACTTTTTAGAAGATATTTTAAAATTTTCATTGTGGTAAAATATACGTAACATAAAATTTATCACTTTAATCATTTTTAAGTGTACAGTTCTTTGGCATTAGGTACGTTCACATTGTTGTGAAACCATCACCACCATTCATCTCCAGAATTTTTCATCTTCCCCAACTGGAACTCTACCCATTAAACTCTAACTCCTCATTTTTCCCTTCCCCAGCTCCTGGCAACAACCACTCTGCTTTTTGTCTAGATGACTTTGAGTTACTCTCCGCTTGATCTTAGCCAAAAGGCTCAGAAGCGATTACCTTACTCTCAAGTAATTGAAATCATACAATATTTGTCGTTTTGTGATTGGCTTATTTCACTTAGCATATACCTTTAAGGTTCATCCCTATTATAGCATGTTATTACTTCCTTCCCTTTTAAAGCTGAATAATATTCCATCGTATGTATATACCACATTTTGTTTCTCTGTCAGTGAACACTTGAATTGTTTCCACTTTTTAGCTATTGTGAGCAACTTTTCTTATTATCTCACAGTTTTGTGGATCAGGAATTCAGGCAGGGTTTGGCTTGCGTCTGCTATACATGGCTACTGGGCTCACTCATTGGTATTCAACTAGTGACTAGATTGGTCTAGATGATCCACAGTGGCTTTACTTAAACGCCTCCCAAGTAGATGGGATTACAGGCTCGCATCACCACACCTGGCTAATTTTTGTATTTTTAGTAGAGACGGGGTTTCACCATGTTGGCCAGGATGGTCTCAACCTCCTGACCTTGTGATCCGCTCACCTCAGCCTCCCAAAGTGCTAGGTTTACAGGCATGATCCACTGCGCCCAACCTGCCTACTTTTAATTTGCAGTCAAATAAGCTAATTAATGTTTTCCAATGAAGCCAACTTATTGCTTCCTGGCAACAAGAGTAGTTCTGTGTGAGAACAATTAAACATAAGTGTCATGTTGAGGTTCAGTGGGGTAAGAACTCTAGATTTCCTTAAAAACTCAGAAAGAGGCCGGGCACGGTGGCTTACACCTGTAATCCCAGCACTTTGGGAAGCCGAGGCAGGCAGATCACAAGGTCAGGAAATCAAGACTATCCTGGCTAACACAGTGAAACCCCGTCTCTACTAAAAATGCAAAAATTAGCCAAGCGTGGCGGCGTGTGCTTGTAGTCCCAGCTGCTGGGCAGGCTGAGGCAGGAGAATGCTGTGAACCCGGGAGGCGGAGCTTGCAGTGAGCCGAGACTGCGCCACTGCACTCCAGCCTGGGCAACAGAGCAAGACTCCGTCTCAAAAAAAAAAACAACTCAGAAAGAATTGAGTGATCTTTTTAGTTTGGAGAAATGAAGGTAGGAAGGGATGGGGATAGAATTTGAAAAACAGAAATAATGTTTAAAGCTTCAAGCCTCACTTAGGTCTTAATTGAAGATCTTGAATTAAATAGAAATTAGGTTAAGGCTTATTAAAAACCATATATGAAGTAAGTAACATTGACATGTACGAAGGCCAATACCATGATTTATATATCTTGTGTCAGAAATCTATATAATGCTCACAGTAAGAGAACAGGTTTAAGGACATTAATGAATTTTATTTCTGTTGGCTTTTATTTTCACAGTTAATTGTTAAACAATTTGGCTGAGGTTATTGGCACATTAAAATATTTCCACATGGCTGGGTGTGGTGCCACATGCCTGTTATTCCAGCACTTTGGAAGGCCAAGGCAAGAGGATCACTTGAGCTCTGTAGTTCCAGACCAGCTTGGGCAAAATAGTGAGACCTGGACTCTATTAAAAAGGAAAGATGGCCAGGCACAGTGGCTTATACCTGTAATCTCAGCATCTTGGGAGGCCAAGGTGGGCTGACCACCAGAGGTCAGGTGTTCGAGACCAGCCTGGCCAACATGGCGAAACCCCGTCTCTACCAAAAATACAAAAAAAATTAGCGGGCATGGTGGCGGGCGCCTCCCACCTACTGGGGAGGCTGAGTGAGCCGAGATGGCACCACTACACTTCAGCCTGGGTGACACAGCAAGACTCCATCTCAAAAAAAAAAATAAATAAAAATAAAAGGAAAGAAAAGATTTCTTGAATTCCCTGGTGCAGAAAGATAAAATTAATGGAGTGAGTGGAGTTTTTACAATATATGAAATCCAAGATTATACTTTTCAGGGATCAATTCTATAGTTTGTTACAGTATATGAAATTGTGATAGTTTTTATTTGCTGAAGACAACAGATCAAGAAAGTTCCAGCTAGGTGTCATGGCTCATGCCTGTAATCACAGCACTTTGGGAGAGCGAGGTGGGAGGATTGCTTGAGGCCAGGAGTTCAAGGCCAGCGAGACCCCCACCTCTACAAAAAATAAAAAATTAGACCAGGTGTGGTGGCTTACGCCTGTACTGCCAGCACTTTGGGAGGCTGAGGCAGGTGGATCACGAGGTCAAGAGATCAAGACCATCCTGGCCATGATGGTGAAACCCTGTCTCTACTAAAAATCCAAAAGTAAGCTGGGCGTGGTGGCGTGTGCCTGTAGTCCCAGGTACTCAGAAGGCTGAGGCAGGAGAATAGTGTGAACCCGGGAGGTGTAGGTTGCAGTGAGCCGAGATCACGCCACTGCACTCCAGCCTGGACGACAGAGTGAGACTCCATTTAAAAAAAAAAAAAAATTAGCTTTGTGTGGTGGCAGGTGCCTGTAGTCCCAGCTACTTGGGAGGCTGAGGTGGGAGTATCACCTGAGCAGTGAGCTAGGATTGCACCATTGCACTCTAGCCTGTGTGACAGAGCAAGACCATGTCTCTTAAAAAAATAAAAAATGTTCAAGATAACTGTTGCAATAGAAAGTTGAACATAAGCATAATGGATAAATTTTCTAAATTTCTTTCCCTTGCTGTTGGCATTCGGTCTTTGACATTAATTCATAGCTTCCTAACTAGCTTGCTTCTACACAGTTACAATTGTGCCTAGACCCAGAATCCCTCAGCCTTTGGAACTTTTACATGGATCATTGTTTTTGTGTATTATGTGATATTTTAAAAGTTGATAACTTCCATAATATATGTGTTTTTTTGTTTTTGTTGTTTTTGTTTTGTTTTTTTTGAGACAGAGTCTCACCCTGTCACCCAGGCTGGAGTGCAGTGGTACAATTTCGGCTCACTGCAACCTTCGCCTCCTGGGTTCAAGCAATTCTCTTGTCTTAGCCTCCCAAGTACCTGGGATTACAGGTGCATGCCACCACGCCCAGCTACTTTTTGTGGTTTTCTTGTTTGTTTTTTTGAGACGAAGTCTCACTCTGTTGCCCAGGCTGGAGTGCAGTGGTGCGATCTCAGCTCACTGCAACCTCCACCTCCCAGGTTCAAGCGATTCTCCTGCCTCAGCCTCCCAAGTAGGTGGGACTACTGGTACGCACCACCATGCCCAGCTAATTTTTGTATTTTTAGTAGAGATGGCGGGGTTTCACTGTGTTGGCCAGGCTGGTCTTGAACTCCTGACCTCATGATCTGCTTGCCTTGCCCTCCCAAAGTGCTGGGTTTACAGGCGTGAACCACCACGCCTGGCCTAATTTTTTTTTTTTTTTTTTTTTTTTTGAGACGGAGTCTCGCTGTGTCGCCCAGGCTGGAGTGCAGTGGCGCAATCTCGGCTCACTGCAAGCTCCGCCTCCCGGGTTCACGCCATTCTCCTGGCTCAGCCTCTCCGAGTAGCTGGGACTACAGGCGCCCGCCACGACGCCCGGCTAATTTTTTTGTATTTTTAGTAGAGACGGGGTTTCACCGTGGTCTTGATCTCCTGACCTCGTGATCCACCCGCCTCGGCCTCCCAAAGTGCTGGGATTACAAGCGTGAGCCACCACGCCCGGCCTACCTGGCCTAATTTTTGTATTTTCACTATAGACGGGGTTTCACCATGTTGGCCAGGCTGGTCTCGAACTCCTGACCCGAGGAGATCCACCTACCTCGACCTCTCAAAGTGCTGGGATTACAGGTGTGAACCACCATGCCTGGCCTTATGTGTTGTTTTTCTGTTACAAAATTAATGCCTGGCTGGGTGTGATCATACCTGTGATCCCAGCACTTTGAGAGGCCAAGGCAGACGGATCACTTGAGCTCAGGAGTTTGCTACCAGCTTTGGCAGCATGGTACTAAAAATACAAAAAATTAGCTGGGTGTGGTGGTGTGCACCTGTAGTCCCAGCTACTCAGGAGGCCAAGTTGGGAGGATCACCTGAGCCTGGGGAGGTAGAGGCTGCAGTGGTCATGATCGTGCCACTGTGCTCCAGCCTAGACGACAGTGAGATGCTTGTCTCCAACAACAACAAAAAGTTTAAACATTTTTAGCTTGCAACTAGGGTATAAAATAAAAAAATAAGGAGATAAACATTTAACACTTCCTACTAAGGTAGGGGCATTGTGATTTGTGTTGGTAAAGCCAGCCCTTAAATAACAGTATTTAGTTCAGTAAGGGAAAGTGATACTGGGAATAACAGTAGAATGGATTTCCATATGAGATTATCATATTTTGAGATGATTGTAATTTACAATGTAAGTGCCAATTATGTGGTTGGATTGCATTTGTTTCTTTAGATAAAATGAAAAGATCACTAAGAATTTTGATTGTCAAGAAATTCATAGAGAAGGTGACAATTGGGCTGGGATTTGAAGTCTCAGACTTGGGTAGGCAAATGAATGGTAAAATATTCCAGGCAGATGAATGGCAGAAAGGCAGAAGTATGTTTGGTGTGTTTAAGGAAAATAAGTATGTTTGGCAGAAGTATGTTTGGTGTGTTTAAGGAAAATAAATAAGTACAGCAGGGCGCAGTGGCTCATGCCTATAATACCAGCACTTTAGGAGGCCAAGGCAGGTGGATCACTTGAGGCCAGGAGCTTGAGACCAACCTGGCCAACATGGTGAAACCCTGTCTCTACCAAAAATACAAAAATTAGTTGGGTATGGTGACGTGCGCCTGTAATCCCAACTACTCAGGAGGCACAAGAATAGTTTGAACTCACAAGACAGAGGTTGCAGTGAGCAGAGATTGTGCCACTGCACTCCAGCCTGGGTGACAGAGTGAGACTCTGTCTCAAAGAAAAAAGAAAAGAAAAAGACAAGAAATGAGTACTACTATTTTGCTAGTGCTGAGGCAAGTTAAGGTTAGGTAAGGCTTAGGTAATTCCCTACCCGTACTTTTTTTTTTTTTTTTTGAGACGCAGTTTCGCCCTTGGGCCCAGGCTGGTGTGCAGTGGCGAGATCTCAGCTCACTGCAACCTCCACCTTCTGATTTCAAGCAATTCTCCTGGCTCAGCCTCCTGAGTAGCTGGTATTTCAGGTGCACACCAGCATGCCTGGCTAATTTTTGTAATTTTAGTAGAGACGGGGTTTCACTGTGTTGGCCAGGCTGGTCTTGAACTCCTGACTTCATGATCTGCCTGCCTTGCCCTCCCAAAGTGCTGGGCTTACAGGCGTGAGCCACCACACCCAGCCAGATTTTTGTATTTTTAGTAGAGGCGGAGTTTCACCATGTTGGCCAGGCTGGCCTAGGACTCCTGACCTCAGGAGATCCGCCTGCTTCGGCCTCCCAATATGCTGGGATTACAGGCGTGAGCCACCACGCCTGGCCTGTGGAGTCTTTTTTTAGCCTCATGTCCAGATCACATAGCATCTTTGTTTGAACAGGAATCCATTTCTTTTTTTATTTTTTTTAGAGACGGAGTCTCACTCTGTTGCCCAGGCTGGAGTGCAGTGGTGCAGTCTCGGCTCACTGCAAGCTCTGCCTAGCCGGGTTCATGCCATTCTCCTGCCTCAGCCTCCCGAGTAGCTGGGACTACAGGCGCCCGCCACCACGCCCGGCTAATTTTTTTGTATGTTTAGTAGAGATGGGGTTTCACCGTGTTAGCCAGGATGGTCTCGATCTCCTGATCTCGTCGTCCGCCCTCTTCGGCCTCCCAAAGTACTGGGATTACAGGCCACTGTGCCCGGCCCAGGAATCCGTTTCTAATTGATGCTGTCTGAGTAAATTTGTTAGTTGCTGAGATTATAGTCATCTGACAGTAAGTGTGAAAGCCGTGGATGAGTAAAATTTAAAGAGTGGCTAGCAACATTTTATGTACTTAGATTACTTAATTATAATACGAATTTTTAAAAATCACTTAGTGTGTGCTTTTTCTTTTTTCTTTTTTTCTTGCGAGGGAGTCTCACGTTGTCCCCCAGGCTGGAGTGCAGTGGTATGAGCCCCCACGCTGGCCCTAAGTAAACCTTAATAGTAAATTGATGCCATTATTTTATTTTGTTAAGTTTAATACTTGAAAATTGGGTTAAGTTCGGTGGCCATGTATAATTATCCTATAACTTCAGATGCTTATTGAATATCGTTCATATAGCCACTATAGAATAAGTGGAGGTGAATTCCTTGTGTGTGAAAATAAAATCATTGAATAAAAATTTTTTCCTAAGATTCATGAAGATTGAGTCAGTGTAGATGAAGAGAATACTTTGTTTCTAGCAGAAGTTATTTAGAAAATGTCTTTTGGCCGGGTGAGGTGGCTCACACCTGTAATCCCAGCACTTTGGGAGGCTGAGGCAGGCAGATCACCTGAGCCGAGGAGTTTGAGACTAGCCCAGGCAACATGGCAAAACCTCATCTCTACAAAAAATACAAAAATTAGCTGGATGTGGTGCAGGCGCCTATAGTCCTGGCTACTTGGGAGGCTGAGGCAGGAGGATCGTTTAAGCCAAGGAGGTCAAGTGTACAGTGAACCATGATTGTGCTGCAGCACTCCAGCCTGGGTGACAGAGTGAGACCCTGTCTCCAAAAAAAAAAAAAAAAGTAAGAAAATCTGTCTTTCTTCTTGAAGCATATACCTGTAAAGCTTTGAAGAAAGGGTAAAAACCAGGTAGTAATAAAATAAAACTGTCTTTAGATGTTTTTGAAATAGTGTTGTATAGTTTTGTTTGCTGTGTTCAGTTCTCATATTTCCTTGATATTTTATCGGACTTTTTTTTTTTTTTTTTTGAGACAGTGTCTCGCTCTGTCACCCAGGCTAGAGTGCAGTGGCGCAATCTTGGCTCACTGAAACTTCTGCCTCCTGGGTTCAAGCAATCCTCCCATCTCAGCCTTCCAAGTAGCTGGGACTACAGGCATGAGCCACCATACCCAGCTAATTTTCGTATTTTTTGGTAAAGATAGGGTTTCGGCATGTTGGCCGGTCTAGTCTCCAACTCTTTTTTTTTTTTTTTTTTTTTTTTTTTTTTGAGACGGAGTCTTGCTCTGTCCCCCAGGCTGGAGTGCAGTGGCGCGATCTCGGCTCACTGCAAGCTCCGCCTCCCGGGGTTCACGCCATTCTCCTGCCTCAGCCTCCCGAGTAGCTGGGACTACAGGCGCCCGCCAACACGCCCGGCTAATTTTTTGTATTTTTAGTAGAGACGGGGTTTCACCCTGTTAGCCAGGATGGTCTCGATCTCCTGACCTCGTGATCCGCCCGCCTCGGCCTCCCAAAGTGCTGGGATTACAGGCTTGAGCCACCGTGCCCGGCTAGTCTCCAACTCTTGATCTCAAGTGATTTGCCTGCTATAGCCTCCCAAAAGTGCTGAGATTACAGGTGTGAGCAGTCGCGCCCTGCCAAATGTTTAATACTATAATCCACTGCTGCTATCTCAATTATTCTATACGTTTTTCTTAAACAGTTTTTTAAAATTGTTCTTTTTTTTTTTTTTTGAGAGGCAGTCTCAGTCTGTTTCCTAGGCTGGAGTGCAGTGGTGAGATCGCAGCTCACTGCAACCTCTGCCTCCCATATTCAAGCAATCCTCCCACGTCAGTCTCCCGAGCAGTTGGGACTACAGGTGTGCACCAGCACCATGTCTGGCTAATTTTTGTATTTTTAGTAGAGAGGGGTTTCGCCATGTTGGCCAGGCTGGTCTTGAACTCCTGACCTCAGGTAATCTACCTGCCTTGGCCTCCCAAAGTGCTGTGATTACAGGTGTGAACCACCACACTGGACTTAATTGTTCGAATTTTTAAACAGACTTTTTTTTTAGGGCAGTTTTAGGTTCACAGCCAAATTGCTGGAATGTACAGAGTATTCCCAACAAACCCCCTGGACTCACTCCTCAGTAACGCTCCCGTCCCCCAGGAAGACTTCCCCTCCCCAGTCACACATCTCTCCCACAGTAATGCCTCCCCTCAATCACCTTCCAGAGTGGTACATTTGTTTTGTTGTTTTTTTATGACAGAGTCTTGCTCTGTCGCCCAGGCTGGAGCGCAGTAGCATGATCTCAGCTCACTGCAATCTCCGCCTCCCGGGTTCAAGCAATTCTCCTGCCTCAGCCTCCCAAGCTGGGATTACAAGCGTCCGCCACGACACCTGGGTAATTTTTTGTATTTTTGGTAGAGACGAGGTTTCACCATGTTGGTCAGGCTGGTCTCGAACTCCTGATGTCAGGTGATCTGCCTGCCTCAGCCTCCCAAAGTGCTGGAATTACAGGTTTGAGCCACCATGCCCGGCCCTAGAGTGCTACATTTCTTTTTTTCTTTTTAAAATTTTATTATTATTATACTTTAAGGGTACCTGTGCACAACGTACAGGTTTGTTACATATGTATACATGTGCCATGTTGGTGTGCTGCACCCATTAACTCATCATTTAGCATTAGATATATCTCCTAATGCTATCCCTCCCCCCTCCCCCCTAGAGTGCTACATTTCTAAACCAGCATCACAACATTATCACTCAAAGTCCGTATTCATGTATTGTTTCCTTGTGTGTTTTTTAGTGTGGTAAATCCCAAATGTTCTATTCATGTAATGCTCTTGGTTTAAACTCTAAGTTAGATTTAGCATATTGTCCTTTAATATTCCTAATTTTGGCTTTTCTTGTTTGGCCAGGGCAAGCTCTAAGTGCCAATTTACTTTAAATCCTGAAGATAATCAGCATGCTTTATTTATTTACTTCTATTTTTTGTTTACGACAGGGTCTCGCTCTGTCACCCAGGCTGGCGTTCGGTTTCATGATCATGGCTCACTGCTGCCCCCACCTCCTGGGTTCAAGCCATCCTCCCATCTCAGCCTCCCAAGTAGTTGGGACTATAGGCATGTGCTACCACGCCTAGCTAATTTTTGTATTTTGTGTAGACACGGGGTTTATCATGTTGCCCAGGTCTCCTGGACTCACGTGATCCTCCTGCCTCAGCCTCCCAAAGTGTTCATGCCACAGGCGTGAGCCACTGTGCCTGGCCTCATAGTTATTTTAACGTCTCTGTCTGATAGCTTTAGCGTTTGGTCCACCTCTTTTTTTTTTTTTTTTTTATTATCTCTTGACAATGGGTACTTATTTATCTCTTGACGATGTATTTCAGGCTGGGCACGGTGGCTCACACCTGTAATCCCAGCACTTTGAAAGGCCGAGGCAGGCGGATCACCTGAGGTCAGGAGTTCGAGACCAGCCTGGCCATCATGGTGAAACCCCACCTCTACTAAAATAATACAAAAATTAGCCGAGTGTGGTGGCACATGCCTGTAATCCCAGCTACTCAGGAGGCTGAGGCAGGAGACTCGCTTGAACTTGGCAGGTGGAGGTTGCAGTGAGCTGAGATCATGGCGTGTTTTGTTTTTTTTAAGAGACAGGGTCTCGCTCTGTCACCAAGGCTGAGGTGCAGTGGCACTGTCATGGCTCACTGCAGCCTCAAACTCCTGGGCTCAAGCAATCCTCCCACCTCAACTTCCTAAGTAACTGGGACTACAGGCACATGCCACCCTGCCCAGCTAATTTTTTTTTCTTTTTTCTTTCTTTTTTTTTTTTTCCATAGAGACAGAGCCTCATTATGTTGTCCAGGATGCTGTCAAACTCCTAGGCTCTAGCAATCCTCCCACCTCGGCCTCCCAAAGTGCTGAGATTACAGGTGTGGGCCACCATGCCCTGCCTCATTCCATTGTTTCTTTTTCCTTCACTTAGTACCTCACTTGGGGCCTACTGGGTTTTGTTTTGTTTTTAACTAGGTAGATTGTATGAAAACTTCATTCCAAGGTATTTTGACTTCATTAGGGCACTGAAGTTTCCTCTGAACTTTTAATATTGCATATTGTGCTTTGGCTATTGAGAGTGTGGTATCAGCTCACAATAGGACAAATGCAGAAATTGAGAGTAAACAGAAACATTTATAGGTCATTTGCTATTGATTATGACGTCTAAGTGCATTTCAGTGTTTTATATTTTACAAACGTGTTGGAATCTTACTTTACTTATTCTTTTGAGACAGGGTCTCGCTCTGTGGCCTAGGCTGGGGTGCAGTGGTACGATCATGGCTCACTGCAGGCTTGACTTCCCAGCTCAAGCGATCCTCCTGCCCTAGCCTCCTGAGTAGTTGACACCACAGGCGTGTGTCACCACACCCAGCTACAATTTAAAGTTTTAGTAGAGACAAGGTCTCACTATGTTTTCCAGGCTGGTCTTAAACTTTTGGGCTCAAGCGATCCTCCCACCTTAGCCTCCCATAGTGCTGGGATTACAGTTGTGAGTCACCACTCCCAGTGTGTTGGAATAAAAAAAACACAACTGATTCTTCACCATTGATGGTTTGAAAAACACTGCCCTAGATCACCTGATGAGCTCCAGAAATAGTTCCCCCTGCCCTTATTTCATACCAACAACCTAGGTTTCTCACAATACTTGAGATCAGTTACCCCAGCCACGGTAAAACTGTTCTTTAACTGTTGTTTCAGTTGGCATGAACAGCCCAAAATGGTCAAGTGACAAACTCAGCTTCACTGTAGTGGAACGGTTGTTGTGTCTAAGGTAGAAGTAGTCCTCTTATGGAAACCAAGACCTCTAAACCAGCTGACCAAGTGTTTTAGGGATGGAGGCAAAAATTTTTTTTGAGTAGGTTATTAGGTATGATAATGAGAGTGGGCACTCTGATTCAACCTTTAAATTTCCAGGTCTGGACTGGCGTGGTGGCTCATGCCTGTAATCCCAGCACTTTGGGAGGTCAAGGCGGGCAGATCACCTGAAGTCGGGAGTTCCAGACCAGCCTAGCCAACATGGCAAAACCCCGACTCTACTAAAAATACAAAAATTAGCCAGGCATGGTGGTGGGCGCTTGTAATCCAAGCTACTTGGGAGGCTGAGGCAGGAGAGTCGTTTGAACCCAGGAGGCAGAGGTTGCAGTGAGCTGAGATCATGCCATTGCATTCCAGCATGGGTGACAAGAGCAAAACTCAGTCTCAAAAAAAAAAAAAAAAAAAAAATTCCAGATCTTTGTACTATGGGACAAGTGACAATTTCTTGGTCACTGATTTAGATAAAGTATCATGTCTGCACCTCATCTTCTCAGCGCATTATCTTTCAGCTGGTATTATCACAGTAAGCTATTCCACTTTACTATTAAGCTGGCTGTCCCGAGTGATAGGATAGAAAGACCAAGGAATTTGATGACTATGAGCCCATCATTAAAAAGAAAAAAAAGATTAACAAATTATGATCTGGTGATTTTTAACACTTAGAAAATTTTAATTTTATGCTTGTTGAAAGAGCTCCTATAGTTAATTCATTTAGACAAATTTTTTCCACATCACCTTTTTACATAAGTAAAGGAAAATAAAATTGAAATAATTGGTTTTTGTTTTGTTTTAAGACAGAGTCTCACTCTGTTGCCCAGACCGGAGTGCAGTGGCATGATATCAGCTCACTGCAACCTCCACTTCCTGGGTTCAAGCAGTTCTCCTGCCTCAGCCTCCTGAGTAGCTGGGACTACAGGCACGTGCCACCACACCCGGCTAATTTTTGTATTTTTAGTAGAGACAGGGTTTCATGATGTTAGCCATGCTGGTCTCGAACTCCTGAGCTCAGGTTAATCCGCCCACCTCCGCCCCGCCAAAGTTCTGGGATTACAGGCATGAGCCACCGTGCCTGGACAATTGGTTGTTATTCCTATGTTCACATTCATAGTTTGACGCTTGTGATCTTTTTTGTTAAAGCTAGTAATTGATGCTTGTGTTTTTCCACACAGGGTTGTCATCACCAATAGTGTTAGTGATACAGTTTTGGTTTTTTTGTTTTTTTTTTTTTTTTTTTTTTTTTTGAGACAGAGTCTCGCTCTGTCGCCCAGGCTGGAGTGCAGTGGCACAATCTCGGCTCACTGCAAGCTCCGCCTCCCGGGTTCAAGCCATTCTCCTGCCTCAGCCTCCCGAGTAGCTGGGACTACAGGCGCCCGCCACCGCACCCGGCTAATTTTTGTATTTTTAATAGGGAGACAGGGTTTCACCGTGTTAACCAGGATGGTCTCGATCTCCTGACCTCGTGATCCACCCGCCTCGGCCTCCCAAAGTGCTGGGATCACAGGCGTGAGCCACCGTGCCCGGCCTTTTTTTTTTTTTTTAAGACAGAGGCTGCTCTGTCACCCAGGCTGGAGTGCAGTGGCGCGATCTTGGCTCACTGTAACCTCCACCTTCCGGGTTCAGGCGATTCTCCTGCCTCAGCCTCCCGAGTAGCTGGGACTACAGGCGCCTGCCACCATGCCTGGCTAATTTTTTGTATTTTTAGTAGAGAAGGGGTTTCACTGTGTTAGCCAGAATGGTCTAGATCTCCTGACCTCGTGATCCACCCGCCTCGGGCTCCCAAAGTGCTGGGATCACAAGCATGAGCCACCGTGCCCAGCGTGATGTAGAATTCTTTTGAGTGCCCCAACTGTTGTTGCTGAGATGTTCTTCTGAGCCATTAACACTTAATGCTGCAAGATTTGATGCTTGTGCTTTCTGGATGTTATCAGTTGTTATCAGCACAAGATTTTCAAAGTGAAATTTGTGTAAGTGCAAGTAACAGTTGTTTCCTTACAATTGCTTCTGCCTGTCTCTGGAAAACCACTGATTTTGAGACACATCCCAGTTTCAGAGATGTGAGCCTTAGAATTGATGAAACATGGTTATTTAATTTATCACAGCCCGCATGTCTGCCAAACAGTAGATCTGGCACTTATCATCTCTAAATATCAAATCTTACAAGATTATATTGCTGTCTCACTATGTAGTCACAGAAAGGCTAAGTAATTCAGATTACCTATCCATTAAGAGGCAGAACAGAAGCCGGATGGAGTGGTTTATTTCTGTAATCCTAGCACTTTGGGAGATTGAGGCATGAGGATCACATGATCCCAGAAATTTGAGACCAGCCTGGGCAACATAGTGAAGCCCTGGCTGTACAAAAGAAAAGCTGAGTATGGTGATGCATTCCTGTAGTCCCAGCTACTTGGGAGGCTGATGTGAGGATTGCTTGAGCCCAGGAGGTCAAGGCTGCAGTGACCTATGATTGTGCCACTGTATTCCAGCCTGGTCCACAGAGCGGAGACCCTATTTTAAAAATTAAAAAAAAAAAATTCAGGGTGGGCATAGTGGCTCCCACCTGTAGTAATGCCAGTACTTTGGGAGGCCGAGGCTGGTGGATTATTTGAGGTTAGGAGTTGGAGACCAGCCTGGCCAACATGGCAAAACCCTGTCTCTACTAAAAATACAAAAGTTAGCCTGGTGTGGTAGTGTAGACCTGTAGTCCCAGCTACTTCGGAGGCTGAGGCAGGAGAATCTTTTGAACCCATGACCTGGTAGAGGTTGCAGTGAGCTGAGATGGTGCCACTGCACTCCAGCCTGGGCGACAGAGCAAGACTTCATCTCAAAAACAAACAAACAAACAAAATTCTATTTTATTTATTTTAGTAGAGATGGGGTTTCACCATGTTGGCCACACTGTTTTTGAATTCCTGACCTCATCCACCTGCCTCAGCCTCCAAAGTGTTGAGATTACAGTCAGGAGCCACCACACCTAGCCATCTTAATAATTTCTAACTTGTTTTTTTGAGACAGAGCCTTGCTCTGCCACCCAGGCTGAAGTATACAGTGGCGTAATCTCAGCTCACTGCAATCTCCATCTCCCTGGTTCAAGTGATTCTCCTGCCTCAGCCTTCTAAGTAGCTGGGATTATAGGCATGACCCACGGTGCCCAACCTAAGTCTTCTTTTTTAAAAACAGCTTTGTTGAGATATAATTCTCATACCATAGAGTTTACCCATTTAAAACATACAATTAGCTGGGTCCAGTGGCTCACACCTGTAATCCCGCCACTTTGGGAGGCCAAGGTGGGGTGGATCACTCGGGAGTTCGAGACCAGCCTGACCAACATGGAGAAACCTCGTCTCTACTAAAAACATACAAAATAAGCCAAGCGTGGTGGCACATGCCTGTAATCCCAGCTACTCTGGAGGCTGAGGCAGGAGAATCGCTTAAACTTGGGAGGTGGAGGTTGTGGTGAGCCAAGATCATGCCATTATGTTCTAGCCTGGGCAACAAGAGCAAACTCTGTCTCAAAAATAAAATAAAATGTACGGTTGTTCTTAGTATCATCACAAATGCTTGCAGTGATCGCTACAGTCAGGTTTTTTGTGGTGTTTTTCTTTTGTTTTTTTGTTTGTTTTTGTTTTTGTTTTTTGAGACAGAGTCTTGTTCCATCGCCCTGGCTGGAGTGCAGTGGTGCAATGCACTGCAGCCCCGGCCCCTGCAAGTTCAGTGATCGTCCCACCTCAGCCTCCTGCGTAGCTGGGTGTGCACCACCATGCCAAGCTAATTGTTAAAACTTTTTTTTTTTTTAGAGATGGGGTTGCCCAGTCCGGTCTTGAACTCCTGGGCTCAAATGATCCGTCCACCTGCCTCAGAACCCCAAAGGGCTGGGATTGTAAGTGTGAGCCACTTTGACCAGCTCATAGTCAGTTTTAGAACAGTTATCATCTCAAAATGAATTCCCTGTGTCCATTAGCTATTATCTTCATATTCCTCCCCACAGTCCTAAGGAATCACTAATCTACTTTTTGTCTATGTACATGTCCCCGATCTGGACATTTCATATAAATGGAATCATAAGCAAGTGGTCTCTTGTGGCTGGCATATTTCAGTTAGCATAACATTTCACCCAGTCATACCATCAGTTCTTCTTCTTCTTTTTTTTTTTTTTTTTTTTTTTTGTTGTTGTTGTTGAGATAGGTTCTTGCTCTTTTCATCCATGCTAAAATGTAGTGGCCCCATCTGGGTTCACTGAAGCCTCGACCTCCTGCATTCAAGCAATCCTTCCGCCTCAACTTCCTGAGTAGCTGGGACTACGGACATGTGCCACCACACCTGGCTATCTTCTTTTTTTGGTGTTTTTTGTAGAGACAGGGTTTCGCCATGTTGCCCAGTCTCAAAATCCTGGGCTCAGGTGATCTCTGGCCTTGGCTTCCCAAAGTACTGTGATTATAGGTGTGAGCCACCTATATGCCTGGCTTTCATTATACTTTTTATGGCCAGGTAATACTGTAGTGTATAGGTGTACCAAATTTTGTTTATCTGTTTGTTAGTTGATAATAAATGGGGTTAGGCTGGGCTCAGTGGCTCACACCTCCAATTCCAGCACTTTGGGAGGCCAAGGTGGGCAGATAATCTGAGGTCAAGAATTCAAGACCAGCCTGTCCAACATGGTGAAACACCATCTCCACGAAAAATACAAAAATTATCTGGGCATGGTGGCACGTGCCTGTAATCCCAGCTATTCAGGAGGCTGAGGCAGGAAAATTGCTTGAAGCCAGGAGGCAGAGGTTGCAGTGAGCTGAGATGGCACCACTGCACTCCAGCCTGGGCAGCAGAGTGAGACTCGGTCTAAAAAAAAGAAAAAAAAAAAGGCCGGGCATGGTGGCTCACACCTGTAATCCCAGCACTTTGGGAGGCCGAGGCAGATGGATCACGAGGTCAGGAGTTCAAGACCAGCCTGGCCAAGATGGTAAAACCCCATCTCTACTAAAAATACAAAATTAGCAGGGCCTGGTGGTAGGCGCCTATAAACCCAGCTACTCGGGAGGCTGAGGCAGAGAATTGCTTGAACCCGGGAGGCGGAGGTTGCAGTAATGCAGTGAGCCAAGGTCGCAGCATTGCACTCCAGCCTGGGTGACAGAGCAAGACTCCATCTCAAAAAAAAAAAAAAAAAATAGGATTGATTCACCTTTTGGCTATTGTGAATAATGCTGCGATAAACATTTTTTTTTTTTTTTTTGAGACAGGGTATCTTGCTCTGTTGCCTACCTTCTGAGCTTAAGGAATCCTGCTGCCTCAGTCTTTCAAGTAGCTGAGACTACTGGTACATGCTACCATACCCAGCTAATTTTTTAATCTTTAGTAGAGATGGGGTCTTGCAATTGTTGCCCAGGCTAGTCTTGCATTCCTTGTCTCAAGGCATCCTCCCTCCTTGTCTTTCCAAATTGCTAGGATCGTGGGAGTGAGCCACCATTCCTGGCTTATGTGCAAATTTTTGTGCGGACATTGCCATTATTTGGATACGGTTTGTCCTCACCAAAACTCATGTTGAAATTTGGTTCTCATTGTAGCAGTGTTGGGAATTGGGGCCTACTGGGAGGTGTTCCATCATGGGGCCAGTCCCTCATAAATAGATAATGCCATCTTGTGAGAGTGAGTTCTCACTCTTCTGGGACTGGTTTAGTTACCCAAAAAGTGTGTTCTTATAAAGCAAGCTTGGTCCAACTCACAGCCCGTGGGTCACATGTGACCCCGGACAGCTTTGAATGTGGCCCGACACACATTCATAAGCTTTCTTAAAACATTATGAGACTATTGTGCAATTTTTTTTGTTTGTTTTAAGGTTATTAGCTATCATTAGTGTTAGTGTATTTTATGTGTTGTCCAAGACAATTCTTCCGGTGTGGCCTAGGGAAGCCAAAGGATTGGACACTACTGTTATAAAGCAAGTTTACTCCCTCATGTTTATTTCATGTTTCCTCTCTCTTTTTTTTCCCCCCTTTCAGACAGAGTCTCTCTCTCACCAACTGGAGTGCAGTGGCATGATCTTGGCTCACTGCAGCCTCCACCTCCCGGTTCAAGTGATCTGCCTCAGTCTCCCGAGTAGCTGGGAGCACAGGCACATGCCACCATGCCAGGCTAATTTATTTATATTTTTAGTAGAGATGGGGTTTCACAATGTTGGCTAGGCTGGTCTTGAGCTCTTGACCTCAAGTGGTCCGCCAGCATCACCCTCCTAAATTGCTGGGATTACAGGCGTGAACCACCATGCCTGGTCATGTTTGTTTAATTTCTTTGTCAGATTATTCATTCCAAGTATATAGAAATAGGATGTTTAAAAAATATATTGTAATTAATTTTTTTTTCTCAATAGAAATAGGGTCTTCCTATGTTGCCCAGGCTGATCTCGAACTCGTGGGCCTGAAGTAATTCCCCTCACCTCATCCCCTCACAGTGCTGGTTTTACAGATGTGAGCCACAACTTCCAGCCTATAGTAGTCCTTTATGATCAGTTTTATTTATTTCTTTTTTTCCCAAGACACAGTCTTGCTGCAATGCCCAGGCTGGAGTGCAGTGGTGCAATCTTGGCTCACTGCAATCCACGCCTCCCGGGTTGAAGCGATTCTCCTGCCTCAGCCTCCCAAGTAGCTAGGATTACAGGTGCCTGCCACCACGCCAGACTGATTTTTTGTATTTTTAGTCGAGACGGAGTTTCATCATATTGCCCAGGCTGATCTCGAACTCCTGACCTCAAGTGATCCGCCTGTCTTGGCCTCCCAAAGTGCTGGGATTACAGGCATGAGCCACCATGCCCGGCCAATAGGTTTTATTTCTGTAAGGTAATTAGTAACATGTCTATTTTCATTCTGAATCTAGTAATTTAGTCTTTTTTTCTTGGTCAGTCTAGCTGAAAAGTTGTCAGTTTTGTTGATGTTTTCAAAGAACCAGCTTTTTGTTTCCCTTTCTCTAGCTGCCATCAAGTTCTTCTGGGTGGTAGTATTTTTGGCAACTGATAAAGGAAGGCAGTGCCCACTTCTTCTCTGCCACTGTCTACTTTTTCCCACCACCCCTTTTTCATCGTGCCTGTAGGGGAATTTCCCTATACTTACTGTTGATTTTCCTCTAACTCACACTGCTCCTGCCATAATTAATTCCATCTGCCTTTTTCCCACATATGTACACTTGTCTGCTTGAATCTTTTCCTTTCCTTGTTTTCTTTCTTTCTTCCTTTTTTTTTTTTTTGAGATGGAGTCTCACTCCATTACCCAGGCTGGAGTGCAGTGATGCGATCTCAGCTCACTGTAACCTCTGCCTCCTGGGTTCAAGCGATTCTCCTGCCTCAACCTCCCAAGTATGTGGGATTACAGACACCTGCCACCATGCCCAGCTAATTTTTGTGTTTTTAGTAGAGACAAGGTTTCGCCTTGTTGGCCAGGCTGGTCTCAAACTCCTGACCTCAAGTGATCCCCCCTCCACGGCCTCCCAAAGTGCTAGGATTACAGGCATGAGCCACTGCGCCTGTCCTGCTTTTTTTCTTTCAACTCTTAATCCGTTTAACCTTAGAAAAACTGCTGTGTTTTATTTTTGAGCAAAAACACCTTACATAATGTTTGATCATTGTAAGCATAAGGCAGATGATTTACCTTTATGAAGGAAAAGGAAAGCCAGAGTACTTGACATTCAATTAATGGATTAAGAGATCTATTAAGTTGCTAGATGCTCCCATCTAAATTTTCTACTGTAGTCTTTATCTAACTAAATTGTGACAAAGTAGGCTTTTTGAGTTTGCCTGGGAACATAATCACTTAGTAGTTATAACTAATACAGTACAGTTTTTATAGTATAATGTGTGTTATTTCAGTAGTCATTTGGGGAAGCATTCCTCCTGCTATACTATATATAACATATAGGTAAGAGTACTAAGCAGTGAGTGACTAGCTACATTGCCTGCATTTAAATTTTTATGCCCTTGGACAACTTAGTTGGCCTGTTTCCTCATCTGTTAAACAGGGGTATTAATAATAATGCTTCTCATACGTATCATTGTGTTATATAAGTTAATAGTGTGTTTAAATTATTTGAAATGTACCTGACACATAGCAGAAACACAATACATGTTAGTAGCTATTAGTACTATTACAAGTAGTTCCTATAAAAAAATAGGCTTTAAGAATTAAGAATGTGTAAAGAAAATAAAATGGAAACAGTTTGTGCTGTAAAGAAAAAAAGAATAGAGAATTTATTATGTGAGGGTCAAAATATAGAATGATTTGTTTGTATTATATCGTCTTCGCTCATTTTATTCTTCCATCTTACAAATACCCAAAGATTAGAGAGCATCTGAGGTTATGTTAAAACTAAGTCTCAAAGCCTTTGAACCCGCCATGCATGTATCAAACTCTCAGCTTTTTTTTTTTGAGATGGAGTTTCGCCCTTGTTGCCTGAGCTGGAGTGCAATGGCGCGATCTTAGCTCACTGCAACCTCTGCCTCCCGGTTTCAAGTGATTCTTCTACCTCAGTCTCCTGAGTAGCTGGGATTACAGGCATGCGCCCCCAAGCCTGGCCAAGTTTTTGTATTTTTAGTAGAGATGGGGTTTCTCCATGTTGGCCAGGCTGGTCTGAAACTCCTGACCTCAGGTATCCGCCCATCTCGGCCTCCCAGAGTGCTGGGATTACAGGTGTGAGCCACCGTGCCCCGCCACACTCTCAGCCTTTAAGGCTACTCATAATGTTTTAGGACCTTATGAATTCCCCTTGAGGCTAAAAATAACTTCTATTATGATTGTTCTGTTATAGTCAGTATCTAGGTAATTTTTAAGAATCTTACTTGTGGGTTATCTTGAAGGTGGAAATAAATGGAGTAAACCATTTTTTACCTACATTAGAAACCTTCCATAATGATTAATAGTGGGTTTTTTTTTTGTTTTTTTTTTGAGATGGAGTCTCACGCCTGTAATTCCAGCACTTTGGGAGGTGTTGCACTCTGTTGCCCAGGCTGGACTGCAGTGGCGAGATCCCGGCTCACTGCAAGCTCCGCCTCCCAGGTTCACGCCATTCTCCTGCCTCAGCCTCTCCGAGTAGCTGGGACTACAGGTGCCCACCTCCATGCCCGGCTAATTTTTTGTATTTTTAGTAGAGATGGGGTTTCACCGTGTTAGCCAGGATGGTCTTGATCTCCTGACCTCGTGATCCACCTGCCTCAGCCTCCCAAAGTGCTGGAATTACAGGCGTGAGCCACCGCGCCTGGCCGACTAATAGTGTATTTTGTAGTATGTGCTTGTTAAATGGTTTAGGTCTGATAGAATAATGGATCTTTTTTGTTGTTGTTGTTGTTGTTGTTTTTTGTTTGTTTTTTGATACGGAGTCTCACTCTGTTGCCCAGGCTGGAGTGTAGTGATACGATCTTGGCTCACTGCAACCGCTGCCTCCCAGGTTCAAGCAATTCTTATGCCTCAGCCTCCCGAGTTGCTGGAATTACAAGTGCGCACCACCACATCTGGCTAATTTTTGTATTTTTTGTTTGTTTGTTTTTGTAGAAACGGGGTTTCACCATGTTGGCCAGGCTGGTCTCGAACTCCTGGCCTCAAGTGATCCGCCCACCCTGGCCTCCCAAAGTGCTGGGATTACAGGTGTGTGAGTCACTGCACCTGGCCAGAATGGATCTTTAAAATAGAATTGGGTTTGGAGTTCAGGAAGAAGCTAGTAAAATGTGTGGCATCTAATTTTTCTGCACCACACAATTTAGGTATGAAATAATAACTCCTTGTCTTATTAAGTAATGCTAACCTTCACTAAATATATTAGTAATAAATTACATATCAAGTAATCTATGCTGGTTTATTAGAAAAACAGGTCATTGAATTTTTCCCAAAGAATAATTTGTTGAAATTCAAAGAAATAAATAGTTCGATGCTTTGTTGTTTTTGTTGCTTTATTAATAGTACTTTAGTACTTAGTCTTGTGAGATATATGTATATGTGTGTATGTGCGTGTGTGTGTGTGTGTGTGCGTGTGTGTGTGTGTGTGTGTTTGCGTAGTTTTTGCCAAATGCGAATTTTGGAGGCATTTCTGTTCTCAGACTTGGTCAATTACTGAAATCTAGAACATGTAAAAAATATACTAATGCATTTCATTCCTTGTACGTATGTCTTAGTATGTAAGGCAGATGTGGGATATGTAAAACACAGCCCCCATCCTTTAGGAGATCCTGTAGGAGTTCACTGCAGCCTTGAACTCCTGGCCTCGAACGATCCTCCCATTTAAGCCTCCCAAAGTGCTGGGATTAGCGTCTTCTTGAGAAGACATGATTTTTATTACTAATGACCACAGCATTAGATGCTGTAAAATAATTGCTTCATAATTGGTACAGTGTTTCCAGTACAAAGGAGTCAATGATCCCTTCAGAAGAGGAAGTTGACTGGGTGTAGTGACTCACACCTGTAGTCCTAGCACATTGGGAGGCCTCGACAGGTGGATCGCTTGAGCCCAGAAGTCCAAGACTAGTCTGCACAACATGGCAAAACCCGTCTCTACAAAAGATACAAAAATTAGGTGAGTGTGGTGGTGCATGACTTCTCGGGAGGCTGAGAGTTTAAGGCTGTAGTGACCTGTGATTATGCCACTGCACTCTAGCCTACGTGACTGAGACCCCGTCTCAAGAAAAAATGGAATTTGGGCAAAAACATTAAGGATGGGTAAGAATTTAGTAAGAGTGTATGTTTGGGTAGGGTAGGTATGTATTGAGGAGCAGAAGCAATTCTAGGACATATTCACATATTTAAAAAAGTGTCGAACTCTGTAAGCTTTCTTTTTTATGTGTAAAGCTGTAAAGAGGCTCAAGATATTTTTGGAAGATAATGAATTAACCCAGTTTGACTAGAGCAGAGAGTTGACATTACATAATGTTTTATAATTATATATAAACATACACATATGTATAAGTATAGATGTGGAAAAGGCAAAATTATAAAATTGATTATGATGTTTAAAATGTCATAAGGAATGCAGCAATAGGAAATCACTGTTTGAGTTGGGATAACATTAATTTAGGAGCGCTGTGTTTGGTTTTATAATCTAAAGAGACTCAAGTTGGGTATGATACAATAAGGGCCTAAACTAAGCATTTTGGCAATGGAATCTAAATGTTACCAACTTTATTCAGTATGAAACTAGCTCACTTTTTTTGTTTTTGCTGAGATGGGGTCTTGCTCTGTGGTTCAGGATGGAGCAGCAGTGGTGCAGTCATAGTTCACTGCAGCCTTGAACTTGAACTGTTGGCCTCAAGAGCTCCTCCCTCAGCCTCCCAAAGTGCTGGGATTACAAAATGAGCCACCACTCCTGCCTGTGAAGTTTTCTTAAAAGGAATTACAATCTAGGTGCAATGAAAAGGCATAATAATGATGTGATAAACTTGGTCAGTAAGCCACTTGAACTTTGACCTTTAGGCCCAAAAGTTGCTCTAATGTGCTAAACTCCAAAGTTAGTTTGTGTGTATTGGGTGGACTTTCAATTCTGATGGCTTTATGCCTAACTGTGCTCCTGCACTACCTGCCGTAGTTTTCTTTATTTTATTTTATTTTATTTTTTTTTTGCACACAAAACAATAAACATTTTCTAAAAGTACATACTAACAAAAAGATGCATATCAGACATATTAGGAAGGTTGCACATGGGAAGACGGGGAATAGAAATGGGGGGTGGGAATTAAAGAAAATAAATGAGAGAGGGACTTTGTATGGATCAATGATAATAACTCAGTCCTCTATTTGACAAAGAAGAAGGAGAAGGAAGAGGAAGAAAAAGAAAGTGGGATAAAGGATCAGAAAGGGAGGAAAATAGAAAAAATTAGAGTATGACTCCAAGGTAGACCTGTTTTGTTGTCGCTTGGTTCGTTGGTTGGTTTGACAGTTGTATTTTTCATATGTTTCGCCATGTTGGCCAGGCTGGTCTCGAGCTCCTAGCCTCAAGTGATCAACCCGCCTCAGCCTCCCAGAGTACTGGGACTACAGGCGTGAGCCACCACATCCAGCCCCCACATTGCTTCTGGCCTCTGTGGTAGACCTCCCAGATGGGGCGGCCGGGCAGAGGCACTCCCCACATCCCAGACGGGGCGGCCAGGCAGAGGTGCTCTCACTTCCCAGACGGGGCGACCGGGCAGAGACGCTCCTCACTTCCTAGACGGGGTGGCGGCCGGGCAGAGGGGCTCCTCACTTCCCGGACGGGGCGGCCGGGCAGAGGCGCTCCTCACATCCCAGACGATGGGTGGCCGGGCAGAGGCGCTCCTCACATCCCAGACGATGGGTGGCCGGGCAGAGGTTCTTCTCACTTCCCAGACGGGGCGGCCGGGCAGAGGCGCTCTCACATCCCAGAAGGGGTGGCCGGGCAGAGGCGCTCCTCACTTCTCAGATGGGGCGGCCGCGCAGAGGCGCTCCTCACTTCCCAGATGGGGCGGCCGGGCAGAGGCGCTCCTCACTTCCCAGACGGGGCGGCCGGCAGAGGCGCTCCTCACTTCTTCCCAGACGGGGCGGCCGGGCAGAGACGCTCCTCACTTCCTAGATGGGGTGGCGGCCGCGCAGAGGCGCTCCTCACTTCCTAGATGGGGCGGCCGGGCAGAGGCGCTCCTCACTTTCCAGACGGGGCGGCCGGGCAGAGGCGCTCGTCACTTCTTCCCAGACGGGGCGGCCGGGCAGAGACGCTCCTCACTTCCTAGATGGGGTGGCGGCCGGGCAGAGGGGCTCCTCATTTCCCAGACGGGGCGGCTGGGCAGAGGCGCTCCTCACATCCCAGACGATGGGTGGCCAGGCAGAGGCGCTCCTCACTTCTTCCCAGATGGGGCGGCCGGGCAGAGACGCTCCTCACTTCCTAGACGGGGTGGCGGTCGGGCAGAGGGGCTCCTCACTTCCCAGACGGGGCGGCCGAGCAGAGGCGCTCCTCACATCCCAGACGATGGGTGGCCGGGCAGAGGCGCTCCTCACTTCCCAGACGGGGCGGCCGGGCAGAGGCGCTCCTCACTTCCCAGACGGGGCGGCCGGGCAGAGGCGCTCCTCACTTCCCAGACGGCCTGCCGTAGTTTTCATGTTATGGCATATTAAATAAATAAAAGGGCTGTGTTACAAATAATGATACAAAATAGGAAAGGAAGCTGCAAAGAAGCACATATTGGCAAATAGGTTGTTCATTCTCAGTCTTAGCCAGCAGTCCATGCGTATGCTCAGTGAGTAAACTGTCATTTTAATATAAAAATTAGATGGCCTGTTTAATTCAGAACTCACCTTGTCTTTACACCTGACAGATTGATTTTTGTTGTTCAAAGATTGGTATACATGTACAGTTTTCTGGGATTATAGTGTCATTAATTCAAGAAATACTGAGTACTCTGTATGAGGCACAATTTTATTTTTTTTTATTTTTTTTTTTTTTAGACGGAGTCTCGCTCTGTCGCCCAGGCTGGAGTGCAGTGGCGCAATCTCGGCTCACTGCAAGCTCCGCCTCCCGGGTTCACGCTATTTTCCTGCCTCAGCGTCTGCAAGTAGCTGGGACTACAGGTGCCCGCCACCACGCCCAGCTAATTTTTTGTATTTTTTATTTTTTTTTAGTAGAGACGGGGTTTCACAGTGGTCTCGATCTCCTGACCTCGTGATCCGCCCGCCTCGGCCTCCCAAAGTGCTGGGATTACAAGCGTGAGCCACTGCGCCTGGCCAAGGCACATTTTTTGTAGACTCTAGGACTACACAAATAAATTTTAAATCTATTGCCTTCACAGAACTTAAAGTCTAGTGCAGGAAAGACAGAATAAGCAAGTAAAATGTAAGAAAAATGGAGAAAAGTAAAACTAAGAGAAACTGCTTTTACAGCATAAGAGTTAAAAAGGTGTCCTTGCAAGTATTAGATTGGCAATCCTGAAACCTAGGTTTTAGTTTTCAGTTCTAGACCTACCATTAACTCATTATGTTTCTTCAGTTAATATCTCTAGGCTGAGCATAGTGGCTCATGCCTGTAATTCCAGGACTTTGGGAGGCCAAGATGGGCAGATTGCTTGAGCCTAGGAGTTTGAGTCAGCCTGGGCAACATGATGAAATCCTGTCTCTACAAAAATCAATCAAACAACAAGACCCCAAAATTTAGCCAGGCATAGTGGCACATGCCTGTAGCCTCAGCTTCTCGGGAGGCTGAAGTGGGAGGATTGCTTGAGCCCTGGAGGCGGAGGCTGCAGTGAGCGCCTCTGCGCTTCAGCCTGGGTGACAAAGCAAGACCCTGTCTCCAAAAAATTAAAATCTGTAGGTCTGTTTCTTCCTCTCTGTCTCTTCTGTTCCTCCTCGTCTCTTCTTTATTTTTATGTGAAGGAATTCACATTTCTGAATCCCCTACATTATCTAAAAGGTGGTTAGATTAACTGCTTTAAAGAGAACCCAAGATTCTTTTTTTTTTTTGAGACGGAGTCTCGCTCTGTCACCCAGGCTGGAGTGCAGTGGCGCGATCTTGGCTCACTGCAAGCTCCGCCTCCCGGGTTCACGCCATTCTCCTGCCTCAGCCTCTCCGAGTAGCTGGGACTACAGGCGCCTGCCACCACGCCCGGCTAATTTTTTGTATTTTTAGTAGAGACGGGGTTTCACCGTGGTCTTGATCTCCTGACCTCGTGATCCGCCCGCCTCGGCCTCCCAAAGTGCTGGGATTACAAGTGTGAGCCACCGCGCCTGGCAAGATTCTTATGTATCTAAAATTCTTATATATCTTTAGATTCTTACATATCTGAAGTGTAACATAAAAGGTGCATAAAACAAATGCAGTTTAATAAGTAACCACAAAGTGAATGTATGTATAAAGAAATAGAATATCATCAGCACCCCCAGAAGTTGTATGTTCCCCTCAATCGTAAGCTGCTTCCTTCATATGTAATTCCTCCATTACCATGTTAATGCAGTCTCCTTGGTTTTCTTATATTTTCACTACATACCTCTTAAAAGTAATAGGTTCTTTTTTTCTTTTTTCTTTTCTTTTTTCTTCCAGACAGGGTCTCACTCTGTCACCCAGGCTGGAGTGCAGTGGCAGGTGATTCTCTCACTTTAGCCTCCCAAGTAGCTGAGATGACAGGCACCCGCCACCAGGCCTGGCTAAATTTTGTATTTTTAGTAGAGATGGGTTTTGCCATGTTAGCCAGGCTCATCTCAAACTCCTGACTTCAAGTGATTCTCCTGCCTCGGCCTCCCAAAATGCTGGGATTGCAGGTGTGAGACACTGCTCCTGGCCAGTTTCATATTTTTCTAGTTTTATTTATTTTTTACTTTATTTAGACACGGTCTCTGTTGCCCAGGCCAAAGTACACTGGTACAACCATAGCTCAATTTAAATATATCCAAAGTATTGTACAATAGTTCAGCTATACCTTAATAAAGCTGTTTTTTGTTTTTGTTTTTGTTTTTTTTGGAAACGAAGTCTTGCTCTTTTGCCCAGGCTGGAGTGCAGTGGTGCAATTTCAGCTCACTGCAACCTCCGCCTCCTGGGTTCAAGCGATTCTCCTGCTTCAACGACCCAAGTACCTGGGATTTCTACAGGCGTGTGCCACCATGCCTGACTAATTGTTGTATTTTTAGTAGAGAAGGAGTTTCAGCATGTTGGCCAGGCTGGTCTCCAACTCCTGACCTCAAGTGATCTACCCGCCTTGGCCTCCCATAGTGCTGGGTTTAAGGCGTGAGCCACCTCGCCTAGTCCTAATAAAGCTATTAAAAAATTTTTTTTTTATGTTTTGAGAAAGGGTCTCAGTCTGTCGTCCAGGGTGGACCGCAGTGGTGTGATCAGAGCTCATTACAGCCTCACCCTCCCAGATTCAAGTGATCCTCCCGCCTCATTCTCCTGAGTAGCTGGGACTACAGGCGTATGTCTCCATGCACAGCTAATTTTTATTTATTATTATTGGTAGAGATGAGGTCTTGTTATGTTGCCCAGGTTGGTCTCCAACACTTGGGCTCAAGCGATTTTCCTGCCTCGACCTCCCAAAGTGTGATGACAGGCATGAGCCACTGTACAATGTACAACTATAGCTCAGCCATAGCCTTGATCTAGGCTCAAGCCATCCTCTTGCCTCAGCCTTCCAAGTAGCTGGGACTACAGGCATTGGCCAACATGACTGGCTTTTTTCTAGTTTTACTTTTTCAATTTTATATGGCTAGAATCATACTATATGGTTCCTTGTGTTACTGTGTCTTCAGTGTTATGTTTGAGTTTCATATTATTGCTTTTTTTTTTTTTAGATGGAGTCTCGTTCTGTTGCCAGGCTGGAGTGCAGTGGTGTCATCTCGGCTCACTGCAACCTTGGACTCCCTGGTTCAAGCGATTCTCCTGCCTCAGCCCCCCGAGTAGCTGGGATTACAGGCATGCGTCACCACGCCCAGCTAATTTTTGTATTTTTAGTAGAGATGGGGTTTCACCATGCTGGCCAGGATGGTCCTGATCTCCTGACCTTCTGATCCATCTGCCTCAGCCTCCCAAAGTGCTGGGATTACAGGCATGAGCTACCGCGCCTGGCCTAACTATATAGTATTTCATTATACAGTTTAATCAGTCTTCTATTGACATTTTTCACTTGTGGTTTTTTGGCTTTTACAAACCACATTGCTGTTGTTAAAATAAAAACTTAAGACATACATACATATATATTTTTTGAGACAGAGTCTTGCTCTGTCACCTAGGCTGGAGTGCAATGGCATGATCTCGGCTCACTGCAACCTCCGCCTCCCGGTTCAAGCGATTCTTCTACCTCAGCCTCCAGAGTAGCTGGGATTACAGACACGTGCCACCACACCTGGCTAATTTTTGTATTTTTAGTAGAGACGGGTTTTCACCATGTTGGCCAGGCTGGTCTCCAACTCCTGACCTCAGGTGATCTACCCACCTCGGCCTCCCAAAGTGCTGGGATTACAGGTGTGAGCCACTGCGCCCGGCCCAGACACATTAAATTTAACAGAACTTAATTGAGCAAAGAATGATTCACAAACTGGGCAGCCCCCTCCAAACTTGAGTGGGTTCAGAACAGTTCCAGAGCTGCCAAGTGGTCAGATAACATTTATGGACAGAAAAAGGAAAGTGATATACAGAAAACGAAAGAGGTACATAAATAGCTGAATTGGTTACAGCTCAGTGTTTGCCTTGTTTGATCATGGTTTGAACAATTGGCCACCTGTGATTGGCCACAATTCTGTGTGATTGGTAGGAGAGGAGGTTACAGTCTTTTTACAGTCTGGTTAGGTACAGCTCAGTGTATGGAGAATCCTTTAGGCTGAATTTATGCAAGGAAGCAGCTTTAGGCTAAACTTAACACTCCAATCATCCTTGTATACATACTCATACATCCTTGTATACATACTCTAGCTGCTTTAGGGCACCACCAGAGGTGAAATTGTTGAATCATTGGGCATGCATGTCTTCTACTTAACTGAAAGCACCAAAGTGGTTGTACCAATTTACATTTCAATTAAAAAGTGAGTGAGAGTTCTCATTTGCTATGTTAGACTTACAAAAAGTTCATTTGGCCGGACACAATGGCTTACACCACTTTGGGAAGTCAAGGCAGGAGAATTGCCTGAGGCCAAGGGTTGGAGACCAGCCTAGGCAACATAACAAGACCCCATCTCTACCAATAATAATAATTAAAAATTAGCTGTGCATGGTGGCATTCGTCTGTGGTCCCAGCTACTCAGGAGACTGAGGCAGGAGGATCACTTGAGCCAGGGAAGTTGAGGCTGCTGTGATCCCTGATCACACCACTGCAGTCCAGCCTGGGCGACAAAGTGAGAACCTTTCTCAAAAAATAAAATTAAAAAAAATTTTTAATAGCTGTATTGAGGTGTAATTGAATTACTGTACAATAATTTGGACATATTTAAATTATGTGACATATAATAATCCATCTGGTCTTTGTTCTGATTCTTGGCACAGAGCCTCAAAAACCCTTGGAATTTCCCAAGTGAGAGTGTCTTTGTTATGCTAATGAGGTAGCTCCTGGCAGTGCCACTGGATAGCTTCAGGATATGGCTGGTCACTTAAATTAGAGGACTGGATCCCTGAGGAATCGCCACACTGACTTCCACAATGGTTGAACTAGTTTACAGTCGCACCAACAGTGTAAAAGTGTTCCTATTTCTCCACATCCTCTCCAGCACCTGTTGTTTCCTGACTTTTTAATGATGGCCATTCTAACTGGTGTGAGGTGGTATCTCACTGTGGTTTTGGTTTGCATTTCTCTGATGGCCAGTGATGATGAGCACTTTTTTGTGTGTTTTTTGGCTGCATAAATGTCTTCTTTTGAGAAGTGTCTGTTCATGTCCTTCGCCCACTTTTTGATGGGGTTGTTTGTTTTTTTCTTGTAAATTTGTTTGAGTTCATTGTAGATTCTGGATATTAGCCCTTTGTCAGATGAGTAGGTTGCAAAAATTTTCTCCCATTCTGTAGGTTGCCTATTCACTCTGATGGTAGTTTCTTTTGCTGTGCAGAAGCTCTTTAGTTTAATTAGATCCCATTTGTCAATTTTGGCTTTTGTTGCCATTGCTTTTGGTGTTTTAGGGATCTAGAACTAGAAATACCATTTGACTCAGCCATCCCATTACTGGGTATATACCCAAAGGACTATAAATCATGCTGTTATAAAGACACATGCACACGTATGTTTATTGTGGCACTATTCACAATAGCAAAGAGTTGGAACCAACCCAAATGTCCAACAACGATAGACTGGATTAAGAAAATGTGGCACATATACACCATGGAATACTATGCAGCCATAAAAAATGATGAGTTCATGTCCTTTGTAGGGACATGGATGAAACTGGAAACCATCATTCTCAGTAAACTATTGCAAGGACAAAAAACCAAACACCGCATGTTCTCACTCATAGGTGGGAATTGAACAATGACAACTCATGGACACAGGAAGGGGAACATCACACGCGGGGGACTGTTGTGGGGTGGGGGGAGGGGGGAGGGATAGCATTAGGAGATATACCTAATGCTAAATGACGAGTTAATGGGTGCAGCAAAACAACATGGCACATGGATACGTATGTAACAAACCTCCACATTGTGCACATGTACCCTAAAACCTAAAGTATAATAATAAAAAATAAAAAAAAAATAAAAATAAAAAATTAGAGGACTGGAACTTTCTTCCAGGAGGAGAGGGAGGCTGGAGATTGAGTTCAGTCTTAATTTTATCATTCATGCCTATGTGGTAAAGCCCAATGAATCCTGTGAACACTAAAGCTCAGGGGAGGTTACTGGTTGATGAACAGAGTGGTATGCTGGGAGGATGACATGTCCAGATTCCATGAGAAGAGGATACGAAGCTCTGTGTCCCCATCCCATCCACACACCCCTCTTCACCCCGAAGACTTTGGCTTATGTGTCTCTTCAGTTTGACTGTTCTTGAGTATATACTTTTCTTCCACCTTGTTGTTTTCTGTTTCTTTCTTTTTCCTTCTAGCTCACAGTACCTGGTATTCCCCAGTGATCTACCATCCAAGATCGAGCAGGCTCAATCTTGTTTAGGCTCCCAAGTATTTCCTTTATAATAAAACTGTGACAGTAAACATAGTGCTTTCAGGCCGGGTGCAGTGGCTCATACCTGTAATCCCAGCACTTTGGGAGGCCAAGGTGGGCAGATCACCTGAGGGCAGGAGTTCGAGACCAGCCTGGCCAACATGACGTAACTCCATCGCTACTAAAAATAAAAAAATTAGCCAGATGTGGTGGTATGCATCCAGCTATTAGGGCAGGCTGAGGCATGAGAATCACTTGAACCCAGGAGGCGGAGGTTATAATGAGCCGCGACTGCGCCACTGCACTCCAGCCTGGGTGACAGCAAAACTGTGTCTCAAATAAATAATAAATTTAGTGCTTTCATTGAGTTCTGTGAATTATTCTAGCAAATTTTTAAACCTGAGGGAGCTATAGGAAACCCGAGATTTATAGCTGGTCTGTCAGAAATGGAAGTTGTCCCTGAGAATTGGGGCTGGCATCGGAAGTGGAGGCAGTCTTGTGAAGAACTTTGCCTGTGGGGTTCTGCACTAAGGTGGGTAGTGTCAGAACTGAATTGAAATATAGGACACCTATTTGGTGTCAGAGAATTGCTGTCGGGAAATAACAACCTGACAAGTTTTGACATACATACACAGCATTGAAACCATCGCTTCAATTAAGATAGTGAGCTTATCATCCTCATAAGTTTATAATCCTCCTTTTGCTTTTTAGTCCTGTCTCCTTCCCATTTGCATCTTGCTTCTGTCAGGTTCCTTTTATTGCGAATTAGAAGTCTTTTGTATGGGTATACCACAATGGATTTATCCATTTACCTTTTGAAGGACAGTTGGTTATTTTCAGTTTTGTGATATTCCAAATAAAGCTGTTAAGAACACTTATGTATTTGTGTGAAATGTTTTCAGTAAATTCTTAAGAATGGAATTTTTGGCTTAAATGTTAAATGCATCTTTAAATTTTACGAAAAACTGCCATACAGTTATCTGAAGTGGTTGTGCCATTTTATATATCTACCTCCAGTGTATGTTTCTCTTGTTAAGTCTGTTCAGATCTTTTCCTCACTTTTATATTGAGTTGGATGATTCACATACTACCTGATTTCAAAACTTTTTTATAAAGCTACAGTAATCAAAGCTATGTGGTATTGGTAAAAGGGCACAGAAAATAGGAACACAACAGAGTCCAGAAATAGGCCTACATGGTATAGCCAGTTTTTTTCAACAAAGATGCCAAAACAATCCTGTAGAAAAAGAGAAAGAATAGTCTTTTCTAGAAATGAGGCTTGAACACCTTGACCCAAAAGCTTTCAGTACATACAGAAATTAACTCAGAATGAATATAGACATACATGTAAAAACCTAAAAACTATAAAACTTTTCCAAGAACACATCGGAGGGCCAGGCGTGGTGGCTCACGCCTATAATCCCAGTGCTTTGGGAGGCCAAGGCAGGCAGATCACTTGAGGCCAGGAGTTTGAGACCAGCCTGGCCAACATAGCGAAACCCCATCTCTACTGGAAGTAGCTGGGTGTGGTGGTGCACGCCTGTAATCCCAGCTACTTGGGAGGCTGAGGCAGGAGGTTGCAGTGAGCCAAGATTGTGCCACTGCACTCCAGCCTAGGCAACAGAGTGAGACACCGTCTCAGTCAATCAGTCAGTACCACAACGGAGAAAATCTTTGCAACTTTTGGTTAGGTAATGATTTCTTAGGTAGGGCACACAAAGCACAAACCATAAAAGAAAATAGTTGATAAAGTTAGATTACATTAAATCTTTCATCAATGAAATTTTTCTATCTATGCTGTTAAAGACAAGCCTCAGACTGGGAGAAAATATTGCAATATACATATCTGATAAAGGATTGGTACCCAGAATATATGACAGCTGAAAACACATAAGGAAAAAAGAAAAGAGATTTGGAGAGGCACGTCACCAAGAAACCTAGAGTAGGTGGCAAATATGTGAAAAGATGCTTAATTTTGAGTTAATTTGTCTCAAAAAAATAAAATATTTATAGAGTGCTGGAATGTGGTAAGTATTCAGTAAATGTTAAATCATTATTAGTAGTATTGGTGTTAGTGTTTCTTTTTTATCAATATTATAAAAACCTAGCTGTGGGCAAAATACTTACTTTGATTTTTTCCTGCTCGTTTCTTAAAAAAAAGAAATACTAAGACTGCAATAGATAAATAGCCAGAGGGTATTAAAACACAATCCACAGGAAAAAAATTCACACAAACATACCAAGAAATTGTTTAATTCTCATAAGTGCATGATAAATTAGATGAGGTAAGAAGAGATTAGTCTACAGAACCCAATAGCATTTAAAAAGGCCCGAATGGCACAGGGGATTCTGACATGTTTAAGGATCTGAGAGAAAATCAGAGTCATGTTTCAAACACCGATCAAGCTTTAGTTATGTTATTTTATGCAGACAGGGAACTTGATATTTAAAAAGTGATTTCGAATTACTGGAAGAGCACCCTTAATTCAGGCTTACAGGACTGGACTCCCAGAACACTTCATATAGCTGGCCCACAAGGCAAGCTGACTCCTGTGCTCTAATCAGAAAGGTGGGGAAATCAGGAAGCCACCCTGGAGCTCTTAAGTAGGGACACACTTTTAGCCGTAATCCAGTGATTAGGAAGTCACCATTGGTATAATTTGCTATAGAGCCTCACACAGTTTAATAGATTAGTACCAGCACAAAGTGGATGCTTCTTCCCTCTATCTTCACAGTACTAACAGCCAGTCAGTAGAAAGCTGCTGTGTATGTGCATGCCCGCACACACATACACACAACACCTCACTCCATATTTGCCAGCTGACAATAGCAGAAACTACACCACCACCTCTTCTGAACTTTCACCTTCCAAATCTTGAATAAGTGCCTCTGATGGGCTATACCAGAATTATGACTTTAACTCCATTGCAAGGGAATCTAGGAAATGTAGTTTTTAGCTTTCCTGCCTCATTACAGCACATTAAAACGACATATTTTAAAAAGGGAAGAATGAATGGAATTTCATTTGTGTTCCTGTGTGGTAAAGCAAAATCTAGTGGCTTAAAATGAATAATTGTTTCTTAACAATTCTGTGAATAGACTTTGTGGTCCTTCTTTTCCATGTGGTGCCTTCCGAGGTCACTTTTTTTAAAAAAAAAAAAAAGTTTATTTTAATTTAATAACAATCTGGGAAGTCTGCATCAGCGGTTCCAATGCAATATCAAGTGCAATTGGGAATTCAGAAATTTCAGTGGAACCATTAGTGTAGTGAATCTTGTAGGTAAAATATATGCATGCTTTAACTTTTATTTTATTTTTCTAGAGGTAGAATTTTGTTCTGTCACCAAGTTGGAGCACGTTGGCATGATCATAGCTCACTGCAGCCTAGAACTTCTGGGCTCAAGCAGTCATCTTGTCTCAGCCTTCCAAGTAGCTGAGACTGTAAGTGCCAGCCACCATTCTTGACAATACATACATGCTTTTGATAGCACACATGAACAGACCTCTCTAAAATTGCCCTCAATGATTTCATTCTCAGCAAACTGATCTGGGTCACTCAACATGGTTTTGGTTTTGGTTTTTGTTTTGAGATGGAATTTTGCTTTTATCACCCAGGTTGGAGTACAATGGCACGATCTTGGCTTACTGCAATCTCTGCCTCCTGGATTCAAGCGATACTCCTGCCTCATCCTCCCGAGTAGCTGGGACTACAGGCACCCGCCACCACACCCGGCTAATTTTTGTATTTTTGGTTGAGACAGGGTTTCACCATGTTGGTCAGGATGGTCTCGAACTCCTGACCTCATGTGATCCACCCTCCTCAGCCTCCCAAAGTGCTGGGATTTTAGGCATGAGCCACTGTGCTTGGCTTCAACATGGCCTTTTGATTATTCCTCATGTTAGTGCATGTTCTCTTCTTTTTTTTTGAAATGGAGTCTTGCTCTTGTAGCCCAGGCTGGAGTGCAGTGGCGTGGTCTCAGCTCACTGCAACCTCCGCCTCCTGGGTTCAAGTGATTCTCCTGCCCCAGCCTCCTGAGTAGCTGGGATTATAGGCACGCACCACCAGGTCCCGCTAATTTTTGTATTTTTAGTAGAGACAGGGTTTCACCACGTTGGTCAGGCTGGTCTCGAACTCCTGACCTTGTGATCTGCCTGCCTCAGCCTCCCAAAGTGCTGTGACCCACCGTGCTTAGCGCTGCATATTCTCTTTTTACAGTAAATTCATGACCATCTGAAGATACCAGTTTGACATACATGGCATCAGGACCTTCACAGCCACCACAGGTTTTCTCCCCTTCATTGTGTGTATTTATGAAGCTCTACTTTGCTTCTACAGGGTCACTCTTGTGGCTAAGTTTAGATGGCAGCTCAATTAGGGCACCTTAGTTCTCTTCCACGTAGTCTATGTGATATACACAGCCTCTGTTTTTTGAATAGTCTGGGATTCCTAATAGCATGGTGGGTACATTCCCATAGGGGCATTGCAATCTCAATGTACAAATGCTTATCAGGCCTGTTCTTGCATCAGGCTTGCTGATGTCTCTTTGGCCAAAATAAGTCACATGGACCAGGCACGGAGGCTCATGCCTGTAATCCCAGCATTTGGGGAGGTTGAGGCAGGTGGATCATCTGAGGTCAGGAGTTGAAGACCAACCCGGCCAACGTGGTGAAATCCCGTCTCTACGAAAAATACAAAAATTAGCCAGATGTGATGGCAAGTGCCTGTAGTTCCCAGCTACTCGGGAGGCTGAGGCAGGAGAATCCCTTGAACCTGGGAGGCAGAGATTGCATTGAGCCAAGATCATGCCACTGCAGTTTAGCCTGGGCGACAGAGCAAGACTCTGTCTTAAAAAAAAAAAAAAAAAAAGTCACCTGGCCAAATCCAGAGTCATTGTGGAAGAAGACTATATAAGGTATCCATATGAGAAGGCATTGTATCATAGTCAGCCTCCAAGATAGCCCTGAATGATCCTTATTTCGTTGTATTTACTCCCTTGTATAGTCCCCTACGACACTGAACAGGCTGACCTGAGTAACGGAACAGGCTGTGGTAGAAGTGACAATGTATGCTTTTCAAGGTTAGGTCATAAAAGACTGTCACTTCAGATTTGCTCTCTTGGATCTTGCACCGGGGGAAAACCAACTGCCTTTTCACTCGAGCTCTCTAGAAAGGCCCATGTAGTGTGGAACTGAGGCCTTTCAACAACAGCGAGTGTCACCTTAGAACCATAAGAATAAGTTACCTTCAAAACACACCCTCCACGCCCAGTCAAGCCTTCAGATAACTGCAGCCTTGACCAGGTACAGCCTCTTGAGAGATTCCAGGCCCACACGACTTAGCTAAACCACTTTCCAATTCTTCAACCACATATGATAAATACATGTTATTGTTTTAAGGCACTGAGTTTTGGGGTATTTTGTTACATAGCAATAATTTAAAAAAAATTTTTAGCCTAGGCAACATATGGCAAAATCCCATCCTACAAAAAAAAAAAAGTACAAAACTTAGCCAGGTGTGGTGGCATGTGCTGTAGTATCAGCTGCTCAGGGGGCTGAGGTGGAAGGAACTCTTGAGCCTGGGAGGTGGAGGTTGCAGTGAGCTGAGATTGCGCCACCGTACTCCAGCCCAGGTGACAGAGCCAGACCCTTGTCTTGAACTGCTGGGCTCAAGCGATCCTCCTGACTTGGCCTCCCAAAGTGCTGGGATTACAGATGTGAGCCACCACGCCCAGCCCTTCTCTATCTTTTGCTTCACAAACCCTGATTCTAGTTTCTTTGGATTTATCTAATTTCTCAAGATGGAAATATAGATTATTGATTTTTTGTTCTTTCTTTTGTAAAATACACATTTAAGATTATAAATTTCCTTTAAGTACACTGGTAAGTGCATCCTATGAGTTTTGGTAGTTCATATTTACATTATAATTCAGTTCAAAATATTTTCTCATTTCCATTATGATTCCTTCTTTTATCAGTTATAGTTCCCTAAATATTTAAGGAAGAAATAAAACCAGTCTTACTATCACACTTTTGATATACAGTGTTAGAAAAAAAGAGGGATCACTGCTTACTTTGTTTCAAGCCAGTATAATTTAGTACTAAAACCTGATACGGTTGTCTTAAGAAGTTATAAGCCAGTTTCTTTCATATAATTACAAAGAAATAGAAATAATGTAATATAATACCTTAAAATGTTATGACCAAGTTGTCTTTATTTTAGCAATGCAAACTTGGACTAAAATTAGTAAAATTAGAATGCAAACTTGGATTAAAATTAGAAAATCAGCCATTGGGATTTACTATATTAACAGAATTAGGGAAAAATATTATTATCTCAATATGTGTCAAAAAATATGCAATAGCCCAGGCATGGTGGCTCATATTTTTTTTTTTTTTGGAGATGGAGTCTCATTCTGTTGCCCAGGCTGGAGTGCGGTGGCAGTCTTGGCTCACTGCAACTTCCGCCTCCCGGGTTCAAGAGATTCTCCTGCCTCAGCCTCCCAAGTAGCTGGGATTACAGGTGCGTGCTACCACGCCCGGCTAATTTTTTGTATTTTTAGTAGAGATGGGGTTTCGCTGTGTTGGCCAGGATGGTCTCGATCTTCTGACCACGTGATCTGCCCGCCTCGGCCTCCCAAAGTGCTGGGATTACAGGCATGAGCCACCTCGCCCGGCCCTCAAAATTTTTTTTTTTAATTAGCCAGGTATAGTGACACATGCTTGTAGTCCCAGCTACTTGGGAGGCTGAGATTGGAGGACCACTTGAGTCTGGGAGGCATAGGTTGCAGTGAGCTGAGATTACTTCACTGCACTCCAGCCTAGGCAACAAAGCAAGTCCCTTTCTCAAAAAATAGTAATAATAATAAAATTTTACACTCATGATAAAAAATCTTGGCAGAATAAAAATATAGCTTGAATATTTGACAGTGGCGACAGATTGTATTAGGGTTCTCTTAGAGGGACAGAACTAACAGGAATACACATACACACACACACACACGCCCCTAATAGGATATGTATAGGAGATATATGTATATAGGATATTAATGGGATATATATATATGTTTATTAAGTATTAACTCACAAGGCCCCACAATAGGCTGTCTGCAAGCTGAGGAGCAAGGAGAGCCAGTCCGAGTCCCAAAACTGAAGAACTTGGAGTCTGATGTTTGAGGGCAGGAAGCATCCAGCACGGGAGAAAGATGTAGACTGGGAGGCTAGTCCCACCTTCCCTTTTCACGTTTTTCTGCCTACTTTGTATTCGCTGGAAGCTGATTATATTGTGCCCACTAGCTTAACGGTGGACCTGCCTTCCCCAGCCCACTGACTCAAATATAATCTCTTGGCAACACGCACACAGGCACACCCAGATTTAGTACTTTGTATCCTTCAATCCAATCAAGTTGACACTCAGTATTAACCATCACACAGATTAAGTAAACTATGATTTATAATTAGAGAATAATTTTTAAGATCTGAGGAAATTACTGTGATTTGATACATAAAGAATTACAGTTATTTGCATAATTACAGAGAAAACAGGCCAACATAAAGTACACAAAAATGTGAATAGTAGTTTCTGGAGTTGATAAATTATGGATTTTTCTTTTATTTTTTCATGATTCTTTGCATTTTATAATGATTCCAAAGTGTGCATTGGTTAATTTTATAACCATAAATAACAGCAGGTTAATTATACTTAAATCTTTTAATTAGAAATACAACTGCATTAATATAATTTTAAAATGCTTTTTTTTTTTTTTTTTTTAAGACAATGTCTCACTCTGTTGCCTAGTCTGGATTGCAGTGGTGTGATCTTGGTGCACTGCAGCCTTTGCCTCCTAGGCTCAAGGGATCCTCCTATCTCATCCTCCTATGCAGCTGGGACTACAGACACATGCTACCATACCCGCTAGTTTTTGTATTTTTTGTAGAGACAGGGTCTTGCCATGTTGTCCAGCCTGGAAAATGACTTTTTATTGTGAAGTATAAAACTCATTAAAGCATGAAATGAAATAGCAATTTTAAGGAGCCTAAAGAAGGCACGTTTAATAATAAAATATAAAAGAAGCATAGTCAATGATGTTGCCAAATATCAAATGAATTTTATTGTCCATATAGGGCCAGGAACTATCTGGGCTAGATTTAAAATGAATAATAAGAGGCCTAAGTTCTTCATAAATGAGGTGCTGGTGCAGATAATGTGCCTGAGAAGTTGATACTTGTTTATGGGTTTTTTAGACTAGCTGTTTCATGCTTGTGATCTTTTCTGAAATTCTTAAATGAAGATTTATAAAAAGTTGACTGTGAACTGTCTGGTGGCCACCGATTGCTAATGGAAATGACTTTTTTTTTTTTTTTTTAAATCACATCCTCCACTGATTTCTAAATTCCAGGAGTTAATTATTTTGTGTTTTTGTACATTTTTACAGATGGTAGTGAAAACCTTTATGGATATGGATCAGGACTCAGAAGATGAAAAACAGCAGTATCTCCCACTAGCCTTGCATCTTGCATCTGAATTCTTCCTCAGGAACCCCAATAAAGATGTGCGTCTCCTTGTAGCATGTTGTTTGGCTGATATCTTTCGTATCTATGCCCCAGAAGCTCCATATACTTCCCATGATAAACTTAAGGTAAATACAGCCTTTTTCATTTTATTGTGTTTTTCATTCACCACTGTTCAGAAGGTATACTTTTATTTTTATATTTTACCTTTATGAACATAGGTTTCATATTAGTCTCTTCATCTTAAGAATATATCATAAGTTGCAAAATTATTCATTCAGTTAGTATTTCCACGAATGACTGGATTGGTTGGTTGTTTGATTTGAAGCATAGAAAGGTGTAGTTCAAAACTAGTCCCTGTATGCTCAAATCCAATTTTCTGGCTAATTCATCACAAAAGCCCAGATAGCTATGTTCCAAGAATAAATAGCAGATTAATGATACTTTTTAAAATAATAGCATACCAGAATTTACATATTCATATGACTATTTTCCCCTGTAAGTTATTCAGCATGCAAAACTATATGCTCATCTTGGTCGTTCTGCCTTTGTTCAAATGTTTGTGGAACTCTTAACATTGATCTCTTGAGGAGATTTTGTATTTTGAATAATTTTATTCTTGGCAAATTTTAATCCTGTAGACTGCTTTCTTTAAAAATAGTCCTAAAATCATTTTGTATTATATTGATACTACTGTGAGTTAAAACTTCTAAAGAAAGCTTATTAAGAAATGAAAGACTATCATCATGAAACATAGAACCATTGGACTAGTCTGTTGGCTTTTTTCACACACAACTTCGTAATCATACATCAACTTCAAAACATTGGCTAAAAATTACTATTTACTTGTAGGAAATAGTAATGGAAATACTCATATCCACCTCCTTAAAATGAAGACAGTTTTTGCCCCGATACAAGGTGGAGATAGTGAGTAAAGTGAAAGCACGATAGTAGAAGAAAATATAATGAGATAGAGCCTGTGGTCCTCTCTGAAAGAGAAAGCCTAAAGATTTGTAGTTTATTTTTGCTTCTAGAGAGTATAATTTTATTTGATTGGATCTTTTGAATCATTTTGAATAATGGACTAGGCCAGTCCCAAGACATTCATCTAAAGGAGAATTTTCTTTTATTGTAGTTTGTACACAAATAATAAAGTTACATACTATTAGTGTGTTGTGAAAGAAAAATATTTGTGTCTAAATTAATGTGTTTTTTTTTTTAACAGGACATATTTTTGTTTATTACCAGACAATTAAAAGGTTTGGAGGATACAAAGAGTCCACAGTTTAATAGATACTTTTATTTATTAGAGGTAAAAAAAACTTTATTTAATAACTATTAACATTATTTCACATGATAGCAAATTCTTCATTGTTAACTTTGTAATGTAAAATGAGTTTGTTTTATTCAAAGCCTGTAATAAAATGTCTTTTACATTTCATAAGGAAAATATTACTTTATTTTTCTTCCTATCCTGAAGAGATAAAGTATATTTTGATGGAAAAACTTTAGATTATTTGAAACTATACCTTTTGTTTGTATCTTTATTTATTTATTTATTTTTTGAGATGGAGTTTCACTCTTGTTGCCCAGACTGCAGTGCAATGGCGCGATCTTGGCTCACTGCAACCTCCGCCTCCCGGGTTCAAGCAATGCTTCTGCCTCAGCCTCCAGAGTAGCTGGGATTACAGGCATGCACCACCACGCCCAGCTAATTTTGTATTTTTAATAGAGACGAGGTTTCTCCATGTTGAGGCTGGTCTCAAACTCTTCACCTCAGGTGATCCGCCCGCCTCGGCCTCCCAAAGTGCTGGGATTACAGGCGTGAGCCCCTGGGCCTGGCCTCTATCTTTCTATTTTTATTATTTTCTATTCTAAAAACAGATTTTTACTGCTTCTTAAATTTTGTATGTAAATATATCTACCAACTGAAAAATATTGAGTTTTTTTCAGTTTGAGAAAATTGATGACATCAGGTATATATCTTTTTCAGGGTCAGAATATGTGATTAATTTAACACTTAAAATTTTATATGTTGAGTCTTTATAGACTTTAATATGTTTCTAACTCTAAAAATTAATTTTTACTGAATTTTTTATTATATAACTATTCTGTATATATGTGTATAATTCAATAATTATTTTTGTTTATTTAAGAATTTAGCTTGGGTTAAATCATATAACATCTGCTTTGAATTGGAAGATTGCAATGAAATTTTTATTCAGCTTTTTAGAACTCTCTTCTCAGTGATCAAGTAAGTTATTTTTTAAGCATTTCTGTTTGTCTCTTTTTCTTGATTATGTATTCAGATGTTGTATACTCTACATGTACACTAAGATATTTCAGAGTTATAAGGAATTGTTTTCCTTAGAAAACTTAACATAAAGGGGAAAGTAAAAATTCTGTTGTCTGAACACTGCCTTTGACCTTATACTACCAGTTTTAAATTATGGTATCAGTTTACTGGATGGCTCTTCAGTCCCCCAGTCTGTCCTGGAGGCCGTGGACCAGTAGAGAAGTATAAAGTGGTGCTCTTGTTTTGAAGGAACTTACTATCTAATAGAGGCAACCACATATGGTTGTAAAGCAAATCGTCTGAAACCTTAGAGTAATACAATGAAGTATTAAATTATGAGGTAGAAATTACGTATATTGTATGTACCATTAGTGCTGGGAGACGTAATAGCTCAGTCTTTAAGCTCACTAACTTTGACAACTTCTTATTCTAGACCTAGAAAAAAATCTTAAACATTGCCTAAATTGGCCTTCTCTTTATAGAAATAGGGAAACTAATCCAGAGTCAGGAAGTGTAGTGGCTTGCCCAAGGACCAGTTGCTGGACAGGAGGCTCAAATTCTGATTTTAGCCCATGTTTTTTTGGTTTGTGGGTTTCTTTATTTTGTTTTGGTTTGTTTTTGGTGTGTGTGGGTTTTGTTGTTATTGTTTTATTCTGTGTGGGTTGTTTTGTTCTTTTTTGAGACAGTGTCTTGCTCTGTCACCCATGCTGGAGTGCAGTGGTGCCATCTCGGCTCACTGCAACTTCCACCTCCCGAGTTCAAGCAATCCTCCTGCCTTGGCCTCCTGAGTAGCTGGGACTACAGGTGTGTGCCACCACGCCCAGCTAATTTTTGTATTTTTAGTAGAGATACAGTTTTGCCATCTTGGCCAGGCTGGTCTAAAACTTTTGACCTCAAGTGATCCACCCACCTCAGCCTCCCAAAGTGCTGGGTTTACAGGTGTGAGCTACCACACTCAGCCTGGTTTGTTTTTTGTATAGTAAATCAAGCACTGCTATGAGATGTGTTCTAGAGCATTACATTATATGCAAACATATCTCACATAAGTTTTCTAGTAGTCGCATTAATAGAAAAGTAAAAACAAGTGAAATTCATATTGATAATATATTTTATTTATTCCACTGTATCCAAAAGTATTTTCATTCCAACATGTGGCCCTCCTCATGTTTCACATGTTCACCAGCCATATGTGGCAAATGGCTTGCATATTGAACAGCACATTTCCAGAGTTTTCTGGAGATTTTAATGAATGCTATATCATATTTTCTTTTTCCTTAGATGGAATGGTAGGATTAGACATTATCCTGAAACAAACAGGAAAGGATCATTCCAGCTTGGCATAGGATAGAAGCTTGTAGAAAGATAGAATGAGAAGAAACTTCTGTGGCATTTGACTAGCAGTAAGCCCTTAAAGTAAATGATAGAACATATAAACCTTCGTGTTTGTTAGCTTTTGCTGCATTACAAAGTAACCTAAAACTTGATAGTTTAAGACAGCCACCATTTTATTTAGCTCGTGGTTCTGCTTGGCAGTTGATTTTATTTGGGTTGGATTTGCACCTGTGTTTATAGTCAGTTGGCAGGATATCTGGTCAATATCTGGCCATTGGCTGAGGTGGGCTGAAGTGATAGTACTGGGTCACATGTCTCATCCACTCAGGAGGCCAGCCCAGGCCTCTTCATATGCTGACTAGGTTCAAAAGTAGCAAGAAAGGGCAGGCCTCACTGTGGAAGCACTTGAAACTGATTCTTGACCTTATATTTTATACTTTATTGATTTTTCATTTGTCCATTTGAAATTCTTTAAGAGGTACTAAGATGACATTTTCAGAAAAGCCTTCTAGTTATTGAAAGCATTTTAGATGAAACTTTTGATTTTCAGTATTGGTGAGTTAAAACTTCTAGTGGCAAGGATACAGCAGTAATTGCTTATGTTGGCTTATGCATTTGGGGGTGTTTAAATAGGTTTTTATCTTAGTTTGAGGAATTTATTAAGACTTAAGGCGTGGGAGTTGAAAAAAGTCTGCCTTTATTATCATATACTTTTTTGTTTGTTTCCTTAAAATTTTATCACCTTTAAAAATCTGGGGCATGTAAGCAGAAGTGTCCTTTCCTTGAAATGGACATGTGTGTGTGTGTGTTTTGAGACAGGGTCTTGGTCTGTCACCCAGGCTGGAGTGCAGTGGCACAATCATGGCTTATTGATGCCTCGACCTCCTGGGCTCCAGTGATCCTCCGATATCAGCCTTCTGAGTAGCTGGGGCTACTCAGCTGGCTAATTTTTATTTTTTTTGTAGAGACAGGGTTTCGCCATGTTGCCCAGGCTAAAATTGACATTTTTATTAGGCAGAATTTAATTTACTCTTGGAATCCTAGTTGTGTAAAGACTTAATTTATTTTAAAGGTCTTTTTTTCCTTTTTGTTTCCTTTTCTTTTCTTTTTTTTTCTTTTTTTTTTTTTTTTTTTTTGATATGGAGTCTCACTCTGTTGCCCAGGCTGGAGTGCAGTGGCATGATCTCTGCTCACTGCAAACTCCGCCACCCAGTTTCGAGTGATTCTTCTGCCTTAGCCTCCCCAGAAACTGGGATTCCAGGTGCCTGCCACCACACCTCACTAATTTTTTTATTTTTTATAAAGACGGGGTTTCACCATGTTGGCCAGCCTGGTCTCAAACTCCTGATGTCAGGTGATCACCTGCCTCAGCCTCCCAAAGTGTTGGGATTACAGGTCCGAGCCACTGTGCCCGGCCTTTTTCTTTTCTTTTTAAAAAAAATGTGAATTGAACAAAATGTAATTTATTAGAAATTAGGTTTGTCTTTGTTTTTATAAAATACAACAGTACCTTACAGCTGTTGTAATAGTCAACAAAAGGAGAAAGAAAATAGAGCAGCCAAAATTTCTCTGCCATTATTGGCACTGTCCCTCAAGTGAAAATCCTTTAAATGTGAGATTGTTGTTTTATTTTTATTTTTTTATTTTTTTATTATTATACTTTAGGTTTTAGGGTACATGTGCACAATGTGCAGGTTTGTTACATATGTATCCATGTGCCATGTTGATTTCCTGCACCCATTAACTCGTCATTTACCATTAGGTATATCTCCTAATGCTGTCCCTCCCCCCTCCCCCAACCCCACAACAGTCCCCGGAGTGTGATGTTCCCCTTCTTGTGTCCATGAGTTCTCATTGTTCAGTTCCCACCTATGAGTGAGATTGTTGTTTTAAACTAGGAAGTTTAATTTCCTATTGGAAGCTTGAATTCTCTTCTTCTTTTCCTCCTCCTGCTACTTATTCTTTTTTTTTTTTTTTTTTTATAGCAATAGCCACAATAAGAAGGTACAAATGCACATGCTAGATTTGATGAGTTCTATCATCATGGAAGGTGATGGAGTTACTCAAGAATTATTGGACTCCATTCTTATTAACCTCATTCCTGCACATAAGGTCTGTAAAGTATGAAAATATTGAAGGTTAATATTTAACAGTCACGCTACACATAAGAATGAACAATTGTTTTATGGCCATTTGCAATCCTATGTAATTGTTCCCATGACCATTCTCCACCTCAAATAAAATAAGTTAACATACATTAGTCTTGTGGCTATTATTTTTACAAAATATATTGATTAACATATCATGTAAGAGTTTCATTCATTTAAGTGCTGTTTTCTGGAAACTGAAAATGTTTTGTATTCACACAAATAATCTGAGAATTTTAAGGGGTTAGGGGTGTTGTCTTTTTGATTAATTTTGTTTGGAAAAGAAATGTATTTCCTCCTTTTTAACATAGATGTGAAACATAGGAGTTTGGATTTCTTTTCAGAATCCGTATCGTACCTTTTTCTTAGGTACTCTCAGAAAAAGATATGGGCAGAAGCTATATGGTTAATGTTAAGAAGAAAAGGATGATTCAGAGGTGTATCATTCTTCCCTGTTTCCTTTTTCTATTTATCTCTACCAGATCCTCCTAAGAATCTGAAGGATTTGGCTGCCCTCAAGCTCCACCACTGGGCTCTACTCAGGCCTACCCCAATGTTGATATTTGCTCTCCTGCTCTTTTCTTCTAGTGGTTCAGTAACCTGTTATCAGACATTAGAGGAAAAATCTGTCCAATTATACTCATTCACAGAAAGATATAATTAATTTTAAATTCTTCTCTTGAGTCTAAATATTATTTACATTTTATTCAAATATAGTTTATAAAATTCTGTAGTTTATAAAAATTCTTTTTTTTTTTTTTTTTTTTTTTTGTTGAGATGGAGTCTCGCTCTGTTGCCCAGGCTGGAGTGCAGTGGCGTGATCTTGGCTCACTGCAGGCTCTGCCCCCCGGGGTTCACGCCATTCTCCTGCCTCAGCCTCCTGCGTAGCTGGGACTACAGGCGCCCGCCACCTCGCCCGGCTAATTTTTTGTATTTTTTAATAGAGACGGGGTTTCACCGAGTTAGCCAGGATGGTCTCGATCTCCTGACCTCGTGATCCGCCCGTCTCGGCCTCCCAAAGTGCTGGGATTACAGGCGTGAGCCACCGCGCCCAGCCAGTTTATAAAAATTCTGAGACTACGGCAAAGGAGAGTATATTTTGGCAGACAAAGACAGTATATTTGGTTTTTATATAGTAGGTAAGTAGGTTGGTGGTATTTTTTTGGGACAGGGTCTCACTCTGTCACCTAGGCTGGAGTGCAGCGGCACTATCTTGGCTCATTGCAGTCTCTGTCTCCTGGGCTCAAGTGATCCTCCTACCTCAGCCTCCCAAGTAGCTGGCAATACAGGCATGTGCTACCATACCTGGCTTTTTTTTTTTTTTTTTAAGTTTTCTTGGTAGAAACGGGATTTCGCCATGTTGTCCAGGCTTATCTCAAACCCCTGGGCTCAAGCGATCTGCCCGCCTTAGCCTCCCAAAGTGCTGAGATTACAGGCATGAGCAACCACATCCGGCTTGAGAGCATTTTTATTAGTAGTAGGAAATAGACTTCTTTTAAGAAATAGAAATGTTAACTTAATTTTAAGCAAATCTTATCCTTTGCCAATGAAATAAAAGTATAAAGCAGGGGTCAAGAAGCTATGGCTTGTTGATCAGATTTGGACCATTGTTTATTTATGTAAGTAAGACTTTATTGGAACACAACCATGTTCATTCGTTTTCGTTTTGTTTATATCTGCTTTCATGCTACAACAGCAGAGTTGTGTAGTTGTAGCAGTGATTTGTATGTATGACCCACAAAACCTAAAATATTTACCATGTGGCCCTTCATAGAAAAAGTTTGCTGACCCCTGGCCTAGAGTGTAGGGTTTCCTAGCCTCATTTTGGAAGAGGCGTGAGATGATGGTGAATGAATCTGTTTGGTCCAAAACTTCAAGATATAGCAATGTTAATAGGTATTATTCAAAACAAGAATTCCCTTTTCAGGCATTTAAAAAAAATTAAATATATATTTTCTAAGGTCCTTCTCAGATCCTTTAATTTATTTGAGTACACTGGGACTCTTGAAGCGGGAGCATAGTATTAAGCATTTCAAAAATACAATTGATCAAGAACCCTTTTTATTTGAAACACCAGGTCTACTCTTCTCCAGGGCATGCATTGATTAAACATTGAAATAATTGAGCCTGTTGTATTAGATCGGGGAGTGTATGTGTTTAAGATACATGGGTGTAGTTGTCAGTTTACATTGGTTAACAGATAAAACCAAAAAGCATTAGGTCTGTTTTGAGTTTAATAAAACTTAATATAGTGTTGTGCTTTTGCTAACTAATCCATTTTAGTTTTTGATTAATAAATGAGTTCAATTTGCAACGTCTGCATTTAAGACTACTTGACTAGAGGATATTTGGCAAAACCTTGAAGAGAACTCAGTTATTTTTATTTTTGCTTCATATTTTAGTGAAGCAAAATTCATATTTTATTACAGATTTGAAAACTACAGTATTCTAATGTTACTATCTCATAAATTAACATTCATTTGTAACTTTCCATGTTTTTATTATTTTTCAGAACTTAAATAAACAGTCCTTTGACCTTGCAAAAGTGCTATTGAAAAGAACAGTCCAGACTATTGAGGCATGCATTGCCAATGTATGTATTTCTTTCTATGTTTATTCTGTATTTTCTAATTCTTAATCTATTGTACTAATTTATTAGAACCTCTTACATAAAAGTTTATTTGGCTTATAAATATAAAAGAACTTATGTCCAAATGTGATCAAGGTTAGAGAAATGCAACATAAGTTTCATGACATTGTTTTTAAAGGGTGGATATTACCATAAGAAAAGTTGTCTGCAACTCCCATCCCCTTATCTGCATTTGTATTTATGTTTATTTCATTGTCTCCCAGATAATGCTGATCTCTTTCATTTTTTCTCTACATCTTTATCCTTGGGTCTCTGTGTCTCTCTTTGTATATTTTTTTCTTTGTTTCGTTTGGGTCATTCTTCTGAAGTCCTGTAATGTTTCTTCCTTTATTTTTTTTACGATTTCAGAGATTTATTTAGAAAATAGTTTGGTTGTTTTGGCTGTCGTTTTTGGCAAACATTTAAATACTTTCAGTAATGAAAGATTGTGATAGTTGCTATATAGTAATAGTTAAAAAAAGCTTTACTGAGGAATTTGTTCTGGGTTTTTTTGTTTTTCCTAAAAGAATCAATAATTTGGAAAAAAAGTTTGCAATCTCACTATCTTATAGCAACTAATTCCATTGTTCATTTGCTCATATTTATAACTATTTTCCCACATACTTTATGAAAAAAAAAAAAAATTTTTTTTTGAGACAGAGTCTCACTCTGTCCCTGAGGCTGGAGTGCAGTGGTGCAATCTCGGCTCATTGCAAGCTCCGCCTCCTGGGTTCATGCCATTCTCCTGCCTCAGCCTCCCGAGTAGCTGAGACTACAGGCACCCACCACCACACTCGGCTAATTTTTTGTATTTTTAGTAGAGACGGGGTTTCACCGTGTTAGCCAGGGTGGTCTTGATCTCCTGACCTCGTAATCTGCCCGCCTCAGCCTCCCAAAGTGCTGGGATTACAGGCGTGAGCCACTGCACCCGGCTATTTTATGTAAAATTTTGATTGTCATATTTGTATTGACATATTTTGACATTCTTTTTAAATATATAAGAATGACTAGGCCGGGCGCGGTGGCTCACGCTTGTAATCCCAGCACTTTGGGAGGCCGAGGCGGGCGGATCATGAGGTCAGGAGATCGAGACCACGCTGAAACCCCGTCTCTACTAAAAATACAAAAAAAAATTAGCCGGGCGAGGTGGCACGCGCCTGTAGTCCCAGCTACTCGGGAGGCTGAGGCAGGAGAATGGCGTGAACCTGGGAGGTGGAGCTTGCAGTGAGCCGAGATTGCGCCACTGCACTCCAGCCTGGGCGGCAGAGCGAAACTCTGTCTCAAAAAAAAAAAAAAAAAAAAAGAATGACTATAAATGTTTCTTGATACATATTTCCTTATTGTCATAGATCTAGGTCTTTTCAGCGTTTCTTTCCTTTCCTAATCATCTTTGTGAATCTAACATTTATATATTGTTGAATTATTTTCCATGGATAAAAATCCAAATGAGGCTTTTAATTTAAATGTTATCCTATTAGTATTACTTGGATTACTAAATTAATATTTAAACAGATTAAAGAATAATAGTACTAAAGAAGTATTTGTCTTCAGCCTTGAATACATTTCTCAATTCTCAGAAATAACCATCCCCATTAGGTTTTCTTCTATCCTTTCAGAAGTAGTATTCTGTGCTTTTTTGTGGTGCATATGCATATATTTTGATAAAACTGTCTTCATTATTTTCAGTGTCTGCATAGTAAATATGAATTTTTTGATATTACTGTTATCCGGTGGGAATGGTTGGAGATGGAGTCTCGCCCTGTTGCCCAGGCTGGAGTGCAGTGGTGCGATTTCAGTTCCCTGCAACCTCCGCCTCCCAGGCTTAAGCAATTCTCCTGCTCCAGCCTTCTGAGTGCCACCACACCCTGGCAATTTTTATATTTTTAGTAGAGTTGGAGTTTCACCATGTTGGCCAGGCTGGTCTTGAACTCCTGACCTCAGGTAATCCGCCTGCCTCGGACTCCCAAAGTACGCGATTACAGGCGTGAGCCACCATGCCTTGCCAATAATGAATATTTTCTAACTTAATTCATGCTGCTTTTCAAATTATGATACTACCAGAAATGTATGCTTGTATCAGTTGCATACAATTGCCCCGAGGCAATTTAAAAATTTAATTCTTCTGCATGTTTGGCAGTGGTGGTGTGCAGTGCTGGTATCTTTTAATTTGTGCTCTTGGCCTTGTATACTCTTTATTTCTGTCTAGCATTTAAAAAAAAATCAGCTTTTGTATTACCAACTTTTTATTCTTTTGTCATATTTTACTTTCTCTGAGTATTAAAAGAACCAACCCAACAACAACAAAAAATCCTTCACCTTCAAATACTCTTTGTTACTAAACTCATGGAAAAATTCTTCTGATTTTTTTTTTTTTTTTTTTTTTTTTTTTTGAGACAGGGTCTTGTTCTGTCCACCATGCAGGAGGAGTGCAATGGTGTGATCACAACTCGCTGCAACCTCGACTTCCTGGGGCTTAAATGGTCCCCCTGCCATGGCCTCCTCAGTAGCTGGGGCTGTAGGCATGCACTACCACATCCAGATAATTTTTTTATTTTTTACAGAAACAAGGGTCTCGCTGTGTTGCCCAAGCTGGTCTCCAACTCCTGGGCTCAAGATTGTCATGCCTTGGCTTCCCAAATTGCTGGGATTACAGGCATGTGCCGCTGTGCCTTTGATTTTTTTAAAAATCAAAGGTTGAGGCCAGACACAATGGCTCACGCCTGTAATCCCAGTACTTTGGGAGGCCGAGGCCTATAGATCACCTGAGGTACGGAGTTCGAGACCAGCCTGGCCAACATGGTGAAACCTTGTCTCTGCTAAAAATACAAAAATTAGCTGGGCATGGTGGTGGGTTCCTATAATGCCAGCTACTCAGGAGGCTGAGGCAGGAGAATTGCTTGAATCTCGGAGGTGGAAGTTGCAGTAAGCCGAGATCACGCCACCATACTCTAGCCTGGGCGACAGAGCCAGACTCCATCTCATAAAAAGAAAAAAAAAAAATCAAAGATTGAGACTTTGTAATTTTTCTCTGGTACAAGGAATTTTTTCTAAAATCCTTTGTAATGAACAACACAGACTGTCTAAATTGTTTTAATGAAAACAAAGATTCCTAGAAATGTCCTTATTTGAAATACACCCAACAAAACAATTTTTTTTTTTGCTTTTCTCCTTGTAACATTCATGATTTGATATTATTAGGAAATTATTTTTTCTGCTGTTTAGATGACTGTCTTATTATATATTAGTAATCACACATCTGTTTGTATCATCTCCTTCAGTTGTATATGTAATGCCTAATTAAATTATTTATAAAAAATGTTTATTAAAAAGGTATCCATGTTTTTAAATGAACTGGATGTTTTATTTTTGTTTTTAATATCTCTTACAGTTTTTCAATCAAGTCCTGGTGCTGGGAAGATCATCAGTAAGTGATTTGTCAGAACATGTATTTGATCTGATTCAGGAACTTTTTGCTATAGATCCTCATTTATTATTATCTGTCATGCCACAGCTTGAATTCAAACTAAAGGTAAGATTAACCAATTTTCTTTTTTTTTTTTTTTATTTTTCTTTCTTATTTCTAGAGCAGGCACAATGTAAAATTGACCAATTTTCATGCCCTTTAAACTTTCCAGGAAAAATGTATACTGCATAATTTTTCTGTAACTGTAGAAGAATAAAGTGTGACTTCAATTTATCTTTTTTTCTTTTTTTGAGATGGAGTTTCGCTGTTATTGCTCAGGCTGGTGTGCAATGGTGCAGTCTCGGCTCACTGCAACCTTCGCCTCCCGGGTTCAAGCGATTCTTCTGCCTCAGCCTCCCGAGTAGCTGGGACTACAGGTGCAAACCACCATGCCCATATAATTTTTCTGTTTTTAGTAGAGATGGGGATTCTCCATGTTGGCCAGGCTGGTCTCAATCTCTTGACCTTGTGATCTGCCCACCTCGGCTGCCCAAAGTCCTGGGATTACAGGCGTGAGCCACCATGCCTGGCCACAAAATTATAATACTTCTAATTGTTAAATATCTACTGATAATCACAGTGACACAAGCAATAGATAGGAAAAATGGTATTATCTTAGAAATTTATAATACATGTTGGTATTAAATGGTATCCTTTATTAGATTGATATGTTTTAGAACATCAAAATATTTTAAATGGAATCCTCATATGGTATTGCTTACAATTTTATGACCTTTTCATGGCACAGATTAAGGACAGAAATTTGACTGTCCTAAAAATGGTGTATCTGTTTTTTATAGACAACTGAGCAAGTAATTCGTAATTCTTGCCCCTCTGCTATTTGTAAAAGTTTAATACTGCCTTGAACTCTTGGGCTCAAGTGATCCTCTTGTCTCAGTCTCTTTTTTTTTTGTTTTTTGAGACGGAGTCTCGCTCTGTCGCCCAGGCTGGAGTGCCCGGCCTTTCTTGTCTCAGTCTCTTGAGGAGCTGGGACTACAGGTGTACCTCACCATGCCTGGTAATTTTTTGTTTGTTTGTTTGAGACGGGTTCTCACTGTGTTGCCCAGGCTGGTCTCAAATTTCTGGCCTCATGCAGTTCTCCTGCCTTGGCCTCAAATTACTGAGATTACAGGCATGAGCCACTGAGCCTGGTCAAGAATATATTTTGACTTTTACAAATAGTAGACGGGCAAGTTTTCAGTTAGTTTTACTTCTGTAGTTTATAGATGTGAAACGTCACCTCTTTTGAAATAATCACTGATCTACTAAAAGTTACTTGCTATTAGAATAAAATTTCCATATATTTTTTCATATTTAAGGGATAGATTACTTTTTCTTTAAGAAATAAATCATATTGGCTAATAAATTGAACTTATTAGAAGGTTGTGCACTTTGCTTGAGAAAAATTTTGTCAAAGAAAATCAGGCTGGGCCAAGTGCGGTAGCTCATACCTGTAATCCCAGCACTTTGGGAGGTGGAGGCAGGCAGATCTCTTGAACCCAGGAGTTTGAGACCAGCTTGGGCAACATGGTGACACCCCATCTCTACAAAAAATACAGAAATTAGCCAAGCGTATTGCCACACACCCGTAGTCCCAGCTACTCAGGAGGCTGAGGTGGGAGAATGGCTTGAGCCTGGAAGGCTGAGGTTACAGTGAACCGAGGTTGCTCCACTGTACTCCACCCTGGGTGATAGAGCCAGACCCAGACCTCGTCTCACCAAAAAAAAAAAAAAAAAAAAAAAAAAAAATCAGGCCGGATGTGGTACCTCATGTCCATGTAATCCCAGCATTTTGGGAGGCTGAGGTAGGAGGCTTGCCTGAGGCCAGGAGTTCAAGACCAACCTTGTCAACATGGTAGGATTCTGTCTCTATAGAAAAATAAAAAATTAGCCAGTGTGGTGTGGTGATGCACACTTGTATGTCCAGCTACCCAGGAGGCTAAGGTGGGAGGATCACTTGAGCCCAGGAGTTCAAGGCTGCAGTGAGCCATGATCCTGCCACTGCACTCCAGCCTGGGCAACAGAGCAAGACTCTACCTCTTTTTAAAAAAAAAATCATTTTTGTCATTTATAATTAAAATAGTTAATACTTGATGTAATTTTCATTTTTACATTGGTTAAGTGTGCCTGTTTTACCCACAAAACCCCTGTTCTTGAGCGTTAAAACATTCATAAGGAAAAGATTTTATCCTGTGGTCTTTATTTTTCTATTTTTACTTCTCTTTTCCAAAAGTATTTTGTTTATTGGGTATCTGGTATTGCTTTAGCCACATACTGTATTTGAACGCCTAAAAAAAATTAGCAGTTGCTTTTAGGTATTGTGTTTATTTTTCTAGTGAATATGATTTTTGAAATGTTTCACACACCATATGGTTTCAGAATAACTTATTTTACATTAAAGCATGGCATCACTGCTGAAACTGGAACAGAATTTTTATCGCACATACTGTTTCGGGATAAGAAAATGAGATAATCTTACTAGAAAACAATGAAGTTTTCCTTTTTTATAGTATTTAAGCTGACTTCAGATCGTCTTTTGATTCTTGCGTTGCTATTAAAATGAGTTTCTATGAATCATGAAATTCTATAGTGTCGTATTCTCCAGTCATAGGGGATCCTTCATTAAAACTTTGTGTATCGGCCAGGCATGGTGGTTCATGCCCATAATCCCAGCACTTTGGGAGGCCGAGGCGGGTGGGTCACGAGGTCAGGAGTTCGATACCAGCCTGGCCAAGATGGTGAAACCCCATCTCTACTAAAAATGTGCGGCGGTGGGCGCCTGTAATCCCAGCTACTTGAGAGGCTGAGGCAGAAGAATCTCTTGAACCTGGGAGGCAGAGGTTGCAGTGAGCTGAGATGTGCCACTGCACTCTAGCTTGGGAGACAGAGCAAGACTCCTCAAAAAAAAGAAAAAAAAAAAAAAAAAAACAACTTTGTATATCAAAACTTTAATTGATGTGTGTTTATGTTGGAACATAAATTGCAGATTTCCTATAAAGTAAGCTTATTAGGGTGGTAACTGTAACTTTGTCCTTCATAGACGTTTTTATAGTGTTCTTAATGTTAGAAGTGAATTGTATGTCTCATATTTGTACAGTGTCCATAACCAATGTATAGAATGCAATTAATCAGTGAAGTAGACATAAATTAGCAGTTGGGAGGGTGTGAAATAAGAGCAAAAACCCAGATGATCTAACATGAAATCAAATCAATTTCTGCATAGTAAATGAGGACATATGATATTTTAAACTTCTTACAGTTATAAGCAGAAATATGAAATTGTATCTTCTTGAGAATGTTTCAAGATATTTTGTGTAATCTGGTGAATAAAGCTTAGGCTTCACTTTCTGTTTTCCCTTCTTAGAGCAATGATGGAGAAGAGCGATTAGCTGTTGTTCGACTTCTAGCTAAATTGTTTGGCTCCAAAGATTCTGATTTGGCAACACAGAATCGTCCTCTTTGGCAATGTTTTCTTGGACGGTAAGAGAACATATAATTCTGATGTTTATATTTTGGAAAATAGGGTGCCGTCCACTTGATTAAAACTGTACATATCAAAACTTTCATTAATAGATGTTGGTTTCATTGTCATCTATGTTGCCATCCTTCTTATGGAATAAATTGTAGGAAAAATTTTTTATGAAGAAAGCTTAGTATTTTATCTGTGTAACACTTTTTAACTTCTTTGTGTTAAAATAATGTCATGGCCAGGCATGGTGGCTCATGCCCATAATCCCAGCACTTTGGGAGGCTGAGGTGGGCGTATCACTTGAGAACAGGATTTGAGGAGACCAGCCTGACCAACATGGTGTCTCTACTAAAAACACAAAAATTAACCAGGGGTGGTGACCGGCACCTGTAACCGCAACTACTCAAGAGGCTAAGGCGGGAGAATCCTTGAACCCGGGAGGCGGAGGTTGCAGTGAGTTGAGATCGAGCCACTGCATTCCAGCCTGAGTGACAGAGTGAGACTCTGTCTCAAAAAAAAAAGAAAGAAAGTCATTAGAATAAATAGACAGCATTGCAGTATATTCTAAGTCTTAAGATTTTTAAATCATGAAACTGAATACATACTGATCCAAATTTAAGAACCTGTGCCATTTGTCAGCCTACCAACTTTTTCATTTACTAGTGCATGTCTTTTGGGTCTGTAACTTATCTGAACACATTGTATGGTGTGTTTTAACTAATTTGGTATAATTGTATGATTTTTAAGTGGAAAATATGATTGCCCTTAACTCAGATAGTTTTTAATGTTTCTTCTCAAGAGCTTAGAATGACTAAATTCTATTTGGCTTGATAGTAGTGTTGGCAAATTTATGAAATTCATGAAATTTCTCCTTGCATTCCATTTACCTGTTTTGCTTTAAAAGCCGATTGGAAAGTAGATATTTACTATTAATACTCTGTAGATTTTTGAGATTCTCCGTTATTTAGTTCAACTGATTCAGTAGTTGGTGCCAGAATTTTTCTTGATGTAAATTCACCATAATAGTTCTCTTTTTTTTTTTTTTTTTTTTTTTTTTTGAGACAGAGTCTCGCTGTCGCCCAGGCTGGAGTGCAGTGGCACAATCTCGGCTTACTGCAGCCTCCGCCCCCCGGCGTTCACGCCATTCTCCTGCCCCAGCCTCCCGCGTAGCTGGGACTACAGGCGCCCGCCATTTCTCCTGGCTAATTTTTTGTGTTTTTAGTAGAGACGGGGTTTCACTGTGTTAGCCAGGATGGTCTCGATCTCCTGACCTCGTGATCTGCCCGCCTCGGCCTCCCAAAGTGCTGGGATTACAGGCGTGAGCCACCGCACCCAGCCAATAGTTCTCATACTAATCCTGGGTTCTGAGAAATCTCTGACAAGGCCATACTGCTATTTTAGCAGTTACTTGCCCAGAACATGCCATTTTGAAGGTCTTATAGGAATAAATGCTAAATATTTGTATAACTAAATGTGATGAGAATTTTGAATGGTGGGAATGAAGCAACTGCACTTTCAAAGTTATGGGGGAGGAATTCCCTATCCCAGGATGGACATCAAATATTTTTTGTAAATCATTTAAGCAAAAAAGGAAGGCTTCATTTTTCACTTGGGTTACTTATAAAAATGAAATCACCCGATATAAGTTTCTGACACATTATTTTACACTCACTGCTAACTGTAGTGGTGTCTCTGATTCATAGAAACAAGTCATAGTCTGCAGTATTATTTTCCATAATTATAGCGTTGTGTTTTTATACTTTGTAATTACTTGATCATTAATAATGTATAATTTTTCTCTGCCAGCCAGAGAATTATAAATCCTAAATGCAAGATTTTATTAACATATGAAAATTATATCTAGGTAAGAAAGAGGCTATAGACATTAAGACGTTTATTATTAAACAACTTTTGTTTACTTGGTTATTTTATGAGATCATTTCAAAAATAAAAATATTTCCAGCTATTTCTGATCACATTATTTATCATTAATCAGTATATTTTAAAAGTTGCCTAATAATCTGTTTTAAATTTGAGGGTTCCTTACCTTATCCTTAACATGTGAATTTTTTTTTTTTTTTTTTTTTTTTGAGACGGAGTCTTGCTCTGTCACCCAGGCTGGAGTGCAGTGGCGTGATCTTGGCTCACTGCAAGCTCTGCCTCCCGGTTTCACGCCATTCTCCTGCCTCCCGGTTTCACGCCATTCTCCTGCCTCCCGGTTTCACGCCATTCTCCTGCCTCAGCCTCCCGAACAGCTGGGACTACAGGCGCCCGCCACTGCACCTGGCTAATTTTTTGTATTTTTAGTAGAGACGGGGTTTCACCGTGTTAGCCAGGATGGGCTTCATCTCCTGACCTCGTGATCCGCCCACCTTGGCTTCCCAAAGTGCTGAGATTGCAGGTGTGAGCCACCACGCCCGGCCAACATGTGCATTTTTGAGTCTACATATTGTGTTGTATGTTAATTGAATTCTTACGTATACTAGACCTTTAAAAGAGCATTGTAATACAAGTTGGTGCTGGCCAAAAGAAACTTACATGGTGAGACAGTGCAACACACTTTTTTTTTTTTTTTTTTTTTGAGACAGAGTCTCACTGCGTCGCCCAGGCTGGAGTGCAGTGACGTGATCTCTGCTCACTGCAACCTCTGCCTCCCGGGTTCAAGCAATTCTCCTGCCTCGGCCTCCTGAGTAGCTGGTATTACAGGCACCATGCCTGATCTAGTAACACATTTTCTGCACTCATCTTTGAACTTACAGATCTGCCCCTTATATATGGTTTGCTCTCTACCTCAAGTTCCCCAGTGTTTGTCTCATATAAACCTTTTGTCTTGTTTTGTTTTGTGACAGGGTCTGTTACCCAGGTTGGAGTGCAGTGGCACAATTATGGCTCACTGCAGCCTCGACCTCCTGGGCTCAAGCAGTCCTTCCATCTCACCCTCCCAAGTGGCTGGGACTACAGGCGAATGTCTCCATGCCCGGCTAATTTTTGTGTTTTTTTGTAGAGACACGGCTTTGCTGTGTTTTCAAGGCTGATCTTGAACTCCTGAGTGCTTCCTGAGTAGCAGCTGGGACTACAAGGGCATGCTACCATGTCTGCCTAATTTTTGTATATTTTGTAGAGACAGAGTTTTGCCATGTATGCCAGGCTGGTCTTAAACTTCTGGCCTCAAGCAATCCACCTGTCTCCGCGTCCCGAAGTGCTATGATTACAGGTGTCAGCCACCGTGCCTGGAATCTCCTATAAACTTATTCTTCAAACTGATTTTGTGTTTTGAATGTTTTTTACTTTGTAGCATAATATTAAGCTCTCAGATTTTAACTCCATAAAGTGTATAGTTTGGGTTGAGGGATGTGATTGTTTATACTGTTTTTTGTTAGTTTTAGCATGGTAAAGAAATTCTGTTTATGAAAATGTTTTTGTGAAATTGTGTCCTTTCACCTTATAGTGTACTTTATATTCTTTCTTCAGAATACCTTAGCTCGTAACAAATTTTCTAATCGGTAACTATTGTTGTGTATAAGTATTTTCATGTTAGATATACCTGATTTGAGAGTAATTATTTTGTCTTACAATTAATGTTTAGCAATCTTTTTCTATGTAGATTTAATGACATTCATGTTCCTGTGAGATTAGAAAGTGTGAAATTTGCCAGTCATTGTTTAATGAATCACCCAGATTTAGCGAAGGATCTCACAGGTAAGCTAGCTGGTTTATTACAGATATTAGCATAATCATACAACTATATTGTAGATATGACTTGTGACCTAACTTCACTTTCCAAGTAGGTTTTAACTCTGGTATGGTCTCAGGTTTTCATTTGTTGTGCACTAAGAAATGATTTCATGTTCATGTAATAAAATTACATTTAAAATCTCTTTGTTTGTTTATTTTAAGAGAAAGGCTTTCACTCCTGGGCTCAAGTGACCTCTCACTTTGACATCCCGAGTATTACAGGCGGGTGCTACAATGTCCAGCTTAAAATCTTCATATTTTAATCCTTTGAAATTTTTTGAAAATCATAATTTAAGGAAGTAGTGTATTTCTTAAGACATTGGATTTGGGTAGAAATCATTGTGTCTATTTAATTAAATATAGTGGCATTTAATAATAAGTGGGAGCATGATTATCTTCTGCACTAGACTAGAATTTTTCATTCTTTTGAATCTAGAGCATTTAAATCTACCTGTTTGGTAGCAGCACATAAGTGGTTTTTATCAACAGGCTGTTATTTACCAAAAAGAACAGGGGAAACAACATTTTTTTTGTTTAGATATAGTTTGTATTATAAATTATTTAAGAATTTTTAAAGAGAGTATGAAATACTCTGATTTTATATTGTGTAATTTGCAGGTATATACCTATCAGCTAAATTGCCATGAGCATTTTCACTGTTTTTCTTTTAAGCCTTTTAATTTGTAACTGAAATTCAAGCTGACATAGATCAGATACTGCATTGTGAGTTGACTTTTCCAGGATAACTGATGAAAATACATTATTAAAATGTAACTATGGGCATGGTGGCTCACGCGTGTAATCCCCTGCACATTGGGAGGCCAAGGCAGTGCATCACTTGAGGCCAGGAGGTCAAGACTAGCCTGGCCAACATGGTGAAACCCCATCTCTACTAAAAATACAAAAATTAGCCAGGCATGGTGGCAGATGCCTGTAATCTAAGCTACTCGGAGGCTGAGGTATGAAAATTGCTTGAACCTGGGCGGCGGAGGTTGCAGTGCACCCAAATCGCTCTGTTACACTCCAGCCTGGGTGACAGAGTGAGACTCTGTTTCAACAACAAAAAATAAAAATAAAAAAGATGTAACTGTGAGGTCTTTTATTTTATTTTATTTTATTTTTGATACAGGGCCTCACACTGTTACCCAGGCTGGAGTGCAGTGGCTTGGTATTGGCTCACTGCAGCCTTGACCTCTGGGCTCAAGTTATCCTCCCTCCTTAGCCCCCCAAGTAGCTGGCACTGCAGGGGCGGGCCACTACACTTCTGGCCAATGAGTTTTTTTATTTGATAATTTTTGTAGAGATGGGGTTTTGCCATGTTGCCTAAGCTGGTATGAACTCTTGAGCTTGTGCGACCTGCCTGCCCCAGCCTGCCAAAGTGCTGGTATTACAGTTGTGGGCCACCACACCTGGCCAACTTTGGAGTTTTAAGTGCAGTTTTGTGATTACAGTAGAGTACTGCTGCTGTAAAAATAACATGATTTAATTTCATGCCATATTTTACAAACATTGCTTTAGCATGGACAAAAACTTAATGTATTTCTGTTCTTTTCTTGCCATTCTAAATCATGACAAATTACATAGCTAACATTTAGCCTGAGTTTTTTTCTCTTATTACAGAATATTTAAAGGTTAGATCACATGATCCAGAAGAAGCTATTCGTCATGATGTTATTGTTACTATAATAACAGCTGCCAAGAGGGACCTGGCCTTAGTAAATGATCAGCTGCTTGGCTTTGTAAGGGAAAGAACACTGGATAAACGGGTAAAATCTGAGGCATTTTATTCTTCTGTACTTTGCTGTTTAAATTGCTAAATACAATTGGGTATCATTTTCTGTTACATTTAACGTCTTTCTGTGTGAAAATCAAATTAATAACAATGATAAAGAGCTCCTAATTTGTATGTTTCCTGCATATCTTTTCGTTATCCTTATGAATAAATACATTGGATTCTATACCTTTTGAGATCTTAAGCATGGGTTTCTTTTCTATTATACCTTCATAAGAGAACCACTAAGTTAATCAAAATTTTACCTTTTTATTTACACGATGAGTTTCAAAAGAATAGTGATTGATCATCTGTTCTTATAGTTAACATTTTCACGTATGACTTTCTTGAATACTTATCTGGGTCTGCCATTCATTGAACTAAAGAATATCACTTCCTAAGGAAGTGACATTTACATATTGATGTGCCAAGCTAAGGACAATAATGATGGTTATATGTTTAGTTATTTTTCCTGTGATTTTCTCCATTTGATGCAGTTGAAAACATGGATTGCCGGGCGCGGTGGCTCACGCCTGTAATCCCAGCACTTTGGGAGGCCGAGGCGGGCGGATTACGAGGTCAGGAGATCGAGACCATCCTGGCTAACACGGTGAAACCCCGTCTCTACTAAAAATACAAAAAGTTAGCTGAGCGTGGTGGCAGGTACCTGTAGTCCCAGCTGTTCGGGAGGCTGAGGCAGGAGAATGGCGTGAACCTGGGAGGCGGAGCTTGCAGCGAGCCGAGATCGTGCCACTGCACTCCAGCCTGGGCAACAAAGCAAGACTCTGTCTCAAAAAAAAAAGAAAAAAGAAAGAAAGAAAAGAAAACATGGATTGATAAGGAAAGGTAGTGCTAATGAATAGGTTCAGGTGTAAACAAGAGATAGACGTGTAGGGCAGGCTGATTAGGCCTAACATTTCTGGCATGTTTCATGATTCCCTTGCAACATACTATTATTTTATTTGAGGTGTAGTTGAAAATTACTTTAGTCTGCAAATGATTATTATAATTTCAGGGTAGAAAAGTAATTGGTTTTGGTTTTAAAATATAGAAAGAGGTATTCTTTAAGTTTTTACTTTTAAAATTGTCATAGGAGCCAGATGTTTAAAAAAAGGCAGATACCTTTTAAGTTGTTCAACAGCGTTAGTAATTTTAACTTTGAAGATTTTTTTTCCTGGGCTTTAATTTAAATGAAATGACTCTCCCCCTAGTGGTTATTTGGCATTCCTCCCTTCCCCCTTTTAAAAAGTTTCACTACTATTACAGTTTTTTCATAGTTTCAGAAAGTTGAATAAATGAATCTTCCTAACTGAAACTGTACGGTGTGGTAACAGTAACACCTACTGGATATTTTCTGACCCAGATTTTGGTTTAATAAGTTAGATGACCTTTGTTATAGCCTCTAGAAATTTGGGAACAGGATTTCATCTTAAGATTTTATTGCTTGTTTTTTTTTTTTTTTTATTTTATGTAAGAAATGTCAAAAGGCTTTTGCTAACCTGTTACATAGGAACAAAGTTTTATTCCATCTAATAAGTGGCCTAAAAAATGGAAAATGATACAAAAAATTTATAAAGAAGTATTGACTTAAATACACCAAAGATAATATACTCCCACCCACCCCTCTTTCTTAGAGGTGGTGTGTTACTATGTTACCCAGGCTGAACTCGAACTCTTATATTCAAGTGATCGTCTTGCTTCATTCTCCTGAATAGCTGGTACTACAGGCTCTCACCACCACACTCAGCTGCTGCTGCTGCTTTTTTTTTTTTTAATACACAGATATCTTTTTTTACTTTTATTTTTCTTACATCTTATGATGATCCTCATTCTAAGTTTTTATGGTCTCCTTTCCTGTCTCTTCTCTCACAACCTTTCTTTCCTACCCTATTAAACCTTCTCAACCTCTAAAAGTCCCAAAGAATCTTCTGCTAACTAGCTAAATCGTTTGCCTTTTAGGTTTGCAATGTAAGGAAGTTCACTTATGGTGATCACTAAGGTTTTTTTTTTGTTTTTTTTTTGAGACAGGGTCTCACTTTGTTGCCCTGGCTTGAGTGCAGTGGTGTAATCTAAGCTCACTGCACCCTCCTCTTCCCAGGCTCAGGCGATCCTCCCACCTCAGTCTCCCAAGTAGCTGGGACTACAGGTGTGCGCCACTACACTTGGCTAATTTTTGTATTTTTTGTAGAGATGGGGTTTCACCATGTTGCCCAAGCTGGTCTCGAACTTCTGGGCTCAAGGGATCTGTGCCTGCTTCCACCTCCACCTCCCAAAGTGTTAAGATTACAGGCATGAGCCTGTTCTCTCTTTTGGGAACTCTTTAATTTGATGTTGTTGGACTGATAGTTTAATTTTCTTATCTTTTTTTTTACTTCATCTCCATTTTTAATTTCCAAAAGCACCTCTCGTTATCTAATTTTTCTTTGTTTTGTCTTTTCTTTTTTATTTTTTAAATCAGTTTCCTCAGATTGAATCATTAATTTTTCTAACTTCCTTTCTCCCTGCCTCCTTTCCTTTTTTCTTCCCTCCTTTCCTTTTCTTCTTCCTTGCTTTCTTCCCTCCTTTTCTCCCTGCCTCTCTCCCTATCTTCCTTCCCTTCTTCATCAGAGGAATTGAGTCTTATTTTATGGTGTAAAATCTTATCTCCCTAAGAATATTTGAAAGTGTCTTTTACTGCCTGTATTATCTCTGTTTCCGCTGAGTCCTGTTTTCCTCCTCTGGCCTGTTTGTTTTGGTCCCTCTCTTTACTGTTGAAAGCGTTCCTCAAAGGTCTGATGATCCTTGAATAGTTGGTCAGTTTTTTTTGTTGTTGTTGTTGAGACAGAGTCTCACTCCGTCGCCCAGGATGGAGTGTAGTGCCGCAATCTTGGCTCACTGCAACCTCCGCCTCCCGGGCTCAAGTGATTTCCCTGCCTCAGCCTCCCAAGTAACTGGAATTACTGGTGCGTGCCACCATGGCCGGCTAATTTTTGTGTTTTTAGTAGAGACCGGGTTTCACCATGTTGACAGGCTGGTCTCGAACTCCTGACCTCAGGTGATCTGCCTGCCTCGGCCTCCCAAAGTGCTAGGATTACAGGTGTGAGCCACCATGCCCGCCCTTGGTCAGATTTTTAACTGAATCACTGAACAGCTGATTGGAAGCTCTGTGTGAGTCTGCAGGTTTTGTCAGCTTGTGAGAGTATTTTTAGATTCACTGGGTAGTCAGCCAGCTCAACTCCTAGATTCACTACAATTTTAGATTTACTAGGATTTTAGATTCACTGGGTAGTCAGTTCCCCAAGTCCTGAGCTCAAGCAATCCACCTGCCTTGGCCTCCCACAGTGCTGGGATTACAGGCATGAGCCACCGTGCCTGGCCCAGAATTCTTGATAGTGAACTTTGTTCTTATCCGAAGTTAACATCTAAAGGGATGTAACTGGCAATTAAAACATTCCAGATAATAGGGGTTTTGTTTGCAAGGGGAATATAATCACTTCTAAAACTTGGTGAATTTTCTTTGAATAGAATCAAATGAAATCTCCCATAAGGTTATTACTAATTTTCAAGGGAAATAAAAAATCAGTAACCTGTAGTTCTAGCTACTCAGGATGCTAAGGCAGGAGGATCACTTTAGTCCAGGAATTTGAGACCAGCCTAGGCAACGTAACGAAACCCCATTTCTTCAAAAAGAAAAAAGTAGCAATATTTGCATTGGAAAATTTCTAAATAGGAACAGATTCAAAATTGTTTGTAGGCCGGGCGCGGTGGCTCACGCCTGTAATCCCAGCACTTTGGGGGGCCGAGGCGGGTGGATCATGAGGTCATGAGATCGAGACCATCCTGGCTAACAGGGTGAAACCCCGTCTCTACTAAAAATATAAAAAATTAGCCGGGCGTGCGGGCGCCTGTAGTCCCAGCTACTTGGGAGGCTGAGGCAGGAGAATGGCGTGAACCCGGGAGACGGAGCTTGCAGTGAGCCAATATCGTGCCACTGCACTCCAGCCTGGGCGACAGAGTAAGACTCCGTCTCAAAAAAAAAAAAAAAAGTTTGTAAAGCCTCTTTTGAAGAGAAATAGTGTGCCAGTTTATAAAGGCACACAGAAGACTGTACAACCTAATGAAGCCAAGGCAGTCTTTGGAGATTAGTACAGAGTTTTGTTATCTTGCTCATCTAATACATTTTGTGCTTTTTAGTGGCGAGTAAGAAAAGAAGCTATGATGGGTCTGGCTCAGCTTTATAAGAAATACTGTCTTCATGGTGAAGCAGGAAAGGAAGCTGCAGAGAAAGTCAGCTGGATAAAGGACAAACTTCTGCATATTTATTATCAGAACAGCATTGACGACAAGTGAGTTTAATATGTTGGTAGAATGGTTGAGTATAAAACTACTTTTTACTTAAAAAAAATCTATTTAATATTTTAGTAATTTCTTATTTTTATGTATTTACTTCATAAATAAAATTAAGTTTATTCAACTTGATTAGTCATTTATTTCTAAGTTTAGAGATAACTTTTTACATGTTTTTATATACTGTGTTTAAACAAGACTGTCCACAATTATAAGGTAGCCTTATAATATGAAATAGGCATGGACTTTGGAGTTAGAGACCAAATATTCACTCTGCCCTTTATTAGATGTGTATTCTCACACAGGTTCATTAACGTCTTGTGCACTTCAGTTTTATATAAAAAGGAAAAATAATAGTGCCTTTCCTACAGGATTATCATGTAGATTAAATAAAATAATGAATGTAAAGCATCCTAGCCCAATGTGTGGCAAGAGAGCGCTATTCAGTTAACTATTAGTTACTTTCCTTTTTACACCACTACCAATAGAGGAATGACTAAGTTGTTTTCATTTTATGAATATTACTTATAATTCTACATTGGATCATACAAATGATACTTGGTGTGTGCAGAATAGTTTCCATTGTTTTGTTTCATTAAACTAACTTCTTTGGCATCACTGGATATGTATTTCATTTGTTAATTAAGAGACCTTGTATATTCTTAATCCAGTGATATTAAATAATAGAAGCAAGAAGATACAAGCAAAAGGTACTAGCAAGAAGGATATTCCAATATTGGTAAGGAATTTAGATTATGGAGAGAACAATGATCAGATGTACACAGGAAAAACTACATTTTCGGAAGTAATATGAAGGAGGATCCCCCTGTTTTTAACTAAGTGACAAAATGAGAAATGGGCTGAACTGTAATCAGAGGAAATTAATGAGTTTCTTGATAATTAGCTCTACCGCAGATCATAGCTTTATATGTTGCGTTAATGAATTTGCTCTTGTTCTAGACTGCTGAAGAAGAATAGGTGGAACAGCCTAGCACCTTGTGTTTAGGAATAACATTTAAACCTTCTAGAACGAATGTTTCATACTGATAAATTATAAAGCCACAGACAGTAACCGTGTCTCTAAAGCTAAACTGTACTGAAAGTTTTCCAAGGAAGGAAGTCATTATAAACTGATATCTTCCATTGTATGTGCACACATAGCTATTATCTTGATATGGTACCCTGGCACAAGATGGTTAAAACTTAAAATGTTGGCTGGGTGCGGTGCCTCATGCCCATAATCCCAGCACTTTGGGACACTGAGGCGAGTGGATTGCCTGAGCTTAGGAGTTCCAGATCAGCCTTGGCAACATAGGGACACCTTGTCTCTACAAAAAATATAAAAATTAGCCGGGCATGGTATCACGCGCCTGTAGTCCTAGCTGCTGGAGAGGCTGAGGTGGGAGAATCGCTTGAACCTGCGAGGCAGAGGTTGCAGTGAGCCGAGGTCGCACCACCGTACTCCAGCCTGGGTAACAGAGCAAGACCCTCTCTCCAAAAAAAAAAAAAAAATTGCTTCTTAACAATAGAATAATTGTGTCACTTAGGTTTTTTTTGTTGTTGTTGTTATTTCCTAGACTGTTGGTAGAGAAAATCTTTGCTCAGTATCTTGTCCCCCACAACCTGGAAACAGAAGAGAGAATGAAATGCTTATATTACTTATATGCTAGTTTGGATCCAAATGCTGTAAAGTAAGTTACTTTTCAAATAACTGCTGTATTTCCTAAGGATTTCATAAAATTACTTCATCTTATCTAATTAGTTGTTATTGATTGGATTGTTGCTGCTTCTATAGTTGAATCAAGAACCTCAGGTAAATATTTATAGACAAAATATTATGATTTATGTTCAGGTTATTCTTATATGTGTAGGCGTGTTTGGCAGCCAGGTCAGTAGTAGGATGGTTTCAAGTGTTCAAATAAATGACCACATCAAAATACCTGTGGCTAGTGTCTAAAACTACTGGTGCTTTATCCTTCCAGACTAAATATTAAGCCTAATAACTGAATACTGATTCTTTGTTGGGTGAACATATTCAGATCTTCTCTGTGTGGGATGGTCCAACTGGATTATTTTCAGACTGAAAGGGATCACTATTGATATTTTTACTCAGATAACCAGCATAATCAAACTGTCCCAGGCCAACCAGGATGTGTGGTCATTTCACTTTAATAGATCTTTTTTAAAGTAAATGTTACAATATATACATATATTATGTTGTACATCATAGTATATGTAATGTTTGTCAAAAATACACAAAGTAAATGAGTGATGTCATTAAGAATTCTGATCTGAAGATGGAAGGATCTTTTCAGCCTAGAAGCTTACCATCCTGGGCAACATAGTGAGACTCTGTCTTAAAAAAGAGAGAGAATTTTGAGTTAGGAATTTGACAGTTTGCCATTGTGGCTTCTTCAAGTGTTCCTGCATTATTAGATTAAGACTGCATTTTTAGGCTGGACGTGGTGGCTAACCCCTGTAATCCCAGCACTTTGGGAGGCCGGGGCAGGCAGATAATTTGAGGTTAGGAGTTCAAGACCAGCCTGGCCAACGTGGTGAAACCCCATCTCTACTAAAAATATTAGCTGGGTGTGGTGGTGCACGCCTGTAATCCCAGCTACTAGGGAGGCTGACGCCGGAGAATTGCTTGAACCCAGGAGGCAGATGTTGCAGTGAGCCGAGATTATCCCACTGTACTCCAGCCTGGGCAACAGAGTGAGACTTGTCTCAAAAAAAAAAAAAAAAAAAAAAAAGAAAAGAAAAAAAGACTGTCATTTTGGCAGAAATCTGATTAAGATAATGTTGTATCGTGGTTACTAATCCCTTTCCTTGCTTGAGGTTTTGATGTTTGTTTACATTTCAAAATATCTGACAAAGAGTGCTTAGAGATTAGTAATTTCTCAGAGGTCGTATGGGCACCTGGAAATATGGATGGGATTTCTGAGAGAAGAAAATCTGTGTTCCTGGAGAGAGAAAAGTTTAGAATAAACACAGTAATGTAAATTTTGGCATCTTGAATCTGCATCATTTTTGATATTTCATTTTTCAAAATAGTCTATAGTGCTTCATGTATATGCCTTAGCCTTTTTAATAAGGCCTTCATGATTTGATCTGTGTCTGTGGAATGCTCCAGCTTCCTTATGCTCCACACATATGCCCTGTGCTCCAAGCGTATACATGTTTTTCAGTTTGTTGTATGTCCCTTGCACTTTGAGATTTTCTTTCCTTGTACCAGAACTTTCTAGGTACCTGTATTTAGTACATCTTTCAGTCTCTTTATTACCTATTAATCTTTCTAAACCTCTCAAATATTTTCATAAGAAGGCTTATATTTACCATTTGTACTAAATTGTTTTAAATCCTAATAAATATATTTCCTGGTATTTAAACCTTTAGGTAGATGTAGAAGAATGGTGTATATACAGCATGGAACAAGAAAGGTTGTAAAGCTGAATAATTTCCAGTATTGTTATGTAGTGTGTGTTTTCATATTCATAACTTTACAGAGCTCTCAATGAAATGTGGAAGTGTCAGAACATGCTTCGGAGCCATGTACGCGAACTATTGGATTTGCACAAGCAGCCTACAGTAGGTTCACGATTTGTTTAAATTCATAGTTTATTGTAGTCACTGTTCAGATTTTCTGTAGTTCTACATAATGAAGCAAGGAAAAAGTATCTCAGTTGTTTTATTTTCCAAATGTCAGTTAAATATAATTTCTGTAGTTGTCCAAGCTAATGGTGTTTTCTAGTTTATATAAAGTTTTTAGATACTAAGAGTTTATATATAATCAATTTTCAAATAATTAGAATTAAATTTTGAGATAAAATTACATTAGACATCATATTTCTTTTTCACTGCATGATTCATGGTCTCTCAGTGTAGAGTGAATATCAGATATCAATCCTATAAATATGCCAATAGCAAACTAAAAAAGACAAGCCGTTAAATTTTTGCAAGGTGGGGAAAAAAAACTTTACATTTTTAAGTGTGTTCACTAGAATAGGTGTTCTTAACCAGGGACCATATAAACAGACCCCTCAAGGACACATGGATGCTGGAACAGGGGCGGGCAAACTTTCCTTTTTTTTTTTTTTAAATGCACAGGATCTTACTCTGTTGCCTGGGCTGTCACATAGTGGCACGATCACAGCTCACTGTAGCCTCCATGTCACTGGGCTGAGGTGATCCACCCACCTCAGCCTTCTGAATTTACGGGTGTGCTCCACCATACCCAGCTCGGTTTTGTATGTTTTTTGTAGAGGTGAGTTTTCACCATGTTGCCCAGGCTGGTGTCAAAATCCTGGGCTCATGCAGTCCGCCTGCCTAGGCCTCCCAAGTTGCTAGGATTACAGGTGTGAGATACTGCACCTAGCCTCGCAAACTTTGAAAATAAATCAACAGATAGCAAAAACATATTTTGCAAGGCATAGGGTCTGTGGTCAGATATTCAACCCTGCCTTTGCAAACTTAGTCATACACGATAAGTAAATGAATGGACATGACTATATTCCATCGAAACTACTAACAAAAACAGGTAGCTCATGGGGGCATAGTTTTCTAACTTTTGAACTAAATTATTCAAATTTAGTATAAATTAAAACTAATAATAAAGTAATGCTTTATGGGATACAGGAAAGGGAAGTTACGTTTTAGAAAGGAGGTTTTCCTGAAGGTATTTAAGTAATGGGCCACAAAGTAGCTAACAGAACTCTATTGCAGAAAAAAAAGTTTCTCCTCTTTATATTTTTAGTTAATTTTTTGTGGCATGTAGTTTCATAGTAATTCTGATATGATAAGTTTACATGTTGATTGCTTCATTGATCTTTTTTCAGTCTTCTGGCAATGTAACTTTCTTGTGAAAGTTGTATACTTGTGGTTTTTTAAGTACCTTCCTCCCAACATCTCCTTTACTTCTATTTGTCTTAATAGTTGCTACTACGTAATTCTTTGTTGTTAGTTTAGCGTATATATGTGGTAAAACCATTTTCCATTGAGCAGACTGTGATGAACTTTTTTTTTTAACATCATGAAAAATGTACAGTAATGAGTATTGATTTTTGTTACGGAAATTTGTTAACACATATGACTAGTTGTTCTTTTGTTTCTGTTTTAAATTTCAGTCAGAGGCTAACTGTTCTGCCATGTTTGGAAAACTGATGACCATAGCAAGTGAGTATGTTTATTTACTCACTAAACAGGTAGTAAACATAAATACAGACAAAGTATTTACCCAGTGGGACTATTGATTTAATGTTAAGTAAAAGAAAACAATCTTTATCTTAATTTTTGTTTCTAAGAACCAGTTAGGTTGGTTTTCTTTTAGTGGCTCCACAATATTTTCATGGCACCTGCTTTTAGCTTAGTAGAATAGTTTTTTTTTTCCTTCTCTAATATTGATTCTCTTTTAATTTTATAGAGAATTTGCCTGACCCTGGGAAAGCACAAGATTTTGTGAAGAAATTTAACCAGGTTCTTGGCGATGATGAGAAACTTCGGTCTCAGTTGGAGTTATTAATTAGCCCAACCTGTTCTTGCAAACAAGCAGATATTTGTGTGGTTAGTAAATCATACTTTACACTTTTTCTCTAGCTTTACTTACAGAAATATGTATTTCATTAAAGTCTGTTTTACATACAGTGATGTGTGTAAATTTAACAATATTGTGAGCTCTGAATTACTTTGGAGTATATCTGTTGTCAAGTTAATTCTCTATTTACCATTCACTCTCAGCCACATTCCAGGAAAATAACTAAAGAACTAAGCCAGGGAGATTGGTCTTAGGAATTTTACAAGATAAAGTACTTTGTACTTAGTAGACATTCATTAAGTATTTTCTGAATGCTTGTGTGCATGAGCATTTCTTTCATGTATTAGAATGGAAATAATCGTTGTCAATAAATTAGTAGTAGTAACATTGCCATATATCTGGTTTCATTTACAGATAAAGTAAATTCCTATCTAGACTTCTTCATTCTACTCTTGAACTCATTTCATATAAAACCAATATGCTTAATTAAAGCTATCAGGAGGGAAAACTTATGCATTCATTTATTCAGCTTTTTTTTTTTTTCGTCAGATAGTCTTCCTTTTGTCACCCAGGCTGGAGTACAGTGGCACAATCGTAGTTCACTACGCCTTAAAGTCCTGTGCTCGTGTGAATCCTGTACCCCAGCCTTCTGAATAGCTAGAACTATTGGCACACGCATCCACGCCCAGCTAAGTTTTTGAATTTTTTTGTAGGCTGTGCTCATTGGTTCAAACCTGTAATCCCAGCACTTTGGGAGTCCAAGGCGGGTGGATCACCTGAGGTTGGGAGTTCGAGACCAGCCTAGTCAACGTGGTGAAACCCCATCTCTACTAAAAATACAGAAATTTGCCAGGTGTGGTGTTACATGCCTGTAATCTGAGCTACCCAGGAGGCTGAGACAGGAGAATTGCTTGAACTTGGGAGGTGGAGGTTGCAGTGAGCCGAGATCATGCCACTGCACACCAGCCTGGGTGGCAGAATGAGACTGTCTCAAGAAAAGGAAAAAATAAAAATTTTTGTCTCTATGTTGCCCAGGGTGGTCTCAAACTCCTTCATGTGATCTTCTCACCTCACTGCAACCTCCACCTCCTGGGTTCAGATGATTCTTGTGCCTCAGCCTTCCGAGTAGCTGAGATTACAGGCATGCGCCATCACATCTGGCTAATTTTTTGTATTATTAGTAGAGATGGGTTTTCACCATGTTGGCCAGGCTGATCTTGAACTCCTTACCTCAGGTGATCCACCCACCTCGGCCTCCCAAAGTGCTGGGGTTACAGGCATGAGCCACACACCCAGGCAAAAGATTATTGATGTATCTAAAATGGTATACTGCATAACAACATTTTGGCCAAAGATAAGACCACATATATTTTGGGAGTCTCATAATATTATAACAGAACTCAGGTTGATGGGTGTAGCAGACTACCATGACACATGTATACCTATGTAACAAACCTGCACATTCTGCACATGTATCCCATAACTTGAAGTATTAAAAAAAAAAAAAGATTATAACGGAACTGAAGGATTCCTATCACCTAGTGACATCTTGGTGATCCTGACCCGGCGTAGCCCTAGGCTAATGTGTATGGTTGTATCTTAGTTTTGCGCAAAAAAAAGTTTTAAAACTTTTTTTTTAAAACAGGGTTTTGCTCTGTCACCCAGACTGGAGTGCAGTGATGTTATCATGGCCCACTGCATTCTCAGCCTCCTGGGTTCACGTGATCCTCTCCCTTCAATCTCCTGAGTAGCTGGGTCTATAGGCACATGCCACCATGCCCAGCTAATTTTTTATTTTTTGTAGAGACAGGGTTTCTCCATGTTGTCCAGGCTGGTCTGGAACTCCTGAGCTCAAGAAACCTACCTGCCTCAGCCCCACAAAGTATTGGGATTACAGGTGTGAGCCACCACATGCAGCCAAAAAAATTTCTAATAGGAAGAAGCTAGTAGAATAAGGATATAAGGAAAGAAAACATTTTGTTTACCGCTGTACACAAAATATGTTTTAAGCTAAGTGTTACTACAAAAGAGTCAAAAAGCTAAAAAAAAAAAAAAAAAAAAAAAGATCAGTGCATTGGCTCACACACCTGTAATCCCAGCACTTTGGGAGGCCTAGGCAGGAGGATCACTTGAAGCCAGGAGTTTAAGACCAACCTGGGCAATATATCAAGACCCCTGCCTCTACAAAACATTAAAGAAAACTGGCTGCACATGGTGGCACACACCTGTAGTCCTGACTACTCCGGAAGCCGAGACAGGAGGATCGCTTGAGCCCAGGATTTTAAGCCTACAGTGAGCTATGGTCACACCACTGCATTCCAGCCTGGGTGACAGAACAAGATCCTATCTCCAAAAATCTTTTTAAAAGCTAAAAAAAAAAGAAAAAAAACTCGGCCAGGTGTGGTGGCTCACACCTGTAATCCCAGCACTTTGGGAGGCCAAGGCGGGCAGATCACGAGGTCGGGAGATCGAGACCATCCTGGCTAACACGGTGAGACCTCGTCTCTACTAAAAATACAAAAAAAAAAAAAAAAAAAAAATTAGCTGAGCGTGGTGGCGGGCGCCTGTAGTCCCAGCTACTCTGGAGGTCGAGGCAGGAGAATGGCTTGAACCCGGGAGGCGGAGCTTGTAGTGAGCTGAGATCGCGCCACTCCACTCCAGCCTGGGCAACAGAGTGAGACTCTGTCTCAAAAACAAACAAGCAAACAAAAACAAACCCTTGAAGTTCATCAGGTAAAAATATTACAAAAAGCTAAGGATAATTTATCATTGAAGAAAGAAAAAGTGTTTAAACTTAGTGCTGCCTAAGTGTACAGTGTTTATATATATAAAGTCTACAGTAGTGTACTGTAATGTCCTATTTCTTCACATTCACTCACCACTTACTCACTGACTTACCCAGATCAACTTCCAGTCCCGTAAGCTTCATTTATGGTAAGTGCTCTATATGTAGGTGACTGTTTTTTTATCTTTTATATGGCATTTTTATTATATGGTTTATATTGTGTTTTTATCTTTTATATTTTTACCCTATGTTTAGATAATGTTTTAATACACAAATACCACTGTGTTACAGTTCCCTACAGTATTTAGCATAGTAACATGCTGTCCAGTTTTGTAGCATAGCAGTAGTACCCTATACCATTTAGGTTTGTGTGCATGTACTCTGATGTTCACATGATGAAATTCCGTTAACAACACCTTTCTCAAAATCTGTCTCCACCATTGAGTGATGGATAATTCTTTGTGTGTGTGGGCGGGGGGAGGGTATGTATTTCTCCGTGTAAGGGCCCTGCACTGCCCTATTGGATTTAAATAAATAATCCTTCTCACAATGTTACACATAAATGTCAAGTACTATGCTTGGGACCAGGCTTATAGAGACAAATAAGAGAAATGTAATTTCAATTACATATGTCTAACTTTGTTCTAGAAGGGATTAGAGTTGATAGTTTTAAAACAACTTATAAAGGATAAGGACTATAATAGATGTATATGCAAAGAGGTCTAGCTGCATAGAACATGTATCTTTTATTCAGCATAGAGATCTGAATACCAATAATTAGGAGGACATGGGGAGGAAAACCAATTTAGGGAAGAGAAGAGTGGGCTTATCTCTCAGGGCTAGGAATGTGGATGTGCCAAATGCCCAGACTACCTCAACCTTTGCACTTCTTTTTAAAATTTTATTTACTTACTTATTTTTTTCTTTTTTTGAGATAGAGTCTTGCTCTGTCACCCAGGCTGGAGTGTAATGACACAATCTCAGCTCACTGTAACCTCTGCATCTAGGGCTCAAATGATCCCCCTGCCTCAGCCTCCCAAGTAGCTGGGACTACAGGCATGCGCTATCATGCCTGACTAATTTTTGTATTTTTAATAGAGACGAGATTTCACCATGTTGCCCAGGCTGGTCTTGAACTCTTGGACTCAAGTGATCCTACCCACCTTGGCCTCCCAAAGTAGCAGGATTATAGGCATGATCCACCATGCCCAATAAGCTTTGTACTTCTGAGCTGAGTAATTTGCTGAAAACGCTTAACAGTTTCATTGACTTCTTTGGCATTTAGAATTCTAGTTCCAGAGTACTGTGTCCTGCAGAGAATCTACTATTATAATTAGATCAGACAATGAAATAGCTTGAAAAGGCTGGGCGCGGTGGCTCACTGTTGTAATCCTAACACTGTGAATGCAACAGCCACACAGTATAGCCAATCAGTGCTCTTGATATTAGGAACCAGTGAGGTAGAAATGAATATTGCACTTGCAGTGGTAAGAGCATGAGTTCATTATACCTTCTTTCCTAGCTCTTATATTAGCATTGTGTGACTTGAGTATGTTATTTAACTATATGTTCTCATATGTAAAGTGGGACTTAGAATACTCCTTAGGCACACATGAAAACAACCTCTGTTAGAGTACCTCTATGAGTTTGTCCTTTCCCCTATGGGCTACTGAATATTATTTACATATTTCCTCTAATAGCCCCATTCCTCTTCTGATGTAGAAGAATAAAGAAAAATATGCAAATGTAAAATTTAGTTCTCTCATTCTGTGTAGCTTGCATTCCATCCTTGAGAATTCCTTCTCTGTGCCCTAATGTGTATTTATCACTACCTCCTTATTTTCATAAATTAAAATCATATCTCACTTCTCAAGAGGTAGATATTACTTGGTATGAGAGTCAGTAGGCATAGAAATCATATTTTCTTCCCTCTTTGTCCAAGTTCCATTTCTGAAAAATCTTAGCAAAAATACTTTGAGCAAAGATTATCAGCTGAGACATGTGTATTTGTGTGTGGGGTGGGGGATATAATGAATGAGAGTGAGCGGTGGAATTGAAATGTGATATATAGATTTACTTTCTCTTTAGAATTCAGGTTTTAGGTTTCTACACCTTGCCTAGAGAAGGACCACATATTTGCCATAGCTTCAGCTGTGCATCCTAGTTTATGCTCCATTGCCCCCCTATGAGAGTGGTCCCCAAATTTTAATATTTTCCAGGAAGCTTGTTTATTCAGCATTTAATGAAACAGTTCTCGGTTTGAATATCAGCTATATCGTTTACTACCAATATGACCTTTAGTAAGTTACTCAGTATTTTTAAGCCTCCTTATTCATTTTCTTCACCTATAAATATTATCAACCTCATAGGATTTTTAAAAGAATAATGTAAAATGAAATTTTATATGTGGCCTAATGCAGGGCCCCCTGCACTGCCTGCAGGGTTTCAATAAATGGTCATTTTTATAGGTCTTACCCTTACAAAGAGTAGGGATCTTTAAAATAGGTATGATGTAGCATCATGAATCTCTCCATCTTTTAACCAAGTCTCAACGTGAGTGGTTTATGGACTACACTTTTAAAAACCCTCCTCTACCTAATTACCTGGATATGCATTGTATCTTCAGAAGTCCAAATATCTTTCTTGATCACACACTTACAATTCACTGCATGATTAAATAAATTTTATAATACATAGTTTCTCATGGAGCTTGCAGAATAAGTGACAGAGGCTGACAAATATTTCCATTGAATTGTGTGCTTTGGTAAAATAAAGGAGCATTACTCATTCCAGGCAGGGGTGGAAATAGGTCCAGGAATGGCTTCTTCTAGAATAAGTGACTCCTAAGTTGAGTCTTAAAGGATGAATAGGAATTAGACCATTGTGTGAAGAACGACTGCTATATTTTCAGTTTGGCTGACTGGATATCAGAGGAGATGCTTTAGGGAAGAAGATAGCCTCTTTGCAGTTGTGTTCAGAAGTGTTGAGATTCAGGCCTGGTTCTATGTATTAGCACAGTTACATCACTTGGAGAAGAAATGAAAGAGAAGACAAATCTGAGAATGGCCTCTGTCTCTCTCTCTTTGTGTGTGTGTGTTGTGTGTGTGTTTAGACAGCGTCTCACCGTGTTGCCCAGTCTGTGGAGTACAGTGGTGTGATCGTAGCTCATTACAGCCTTGACCTCCTGGGCTCAAGTTATCCTCCTACCTCAGCCTCCCAAGTAGCTGGGACTACAGATGTGTGCCACCATACCCAGCTAATTTTTTGATTTTTTGTAGAAATGAGATCTCACTGTGTTGCCCATGCTGGTCTCATACTGCTGAGCTCAAGTGATCCTCCTGCCTCAGCCCTGTTTCCATTTAGTTATATCTTTTTATAATTCAGTGAGTATAATGCACGTCACTGTAATATGAAAGTTAAAACTTTGGAAGTTGCCTTTTTTTTTTTTTTTTTTTTTTTTTGAGACGGAGTCTCACTCTTGTTGCCCAGGCTGGAGTGCAGTGGTGTGGTCTCAGCTCACTGCAACCTCTCCCTCCCAGGTTCAAGCAATTTTCCTGCCTCAGCCTCCTGAATAGCTGGGATTACAGGCGCCCGCCACCAGGCCTGGCTAATTTTTTTGTAGTTTTAGTAGAGATGGGGCTTCACCATGTTGGCCAGGCTGTCTCAAACTCCTGATCTCAGGCCATCCGCCTGCCTCGGCCTCCCAAAGTGCTGGGATTACAGGCGTGAGCCACTGCCCCTGGCCGGAAGTTGCTTCTTGTAAGAAACCGCTATATCCTTATCTAGATTACTGATTCCAGCTGCAACAAATATTGATAATATTAAATTTCCTACGAATTTATTTTCAGTAGCCATGATAACAGTAATTGTGCCACAAGGATAATAAGTGTGCACATGAAAGAATACCTTTTTAAAACAAGATTTGGTTTTGGTTTTGGTTTTTTTCCGAGATGGAGTCGCTCTGTCACCCAGGCTGGAGTGCAGTGGTGGGATCTCGGCTCACTGCAACCTCCACCTCCTAGGTTCAAGTGATTCTCGTGCCTCAGCCTCCTGAGTGGCTAGGATTACAGGCATGCATCACCACACTCAGCTAATTTTTGTGATTTTAGTAGAGACAGGGTTTCACCATGTTGGTTGGTCTTGCACTACTGACCCCACCCGCCTCAGCCCTCCAAAGTGCTGGGAGTACAGGCATGAACCATGTGACTGGCCTAAAACAATTTTTTTTCTAATTGTCAAAAGAAAAAGATGTACAAAGAGGAAAGGGGTAAAATATGGACACAGTGTTTTTTAAGCTCTTTCAGTATTTTATTTTAAAAATCGGATTGATAAATTATAAGCATATTGAAAATAAAGCTTAATCTTTTTGATATTTCTTGAGTACTTAAACAATGTATGCAATTAATAAATATATACTAGTAGTAGTATTAATATACATTGCTACCATAGATTTGATCAGAAATTTCCAAAACATTGTCATGCATACAGACAACTATTTGGTTTTGTTTTGAAACTTTCTGCCAACCGTCCTTTCCTAAAAGGTAAAGTATTGTTATGAGCGATTACCTCAATGTAAGATTGTTATGTGAGAATACAAAAGTGTCACTTTAAAAACCGTTTATCTAGTATTAGCGTTTATATATGTAGGTGTATTTCTGTTACTGTATTTAAATGATTGTGCGTTCTTCTTTTTCCCTCAGCACTTTTAAAATTCTTTCTATGTTTACATATCATAATTGCCTTTTCTAATGCCTACTTTTTTTATTTATTATTGACCTTTTCTAAGGCACTGGTAATACAGTTTGCCTAGCAGTTTTCCAGTAGTCATATTGTTGTTAGATAATCTGTGACATACTTTTCTTAGGTTAAAGCAACCTAACTGTACTAGAGGGGAAAATAGTCCCCTTTTAGGGATATTTCCTCCCATAAGGTTTCTAAAGACAATATAGTATTTAAATTCAGATTTAAAATGTGAACCTGTAGTTTACAGGAAAGTATGTAAGGGATTAACCACTGAATATTTTTCTTTTCTCTAATGCTGAAATATTGCTCAGCTAATTACAGCTTGTTACAATGAGTTAGACATCTGCTAATGACTAAGAAATTTCCTTCAGAATCTCAGTCCTTTGGACTTAGACTATTAACAAATATATATGATATCGAATTTAACCTTTGTAATTTATATCAAGATATAACTGAGTTTATAGTAGAAATCTTTTCTCCTTTGTTATGAACATCTTTCACTAAAATATATTTTTATGAGAAAATCTTTTTTTTTTTTTTTTGAGGTGGAGTCTCATTCTGTCGCCCAGGCTGGAGTGCAGTGGTGCAATCTCAGCTCACTGCATTGCAAGCTCCGCCTCCCGGGTTCACACCATTCTCCTGGCTCAGCCTCCCAAGTAGCTGGGACTACAGGCGCCCGCCACCAAGCCCAGCTAATTTTTTTTTGTATTTTAGGTAGAGATGGGTTTTCACCGTGTTAGCCAGGATGGTCTCAAACTCCTGACCTCGTGATCCACCCGCCTCGGCCTCCTGAAGTGCTGGGATTACAGGCGTGAGCCACTGCGCCCGGCCGAGAAAATCTTATAAATAGAATGATATAATTTGTTATTGCTTTGTAGTTTAGAAAGTTTAGAACACATATTTAACGTTCATTATCTCCTCAGCTAAGATACCTATTTATGCATTTTTATGATTAAAAGCATTGTTCTTAAATTTCTTTCCCAAGTGTCCAGCACGTTATAAATTTAACTCTGTCTTTGGAGGAGTCAGTCTCCATAATTACTAAGTCCTCATCTTCAGAAACTTCCAGCAAGAATGTCTTTCTTGGTAGGAACATTTGATCTAATACCATAATCTTTATTTATTTATTTATGTATTTTTTGACACAGTATCTCACTCTGTGGCTCAGGCTGGAATGCAGTGGTGTGATCTCGGCTCACTGCAACCTCCACCTCCTGGGTTCAAGCGATTCTGCTGCCTCAGTCTCCCGAGTAGCTGGGACTACAGGCATGTATCACCACGCCTGACTAATTTTTTAATATTTTTAGTGGAGATGGGGTTTCACCATGTTGGTCAGGCTGGTCTCAAAACTCCTGACCTCAAATGATCCGTCACCTCGGCCTCCCAAAGTGCTGGGATTATAGGCATGAGCCACTGCGCGTGGCCTAATACCATAATCTTTGAGCTTAAATGGATAGTTAAGTTTTGTTTTTTTTTTTTTTTTTTTTTGTTTTTGAGCCAGGGTCTGTGCAGCTGTGCAATCTCAGGTGGTCACTGCAACCTCTGCCTACCAGGCTCAAGTGATCCCCCCCACTTCAGCCTCCTGAGTAGCTGGAACCCCAGGCGTGCGCCATCACGCCTGGCTAATTTTTTGTATTTTTTGGTAGAAACAGGGTTTTGCCTGTTTCCCAGACTGGTCTCAAACTCTTGAGCTCAGGCAATCCACCTGCCGTGGCCTCCCAAAGTGCTTTGATTACAGGCATGAGCCACTGCTCCTGGCTGAGAGTTACTTTTATTATTGGGGTCATCTATCAGCCTTCCATAATTATATGTCTAACTTATAAATAAAATTCCAGGGGTGTACAGGGTTCTCATTTATCCTCCACCTATGTTCTTCCAGAACTGAAAAATTTTGCAAGTATTTATATATGTACTAATATGTTTTTCTTTTTCTTTTTCTTTTTCTTTTTTTTTTTTTTTTGAGACAGAGTCTCACTGTCGCCCAGGCTGGAGTGCAGTGGCGCGATCTCGGCTCACTGCAGGCTCCGCCCCCTGGGGTTCACGCCATTCTCCTGCCTCAGCCTCCTGAGTAGCTGGGACTACAGGTGCCCGCCACCTTGCCTGGCTAATTTTTTTTGTATTTTTAGTAGAGACGGGGTTTCACTGTGTTAGCCAGGATGGTCTCGATCTCCTGACCTCGTGATCCGCCTGCCTCGGCCTCCCAAAGTGCTGGGATTACAGGCGTGAGCCACCATGCCTGGCCTTTTTGTTTTTTTTGAGACAGAGTTGCTCTTGTTGCCCAGGCTGGAGTGCAAATGGCATGATCTCAGCTCACCGCAGCCTCCGCCTCCCAGGTTCAAGCAATTCTCCTGCCTCAGCCTCCCGAGTAGCTGGGATTACAGGCATGTGCCAAGCCCGGCTAATTTTGTATTTTTAATAGAGACGGGGTTTCTCCATGTTTGTCAGGCTGGTCTCGAACTCCTGACCTCAGGTGATCCGCCCACCTCAGCCTCCCAAAGTGCTGGGATTACAGGCGTGAGCCACCCGCACCCAGCCTGAATATGTATTTTTTAAAAAACAAATTAACTGGCCAGTCACAGTGGCTTATGCCTATAATCCCAGCATTTTTGGGAGGCCAAGGCGGGTGGATCACCTGAGTTCGGGAGTTCGAGACCAGCCTGGCCAACATGACGAAACCCCATGTCTAATAAAAATATAAAATTAGCCGGGCATGGTGGCATGCATGTTTAAACCCAGCTGCTATGGAGGCTGAGGCAGGAGAGTTGTTTGAACCCAGGAAGCGGAGGTTGCAGTGAGCCAAGATTGTGCCACTGCATTCCAGCCTGAGTGACAGAGCGAGACTCCGGCTCAAAAAAAAAAAAAATTAACTGAAACAAAACACAATGTTCTGTCAAATTATGAATTAAAACCAATAAAGCATACCCATAAAAGTACAAATTGTTTTTATTCTAAATTAGAGTATTAAAAAGGTTGCGATAGGCCAGGCATGGTGGCTCAAGCCTGTAATCCCAGCACTTTGGGAGGCCGAGGCAGGTGGATCACTTGAGGTCAGGAATTTGAGACCAGCCTGGCCAACATGGTGAAGCCCCATCTCTACAAAAATACAAAAATTAGCTGGGCATGGAGGCACGTGCCTGTAATCCCAGCTACTCTGGAGCCTGAGGCAGGAGAATCATTTGAACTCAGGAGGTGGAGGTTGCAGTGAGCTGAGATCGTGCCACTGCACTCTAGCCTAGTGATAAAGTTAGACTCCGTCTCAAAAAAAAAAAAAAAAAGTTGCTATATTAACCAATAATTTCATTGAAGAATTGTGAGGCAAGGCTGTGTTCATTCAGAAACCACATCATCCACTTTTCTCTGCTGTTCAGATTTTGCAGTCATTGCTTGGTGGGTGTAAAAGTTTTAGTCAGGGCCTAGAGCAGACAATTCTTAACTACTTATGCTGGTTTTGAATATTTCAGTTCCTTTGTTTGGCCTACAGTCATTTTTCTTTTCAAAAATATGAAAACAAGTCACATTTTTGGTAAAACTCCTTTCTTTCTATAGAGAGAAATAGCCCGGAAACTTGCAAATCCTAAGCAACCAACAAATCCTTTTCTAGAGATGGTCAAATTTCTGTTGGAAAGAATCGCACCTGTGCACATTGATTCAGAAGCCATAAGGTAAGCCAAGAAGTATATTCGCTCAAAAATAAATAATAATCTGAAACTACAATGTTGTTAATTTAAATTCTGGGCTCCTAAAAACCTCTGTATGTCTCTTTTTAATCACTGGGGTGTACATCATTCAAGTTGAAGGGAAAGCCTTCTCATTTTATCATCTTTAGCTTTATATAATGCTTTCTGTTTTCAAAGACTGCTTATGTTTATTTTTAGCTTATGCGTTCTCATTAAAGAAAACTTAGAACAAAGAGAAAGACAGAAAAAGGAATATTTTAGATCTGTGTGGCTGTTGACCAACCTCTGAGTTTTCTTAAGCATTTTAATGGCCCTATAATATTCTGTAGTACATATTATATATACCACTGTTCATTTGATGTGTGAGAACAGAATGGCATATTGGAAAGTGGAGAGGATTATCTTTAGGCAAATTTTGTTTCAAAACATAAGTCTACTTTGTGGCTTTGGATAAAGTCTTTGAATTTTCATTTATTTTCAACTTTAATATGGGCATAAAATCTTCTTGTTGGATGATTATGTTAATTTGAGGTAATATATAAAAGGTAAGCAGCCTGGTGTCATAGACATTAGTTAAGAGCTATTGATTTTTCATTACGTATTCTGATGATTTCAGACTTTTCAAACTTCTAGTAATGCTTTTCTCTTGCACCAATCATTTTTCCAGTAGATAAGCTATATATCTTTCCATATTCAGTTACTATGCAGCACTTGTTGGTTTTTTTTCCAAACAGCCTAGAATTCAGAGATCAGTTCCAGTACTCAAGCTTCACTGTTTATTTCACCTTAGGTGAATCACTGATGTGGCTGTATTGAAATGCTGATTATATTCATTTGCTAGGGCTTTCATAACAAAATACCCCAAAGTGCCTGGCCTGAACAAAAGAAATTTATTTTCTCACAGTTCTGGAGGTGTAAGCCTGAGATCCAAGGTATCAGCAATTTTTAATTTTTTTCCTGAAGCCTCTCACCTTCATATACAGATGGCTTCCTTCTCACTGTGTCCTCTTGTGGTCTTTTCTCTGTGCACCCAGCATGTCTATGTCCTAATCTCTTGCAGAACAATAGTCATATTGGATTAGGCCCCACCCATTCAATCTTATTTTACCTTGATTATCTCTTTAAAGGCCTTATCTCTAAATACAGTCACATTCTGAGATACTGGGGATTAGAATTCATATGAATTTGGGAGAAACACGTCAGCCCGTAACATAATAAATGTACATATATTCAGGCTATGTCTGATAATTTAATACATTTATACAAATTGTGAAGATCAAGTCAGTGTATTGGTGATATACATCACCTTAAATATTCATCTTTATGCTAGAAAACTATAGTCACTCTACCAATCTCTAAAACACTAGTCGTTCTACATCTGTTAATTAACCTCTCTTTATTCCCCCTTTCTCACCCTTCCCAGCTTCTTGTAACTACCAGTCTACTGTGTCATTATGAGGTTCACATTTTTGACTCCCACATATGACTGCGAATATGCAGTATTTGTTTTTTTTTTGTTCTTGGCTTGTTTTATTTAATGTAATGAGCTCCATTTGCATACGTGTTGCTACAAATGGCAGGATTTCGTTCTTTTTTTATGGCTGAATAATTTTTCATTGTACATATATACCACATTTTCTCCATTCGTTGATGTGCACTTAGGTTCATTCCATATTTGGCTATTGTGAATAGTGACACAATAAACATAGGACTGCAGATATCTCTTCAATATATTAATTTCCTTTTTAAAAAATATATACCCAGTAGTGGAATTGCTAGATCACATAGTAGATGTAGTTTTAGTTTTTTGAGGAACCTCCATACAGTTTTCCTTAGTGGCTATGCTAATTTACATTCCCAACAACAGTGTACGAGGGTTCACTTTTTTCTACATCCTCGCTGGCATCCATTATTCTCTGTCTTGTTGATAAAGAGCCTTTTTTTTTTTTTTTTTTTTTTTTTTTTTTTTGCTGGAGTCTTGCTCTGTTGCCAGCTGGAGTGCGGTGGCGCCATCTCGGCTTACTGCAATCTTCGCCTCCCAGGTTCAAGCAGTTCTCCTGCCTCAGCCTCCCGAGTAGCTAGGACTACAGGTGCACGCCACCATGCCCAGCTAATTTTTGTTTTTTAGTAGAGACCGGGTTTCACCATGTTGGCCAGGGTGGTCTCAATCTCTTGACCTCGTGATCTGCCTGCCTCAGCCTCCCAAAGTGCTGGAATTATAGGCGTGAGCCATTGCGCCTGGCTTCTTTTCCCACTTTTAAATTGGATTTTTGTGTGTGTGGTTTTGATTTTTTGTCTGGTGTTTTTTTGTTTTGTTTTGTTTTGTTATTTTGCTATTGAGTTGTTTGAACTCCTTACATGTTCTGGTTATTAATCAGTTGACACAGGGATAATTTGCTAATATTTTCTCATTCTGTGGGTTGTCTCTTCGCTTTTTTTATTGCTCCCTTAGCTGTGCAGCACCATTTTAGCTTACTGTAATCCTATTTTTCTGTTTTTGCTTTGGTTGCCTGTGCTTTGGGGATGTTAACACAAACTTGGCTCAGATCAATGTCTTTAAGCATTATCCTAGCATTTTCAGCTAGTAGTTTCATCCACTAGGTCTTAATCCATTTTGATTTGATTTTTTTAGAAGATGAGGGATAGGAGCCTATCACTGATGAACATAGATGCAAAAATCCTCAAAAATACTAGCAACCTGCTTTCAATAACACATTAAAAATATTCATCACGATAAAGTGGAATTCATCCCAGGGATGCAGGGATGGTTCATAAATCATATATCGATAAACATGATTCATCATATTAATAGAACCAAGAATAAAAACCGTATAGTCATCTTAATAGGTACTGAAAAAACATTCAACAAAATTCAACATTACTTTATGATAAATACCCTCAGCAAAATAGTTATAGAGGGAACATACCTCAAAATAATAAGGGCCATATGTGACACACCCACACCGAACATTGTGCTGAATGGGGTAAATTGAAAGGCTTTCATCTAATATCTGGAATAAGATATGGAAACCACTTCTACCACCTTTATTGAACAAATTACTGGAAGTCCTAGCCAGAGCAATTAGTCAAAAGGAAAAAAGCCCATCCAAATTTAGCAAGAAAGAAGTCAAATTAGCCTTGTTCGCAGATGACATTGTCATAGAAAAAGCTAAAGACTCCACCGAAAAACTGTTTTCAACAGATAAATGAATTCATTATAGTTGCAGGATACAAAATCAACATACAAAACTCAGTAGCATCTACGTATGCCAACAGCAAACAATCTGAAAAATCCAGAAAGCAATCTTATTTACAATAGCTACAAAGAATATTAAATACCTAATAATCAACTTAACCAAATAAGTGAAAGATCTATTACAAGAAATATTTTAAAACGCTGATGGAAGAAATTAAAGACACACAAAAAATGGAAAGATATTCCATGCTCATGGAATGGAAAAATTTAAAAAAAAAATTTTTTTTTTTGAGATGGTATTTCGCTCTTGTTGCCCAGGCTGGAGTACAATGGTGCGATCTTGGCTCACTGCAGCCTCCACCTCCCGTGTTCAAGCAATTCTCCTGCCTCAGCCTCCCGAGTAGCCAGGATTACAGGCATGCGCCACTGCGCCCGCCTAATTTTGTATTTTTAGTAGAGACGGGGTTTCTCTATGTTGGTCGGGCTGGTCTCAAACTCCCGACTTCAGGTGACCCGCTCACTTCGGCCTCCCAAAGTGCTGGGATTATAGGTGTGAGCCACCCCGCCCGGCCAAAATCAATATTGTTAAAATGACAGTACTACTCAAAGTAATTTACAGATTAAATGCAGTGTCTATCAAAATACAAATGACATTCTTCACAGAAATAGAAAAAACAATCCTAACATTTACATGGAACCACAAAAGACTGAAATAACGAAAGCAATATGAGGAAAAAGAACAAAAGCTGGAGCCATCAAACTACCTGACTTTAAAATATACTACAAAACTACAGTAACCAAATCAACATGATACTGGCATAAAAACTAGACACATCTAAAGGAACAGAATTGAGAACCCAGATACATATTGGTGCTTTTTCGGCCAGCTCATTTCTGACAGAGGTGTCAAGAACATACAAGGAGGGAAAGGATAGTCTCTACAATAAATTGTGCTGGGAAAACTGATTAGCAGAAGAATGAAACTAGACCCCTATCTCTCATCTCTCAACATACAAAAAAATCAAAATTGACTTTTTTCTTTCTCTTTTTTTGAGACAAGGTCTTGCTCTGTCACCCAGGCTGGAGTACAGTGACATGATCATAGTTCACTGCAGCCTTGACCTCCTGGGCTCAGGTGATGCTCCTCCCTCAGCTTCCAGAGTAGATGGGACCATAGGCACATGCCACCACAACTGGCTAATTTTGTGAGGGTGTTTTTTTTTTGTTTTTTTTTTGTTTTGTTTTGGTTTTGGTAGAGACAGGGTTTCACCATGCCGTCCAGGCTGGTCTCGAACTCCTGGACCTAAGCGACCCACCGACCTCGGCCTCCAAAAATGTTGGGATTACAGGCGTGAGCCTCTATACCCAGCCCTTTTTAATGAAGATTTTCTTTTATTTTTCTCTTTACTTTTTTGGATACACGATCTCACTCTGTCGCCCAGGCTGAAATGTAGCTGAAATGCACAACCCTGGCTCACTGTTGTGTAGGCTCAAACGATCTCAGACCTGAGCCCCCTGAGTAGGTGGAACTATAGGTGTGCGTCACCATGCTCAGCTAATTTTTTAAAATTTCTTTTGTAGAAGAAGCAGTTTTGCCATGTTGCCCAGGCTGGTTTTGAGCTCCTGGGCACAAGTGATCTGCCCACCTTGGCCTCCTAAAGTGCTGGTATTTCAGGCATGAGCCACCATGCCTAAGTTTTTTTTTCTCTTCTCCTTTTTCTTTTTCTTTTCCTTTCTTTTTTTTTTTTGTAGAAGGAATCTTGCTCTGTCACCTGGGCTGGAGTGTGCAGTGTCACGATCTCGGCTCACTGCCACCTCTGCCTCCCGGGTTCAGCCTCCCGAGTAGCTGGATCTACAGGTGTGCGCCACCATGCTAGGCTAATTTTTTGTATTTTTAGTAGAGCAGGGTTTCACCATCTTGGCCAGGCTGGTCTCAAGCTCCTGTGCTCAAGCAATCTGCCCACCTTGGCCTCCCAAATTGCTGGGATTTCAGGCATGAGCCACCGCGCCTGGCCTAGAATTTTGAAAGAAAGGATTGGGGTTAATATAAAATCATTCTAAATATAATCCATTTCCCCCCCATACATATGTCCATGCACCTTGACATATGTGTGCTACAGTTAGTTAATGGTCTGTAGGAAGTAGATGAAAATGAAGTAGTCATTGTAATGATGGCTGGAACCCAGGTGAAAGTAAAATTTTAAAAAGGAAAAGGTTGAGGACTGAATCCTGAGGGAAATTAGCAATTAAGAGGTTGGCAGAAGATAACGGACTTAAATTTTTTTTTTTTAAGTTTTGAGCAGACATAGTCAAAAGCGGAAAATTGGGAAAGAGTGTTATCACAGAAACCAAAGAGGGGCTAAAGGGGTCAGATGATATCCAAAAGTTGATTAAATACTAAGAATCATCGAATGGATTAGGAAATGGGAAAAAATCACAATGAACAGAGCAGCTTCTGTGCAGTAGCAAGGACAAAGCCAGAATGCCATGGATTCAGAAAGGCATAGGACAGTCCTTTCCAACATCTACGTCATGGTACACAGAGAAAGTGATCAGTGTTACTTAGGCAGAGAAGACTGCTGAGTCTGTTTTTTACAGGCCCAGCTCAATAGAAAGCCACTAGGTACCACTTGGCTACACTGAGGCTTGAGCATATTAAAGGGATTCATAGCCTTGTCACCCTTCTAAACCCTGCTTAGGAGATAAATTGACAGCACCAGTGGGGACAATCAGTGTAGACAGCACCAATCTTAGATAAAAAGCAAAGGAGGGCCAGGCATGGTGGCTCATGCCTGTAATCCCAGCACTTTGGGAGGCCGAGGCGGACATATCACAAGGTCAGGAGTTTGAGACTAGCCTGACCAACATGGTGAAACCCCATCTCTACTAAAAATACAAAAATTAGCCTGACGTGGTGGCACGCAACTGTAATCCCAGCTACTCAGGAGGCTGAGGCTGGAGAATCACTTGAACCTGGGAGGTGGAGGTTGCAGTGACCCGAGATCACATTATTGCACTCCAGCCTGGGTGACAGAGCGAGACTCCGTATCAAAAAAAAAAAAAAAAAAAAAAAAAAGCAAAGGAGAAGGCTGGGTGTGGTGACTCACGCCAGTAATCCCAGCACTTTGGGAGGCAGAGGTGGGTGGATCACTTGAGTCCAGGAGTTAGAAACCAGCCTAGGCAATATGGCAAAACCCCATCTCTACAAAAATGCAGAAATTAGCAGGACACCATGGCATGCGCCTGTGGTCCCAGGTATGTGGGAGGCTGAGGTGGAAGAATGAGCCCAGGAAGCAGAGATTGCAGTGAGCTGAGATCACGGCACTTCACTCTCTCCTGGGCAACAGAATGAGACTGTGTCTCCAAAAAAGACAAAAACAAAAAAACTGGGCTAAAGTCAGAGTTTGAGCCTCAAAAGAAAAGTAACAGAAAAATAAGATGATGGAAAGGGAGTAAGCTTGAAGAAGAATCTTCTGCTGTTGTTTTTGACTAAATAATTTTGAATATTTAAATACCTTGAAAAGGTGCTAGCTGAAGGCTGGGCGCGGTGGCTCACGCCTGTAATCCCAACACTTTGGGAGGCCGAAGTGGGCGGATCACCTGCGGTCAGGAGTTCAACACCAGCTTGGCCAACATGGTGAAACCCCATATCTACTAAAAATACAAAAATTAGCCAGGAATGGTGGTGCGTGCCTGTAATTTCAGCTACTCGGGAGGCTGAGGCATGAGAATCACTTGCACCTGGGGGGCAGAAGTTGCAGTGAGCTAAGATCGCGCCATTGCACTCCAGCCTGGGCAAAAAGAGTGAAACTCCATCTTTTTTTTTTTTTTTTTTTTTTTAAAGATGCTAGTTGAAAAGAAGACAGGTTGCAGATAAGAGAAGGGGAATATAGGTATGAGGGAGCAGCATTCCTAAGGAAGCAGAGCAGGAAGAAGGACATCTTAACCTATGACATGACAAAATAATACACACAAATTAGAGGAGGTTAGAAGATAGGTATGGAAAATTAGAAGAGTTTTCACTCAAGGCTTCCATTACTACTCTCCCTTCTGTTAAAGATGAAGACTTCGGTTAGAATGGTGAAGATTTATAACAGTGGTTGTATAGCGTAGACTTCCCAAACAGTTTTGAAGAGGCAGTTGAGATCATCTTTTGCATCATGATAGCCCTGTGAAATATATATTATTTATTTAATTTATAAAAGAGGAAAAATATAAGAGGAAGGACTGTGAACCTGGTTTGAAGACTTTGGTCTTTCGCTTATAGCTCCTTGACACATACTGGTGATTACCAACATTACAGTGGTAGCAGAGATTATGTCTCTCATTTCATACTGTCTTCTCAGGTAGACCATTAAGACTTGGCACATGACAGGTAGTTAATAAATACTCATTAAATAGTCGTGTGCATGGAACCTATCACATGTATGTACATATTTATAAATTTTTTTGAAACACACTTGTAATTTTGTTAAATTCAAGCAATGTTTAGTAGGATTTCTTAATAAAAAGCTCAATTTGGAATAATTTTCTCAAATTGAATGAATCTTTAAAATACAAAGTCAGAGCTAGAATTTCCAGAAAACATATAGGATAGGCAGAGATTTCTTAGAGGGAACATAATAGCCACAGACTGGGAGAAAATACTTGAAAAGCATGTATTTGGTAAAGGATTATATCCAGGCTATATAAGGAACTCTGACTACTCAATAAGACAGATGACTCAGTTTTAAAATGGGCATATTTGAACAGGTACTAGTTAAGATGGTAAATAAGCACAAGAAAGGACAGTTAGTATTAATACTCATTTCGGAAATGCAAATTCAGATTTTTACATTTTTATTTTGTTTTATTTATTTATTTATTTATTTATTTATTTATTTTTTTGGAGACAGAGTCTGGCTCTGTCACCCAGACTGGGTAATTTATAAAGGAAAGAGGTTTTAATGAACTTGCAGTTCCATGTGGTTGGGGAGGCCTCACAATCATGGCGGAAGACAAATCAAGAGCAAAGGGACATCTTACATGGCGACAGGCAAGGGAGTATGTGCAGGGGAACTCCCCTTTATAAAACCATCAGATCTCCTGAGATTTATTCAGTACCACGAGAACAATATGGAGGAAACTGCCCCCATGTTCAATTATCTACCTGGCCCCGCCCTTGGCATGTGGAGCTTATTACAGTTCAAAGTGAGATTTGAGTGATAACACAGCCAAACCCTATGAAATTGTATGATTTCATTAATAGGAAATGTTCAGAATAGGCAAGTGTATAGGGGAGAAAATAGATTAGTAAATGCTTAGGGCTGGAGGGAGTAATGGTGAATGAGTTCCTGCTAACAGGTAAGCGTTTGACTTAGGATAGTGATGGGATGTTCTATAGTTAGGTAGTACAACCCTGTGAATATAGTAAAAACCATTGAGTTGTACATTTGAATTCAGGGAATTATGTGGTATATTATACTTTAAGTTAATTTTTATACACATATACAGCAATTTGTTTTTTTAATGTTATCAGATTAACTGAAGATAATGAATTTTAAAATAATTCTTGTGATGTAAGGGGGAAAGGAAAGTAAGTGCTAAACTTAGTTTAAACTTCAACATCTGTAAGTTAGTACAGCCATTATGGAGAACAGTATGGAGGGTCCTCAGAAAAAAACTAAAAAATACAACTGCCATATGATCCAGCAATCCCACTACTAGGTATATATCCAAAAGAAATAAGTTTATCAGGGATATCTGTATACCCGTTATTATTGCAGCATTATGGACAATAGCCAAGATTTGGAATCACCCTGTGTCCAAGGAATGAATGGGTAAAAAAATATGGTACATAGATAAATGGAATACTATTTGGCCATAAAAAAAGAATGAAATGCTGTTATTTGCAGCAGTATGAATGGCATTGGAGGACATTATGTTAAGTGAAATGAGCCAGAAACAGGAAGTTAAATACCACATGTTCTCAGTGGTAGATGGAAGCTAAAAAAAAAAGTAGATCTCTCAGAAGCAAAGAATAGAACAGAGGAAACAAGAGGCTGGAAAAGGTAGTGGGAAGGGAGGATTAGGGAGAGATACAAAATTACAAAAAAGGATACAAAATCACAGCTAGATGGGCGGATGAATTCTAGTGTTCCATAGCACAGTAGGATGACTATAGTTAACAAAACATAGTTTCAAATAGCTAGGACAATATTGAATGTTCCCAACACAAAGAAATTATAAGTGTTTAAGATAATGGATGTGCTAATTATCCTGATCTGATCACCATGCATTATATGTCTGGAAACATCACTGTGTACCCCATGAATATTTATAATTTTTGTTAATTTTTTATAAGTGAAAAGAATTTCAGCGTCTGCATCCTATGCATATTTGGTACTTAAATTTTTTTTAATGAATACTTTGATGTAACACCAAAGGAAAAAAAATTAACCAAAATCTTGTCTTGTACATTTGTAATAATAATTAAATGTTCTCATAATAGGGTAATATCTTCTTCAGTTTACTGATCTCAAAACCAGAAGTCACATTTGTTTTTACTTAAAATAGTACCATGTTGCTACATCATCTGATTTTTATTGACCAGATAATATTCTATTTCCTGGTGGTAGGTGTTTTGAAAAACTAATTCCTTAATTTTTGACAATTAAATTGTTTCTAATTAATGAATCTTTATAAATATAGCATGATGCTTCCGATGACTTGCTTCTTTGCTATAAGTTTATAGAAATAAAGTTACTGATTCAGTAAATTACCAGTGATTAATTCATTTGTCCATGTGTATGTTTATTATTTGTATTTTTTTGAGTCAATTGTCATTGCCCACTTAGCAACTACTATATTATTATTTTTCTTAAAACTGAAAATGATCTCTGTGTATATGGAAATGAATATAAAATTACCTATCTGAATATATTACCAGAGTGTTGTGTCATTTAATTTTAGTTTTGTTATTTTTTAGAAGAGTTACTCTTATTCATTAAGTTTTTTAGGGGGATAAACTAAGTAGAAATTTAGTTATCAAGTAGAGGATAAGATTGAACTTTTTTCCCCCCACAGAAACTCCTTTGAATTTTAATATTTTAAGGTTCTATATATGTTCTGTCACAGTGTAATTAGGATATAGTTACTACTCTAGTAGTATACTGATTTATATTTTCTTCTTTTTATAGTGCACTAGTGAAATTGATGAATAAATCAATAGAGGGGACAGCAGATGATGAAGAGGAGGGTGTAAGTCCAGATACAGCTATCCGTTCAGGACTTGAACTTCTTAAGGTATTTTTGAAACAGTTTTGTTGCCATGTATTTCCGTGGGGTCATAATTTGCCTTCCCTTCAGGATATGCAAGAGTCAGGCTTATTTCACAGGAAACTATTTGAAAGATTTAAAACTTGTGTTGGAAATCAGATTATGTAAAAGTAATGTTTTTACATCATAATATAATTATTTTACATTATAAATTAATATTTGTTTCACTGTTTATCATTTCCATGCCTTCTATGCTTGGTAGTGATTACTGTACAGCCTATTCTTAACTTAGTGATAGCAAGATGTGACTTTAGTCTTTGTGGACCAGGGTATGTGACTAAATCTAGAGGAGGGAATATCATCATTAAAGGGAGTATTTCTTGGTATATTTGTGGGATTCTTGGGAGACTGGAATGACTAGAAAAAAGGGGTGCTTTGGGGAATGATGGGAGACAAGGTTGGTTCCAGATTGTCGAGTGCCACTGGGTAAGAAAGGTAGTGTCACGGGCTTTTAACCTGGCTTACAACCAGCTGCAGCCCTTGATAGAGCGTTCATTGAATTGAGTAAAAGGGAAGAAATTGAAGGCAAAGAGACATGATACCACTGTGACATACAGGAGAAGAGACAAACCAGTGCAGTCGATATTAGATAGAAAAAGAATGATGGGATCATATTCCGAGGGTCTTAAATATCATTTCATTGAGCTGGGCTCTGCGGCTCTTGCCTGTAACACCAGCATTTTGGGAGGCCAAGGCGGGCAGATCACAAGGTCAAGAGATCGAGACCATCTTGGCCAACATGGGAAAACCCTGTCTCTACTAAAAATACAAAAATTAGCCGGACGTGGTGGCACACACCTGTAGTCACAGCTACTTTGGAGGCTGAGGCAGGAGAATCACTGGAACCCGGGAGGTGGAGGTTGCAGTGAGCTGAGATCGCGCCACTGCACTCCAGCTTGGCGTCAGAGTGAGACTATCTAAAAAGAAAAGAAAAAAAAAATTTCATTGATAGAATTGATATAATGCCTCATGAATAAGATTTTAATTATGTTTTTAGTAATTGAGTTATATTTTTAAGTTGTTTTAAAAGTGAAACCACCTTTAAGGTAACATTTTTTAATAGATTGCTTTTTTTTTTTTTTTTTGAGACAGAGTCTTGCTCTGTCGCCCAGGCTGGAGTGCAGTGGCGCGATCTCGGCTCACTGCAAGCTCTGCCTCCTGGGTTCACACCATTCTCCTGCCTCAGCCTCCCAAGTAGCCGGGACTACAGGCTCCTGCCACCACGCCTGGCTAATTTTTTTTGTATCTTTAGAAGAGACGGGGTTTCACCATGTTAGCCAGGATGGTCTCGATCTCCTGACCTCATGATCAGCCCGCTTCAGCCTCCCAAAGTGCTGGGATTACAGGCATGAGCTACCGCACCCGGCCAATAGATTGCTTTTTATTACATTTTTCTAATTTAATTCTCCAATTTTCTGTAAGTAATTAAAACCACATAAGTAAATATTATCACTCCAAACCTTGCCAAATGAGACACAGTGTCTGCACTTAATGACCATTAAATAAGTGCTTATTGAAAAATTAATGAAGACCACCTGCTCATTCCCCTTTCTCCCTGCTTCTCTATTTTCATCCCTAATCTTGATACTACACTAACTGAATTGTTTCTACTTTATGGAAGGTTAACTCTTTAGACATGTATCTAACTTGCTAAAAGTTATTTAAGGACAGGCTCGTGCCTGTGTCATAATAAGAGAATAATTATATATTGTAATCATAATTAAAAGTTCACAATAGTGGCTTCTTTGTTGATAATTATGTTGAGTGATAGATTTCACTTGAGGTATTTTCTTGGCTGGGTACAATGGTTTACGCCTGTAATCCCAGCCAAGGCCAAGGCAGGAAGATCTCTTGAGCACAGGAGTTGGAGACCAGCCTGGGCAACATAGCTAGACCTCATCTCTACAAAAAAACAAAAAAATTTAGCCGGGCATGGTGGTGCACCTGTAGCCTCAGCTCAGGAGACTGAGGTGGGAGGTTGAGACCCCAGTGAGCTGTGACGTTCCACCGCACTCTAGGCTAGGAGACAGAGTAAAATCTTGTCTCAAAAAAAGAAAAAAAAAATTTCTCATAGATTATCTTTTTGCCAGTCAAAGAAAGCTCTGAGTTAGCATTTTGTTTACATTACACAAATATTGAGTCATTACGTATGGAGGTTTTATTTCAAGTAAGCATTCCTTCACCTAAATACAATATATTTATAAACTGATAATAGTTATTAATATTGTAAATCACATTCCATAAAAAAGGAGCCATGTGTTTTGTATTCTAAGTAGCAGAGTAGACTAAGAGGTGAAGAAGAAAATAGGACAAAGGCTGTCTGTCAGTTGTGTCAAGAAATAACTGGAAGCTACCACACCATACAGTATTTCTGATAATGTCTAATTAGCCATAACTAACTGCAAGGACGGCTAGAAGATGTATCTCTATTCTGTGTAGCTAGCATATTTACCCCAGAATTTAATTTTTTTTTTTTTTTGGCAGGAAGTAATTCTTTTTTAATGGATTACAACTATTGTCTGTACTTTTAAAGCTGTATCTATTTTTTCAGGTTCTGTCTTTTACACATCCTACCTCGTTCCACTCTGCAGAGACATATGAGTCCTTGTTACAGTGCCTAAGAATGGAGGATGACAAGGTAGCAGAAGCTGCTATTCAAATTTTTAGAAATACAGGTCACAAAATAGAAACAGACCTTCCCCAGATACGATCGTGAGTACATTTTTTCTCCCATGGTAAATACAAAAGTTTCTAAGTGTGGAAACCATAAAATCATTGTTTTCCTTCTGTGTAGGAAGATAGGAGGGAGGAAAGACAACTTTGATTTAGAAGCTACTTTTCTGTGTCCTCCTCTGTTTTGTCTTTCCCTTGTCTCACTCCCCTCTCCCACCATTAGAATGTAGGCAGCAGAATAAACTGAAACTACATGTTTGTTTATAACAAAATTATTTTAAGATATTAAGAATCAAAAGTTACCACAGAATTTAGTGTTTTATTATATTTATGATTAATGTCTTTCTAATCCATGTATATTCATCTTTTTTCTATAAATGGGTTATAAATTCAGTAACTGTCACTTTGCTATCCTACCAAAAAATGGGGCAAATAGTTCACTTTGGCATCTTATAAAGGTTAAGGTGAAACTTGTGCTGAGATGTTATATTTAGACTTAAAATATGCAGAAGACATCTTTTGAAGGAAAAAGTACATTGCAAATGGCTGTTGAATCATATGTTCAGGATATTTGCAGTTCAGGGTATATTCAACTACATACCATTTTCTTCACATGATAATCATAGGACAAGTGGTCTCCTCAAGTTTTTATTAAATTTGTGAGCTAATAGTTTAACTTGTGAAATAATGCAGTGTCCATTGTACATTCTCTTCATTCTCCACATTGTTCTGGCTAATAATAAAAAGTTACCGCAATCAGTCCCTGCCCTCAAGGAGTTTATAGACTAGAAATAATAAACTTTATACATTATAAAAAAAAAGATCACTGACACAATAGGATAGTTTTTGATGAGTTTTTCAAGGGAGGAAATCCTATACATTTTTTTTAAGGCAAAGGATCTATTCTTAGAGGAATTCTACCCCAAAGGAAACAGTTGAAAATGAGTATAGGTGGAAGAGTTAACTTTGGATGTGAGGAATAAAATACTTTATTCATAAGACTAATGGAGAAGAAAGGAGATAATCACTGGAAAGCAGAAAAGCACGATGCTAAAGACCTCAATAACAACTCTTATGGCATCACTGGATTATACTGCTCTAGAAAAAACAAGAAGAAAGGTTAAAGTTGACTTTCTGTATTATTTTATTTGGCTAATAACAATAATATGTTTAACAACAGTTTGATTGAAACTATCTTCCTTTGTCATTCACCAGTGTTATAAAAATCTCAGTCTGGTAAATGGAATGGTGAAAGACTAAACAGATAGGAGAGAGGAAAGACATCTTCCATTTAGAAGCATAGTCAATACTCAGTCAAGGAAGTCTTTTTGGTCATGGACATCCCTATCTCATAATTCCAAAGTCCATAGAGGCAAACTTCAGGCATATTTATAAATGTCAGATCAGACTTATACCAACTAGCATATGTTCCCATTTTTGGTTAAGGTGCATGGCCTGGAGCCTGCAGTATAGGTTTCATGTCTAGCCTTCCATTATCATAAGAGGGCATTGTCACCCTTGGATTTGATACCACTAACTTTATAATCTATAAATTAGGCTCTTCTCTAATAACATTAAATATATGACAAATATCTTTCCTTAAATGTTTGTTTCGCTTTATCAATCTTCTTCTGATTATAAAAATACTTTATGTTCATCATAGCAAACTGAAACTAGAAAAAATATAACGAAATAGTCACCATTAACATTTGATATATATACTTTCTATGAATGTTCATCTATTAGATGTATTTGTCTATTTTTTGTAAGTTCATATATGCACACTATTTTCTTCGTTCTACCTGATGTTTTTTCATGTCATCAACATTTAATTTTTGAAGAATGCTTTAGGTTTTTCCGTCATCCTAAAAGAAGACTGTTGTAGTTTACTCTTCATTGTCAGTGTAGAGGTTAAGTATATGGATTTTGAAAGAAATGCTAATTTACAAATCCCAACTCCCAGTTTCCTAGCTTCGTCATCTTAGTAGGCTTAAATAACATCTTTGTGCTTTAATTTTCTCATCTGTGTAATGACTATAATAGTCTTCTTTGGGTGGATGTGAACATTAGTTGAATTAATCCATGCGGAATACCTAGAATGGTGCCTGGCGCATAATACTTAGATATTTTTATTGCCATTCTATTGATATATATGTAGCTGTATCTTTGCATACTTTCTTTCACTAATATTATTTCAGCTGTTTAATACAACTTGGCCTTTTGCTACTCTCTTTCCATAGCTACTTTGAAATAACTGAAGGGGATTATAAAAGGGAATTGAAAAATTAGCAATATCCTACTTAGAAGGTAAATGCAAAAATATGTCATGGGGTAAGCTTTAGATTATGAATTAAGGGTTGCTTGTTATTTTGCATATTTGTGAGGTAGCTTTAAAATAAAAATTGTCTCCTGAAGTAGGCTTTTTCTTGAGGCATTGTATTTCTTGGTTTATACTTGGGGGCAGAGAGGGAGCTTTTTTACAACTTTCTTTAGATCAGATAATTTTTAAGAGAGCCTTCTCTACCAGCATCCATCCATATAGGGGAAGTAGACGTCAGCCACAGGAATACTTGTTGGTTTATGGGTTTAAGAAAAAAAAAAAAAAAACTATATTATTTTTTGCAGGACCTTAATTCCCATTTTACATCAAAAAGCAAAGAGGGGTACTCCACACCAAGCAAAACAGGCTGTGCACTGTATACACGCCATATTCACAAATAAAGAAGTCCAGCTTGCACAGATTTTTGAGGTATATCTAATATGTAGGTTGTGTTTATATTGGTCTTTGTTTTTTAAGCTCTATAGTTTGATGAAGATGGAAGCTAGATTTTTTAAAGCTGTTTATATGAAGTCCTACCTTAGACTATAAATTCCTTGTGAGCAAGGATTCTGTCTATTTTATGTGGTACTGCATTCCCGGCCTGTAGATCAGATTATATGTTCAAACATCTCGTTTTGAAGGGTTTTGTGGTTTTTGTTTGTTTTTTAGTTTGTTTTTGAGATAAAGTTTCACTTTCTCACCAATGCTGGAGTACAGTGATGCAATCTCTGCTCACTGCAGCCCCGAACTCCTAGGTTCAAGCAGTCCTCCTGCCTCAGCCTCCCAAGTAGCTGAGAGTACAGGCACCACCACCATGCCCAGCTAATTTTTGGATTTTTTATAGAGATGGGGTTTTGCCATGTTGCCCAGGCTGGTCTCAAACTCCTGGACTGAAGCGATCCACCCACTTCAGCTTTTCAAAGTGCTAGGATTACACACATGAGCCACCACACCTGGCCTTACGTGTTTATGTTACAACATTTTACTTAATTTTAGCCTTATTGGTTCAGTGGTGCATTTATCCTCGGAAAGTATTAGTAGATAATTTTGAACAATCCAGTTTAAATAAGTACCTAAGAACCCTACCTGAAAATTAATCCTGTTTCCCTTTTTTTTACATAGAATGACTGGCCTCATTTTACTATTAGAAATGTATTCCTATTATCATAAATGGGAGATAGTGTGACCAAAACCCAGTGAACTCTTACTTTGTATGATTTAAGGTCATTTAAAATGCTCCACAGGGTAAGAAATCCACCAGTATAGCAAATCCGTTGTTGTAGATTAGTCAAAAATAATGCTGATTTGATGAAGCAAAAATGTTTTTTTTTTAAACTTCTTTTTGTTGGATTTTATTTTTTCTTTTATCTTTTTTCTACATTCTTTCAATCTTGCTAAATTTTAGTAGGTGAATTAAGAACCAGATGTCTTGACGTGGTTGAAGTTAGTTATGATCATATTAGAGAAGATTGGTTTGGGCATGATAAATTCAGGAGGACTCAGGAAAATGTACTGTTTCAGTAGAGTGTCTAGATATTTATCAAACAAATTGGTAATTTTGTCTATTTTATTTTTATAGCCACTCAGTAGGAGTCTGAATGCTGATGTGCCAGAACAACTTATAACTCCATTAGTTTCATTGGGCCACATTTCTATGTTAGCACCAGATCAGTTTGCTTCCCCAATGAAATCTGTTGTAGCAAATTTTATTGTGAAAGATCTGCTAATGAATGACAGGGTAAGTTTCTCATTTAATTAAATTGAGAATCATGAGATTAAGGCTGTTTACATCTTCATCACAGAAACACTTCTGTTTCTATGTAATTCTCTTTTTCTTTTAAATTATTCTATATTGGAGTTCTACTAATTTATTATTTATTTAAATTCCAAACTACTTCCTTATTTCATGGTAGCTATTACTACTAGAATTTCACACTTAAGAAACAAAAATTAGAACATGGGATTGGTGAATCAGGAAAGTTAAATATAAGTAAAAGCTATTTTCCTGACCCTCAAAAGACAGTTTATCATTTTCTGGAATGTTAGAATTGGGTTATTTTTGGTTTTTGTTTTGAAGACAGAGTCTTGCTCTGTGCCCCAGGCTGGAATGCAGTGGCACAATCTTGGCTCACTGTAACCTTGGCCTCCTCTCATTCCTCAGCCTCCCAAGTAGCTGGGATTACAGGTGCCTGTCACCACGCCTGGCTAATTTTTGTGTTTTTAGTAGAGATGGGGTTTCGCCATGTTGGCCAGGCTTGTATTGAACTCCTGACCTCAGGTGATCCATCCGCCTTGGCCTCCCCAAGTGCTGGGATTACAGTTGTGAGCCACCATGCCGGGCTAAAATTTGTTTTATCAAACATTGTTAGAAATGTAAGCCAGGCGTGGTGACAGCACCTGTAATCCTAGCTACTCAGGAGGCTGAGGCAGGAGAATCACTTGAACCCAGGAGGCAGAGGTTGCAGTGAGCCAAGATTGCACAGTTGTACTCCAGCCTGGACAACAAGAGCGAAACTCCGTCTCAAAAAAAAAAAAAGTAAGTGGACTTGAATTTGACTAATTTTTAAGATAATACACTGTACTTTTGGCACTAGATTTATTGATGTCTGTGCTCTCTGATTTATTACCTCTGGGTTGGAATGTATAGATTGAAAAGACTCCCCAAATGATTTCGGAAACACACCTTGATTAAGAGTCACTACTGGCAGGGGTTGGTGGCTCACGTCTGTAATCCTAGCACTTTGGGGGTAGAGGTGGGTGGATCACCTGAGGTCAGGAGTTCAAGACCAGCCTAGCCAACATGGTGAAACCCTGTCTCTACTAAAAATAACAAAAAAATTAGCCGGGCTTGGTGGCGGGTGCCTGTAATCCCAGCTATTCGGGAGGCTGAGGCAGGAGAATCGCTTGAACCCAGGAGGCAGAGGTTGCAGTGAGCCAGGATTGCACCGTTGCACTCCAGCCTAGGTGACAAGAGCAAGACTCTGTCTCAAATAAATAAAAGAATCACTGCTTTACCAAATGGATCTAAATTAAATCCGTTGTTATTGAATAAAGACACGGATAATGCTGGATCATTGTGGATGACTTTCAATTAAGTGTTAGTTTGCCACAAATCCAGCTTATCCAAAGTTCCTAACTCTCACATGTTTCGGTAATCTTGAGGCCTCAATATCCGGAACTTAAAGACACCTGCTAGTGCCCCTTCTGTATTTGTACCACCTTCCACTTTTGAATGCAGCAGACAAGAAGAGAAGAACGTGACCTAAGTCTCATTTTCTACCCCACATTTCCTTGCTGTTATTTTTTCTTTTGATAGATGTGGTTTTCAACAAATGTGAAATTTAAGATACCTCTTAAATGATGATTGTTGATAGATCGTGTTTTCAGATGGTCTTTTTTTATGGTGATAAACTATACATAATATCAAATTTGCTATTTTTAAGTGTTAAAATTCACGAACATAATAGCCACATTGTTACGTAATCATCACCACCCCATCCGTCTCCAGAATTTTTTATCACCCCAAACAGAAACTGTACCCATTAAGCAACAACTCTACATTGCCCTCTGTTCTACCTTCTGACTCTATGACTACCTATTCTAGGTATCTCTTATATGATATTTGTCCTTTTGTGTCTGTTGTATTTCACTTAGCATGTTCTCAGGGCTCTTCCATGTTGTAGTATGTATCAGAATGTTGTTCCTTTTGTGGCTAAACAGTGTTCTATTATATGTATATTTTTGTTTGTATATATCCCACATTTTGTTTGTTGATTGGTGGACACTTGGATTGCTTCTACGTGTTGGCTGTTGTGAATAATGCTGATATAAACATTTATGTTCCTGTTCTCCCATTTCTTGGGTATATATCTAGGAATAACATTGTTGGGTTACATGTCATTTTCCTTTTTAAAAAAGCAATAGCCATACTAGTAGATAAGAAGTGGTATCTCATTGTGGTTTTGATTTGCGTTTTCCTAATGAATAATGATGTCAAGGATATTTTTTGTGTGCTTACTGACTACCTGTATATCTTCTTTGGAGAGCTGTGTATTAAATTCCTTTCCCCACCCCACTCTTATTTATTTACTTATTTATTTATTTATTTATTTATTTATTTATTTATTTTGAGACGTGGTTTCACTCTGTCGCCCAGGCTGGAGTGCACTAGCGCAACCTTGGCTCATCGCAACCTCCGCTTCCCAGGCTCAAGCAATACCTCCTGCCTCAGCCTCCTGAGTCCCAGCACACGCCACCATGCCTGGCTAATTTTTGTATTTTTTTATACAGATAGGGTTTCGCCATGTTGCCCATGCTGCCTTCACCCGCTTTTGGTTGGGTTGCTTCTTGTTGAGTTTTAAGAGTTATTTACATTTTCTGTATAGTAAACCTTTGTCAGATATTTACCAGATCCAAGATCATGAAGATTTCTCCCTATGTCATCTTTTCAGAGTTTTATGGTTTTAGCTATTAAACTGAGATATTTGATTCATTCTGAGTTAATTCTTATATGTATTAACAATCTAGTTTCTTTTTTTGTTTGTGTGTTTGCTTCTTGTGGATATCCAGGGGGTTTTTTTGTTTTGCTTTTGTGTTTTTGAGACGGAGTCTCACTCTGTAGCCCAGCCTGGAATGAGGTGGCACAATGTCAGCTCACTGCAACCTCTGCCTCCTAGGTTCAAGCAGTTCTCCAGCCTCAGCCTCCCGGGTAGCTGAGACTACAGGCATGCGCCACCATGCCCAACTAATTTTTTTGTATTTTTAGTAGAGGCAGGGTTTTGCCATGTTGGCCAGGCTGGTCTCAAACTCCTGACCTCAAGTGATCCACCTTCCTCAGCCCCCCATAGTGATGGGATTACAAGCTTGACCCTCTGCACCCGGCTGAATATCCGGTTTTTCTAGCACCATTTGTTGAAGAGACTGTTCTTTCACTAAAGATGGTCTTGGCACCCTTTCTCAAAAATGAATTACCATATGCAAGGGTTTTCTGGGTTCTCTATTCCGCTGGTCTGTATGTCTATCCTTGCCAGTACCAGCCACACTGTCTTGATTACTGTAGGTTTTATAGTAAGCTTCAAAATTGGGAAGTATGAGTCTTCTAACTTTGTCCTTTTCCAAGCTCTGGTTGGTGATGTGCCCTTAGTTTTCTCAGAGGCTGTGTTGATCAACATGAAAAACTTAATCAGCAAAAACTTAAATTTTTTTCATGCTAATAGCTAAATTTATTCAATTGTCTGTAGTCAACAGGTGAAAAGAATGGAAAACTGTGGTCTCCAGATGAAGAGGTTTCCCCTGAAGTACTAGCAAAGGTAAATTTGTTTAGGCCTTGATAATCTTCATGTTTAAAAAAAGGAACATTTCGTAGTTATCTTCCTCACCTTTTAAAAATTTAATAAACAGAGATGGGATCTTGCTGTGTTGCTCAGTTCGGTCTTGAACTCCCGGGCTCAGCTGATCCTCCCACTTCAGCCTCGCAAAGTGCTGAGATTATAAGCTTCAGCCATCGTGCCTAGCTGGAAGCCTTTTTTATTAAACCTAATAGTTAATAAGCATTTGTTAAGGAGGTGCTTTATTTTAAAATCCATTGCAAAGAATTGGTTATTGAAGACATTGTAGTTGTCATTGTTTATTATATGTCAGTGTCTTCTGCCTGCTAAAGCAATCTCAATGAGGCTGTTTTATAGAGAGATTGTTTATAGAATGACGGTGCTCAGAGGCATCTTAAATCCAGCCTCACCACCACTGTCTACAAGCATATGAATATTAACTTGGCAAAGATAGGTAATTGTAAAGCTGGGCACTGTGGCAGATTTGGGATTTAAAATAAGATTGTATCATCTTCTTTGATAATCTGTTTCACTTTGTGTTGCTTCATCGTCATCATATATTCTATCAGTTCATTTTTCCTGGTTGTCAATAAATATAATAAATAATACTTTGATTTTTTTTCACACCTATTATCCCAGCACTTTGGGAGGCAGAGCACGAGGATCACTTGAGCCCAAGAGTTCAAGACCAACCTGGGCAGCATAGTGAGCCATGTCTCTACAAAATATTAAAAATAATTTAGTTGGGCTAGGCATGGTGGCTCACGCCTATAATCCGAGCACTTTGGGAGGCTGAGGCAGGCAGATTGCTTGGGGTCAGGAGTTCAAGACCAGTCTGGACAACATGGTGAAACCCCTTGTGTACTAAAAATACAAAAACTAGCTAGGCATGGTGTTGCACATCTGTAGTCCCAGCTACTTCAGGGGCTGAGGCAGGACAGTTGCTTGAACTTGGGAGGTAGAGGTTGCAGTGAACCGAGGTCCCGCCACTGCCCTCCAGCTTGGGCGACAGAGTGAAACTCGGTCTCAAATGATAACAATAATAATTTGGCCAGGTGTGGTGGTGCATACCTATAGTTCCACCTACGCAGGAAGCTGAGGCAGGAGGATCACTTGAGCCCAGGAGGTCAAGGCTACAGTGAGTTGTGATCATGCCAGTACACTCCAGCCTGGATGACAGAGCAGATAGAGATGATTGTTACTAAATTTGTGACATTTAATAGATGTAAAGCTCAGTTTAAAAGTGGCAAATTTGGGATTTAAAATAAGATTGTATCATCTTCTTTGATAATCTTTCACTTTGTGTTGCTTCACAGTCATCATATATTCTATCAATTCATTTTTCCAGGTTGTCAATAAATGTAATAAATAATACTTTGATTTTTTGGCTAGCTTTTTCACATATATTGGTAACAATCTTTTGACTAGACATTTCTAAGTAATTATGACTACCAGTAATTATACAGATTCCCTTTTTTTGGTCAGAATGTTAAATGAGACTGAATCAGACTTGATGGTTTCTTCAAAGTAGTTTTTCAATACTACAAAACTGAAACTCTCAAGTTATTTTCAGTCACTACAATCAGTACAGTTGTGGGGGATGTGTGTGTGTGTGTTGGTTTTTTTATGAACCAGAGTTTTGCTTTGTCACCCAGGCTGGAGTGCAGTGGCACAATCTCAGCTCACTGCAACCTCTGCCTCCCGGGTTCAAGCAGTTCTCATGCCTCAGCCTCCTGAGTAGCTGGGACTACAGGCATGTGCCACCATGCCTAATTTTTTTTTTTTTTTTTAAGTAGAGATGGGGTTTTTTAGTATAGACAGGGTTTCACCATGTTGGCTAGGCTGGTCTCAAACACCTGACCTCAAGTGATCCACCTGCCTTGGCCTCCCAAAGTGCTGGGATTACAGGTGTGAGTCACCACCCCCGGCCTGTATAGTTTAAATTGTTGTTTTTAAAGTATATGTTTTCAAATAGTTTCAAAATCTTGGACAAACATCTAAGTATGAAAAGCTAAATTCTGGAACCAGACTTTTAAGCAAGTTATCTATCATAATAATATGTCTCAATTGCCTTATCTGTTGGGAAAAAAAAATCTTCCTCATAAGAGTTTTTTGGGAGATTAAATAAGTTAATACATTTACAGATCTAGGAAAAGTGCCTGGCAGTGGTTAAGCACAGAGTAAATATTAGTTCGTATTGTTACTGTTATTATCCCATAGACTTATTTGATAAAATGTCTGCTGATGGAGATGAGTAATCTCATTAATCTAATTAATATAAATTAATTTTCCCTTTAATTGGAATTTTAAGTTGCTTTCTTTTTTTAGCATGTTAATATTTTATAGGTACAGGCAATTAAACTTCTGGTAAGGTGGCTGTTGGGTATGAAAAACAACCAGTCTAAATCTGCCAATTCAACCCTTCGGTTATTATCAGCGATGTTGGTTAGTGAGGGTGACCTGACAGAGCAAAAGAGGATCAGGTGAGATTTTTCTTTCTTTCCAGTTTTCTTAGTGCTGAAATTTTGGTAGAATTTACATAGGAATTATTTACCTAATGAATACTGAATGGTGTAATTACACCATGTTCTTCAGGGTCAGATCTTATGTACTCATTTAGGGTTTGTCTGTCTGTCAGTATTGTTATTTTAATAGTGCCAATATATTTTTCTTCATTCCTAAAGAAGAGGAACTTTTTCCAATAAATACGTAATCATAATCACTATATTGTACTATTGCAGTTAGCATCAACATTTGGTTCAATTAAACAAGTATTTGTTAAACTTCAACTTCATAAAACACTGTGAAAAGCATTGCAGCAAAAATAAGTAGGAAAAGTCCCTGTCTTCAAGAGCCTCCCTGTATTAAAGCAATTAAATAAGTGGAGTGACTTGAGTCCCATGAAAGTAATAAAAATTTCAGTGGCAGCCAGGCGTGGTGGCCCATGTCTCTAATCCCAGCACTTTGGGAGGCTGAGATGGGCAGATCATGAGGTCAGGAGTTCGAGACCAGCGGTTTCAATATGGTGAAACCGCGTCTCTACTAAAACAAAAAACAAAATTAGCCAGACGTGGTGGCACATGCCTGTAATCCCAGCTACTCAGGAGGCTGAGGCAGGAGAATCACTTGAAACCAGAAGACAGAGGTTGCAGTGAGCTGAGAGCGCACCACCGCACTCCAGCCTGGGCAACAGAGTGAGAGCCTGTCTCAAAATAAATAAATAAAAATAAAAATTTCAATGGCAACTCAAGGGAGAGTTGAAGCCTTCTTGTTGTTCTACAAATTTGGGTGTGTACACATGTATGTGCACACAGAGATTGTTTACATTGTTACACATTTTGACTTTTAATCTGTAAAATTGCCATCTCATTTAAGATGAAAGTAGAAGCTCAATTTTTCATGATCCTGGTTTCTTTCAAATTCTTGATTTAGTAGGGACCAAGATTACCAACATAGATAACTAAAGTATTCTACATATGATGTATTCCTTTTTAAAAATTTGTTTTAGGGGACAGAGGTTTAATCATTCGTTTATGAGGCTGAGCACAGTGGCTTACGCCTGTAATCCCAGCACTTTGATAGGCCAAGTCAGGCAGATCAATTGAGGTCATGTTGAAACCCTGTCTCTACTAAAAATACAGAAATTTAGCCAGGTGTGGTGGTACGTACCTATAATCCCAGCTACTCGGGAGGCTAAGGCATGAAAATCGCTTGAACCCAGGAGGTCGAGGTTGCAGTGCGCCAAGATCACGCCATTGTACTCCAGCCTTAGCTAGATATGTGGTACTGCTATGCTATTAATTTTTTAAAAAATTATTATAATTAGGAATGGGATCTCACTGTGTTGCCCAGGCTAGCTGGGCTCAAGCAATCCTCCTGCCTCAGCCTCCTGAGTAGTGAGACTATATGTGTGCACCACTACGCCCTATTTTTATCGTAGAATAAGCCAAAGGCAGCCTTTTATAACACTGTTTAGAGCTGAGTTACGGATAATGAAAGCTTTAAATTGGGGATAATTATGTACAGTATATGGCAAAGGCATAATAATGAGCTCTTACAAGTCAGTGATACCTAGGCAGGACCCCCAGTGGAGATGAAGTTTAGCTATTATCAGTTTACTTTTTAAAGTTTAACATCACTAAATACAGTAAATACAATTTAAACTTAAGCAATACCTCTTTTCATTACAAATCAGAAAAAAAAATGTTATAAGCAATCATTCCTCAGTATGATCATGGAAATGGGTTCCTTCATTACTCCTATGAGTATGAATTGGCAGGACTCTTCTGGCATTTTGCATCTGGACCTCAAAAATGTTACCCTTGACTCTTTATTTTTACACTCATAATTCATGAGTATAAAGAATCATATGAGAGCTTATACACAGGCATGTTCCTCCAGCATTATTTTCCATCACAAAAAATAGGGGAATGGTTAACCATGGAATGAACACCCATTAGATCCTAACTGGATATCATATAATATAGTATTACCTTTTATAAGCCTCAATTTCCTCGTCTTATGGAGTGAAAATTAATTGAGATAAAGCCTATAAAGTGTTTTTCACACCTGCCTGGCACGGAGTAAGCACTCACATAATAGCTATTAACTTTAATTCCTGAATGAATGCCATAGAAACCATTTGAGGCTCCCTCATTGTTACCGGTGCTCATTTTAACAATCCTATTGTCCAAGAGTGCCAGGTTTTCTTCTCTCTGTGCTTAGCCACAGTCCCAGTGGGTTCCGGCTAGCTTTCTGCGTTTTGTAAAGTGGTCACAATAAATATAAAAGCCATGCTGCGTTCCACATAGAAGTTGAAGTAGAAAGACTCCCATGCCATCCCATTCATTACCACATTTTACCACGTAAGTAATAAAAATCCGCAGTGTTGGGGTGGGAGTGCCAAGGCTTCATAGGTTCCATTTGAAAACTTTATTCTGCAAAAGGAGGTCAGTCCCAGGAACTAGTACCTAAGACAGACACTGGCTCTTATATTTCATATCCTTTAGGTATTTGTCTGATACTTCTTTGCTCTTGACTGCAGCCCTGCCATTTCAGCAGGCATTAAGCTAGATTCCTGTAACATGTTTATATGCAGGAAATAGATTTTAAATGATGATAGGTGATTTTTTTTTTAATTCTTTGTGGTTTTTTAAATCAAGTTTTTTTGTTTTTTGTTTTTTGTTTTTTTTGAGACAGAGTCTTACTCTGTTGCCAGGGCAGTGGTGTGACCTTGGCTCACTGCAACCTCCACCTCTCAGGTTCAAGCAATTCTCCTGCCTGAGTCTCCCAAGTAGCTGGGACTACAAGTGTGTGCCACCACACCCAGCTAGTTTTTTGTATTTTTAGTAGAGACAGGGTTTCACCATGTTGGTCAGTATGGTCTCAATCTCTTGACCTCGTGATCCGCCCACCTCGGCCTCCCAATGTGCTGGGATTACAGGTGTGAGCCACCATGCCCGGCCACTTTAATCAAGTTTTCTACAATCAATATGTATTTCTCTTAAAATGAGGGATACAGCTCCTGATGTAAAGAGTTTTTCCTAGCCTTGCAGTTACTGTGGTTGCAAGAATAAGCAGAGTTGTTGGGTTGTGGTGAAGTATCTAAGCTAGAGTTTGACTAGAAATGAAGGCACGTAAATTTGTAATCAAAGTCACAATGATTTGATTTGATTGTGAAAGTCACAATCCCCTGTGTTAAGTTCATGGACTCAAAGTAGCTTTCCCATATTTGTACGTCATTTTAAGCATAAATTATCCTCTAAGGACCTTACATTCAAAAAGGGACGAAAGCATTTTTATGAATGATAGTGGTTATAGGAAATGTTTATTTCTTTTTTGTTTGTTTATAGTAAATCTGATATGTCTCGCTTGCGATTAGCTGCTGGTAGTGCCATAATGAAGCTTGCTCAGGAACCTTGTTACCATGAAATTATTACCCCAGAACAGTTTCAGCTCTGTGCACTTGTTATTAATGTAAGTAACAATCATATTTTTGTCAATTACTTGCCTTCAAAGTTGAATACATTACTTTTCTATGAATACAGATCCATTTATAATGTGAATATATGCACAAAAGGCACTACTATTACTACCTGTTTAACTGTCTTCCAATTATTACATTATTTATTCTCCCATATAATTATCTTCTTTTTAATTGAAGACATTAAAAATACTTAAACTGCTGTTTTTCATTTAATAAATGGTTGCCAATTTAAGTTTTTCTGTGCTGCTGTAGGATGAGTGTTACCAAGTAAGGCAGATATTTGCTCAGAAGCTGCATAAGGCACTTGTGAAGTTACTGCTCCCATTGGAGTATATGGCGATCTTTGCCTTGTGTGCCAAAGATCCTGTGAAGGAGAGAAGAGCACACGCACGACAATGTTTACTGAAAAATATCAGTATACGCAGGGAATACATTAAGCAGAACCCTATGGCTACTGGTAAGTAACTCAAAGTTCTCTGTGCGCAAATATATTTTGTCAATGTATCCATTTTTAGGTTTTTTTTTCCTTGTCATGTGTTTCTATTATAGTTTATAATAAAACTGGGAGTTTTATAGAATGCTGTCATTGTAGTTATGATGTGCTTAAAAACTGAACTCCTGAGTCCTATTTATGCTGCATTAACTCTGGCAAACTGCATTTTTCCTATGGGATCAGGAGTGTAGTTTAATTTGAACATATTGCTGGGATGTCAGACTAAATAATTTTTTCCTAGCTTTGCCAGGGACCTGTTGTTTAATGGGTTTAATATCTGATACTTTTGACTTTAATATCTTTCAAAAGTGAAATATAACTGCATACCAGGTACCAGAAAAAAAAATTGAAAAGTGAAGTGTAAAGTATTTTAGTATCCAGGTATCATGTTGTGCCTAATTTAGGAATAACTGAGGGAAAAAATGGAAACCTAAGTGGTTAGAACTCAGTCCACTAAGGCATTTTATAAAGGTTGTTTTTAATAATGTTTTTACTTCAGAGAAATTATTATCACTGTTGCCTGAATATGTAGTTCCATACATGATTCACCTGCTGGCCCATGATCCAGATTTTACAAGATCACAAGATGTTGATCAGCTTCGTGATATCAAAGAGTAAGTCTTGTTGTTTTTCAAGAACTCTAAAAATTATGTTTAGTTTTCAAAAAATGGTAAATTTTTTATTATTTTTATTTATTATTTACATTAGAATTAGAATCTCCTTATGGTCTTATTCTTTTATTATAAATTTCCAGTTTCATCTTTCAAAAATTTTCCCATCTACCAGGTTTTGGTTGTTCATTTTCTGTCTGTTTGCAGCTAGTTAAGCTATCTAAGTCTTTGAAATAGGTTAGTTTGGTTATCTTAGTAATTATATTTGATTTTTACTATTTATATTGAGAGGGTTTGAATATGGGAAGAGTACTGAAGTATGTGAAATAATTGGAGTTGGAACTGAAAACAGTGGAGCATATTTTTTATTCTTTGTTCTCTCTAGCATGCAACACTTTCAAATCTTTTAAAAAATTTTTATTGATACATAATGTACACATTTATGAGGTACACGTAATATTTTGGTACATGCATACAATGTGTAATGAGAAAATCAGAGTAATTAAGATATCCACCCCCTCTTCATCCCAGGCAATTGGAGCTGCAATGAGCTATGATTAATTCACTGCACTCACTGGGTGATAGAGCGAGACCCTGTCTCTGAAAAATAATAGTAACAATAAAATTTTTAAAATACAAATAAATTATTGTTAACTATAGTCACCCTACCATGGTATCAAATGTCAGAATTTATTCTTTGTATCTAAGTGTATTTTTGTACCCATTAACCAGTCTCTCTCTCTCTTTTTTTTTTTTCCCCGAGATGGAGTCTTGCTCTTTCGCCCAGGCTGGAGTGCGGTGGCACGATCTTGGCTCACTGCAACATCTGCCTCCGTAGTTCAAGTGATTCTCCCATCTCAGCCTCCCGAGTAGCTGGGACTACAGGTGCCTGCCACCACTCCTGGCTTAATCGTTTTTTGTATTTTTGTTAGAGATGGGGTTTTACTATGTTGGCCAGGCTGCTCTCCTGACCTCGTGATCCCCCTGCCTCAGCTTCCCCAAGTGCTGGGATTACAGACGTGAGCCACCGCACCTGGCAACCAGTCTCTCTTTATTCCCCCTTCCCTTCTACGCTTGACAGGCTCTGATAACCACCCTTCTACTGTCTACCTGTATAAGATCTTCATTTTTATTTTATTATTTTTTTTAATGAGACAAGTTCTTACTCTGTCCCCCGGGCTAAAGTGCAGTGGTGTGATCAGGGCTCATTGTACCTTGACCTCCTGGGCTAAAGCAATCTCCTATCTCATCTTCCTGAGTAGCTGGGACTACATGTGCCACCATGCCCAGCTAGTTTTTGTAGAGATGGGGTCTCACTGTGTTGCCCAGGCTGGTCTCAAACTCGTGGACTCAAGCGACCCTCTTGCCTCAGCCTCCCGAAGTGCTAGATTACAGGTGTGAGCCACTGTGCCTGGCCTTCACTCTTAGTGCCCATATGAGTGAGACAATGCGATATTTGTCTCTGGGCTTGGCGTATTTCACTGAGCATAATGACTTCAAGTTCTGTTCATGTTGCTGAAAATGACAGAATTTCATTCTTTTTTATGGATGAGTAATTTTTCATTGTACGTGTGTATATCCTACATTTTCCTAATTAATTTATCTGTTGAGGGACACTTAGGTTGATTCCATATCTTGGCTGTTGTAAATAGTGCTGCAGTAAACATGGAAATGCATCTATCTCTTAGATCTACTAATTTCCTTTCCTTTTTTCCTTTTTTTTTTTGAGACAAGTGTCTTACTCTGTTGCCCAGGCTGGAGTGCAGTGGAATGATCTCAACTCACTGTAACCTTTGCCTCCCCACTTAAAGCTATTCTCATGCCTCGGCCTCCCAAGGAGTTAGCACTACAGATGTGTACCAACACGACCAGCTAATTTTTGTATTTTTAGTAGAGACCGGTTTTCACCATGTTGCCCAGGCTGGTCTCCCAACTACTGGCCTCAAGTGATCCACCCACCTAGGCCTCCCAAAGTGCTGGGATTACAGGCAAGAGCCACTGTGCCCGGCCAAGATGTACGGAATTCCTTTATTTTGGATATATATCCAGCAGTGAGATTGCTGGATTATATGGCAAGATCTGTTTTTGTTTTTTTGAGAAACTTTTTTTTTTTTTTTTCTCTCTCTTTATAGAGATGGGATCTTGTTATGTTGCCCAGGCTGGTCTTGAACTCCTGGGCTCAAGCAATCCTCCCACCTCAGTCTCCCAAATTTCTGGGATTATAGGCATGAGCCACCACACCCAGCCTGAGGAACCATCATACTGTTTTCCATAGTAGCTTCAACATGGTGTCCCCACTGATTGGAGCAGTGAGTAGTCACCAAAGTTCAAGCACAATCAGTGCCCTGCTCTTTGTCCCCAGTTCATCCCAGGTGGTTCTGTCCATCTAGCACTCCCAGTGGTTCTCATGGGACAGGACTGGAGTAGGCTTCCCAGACTTGTGGAGAGCTCGGAGTTCCACCTCCAGTTCCTCTCGTCTCAGAAACCACGAGTCCAGGGAAATTGTGTGCGAGTGGTGTTCTGACAGTTTAGGAGACCAGGGTGGTGCACTCTGAAATTGAACTGTTTCTCTTACCAGTGGTGGCATCACTCAGTTCTTCTCCCCCTACTTCAGGTGCATTAAAGATGGTATTCTTGTCTTAAATATTTTCTAGATGTTCTGCCATCTTGCTGAAATCATTTCCACTTTTGTGTATCTTTAAACATAATTTTTAAATTACCATGTAATTTGAAGTTCCAACTAATGTTTTTCATGGTGGGTGTGGTGGCTCTCACCTGTAATCCCAGCTACTTGGAAGGCTGAGGTGGAAGGATTGCTGGAGCCCAGGAGTGGAAGGCTGCAGTGAGCTCTGATCCAGTTACTGCATTCTAGCCTGGGTGACAGGAAACTCAGTCTGTTTTTTTTTGTTTGTTTGTTTAAGTTTTTCAAAATGTAGTTACATAACTTTATGGAAATTAGTAAGTTATTGTGTCAGAAATAATTTTTTTGTTAATTGTGGTAAATATATAGCAAAATTTGCAGTTTTTCACCACTTTTAATGATACAATTAAGTGGAGAAATATCCAGTGACTTTGCCCTTTTATTAATTGGGTTGTCTTTTTGTTATTGAGTTGTAAGAGTTCTTTATATATTTGAGTATTTATCTCTTATCAGGTATATGATTTACATTCTTGATAGTATCCTTTGATGCACAAAAGTTTTCACTTTAATGAAGGCCAGTGTATTTTTTCTTTTGTTGCCTGTACAGTACTTTTGTTATAATTAAGGAACCAAATCCAAGTTCATAAAAATTTTTTACTGTGTTTTCAGCCGGGCACAGTGGATCACCTGAGGTTAGGAGTTCAGGACCAGCCTGACCAACATGGTGAAACCCTGTCCCTACTAACAATATAAAAAATTAGCCGTGCGTTGTGGCAGGCGCCTGTAATCCCAGCTACTTGGGAGGCTGAGGCAAGAGAATCGCTTGAACCTGGGAGGCAGAGGTTGCAGTGAGCCGAGGTCGCACCATTGCACTCCAGCCTGGGCAATAAGAGTGAAACTCCATCTTAAAGAAAAGAAAATTTTACTGCATTTTCTTCCATGACTTACAGTTTTTAGCTCTTTAGTTAAGATCTTCGATCCATTGTAAATTAATTATTGCATGTGGTATAAGGTAAACATTCAGATTCATTCTTTTGTTTGTGAATATCCAGTTTTTCCAGTACCATTTGTTGAAGAGACTGTTCTTTCCCCAAAGATTGGTTTTGGCACCCTTGTCAAAAATCAACTGACCATATATGCAAGGGCTTACTTCTGGGCTCTCAATCCTATTTAATTTGTCTGTATGTCTGGCCTTATGCCATATAACTCTGTCATTACTGTAACTTTATAATAAGTTTCAGAATTGAGAAGTCTGATTTCTGTTCTTTTTCAAGATTGTTTAGGCTTTTGATATTTCCTGTGAATTTTAGGTTGCGTTTATCTATATTTCTAAAAAAATTCCATTGTACTTTTGATAGGAATGGCACTGAATCTGTATATTGCCTTGGGTGATACTGTTATCTTACCAGTATTAAGTCTTCTAATCTATTAGCACAGGATGTCTTTGCATTTATTTAGGCCTTTAATTTTTTATTTTATTTATGTATTTATTTATTTTTCCGCACTGTTCTGTAGTTTTCTGGGTATAGGTCTTTGTCTTCCTTGGTTAAATTTATTTCTAAACATTTTATTCTTGGCCAGGCATGGTGGCTTACACCTGTAATCTCAGCAAGTTTGGGAGGCCAGGGCGGGAGAATTACTTGGGCCCAGGAATTTGAGACCAGCCTGGCAGCATAGTGAGACTCTCTCTCTGTTTTTAAAAATTAAAAAGAAAAAAGAAAATGGGTTATTGGTGTCTCCAGTTCTTATTAAGGCACTCACCATTTCTCCCTTCAATTCTGTCCATTTTTTGCTTCATAAATTTGGGGACTTTCTTGTTTGTTTTATATATATTTATTACAGTCACATTTTCTTGCTGGATTGACCTTTTATCACTATAGTCCTTATCTCTTCTTACCTTTTTGAGTTTAAATCTGTTTTATCTAATAATAAAATAGCCACTTATCTCTCTTATGGTTACTGTTACACGAAATATCTTTTACATCCTTTTACATTAAAAGTAATTACTGAAAAGGAAGGAGTTAGTTTTGCTAAATAGCTGTATATTTCTGCATGTCTTACTTGTTTTTTGTTGAATTCCTCCAATTTTGCCTCTTTCTCTTGTATTTAGTTGGCTTTTTTGTGGTGAACCTTCTGACTTCTCTTTTGTAAAAAGTTTTAGCTATTTCTTTTTTTTTTTTTTTGAGACGGAGTCTCACTCTGTTGCCCAGGCTGGAGTGCAGTGGCGCAATCTCGGCTCACTGCAAGCTCCGCCTCCTGGGTTCACGCCATTCTCCTGCCTCAGCCTCCCGAGTAGCTGGGACTACAGGTGCCTGCCACCACGCCCAGCTAATTTTTTGTATTTTTAGTAGAGATGGGGTTTCACCGTGTTAGCCAGGATGGTCTCGATCTCCTGACCTCTCGTGATCCACCTGCCTCAGCTTCCCAAAGTGCTGAGATTACAGGCATGAGCCACTGCACCCAGCCATTTTTAGCTATTTCATTAGGTTTTAGATCACAGCTGACATCTCAAACTTCTAACAACCTAGTTTGAATAATAGCAAATTTGTTTCAATAGCATGTGGACACATTGCTCCTCTACATCTGTGTTTTCCCTCCCTTTATTTTTTATTATCACGAATCACATCTTTATAGGCTATATTCCCATTTACTTAGATTTACAGTTACTGTTTTATGCATTTTCCATTTATTTATTTATTTATTTATTTATTTGAGACAGAGTCTCACTCTGTTGCCCAGGCTGGAGTGCGGTGGTGTGATCTCGGCTCACTGCAACCTCCGCCTCTCAGGTTCAAGCAATTCTCCTGCCTCAGCCTCCCAAGTAGCTGAGATTACAGGTGCCCACCACCACACCCAGCTAATTTTTGTATTTTTAGTAGAGACGAGGTTTCACCATGTTGGCCAGGCTGGTCTTGAACTCCTGACCTCAGGTGATCCACCCACCTTGACCTCCCAAAGTGCTGGGATTACAGGCATGAGCCACTGCACCCAGCCACATTTTCCTTTTAAATCATGTATGAAAGAAGTGAGTCATGAGCCAAAGTACAATAATACTGTCTTTTAAATGTACCTGTATGGTTACTTTTACGAGATTTACTTATTTCTTCTTATGGCTTTAAATTACTATCTAGTGTTCTTTCATTTCAGCCTGATGGACTCACTTTAGCATTTCTCATAAGACAAGTCTACTAATGACAAACTCCCTTTGCTTTTGTTTATTTGGAAAATGTTTTGATTTTGTCTTTATTCTTGGACAAAGACAAATCTTATATAGGATGTAAGATTCTTGGTTGACGAGTTGTTGGGGTTTTTTTGTTTGTTTTTTTTTTTTTTTAGAACTTGAAGATGTCATCCCACTGCCTCTTGGCCATTATGATTTCTGATGAGAAATCAGCTGTTATTCTTATTGAGGATCCTTTAACTTGAGTCACTTCCTTCTTGGCTGCTTTCAAGAGACCTTTATCCTTTATCTCTTTATCAAATGTTCAACCATTTGACCCTAATGTGTCTCAGTGTGGGTTTCATCCTGCTTTGAGATCACTGAGTTTCTTGGATGTATAAATTCACATCTTTCATAAAATTTGCAAGTTTTTGACCATTATTTCATCAAATATTTTTTCTGCCACTTTCTGTGTTTCCGTTTGGGAATTCTGTGATGTCTAATGTTAGTATTTCTGATTGTGTCTTGCGGGTTCATTAGATTCTGTTTTTCTTCATTCTCTTTTCTTTCTGTTCAGACTGAGTATTTTCAATTGCCTTATCTACAGGTTTACTGAATCTTTTTTCTGCCTGCTGTAGTCAGCCATTGAGTCCTCCTAGAGTGAATTTTTAATTTCAGCTGTTATACTTTTCTGTCCTGGAATTCCTGCTTGGTTCCTTTTAATTATTTCTGTCTCTTTATCAGTATCCTCTACTTGTTCATACATATAATTATCTTTATTTCTTTTATCTCATTGAGCATATTTAAGACAGTTGATTTAATGTCTTTGACTAGTAACTCTAAAATCTGGGCCTCTTCAGGGTTAATTCCTAATTCTTCTCCCCTGTGAATTAGTCATATTTGCCTGATTCTTTATGTGATTTGTAGTTTTTTGTTAGGAATTGGACATTTTAAGTACTATAATGTGATAACGCTAAAAATCTGGTTCTTCCTCTCTTTCTAGATGGCTTTTGGTTCTTGTAGAGCACAGTCCACCATTCTGACTTTTCCAGACTACTTTCACAAAGTCTGTATTCCTTGTTTTGTGTGGACCTTGAAGTTATAGTTCTGTTATCTTTATGGTCAGCCTGTGACCCTGACATAGATTCCCTTCACTGTTGAGGTTCATCCCCTCTCCCTCCATCAAACCAGGTGTTTACCTCCTGGTTGCTGGGTCCCATGAGGTTCCAGAGTTCTGCACAGGTGATGATGATTGTTTTTTTCCAGCTTAATAGTTGTTTTGTTGTTGCAATTGATATCTGAAATTTCTTACTCTGCCATTTTTCTGACGTCAGTAATAATGTATTTGAATTTGAAAAATCTTATTTAAATGTAGCCTTTAATGTTTAATAGTTACCTTTCTCCTTTATTGATATTCAGTAAGAAAAAATTGAAAATGAATTCATTAAGAAGAAAATAATTATTCATAATTATACCCCCTAAAAGCCCTTCATTGCTATTAACAATTTGGTCTGTATCTTTCAACACTTTTTCTTCTTCATATGTTCATATTTCCTTAACAAATATTTATAGAGTACTTTCAATGTGCCAGGTACGCTAGGTTCTTGGGTTGTGAGGTTATGTAATATGAATATCATATATATTCCCTTAAGGTTTACAATCTTTTTTTTTTTTTTTTTTGGGACGGAGTCTCGCTCTGTCACCCAGGCTGGAGTGCAGTGGCGCAATCTCAGCTCACTGCAAGCTCCGCCTCCCGGGTTCACGCCATTCTCCTGCCTCAGCCTCTCCGAGTAGCTGGGACTACAGGTGCCCGCCACCATGCCCAGCTAATTTTTTGTATTTTTTAGTAGAGACGGGGTTTCACCGTGGTCTCGATCTCCTGACCTCGTGATCCACCCGCCTCAGCCTCCCAAAGTGCTGGGATTACAGGCGTGAGCCACCGCGCCCGGCCAAGGTTTACAATCTAATGGAAGATGAAGAAAGATAAAGAGGTGGTTACAATATGATATGTGATATATGCTCTGCTATTGTGGGAGTACCTAGAATAGGCACATAACTCACACTTGGAGGGAGTCAGAAGTTAAAAAGAGGAGGAAGAAAAAAATAATCTGTAGAGCAGAACTTCTAATAGTCTAGACTTCAGACATATCACTACTGGAAAGAACAGAGAATCAGAAAACAACCTGGAGGAAGAATATTGGAGGTCAAAGGAACAGCAGTTTGGAAAAATGATCAGGAACCAGCTAACATTCATTGGCTTTTTATTATATGTTACGTGTACTGGAAATATTACCTCATTTATTCTTCAGAACAATGGGATAATTACTGTTGTTCTCATTTTATTTTTGTTTTTGTTTATGTTTTGAGATGGAGTCTTGTTCTGTCGCCCAGGTTGGAGTGCAGTGGTGTGATCTTGGCTCATTGCAACCTCCGCCTCCCAAGTTCAAGCAATTCTCCTGCCTTAGCATCCCGAGTAGCTGGGACTACAGGCATGCACCACCATGCCGGCTAATTTTTGTATTTTTTTAAGAGATGGAGTTTCGCCATGTTGGCCAGGCTGGGCTCAAACTCCTGGCCTCAGGTGATCCATCTGCTTTGACCTCCCGAAGTGCTGGGATTACAGGCGTGAGCCACTGCACCCATCCTGTTGTTCCCATTTTACAAATGAAGATACCAGCAAGGGTAAAGTCACACAGCTAATAAATGTCCTTTGAATTTAACAACAAACTGTGTTTATTTGCTTACTGGCTGGAAAAATTGTTTAAAATGTGTTTAGCAACAAAGCACTCACTGATAACCTTGGCAGGGACAGCTGCAGTACAGCAATGCAGGTGAAAGCCAAATTGCCAAAAGATAAGGAATACATATCGTTTAGACAAATCTTTTTTAAAAATTGGCTATGAATTGGGGAGGAAGAAGGCAATAGGAGGTATTTAAGGAGCCAGGGGAAAAAGTGTGGTTGTAGGTAAAAGAAACGATGCTAATAAATTGAGGTGAGGTCTTCAAAAAAAATTTGTGGGGTGGCGGGATCTTAAAGATAGATAAAAGGAAGGCCAGGGACTAAAAATAATTTTCCAGGACTGCTGTTAAGTAGTTGAGGAAGTCTCATCTAATGACTTAGGTTTCTAAATGATATAGGAGCAGAGTCTGCTGGTCGGTGAGGGTGACAGAATTAGATATGAGTAGAGTAAAGATTGGAAACAGCTGCTGTGAAGAAGTAGCTAAAAATCCTGGTGACACATAGGATAGCTGGCTAGCATAAAGTACCAAGCTAAAAATTTTAAATTTATAATTATATCAAGCTTCTCAGCTACATGGTTTTTCTGTAGCATTAAACAATTCTAAATATAGCTGTCAAGAAGCCAAAGATTTGGATTGTTCTTGAGTTTTTCAAAGCAAGTGTGCCAGAAGGAAAATTGGTAAGAGAGTTGATACTGTTTTCAAAAAAGTGATTAAAATGTTGAGAGGCCAAGACAAGAGGATTATTTGAGTCCAGGATTTCAGGACCAGCCTGAGCAACATAGCAGGACCTTATCTCTACAACTAATTTTTTTGAATTGGCTTGGTGTTGTAACGTGTGCCTGTAGTCCCAGCTACTCGGTCCCTGCTGAGGCAGGAGCATCGCTTGAGCCCAGGAGGTAGGCTGCAGTGAATTTATAATTTCACAGGCGAACAATTTCTAAAGATTAACAAAGTCTAGGAATGTCTGAGGCAGTGAAATGTCTTAGGCAAAGATAAAATTTACCAGGATTGGAACAGCCAAGGAATTAGGAAATCGTGTTGAATAGATTGCCCAGAAAATTGGCAGGACTTAAAGATGGACTCAAGGAAAAATGTCATCCAGAAACTAAATCAACACAAGGAACATAGGGAAGCTGGTAGATAACGTTGACAAGGAGAGGATGGTAGAAACAGCCGAATGGCACGAGCTTCCTAGGAGTAATTGTACATAAACCTGGAAGAATAACTGGAATTAGCTTTGGGGATGATAGAAGCTGAACCCACTCTCTGACCCTAAGTATGCATCATCTAATAGAATGAGCAGTTACAACTTTAGGGGAATGCAAGGCAAGCATTCTTGGGGTGGGGGTATGGTTTCAGTTATGGCAAAAAGGGGAAGTGAGCATTCATTGAAGTTTCTTTTGGGGGGGAAAGTATATTCCAGAGAGCTGAGTGAAAAGATGTGAGATGGAGAGGAATTAGCTCCCTTGGATAAGGCAAGAAGAAGCAGAGGATTATGGGAATCTGTGTACTCCGTAGGATGGGTAAACATTAATGATTATATTTCTTGGGCAGTATTGAGGATGCAGAAGTGAGACATGGCCCCAGGGATTTCAACATATTCTAATTTCAAAAAATGCCATTTTAATGTCTATTATATATTGTTTTAGAATACATATATGTATTGTTTTGTATCCTGTTTTAAATGTAACATTATATTGAAAAACTTCCAAGTACTAAAGTTTATTGAGTCAATTGGTTCATGTTAGATAGCACATTAGTCTCAGCATATTTGCATAAAATTAAGGTGGAATTGGCATTCTTATCACAAGACAATCATACTTTTTTTCAGTTACTTCAAGGAATAAATTCTCTATTATGTTGATGTACATTCAAGTATTTTATGTATATACTAATGTTTAAAACCTTATTGCAAGATTTTTTTGTTACAACTTTTTAAAGAAACACTGCATAGGAATGCTTTCTCACCTTATCCCCTAAAACTGAGAGTAATCCTCACCCTATACTTCTGTGGAAAGAGATCAAACAAATCTTCAAGTTAATAGAAACTCAACAGAATTCTGACCCAAGAATTAAGGAAATGATTTCGGTGTTTATATAACAAATAGAATCCTCAAACCTGTAGAACCGATATGTTCAGTGTTGTCACCTTTGTCTAGTATATACTTGCTCAGATAATGTTTATTACATTTATTTTGTGTATTTTTGTTAAAAGTATAAAAGCAGACCCGGTTCTAATCCTAGCCCCATCTTTTTATCTCTGTGACCCTAAACAGGTTACTTAATGCCTCAAAAAAAATATTTAGATAGCCAGGCGTGGTAGCTTAGGCCTGCAGTCCCGGCACTTTGTGAGGCCAAGGCAGGTAGATTGCTTGAGCCTAGGAGTTCAAGACCAGTCGGCAACCTGCCAAAACCCCAGCTCTATAAAATTAGCCAGACGTGGTGGCGCACGCCTATAGTCCCAGCTACTCAGGAAGCTGAGGTAGGAGGATAGTGTGAGCCCAGGACACCATGGCTGCCGGGGCTGTGATCACGCCACTGCACTCCAGCCTGAGAGGCAAGCAAGACCCTGTCTGAAAAGACAGACCAAAAAAAAAAAAAAAAAAAAATAGGTTCTATATATAATGGTGATGATTTTTCTTATTCTTTATAGAGTTATGAGGATTATATGAAGGTAAAGTGTTTAGCCTAATGCCTAGTAGATAGTAAGCACTCATTAAATATTTGCTAATTTTTATTATATTTGTTGTTATTCATTATTCTGTTCCTTTCTTTGATCAGGATTCCAGCAGCTATCCAATATCTAAGTAGAGTTGACAACTCTGCAAAAGTTCATAAATATTATTGAAACAACCAACTGTCATTTAAGCCATTAAGCTAAAAAACCAATGCATGCTACAATAGTCTCTTAAAACAATTATGTGCAATGTAGGAAAAGAAGCTTTTACAGAGTATTATCAAATAGTTTCTCCCCTGTTGATGCAGGAATGCAGTAGTCGTGTCACTGCCTGAAAATCCTGGCATCTTTGTAAAAACAGGCCCCATTTCCAGATTTGTTTATTTAAGTTATCCAAACAATTCTAATGTTCAGCCTGATTTGGGGTTCACTTTTACTTAGAAATTCAAATGTTCCCTTCAGACACAATGTGTTAAATGAATATACAGTGAGAAGTGTGGAATAGCAAAAGTGGTTTGAGATTGTGACTCCTTGATTGAGTGGCTGGGTACCACACACATCAGCCTCATAATACATGCAACTTAGACTTGTTTCTCGGCAGAACTGCATACCAATTGTAGAACTTCTGCATAGCTTACAAATAATCAAAATCCCAAGACTGCTGTGTGTGTTGATTTGCTCATTATTGCTGGGTGTTAAGATATATCAGATTATCTAAACTTACCTATAGGGTGAATCTGTGTTTTCTTTTAAGAGGGTGTCACTTTTTTGCCCAGGCTGGAGTGCAGTGGCGTGATCATGGCTCACTGCAACCACAAGCGATCCTCCCACCTCAGCCCCACAAGTAGCTGGGACTACAGGTGCCCACTACCATGCCCAGCTAATTTTTGTATTTTTTTGTAGAGATGGGGTCTCACAAGGCTAGTCTTGAATTTCTTTTCTTTTTTTTTTTTTTTTTTTTTTTGAGACGGAGTCTTTCTCTGTCCCCCAGGCTGGAGTGCAGTGGCGCAATCTTGGCTCACTGCAACCTCCACCTCCTGGGTTCACGCCATTCTCCTGCCTCAGCCTCCCGAGTAGCTGGGACCACAGGCGCCCACCAACACGCCTGGCTAATTTTTTGTATTTTTTAGTAGAGACGGGGTTTCACCGTGTTAGCCAGGATGGTCTCGATCTCCTGACCTCGTGATCCGCCTGCCCCGGCCTCCCAAAGTGCTGGGATTACAGGCTTGAGCCACCGCACCCGGCCCGAATTTCTTTTTTTTTTTTTTTTTTTTTTTTTTTTTTTTGAGACAGAGTCTTGCTCTGTCACCCAGGTTGGAGTGCAGTGGTGCAATCTCGGTTCACCGTAAGCTCTGCCTCCCGGGTTCACGCCATTCTCCTGCCTCAGCCTCCCGAGTACCTGGGACTACAGGTGCCTGCCACCATGCCGAGCTAATTTTTGTATTTTTAGTAGAGATGGGGTTTCACCGTGTTAGCTGGGATGGTCTCGATCTCCTGACCTCTTGATCTGCCCACCTCGGCCTCCCAAAGTGCTGGAATTACAGGCATGAGCCACCGGGCCCGGCCTCGAATTTCTGGGTTCAGGCAATCTACCCACCTCAGCCACCCAAAGTGCTGAGGTTATAGGCATGAGCCACCATATCCAGCTAGGGTGAATCTTTATATGCCTTATGAAACTGTCAGACTTTCTCATATTAAGCTATGTTTTCATTTTTTATATGTTATTTTATGCTTTAATTTTCCATTTGAATAGAATATTATTAATAGGATAATAACATATATTTGTCATTAAGGTCGATCATTTTATTTTATTTTATTCAGACAACAGAAATTCCCAGCTAACGTATTTATTGCTTTAAGCTAAAGCATCTATCTACATCTAGTCTCTTTAATATGTTTACATCTAGGTGCCTGTGGTTCATGCTTGAAGTTTTAATGACAAAGAATGAAAACAATAGCCATGCCTTTATGAAGAAGATGGCAGAGAACATCAAGTTAACCAGAGATGCCCAGTCTCCAGATGAATCCAAGACAAATGAAGTAAGATGAGTGTTAGGCCAGTGGATGTTAAGGTGTAATAGAAAAATATATTGTCCGACTTGGTGTGTTTTGTTTTTTTTTGGCCATACGTAATAATTTAAAATTTAGAATGTTTACAAAAGTAAATGTGTAGTCAGTTTTTATTGCACTTTATTACAAGTGAATTTTATTTCAAGAATCTTTAGTACTCTGAAAAGACATTATAACCTTAGACCAAGAGGATAAGAATAAAATGTACAACTATGGTATCTTACAAACTTACAGTAAGAGTTACAGACAAATGCTTATTCTTTTTGTGTGCTTTCTTTGGGTTGGTTCATTCGTTTGTTATTTTCCATGCATATTGGCATCCATGTTAAATTCAGATAGAGGGATTTTTATTTTATCAGAGGCTGCATAAACAATGCTGAACAGAAATATGGAATGTTCAAGGAATAAATAACCACAGTATCCTTCTTTTAACTCTAATTTATACATTTAGTGGAATTGGTAATTATGATTATTTTACAATACTAAAAGTTATATATGATTCGTTTTCCTCCCTAGAAACTGTATACAGTATGTGATGTGGCTCTCTGTGTTATAAATAGTAAAAGTGCTTTGTGCAATGCAGATTCACCAAAGGACCCAGTCCTCCCAATGAAATTTTTTACACAACCTGAAAAGGTAATTTTCTTCCTCTCATTTTTCCTACCACACTAAACTGATTTCAATTTCAGTTACCATCAACCATTGTGGCAAATATTGAATTGTCTTGACTACAGAGTAAAAAAAAAATCTGGGTTTATCAAAGAGTGGGAGATTGTCTTACACAGCCCTGAACATTATTCTGACTTGAACAGAAGACTACACATATTGTTGATCTTATGTTTATTCTAGGAATTTCTAGTATTAGAAAGAGTTTTCAGATTTTTAAAATTATTTTAATCTCATTTTATTGAAACATGGTTAGTATTTTTCCAGACAAGAAAAATTTTAAATATTTGGCACAGTGTAAGGAGGGACAAGTTCCCTCCTCTAAGCCTCAATTTCTTCATCTTTATAATGCAGATGTTAATAATACATATGGACAATTACTAATATCTAGGTTTATATGAAGTTTATCACATAAAACCATTCAATAAATGGTGTTATTAATTAATATACAGTGCATCTATTCTGCTTTCAGCAAATTGTTTCCCATGTAAGTAAATTTTTCAGGTAACCTAGGCTCTGTGAGTTTTTCCAGCTAATTTGGATTTTTAAAAGCTTTTATTTATTTCCTGCTGTTAGGTGGTATTTTAAACTTGTTTCACTTTCTCCGATAACGTATATATATGCCTCGGTAATGATCCCCTTAGAGCAGTGGTTCCCAACCTTTTTGACACCTGGGACCAGTTTCGTGGAAGACAATTTTTCCACAGAGAAATTGAGGTGGGGAGATGGTTTCAGGATGAAACTGTTTCATCTCAGGTCATCAGGCATTAGTTAGATTCTCATAAGGAGCACACAACCTAGATCCCTCACAGGCATAGTTCGCCATAGGGTTTGTGCTTCTATGAGAATCTTGTGCTGCCGCTGATCCGTCAGGAGGCAGAGCTCAAGTGGTGATGCTTGCTCGCCAGCCACTCTCTGCCTGCTGTGTATCCCAGTTCCTAACAGGCTGCAGACCCGTGACCAATAACCCATACCAGTCTGCGGCTCGTGGGTTGGAGACCCCTAGCTTAGAGAATTCTCCAAATCCACATTCCAAGAAATAAATGGAGCTTCCTACTTTGAATGCCATACTTTTAGTAAAGTTTACCAAAATGTAATCTGATTTTTATTATTGATTTAGTATTGAACACTTAACTGTGCCTTGCTTTTGATAGAAATAATGAGAATCTGCAAAAGTATTCTCTCTAATTGAATCCACTGATCTGTATAAAATTTTTTTTTTTTTTTGAGTCTCCATCGCCCAGGCTGGAGTGCAGTGGCTTGATCTTGGCCCACTGCAGCCTCCAACTCCCTGGCTCAAACAGTTCTCCTACCTTAGCCTCTCAAGTAGCTGTGACTACAGGCATGTGTCACCATGCCTGGCTAATTTTTTAACTTTTTTGTAGACAGGTGGTTTCATCATGTTGGCCAGGCCTCAAACTCCTGGGCTCAAGTGATCAGCCCACCTCCAGCATCCCAAAGTGCTGGGATTACAGGCATGAGCCACCATGCCCAGCCTATAAAATATTCTTAAGTGAGCTGTTGAATGAAAATTAATCCTGTTGTTGACCCAGGACCATCATGAATAGAATAGTACCAAATAGAATCTTCGTAACAGTGGTGATACCATCATCAAGAATTAAATTCCTATTTGTCACTACACGTTATCTGGACTCACAGATAACAATTTTTGTTTTTTTTTCTTTTGATACCTTCAGTGTTATAGTGTTTTAGTCTTCTTAATAATAACTTAGGTTTTTCTATTTTCAGTATGCAACGTTCCTTATTTATGTAACATGTTGCTTTTAATGTGTTATAAATTCATAAACCCTAGAATGCTAGGTTTGTGAAGTTAGTGAACCTAGTGAAGCTATAGTATATCTTTATGAATGAAGTGAATGAACTTTGGTACACAGGTTTCTTGATGTTTACTTTAGCCGCATAGAAGACTTTGTATAAAAAAAATGATGTAGCTTTGCCTAGCACACATGACAAAACTGTGATTTCCTCACAGGCACACTTTGTCCTTTCCTACTTCTGTGAAGGTAAATTTCATACAATAAAAAATATTTTTTAATAGGATTACTTAAAACTTAATGTTTAGTAGCTGGTTTTGCTTCACTGACACAACATTGTGGTTTGTTTACCATTTTCAGATATTAAGCAAGAAAAGGCATCAAGAGATCAAGTTTGAACTCCTAATTTTTATATAGATATAACTCTCAAAGTGCTATCATTTTCCACATTTGGTTTAAATCGTGTATTTACTTGTTAATATCATAGCTGTCAAAGAACATAATTCGCTTAATTGTGTTTTGACAGTTGGTCTACTTATGGTTCTAAGAAACAGTTTTTTGTGTTTTTGTTTGTTTTTTGAGATGGAGTTTCACTCTTGTCACCCAAGCTAGAGTGCAATGGCACGATCTCGGCTTACCGCAACCTCTGCCTCCCAAATTCAAGCGATTATCCTGCCTCAACCTCCTGAGTAGCTGGCATTACAGGCGCGTGCCACCTGGCCCAGCTAATTTTGTATTTTTTTGCAGAGACAAGGTTTCACCATGTTGGCCAGGCGGGTCTCGAACTCCTGACCTCAGGTGATCCACCCACTTTGGCCTCCCAGAGCGCTGGGATGAGGCTCACAGGCGTGAGACACCACACCCGGCCCGAGTTTATGATGTGGTGGAATTGAGTGAATAAATTTAATGAATAAACTGCATTGAACCATATGAAAACATGGGTGTGCTTTATTTACGGTGTGATTTAGGAAATTTATCTTTGACATTTGCCTAAGTCTGTGTGCTATCAGTTTAATTTAAAGCTAGACTTATGGTATGGCTCATTAAATGTTTTGATTGTTTGATGAATTGGTTTATGTGTTAGCACAAGTGTATTTATTATTGCAAGGCACAATACCTAAAAAGCCTTATTGAGATAATTAAAATACTCATGTTGCCTTTGATTGATGTTTCTTTTTTCTTTTTCTTTTTTTCTTTTTATAGGACTTCTGTAACGATAAGAGTTACATTTCAGAAGAGACAAGAGTACTTCTGTTAACAGGAAAGGTATTATGTACTTAATAATTTTGAGATCTTTGTTTCATGTGTATCTTGCTTCTGCTATTCCTAGAAATACCTTTAAATGACCACTAGATTGTATAGTTCCTGATTCTTAGGGATCACATTATGGATTTAAAGCATCTAAAGCAGCCATGCTTTTAGAATTTTTCTGCCAGCAACCACTCCTGAATTGCCACTGTGTGTTCTCATCAGTAATGTTAAGCACAGTTTATTTACAATTCACAAAGAAGACTTTCCTGGAAAATGCTATAACCAACTTCAGTATATAAGATAAAAGAAATAATTTTATACTACTAATGAATTAGACAATTCATGTTCTATGTAAGTAATATGGTGACACCTAAAACAGCAAAAGGAAATTTAGTTTTTCGTAAACAGTTCCTAAACTATTACTATAGATATATACAATAATTTGTTTACAGAAGCGTTTATTATGTATTTTGCTATATTTTAGGGGAACTTTGTATTTTGATTGAATAATAAAGGATAAATTAATATTACCTAGTTATTATTAAGTAGAGATATGCTTATGACTTTTGATTGTATTAAGGCAACCAAACACAATTTTACAGAATGAACTTTTTTTTTTTTCTTGAGACAGTCTCATTTTGTCGCCCAGGCTGGAGTACAGTGGTGCGATCTCAGCTCACTGCAACCTCCACCTCCTGGGTTCAGGCAATTCTCATGCCTCAGTCTACCGAGTAGGTGGGACTACCGGCTTATACCACCACACCTGGCTAATTTTTGTATTTTTGGTAGAGGTTGGGTTTCACTATTTTGGCCAGACTGGTCTTGAACTCCTGGCCTCAAGTGATCCACCTCCCAAAGTGCTGGGATTTGCAGTCAGGAGCCACTATGCCTGGCCCAGAATGAACATTTCTGGTAAATTTAACTAATTAGCACTTAACAATATCTCTTACTTGTGTATAAATTTACATGTATACATGGTAAGGTATAAACGTGTGTGTTTTTGGGGGGTTTTTTGTTTTTGTTTTTAGCCAAAGCCTGCTGGAGTACTAGGTGCAGTAAATAAGCCTTTATCAGCAACGGGAAGGAAGCCCTATGTTAGAAGCACTGGCACTGAGACTGGAAGCAATATTAATGTAAATTCAGAGCTGAACCCTTCAACCGGAAATCGATCAAGGCAACTTTTCTCTCCAATTATTTTTGTTACTAGCATTCACTACTTGGTTTATCTTTTATTCCTAAAGTGCTATCTCATAAAATGGTCTTCTGTCGTTAGCGGTGTTCTGGTACAAAATAATATTGATGAATTTTAGTATTTTCTTTTCTTTTCTTTTTTTTTTTTTGAGACGAAGTCTCGCTCTTGTCCCTGCCCAGGCTACAGTGCAATGGCGCGATCTTGGTTCACTGCAACCTCCACCTCCCGGGTTCAAGCAATTCTCCTGCCCCAGCCTCCCGAGTAGCTGGAATTACTGAGTAGCGCCTGCCACCACGCCCAGCTAATTTTTGTATATTTAGTAGAGACGGGGTTTCACCATGTTGGCCAGGCTGGTCTCGAACTCCTGACCTGAGGTGATCCGCCTGCCTCAGCCTCCCAAAGTGCTGAGATTACAGGCGTGAGCCACCACACCCAGCCAGTATTTTCTTTTTTTTTTTCTTAATTTTATGTAATTATTTTTTTTAAGAGACAGGGTCTCACTTTGTTGCTTAGGCTGAAGGGCAGTGGCAGGATCATAGCTCACCGCAGTCTCAGACTCCTGGGCTGTAGGGATCTTCTCGCTTCAGCATCCCAAGTAGCTGGGACTACAGGCATGCACCACCAACCCCCAGCCAATTTTCTTTTGTACTTTTCGTAAAGATGGAGTTTCGTCATCTTCCCTGGGTCAGGCTCGATCTCCTGGGCTCAAGTGATCCACCCGCTTCAGCCTCCCAAAGTGCTGAGATTACAGGTGCAAACCACCGCACCTGGGCACATTTTAGTATTTTCAGTGAGGAAATCAAGAATGTACTGCACACTTTGAAACTATTAATATATAGCATTCTAAGTGTTTAGAAAAGTTAACAGAAAATAATATAAGAATAATACAACCAATTTATATCGAAATACTTATTTTTAATATTTTTGAGACAGAGTGTCTCTGTCCGTCACTCAGGCTGGAGGGCAGTGATGGGATGTCAGCTCACGGCAACCTCCACCTCCCGGTTTCAAGTGATTCTCACACCTCAGCTTCCTGAGCTTACAGGCACACGCCACCACTCCCAGCTAATTTCTGTATTTTTGGTAGAGACGGGGTGTCACCATGATTGCCAGGCTAGTCTCTGCCCACCTTGGACTCCCAAAATGCTGAGATTACAGTCATGAACCATCACACCTGGCCCAAAATGTTTATTTTTTATACATAAGACAATTCAACCCTTAGGAAAACTATGAAAACATAACTTTTAAATAAATTGAAATGCTTTTTAATTTTTAACTCAAATTAGTATAGGAGGGCTGGGTGTAGTGCCTTATGGCTATGATCCCAGTGCTTCAGTAGGCCAAGGCAGGATTATTGATTGAGGCCAGAAGTTCAAGTCTAAAGTGAGCTATGATGTCTCTGCTACACTCCAGCCTGGGTGACTAAGCAAGACCCTGTCTCTTAAAAAAAAGAAAAGGCCGTGTGTGATAGCTCACACCTGTAATCCCAGCACTTTGGGAGGCCGAAGAAGGATAATCACTGGAGCCCAGGAGTTGGAAACCAGCCTGGGCAACATGGGGACATACACTTGTAGTCCCAGCTACTTGGGAGCTCAGGAGGTGGAGGCAGGAAGATCACTTGAGCCCAGGAATTCTAGGCTATATCAGCTATGATCACATAATTTCATTTCAGCCTAAGACCCTGTCCCTTAAAAAAAAAAAGTGTGTGTGTATATATATATATATGTATATATATATATATATATATATATGATAAGTTTACATTGTTCTAACATTTTCTACTTATAAAAATATTCCATGTTTATTTTAACATGTTAAGTATTCAGTATATTAGCTACTGCATAAGAATTTCTACCTATTTTTTTCATAAACATAGTTATTTTGATACATAATAATTGTACATATTTATGGGGTGTTTGTGATATTTTGGTATATGCATAGCATGTATAGCGATCAAATCAGGGTAATTAGGATATCCGTCACGTCAAACCTTTATCATTTCTGACCCTACTCTTAGGAACACTTAATATTGTGGTTTTTATAGATACTATTCTTACACATGAAATCTTAAGAATAAACTCAACCAATGATGTTTTAAACCACTTTTAGCAAAAATGAAGCCCAAGATATGAAATCAGTCAACATGGTTTAAAGAATAGTGGGGCCTCAAATACCTACCAAATAGCCTCTTCTGACAGCCCCCTTTTTTGTAGAACACTATGGAAATGACAACTATACTATGGTCCATAGTTTTATTTTTGTTTGAGGATTTTCTGTTCCCAAAATTTACAGCTTACAATGGTTGCGTTATTTTGTCTCTTGACGATTAACCCTTTTGTCAAGTAGTCTTAGGCAGTCATTTCTGTCTTAATGTTATTAAGGCAAAATGGAAATTGATACCACTTTATCAAAGCCAAATGGAAAATGATATTTTAAAGCAATAGTCTATAACTACAGAGTATCCGAATCTTGCTATTGTTGCTTCATTTGTCAAGGTTTCGAAACCAGCCTAAGCCTTTATTGGTACGGTGAGAGAGTGAACTTTCTCTTCATGGAAATATGAAGTCTTGGTTTATTTGTCTTAAACAGGGAACAGAGTTCAGAGGCAGCAGAAACTGGAGTTAGTGAAAATGAAGAGAACCCTGTGAGGATTATTTCAGTCACACCTGTAAAGAATATTGACCCAGTAAAGAATAAGGTAAATTTTAAAATTTAACAAGTGGATTTTTTCCATGGAGATTATTATAGTTTTTCCGTAGGGGTAAGAAATCTACAGCCAACACTTCAGTGCACATGCTACATTTTAAACTTGTGTGTATTACCACACACCTCCCCCCCCACCCCCCGCCCCCAGCTATACTTTCCAAAAATGATTCTGTTTACCTCCACCCACTTTATAAGAATTTATGTGGTCTGGCTGGGCACAGTGGCTTACCCCTGTAATCTCAACACTTCGGGAGGCCAAGGAAGACGAATCACCTGAAGTGGGGAGTTCAAGACCAGCCTGGCCAACATGGTGAAACCTCATCTCTACTAAAAATAAAAAATTACTGGGGCGTGGTGGTCGGCACTGAAATCCCAGCTACTCGGGAGGCTGAGGCAGGAAAATCGCTTGAGCCCAAGAGGCGGAGGTTGCAGTGAGCTAACGCCATTGCACTCCAGCCTGGGTGACAGGGAGACTCTGCCTCCAAAAAAAAAAAAAAAAAAATTTTGTGTGGTCACCCCTAATGGTATCCTTTTCCTATACTACCCAGTTCAACTCTTTTAAAGAATAGGAATTGAGGCCCAGTGCGTTGGCTCATGCCTGTAATCCCAGCACTTTGGGAGGCTGAGGCGGGTGGATCACAAGGGCAGTAGTTTGAGACCAGCCTGGCCAACATGGCGAAACCCCATCTCTATAAAAGTACAAAAATTAACCGGGCATGGTGGCAGGCACCTGTAATCTCAGCTACTCAGGAGGCTGAGGCAGGAGAATTGCTTGAACCCAGGAGGCGGAGTTTGTAGTGAGCCAAGATCGTGCCATTGCACTCCCGCCTAAACAACAGAGCAAGATTCTGTCTCAAAAAAGGAATTGAGAGTTTTTGAAATCTTTTGAAAGTTTGTTGATTCCCACCAGAGATCAGCCCTTTGTTTTGTTTCTACTGTGTTTTTAAAAGTTTGTCTTGGGTGGATGCAGTGGCTTACACCTGTAATCCTAGCACTTTGGGAGGCAGAGATGGGTGGATAATTTGTGGTCAGGAGTTCAAGACCAGCCTGGCCAACATGGTGAAACTCCGTCTCTACTAAAAATACAAAATATTAGCCGGGCATGGTGGTGCACACCTGTAATCCCAGCTACTCAGGAGGTTGAGACAGGAGAATCACTTGGACCCTCGAGGTGAAGGTTGCAGTGAGCCAACATCATGCCATTGCACTCCAGCCTGGGCGACAAGAGTGAGACTTGGTGGATCATCTAAAGTGAAACCCTGTCTCTGTTATCTAAGTGCAAAAATTACTTGCCTGCAGTCCCAGCTACACGGGAGGCTAAGGCACTAGAATCGCTTGAACCTGGGAGGCAGAGGTTGCAGTGAACCGAGATTGCACCACTCACTGCTCTCCAGCCTGGGCAACAGGGTGAGACCTGGTCTGAAAAAAAAAAAAAAGGACCCGGCGCAGTGGCTCACACCTGTAATCCCAACACGTTGGGAGGCCAAGGCAGGCAGATCGCCTGAGGTCAGGAGTTCCAGACCAGCCTGGCCAACATGGTGAAACCTCGTCTGTACTAAAAATACAAAAATTAGCTGGGCATGGTGGTGTGCACCTGTAATCCCAGCTACTCGGGAGGCTGAGGCAGGAGAATTGCTTGAACCTCGGAGGTGGAGGTTGCAGTGAGCTGAGATCACTCCACTGTACTACAGGCTGGTCTTGAACGCCTGCCCTTAGGTGATCCACCCTCCTCGGCCTCCCAAAGTGCTGAGATTACAGACATGAGCCGTGCTTGACTTTTTTGTTGATCTTTAAACGATACTGCCCAATTTTGTTTTGTTTTGAAACAGGATCTCACCATGCCCAACCCAATTTCTTGATTTTTTGGCAGGAGAGGAGTGGTGCATAATTGATAGGAGCATCACACAGATCTGACTTTTGCCCCTTGGCTCTGCCACTCACTGGCTATGTGTTGACTTGAGCAGGTTGCTTGACTTCTCTGGTCTTCCTTCAGTTGTTTTTTTTGTTCTGTTTTGTTTTGTTTTCTTTTTTGAGATGGAGTCTCGCTCTGTCACCCAGGCTGGAGTGCAGTGGCACAATCTCAGCTCACTGCAAGCTCTGCCTCCTGGGTTCAAGCGATTCTCCCGCCTCAGCCTCCTGAGTAGCTGGGATTACAGGCATGCACCACCATGCCCAGCTAATTTTTGTATTTTTAGTAGAGACGGGGTTTCACCATGTTGGCCAGGCTGGTCTTGAACTCCTGACTTTGTGATTCGCCCACCTTGGCCTCCGAAAGTGCTGGGATTACAGGCATGAGCCACTGCGTCTGGCTCAACTGTTAAATGAAATTGGTAATTTATCTCAGTAAGAATGGCTTGAAGATACTATTAAGTATTTCCTCCCCGCCCCCTCCCCCCCCCCAGAATCATATTCTTCAAGTGCTTATCTTTTTATTGCTCGCCATATACTTATGGTAGTCATCAAATATTTTAGGTATTACCCTTGGGTAAGTGAAATATACTAGGATTATGCAGTTACACCACAGTAGCTTAACTTTTCCTATCCCAACTCTCATTTTCTGAACTCAGCTACATAGGATACTTTTTGAGATGGAGTCTTTCTCTGTTGCCCAGGCTAAAGTGCAGTGGTGCGATCTTGGCTTACTGCAACCTCCGCCTCCTGGGTTCAAACCATTCTCCTGCCTCAGCCTCCCGAGTAGCTGGATTACAGGCACCTGCCACCACGCCTGGCTGATTTTTGTATTTTTAGTAGAGATGTGGTTTCATCATCTTGACCAGGCTGGTCTTGAACTCCTGACCTCGTGATCCACCCGCCTCGGCCCCCCAAAGTGCTGGGATTACAGCCGTGAGCCACCGTGCCCACCCGAGGTTACATTTTTAGATCAATCTCTTGCTATCTAAACTCTTTCTGCTTGGTGTTTGAAACACAGCATGTCAATGGATTCAGGTAACAAGTTACCTCTTATTATCAAAACTCTTAGAATCCAGATACCAATAGATTAGAGTATTGTGGGATCCTTGTGTAAAATTAAGCAGTCTTGACTTAAACAAACTTACATACAAAAATGCATATTGCCATAGACATTGAGTTACATCATGTACTTACAATGCTTACTAAAGGGTGGTACATTTGCAAAGGCCTAAGTGTTTATCTAGTACAACCAGCAATCTGTTACCTTTATGGCCTTTTCCTAAAAGTCTATGTAATTTTGAAATTGGAAATTTAAATTCTAATTTCTGTTATATCCAAACCTTGCTTTCAGCTTGATCTGTAATATTATATTGCTCCAAACCCTTATTTCAACTTTTTTTTTTTCCAAGACAGAGTCTTACTCTGTTGTTGAGGCTGGAGTGCAATGGTGTGATTTCAGCTCACTGTGGCCTCCACCTCCCAGGTTCAAGCGATTCTCCTGCCTCAGACTCCTGAGTAGCTGGGAATACAGGCACCCGCCACCACACCTGGCTAATTTTTGTATTTTTAGTAGAGACAAGGTTTCAGTATGTTGGCCAGGCTGGTCTCGAACTCCTGACCTCAGGTGATCTGCCTCCCCCGACCTCCCAAAGTGCTGGGATTACAGGCATGAGCCACTGCGTCCAGCCCTCTTTTTTCTTTTTCAACAGTTTAATCTTATTTTCACATTTGTATACACATATACTTTCCCTTTTTTTTGCTACTATATCGCAGTAAATACTGTTTATAAACTTATTGTGTGTAAAACAATAAAATACATATACAAGCAGCCGGGCGCAGTGGTTCACGCCTGTAATCCGAGCACTTTGAGAGGCTGAAGCGGGCAGATCACAAGGTCAGAGTTCGAGACCAGCCTGCCCAATATGGCGAAACCCAGTCTCTACTAAAAATACAAAAAATTAGCCGGGCGTGGTGGTGGGCTCCTGTAATCCCAGCTACTCAGGAGGCTGAGGCAGGAGAATTGCTTGAACCTGGGAGGTGGAGGTTGCAGTGAGCCAAGATTGTGCCACTGCACTCCAGCCTGGGCGACAAGAGCGAAACTCCGTCGCAAGAAAAAAAAAACAAACATATACAAACACACTTACTGGTGCATTTATTTCTGTGGGCTGAGTTTCTCAAGAGTAGTATTAGTGGGTCAAAGGATAAATGCATTAGAGCCTTTACATATTTCTATATTGGTTTCGTGAGAGATTGGAACACTTGACATTTCTAGCCGCAGGGTATGAGAGTACTTTATTCCCTACATACCAACAACATGTTTTACGGTTCATTTGAATTTTTTTCTGTCTCCACTTATCAAATCTAATGCCCCACTATTTTAATTTGTATTTCTCTGACTGCCAGTATGTTTGTTGACCATTTGGATGTGCTGTTGTGTAAATTGCCTGTTCATATTTTGCCTGTTTTAAACTTGTTATCCTTGTCTCATCTAACTCAGCTTCTTTAACCTGTTAGCACACAGGTTTGTCCTTAAGTATTTACCTTTTTAAAAATCAGTTACCTACCGTACTAACCTACATGAAGAACAACACCTGTTTTGTTCCTCAGTCTATGCCCAAGAACCACCACACCTATTAAACATTCAGTTGAACAAGTGGTTCATATTCCAGGTTTTAGTACTTGGTTGTGTTGTTGATCCATTCTGTTATGTCCAGCAGTCACCATCATTCCCGAAGGTGACTTTGCATCTTTCTTCTCTGATCCATTGTGTATTGTTTTCACAGTTCAATTCCTGCAGGCCATTTTACTCTTGTCCTTTCATGGATTATCTGTTCACTAAAGTGAGGCTTAACATTAGACTCCAGGCTGGGCATGGTAGCTCACGCCTGTAATCCCAACACTCTGCGAGGCTGAGGCTGGTGGATTGCTTGAGTCCAGGGGTTTCAGGACAGCCTGGGCAACTTGTTGAAACCCCATCTCTACTAAAAATAGAAAAATTCGCTGAACATGGTGGTATCTGCCTGTAGTCCCAGCTGTTCAGGAGGCTGAGGTGGGAGAATGACTTTAGCTGCAGTGAGCTGAGATTGCGCTACTGCACCCCAGCCTGGACAACCAGAGCGAGGTCCTGTCTCAAAAAAAAAAAAAAAAAAAAGGAAACTCTAAAACACTGATTTGTGGGTTTACTCACTTAAATTGTTATTCCTGGGAATTTTCTTTGAACTAAATTTTCTTGAAACATGGAAGATTTGTAATTTATTTTCCCTTGTCTTTCTGGGAATATTTTCTGGGGAAAATGAAAATTACTTGATTAAAAAGATTTAATCTAATTTTTTTCAATGATTGTATTACTTGCTCTTTAATCAATTAGAATTATGTCAGTTAAAGTTACAATTTCTGTGTTTTGTTTTGTTTTGTTTGAGACAGAGTTGTAACTCAGGCTGGAGTGCAGTGGCATGATCTCAGCTCATTGCAACTGGGATGAGATGAAAAGTTAAAGAACTTCACGTTACAGAACTACAAAGATTATTATACTTAGATGTACTCAAAGAAAAGAAAAAGAAAAAGAAAAAGACAAAGAAAACATTAATAGCATATAGAATTCTGAAAATACTCTTCTTTTAAAAAGTGACAGATTTAGTACATACCATCAATAAAAAGAACTTTTCATTTGGATGCAGTATAACAACAAAACCAAGTAGATTTTATTTTTCAAGTACTATTTGTGCTTTATATTTTTATTATTGCAATTTTTTCCCCCTTTGAGACAAGAGTTTTGCTCTTGTTGCCCAGGCTGGAGTGCAGTGGTGCAGTCTCGGCTATTCTCCTGCCTCAGCCTCCCGAGTAGCTGGGATTACAGGCATGGGCCACCACGCCTGGCTAATTTTGTATTTTTAGTAGAGACAGGGTTTCTCCATGTTGGTCAGGCTGGTCTTGAACTCCCAACCTCAGGTGATCCACCCGTCTCAGCCTCCCAAAGTAGTGGGATTACAGGCGTGAGCCACCGCGCCAGGCCTGCAATTAATATTTTGAGATAAGATCTCCGTCTGTCACCCAGGCTGGAGTCCAGTGGCATAATCTCTGCTTACTGTAGCCTCAACCTCCCAGGCTTAAGCAATCCTCCCTCCTCAGCCTCCCAAGTAGCTGGGACTACAGGCACAAGCCACCATGCCCGGCTAATTTTTTAAATTATTGGTAGAGATGGGATCTATGTTGTCGGGGATTGTTTGGAACTCCTGGGCTCAAGCAATCCTCCCGCTTTAGCCTCCCAAAGTGCTGTGATTACAGGCGTAAGCCAGTGTTGCCAGCCTTTGCTTTTTAATGAGCATTTATTGAGCATATTATATATGCTATACACCATGGTAGGTACCAGGCACAGTCACTCTCCTCAAGGAACTTACTTTCCTAATGTGATGTAAGCAGTTAACTGGAAGCCCTCAAATCCAGACTCCTTTAAAATACTTTCAAAACACTCTTTTCTAATAGAGATCATTAATATTTAAGGAATTTGTGTTTATAGAATTGTTTTGTGCTTTTTTAGGAAATTAATTCTGATCAGGCTACCCAGGGCAACATCAGCAGTGACCGAGGAAAGAAAAGAACAGTAACAGCAGCTGGTGCAGAGAATATCCAACAAAAAACAGATGAGAAAGTAGATGAATCGGGACCACCTGCCCCTTCCAAACCCAGGAGAGGACGTCGACCCAAGTCTGAATCTCAGGGCAATGCAACCAAAAATGATGATCTAAATAAACCTATTAACAAGGGAAGGAAGAGAGCTGCAGTGGGTCAGGAGAGCCCTGGGGGTTTGGAAGCAGGTAATGCCAAAGCACCCAAACTGCAAGATTTAGCCAAAAAGGCAGCACCAGCAGAAAGACAAATTGACTTACAAAGGTAATGTACGCCATTCTTCCTCAAGTGGGAATTTAGACATTTTGTTTTGTTTGTAGTATATTCTTAGTGCCAGTCACCCCAAACACCTAAGCATTTGAGAGAGAAACCTGCATCTGGTTTTACTGGGTCCGTTTATAATAGCATCTGTTATTATCTCATAACTTCCAGTTTTAAGGCACAAATTTGAAGAAAAATCTTTTTTCTTTGTGTAATTTTTATTTAGGATATGGTATTTTGATATTTCTGTTTTTATTAACAAGACAAATATTTCTTTTGCTTAGTGCCTTTGAAGTGGTTGCAGAGGTTTACATAAAATAAGGGCTACCTTTTGGATACAAGGTCTCATAATGGAGAAAACAGTCACGAAATGTCAATAGGTAATAGGTCCCACTCTTTAATTCTTCGTGGCATAGTTAATTCTAACACAGGTCAACAACTTACAATCTTCCCCACCCTGCCCAGAGAAATAACTTACCAAACTCTTCATCTTTGATCATTCTTGGGCTGAGATTTCAGACTTTTCCTGGTGGAAATCTAGAAGGTGGCTCCTTTCACCTTGGCCTTAGAACTTAACTCGTCCTCCTTTTTTCCTTACATACATAACTCATTTACCCCTGAATTAGACTGTAGGCATTTGAGTTTCTTCTAGGGAAGAGTCCCAGATTTGATCAGCTCAGGATACCCCCACTGTCCTGCTTCAGTATTTTTATAAAACTCAATGTCAGGCCATGCACAGTGGCTCATGCCTGTAATCCCAACACTTTGGGAGGCCTAGATGGGTGGATCACCTGAGGTCAGGAGTTCAAGACCAGCCTGACCAGCATGGTGAAACCCCATCTCTACTTAAAAAAAAAAAAGAAAAAGAAAATGCAAAAAGTTAGCCAGGTGTGGTGGTGCATGCCTGTAATCCCAGCTACTTAGGAGGCTGAGGCAGGAGAATCACTTGAACCCAGGAGGCAGAGGTTGCAGTGAGCCAAGATTGCGACACTGCACTCCAGCCTGGGCAGCAGAAGGAGACTGTGTCTCAAAAAAAAAAAAAAAGTTACTGAAACGTGTGTAAAAACATTTAAAATATTATCATTTATGAGCTGGGCCCGGTGACTCACGCTTGTAATCCAAACACTTTGGGAGGCCGAGGCGGGTAGATCACCTGAGGTCAGGAGTTTGAGACCAACCTGACCAACATGGTGAAACCCCATCTCTACTAAAAATACAAAAAAAAAAAAAAAAAAAAAAAAAAAAAAGAAAAAAACCCCGGGTGTGGTTGTGGCCATGGGCACCTGTAATCCCAGCTACTCAGGAGGCTGAGGCAGAAGAATTGCTTGAGCCCAGGAGGCAGAGGTTGCAGTGAGCAGAGATTGCGCCATTGCACTCCAGCCTGGGCGACAAAGCGAGACTCCATCTCAAAAAAACCAAAAAAATTAGCATTTACGAAATTCTGAAATTTTGGGCTGTTAAATTTCTACATCATCTAAGTGCCCTCTTGGCAACCTTTCACATCCTCTTATGGCATCTGATCCAGAAGGCTCAAACCTGATCTGAGTACTAGTGTGTTCCTCCTACTCACTTCTGTCTCTATTAACTAATAAGTGTAGTAATGAAAGCGAGTATTAGGGGTGAATTTTACATGACTTTCTTCTCAAACCTGGACCTTTATTGAACCTCTGCCTCCCTTTTTCATTAGTATGATAGTATGTATCTTAAAGGGTTGCTCTAAGAATTAAATGGGTCAGTAAATATAAAGAAAGCGCCTAGCGAAGTGCCTAGTACAAAATAAATGCCCAACTGTTATCGTTACTACTGTTTTGAATTCTAGTTTCCTTACCCCTTTACATACATTTTCAGTTATACAAAAGTTGAACATTTCCCTGGAGATTGCCAAAATTCTCTGAACGGTTTCAAGAGATCTGTCCTTTTCTTCACCTACACACAAAAAAGTACTAATCATCACACACAGGCTACCTAAGCCACCTGACCTTACCTCCCATTAGCTGTCCCTGTACCATCTAACTAAAATGTACAGATACATACTTGTGGCCGGGCATGGTGGCTTACGCCTGTAATCGCAGCACTTTGAGAGGCCAAAGCGGGCGGATCACCTGAGGTCAGGAGTTTGAGATTAGCCTGGCCAATATGGAGAAACCCCATTTCTACTAAAAATACAAAAACTAGCCGGGCGTGGTGGTGCATACCTGTAGTCCTAGCTACTCGGGAGACTGAGGCAGGAGAATTGCTTGAACCCGGGAGGCGGGGGTTGCAGTGAGCCAAGATCTGGCCACTACACTCCAGCCTGGGAGACAGAGCGATACTCAAAAAAAAAAAAAAAAGATACATACTTGAACCCTGAAAACTTTTTCAGTAGCAATTAGACCTTCTCTCATTTACAGCATTGTAAAATCCATTGCTTTGCTTTTAGCTGCACTGTGTGCCCCAATATCATCAAATGGCATTTGGCCTTCTCTTTACAGAGTGAAAAGGCACGTTAGAGATCTTAAATATGCTAGTAGTAGATCAATGGGCAGTGTGTTATTCAGAATACAGTATTCTGTGATGGTTTTCTAATCTCAGTGACAGTAGGTGGTTAAATTAAATGTTTATGGCCAGGTGCAGTGGCTCACACCTATAATCCCAGCACTTTGGGAGGCCAAGCCAAGGTGGGCAGATCCTTTAAGGTCAGGAGTTCAAGATCAGCCTGACCAATATGGTGAAAGCCTGTCTCCAGTAAAAATACAAAAAATTAGCCAGGTGTGGTGGCGCAACCCTGTAATCTCAGCTACCTGGGAGGTAGAGTTTGCAGTGAGCAGAGATTGTGCCACTGCACTCCAGTCTGGACGACAGAATGAGACTCCATCTCAAAAATTAAAAATAAAAATAAATAAAATACAAAATTAGTCGGGCATGATGTTGGTGCCTGTACTAAGGGAGCTGAGGTGGGAGGATTGCTTGAGCCTAGGGCTGAGGGTAGCGGGAATAGGCTTTAGTGTTTAATGGGGATGGAGTTTCAGTTGGGGAAGGTGGAAAAGTTCTAGAGATGGATGGTGGTAATGGTTGTACACGATATAAATAATTGGCCACTTCAGAAAGGTCATGGAAAACTGGAGTTAAGAGATAAAAATAGAAACTTTATTTCTCAACATAAGCTCCATCAACTTCAAGACACTTTTTGTATGGTAAGCAATGATAGAAGCCATTTAGTCCATCCCCAAAGAACTGAGGGTCCTGTGAGTTTAACTGTTTCAAACAGTCTTTTTCATTATTGACCAAAGAAAAATTGGCACTCTAAAAACTTTTTTAAGATTAAGAAGCAAAAAGAAGTCAGAAGGAGCCGAATCAGTACTGTAAGCTGGATGCCTAATGATTTCCCATGGGAACTCTTGCAGAATTGCCCTTGTCTGATGAGAGGAATGAGCGAGAACATTGTCATGGTGGAGGAGGACTCTCTGGTGAAGCTTTCCCAGGCATTTTTCTGCTAAAGCTTTGACTTTGTCCGAACACTCATAATAAGCAGATATTATGATTTGTTGGCTTTCCAGAAACTCAACAAGCAAAATGCGTTGAGTATCCCAAAAAACTGTTGCCATGACCTTTACTCTTGACCAGTCTGCTTTTCCTTTCACTGGACCACTTGGCCACTTTCACCTCTTAGTACCCTTTTTTTTTGAGACAATACCTGGCTCTCTTGCCAAGGCTAGAGTGCAATGGCGCGGTCTTGCCTCACTGCAACCTCAACCTCCCTAGTAGCTGGGACTACAGGCATGCGCCACCGTGCCCAGCTAAATTGCTTTGTGCCTTGTCTTCGGGATTGTACTGGTAAAGCCATGTTTCAGTTCCTATTGCAATTCTTTAAGTGCTTCAGGATCTTGATCCTACTTGTCTAGACTTTCTATCCAAAGCTCTGCGCTTGTCTACAGCTGATCTGGGTGCAAAGGGTTTTAACAGCCATTGAGTGGAAAGCTTGCTCAACTTTAATTTTTCAGTCAGAATTTTGTAAGCTGAACTAATTGAAATGACCACAGTGTTGGCGATTGTTTCTGCTCTTGCCAGTCCTCTTGAATCGGCAGAAACAAGATGAATTTTTTTCCCTGTAAATTGACGTGGAGGGCATGATGTTCAACATCATCTCAACCCTTCCTGAAACAATTTATCCAGCTGGGCATCATGGTTCATGCCTATAATTCTACCACTTTGGGAGGCTGAGGCTGGCAGATCACTGGAGCCTAGGAGTTTGAGACCAGCCTGGGCGATATGGCAAAACCCCGTATCTACAAAAAAATAGAAAAATTAGCCAGGTGTCTGGTGTGTACCTATAGTCCTGGCTACTTTAGAGGCTGAGGTGAGAGGATCACCTGAGCCTGGGAGGTCGAGGCTACAGTGAGCCATGATCATGCCACTCCTCACTGCACCCTAGCCTGGGTGACCGCGGAGACCCTGTCACACACACACACACACACACACACACACACACACACACACACACACACACAAAATATCAATTTTAAGCTACTGATTTCTTTGGGGCATTGTGCCATAAACTTTTCCTAAAGCATCAGTGATTTCGCCATTCTTCCACCCAAGCTTCACCAGACATCTGATGCTTTTCTTGCTTCAATTTTAGCAGAATTCCTTTTGCTCTGATAGGGACTCTCTTCAAACTTTTTTTCTTTTTCTTTTTCTTTTTTTTTTTTTTTTTTTTGAGACGGAGTTTCACTCTTGTTGCTCAGGCTGGAGTGCAATAACACAATCTCAGCTCACTGTAACCTCTGCCTCCTAGGTTCAAGCGATTCTCCTGCCTCAGCCTTCCTAGTATCTGGGATTACAGGCGCCCACCACCATATATTTATATATTTATTTATTTATTATTATTATTATTATTTTTTTTTTTAGTAGAGATGGGGTTTCACTGTGTTGGCCTGGCTGGTCTTGAACTCCTGACCTCAGGTGATCCACCCACCTTGGCCTCCCAAAGTGCTGGGATTACAGGCGTGAGCCACCGCGCCTAGCCTCTTCAAACTTTTTTGAGAGACCGGTCTCACTCTGTCACTCAGGCTGGAGTGCAGTGGCACCACCATGGCTCACTTTGTTCTATGAGAGCACTGAGGCTCAAGCAATCCTCTTGCCTCAGCCTCCCAAGTAGCTGGGACCATAGGTGTGCACCACCATGGCTGGCTAATTTCTTTTTAAATTTTTTGGGTCTTGCTGTATTGCCCAGGCTGTTCTCAACTACTGGAATCAAGCAGTCTTCCTGCCCGCAAGCAATCTTCCTGCCCCAGCCCTCAAACTTTTCAAACATTTTCAGTGCCTCAAACTAGATCCTGTGCAGACATAACAAGTTAGTATGAGTTTATTTTGGTGCAAAAAAAACATTTTGAGCTGGGCACGGTGGTTCATGCCTGTAATCCTGGCACTTTGGGAGGCCAAGGCAATCCATGGGTGGATCATGAGGTCAGGAGATCGAGACTATCCTGGCTAACACAGTGAAACCCCGTCTCTACTAAATATACAAAAAATTAGCCAGGCGTGGTGGCAGGCACCTGTACTCCCAAGCTACTCAGGAGGCTGAGGCAGGAGAATGGCGTGAACCCAGGGGGCAGAGCTTGCAGTGAGCAGAGATCACGCCACTGCACTCCAGCCTGGGCAACAGAGACTCCAACTCAAAAAAAAAAAAAAAAAAAATGTTTTTTGAAATCCATGTATAATTATTTCATAACATTCATTTTCCACAAACTTTTTGAAGACCCCTTATATTCTTGTTTTTGGGTTTTTGTTTTGTTTTGTTTTTGAAATGGAGTCTTGCTCTGTCACCCATGCTGGAGTACAATGGTGATATCTCGGCTCACTGCACCCTCTGCCTCCCGGGTTCAAGGGATTCTTGTGCCTCATCCTACCGAGTAACTGGGACTGCAGATGTGCGCCACCACACCCGGCTAATTTTTGTATTTATAGTAGAGACGGGTTTCACTGTGTTGGGCAGCCAGACCCCTAATATTCTTTTTTTTTTTTTTTTTTTTTTTTTTTTTTGAGACGGAGTTTCGCTCTTGTTGCCTAGGCTGGAGTGCAGTGGTGTGATCTCAGCTCACCGCAACCTCCGTCTCCCAGTTCAAGCAATTCTCCTGCCTCAGCCTCCCTAGTAGCTGGGATTACAGGCATGCGCCACCAAGCCTGGCTAATTTTGTATTTTTAGTAGATACAGGGTTTCTCCATGTTGGTCAGGCTGGTCTTGAACTCCCGACCTCAGATGATCCGCCTGCCTCGGCCTCCCAAAGTGCTGGGATTGCAGGCATGAGCCATCGCACCCGTCCCTTTATATTCTTAATGCCATTAAACTTTATACTTAAAAATGGTTAAAGTGATAAATGTATTTGATATATATTTTATCATAATTTTAAAATTTGCTGCGTGAAAACAGCTGACAGTAATATAGTGCTTATTATAAGCCAAGCTCAATAATAAGCTCTTTATTTGTTAACCCATTGAATCCTTAAAACAATTCTATGGCTGGGCACAGTGGCTCACACCTGTAATCCCAGCACTTTGGGATGCCAAGGCGGGCAGATCATGAGGTCAGGAGTTCAAGACTAGCCTGGCCAATATGGTGAAACCCCATCTGTAATAATACAAAATTTAGCCGGGCATGGTGGCGCGCGCCTCTAGTCCCAGCTACTCAGTAGGCTGAGGCAGAAGAATTGCCAGGAGGCAGTTGAACCCAGGAGGCGGAGGTTGCAGTGAACCAAGATCGCACCATGCACTCCAGCCTGGATGACAGAACAAGACTCCATCTCAAAAAACAAAAACAACTCTATGTGGCTAAGTACTGTCATTCTCCCCAGTACTGTCATTTCCTCCCAAAAGTGGAGGAAACCCAGGTATAAAGGGCTATATAGCTTTTGATCCCTTACATAAATGGGATTATAGGCATGAGCCGTTGCGCCCGGCAGAACTGTAAGTAAAAGCACTAGTTTATTTGAAATAATCACGGGTTAAATTAGACCAACTCTACTCATCTTTTTCACCTCTTTTGGTAGTACATGCAAACAAAGTCCTTGCATTTTAGGATTAGAGAGGAAAACCGAGAGATAGATCAGATGTTTTTGAAAGTGGCATACTTTAATTGAATGTAACACCCAATGCCAAGAACAAGACTAGGGTGAAAATTAGTTCAAATGGGCTGGGCATGGTGGCTCACGCCTTTAATCCCAGCACTTTGGGAAGCCTAGGTGGGCAGATCACTTGAGGTCAGGAGTTTGAGACCAGCCTGGCCAACATGGTGAAACCCTGTCTCTACTAAAAATATAAAAATTAGCTAGGCGTGGTGGCACACACCTGTAATCTCAGCAACTCAGGAGGCTGAGGCAGGATAATGGCTTAAACCTGGGAGGTGGAGGTTGCAGTGAACCAAGATCACGCCAGTGTGCTCCAGCCTGAGCAACAGAGTGAGACTCTGTCTCAAAAAAATGAAAATTAACAAAAATTAGTTCAAATGATATTTGGTATTATAGCAAGACCCTGTCTCTACAAAAAATTTAAAAAGAAATTAGCCAGGCATGGTGGTATTCACCTGTGGTCCCAGCTACTTGGGATGCTGTGGCAGGAAGATTGCTTGAGCCTCAGTGTTCATAGCTCCAGTGGGTCATGATGATGCCACTGTACTCCAGCCTGAGTGATAGGTGCCTGGCATCTGTATTAGTAGTGACAGTAGGAAATGTTTTATGAGCAGATATCTGACCTGCCAACATCCATTATGAAGCAGGTACCACACTATATGAGCATAAGGAAATGAAGACCTGAACAGACCTTGCTCAGGTCACTTGGCTAGTGCTACACGGGGCATGGCTTAAGATCCCAGCATGTCACTTATTATCTATCTGCCTCATGATACTGCTCATGGTGGTAGCTTGGAAATTTCTTTTTTTTTTTTTTTTTTTTGAGATGGAGTCTTGGTCTGTCGCCCAGGCTGGAGTACAGTGGCTTGATCTCAGCTCGTTGCAAGCTCCACCTCCCGGGCTCACGCCATTCTCCTGCCTCAGCCTCCTGAGTAGCTGGGACTACAGGCGCCCGCCACCACGCCCGGCTTATTTTTTGTATTTTTAGTGGAGACAGGGTTTCACCATGTTAGCGAGGATGGTCTTGATCTGACCTTGTGATCCGCCCGCCTCAGCCTCCCAAAGTGCCGGGATTATAGGCGTGAGCCACTGCGCCTGGCCAGAAATTTTCTTTTTTTTTTTTTTTTTTTGGAGATGAAGTCTCACTCTGTCACCCAGGCTGGAGTGTAGTGGCGCAGTCTTGGCTCACTGCGACCTCCACCTCCTGGATTCAAGCAATTTTTCTGCTTCAGCCTCCCGAGCAGCTAGAACTACAGGTGTGTGCCACCACACCAGCTAATTTTTGTGTTTTTGTAGAGGATGAGGTTTCACCATATTGGTCAGGCTGGTCCTGATCTCCTGACCTCGTGATCCACCCACCTTGGCCTCCCAAAGTGTTGGGATTACAGGTGTGAGCCACCATGCCCGGCCTCAGCTGTCATTTTGACTGTCCTTCAGTTGAATGGTCAAAATCCTGAAAGTGCTAACTATTTTTATTTCATGTGGAACTGCAGCTTCCACCTTGCTACAAGATTCTAAACATAGCTCTCATTAACTGCTAATATTCCCTGTGAGTGATTTGACATTCCACCTGCATTTTCCTGAGACCTGGTGAGGATCATCCTGTTAAGGTTTTAAATCACTACAGTTTCAACGAACTAACTGGTAAGAGAAGACATAGAGGTGCCAAACCTGAGAGCAGTCAAACACATTGCTGAGCTACAGGGTGATAGAATCAGCTCTCCTTAGGCGCCCTGCATTGTGGAGTCTGATCTGGATTGCTGCACTAAGTTCAGCCCTGGGTTTTATTTGATAAAGAAGGCCTGGCACCCTTGTGCTTCTCTGTGGCCCTGCATTCTAACTCCAGGTGCCCAATTTATCAGTCTTTTATTTTTCCTTGCATGATTCTCCACACCTTTCACTTGCTTTATTTTTCACTTCCCAGATGATCATTTCCTGCTCTGTTCACAACTCTGTAGTAATATCTCAAAAGAGCTTACCTCCTAATCTCACCCCAGTCATCTATAGGTGCTCTTTTGTCAATCTGAGTACAGAATCCCCCCCAGAGTGGTACTTTACACTTGCATCACCTCTAGAAAGCTTGTCCAGTTGTATTACTTGGTATTTACTATCATATTTTATGATCATTAATTAGTGAAAACCATTTTTGAGGCCCTAGTATATGCTAACTACAGTTTACACTTTAGGTTTGTTAACTTCATTTCATCTTCAGCTCTTTTAGGTAGATTTCTGATGTGTTAAGCTTCTAGAGCCATGTTAATACCACAGCCATAACTTCTAACATGTGGCAAGTGCTAACCCTTGCGGAATTCCTCTTACTAGGTTTTTACTCAAAACATTAGGTCAATAAGGATTATTTTTAGCTTGATTCCTACCTATATGGCTTATTTACTGGTTCAAGGATACTTTATTCCACCAAAACAGAGAGAGGATATGCAAAATTCTACTGGCCTCAGTTTTAGCTGGGAGTTGATGCTGAGGGTTTTAACTTGTAAAGTTACCGTTAGAATTTTTAGATCGGATTTTTGTGGTAAGTGTATTCCCTCAGCTATTTGCATGTATGTGGGTTTCAGTAAGTATTCCTGTTTATGTTTTGGGCTGCATTTGGACTTGTTACTCCTTTTGCAAAAATTGCTTGAATTCACCCAATAAAACCAATAAAAATCAGCCATTTGCACTGTGGTCAGGAAACAGTCAACAGTATTAGCTGGACATTAGTGTTGGGTCTCTGAGTTTCGGATGAAGGAATGATGATTTCAGTAGTTTAGTTCACTTGTTTTTCCTCTTTGTGTTAAGGCTATCATTCAGAGGGCAAACAGTTCCCAGTGTTTTGAATTGAAAATATGTTCTGAATAGATTTGCTGATTCTTGAGTATGTTTTGCTTACACTTAAGGCCAAATTCTTCTTTGAAGATGAGCTTGTCAATAAACATCAGTGAAAAAATAACCCCAAATTTGTGACTTCTGGGGAATTTGAATTTAAAGAGAATATCTGTAGGATAATAGACTGTGGGTTTCTAGTTGTTGGATTAACATGTTTTGTTTAGCATGCTTAGTGTGGGAGTGTTCAAGGATCTTAGAATTTGTTTTTCTTAAAGCAAAGAATTGACTGAGTTTTTGTGCTCATTTGTATATTGAGAAGGTTTCCTCCCATCATGTGGGTTCGTATCTCAAAATTAACCCCTAAGTATATATCCTCAAGTGTGTATCCTCATGTGTTAAACAGCTATATCTTAGTTCAATATGAATTTTTTTTAGTAACAAGTGAATTTTTCTCAAAATAACATGAAATTTTTCAGAAGCCAAGTGCTTGCAGTGATAGCAATTCATCTTGGTACCTAGAATGAAGTCCAGGAGGCTCTTCCAGTGACCTGGGTCTTTCAAAAGTCTGTGAGAGCAGCCCAAGAAATACAGAGGACTCAGAGCTAGGAAAGGGAAGCTTCCCGAAGGCGTAGCAGGCAGCTTGTAAATAATTCTTTGGCCAGTTGCAGTGGTTCACGCCTGTAATCTTAGCACTTTGGGAGGCCAAGGCAGGCTGATCACTAGGTCAGGAGTTCAAGACCAGCCTGGCCAACATAGTGAAACCCCATCTCTACTAAAAATACAAAAATTAGCTGCGCGTGGGGGCGCACACCTATAGTCCCAGCTACTCAAGAGGCCGAGGCAGGAGAATCGCTTGAACCCGGGAGGTGGAGGTTGTGGAGAGCCGAGATCATGCCAAGCACTCCAGCCTGGGCAACAGAGCAAGGCTCCGCCTCAAAAAAAAAAAAGATTCTTTAATAGCATATTGTTAAAATTGCTTCAAATAGTATAACAAATTAATAGTCTCTGTATGAATTGTAATAATCACTTAGCTCTTTTAGCATTGTTACCTTTATAAAATATGTATGTAGTAAAGGAGTTTAGGAATATTTCTTTCTCTTTTAGGTGTAAAATTGTTGAAAAGGAGACAGTCGTCTTACTACTGATCAGACTGATTAAAAATGTAGAATGGGCCGGGCGTGGTGGTTCACGCCTGTAATCCCAGCACTTTGGGAGGCTGAGGCAGGCAGATCACGAGGTCTAGAGTTCAAGACCATCCTAACCAACATGGTGAAGCCCCATCTCTACTAAAAATACAAAAAATGAGCTGGGCATGGTGGCATGCACCTGTAGTCCCAGCTACTCAGGAGGCTGAGACAGGAGTATTGCTTGAACTGGGAGGTGGAGCTGGCAGTGAGCCCAGATCACACCAGTGCACTCCAGCCTGGCAACAGAGCGAGACTCCATCTCAAATAAATATATAAATAAAAATGTGGAATGAATTAGGCAAGTTGGGCTGCTAATGCCTTGCCACTGAATTGAACAGCCACAGACAAACCAGAATGCACTTCTCAGGGCAAAAGAACAAATATTGATGAAGCCAAACCCAACATGCTCGTTCCTTTTCCCTAATCTCATCTGTTAGATGAGTTTCTCCTCCTCCCAAAGAGGAGTAGGTGAAAGGAGGTGAGAAAGAGGTCATGTCCCACTCTCCTGTGCTTCCAGGGATCAGAATTTCCTTCCCTATTAGGGAAATGTGATGGGGAATTCCTCATGTCTTTTAAAAAAAAAAAAAAAAACACGCTAATTTTTCCTCCTAGTTTGGTTGGGGTGTTTTTAGTATGCTAAAATGTGTATGTTTACCCAGCTCAGGAGTCAGAAGTTATTTTGCTGCTTATAATTCATTTTGCCATAGTATCATAAGATAGCTTTTAGTGTTGTAAGCAAATAGGGCATTGGGTAGCAGCACTAAGTCACTGAAAACAAAAACTTCTTTATTGGTGTTTGGTTTTTATATAGTTTAGGGAAAGGCTCTTTAAACCAAGTTTCAGGTGAAAAAATGAAAAAACTTTTTAAGGATTTTAGGTAACATGCCAAGCACAGTGACTCGTGCCTGTAATCCCAGTAGTGAATCTGAGAAGCGCAGGCTTCCCAGATCGCTTGAGCTCAGGAGTTGAAGACCAGCCTGGGCAACATAATGAGACCCTGTCTGTACAAATAATTTAAAAATTAGCCAACCATGGTGGTGTGCGCCTATAGTTCTAGCTATTTGGGAGGCTCAGGCTGGACGCTGAGCCTGGAGGACCACTTGAACCCAGGAGCTGGGGCTGAGTAAGCCATGATCGTGCCACTGTACTTCAGCCTGAGTGACAGAGTGAGACCCTGATGCTTAAGTTTTTGTGTTTTTTTTTTAAAGATTTTAGATGACAGCTATGGAAATGAAATCATTTTAGTTTGGTTTATATCTTCTCCACATCTTTTCTAACTTTGCGTTCTATTCTTAACCCTAAGGTAAAAACGCATTTGCAAAGGGAGAAAATGAAGGCCAAACAGAAGCAGGCTCCAGCTTCTGCAAAAACTTGGATTCACAAATGTCCCTGAACAGAAAATGAAGCTCACTTCAGAACACACACTCTCTGCCTTGAAAACTAAAGAAACTATTACTTCCTTTTCACATGACCACAAGTCCTCTGATGGAAATGTACAGGAGAAACTCTTGAGAGAGAGGCTAAAAGCAACTCTGTTCTCCCCCTTTCCCTAGACTTTTCTTATGAAAAGTCAATAATTAAGCAAATTGCTTAACACTTGGTTCCAGTTCCTGCCTATCTGGAGTTTAAATGCGTAATACACCATTAATTTCCACGCTGCAGTTTTTATTTTAAAGAAAGTAACAAGATGTCTTTACACTGACACTGAAAATTCATCCATTTTAGAACCAGGAATTCCCATGTTACACAGGAAAAAATAGAAGTCTACTGAATTAATTTTTTAAAAGAAAAGAGATCAGATTAAATATTTCTTTGTTTTTCCTTTTGGAAACTTTTATGTATAATTCTTTCTGCCTGCCTACTTTTCTGCAAAAATGAGATGTACAGATTTCGGTTCCCTGCTATGAAAAGTGATGTGGTGGCAATTTTATAAATGTTGCTTTCTGATTTTTATCAGAGTGAGAAAATTAAAATTATTGATTTGCAAGTAGTAAACAGTTCATATTTTGATTTCCCCTCATTTTAGTTTAATATAATTTGCAATAAATGTACATATTGTTGTTTGTTTCATAAAGCATATCACTTTAAAATGGTTTTTACTCCTGTGATTATGTTGGAATATTTGGAATTTTAAAGGAGTAAAGACTGTCAAGCATTTGGTTTTATAATGTTTGTCACCAGATTTTTATTAATGTAAAAAAAAATCAATTTTTAAAAAATAGTTGGACTTTGGCAGCTTTGTAAGGAAAGTTGGAGGTGTTTTAGGATTGCTATCAATTTTCAGCATTGTGCTATTGGGAAATAAGTGTTTTGCTTTTGTCTGATGGTCTGAGCTCATTTTATGTTTATTTTAGAAAACTGTTGCATCAATATATTATGTTTCTTGGCATTGTTCAGCATAGATAATGTGTGCACTTTTTGTGTACACATAATCATATTTAAGTTTTTTGCATAAAATAAATGCTTCTAGATGTCATGGCAGTCTTTTTAATCTTTTTATCATATGCTTTCTTGTGAATTTTTTCATGTTAAAGAGCTAAAGTCATAACACGATTACAGTCAACTCTCCATTATCTATATAAAATAGTGACTATGCCTCAGGTTTTTAATTTTGTGATAACAAAATAACGAAGGCATGTAAGACCTGATTCTGGAGGAACATGAAATTTGTCTTATGTCCAGAGTTCTATCCTGCCCCCACTGTCCACTGTAGGGTCATCTGCAAAGCCCTAGCAGAATGTGCTCACTCTATTTCCTTACACATTCCTAGCATGGGTCAGAGGAAACAACATTTGTGTTATAACTTGGTCTTGATAGGCTGTAGTGTACATGGGATGTAAAACAAACAATGAAGTGTATCAAAGGTGGATGACTCTGTTAGAGTGAAGTTTGAGAGTAAATGTCACTTATGTTTCTCATAGATAATCAAGAGTTGGCTGTGTATTGACTGACTGAAAGATGGGTAATTATTTTAAATATGCATATACACACATTTAGGTATCAGAAGATGCTTAGGGAACAATGGATACCAATGATAGAAAACGATACCTTTACAGGGGCAGAAAAAGCCCCACTCTTCCTTATTCCCTCTTAAGAACCCTTTAGAAAGTATAAAATATTGCCTCCAACATACTGAAAAAGAGTATCTATGCATAAGTATCAGAGAAGTCCCTCAAGCAATCAGTAGGTGTGTTCCATTTAGAGAGAGTTTAAAGTTCTCTTAGCATCAGACAACTTGATTCCTAAGGTTTCCAGTGTGTCACCAACAAAAAGTGCATTGATAGGGACCTTTGTCTCTTCCTCCCTTTGATTAATTGCCCGGCATCACAGTTTACTAGATTACCAAGTGTTACATCATATTAAACAAAATGTAGCAGAACCATCTGCATCAATATATTCTTGTTTAGATTTTTGCAGGAGAGAAGTTAAAAGAATTTGCTCCTTGTATGATGTAAGTGGCCCACCCCAATTTTGTAACATGATGCAAGTGTCTGGCACTAAGGGAAGCAAGAGTAGGGTTGTGGAAAGACCAAGCTGATGGGGAGGGACTTGTTTACAGGAATTTTTTTAGTTTTCCTTTTTGATGGAAAACATAAAAATCCCTTAGGAATTTGGTATTCACATCTCAGAGAACTACAACACAAAAGTGCAGACTTATATTTGAGAATTAATGTTAACCCTTTGTGTCTAGTTTGAAGCTTCTTGTATTTGTCTAAAACTACAAGCCAGAATTTTGTATCTCCTTTGATAAAAAGTGTGTATAATGTAAAGTAGTTTTGCATATTCTTGTGCTGCACATGGGCTGAATTTTTAAATTTTTTTTAAAAACTTGAAGCAGAACCTTGTAATTTGTGTAAATGACAAGTGTAAAATCCTACCATAAAATGCTAAAAATATGCACTGTTTCAAATAAAACCAAGAAATGCAGCATTATATAGTAGTGTGGAGCCCTGAATATTCATGTACCCCTGGTATGTCACAGTTGATAAAATGTCTCTGCATATTTTCTGTTGAGATGCTGGAGTCAGAATATCCTAATTAGAAATCAAAAGCCACCTTCAAACTTCCTGGCTGGGTACTCTGAGGTAGCTTACAGTGGCTAAGGAAGAACATAGTGGATGATAAATTCTGAGGCACATTCGGAATTTCCAAACAAGAGGTTCGTTTTAGGGGGTGGCTTTTTTTTTTTTGAAATGAGATCTTACCCTTTTGCCCAGGCTGGAGTGCAATGACATGATGTGATGGCTCACTGTAGCAATCCTCCTGCCCCAGGCTCCTAAAAAAGTTCTGGGATTACAGGCCTGAGCCACCAGGCCTGGCCAAGAGGTTATTTTTTTAACCTAAGAATTTAATAGCAGCCTTTGATTCATATTAGTCTATGGTTCATCCATTCATTGCAAGTTCTGCACTCACATATTTAGTTCTATAACAAATTCAAGAGAGCAAGCAGATTACATAAATGTATCTGGAATAAGAGGTGACCAGAATGAGAGGTAAGAAAAGTTATCATGGCTGGGCACAGTGAGTCACACCTTTAATCCCAGCACTCTGGGAGGGTGGCTGAGGCAGGTAGGTCACTTGACCCCAAGAATTCAAGACTGGTCTGGGCAACATGGTGAATTCTGTCTCTACCGAAAATACAAAAACCAGCCAAGTGTGGTGGTGCACACCTGTAGTCCCAGTTACTCAGGAGACTGAGGTGGGAGAATCAGTTGAGCCTGGGAGTCGTAGGTTGCAGTGACCCAAGATCACACCACTGCACTCTAGCCTGGGCAACAGAGCAAAACTGTATTTCAAAAATAAATAGGCCAGGCGTGGTGGCTCACGCCTGTAATCCCAACACTTTGGGAGGCCAAGGCGGGTGGATCACCTGAGGTCAGGAGTTCGAGACCAGCCTGACCAACATGGAGAAACCCCGTCTTGAATAAAAATACAAAAAAATTAGCCAGACGTGGTGGCACATGCCTGTAATCCCAGCTACTCGGGAGGCTGAGGCAGGAGAATCAGTTGAACCTGGGAGGCAGAGGTTGTGGTGAGCTGAGATTGCGCCATTGCACTCCAGCCTGGGCAATAAGAACGAAACTGTCTCAAAAATAAATAGGCCGGGTGCGGTGGCTCACGCCTGTGATCCCAGCACTTTGGGAGGCCGAGGCAGGCAGATCACCTGAGGTCAGGAGTTTGAGACCAGCCTGGCCAACATAGTGAAACCCCATCTCTACTAAAGATACAAAAAATTAACCGGGCGTAGTGGTGCACGCCTGTAGTCCCAGCTTCGTGGGAGGCTGAGGCAGGAGAATCGCTTGAACCAGGGAGGTGGAGGTTGCAGTGAGCCAAGATTGTGCCACTACACTCCAGCCTGGGCAACAGAGTGAGACTCCATCTCAAAATAAGTAAATAAAAGCCTGAAACGTATACATTTGCACAACTGCACTCCAGTCTGAGTGACAGACTGAGACCCTGTCTCAAAAAAAAGGGAAAAGCTATCATGCCTAGTTTTGTATTTTACCCATAATGGGTTGACCTTCCACCCCCAATACTTGCACTGACAAGACTTTTTTGTCTTTGCTACTACATAAACTGCCCTGCTCTGACAAGCAGCTTTGTAGCCTGCTTAGGTAACGGTGACAGCATTTCCTACAAGGAGTTCACTGTAAGCCAGCGAGGTAGGGAGGATGGAAATGAGAGTGCCGAATCAAGTGCCTTTCTACTGTAAACCACACCTTCAAATTTTCACTCCCATGAGAGTAATAACCTTCATTTATTTCACTATTGTATCTTATTTCAAAGTCTTAGCAGGGCAACATAGAACCCATCTCTACCAAAAAATTAAAAAAATAAGCCAGGCATGGTGGTGCGTGCCTGTTTTCCCAGCTTCTCAGGAGGCTGAGGTGGGACGATTGCTTGAGTCCAGGAGGCAGAGGCTGCAGTAAACTGAGATCACACCACTGCACTCCAGCCTGGGTGACCGAGACCTTGTGTCAAAGAAAAAAAGCCTAACAGGAACATGTACAGGTCTCATTTCTAAGGAACCTGGGCCAGGCTGCTGGTCAGTACTTCAGTTTTGGGGTATTTCTCAAATGTTTCTTTATCAATACTGATTGCAAACTTATCTCCCCTCATTCTCTGGTTACTCGTGTTCTTGAACAAGGACCATGTCATTCTGAATAAAACCTGTTATTTTTAGTAAACGGCACTACATCCATTCTTCTTGAAGAAGCTTGAATAGTGACATGGTTTGGCTCTTTGTCCTCACCCAAATCTCATCTCAAATTTTCATCCCCACATGTCGAGGGAGGGACCTAGTGGGAGGTGATTGAATCAAGGGCAGTTTCCCCCAAGCTGTTCTCTTGATAGTGAAGTTCTCACGAGGTCTGATGGTTTAAAGGTGTGGCCCCTTCCTTGCTCTGGCTCTCCCCTGCTGCCATGTAAGATGTGCCTTGCTTCCCTTTCCCCTTCCACCATGATTAAGTTTCCTGAGGCCTCCCCAGCCATCCGGAACTGAGTCAATTAAACCTCTTTCCTTTCTAAATTACCCAGTCTCAGGCAGGTTTTTGTTTTCTTTTTTTTGTTTGTTTTTTTGTTTTTGAGACAGAGTTTTGCTCTTGTTGCCCAGGCTGGAGTGCAGTGGTGCAATCTCAGCTCACAGCAACCTCGGCCTCCTGGGTTCAAGTGATTCTCCTGCCTCAGCCTCCCGAGTAGTAGTATTTTTAGTAGAGACAGGGTTTCACCATATTGGTCATGGATGCATAGAAGCAGAAAATCCTCACCTTTCCTACACAGTGAAGTGCAATTCTGAGAACTGTTATGAGCATGTAGGTGTCTAAAGAAGTGACTGGGCCAGGTGCAGTGGCTCACACCTGTAATCCCAGCACTTTAGGAGGTCGAGGGGGGTTGATCACCTAAGGTCGGGAGTTCAACACCAGCCTGACCAACATGGAGAAACCCCGTCTCTACTGAAAATACAAAATTAGCCAGATGTGAGGGCGCATGCCTGTAATCCCAGCTACTTGGGAGGCTGAGAGGAGAGTCGCTTGCACCCGGGAGGCAGAGGTTGTGGTGAGCCAAGATCGCGCCACTGCACTCCAGCCTGGGCAACAAGAGCAAAACTCCGTTTCAAAAAAAAAAAAAGTGACTGGCCTGAGCAAACCGCCCTACCTCAGGGGACGAGGAGCTGGGCCTGAAGCTGGAGGTGGCTCTCCAGGCTGAGGGCTGGGGAAAGACAAGAAGGCCACCATTTCAGCGATTGCCAACACTGCTTAAACTTCCCTGCTCTGGGGAAGAGCTGGTCCCAGCCCTGAAACCTCTCTATCCACTGTAGTCCTGAGGGACATGGGACACGCCCCACTCAAAGCACAAATTCTGGTGTCAGTAGTTCCTGTGGCTTCTTTGGACAAATTTTGTGCCACCTTAGGAGCTTAGTGGACTTCTCCAAAGCAAGGCAGCCCATGAAGCACCCATTTTTCAGAGCCTTTTTGAAGAGATCCACCCTGGTGGCCCCCCAACCCCTGCCCCAAGAAAACCCTGGCAGTTTAGCCTTCTGGATGCATCTGGCATGTCCCCTCCAAGAGGAAGGTCAACCGCAGGGACGGAAGGAAGCTGTCCCTCTGCAACCCACCTCAGGCTAAAAGCTGAAAAGCAAAATACTGGTTACCCCAAAACTGCCTTACTTTTAGATGTAGGCCAGACCCAGGGACTAAGGTCTCTGCATTTTTTGACCATTTGGCAGCTTGGCTGCCCGTGGAAGCTTATAATTATGAGCACAGGATCTGTCTTTTTAGAAGCTGTGGCTCATTAGGGATATTAAAAGTAGACTGGTTCTCATTTTCTTCTCTCTACACGTACACAGCTTGGAGGTTGTCTTAATGACAAGGCATCCACACAGCATGGTAGTCTAACATTTCTCAGTCACCACAGCTATTCAAAGGAAAACATTCACAAAGATGTTAGAAACTCCGGCGAGGCACCAACTAAATTTTCCTTAGTTTCCTTGCCTGTAAAATGGGGACTTTCAGATTAAGTAGGCTGGTCACGGTGGCTCATGCATGTAATCTCGGCACTTGGGTAGTCCAAGGCGGGAGGACTGCTTGAGTCCAGGAGTTCAAGACCAGCCTGGGCAACATGGCGAGACTCCCTCTCTTTAAAAAAAAAAAAAAAAAAAAAAAAAAAATATATATATATATATATATATATATGGCTGGGCATGGTGACAGGCGTGCACTTGTAGTTCCAGTTATTTGGGAGACTGAGGTGGGAGGATCACCTGAGCCCAGGAGCTACAGGCTACAGTGAGCCATGATCACACCACTGGGTGACAGAGGGAGATTGTCTAAAATATATATATAAAACTCAAATATTACATCATCTCCAGTCTCACAGTAATTCCACCTTTTCATGGAAACGGTAGAGACGTGTTTGTTGTCTGAAGGCCTTTGTTTTTTTGCCAAGACAGAGTCTGGCTCTGTTGCCCAGGCTGGAGTGCAGTAGCACCATCTCGGCTCACTGCAAGCTCCGCCTCCCAGGTTCAAGCAATTCTCCTGCCTCAGCCCCCCGAGTAACTGGATTACAGTTGTGCGCCACCACACCTGGCTAATTTTTGTATTTTTAGTAGAGAGGGGGTTTCACCATGTTGGCCAGGCTGATCTCGAACTCCTGACCTCGTGATCCGCCTGCTTCAGCCTCCTAAAGTGCTGGGATTGCAGGCGTGAGCCACCGCGCCCAGCCTCTGAAGACCTTATTCTTCACTGATGCATGATTTCTATCTTACTGACAACTATTGTGTTTTAAGGGTCACAGTTACCTAGATTTTACAGTTCCTATAGAAGGATGAAAGGAATTACAGATATTCCAGAACAGGTAGAAACAAGAGGAAGCCATTGTGCAGACACATGGCCTGCACTGTCATTTTTGGGGAGAGCAGGATTCTGACAGCAGAGGAAGAGCAGATCAGGATTTCTGCCTGAGTTCATTTCCATTTTAATGTCCCTACTTATGATTAATATCATTCAACAATGATAATTCAGCAGAAGCCAAGAAAGGGCTGGCATTGAAACTTGATTCGCTGAAACTCAATCCTCAGATATAAGAGAAACATTTGCTGTGTAAATTCCGGCAGGAATCCTGTAAGGCAAGGGTTGAACACCTTACGGAGTCAGTCAAGTGGCAGCAACCAGGCAGGGGTAGAAATGTGCCTTTAAAATGATGCAAGGCCGGGCATGGTGGTTTACGCCTGTAATCCCAGCACTTTGGGAGGCCAAGGCAGTCAGATCACCTGAGGTCAGGAATTCAAGACCAGCCTGGCCAACATGGCGAAACCCCGTCTCTACTAAAAATACAAAAATTAGCCAGGCGTGGTGGTGCATGCCTATAATCCCAGCTACTCAGGAGGCTGAGGCACAAGAAATCGCCTGGACCTGGGAGATGGAGGTTGCAGTGAGCCGAGATCGTGCCACTGTACTCAAGCCTGGGCAACGGTGTGAGACTCTGTCTCATAAATAAACAAATAAAATGATGCAGAGTCCAACTCAGGAGGCTAAACCTGGGGCTCCTGGACAAAGGAGTTCTTAGGAGGCCCTCCCACCTACCCTGTTACTCAGGAGGGGACGTATATACAAGTTACATACCATAAAATCCACTTGCTTTAAATGTACAATTCAATGATATGTATGGCATATACTGAGTTATGTGAGTAGCTGGGACTATGGGTGCCCGCCACCATGCCTGGCTAATTTTTGTATTTTTCCTAGAGACAAGGTTTTGCCATGTTGGCCAGGCTGGTCTCGAACTCCAGGCAAGTGATCACCCACCTTGGCCCCCCCAAAGTGCTGGGATTACAGGTGTAAGCCACTGCGCCCAGCCAGCTTTAAAGATCTGTTTGTTTGTTTGTTTGTTTGTGAGACCGTCTCGCTCTGTCGCCCAGGCTGGAGTGCAGCAGCATGATCTTGGCTCACTGCAAGCTCCGCCTCCAAGGTTCACGCCATCCTCCTGCCTCAGCCTCCCGAGTAGCTGGGACTACAGGCGCCCGCCACCACGCCCGGCTAATTTTTTGTATTTTTAGTAGAGACGGGGTTTCACCGTGTTAGCCAGGATGGTCTCGATCTCCTGACCTTGTGATCTGCCCACCTCAGCCTCCGAAAGTGCTGGGATTACAGGCGTGATCCACCGCGCCCGGCCTAAAGATCTTGAGAGTTTCCTCCACGCACTCATGGCCACACTCAAGAATGCCCTTATGATAAAGCAAAGACACAAAAGACTGTGTAACCAGAAGCCCGCATGCTCATGATGGATGATTTCCTGCTCTCTGCTTGGGAAGTCTCCCTGGCAGCTGAGTTCGAGTGAGCTCTGGGAAACGCAGGGACAGCCAGCCAGGGCGTCCTCGTGATCCGCCTCCACTCGCCTGCTCGCAGCGGCTACCACTGCTCAAGCAGAAGGGGTGTCCCCAGCCAGGACATCCTCAGGCAGCAGCTGGGCGCGCTCGCAGACGCCGCTGTTCCTGCTTCGTGCAGCATCTGCTTTCCAGGCTCTGGGCCTGCATCAGGCTTTCTTGAGCCAGGATATATAGTCTCCAGTTTCGGGCCGGGCTCGGTGGCTCACGCCTGTAATCCCAGCACTTTAGGAGGCCAAGGCGGGCGGATCACGAGGTCAGGAGATCGAGACCATCCTGGCTAACACGGTGAAACCTCGTCTCAACTAAAAATAGAAAAAAGTAGCCGGGCGTGGTGGCGGTGCCTGTAGTCCCCAGCTGCTCGGGAGGCTGAGGCAGGAGAATGGCGTGAACCGGGGAGGCGGAGTTTGCAGTGAGCCGGGATGGCGCCACTGCACTCCAGCCTGGGGGACAGAGCAAGACTCTGTCTCAAAAAAAAAAATAAAAAATAAAAATAAATAAATAAATAAATAAAGTCTCCAGTTTCTAGTTACACTACACAGTTCAGCCTCCAAGAGGCCACATCGACAAGAAAACTTTCTCATCTTTTCTTGCCCAGCCAGTACCTGAGCCCCCGTTTTGTATTTGGGGAACCCTCCCCACAACTGCTACCTTATGAGGCAGTGTCCATTTTTCTCTGTGGAAACAAAATGCAACACACACTTTCCAGCCTTGCATGTGCAGTAGGGCTCAGACACGACCCGAGCTCCACAAACCAGACACTCACACCACAATCACAACCACAACCACCCACACACCCACAATCACAACCACACACCCACAACCACACCTATGCTCACAACCACCCCACACACCATCACAACCACCCCAAACACCCACAATCACAATCACCCACAATCACAACCACAACCACACAACCACCCACCCACAATCACAACCACACACCCACAGCCACAGACACCCACAACCACAGACACCCACACCACAATCACAACCACACCTACACAAACACCCACACACCCACAATCACAACCACACACCACAATCACAACCACACCTACACTCACAACCACCCCCACACACCCACAATCACACACATCCACAACCAGACACCCACACAATCACAACCACACCTACACTCACAACCACTCACACCCACAATCACAACCACACTCACAGACACCCACACACAATCACAACCACACACCCACACACAATCACAACCACACACCCACACACAATCACAACCACACTCACACCCACACTCACAGACACCCACACCACAATCACAACCACACACCCACACAGACACCCGCACCCATATGGGGGCTCACTCTGTTGCTCAGGCTAAGTGCAGTGGCACAATCACGACTCACTGCAGCCTCCGAGTACTTGGGACAACAGGGTGAGCAGCACCACGCCTGGTTAATTTTTTATTTTTTGTAGAGCCAGGGTCTCACTATGTTGTCCAGGCCTGTCTCAAACTCTTGGATGCAAGCCATCCTACCACTTCGGCCTCCCAAATAGCTCAAAGCAATCACAATACATTAGCATTTTATTACTGTCTTTATATATTTCTGTGATTATAGAATTCATTCATTTTCTGTATCCCACCTTTCCCACCAAAAGAACTTTCCATCTCTCCAACATCTTCCATTTCTCTCTCCCTACAGTCTTGTATCCTTCTGTCACAAAATGTGCCTGGCACAAGTTTCTCACACCTGACTCTATTTTGTAATTATTTTAGTTCCCTTTAAACAGTCAGACTGTTCCCCAAAATTTTAGCTCATCACCCTCTAACTTCTACACTAGCTGTTAATCCCATCAGTCGATCAAACCTCCTCGGGGATTGGAAGAGAACAACTAACAAAATGCTCAGGCCGGGCACGGTGGCTCATGCCTGCAATCCTCAAGTGAGTGGATCACCTGAGGTCAGGAGTTCTAGACCAGCCTGGCCAACATGGCGAAACACCGTCTCTACTAAAAATACAAAAGAATTAGCCGGGCATGGTGGTGTGTGCCTGTAATCCCAGCTACTCAGGAGGTTGAGGCAAGAGAATCACTTGAACCCGGGGGGGTGGATGTTGCAGTGAGTGGAGATTGTGCCATTGCACTCCAGCCTGGGCAACAGTGCGAGACTCTTATCTCAAAAAAAAAAAAAAAAATGCTCAAACCGTTGGCCACATACAATGTCTAGCTCTAATATGCTCCATCTTTCTGATGCACTTAATGTCACTGATGACACCCTCCTTAGTCCCATTTCCTCTGCTCCTCTTGATTTTTATGACAAATTTTATAAAGTTGGTATTAAGTGCCTGTTACATGCCATGACGTAAAAATATTGTGCATAAGGAGTTTACAATCAACAGACAGCTAACAAAAATATAGAAGGTGAGGCTGGGCACAGCGGCTCACGCCTGTAATCCCAGCACTTTGGGAGGCCGAGGTGGGCGGATCACGAGGTCAGGAGATCGAGACCAGCCTGGCTAACACGGTGAAAACCCGTCTCTACTAAAAAAAAATACAAAAAATTAGCTGGGTGTGGTGGCATGCACCTGTAATCCCAGCTACTAGGGAGGCTGAGGCAGGAGAATGGGGTGAACCTGGGAGACAGAGCTTGCAGTGAGCCGAGATCGCGCCACTGCACTCCAGCCTGGGCAAAAGTGAGACTCCGTCTCAAAAAAAAAAAAAAGAACTATCAATCTTGCAATACAGATTTATTTGGTTAAATCAATTATTAGTAGTTGTTACCTTGAAAATGTTGTTCATGAAGAGCCAAATTCTTTATTTTAATTATATGTCTTCTCTTAAGAGGATCTATAGAATATGAATTAAGAGTTTATCAAAAGCTCTGGCCGGGTGCAGTGGCTCATGCTTGTAATCCCAGCACTTTGGGAGGCCGAGGTGGGTGGATCATCTGAGGTCAGGAGTTTGAGACCAGCCTGGCCAACGTGGTGAAACCCTGTCTCTACTAAAAATACAAAAAATTAGCCAGGCCTGGTGCCGCATGCCTGTAATCCCAGGGAGGATCCTAGCTGGTGAGGCTGAGGCAGGAGAAACACTTCCTGTGGAGGTTGCAGTGAGCCGAGATTGCGCCAAAACAAGAGTGAAACTCTGTCTCAAAAAAAAAAAAAAAAAAAGAGTTTATCAGCTCTTGGAGCCCTGCTAGGGTCAAACCCTAGGAAGTGCTTGGGCACCTCCTAGCTGTATTAATTCTGAGCAAGTTATTTAATCTTTCTGTCCCTGTTTCTTCATTGCAAAATGTGGATAAGATCTACAGGGCTCTCGTAAGGATTAAATGAGTTAATACATGTAAAAGGACTTAGAACAACTGGCACTTAGTATACACTCAAAAGTGTCACCTTTTACTCTTACTGCAGAGTTTCGTCCTAGAGTTTATAATTGTCTTTCTCTTAGGCATTTCCAATAGTTCCATTCATGTAGGTCATGAACTGCACACTTCCAGGGGTCTCATTCAAATGGAAAGAATAAACAGGGTTCTGCAATAAGGCAGTCTGTCTCCATATCAAGTACTTCATCAAGTCCCCCTTTCCCAGAGCCGCCTGTCCTGAAGCCCTTGTCCAGCTCTAATAAAGACAGACTCTTTTAGTGCTGTCTTCACGAGTCTTTCCGGTGTGGTGCCCCTGAGTTAGATCCACTGTTTCTTTGACTCCAAGTGCCTTTCTTTCTTTTTTCTTTTTTTTTTTTCTTTGAGAAGGAGTTTCGCTCTTGTTGCCCAGGCTGGAATGCAGTGGGACAATCTTGGCTCACTACAACCTCCACCTCCCGGGTTCAAGCGATTCTCCTGCTTCAGCCTCCCAAGTAGCTGGGATTACAGGCATGTGCCACAAGCCCTGCTAATTTTTTTTTTTTTTTTTGAGATGGAGTCTAGCTCTGTCGCCCAGGCTGGAGTGCAGTGGCGCTATCTCGGCTCACTGCAAGCTTCGCCTCCCGGGTTCACGCCATTCTCCTGCCTTAGCCTCCTGAGTAGCTGGGATTCCAGGCGCCCGCCACTGTGTCCAGCTAATTTTTGTATTTTTAGTAGAAACGGGGTTTCACCATGTTGGCCAGGCTGGTCTGGAACTCCTGGCCTCAAGTGATCCACCCACCTCGACCTCCTAAAGTGCTGGGATTACAAGCGTGAGCCACTGCACTGCCCGATGCAATCTTTTTTTTTTTCTTTTTTTTGAGATGGAGTTTCACTCTCGTTGCCCAGGCTGGAGTGTAATGGCTTGATCTTTGGCTCACCGCAACCTCCACCTCCCGGGTTCAAGTGATTCTCCTGCCATAGCTGGAATTACAGGACATGTGCCACCATGCCCGGCTAATTTTTTGTGTTTTTAGTAGAGACGGGGTTTCTCCATGGTGGTCAGTTTGGTCTTGAACTCCCGACCTCAGGTGATTCACCTGCCTCAGCCTCCCAAAGTGCTGAGATTACAGGCGTGAGCTACCGCGCCCGGCTGGCTGGCCTGCCCTCCCTTCCTTCCTTCTTTCTTTTTCTTTTTCTCTCCCTTTTTCTCTCTTTTTCTCTTTCTTTCTTTCTTGTTCTTTCTTTCTTTCTTTTCTTTCTTTCGTCTTTCTTTCTTTTCTTTCTTTCTTTCTTTTTTTCTTCTCCTTCTTTCTTTCTTTTTTTTTTTTTTTTTGAAACAGAGCCTTGCTGTGTCACCCAGGCTGGAGTGCAATGGCGCAATCTTGACTCACTGCTACCTCCGCCTCCCGGGTTCAGGAAATCCTCCTGCCTCAGCCTCCCGAGTAGCTGGGATTACAGGCGTGCACTACAGGCCCAGCTAATTTTTGTATTTTTAGTTTAGTTTAGGTTTTTTGTTTGTGTGTTTTTGTTTTTGTTTTTGTTTTTTTGAGACAGAGTCTTGCTCTTGTCGCCCAGGCTGGAGTGCAATGGCATGATCTCAGCTCACTGCAACCTCCACCTCCCAGGTTCAAGCGATTCTCCTGCCTCAGCCTCCCGAGTAGCTGGGATTACAGGCACCCGCCACCACGCTCAGCTAATTTTTGTAATTTTAGTATAGATGGGGTTTCGCCATGTTGGCCAGGCTGGTCTCGAACTCCTGACCTCATGATCCACCTGCCTTGACCTCCCAAAGTGCTGGGATTACAGGCGTCAGCCAACGCGCCTGGTCTAATTTTTGTATTTTTAATAGAGATGGAGTTTCACCATGTTGGCCAAGCTGGTCTTGAACTCCTGACCTCAAGTGATCTGCCCACCTTGGCCTCCCAAAGTGCCCGGATTACCAGCCCTTCTTTTTTTTAAGAGACAGTCTTGCTCAGTCACCCCAGCAAGGAAGCCTGGGAGTACAGTGTCACGATCCTAGCTCACTGCAGTCTATCTCCTGCTGGGTTTATTTCTTGCTGCATTTTGCCACAGTATACCTACAAGCAATTTAAAATGATGTGCCTAAGTAGAACTTCTGAATATTCGTTTTTTTTTTTTTTTTTTTTTTTTTTGAGAGTCACTCTACTGCCCAGGCTGGAGTGCAGTGGCATAATCAAAGCTTATTGCAGCCTTACTGGGCTCAAGTGATCCTCCTGCCTCAGCCTCCAGAGTAGTTGAACCACAGGTGTCCCTCATCACACCTAGCTAATTTTTAAAACTTTTTGTAGCAACAGGGTCTCACTGTAGTGCCCAGGCTGATTTCTAACTCCTGGCCCCAGGTGATCCTCCTACCTCAGCCTCCCAAAGTGCTGAAATTACAGATGTGGGCCACTACGCCCAGCCCTGAATCTTTGAATGTAAAAAAAAAAAAGATTGCATTTGAGGCCGGACACGGTGGCTCACGCCTGTAACCCCAGCACTTTGGGAGGCCGAGGCAGGTGAGTCACAAGGTCAGGAGATTGAGACAATCCTGGCTAACACAGTGAAATCCCATCTCTGCTAAAAACACAAACAAAAAATTAGCCGGGCGTGGTGGCAGGTGCTTGTAGTCAGTGCTAATAAGGAAGCTGAAGCAGGAGAATTGCTTGAACCTGGGAGGCGGAGGTTGCAGTGAGCTGAGATCACGCCACTGCACTCCAGCCTGGGCAACAGAGCAAGACACCGTCTCAAAAAAAAAAAAAAAAAAGATTGCATCTGGCAGTGTGATGGCTCACTCCTGTAATCCCAACACTTTGGGAGGCTGAGGCAGGTGGATCACTTGAAGTCAGGAGTTCCAGACTAGCCCAGCCAACACGGTGAAACCCCGTCTCTACTAAAAATACAAAAATCAGCCGAGCCTGGTGGCACATGACTGTAATCCCAGCTACTCGGGAGGCTGAGGCAGGAGAATTGCTGAAGCCAGGAGGCAGAGGTTGCAGTGAGCCAAGATTGCACCACTGCACTCCAGCCTGGGGGACAGAGTGAGACTCTGTCTCAAAAAAAACAAAATATTTCATCCTAATAAATGACTTAGAGCTTGGATGAAAATTTAGATTGAAAATAAATCCACTGGCCGGGCACGGGGGCCCATGCCTGTAATCCCACCACTTTGGGAGGCTGAGGTGGGGGTATCACTTGAGGTCAGGAGTTCAAGACCAGCCTGACCAACATGGCGAAACCCCATCTCTACTAAAAATACATAATTAGCTGGGTGCGGTGGCACGTGCCTGTAATCCCAGCTACTTGGAAGGCTGAGGCAGGAGAATCACTTGAATCCGGGAGGCACGATTCACGTGAACCGTGACTGCATGACTGCACTCGAGTCTGGGCAAAAAGAGTGAAACTCCATCTCAAAAAAAATAAATAGGCTGGGCGCGGTGGCTCACGCCTGTAATCCCAGCACTTTGAGACGCCTATGCGGGTGGATCACCTAAGATCGGGAGTTCGAGACCAGCCGACCTGAAAGAGGCCAGGCAAGGATCAGACTACACCGGTCGCGGTCAAGAGATCTTGATTGGAGGTATCGAGCAGAGAAGGAAGAGAAGAGAGAGAGCTGCTGGTGTGCTGGGTTTTATATCCCTTGGGCCTACGTGGGGCGGGCCCAAGGGAAGGCGGGAGATGCTTCTTTCTGATTGGCCCTCCTTTGGCGGGTTCAGACAGTGCCCGGTCAAGGAGGGGAGAAGAACCTGGAACCGGCGCCATTAAGGTACCCCTGTTGCCTAACATTCCTCCCTTTTTTGTTTTTTAAGAAGTGGCAAAATGAGCGTTGTAGTTTGTCTGGCTACTTCCTGCTGAACAGGGGCGTTGTGGGGGAGGGATATGGGAGGACTGTGAGGGTTGTGGACAGGGCACAGTAGGAGTATAAGGCCAAGTAGGCAGGGCGCTATATATGAACACCTCCTCGGCTGTGAAGTCTATGAATGTTCCTTGTAGGTATAGGTCGTCCAAAGCCGTGAGCCAGCCAAGGGGCAGGGAGGGGTCTGCGATGAGCCAGCTGTCCGTGCGGAGGTCATCTAGGAACTGGTGGAACCGAGACATTGGGTGTCGGACCTAGGTTTAGCCCAGAAGGAAAAGAGAACGATAGTTATTTAGGGTGTTTGGCAGACTCGACCCTGGAAATGGCTGGATGAGGGATGTTGGATGAGGGGTTGTTATGGTAGATCTTATCTGACTGGTGTCGGCTGACTGGCGTATTGGTCGTTGACGTATTAGAAGGATGTGAGGCCGTCTCTGGAGTCCCCTGCGTCTTCACAGGTTGCTAAAAGTTGGTAATTTCTGAGGAGAAGCTGGTTAAATGTTTGGTTAGAGATGGAAACAATGAAGTTCGTAGTGGGGGCAGAGGAGTTATTGGCAGCCATTGACTCGGATAAGGGGACGGCAGCAAGAGGGGGCTTTGACTGTGAAAAGGTAATAGGGCTGTGAAGGGGGTTCGCTGGTGGAGGAAGGTGAAAAGATGTGGGAGGCGGTAAGAGGAGGTCTGTTAAGGTTTGCACATAGAAGTGGAACTTGAGAGATGAAGGGGGTTTGTGTGTTCTCCTGTTGGTAGTGTAGGTTTCTTTGACAGTGAACAGGTAGTAGGGTTGTGGGGAGAGTCTATGTTTCTGGAATGGGGGGAACAGAAGGTGTTTTAGAGATGCGGATTTTGAGTGGGCTGTTTGGCAAGTATATTTTGTAGGATGGTGTGGGGCTGGTGGGCTTCTTGTCTGATCCGGATTGGTGGCTGGCTTTAACCTGGAAATATGAAGCCGGGGGTTAGTTGTCCTGGAGATTCCTGGAGTCTAGCAGCAGTGGGGGTGCATAGTACGATTTGGAGGGGGCCTTTCCATTTTGGGGCCAGAGTTATTGAATCAGTGTGCCCAGGTGGTGAATAAAATACCCAGCCACTGGGCGTGAGGGGGAAGGTAGTCTGTATGTTATTAGTGTCTGGTTGGAGGCCTTCCTGCCTTTTCCAAAGCTCGCAACGGATGAAGGACAAGAGGGGATGATTAATGTGTGATGGGATCAGTGGGGAGGTGGGATTAATGCCAGGAGGAAGTGCTGGACGACCATACATGACTTCAAAAGGAAACATGAGGGTGGGATTCTTTGGGAGAACCCGAAGCCTGAATAAGGCTGTGGGGAGTAATTTCACCCAGTCTAGATGCAGTTCTAAGGATAGCTTGGTGAGGGTCTCTTTGAGTGTGCAGTTGGTCCGCTCGACCTTTCTGGAAGATTGTGGGTGATAGGGAATGTGGAAATGCCATGGGATACTGAGGGCGGCTGCAACGTTTTGGGAGATCTGGGATGTGAATTCAGGGCCATTATCAGTCTGGAGGGACGTGGGGACCCCGAATCTTGGAATGATTTCTGACAGAAGGGTTGAGGCAATGGTACTTGCCTTTTTATTGGTGGTCGGGAAGGCTTCGACCCATCCGGAGAAGGTGTCAACTAGGACTAAGAGGTATTTAAATTTTTTTACAACCAACCTTCCTTCCTTCCTTCCTTCCTTCCTTCCTTCCTTCCTTCCTTCCTTCCTCGCTTTCTTCTTTTCTTCTTTCTTTTCTTCCCTCTGTGCCAGGCTGGAGTACACTCGGCTCGCTGCAGGCTCCTGTGATTCTCCTGCCCTGGCCTGCGGGCTGCCTGGGATTGCCGCCGCGTGCCACCACCCCTCCCTGGTTTTTCTCCTTTGGCTGGAGGCGCAGTTTTGCCATGTCGGCCAGGCTGGTCTCCAGCTCCTGACCTCGAATGGTCTGCCCGCCTCGGCCTCCCTAGGTGCTGGGACTGCAGACAGAGGTTCGCTCACTCGGTGCTCGGTGTTGCCCGGGCTGGAGTGTGGTGGCGTGGTCTTGGCTCGCTGCATCCTCCGCCTCCCAGCCGCCTGCCTTGCCCTCCCAGGGTGCTGGGATTGCAGCCTCTGCCCGGCCGCCGCCCCGTCTGGGAGGTGAGGAGCGCCTCTGCCCGGCCGCCACCCAGTCTAGGAAGTGAGGAACGTCTCTGCCTGGCCGCCCATCGTCTGGGATGTGAGGAGCGCCTCTGCCCGGCCGCCCCATCTGGGAAGTGAGGAGCGCCTCTGCCCGGCCACCCCTTCTAGGATGTGAGGAGCGCCTCTGCCCGGCCGCCCCGTCTGGGAAGTGAGGAGCGCCTCTGCGCTGCCACCCCGTCTGGGAAGTGAGGAGCGCCTCTGCCCGGCCGCCACCCCGTCTGGGAAGTGAGGAGCGCCTCTGCCCGGCTGCCACCCCGTCTGGGAAGTGAGGAGCGCCTCTGCCCGGCCACCCATCGTCTGGGATGTGAGGAGCGCCTCTGCCCGGCCGCCCCGTCTGGGAAGTGAGGAGCCCCTCTGTCCAGCCACCCCGTCTGGGAAGTGAGGAGCACCTCTGCCCGGCCACCCCGTCTGGGATGTGAGGAGCGCCTCTGCCCGGCCGCCCCATCTGGGAGGTCTACCACAGAGGCCAGAAGCAATGTGGGGGCTGGACGTGGTGGCTCATGCCTGTAGTCCCAGTACTCTGGGAGGCCGAGGTGGGTTGATCACTTGAGGCTAGGAGTTCGAGACCAGCCTGGCCAACATGGCGAAACATATGAAAAATACAACTGACAAACCAACCAAACAACCAAGCGACAACAAAACAGGTCTACCCTGGAGTCGTACTCTAATTTTTTCTATTTTCCTCCCTTTCTGATCCTTTATCCCACTTTCTTTTTCTTCCTCTTCCTTCTCCTTCTTCTTTGTCAAATAGAGGACTGAGTTATTATCATTGATCCATACAAAGTCCCTCTCTCATTTATTTTCTTTAATTCCCACCCCCCATTTCTATTCCCCGTCTTCCCATGGGCAACCTTCCTAATGTGTTTGATATGCATCTTTTTGTTTGTATGTACTTTTAGAAAATGTTTATTGTTTTGTGTGCAAAAAAAAAAATTTTTTTTAAATAAATAAATAAAAATAAATTTTTTTACAGAGGGCATGTGGGTAAAGTCAAGCTGCCAATCACCGCCTGGAATGTGTCCTCTGGCCTGATGGGTTGGGAAGAGTCCTGGCTTTAGTGGAGTTTGTGGATTGGTTCGTTGACAGATGAAGCAGGTGGATGTGAGCTGTTTAAGGAATTGCAAGTCAGAGGAGTCCAGAGTGAAGAAGGAGTCGAGGAAGGTTTTTAATGTCAGAGGATTTGTATGGAAGATAGAATGAAGGTATGAGAAGAGGGTGTGTTTGGAGAGATTTGGTTATTTTGTTAGTGATGATTGTGTGAGTCGCGTTGGGTTTGATGGTTGGTGTAGGGCTAACATTACAGCAGGGGTTAAGGTTGACAAAGCTGCCTGCCTGGCTTCTTGATCTGCTTTGTTGTTGCCTTGCGTTATTGGGGACGAGTCAATTTGGTGTGACTTACAGTGTGTGATGCCTATTTTAGAGGGAAGTAGGGAGGCTTGAAGGAGACGAATGATGAGGGTGGCATTAGTGATAGATGTTCCTTTTGTCGTTAGGAGCCCCCTTTCTTTCCAAATTGCTGAATGAGAGAGAAGGATGTGGAAAACATATTTGGAGTCTGTATATAGTGTGAGTGAGGTGTCTGCCACTAATTCGAATGCCCGAGTGGCCGCGATGAGTTCAGCCTGTTGATTTGTGGTATTTGACGGCAAAGGCTTTGCTTCAATGGTTTCAGTGAGGGACACTATAGCGTATCCTGTAAGGCGCTGTCCATTGTGTGTAAAACAACTGCCATCTGTGAACCATGTATGTTCGGGACCATCTAAGGGGCCTTCAGTGATGTGGGTTCAGCAGGGCAGGAGGGACTCTAGAATTTCAATACAATTGTGTGAAGGGGAGTGTTGAGAGATAGGCAAAAGGGTAGCGGGATTGAGGGGTGCACATGTCTGGAAGGATACAGTAGGATCGTGTAAAAAGGAGACTAAGAGGGAGAGTATATGGCAAGGAGGGAGGGTTTGGAGACTTTTGTATGTGAGGAGGTCTTTAAGTTGATGAGGGGACGTGATGACGACAGATGCCCCGAATGTGAGCTTCTTTGACTCCAGAAGGAGTAAATAAGCTGCTGCCAGGGCCTGAAGGCAAGGGGCCCATCCCCATACGGTGGGGTCGAGCTGTTTGGACAAGTATGTCACTGCAGCAAAAGTGGGACCTTGCATTTGACCCAAGACTCCTAGGGCTAAGCCATTGTGTTCATGTACATATATAATAAAGAGTTTTTGTAGGTCTGGGAGATGTAGGGCTGGAGCTTCTATGAGGGCCTGCTGAAGTAGTAGGAAGGGCCATTTTACTGTGGTGTCTAAAGGCTCAGACAGAGCTCCTCAGGAGAGGTCATAAAGAGGCTTTGCTAATAGGGAATAATTGGGGATCCAGGTTCTAAAATATCCAGCAAGTCCTAAGAATGAGAGTACTTCTTGTTTTGTTTTAGGGACGGGAAGACCCCTAATGAAGCACTTTCAGTCTAGGGTGATGGCCTTTGAGTTATGAGAGAGAAGGACTCCTAGACAGGTGACTTGTGTTAATGAGAGTTGGACCTTTTGAGGGGATACTCGGTAGCCTTTGTCTGCGAGGAAATTGAGAAGGGAAGTAGTGTCGGCCTGGGAGATGGCTAGAGAAGGACTGCACAAAAGGAGATCATCTACATATTGCAGGAGGACAGATTGGGGAAGTCTCAGTGTTTTTAGGTCTGAAGCTAGGGTTAGGCCAAAAATGTGAGGGCTATCTCTGAACCCTTGGGGAAGAACGGTCCATGTCCGTTTGTTTTGACTGTTTGGTGTCTGGGTCAGTCCAGGTGAAAGCAAAGAGATCTCGCGATTGGTGGGAGAGAGGAATGGTGAAGAAAGCATCCTTGAGATCGACCACTGAGAAGTGTGTGGCGCTTGGAGGAATTGAGGACAAGAGAGTATAGGGGTTAGGGACTAGGGGTTAAATGGGTTTAACAGCTTCATTGATGAGCCTGAGGTCCTGAATGAGGCGGAATGTGCCATTGGATTTTTTTCCTGCAAGAATGGGGGTGTTGAATGGCGAGTGGGTTGGTCTAAGGAACCCCTTCCTGAGGAGATGGGAGATAACTGGTTGTAATCCCCTCAGACTAGAAGTGGGGAGAGGATATTGGGGTTGGCTGGAAAAGTGATGTGGATTTCTGAGGGAGATTTGTATGGGGGTGCATAGTGCTAACGAAGGGGTGGTAGTATCCCAAACTACAGGATTGACACCTGTTGGGAGCGAAGGCGGAGGAGGAGCAGGAGCCTGGTATATGGAATCAGCAACTAGGGCAATGAGTGAGGTGGATTTTGGGGGGGTGGCTGGATTAAAGGTGATAGAGGTTTTGAATTTTGAGAGGATGTCCCTTCCTAATAGGGGGAGAGGGCATTGGGGCATGACTAGGAACCGATGAGAGAACATGTGACCGGAGAAGGTGCAGGAGAGAGGAGGGGTGGCTCTTGGATGTATGGTTTGGCCTCCAACCCAGACTATAGGAGGGCCGGAAGTGGAAGTGACACCCCAAAATTCCTGCAGAACTGAGAAAGTAGCTCCTGTATCGAGGAGGAAGGTTATGAGGCGCCCATCTACTGTGAGAGGCACCCTGGGCTTCTGTGCAGTGATAGTGCGCATCGGTGGGGAGTCCCAGGGCTCCGTCAATCGTCAATGGCCAGTCCTAAGAGGTCGGGGGTGGGGCCGGGGTCTGGCCCAACCCCCCTCCGGGAGTTGGGGCAGTTGGCAGCCCAGTGACCGGGCTGGTGGCATTTTGGACATGGCTTGTGTGGAGGCCTGGGATTGGGACACTCACGGACCCAATGCCCTTCTTTGCCGCACTTGAAGCAGGGCCCAGGGGGCTGACAGTGGGCAAATGGTGGCTTACAGTCACCAGTGTTTATAGCTGGCCGAGGAGGGGCTCGGAGAGCTTGAGCCAGCATTTGACACTTTTGCCTCCTCACCTGCTCGTCACGGTTATGGTATACCTTGAACGCGGTAGCCAGAATCTTGGTCTGCGGGGTGAAGGGACCTCTGTCTAGCTTCTTTAATTTGGCTCTAATGTCTGGGAAGCTTTGCGCGAAAAAATGGGACATGAGAAGCTGCCTGCCATCAGGGTCTTCTGGGTCTATGTTGGTATATTGTTGGAGTGCCTGTGTAAGGTGGTCAAGAAAGGCAGATGGGTTTTCATGTTTCTCTTGTACGATTTCGTGAAGTTTTTCAAAGTTGACTGCCTTTTGGGCTGCTTTATGCAGCCCGGTTATTAAACAGGTGGCGAAGTGGTCCCGGGCAGCGACACCAAGTTGGGTGTTGTAATCCCCGTTAGGCTCTTGCTCCGGGACTGCTTGCGCCCCTATGGGCAGGGCTGGGGTTGTTTGGTGGACCTGGTCTGCATAAGTGCGGGCTTGCTCCCAGACTCGCCGGCGCTCCTCAGGGAGAAGGGTGTTAGAGAGGATCATGTAAATATCGTGAAAGGTGAGGCTGTAAGCTTGGAGAAGATACTGGAATTCTTTGATATAGGAAGCAGGGTTGGAGGTATAGGAGCCTAAGCATTTTTCGATTTGTGAAAGATCAGCCATAGAAAAGGGGACATGGATGTGAACAATGCCTTCTGCCCCTGCTACTTCTCACAGAGGAGCGAGGACAGGGAGGTGAGATCTGGAGCAAGTGGTAGGAGGGCTGAAAGGTGGAGGAAAGGAACTAGGAGAGGTTGGAGAGGACGGGGAAGGAAGGTCGGGGTTGGCGGAAGGAGGTGAGGCTGCCGCCGGGGGCGGGGCCCTTGCGGGCTGGGCGGCAGCCGGGGGAAAGGGCTGTGGATGGTGATATGGCAGGGGCTCATTGGCGGGATCAAAGTCAGGAGCGGAAAGAATGAGGGGGGTCGGGGAGGGTGACAGTTTGAGGGCCTTTAGGAGGAAAAACCCGTGGAGGTACAGGATCTCTGCCCATTTTCCTGTTCGCTCACAATAGTTATAGAGATCCTGGAGGATACCAGGATCAAGGGACCCATAAGGGGGCCACTTGTTTTGGTTATCTAAGGGGTAAGTGGGCCAGTCTTGTGTGCAGTATTTAATTAGATGTTTTGGTTTGAGGTCGGCCGCTAAGCCTAGGGCTGACAAATTGTTTAGGAGGCATAGTAGGGGAGAGTCGGCCAGCAGGGATGCGGAGCCTCCCATTGTGGGGCTACGAGAGGATATGCAGTGAGGGCTAAGTAGGGCGTCCCCTAATAGCCGAACACTGCGACGTGACTCAGAGCTTCCGGTTCGGTCGTCACCAAAGCAAAAGGACTGAGGGGCCGACTATGGCCAAGGACCGTGGGCCACCTGGTACCAGGATTTTTGAGACGAGAAAGGGAAGGGGGGCCCAGGCCGGAGACGCGAGGAGGAGAGGGAGAAAACTCCACTCCCTGCAGGCCGAGTCTAGAGTAAGATTTATGGCAGCCAAGAGCGGGCGGCTGAGACGGGAGTTGGTCGGCTGGTGTTGGACGCCAGGAGGGGAGACTTACTGAGATGAGGCCGGTGGTGGGTGGAGAGGTCGGTGAACAGGAAAGTGGGCGAAGACTGGCCGGGGTCTGGACCGAGCCCGAACAGGATTGGGGTCCCACTGAGAGGAAGTGGGGAGTCCCGATCCGAGTCACGGCACCAATGAAAGAGGCCGGGCAAGGATCAGACTACACCTGTCGCAGTCAAGTGATCTTTATTGGAGGTATCGAGCGGAGAAGGAAGAGAAGAGAAGAGAGAGAAGAGAGAGAGCTGCTGGTGTGCTGGGTTTTATATCCCTTGGGTCTACGTGGGGCGGGCCCAAGGGAAGGCAGGAGATGCTTCTTTCTGATTGGCCCTCCTTTGGCGGGTTCAGACAGTGCTGGGTCAAGGAGGGGAGAAGAACCCAGAACCGGCACCATTAAGGTACCCCTGTTGCCTAACACGACCAACATGGAGAAATCCTATCTCTACTAAAAATACAAAAACATTAGTCAGGCTTGGTGGTGGCACACGCCTGTAATCTCAGCTACTTGGGAGGCTGAGGCAGGAGAATCACTTGAACCTGGGAGGCGTAGGTTGCGGTGAGCCGAGACCACGCCATTGCACTCCAGCCAGGGCAACAAGAGCAAAACTCCGTCTCAAAAAATAAGTTAAATAAATAAATAAATAAATAAATAAATAAATAATAAAGGCTTGGCGCAGTGGCTTATGCCTGTAACCCCAGCACTTTGGGAGGCTGAGGCAGGCAGATCATGAGGTCAAGAGATAGAGACCATCCTGGCCAACCTGGTGAAACCCCGTCACTAGGCTAAAAATACAAAAATTAGCTGGGCATGGTGATGCATTCCTGTAGTCCCAGCTGCTCGTGAGGCTGAGGTAGGAGAATTGCTTGAACCCAGGAAGAGGAGGCTGCAGTGAGCCAAGATCACGCCACTGCACTCCAGCCTGTCGACAGAGCAAGACTCTGTCTCAAAAAAATAAATAAATAAAATAAAAATAAATAAAACTGTGTCTGGAATTGGTGGGTTCTTGGTCTCACTGACTTCAAGAATGAAGCTGCGGACCCTCGCGGTGTTACAGCTCTTGAAAGCAGTGTGGACCCAAAGACTGAGCAGTAGCAAGATTTATTGCAAAGAGTGAAAGAACAAAGCTTCCACAGTGTAGAAGGGGACCCGAGCGGGTTGCCGCTGCTGGCTCGGGCAGCCTGCTTTTATTCTGTTATCTGGCCCCACCCACGTCCTGCTGATTGGTAGAGCCGAGTGGTCTGTTTTGACAGGGCGCTGATTGGTGTGTTCACACACCTTGAGCTAGATACAGAGTGCCGATTGGTGTGTTTACAATCCGTGAGCTAGACATAAAGGTTCCCCACATCTCCACCAGAGCAGCTAGATACAGACTGTCGATTGGTGCACTTGAGCTAGACACAGGGTGCTGATTGGCGTGTTTACAATCCCTGAGCTAGACATAAAGGTTCCCCACATCTCCACCAGACTCAGGAGCCCAGCTGGCTTCACCCAGTGGATCCTGCACCGGGGCTGCAGGCAGAGCTGCCTGCCAGTCCCGCGTCGTGTGCTTGCACTCCTCAGCCCTTGGGTGGTCGATGGGACTGGGCGCCGTGGAGCAGGGGGCGGCGCTCGTCTGGGAGGCTCGGGCGGCACAGGAGCCCATGGAGGGGTGGGAGGCTCAGGCATGGTGGGCTGCAGGTCCCAAGCCCTGCCCCGCAGGAAGGCAGCCAAGGCCCGGCGAGAAATCCAGTGCAGCGCCAGTGGGCTGGCACTGCTGGGGGACCCAGTACACCCTCCACAGCCATGGGCCCGGGTGCTAAGTCCCTTATTGCCCGGGGCTGGAAGGGCCAGCCGGGTGCTCCGAGTGCAGGGCCCGCTGAGCCCACGCCCACCCGGAACTCCAGCCGGCTGCAAGCGCCGCACACAGCCCCGGCTCCCGCTTGTGCCTCTTCCCCCACACCTCCCCGCAAGCTGAGGGAGCCGGCTCCCGCCTTGGCCAGCCCAGAAAGGGGCTGCACAGTGCAGTGGTGGGCTGAAGGGCTCCCCAAATGCCGCCAAAGTGGGAGGCCAGGCAGAGGAGGCACTGAGAGCGAGTGAGGGCTGTGAGGACTGCCAGCACGCTGTCACCTCTCAAAACCATTTCACTTTCTTTATAATAGTGTATTAACAGTTTATAAGAAATCTGAAAAAAAAAAAAAAAAAAAGATGCATCTGGCAGTGCAATGGCTCACGCCTGTAATCCCAACACTTTGGGAGGCCGAGGCAGGTGGATCAGTTGAAGTCAGGAGTTCTAGACTAGCCCAGCCAATAGCCAGTCAGATGCACACCTGTCATCCCAGCACTTTGGGAGGCCTAGGAGGGCAGATCACTTGACTTCACGAGTTTGAGACCAGTCTGGCAAACATGGTGAAACCCTGTCTCTACTAAAAACACAAAAGTTAGCCAGGCATGGTGGTAGCTGCATATAATCTCAGCTACTCAGGAGGCTGAGGCACGAGATCACTTGAACCGGGGAGGCAGAGCTTGCAGTGAGCTGAGATCACCACTGCATTCCAGCCTGGGCGACAGAGCAAGACTCTGTCTCAAAGGAAAAAAAAAAAAAGAAAACAAAAGAAAAAAATACGAAATTGGATTGATTAATGCTCTTTTCTTTCTGGGGGGCCATAGTGTCCTCTCCTCTGCCCAGTGCTCTAAAATTACTCAAAGATGTGTAAGTCTTTTTTTTTTTTTTTTTTTTGAGACTGAGTCTCGCTCTTTCACCCAGGCTGGAGTGCAGTGGTGTAATCTCAGCTCACTGCAACCTCCGCCTCCCAGGTTCAAGTGATTCTCCTGCCTCAGTCTCCCAAGTAGCTGGGAGTACAGGCACACACACCACACCCAGCTAATTTTTATATTTTTAGTAGAGACGGGGTTTCACCATGTTAGCCAGGATGGTCTCGATCTCCTGACTTTGTGATCCGCCCGCCTCAGCCTCCCAAAGTGCTGGGATTACAGGCGTGAACCACTGCATCCCGGCATTTTTTTTTTTTTTTTTTTTTTTATCGCACTGAACTAGTAAGTTTATCTGAAAATTCGTGTCCTTTAGCTCTAAAAATTTTTTTGTCCTCTTTCTTTGGTAATGAAAGCCTCATTTTCTCTCTTTTTTTCTTGCTGGAGCTCAATTTTCCTCTGTTCTCCCTCTGAGATGATCAGTTATCAAAACTTCTGGGTTGATACATTTCTCACATTCTTGCTCCTATTTTTTTTTTTTTTTTTTTTTTGAGATGGAGTCTTGCTCTGTCACCCAGGCTGGAGTGCAGTGGTGCAATCTCGGCTCACTGCCACCTCTGCCTCCCGGGTTCAAGCGATTATTCCACCTCAGCCTCCTGAGCAGCTGGGACTACAGGCGCGCGCCACCATGCCTGGCTAATTTTTGTATTTTTAGTAGAGATGGGGTTTCACCATATTGGCCAGGCTGGTCTTGGACTCCTGACCTTGTGATCCACCTGCCTCAGCCTCCCAAAGTTCTGGGATTGCAGGCGTGAGCCACTGCTCTCGGCGTCTTAGTCCTATTTTTTAAATTAGCCTCCTTTTTTTTATTTTTTCCATTGAGACTTCCTCTATTCATTAATCCTTTAGTTCATTCATTTACTCATTGACTGAAACAAGTATTTACTGATGACTGACTTACAGTATTCTTCTGTGTCCAGGCAATGTTCTGGGCATTGTAGATACAACAACGAATAAGACAAATCCTCATCCTCATTTTTGACAAAATTTAAAAGTGGGTTAATAGTAAGTGCCAAAATGCGCCATAAAGCAAAATTAAGCCAGGAGAGAAAGAGAAGGTGAATGGGGCTAGAAGCCGTTTTAGCTAGGATGGTCAGGGAAGGAAAGCCTGACATTTGAACAGCAACATGAATGAGATGATGGAGCAAGTCATGTGAAGACCTGCAGGAAGAGCATTCCAGGCAGAAGGCCCGAGTTTGCAACAAGCTTAGGGTGTTTGATAAACAGCAAGAGGCTAGCATGTCTAGTGCAGAGTGAGCAAGGTGAGAGATGAAAGAGACTGGGCATGGTGGCTCATGCCTGTTATCCCAGCATTTTTGGAGGCTGAGACATGAGGATCGCTTAAGCCCAGAAATTTCAGACAAGGCTGGGCAATATAGTGAGATCCCATCTCTCTAAAAAAGAAAAAAAATCCAGGAATGCAGGCATAGTGGTATGCGCCTGTGGTCTCAGATAGTTGGGGGCTGAGGCAGGGGGATCACTGGAATCCAAGAGTTCAAACTATGATGTTGCCACTGCATTCCATTCTGGGCAACAGAAGGAGACCCTGTATCAACAACCACCACCAAAAAAAAAAATAAAGAGGGAAAGAAAAGAAATAAGGTCAGAGAGGCAGTCAGGAACAAAGGAGGTAGTAAGGCTGTGTAAGGTATTATGGCCATGGTAAGGAGCATGGATAGTATTCTAATTTAGTTAAAAGGCATTTTAAGCAGGCAACTACCATTAAAAACAACATTCTGGCTGGACATGGTGGCTCATGCCTGTAATCCCAGCACTTTGGGAAGACGAGGCAGGTGGATCACTTGAGGTCAGGAGTTCCAGACCAGCCTGGCCAACATGGCAAAATCCTGGAGTTCCGGTCTCTACTAAAATTACAAAAATTAGCCGATCCTGGTGGCCCACCTGTAATCCCAGCTACTTGGGAGGCTGAGGCACCAGACTTGCTTGAACCTGGGAGGCGGAGGTTGCAGTGAGCCCAGATTGTGCCACTGCACTCCAGCCTGGGTGACAGAGCAAGTCTCAAAAAAAAAAAACAAAATCTGTTTGCCATCTGGCAGATGGACTGTAAGAGCTCAAGAGTATAAGTAGAAACACCTGTATAAGTCTAGTGTAGTGGTCAAAGCAAATGGTACACTGACTTGGTTACAAAGTAGCAGACAAGTAAATGGAAATCAGAACTAGAAGATATTTTGAAGGCTGAGCTAGTAAGAGTTGCTGATGAATATGGGCAATAAGTCAAGGAAAGGAGTGAAGGATGATTTGGGAAGTTTTAGCCTGAGCAACTGAATAAATAATGGTATCCTTCAATTGCCTAAGGACAAAGAAAGCAGCAAGTCTGGGTGATGGTGGAGTGGAATAAGGTTTTTTTTTTTGTCTTTCCTTCTTTTTTTTTGAGATGAGATGGAGTTTTGCTCTTATTGCCCTGCCTGGAGTGCAATGGCGTGATCTTGGCTCACCACAACCTCTGCCTCCCAGGTTCAAGAGATTATCCTGCCTCAGCCTCCCGAGTAGCTGGGATTACAGGCATGCGCCACCACCCCAGCTAATTTTGTATTTTTAGTAGACCTGGGGGTTTCTCCATGTTGGTCAGGCTGGTCTTGAACTCCCGACTTCAGGTGATCTGCCCGCCTCAGCTTCCCAAAGTGCTGGGATTACAGGCGTAAGCCACCACGCCCGGCCAGGTTTTGTTTTCTTCTTTCCTTTTTTTGGAGATGGAGTCTGGCTCTGTCGCCCAGGCTGGAGTGCAGTGGCATGATCTCGGCTCACTGCGACCTCCACCTCCCGGGTTCAAACGATTCTCCTGCCTCAGGCTCCTGAGTAGCTGAGATTGCAGGCGTCCGCCATCATGCTCAGCTAATTTTTTGTTTTTTAGTAGAGACGGGTTTCACCATGTTGGCCAGTCTGGTCTCAAACTCCTGACCTCAGGTGATCCACCCACCTCGGCCTGTGTTTTTTTTTGAGACAGGGTCTCACTCTGTCACTCAGGCTGGAGTACAGTGGCACAATCATGGCTCACCACAGCCTCAACCACTGAGGCTCAGGTGACCCCCCCACCTCAGCCTCTTGAGTAGCTGGGACTACAGGTGCCCGCCACCACTCCCAGCTAATTTTTGTATTTTTTATAGAGACAGGGTTTCGCCATGTTGCCCAGGCTGGTCTCAAACTCTTGGGCTCAAGCGATCCACCTGCCTCAGCCTCCCAAAGTGCTAGGATTACAGGCATGAGCCACTGCACCGAGCCAGGAATTTGTTTCTAAGACATAAGTTTGCCAGGCGTGGTGGCTCACACCTGTAATCCCAGCACTGTGGGAGGCCGAGGCGGGCAGATCATGAGGTCAGGAGATCAAGACCATCCTGGCTAACACAGTGAAACTCCGTCTCTACTAAAAATACAAAAAATTAGCCAGGCGTGGTGGTGGTCGCTTGTAGTCCCAGCTACTAGGGAGGCTGAGGCAGGAGAATGGCCTGAACCCGGGAGGCGGAGCTTGCAGTGAGCCGAGATTGCGCCACTGCACTCCAGCCTGGGTGACAGAGCGAGACTCCATCTCAAAAAACAAACAAACAAACAAACAAACAAAAAAAACACAACGACAACAACAACAATAAAAAAGACATAAGTTTGAAGTGTCCCACCACAGTGGTTAAAAGCATGGGTTCTGGAGGAAGACAGCGTTAGATTAAATTCTAGACCGGATATGGCATGGAGTGTACAAAAATTTCTTTTCGCTTTTTAAAGTGGAGATATTATAGCATGTTTGTACGCTAAAGCAAAAAGAGAAAGATGAACAATACTGGAGAAAAAGAAGGATTAATTATAGGAGTGAAGTCCTTGAAGAGACGAGAGTGAAGACAAGCTGGGCGCGGTGGCTCACGCTTGTAATCCCAGCACTTTGGGAGGCCAAGGTGGGCAGATCACGAGGTCAGGAGTTCAAGACCAGTCTGGCCAACATGGTGAAACCCCCGTCTCTACTAAAAATACAAAAAAGTTAGCCAGGCATGGTGGTGCACGCTCATAATCCTAGCTACTCAGGAGGCTGAGGCAGGAGAATTGCTTGAACTTGGGAGGCGGAGGTTGCAGTGAGCTGAGATGGCACCACTGCACTCCGGCCTGGGCAACAGAGTGAGACTCCGTCTCAGGAAAAAAAAAAAAAAAAGAGAGAGAGCGAGTGAAGACAGAGTATATGACCACTGGTGCAGATAGGATACATTTGATGATGAGATGCCTCACTCTTTGCTTCAATTTACTAGCAATGTAAGAAATTGGTTTATGAGCTGTAAGGGATTCAAGTAAGTTGTTAGGGATTCAAAATGAGAGAAGTTGTGAAATAGTCACCTCGGAGAGTGAACAGGGAGACATACAATTCTGCTACTTAGGCATAGGAGTTGACTGGGCAGAGAACTGAGATTTTGCAAGGTCAGTTAGGAAGCAAGGGAAAAGAAACATTACAGTAATGGCCTGTGAAATCTAAGCTGCATAAAGGAGATGAATAACAAGGACCGTATCTGTCTCATCATCATTAATGTGGGGCATGCGATCCAAAATAGCTAATAGGGACTGGGTGCAGTGGCTCACACCTGTATCCCAGCACTTTGGGAGGCCGAGGCGGACAGATCACCTGAGGTCGGGAGTTTGAGATCAGCTTGGCCAGCATGGTAAAACCACATCTCCACTAAAAATACAGAAATTAGCTGGGTGTGGTGGCACACGCCTGTAATCCCAGCTACTCGGAAAGCTGAGGCAGGAGAATTGCTTGAATCCAGGAGGTGGAGGTTGAGTGAGCCGAGATCGTGCCATTGCACTCTAGCCTGGGCAACAAAAGTGAGACTCTGTCTCAAAAAATAATAATAATAATAAAAATAGCGACTAGGGACTAGGGACTGGGTGCAGTAGTGCATGCCTGTAATCCCAGCACTTTGGGAGGCAGACGGGTGGATCACCTGAGGTCAGGAGTTCAAGACCAGTATGGCCAATATGGTGAAATGCTGTGTCTACTAAAATTGCAAAAAAATTAGCCAGCCATGTTGGTACATGCCTATAATCCCAGCTACTAGGGAGGCCGAGGCAGGAGAATCACCTGGACCTGGGAGGTGGAATTTGCAGTGAGCCGAGATCATACCACTGCACTCCAGTCTGGGTGAGAGGGTGAGACTCTGTCTCCAAAAAAAAAAAAAAAAGCTACTAAAAAAAGCACGGAAATGGTCTAAACACATCAGCTAAAAGAGAGATTGTCAGACTGAATTAAGAAGCAAGACTCATGGCTTGGTGCGGTGGCCCACACCTGTAATCCCAGCACTTTGGAAGGCCTAGGCAGGCAGATTGCCTGAGGTCAGGAGTTCAAGACCAGCCTGGCCAACATGGTGAAACCCTGTGTCTACCAAAACTCCAAAAATTAGCCTGCCATGGTGGTATGCGCCTGTAGTCCTGGCTACTCGGGAGGCTGAGGTAGGAGAATCACTTGAACCCCAGAGGCGGAGGTTGCATTGCATGAGCCGAGATTGCACCACTGCACTCCAGCCTGGGTGACAGAGGGAGACTCTGTCTCAAAAAAAAAAAAAAAAAAAAAAAAAAGAAAGAAAGAAAGAAAGAAATGACAGAGGTCTGGCGAAGGCAGGTGGATCACTTGAGCCCAGGAGTTCCAGACCATACTAGGCAACATGGCCAAACCTCACCTCTACAAAAATTAGCCGGGCTTGAGGCCAGGTGCGGTGGCTCACGCCTGTAATCCCAGCACTGAGAGGCCGAGGCAGGTGGATGACCTGAGGTCAGGAGTTCGAGGCAAGCCTGGCCAACATCTCTATTAAAAAATACAAAAAATTAGCTGGGTGTGGTGGCATGTGCCTGTAATCCCAGCTACCTGGGAGCCTGAGGCAGAAGAATTGCTTGAATCCCAGAGGTGGAGGTTGCAGTGAGCCAAGATTGTGCCACTGCACTCCAGCCTGGGTGACCAAGCGAGACTTCATTTCAAAAAAAAAAAAATTAGCCAGGCTTGGTGGCGTGCGCCTGTAGTCCCAGCTACTTGGGAGGCTGAGGTGGGAGGATCACCTGAGCTGTAGTGAGTTGAGATTGCCTCACTGTACTCCTGCCTGGATGACAGAGTGAGAAGACACTGTCTCAAAAAAAAAAAAAAGAGGTCAATTCTCTAAGAAGACAGAACAATCCTAAATGTATATGTACCTCAAACAACTGAGGCAAGAATAATATATCTGGACCAGGCACGGTGGCTCATGCCTGTCATCCTAGCACTTTGGGAGGCCAAGCTGGGTGGATCACCTGAGGTCAGGAGTTCAAGACCGGCCTGACTAACATGGAGAAACCCTGTCTCTAATAAAAAATACAAAATTAGCCGGGCGTGGTGGCGCATGCCTGTAATCCCAGCTACTTGGGAGACTGACAGGAGAATTGCTTGAACCTGGGAGACGGAGGTTGCCGTGAGCCGAGAGCACACCATTGCACTCTAGCCTGGGCAACAAGAGCAAAACTCCACCCAAAAAAAAAGAAAGAATAATATACCTGAAAAGAAAATACATAAATCTGCAATTTATATTTGAGGATGTCAATATTCCTGTGAGTAATTGATAGAGGAAGCAGGCCGAAAATTAGTAAGGCCATAGATGACCTGGGCAACATCACTATCGACTAAAGTGACCTGACGTTCAGAATACTCCACCCAATGGCAGATTACACATTTTTTTTCTTTTTTCTTTTTTGAGACAGAGTCTTGCTGTCACCCAGGCTAGAGTGGAGTGCAGTGGTACAATCTCGGCTCACTGTAGCCTCCACCTGCCGGGTTCAAGTGATTCTCCTGCCTTAGCCTCCCAAGTAGCTGGACTACAGGCACACACCACCATCCCTGGCTAATTTTTGTATTTTTAGTAGAGATGGGGTTTCTCCATGTTGGCCAGGCTGGTCTCGAACTCTTGACCTCAGGTGATCCACCCGCCTTGGCCTCCCAAAGGGTCAGGATTACAGGCATGAGCCACACTGCACCCGGCCTTTTTTTTTTTTTCTTTTTTTTTTGATATTTTTGTAGAGACGGGGTTTCACCATGTTGGCCAGGCTGGTCTTGAAGTCCTGACCTCAAGTGATCTGCCACCTTGGCCTCCCAAAGTGCTGGGATTATAGGCATGAGCCATTGCACCTGGCCTGTACAAAAAAAGTTTTAAAAATTAGCCGGGTGTGGTGGCATGCCCTTGTAGTCCTAGCTACTCGGAGCTGAGGAGAGAGGATTGCTTGAGACCAGGAGGTTGAGGCTGCAGTGAACCATGACTGCACTACTGCACTCCTGCCTAGGTGATAGAGCAAGACCCTGTCTCAAAAAAACCCCAAACACAGCCAGCCAACACAGTGAAACACTGTCCCTACCAAAAAATACAAAACAAAACAAACAAAAAAAAATTAGCTGGATGAGGTGGCGAGTGCCTGTAGTCCCAGCTACTCGGGAGGCTGAGGCACAAGACTTACTGGAACCCTGGAGGCAGAGGCTGCAGTGAGCCAAGATCACACCACTGCACTATACCCTGGGTGACACAGAGTGAGACCCTGTCTCAAAAAAAAAACAAAAAAACAAAAAAAACCCACCATATTCCAGGTCGTAAAAAAAAAAATCTTTTTTCTTTTTTTTTGAGATAAGAGTTCTTTTCGCTCTTGTTGCCCAGGCTGGAGTGCAGTGGTGCAATCTCGGCCCACTGCAACCTCCACCTTCTGGGTTCAAGCAATTCTCCTTTCTCAGCCTCCCGAATAGCTGGGATTACGGGCACCCGCCACCACTCCTGGCTAATTTTGTATTTTTAGTAGAGACGGGGTTTCACCATGTTGGCCAGGCTGGTCTCGAACTCCTGACCTCAGGTGATCAGCCTACCTCGGCCTCCCAAAGTGCTGGGATTACAGGCGTGAGCCACCACGCCCGGCCAAAAAAACAAATCTTAGCAAATTAAAAATAACAAAATTCAGCCAGACATGGTAGCTCATGCTGGAGGTTAGAGGACTACTTGAGCCCAGGAGGTCCCGGCTGCAGTGAGCTGTGATCATGCCACTGAACCCCAGGCTGAGTGTCCCTAAAAAAAAATCGTGGAAAATATATTTTTAGGCTATAACAGAATTAGAAATCAATGACAAAAACATCGGGAAAATCCCCTAATATTGAGAATTAAACAACATAAAGTATGTATTTTGAGACAGGATCTCACTCTGTTACCCAGGCTGGAGTGCAGTGGCTCACACCTGTAATCTCAGTAGTTTAGGAGGCTGAGGTGGGAAGACTGCTTGAGGCCAAGAGTTCAAGATCTCCCTGAGCAACAAATCAAGACCTCCACTCTACGGAAAAAAAAAAAAAAAAAAAAATTAGCCTGGCATGGTAGTGCATGCCTGTAATCCTAGCTACTTGGGAGGCTGAGGTGGGAGGATCCCTTGAGCCTAAATGATTGAGGTTATGATGAGCTATGATCACGCCATTGCACTCCAGGCTGGGCACAGCAAGACTCTATCTCTAAAAAAACAAAACAAAATGAAGAAAGAAAGAAAGACAAGAAAAAAGTAAAAGTCTTCTATTCATACATGACATGATTGTCAACATTAAAAAATATATATAGCCACCAACTGAAGAGGCGCCAGTGGAAACAGTAGCTTCAGGGAAGGGTCATGTTTGAGTTAGAAATTGAATGGATAAAGAGATGTGGTGATAGCCATTCTACTCCAAGCTGTTTTTTGTTTTTGTTTTTGTTTTTTTGAGATGGTGTCTAGCTCTGTCGCCCAGGCTGGAGTGCAGTGGCGAGATCTCAGCTCACTGCCAGCTTCACCTCCCGGGTTCACGCCATTCTCCTGCCTCAGCCTCCCAAGTAGCTAGGACTACAGGTGCCCACTGCCACGCCCAGCTAATTTTTTTTTCTTTTGTATTTTTAGTAGAGATGGGGTTTCACTGCGTTAGCCAGGATGGTCTCGATCTCCTGACCTCATGATCTGCCAGCCTCGGCCTCCCAAAGTGCTGGCATTACAGGCATGAGCCACTGCGCCGGGCCTAATTTTTGTATTTTTAGTAGAGATGGGGTTTCACCTTTTTGGCCAGGCTGGTCTGGATCTCCTGACCTTGTGATCCGCCCACCTTGGCCTCCCAAAGTGCTGGGATTACAGGCGTGAGCCACCGCGCCCAACCTACTCCAAGCTGTTTACCCAACAGAAATTAAAGCATGTTTCCATACAAAGAAAAAAAAAACAGTTGAAGTTACATGGAATTTTGCTCATGACTGTTCCTAAGAATTTAGGAATGGAGGAAGGAGGCAGATAGGGGGCCAGTTAGTAAGATTAGGTAAAGATTAGGCAATACGCAGGGTGCAGTGGCTCACGCCTGTAATCCCAACACTTTGGGAGGCCAAGGCCAGTGGATTGCTTGAGCTCAGGAGTTTGAAACCAACCTGAGCAACATAGTGAGACCCTCATCTCTACAAAAACTACAAAAGTTAGCCTGTTGTGGTGTGCGCCTGTAGTCACAGCTCCTCAGGAGGCTCAGATGGGAGGATCACTTGAGCCCAGGAAGTGGAGGTTGCAGTGAGCTGACATCAAGTCACTGCACTCTAGCCTGGGCAACAGAATGAGGCTCTGTCTCAAAAACTAACGAATGAACAATTAGCCAGGGATATGTGGTGTGTGCCTGTAGTCCCAGCTACTTGAGGGGGCTGAGATGGGAGGATCACTTGAGCCTGGGGTCGTGGCTACAGTGAGCCCTGATGGTTCCACTGCACTCCAGCCTGAGCAACAGAGTGAGACCCTGTCCACCAGCCCCCCCATCAAAAAAGAAAGAAAGAAAGAAAATACAGAGTTTTATGCCAAACAACCGGAAAATACTGAAGTGAGTGACCAAGGTGAATTGAGATGAAAAGCTTGATTAGTCCCCTAGGCGTTGGTAAAGTGGGTAACATTTTCATAGTGGTCTTTTCCATATAGATAAGAGTATACGTCCTATTCCCTACAAGGAATGCTGTGGGTCTCCCTTAAATCCTGTCAGGACAGAAATAAAGTTGGAGGCCAGGTGCGGTAGCTCATGCCTGCAATCCCAGCACTTTGGGAGGCCGAGGTGGGCGGATCACAAGGTCCAGAGTTCGAGACCAGCCTGGCCAATATGGTGAAACCCCATCTCTACTAAAAATACAAAAGTTAGCCGGGTGTGGTGGCGGGCGCCTATAGTCCCAGCTACTCGGGAGTCTGAGGCAGGAGAACTGCTTGAACCCGGCAGGTTGCAGCGAGCCAAGATCATGCCACTGCACTCCAGCCTGGGTGACAGAGCAAGACTCTGTCAAAGAAAGAAAGAAAGAGAGAGAGAGAAAGAGAGAGAGAGAGAGGAAGGAAGGAAGGAAGGAAGGAAGGAAGGAAGGAAGGAAGGAAGGAAGGGAAGAGTTGGAGAAGAAATTTATAGATGTGTTTTACTTCAGTGATTATTTTAAAAATTCCTGACAGTCTTATTTTCTTAAAATTCCTTTTTATAGCATCCTGTTTCTATATGGGCACAATGACTTCTTCGATGTCAATAACTAGATCTCGGTTCACTGCAACCTCCGCCTCCAGGGTTCAAGCAATTCTCCTGTCTCAGCCTCCCAAGCAGCTAGGATTACAGGCGCCCACCACCACACCCGGTAATTTCTTTTGTATTTTCAGTAGAGACAGGGTTTTGCCATGTTGGTCAGGCTAGTCTTGAACTCCTGACCTCGTGATCCACCCATCTCGGCCTCCAGAAGTGCTGGGATTACAGGTGTGAGCCATGGCACCCAGCCTAGATTTTTGTTTTAATTATTCTGATCCCTAGATTAAGTTTCATCCAGGTTATTTTTCATCTTGGTTTCTTTTATGTTGAAGGCTCTTCTAAAAAAAAAATTTTAAAAAAAATTTTTTTTATGAGATAGAGTCTTGCTCTGTCACCCAGGCTGAAGTGACGTGGCAACATCTCACCTCACCACAGCCTCGACTTCCCAGGCTCAAGTGATCCTCCCATCTCAGCCTCCCTAGTAGCTGGGACCACAGGTGCACACCACCACCACACCTGGCTAATTTCTTATATTTTGTGTAGAGGTGGGTTTTGCCATGTTCCCCAGGCTGGTCTTCTCAAAGTTTCAATCTTAGTTCCCCTTATGGTTAAGAGTGAGGCACTAAAAGGCTGATTAGGAGCAGTGTGACTGTAAGATAGTCATGCAGGGTGGGAATAATTCCAATTTTCAGTTAATTCTTTTTTTTTGGGAGGGGGGGAGACAGGCTGTCACTATGTCATCCAGGCTGGAGTGCAGAGACCACAATCCTCTGCACGCATGGAGTGCTGCCTTGATGTCCCGTGCCCAAGCAATCCCACCACCTCAGCCTTCCAAGTAGCTGGGACTACAGGTGCACGCCATCACATCTGGCTCTTTTAAAAATTTTTTTGTAGAGAAAAGGTCTCACTATTTTGCCCAGGCTGGTCTTGAGCTCCTCAGCTCAAGTGATCTGCCCCCTCGGCCTCCCAAAGTGCTGGGATTACAAGCGTGAACCACCTTGCCCGGCCGGGTAGTAAGAGTTTTGGTTTCAGGAAGTTTGAAACCTGGTTTGGTCAGGTTATGCTTTGTTGAATTCTGGTGAGTTGTATATACTATTTCTTCAATTGTAGAAAGACTGTAATAAAAAAAGTACTCAATTTGTTTAAAGGATTCAATGAAATAATATGCCATACTGAAAATGCCATCTGATACATTCAACCACACCAAATCTTCACTTAAACACAAATCCCCATTACTTTCACCTTCATATGAACTTTTTTTTTTTTTTAAGACAGGGTCTTGCTCTGTTGCCCAGGCAGGAGTGCAGTGGCGCCCTCACAGCTCACTGTAGCTTTGACCTCGCAGGCTCAAGCAATCCTCACACCTCAGTCTCCATAGTAGCTGAAATACAGGCGTGGTCCACTATCCTCAGCTAATTTCTAAAATATTTTTAGAGATGAGGTCTCATTATGTTGCCTAGGCTGGTCTCAAATTCTTGGGCTCAAGCAGTCCTCCCACCTCAGTCTCCCAAAGTGCTGGGATTATAGGTGTAAACCCACCACTCCCAGCCATATGAGTATTTTTGAAGAGAATACTTATATTTGCCATGAGTAGTGTGAACCTTTTATATATATGAATGGTTTTATATAGATATATATATATACACACATTTTTTTTTTTTTTGAGATGGAGTTTTGCTCTTGTTGCCCAAACTGGAGTGCAGTGGCGCGATCTCTGCTCACTGCAACCTCCACCGCCCAGGTTCAAGCGATTCTCCTGCCTCAGCCTTCCGAGTAGCTGGGATTACAGGCGCCCGCCACCACGCCAGGCTAATTTTTTGTATTTTTAGCAGAGACAGGGGTTTCACCATGTTGGTCAGGCTGGTCTCGAACTCCTGACCTCAGGTGATCTGCCCGCCTCAGCCTCCCAAAGTGCTGGGATTACAGGCGTGAGCCACCGTGCCCAGCCATGAGTGGTAATATTTACTAGTACAACATGATGGGGAAATACTGTCAATAAAGGAAGGTTCTGAAGAGTGCCCTTAAGAAAATAATCTGAAATGCATACAGTGGTTCAAGATGGCATTATTTTTTGTTTTATCAAAGGAATATATAAATTTTAAGAGTCAAATATTGCTAAAAATATTATTTTAAAAAACAAAAGTATGACTGCTAAGGGGTGTTGGGTTTCGTTTTCAAGCAATGAAAATTTCTAAAGTTGATAGTGGTGATAGATGCACAACTTCATGGATATACTAAAAGTCATTGAATTAGACACTTTTTTCTCCAGCTTTATTGAGGTATATAATTGGCAAAAATTATGTATACTGTGTACAATATGTCCCTATGTACTGTACACTGTATTTAAAAAGTTTTAATTTTGTAGAGTCTCGCTTTGTTGCCCAGTCTGGTCTTGGACTCCTGGCCTCAACGTATCCTTACAGCTCGACCTCCCAAAGTGCTGAGATTACAGGAATAAGCCACTATGCCTGGCCTGTATTGTACTTTATTTTTTGAGACAGGCTCTCCCAGGCTGAAGTGCAGTGGTGCGATCGCAGCTCACTGCAGCCTGGACCTCCTGGGCTCAGGTGATCCTTTCACATCAGCCTCCTGAGTAGCAGGGATTACAGGTGCACACCACCACACCCAGCTAATTTGTGTGTGTGTGTATATATATATATATATATATATATAAATAATTTTTTTTTTTTTTTTTTTTTTTTTTTTTTTTTTTTTTTGAGACAGAGTCTCTCTCTGTCGCCCAGGCTGGAATTCAGTGGCACGATCTCGGCTCACTGCAAGGTCTGCCTCCAGGGTTCACACCATTCTCCTGCCTCAGCCTCCCAAGTAGCTGGGACTATAAGCGCCCCCCACCACACCCGGCTAATTTTTTTGTATTTTTAGTAGAGATGGTGTTTCACCGTGTTAGCCAGGATGGTCTCGATCTCCTGACCTCGTGATCCGCCTGCCTCAGCCTCCCAAAGTGTTGGGATTACAGGCATGAGCCACCGTGCCCGCCCTAATTTTTGTATTTTTTGTAGAGATTGGGTTTTGCCATGTACAGCAAGCTGGTCTCCTGGGTTCAAGCAATCCACCTCCCTCGGCCTCCCAAAGTGCTGGGATTACAGGCGTAAACCACCTCGCCCTGCCCTACTTTTATTCACTGAATTTAAAACATACTTTTTGAAGGTAGTTGAGTACTTACTTGGTTCTTTTACATGTTCTACCCCCACTTCCATTCTTTTTACATTATGACTAATTATTGGTTGCTTAATGAGCTTACTAAAAATGGTTCTTTTTTAAAAATTTTATTATTATTATACTTCAAGTTTTAGGGTACATGTGCACAACGTGCAGGTTTGTTACATATGTATACATGTGCCATGTTGGTGTAAAAATGGTTCTTTATATCTTTTTCTATTTGATTAGTTTTCTGTTTCTACTACTTCTTCCTATTTTTGCTAATTCCTTCTTTGCACTTCATCGCAATGTAATTACACACATAAGATGTATGTGATAACCTATTAATTTATTTTGTTGATCTCCATTCTGGAGTATTTCACAGTTCTGGTCCTATGGACGGGAATAGCTGCATGTAAGGCTGATGCACAACTGGCATTCTGGACTTCATTCATCCCAGAAATAGCCAGCTCCTGTGTTGTATCCCGTTTCATTTGCGTGACTTACTCTCCTCCATTTTGGGGGAGTATATCACTCAGATGCTTCCTGAGAAAATCCAAATGGAAGACAAAATTTGAGATCTTGAGTATCTGACAATATCTAACTTTTCAGTCAAAACTTAAAAACTTTTTATATATTTATTTTTTAAGAGACAGGGTCTCACTCTGTTATCCAGGCTGGGGTGCAGTAGCATGATCATGGCTCACTGCAGCCTTGACCTCCTGGTCTCAAGAGATCCTCTTGCCTGAGCAACACCACACCTGTTTTTTTTTGTTTGTTTTTTTTTGGCAGAGATGTTGCCAAAAAACAAACAAACAAATAAAAAACAGGTGTGGTGTTGCTCAGGCAACACTATATTGCCCAAGCTGATCTTGAACCCCTGGCCTCTAGCACTCCTCCTGCCTCCGCCTCCCAAAGTGCTGGGATTACAGGCATGAGCCGCCACGCTTGGCCTCACTCAGAACTTAGAAGTCATTGCTTCCTTGTCTTGTAGCTTCACATGTTGTTGAGAAAGTTGATTCTTATTCCCAATTCATTTGGCTCTTTTTTTTTTTTTCCACAGACGTAGTATTTTACCTTTGAAGACGGTTGTATATTCAGGTTTTCTTCTCCCTGTAGTTGAAACTATTTTGATCTTGGTCGTTAGCGTTAGGAAACAATCTTTAAAAATCTAGTGAAACTTAAAGTTGCTCATGTTTTGGAATTCACTGGGTGAAAACTCAGCTTTCTCATTGGAAAAACTGCTCTTCTAAAGTCTGAATCCCTTTGAAGTTCTTTTCTCTGGGAACACCGAATTTCTATAGAAAAGGATCTTTCCTCCTCCTCCTTGAACTTAACTGTAAGCACTGTAGAAACTAAGAATCTGCCATCCTGTATAATCAGTTGATCTTCATTTTCAGTTTATGCCTGGCATTTCTCAGTCTGAAGATTTCTGTTTCAAATTCTCAAAGAGCACTTTTCCTTCCATGTTAAGAGCACAGTAGTAGTTGGCCGGGCGCGGTGGCTCACGCTTGTAATCCCAGCACTTTGGGAGGCCGAGGCGGGCGGATCACGAGGTCAGGAGATCGAGACCACGGTGAAACTCCGTCTCTACTAAAAAATACAAAAAAATTAGCCGGGCGTGGTGGCGGGCGCCTGTAGTAGCAAGACTCCGTCTCAAAAAAAAAAAAAAAAAAAAGCACAGTAGTAACCTAGTTACCTATCTCACTGGGTAGAAAGAATACAAACTTTTTTTTTTTTTTGGCGGGGGGGATGGAGTCTCGCTCTGTCGCCCAGGCTGGAGTGCAGTGGCGCGATCTCGGCTCACTGCAAGCTCCATCTCCCGGGTTCACGCCATTCTCCTGCCTCAGCCTCTCCGAGTAGCTGGGACTACAGGCGCCTGCCACCACGCCCAGCTAATTTTTTGTATTTTCAGTAGAGACGGGGTTTCACCGTGTTAGCCTCGTGATCCGCCCACCTCGGCCTCCCAAAGTGCTAGGATTATAGGCGTGAGCCACCGCGCCCGGCCTAAGAATACAAACTTTTAATCAATCTCCATTCTCAGTCATTCTGTAGGGCCTGTTTTTCTCCACTGACTAGGTCTAAGTTGTAAGGAGTAAACTGGCTTGCTTCTAATCAGTGTTCCTACAGACAATTAGGTTTGAACTTGCTGTACTGTACTATGTCAGTACCTATTTTCCGTCCACTTTCCATCTTCTAAAAGTATTTTGACCTTTTATCTACCATTCTTTGTCCCTAGAGCTTTGTACCTCTAAATGTCATTTTGCTTAAGTCTCAAGACACAACTGTAGTATTAAAACATTTGTGCTATCTACCATGTTTAATCAGAAGTCCATAGACCAATATTGTAATAGAGAAAAATCAGAAACAATCTAGATACCTAATAGGTTAACTGCCATAAAATATTGCAGCCCTACACAATGGTCTCCTTATAGCCATTCAAATGTTTATGTAAAGAAACTTTAAAGAACTATAATTTCCATGTTTTTAAAAGATGAATATTAGCAATTATGTGCCCAGCTGGAGTATTAGCTCACTTGTACTGACCTAAAAATAGTACACTGAAAGAATACTTCAGAATACTAAGTGAATTCAAGGAGGTATGGTTACAGCTTATGATTTCTGAAATGAGCACATTTTTATTACCAAAATTGCTTAGGAAAATAAAAGCAAAGCAAGCAGTTTAAGACAGAAAACCTGAGTTCTTAGTTTGACAATGCCAGTCATCATAATCTGGAAGGGCAGCAGAATTTTCAGACCAATTTTAGTATCATGATGCAGGCCAGGCCCAAACTGTAAGAGATAAAGAACAAGAAAAGGGGCCAGGCGTGGTGGCTCACACCTGTAAATCCCAGCATTTTGGGAAGCTGAGGCGGGCGGGATCACCTGAGGTCAAGAGTTCAAGACCAACATGGAGAAAACCCATCTCTACTAAAAATAAAAAATTAGCCGGGCGTGGTGGCACATGCCTGTAATCCCAGCTACTCGGTAGGCTGAGGCAGGAGAATTGCTTGAACCCAGGAGGCCGAGGTTGTGGTAAGCCGAGATCGAGCCATTGCACTCCAGCCTGGGCAACGTGAGCAAACTCCGTCTCAAAAAAAAAAAAGAAAAGGAAAGAAAAGGATAAGGAAGCAGTCTATTCAGGATGCAGTATTTTTCAAATGTGATGGGAAACAGAGCAGGGAAAAGAGGAGAAATACACAAACATATTTAAATAGTTTAGGGGATGAAATACTGAAGGAAAGAACATCTAGATGAAGGAAAAAAAAAAAACTGAAGTAAGGCAATGGAAAGTAGTAAAGAGTACAAGTTACCCTTGGGAAAAGAGGAAGCTTCCCAAAGAGAAAAGGCCCAGTGAAGAGTTTTCTTTTTGGAGACAGGGTCTTACTTTGTACTTTGTCCAGGCTAGAGTGCAGTGATGCAATCACTGCTCATTGCAGCCTCGACCTCCTGGGCTCAGGTGATCCTCCCATCTCAGTCTCCTGAGTACCTGGGACTACAGGCGCCCATCACTCTGCCCGACTAATTTTTGGCTATTTGTTTTTGTAGAGACAGAATTTCACCATGTTGCCCAGGCTGGTCTTAACTCCTGGGCTCAAGCAATCCACCTGCCTCAGCCTCCCAAAGTGCTGGGATTACAGGCATGAGCCTGAAGAGAGTTTTACTGCACTGAATGGGGGGATAGAAAGCAGTACTGGCAACATTTTAATCAACTGGACTTTAACAATTTATTTTGTTTTTGAGACGGAGTCTCGCTCTGTTGCCTAGGCTGGAGTGCAATGGCGTGATCTTGGCTCACTGCAACTTCCGCCTCCCGGGGTCAAGCGATTCTCCTGCCTCCGCTTCCCAAGCAGCTGGGATTATAGGCGCCTGCCACCATGCCCAGCTAATTTTTGTATTTTTAGTAAAGACAGGGTTTCACCATGCTGGCCAGGCTGGTCTTGAACTCCCGACCTCAGGTGATCCGCCCACCTCGGCCTCCCAAATTGCTGGGATTACAGGCATGAGCCACTGCACCTGACCCTTTAACGATTTTTAACAAATTAAAAGGATTAACAAAGCATTTGGGGCCAAGATTTTTCCTTGTACTCTCTACATAGAATCTCCCCACATAGGCACTTTTATCCTTCCTACTCTGCCCTCAATAGGTTCATAACCTTGATTTTCTTTTACCACACCTTGCCTTTTTGTTCTTTTTATAATCTCTGTCACCTATCTCTTAATCTTTTTTTTTTTTTTTTTTTTTGAGACAGAGTCTTGCTCTGTCGCCCAGGCTGGAGTGCAGTGGCGCGATCTCAGCACACTGCCACCTCCACCTCCCGGGTTCAAGCGATTCTCCTGCCTCAGTCTCCCGAATAGCTGGGACTACAGACGCACACCATCATGCCCAGCTAATTTTGTATTTTTAGTACAGACGGAGTTTCACCATGTTGGCCAGGCTGGTCTCGAACTCTCACTGTTGCCCAGGCTGGAGTGCAGTAGCATGATCTTGGCTCACTGCAACCTCCGCTCCTGGGGTTCAAGCGATTCTCCTGACTCAGCCTCCAGAGTAGCTGGGACTACAGATGCACGCCACCACACTTGGCTGATTGTTGTATTTTTATTTTTATTTTGAGATGGAGTCTCACTCTGTCTCCCAGGCTGGAGTGCAGTGGCACGATCTTGGCTCATTGCAACCTCTGCCTATTCAAGCAATTCTCCTGTCTCAACTTCCCAGGTAGCTGAGACTACAGGCGCACGTCACCACACTCGTCTAATTTTTGTATTTTTAGTAGAGACAGGGTTTCACCATGTTGGCCAGGCTGGTCTCGAATTTCTGACATCTGCCCGCCTTGGCCTCTCAAAGTACTGAAATTACAGGCATGAGCCACTGTGCCCGGCCTGATTTTTATATTTTTAGTAGAGACAGGGTTTCACCATGTTGGCCAGGCTGGTTTTGAACTCCTGACCTCAAGTGATCCACCTGCCTTGGCCTCCCAAAGTGTTGGGATTACAGGCATGAGCCACGGCGCCCGGCCTATCTCTTAATCTTCTAATTATTACCTTTATCCAGGTACTGTAGTCCCCTTGTTGCAGTTACTCATCTTCCTTTCCTCTGCCCTCAGTCCAAAGCAATTTTACTTCAGTGAGTAGATGCCCCTTAACTATACATACTTGTCCCCCCAAACCATCTGATTTTCTCAAGGTTTTTCTGCATATGACAGCCCTCCTTTAACCTACTCCATTGCTGAGTGAAGATAAAGTTGGGGATAAAAACATGGAGTCAAGAGATAACTAGGTGTAACTGACAGAACAGAAATGAGTTACTTAAACAGGAATAAGCATATTATTTAGTGACCTGGAGGTAACCTAAAAACAAAAATCCATTATTTAAAAACTGTTCTGTGTACTAGTAGTAGAGTTTGGTAGAGAATTAGTTTTTTTCACTATGAACTCTTACTTTTTAAAAGCAATGAGTTTATTTGGAATGACAGTCATTATTTTTTTGAGACGGAGTTTTGCTCTTGTTGCCCAGCCTGGAGTGCAATGGCGCGATCTCGGCTCACTGCAGCCTCTGCCTCCCAGGTTCCAGTGATTCTCCTGCCTCCACCTCTTGGGTAGCTGGAATTACAGGCGCCTGCCACCATGCCTAGCTAATTTTTGTATTTTTAGTAGAGACGGGGTTTCGCCATGTTCGCCAGGCTGGTGTAAAACTCCTGACCTCAGGTAATCCCTCTGCCTCCCAAAGTGCTGGGATTACAGGCGTGATCAAGTGTTAGCCATTGCGTCTGGCCTAATACTTTTTTTGACAGAGTCTCGCCCTGTCGCCCCGGCTGAAATGCAATGGTGCAATCTCAGCTCACTGCAACCTCCACCTCCCGGGTTCAAGTGATTCTCCTGCCTCAGCCTCCAGAGTAGCTGGGATTATAGGCGCACGCCACCATGCCTGTCAAATTTTTGTTTTGTATGTTTAGTAGAGACGAGGTTTTACCATGTGGGTCAGGCTGGTCTCGAACTCCTGACCTTGTGATCCACCCACCTCGGCCTCCCAAAGTGTTGGGATTAGAGGCATGAGCCACCATACCCGGCCTGGGATAATTTTTTTTTTTTTTGGAGTCAGGGTCTTGTTCTGTTGCCCATTCTGATGTGCAGTGGTGGATCTGGCTCACTGCAGCCTCCAATTTGGGCTTAAGTGATCTTCCCTCCTTAGCCTCCGAAAGTGCTGGGATTACAGTTGTGAGCCACCACACCGGCAAAGAAAATCAACCATGCTCCAGCTAATAATCACTTCAGCAATTATCCTGAATTTGTGTCATTTTGCCAATTTTGCCATTTGACTTTATCTGATACCTTAAGAAAGTTATCCTTAATAATTTTCATATTATTCACTGAAAAACTAATTCACTGATGATCAAAACAAGTGCCAAATGTCTGATGCTCTTTAAATTTGACTATCTATTGCCAGGGCATGAGAGCTCCTTAAATTCTCACTCTGTTGCCCAGGCTGGAGTGCAGCGGTGCAATTTTGGCTCACTGCAATCTCCGCTTCCCGAGTTTTCAAGCAATTCTCTTGCCTCAGCTTCCAGAGTAGCTGGGATTACAGGCACACACCACCATGCCCAGCTAACATTTATGTTTTTAGTAGAGATGGGGTTTAACCATGTTGGCCAGGCTTGTCTGACCTCAGATGATCCACCTGCCTCTGCCTCCCAAAGTGTTGGGATTACAGGTGTGAGCCACCACACCCAGCCTTGAATTCTATTTGTCATCCTAGATTTTTAGTACCTAAAGACCCAGTCTTACTCCACAAAAAGAGCACTTATATTGATATTCCAGGTCAGGAGGAATTCCATTTCTTGGCAAAGAAACCTATAGGCCTGCTGTGAGTTGGTTACAAATACCATAAAGACACAATCAATTTTGCCATGTAAAATAATTTGTACAAACCCTGACAAAGTGTCTTCTAATTATCAGCATTTATGGAGGAAGGGACAATCTACAGATAATAACCAATCAATGGACCTTTGAAATAGACATAACAAAAAATAGCTACTTTGCCAAACCAGAACAATTTTCAAACAAGGTATCCTCTTGGTGGTTTCAGATTAAGAAGAGTAATCCTTTCATAGTTTAGCCAAAATTTAGTGTTAGAATTATATTAACATCTATACAAATATATTAAGTAGTTTTATAGCTACATCAATCATTTGATCTTCACAAACATGCTACAAAGTACTGGGCAAATATCTTACCTAGATGAGAAAACTGAGGCTCAGAAAAGTCCAGGCTCTCTGCTCTTGAGTAAAAGCTGGGATTAAACCCTGGACTTTCTGAAACAATTCAGTCTTTTTGACAGTACCAAGCAACATTTCCAGAAAGTATATACGGAAACAGAATACAAAGTATTACTTAACTCTTAGTTACTCTCAATTTTGGATTAGAACCTAAGCAAATATGTTCTTTTAGTAAATTTAATTAGAACTAAATTTCAATCTGCTTTAAATTCAAAGATCTGATATAACTTACTGCATTTATATGTCAATCACTATGAAATTTGTGAAGGAGAAATATCTGCCTAGTTCTTTTTTTTTTTTTTTTTTTGAGACGGAGTCTCACTCTATCGCCCAGGCTGGAGTGCAATGGCGCAATCTCGGCTCACTGCAAGCTCCGCCTCCCGGGTTCACGCCATTCTCCTGCCTCAGCCTCTCCGAGTAGCTGGGACTACAGGCGCCCGCCACCACGCCCGGCTAATTTTTTGTATTTTTAGTAGAGACGGGGTTTCACTGTGGTCTCGATCTCCTGACCTCGTGATCCGCCCGCCTCGGCCTCCCAAAGTGCTGGGATTACAAGCGTGAGCCACCGTGCCCGGCCTATATCTGCCTAGTTCTTATTTAGAGTTAAGACTTAATTGCTTGTCCACAGATGAGTACCCAGAAATAAGATATAAACCATTTTCAGGGGAAAACATGCATGCATTTATTTTTAAGAATTCCCAATAAGGGGGGAAAAATTCAACATCTTTAAAAATGTGTTTATTTTTTAAAAAATCAGTTGTGTACAAAAGTGTTTCGTAGTTTTTAATTCTCAAGACAAATACCCCAACCCTCCACCCACAGCCCACCCTGCTTCAATGGTATTTCTGGTAACCCACCCATTTTCCCCTTACAGGAAGTTAACGGCTCAGAATAGACCCTCCTACAGAATTTATCATCACTAACAGATTGTTTAGAATAGAGATCTAGAGAAGCTAACAAGCAAGGTTCCCTATAATGGCAGTAGACTTCCAGCAGACACCACAACAAAGCACCATCAATTGCTGAAAGCTAAAAAATAGATATTATTTTCAATAATATTTCATTTTCTATTGGAAAAGTTTTTTAAATTACATTAAATAAGTCTCTTTCCCCCCAAAGAAATAGTCTAGCTTTTATTATGATGCCTGTAAAAAGTAGGTAACAGCAAGCAGACAAGGATCGTTAACAGCACAGTGTAATGATTTCTATCCACTCACACCTAGAATCAAACTGACAAACTGTGCCACACCTGATTATATATAGCAGCATGGTTGAAATAACCAAGCAAAAGGTGACACATTCAAGACTTCCATTTAGGTGATTGCAAGTTCATGAGGGTAGATCAGTCCAATGAAGCAGTAAGAGAACAAATGGGACAAGGGAGATACTAACACTCCCCTACCCCTATGCCACAAGATCTTTGATCTATATTGCAGCAGTGCAAATAGAACGTGTGACATAATATGTAGACACTGAAGAAAAGTCACACTTGGGAATAAAGGCTATTTATCAGTAAATACTTCAAGTTGCCTTCTTCCCAGTGACAGCAACTGGCTGATGGTAAGCATTTACTTTAAACTGGTACTAAAAAGAATGGAAACGTAATTTTTAAATCAATGGTTTGTACCCTGGAATTGAAATTCCTTGAACTAGAAAAAGTGATTAATACAACATTTTGTAGAAGTCCATGAAATAAAGTTAACTGTAAACAGACGGCTTCCTTTTTCCTATCTAAACATTGTTTCCCTCTACATACTAGAAGGTATACCTGGCTCCAGCTGTTCCCTACCCCAATCCATCTTAAATCTTTAAAACAACAACAAAAATTCATAATTTCCTATTTTGCTACATAGGATTGTAAAACATTACCATACACCTACTGCACAGTTTTAAAAGCTCAAATCAGGCATACACTTATACCCAAGATCTGCTTTTCACATTGGTAAACTTATTAAGCAGCCTCAACAGTAATACAGTATGCTGCATTCTGTAGTGCATAAATAAGCAAAATCCGTTTAAACTGCCAATTCTTTCTTACAGATACTTAAAAAGAATTATTTTGCATAGTTTTATGTGCCAACAATCATAAATGTGTATTACTTCTAAAAAATGAAAAAAAAAATCAAGTCTTTCATTTCATATAGATTATTCTCTTCAAAAGCAAAATACTTAAGACTCCAAACATTTATATATCCTTGAACGTGTTACGTGTTTAAGTAAATCATAGTTGTAATTCCAAACATTTCAGGGTGCCAACTCAGAGCACCTAATTCAGTACCTAGTTCCTCAAATATTTATATACCACTGAATACTTATTTGGGTCCACTAACTGCCATTCATTCATTCATTCACTCATTCATTCATCAGTACTGAAATACTATACAGCTAATTATTTCTTCTTTTAAAAGAGGCACATACTCAGGAAACAGGCCTGATTATAACAAAAGCCTACTGGAGTATCAGTGACTTCTAACAAATCGGCCTGCCCTAAATGGGATTTCACTGGATTTTTTTTAACATAATTTTTGAGGCTTTTAAAACTGACAAACGGAGCCAACTCAAAAATATTAAGAATTACAAAAATAATTTCCACCAGGGTACTTTTCCCCTAGGCCTGATCTCTTAGTGTCTTTTTTTCCAAACATATTTAAGACCAGAGGAAAAAAGCAATTGCTTTAGTTTCTATGTTTGGGTAACTAAATCTACCCACAGACAAGAGAATAACACAAACCAAACAGTACAGTGGGAAATATACCAGAAAGGAAAAAAAAAATCATCACATTAAATGTAAATGAGGTAAATTTTTATAATAAAGAATATTTTATGAAGAATGTCTCAAACCAAATATTATACTTTTCAATTTCTTGGGCACTGGGGATGTTGAAGTGTAGTTAGATGAGTATATAACCCTACAGGGCTCATGTCCATAAAAATCAAAGCAGGATATAGCTGCCTCCAAGAGCATGTATGTATGTGTATATGTAAAATGCTTGACCTTTAGAAACTCTGAGCTCTCTCACCTTTGTTTAACCACAGGACAATTAAATATACCCTGATAATACAGGCAAAAAATAAACTGGGTAGATGTGTCTGATATTTTTAAACCCAAATTCTACTAATACTACCAAGTTGCCCTCCACTTAAAAAAAGTAATTCTAACCAACACTGGAGAAAAACCATCCACATTTTCACACAACCCCACCTTACTTCAAAATATAAAGTACAAGGTTTCAGGTATTTAAAATAAATAAAGAAAAATGTTGTTTCCTTTGGCATCTTTAGAAAATAAACTACAGCAATAAAAGGAGGTGTTTGTATAAAGACATGCGTAAGCAAACATATGGGGAAAAAACAGCAACTTGTGTTTAGTATGAAATAATATCAACTATAAGAGTTTACTGTTAATTAGGAAAGCCTTACAAATTTTTGGAAGAACCTTCACATCTTTAACATTACAATATATTTAATAATGGTTCTTTTATTGCTTCTAGTATCAAGATTATTGAGAAGTCAAATGAAGTTATGCTGACGTTATGATTCAAAAATTATCTTCCAAACACTTAACGATTATAATTTAAGATAAATAACACTTAAAGAAAGCAAACCTTTTATAATATGACTTTCAATATACAGCCTTACTTTAATTCAGTCTGATTCCATTACATTTTTGTTATTTTGTATTGGTCCTAAAAATTTAAAAAGAATTGTATTTCTATATATAGAACTGCCTGCATAAATCCACTTCAACCTTCATAAAATGGTCACATTAGTGTTTGATCTTGCAAAACTAATAATTTTCAAACTTTTGAACTTAGAATGAAATGTAAATTTAATACAAATAGTCTGACTATGTACAAGAGAAGGTAAAGTTTTCAATTCTCATATCAGAAACATCATAAAGAAAGCTAGATTTATAACACACTTCTATTCCTATGTGTATCTGAAGTATGTACAATAAAACACCAACACAGCTTTCATGTGTCAATAGGGGAAGTGCAAGCAAGAATGACTTGAAGTATCCAATAAAGCAATCTCTATAGACCCCAAAATCAGGCTAAAAACTGCAAACAGCTGACTGCATCCTTGCCAGTTCTCAAAGAAAAATTTCATCATTTAAAAAATAGGTGTCAAATTCACTGAAAAACTAAGTTGGGTTCTTTCAATAAACCTGGGAATAATGTAACATCAAGTATTTACTATTTTCGCAAGAGAAATAAAATTGGCAGTTCCATTTTTACATTACTTAGGAAAAATTTAAGAGTGTTTGAAGAACTGGGACAAAACATTCCAAACCTATGATCTAAAAATGAAGCAAGGGATACATACTGTCCTTCAGCACATTTCCCCACCTAATACAGAGAAATTTACCATCAAAATATTAGCTGTGTGTGGCAAGGTGGTGGTGGGGGGGCCGGGGGGGAACAGACACTATGTCCCAGTCTGTTGACAAGGACAAAAAGGCTCTGAATAGGTCACCATCTTCAATTCTGAATAAATTTCATATTTAAGAATTCTCAAATGCTTAAAATGGTGGTCTTTTCAGCTACCCATCCTAAGAAGTCAAGTACAAGCATGCAAGTAAATTCACAGGCACAGAGGATCCATGTTAAAAACAGTTAAGGTAGCTGTGATGCAACACCAACAATTTGAATGGCCCTGACACACTCAAAATATTATCTTAATTATTCAACAAAATCCTGAAGCAAACTCTTGCTAGTCTTGGTACACTGCTAAACACTAAAGTAGCATGTTTCTTCCATGGTTTTAGCTTAGCTCAAGGAATTTTTACACTATTAAGAAAAAAAATTAAAGTATTTCCCCTTTTTAAATTTACACAGACGTTTAATTAGCTTTATTTACAGAGCAGGGATTTTTTTTTTTCCGTCTCCAATGGTGCCTAGATAACATCATTAGGCAAGAATGCCAGTTTAAAAGAAATCTATGCAGAATCCTAAAAATAACAGATGTTGGTGCTCCTCAAGAAGAGGCAAGCTTGACTATATCAGCAGCTCTCTATGCCTCAGTTACTCAGAAGCAATTCTGTTGCAGTCTCTACATCCCATGATTTTGAAGACAAGGCCACTATTACTGCATTCTGTAGAGAAGAAAAGGGGACAGGAAATTAAATCTCAAGGAAACATTTAAACAATACTGAATCATTCACTCTTTATACTGGGAATTAACACCTTGTTTCTTTTCTGTAAGTTGATTTACATTTGCAGTGCATGAAACGCTTCTAAAATCAATGACAGTAATTAGTAAAAATAAAAAAATCACTGATTTCGAAAACAGAAAATATGTTTACCAAAAAGATTTTCTCTTTTTTTCCTTTTTTTTTTTTTTTTTGAGACAGGGTCTTGCTCTATCACCAAGGCTGGAGTGCAGTGGCATGACTATTGCTCACTGCAGCCTCGTCCTCCTGGGCCCAAGGGATTCTCTCACCTCAGCCTTCAGAGTAGCTGGGATTACAGGCACTCACCACCACGTCCAGCTAATTTTTGTAGAGATGGGTTTTGCCATGTTGCCCAGGCTGCAAATTTCTCTTATTTTCTAAACCACTTTTGTCAGCCAAGAATTTGCAATAATTTAAAATCAATCAATATATAAAAATCAACATGCCCTTATGTACTTACCCTATCAAAGCCCATAGCACATAGGTTTTCTATTTTTCTGGTGTATTCTGGACTAGAAACTGGTGCTCCAGCATACACATGTGCCCAAAGTCGAGCTGTCTGTTTGAACATTTCGGGATTTTGTTTGTACTATATGGGGGGAAAAATTGATTGACATGACATTACAGTTATAATATTTGTTATATTTCAGCTCTAATCGCCTACAACCCTACTTTTCCAAATAAAACAAATCTACATTTAAAACGTGATTCACTTTGCATTATAGACAAACTATGTCACTCGAGAAAAGACCACTTAACCTGAAGCTTCAACTCACAATTTGTGTTGACAATAATAAAGACAAGTAACATTAATCTACTTTAATCTCCGAATTCAACAAATATAACTAGCAAGACTAAAATTAGGTTAAGTGAGGAATTAAGAGATGTTCCAAACACTGGAAAGCAGCAAACATTATACAACTGAACACAGATTACTAGCTTATAAAAATATGTGGACATTAGAATAATTTTTTACAATGTAACCAGCTTTTGTATTACCCACAGCCCAGGCTAGAATACAACTAGCTTCTTCTTCTTCTTTTTTTTTTTTTTTTTTGAGGCAGAGTCTCACTGTCGCCCAGGCTGGAGTGCAGTGGCACGACCTCGGCTCACTGCAGGCTCCGTCCCCCGGGGTTCACACCATTCTCCTGCCTCAGCTTCCCGAGTAGCTGGGACTAGAGGCGCCCGCCATCTCGCCCGGCTAATTTTTTGTATTTTCAGTAGAGACAGGGTTTCACTGTGTTAGCCAGGATGGTCTCGATCTCCTGACCTCGTGATCCGCCCGCCTCAGCCTCCCAAAGTGCTGGGATTACAGGCGTGAGCCACCGCGCCCGGCCTCTTCTTCTGTTTTCTTACAGCTGCATTAGTGTACAGTGATTTATGGAAACCCCACATGAAAAGTCCTAACTTATTACATAACTTGAGATGATTATAAACTCACAATAGAGTAATTTTATTAAAAGACTTCCCATATGCATTGGAAAGAGGTAAATTTATCAAATACTTTGGAACCACCATTAGTTAGTAAAGCAAAGTATAAATTACTAACTATTCAATTCACTTTAATATTTCTTTTAAAAGTACTTTATATATTTAAATCTATTACATATTAAAACGATAAATCTAGTTTCTACCACTGACTCATCACAAGAAAATAAGTCAAATTACTGAACTATTTTAGGAGCTAAAAGAAACCCTTGAGTCCAACCTCAACCTGTAAGGCTTAGAGCTCAACAGGAAAGCAAAGCTGGAACACAAGCCATGCTTTGAACAACCAAATATGAACAAATAGCACATATATAAAACATGGAAAACCCTAATTCGAAGTACTCAGAGATAACAGAATATGTTGACAAGGATATATACATATATACATAAAGTAAACAGATCCTCAAGGGAAAAGAAGAAAGATAATATATAAATTAAAATCTTATAGATTAAAGTTTGCCAAGAGGAAGTTTCCTCAGGCAGAGGAAATATGGCAGATTGGATACAATATGTAAAAATGAATGCAATGCTTGAAAAAGCATGAGTTTGAAGAAAACAAGAATTTAGGAAATAAAGCAGAGAGTTCAGATCATGGAAAAACTCTGCAAACTAAAGGATTTAGACTCAAGTAGGTGACAGAAGAGCTACTAACAAGTTTTTGTTAGTGAAGTAGGATTTGCACTTTATAAAGCTACCTGATAGCAACGTAGAAGACGGAGAAAGGAAGAAAGAGGATGAGAAAAGGAGATCTATCAGAGCAGCTGAAAAGAAACAATTTTTAAAAAGTGACCTATGGCAATCAGAGTAATTATGTAAATATAGTGACAGAATGATACAGGGAATGGTTATCAACAGGAGCAAAGGAGACACAGAGAAAAACTCCAAAGGCTGTGACTTGGGTGGTTAACCATATGAATGTTCCTTGGGTACCTGAGTGTAACACTACCAAAACTGAATGCAGTATCATAAATCCTACAAACCTATCATTCTATGATACCATGACCTACCAATTTAGTTAAACACCAGGCTCTCATGCTTAGGAGAGAGGGCAAGCCTAAACATTTTATCAATGTATGGGTGGTAACATCAGTATAGATATGATCATCCAAGTGTGAGTGTGTACAGAAAGTAAAGGTAACAAGGTCAGAACTGAGGAACTACATTTAAGAAAGACGAGTAGGAAGGGAAATAATTGTGGGAACTAACAAAGAACAGCTATGAAGTGAGGAAGAAAAGAGGGTTATATCTTAGAAGTCAAGAGAAGAAAAATTTTCTAAGTTTTAAAAAAAAAAATGTTCATTATATTCCAATGGCTTAGAGTATGTGTTGGCAAACTTGTTTGTTTTTTGAGACAGGGTCCCGTTCTGTCACCCAGGCTGGAGTGCAATGGCGTGATCTCAGCTCACTGCAATCTCTGCCACCCAGGTTCAAGCAATTCTCCCACTTCAGCCTCTCAGGCAGCTGGGACTACAGGGGCATGCCACCATGCCAGGCTAGTTTTGTGTTTTTAGTAGAGACAGGATTTCACCATGTTGGTCAGGCTGGTCTGGAACTCCTGACCTCAAGTGATCCACCCACCTTGGCCTCCCAGAGTGCTGGGATTACAGCCATGAGCCAACACACCTGGCCAGCAAACTGTTTCTTAACGAGTCAGATACTAATAACTTAGGTCCAGTCTCTGTTGTAACTATTAAACTCAGCCACTGTAGCTAGAAAGGGAAATGAAAAATATTTATTCCGTTCAACAAATTACAAAGTCATCAGAAACTGTGCCATGTCATGTAAGTGCCATGATAGGAGGTGATTAAAATTATTAGCAGGAAGGGATCATCACTGAATGGAAGGATAAAAAGATGGACACATACACGAGCATTAATCATAGAATCTAGATTGTAGGAATATGGGTGTTCACTGTGTAATTCTTTTGACTTTATGTGTTTGAAAATACTCGTGTTAGGAAAACAGCATCTATATCCAATTAAACTAGGATGTTAAAAGTCTATGAAGTTTTCACTATTACACCTGACAAAATAATCCTACCACAAGAAAGAAAACCATTTCAAAATTTAGTTTCAATAGAGTATGCTCATGTGTTAATGTGCAAACCACTGAAGTGTTAGAGACTCATACATAATACAAGAGTCTTTCAAAAGCAGCCATCTTACCTGATTTGCTACTACAGCATCCTGTGGATCATCTGGCTCTGCAGCTGCCAATAGTGCTTGCAATGACAATAATACCGTGCGGAGAGTCATTGCAGCTGCCCTAAAATTCAAAATATGAAAATATCCCAATTAAGAGGGCTCTGCAGGCAAAAGCAAAGTATTTTCTTAATAAAAATTAAAAAATTGTAGAGCTAAAAGTTACTTAGATCTTTATATACTTAAGTCACAGACATTTATAATTATGTATCTGCCTATCATATATTTTCTTCCTTACTTTACAATTTGCCTATTTCTTTTTTTTTTCCCGAGACGGAGTCTGGCTCTGTCGCCCAGGCTGGAGTGCAGTGGCATGATCTCGGCTCACTGCCAGCTCCGCCTCCCAGGTTCATGCCATTCTCCTGCCTCAGCCTCCTGAGTAGCTGGGACTACAGGGGTCCGCCACAACGCCCGGCTAATTTTTTGTATTTTTTTTTTTTTAGTAGAGACGGGGTTTCACAGTGTTAGCCAGGATGGTCTCCATCTCCTGACCTCGTGATCCGCCCGCCTTGGCCTCCCAATGTGCTGGGATTACAGGCGTGAGCCACCATCCGCGCCCGGCCTTTTTTCTTTTTTTTGTGACAGGGTCTTTCTCTGCCGCACAGGCTGGAGTGGGCAGTGGTACTATCTTGTCTCACTGCAACCTCCGCCTCCTGGGCTCAAGTGATTCTTCTGCCTCAGCCTCACGAGTAGCTGGGACTACAGGCACACACCACCACACCCAGCGTTTTTTTTTGTTTGTTGTTTTTTCCTTTTTTCGTAAAGACGGGGTTTTGCCATGTTGCCTAGGCTGGTATCGAACTTCTGAGCGCAGGTGATCCGTCCACCTTGGCCTCCCAAAGGTGAGGGTTACAGGTGTGAGCTACTACACTCGGCCAGTTTTTCTGTTTCTTTTTGTTTTGTTTTGTTTTGTTTTGAGATGGAGTCTCGCTCTGTCGCCCAGGCTGGAGCGCAATCTCGGCTCACTGCAAGCTCCGCCTCCAGGGCTCACGCCATTCTCCTGCCTCAGCCTCTCCGAGTAGCTGGGACTACAGGCGCCCGCCACCACGCCCGGCTAATTTTTTTTGTATTTTTAGTAGAGATGGGGTTTCACCGTGGTCTCGATCTCCTGACCTCATGATCCGCCCGCGTCGGCCTCCCAAAGTGCTGGGATTACAAGCGTGAGCCACCGCGCCTGGCCGTTTTTCTGTTTCTTAAGACATCTCAAATGCTGAACTGTCCTTGTTTTTCTTGTTGCCAAGATCCTTCTTGTTAGTTTTATCCACTCACTTATTTTCTATCCATTTCTCTAAACAAAGTTAAAGTGATACATCATTAGTACTAATAGCATGTGAGACTTTCTTTCAATGGCACTCTAAAAACAAGATACTATGAAGCAAATACATTTTCTTCTTTTTTTTTTTTTTCTTGAGATGGAGTCTCACTCTGTCGCCTAGGCTGGAGTGCAGTGGCACGATCTCGGCTCACCGGAACCTCCACCTCCCTGGTTCAAGCAATTCTCCTGCCTCAGCCTCCCAAGTAGCTGGGACTACAGGCACACGCCACTACGCCCGACTAATTTTTTGTAGTTTTAGTAGAACAGGTTTCACCGTGAGACACAGGATGGTCTCGATCTCCTGACCTTGTGATCCGCCAGCCTTGGCATCCCAAAATGCTGGGATTACAGGCTTGAGCCACCACACCCGGCCATATTTTCAAGAAAATATGAAATCATTCCATAACATTCTGAAATAGGACAAGTTTTTTGGCTTAAACTACATCACTTAATTTATGATTCTAAATGTATTTATAAGGAAAATATCTTTATAAAGCTAGTATTTGTCTAAAAAATAGTATCTACCTGTCTAGCAATAATTCTTGGCATTTCTGGTAAAAAAGTTGTCTCACTGGCTGGGCGCGGTGGCTCACACCTGTAATCCCAACACTTTGGGAGGCTGGGGCGGGCAATCATCTGAGGTCAGGAGTTCGAGACCAGCCTGGCCAACATGGTGAAACCTCATCTCTACAAAAAATGCAAAAATTAGCTGGGCGTGGTGGCATGTGCCTGTAATCCCAGCTACTCAGGTGGCTAAGGAAGGAGAATCACTTGAGCTCGAGAGGCGGAGGTTGCAGTGAGCCAAAATCACGCCACTGCACTCTAGCCTGGGCGACAGAGCGAGACTCCATCTTAAAAAAAAAAAAAAGTTGCTTTACCAATTAATAGAGGGATGTATAAATATGTGGACATATTAAAAATGTTGCATGTAAAGAGAATGCCCATTTTTACTATGTAAATTAGATCTTTTTTTGACATAGGGTCTCACACTGCCTTGGCTAAAGTGCAGTGGCACAATCAAGGCTCACTGTAGCCTTGACCTCTTTGGCTCGGGTGATTCTCATACCTCAGCCTCCTGAGTAGCTGGGACTACAGGTGCATGCCACCACGCCCAGCCAATTAAAAACAATTTTTTTTTTTTTTGGGTAGAGACAGAGTTTCACCATGTTACCCAGGCTGGTCTTGAACTCCTGAGCTCAAGCAATCCTCCCACCTCAGCCCCTGAAAGTGCTGGGATTATAGGTGTGAGCCACGACAACTAGCCAATTACTCTAAACCAGCCTTTTTCAACTGGGTTCCTGATTTGAACCACAGAATAGAAAAAATTAGTGACTGTTTTCACAATTTTCCCAAGTTTGGTACATAAATAGTACTTCCCTAGATGCCTACGAGAAAAGTTAATTTAGGCTGGGTGCAGTGGCTCACGCCTATAATCCCAGCACTTAAGGAAAGACGAGGAGGGCAGATCACTTGAGGCCAGGAGTTTGAGACCAGCCTGGGCAACATGGCGAAACGCTGTCTGTTAAAAATACAAAAATTAGCCAGACGTGGTGGCACATGCTTGTAATCCCAGTTACTTGTGGGGCTGAGGCAGGAATCGCTTGAACCTGGGAGGCGAAGGTTACAGACGGCGCCACTGCACTCCAGCCTGAGGGACAGAGCCAGACTCTGTCTCCCACACCTCCATCCCTAGCCAAAAAGTTAAGTTATTGCCAACAACCAACAATGGACGTCTTAAGGCAATGATCTCAGTGTTTTTCATCCAACCAGCAGCATCAGCATCCCTTGGGAAGTTATCTCTATCCCAGAGCTACTGAATCAAAAACTCCAGGGTTGGAGTCCTAGCCCACGCCGCCGCCGCGCGCGCTGGGCCTGGAACACACGGCACAAGCCGCCCCCGCCCCTCCCCCCTTACGCCCCAGCGGAGCCGACCCCGCGCACCCCCGCGCCTGCGCACTGCCCAGGCCCTGCCCAAGAGTGGGGGGCGCTTCCGGCCCCGGGGGCGTTGGGAAAATAGGGGATAAAAAAAACAGCGCGCGGAACTGTGCCAGGGTTGCCCACCCCCGCCACACTGGCCTCTGGGGTGGAAGTCCTGCGCTTCCAGCTGCCCGGCCACGAGGCCGCTACGCTACGGAACATGAACCAGCTCCGGCAGAGGTGCGGTTCTGTGACGTGACCATTGTGGCCGACACCCTCAAGTTTCGAGGCCACAAGGTCATCTTGGCCGCCTGCTCACCGTTCCTGCGGCACCAGTTCCTGCTGAACCCCAGCTCGGAGCTGCAGGTCTCCCTGATGCACAGTGCACGCATCGTGGCCGACCTGCTCCTCTCCTGCTACACGGGCGCCTTGGAAATCGCTGTTAGGGACACCCACAACTATCTTACAGCCGCCTCCTACCTGCAGATGGAGCATGTGGTGGAGAAATGCCGGAATGCCCTCAGCCAGTTCACTGAGACCAAAATAGGCCTCAAAGAGGATGGGGTCAGTGAGCAGCGTCAGCGCCACCAAGTCCCTCCTCCCTCCAGCCAGGACCCCAAAGCCAGCCCCGAAGCCCCCACCCCCACCTCCTCTACCCCCTCCACTCCTGCGGTCAGTGAAGCTGGAGTTTCCACTGGATGAGGACTTGGAGCTGAAAGCCGAGGAAGAGGATGAGGATGAGGATGAGGACGTGTCTGACATCTGCATCGTCAAGGTGGAGTCGGCCCTGGAGGTGGCACACCGGCTCAAACCCCCTGGAGGCCTGGGAGGGGGTCTGGGCATTGGAGGCTCCGTGGGTGGCCACCTTGGGGAGCTGGCCCAGAGCAGGGTGCCCGCCAGCACTGTAGCCCCACCGCAGGGTGTGGTGAAGGCCTGCTATAGCCTGTCGGAGGACGCAGAAGGGGAGGGCCTGCTGTTGATTCCCGGAGGCCGGGCCAGCGTGGCGGCCACCTCGGGCCTGGTGGAAGCAGCAGCGGTGGCCATGGTTGCCCGGGGGGCGGGGGCAGCCTGGGGGCGGGGGCAGCCGGGGACCCCTGCCTGGGGGCTTCTCAGGTGGAAACCCCTTAAAGAACATCAAGTGCACCAAGTGCCCGGAAGTGTTCCAGGGCATGGAGAAGCTGGTCTTCCACATGCGGGCGCAGCACTTCATCTTCATGTGCCCTCGCTGTGGCAAGCAGTTCAACCACAGCAGCAACCTCAACCGCCACATGAACGTGCATCGTGGTGTCAAGTCACACTCGTGCGGCATCTGCGGCAAGTGCTTCACACAGAAGTCCACCCTGCACGACCACCTCAACCTGCACTCGGGAGCACGGCCCTACCGCTGCTCCTATTGCAACGTGCGCTTCGCCCACAAGCCTGCCATTAGGCTGAACCTCAAGGAGCAACACGGCAAGGCCACGGCCGAGAACGTGCTGGAGACCAGTGTGGCCGAGATCAATGTCCTCATCCGCTAGCCGCGCAGGCGTGGAGGCGAGGAGGTTGGGGTCCCTGGGCTGGGTGGGAAAAGGGCTCTTTGGCTCAGGAGAATGGGGGGATGGGGGGTCTGGGTCAGAAAGGTAAGAGTGGGAGGCTGAGCAGATGCACACATCCTGAGAGAAGGAAGACGATTCCTTGGAGAGAAGACTGTTGCTCTTCAGAGTGCAAGAAGCTGGAGTGGGGGACAGGGTTCTTGGAGTAGGCCAGGGGAATATGGGGTCCCAGAGAAAGATATCCTTCTCTTAGAGGTCCATGTATATGTGGAGGGAGGGAAAAGGGTCCTATAGAACGAGGGAAGACAAAAATGTTTTATTCCTGGCTAAGGCTGCCCAGGGGAAGGTTCTGACATTTCTGGAGATAAGAAGGGTTGGGGGGTGGGTGGGAACAGGGAGGGAATTTGGCAGGAAGACATGCTCCTGCTTAGAAGCCAGGTAAGAGAACATGGGGTACGCATCCTGGATAGCTATTGGGAAGTGGGGGTACAGTAGCAAGACCAATGGATAGTCATGGGGGTGGGGGGGGGGTAGGGCACTTAGACAAGAACACAAGAAGGGCTGTTGGGAGGGAGGGAGAGGAGTAGAGACAGTATTTTTTAAGAAAAAACATATTTTTTAGGATTTTTTCTGGAGTTTGGGGTTTTAGTTTTTCTGCTTTTGTTTTCCACAAAATAAAAAACAACAAAACAAACAAACAAAGAAACTCCAGGGTTGTTTTAACAGGTCCTCCAGGTGATTCTGATGCACATTAAAATTTGACAAATACTGTTAATTAGGGTGGGCATGGTGGCTCATGTCTGTAATCCCAATACTTTGGAAGGCTGAGGCGGGCAGATCACCTGAACTTGAGGTCAGGAGCTCGAGACCTACCTGGGCAACATGGCGAAACCCCATCTCTACTAAATATACAAACATTTTCTGGGCATGATAGTGCACACCTCTAATCCCAGCTATTCAGGAGGCTGAGGTTGCAGTGAGCTGAGATCATGCCACTGCACTCTAGCCTGGGTAACAGAGTGATACTCTATCAAAAATAGATAAAGAAAAAACAAACCAAAATGAGATATCACCTAGCACTCGTTAGAATGGCTACTATAAAAACGATGAACAAGTGTTGGTGATGATGTAAAGGAAAGGAAACCCTCGCACACTGCTGGTGGGAATGCAAATTAGTACAACCATTACGGAAAACATTATGGAGTTTCCTCAAAAAATTAAAAATAGGGCCAGAAACGGTGGTTCATGCCTGTAATCTCTGTACTTTGAGAGGCTGAGGCAGGCAGATCGCTTAAGATGGCAAAACCCCATCTCTTTTAAATGGACAATTCTTTTAAGACATGAGTCAAAACAAAAAGCCAAACTCAATCCTCAAATGTTCATTCTTGTCTTTCTACTTGCCATTTAAAAATTTTTTTTTTTTTGGAAACGAAGTCTCACTCTGTCCCCCAGGGCTGGAGTGCAGTGGCGCAATCTTGGCTCACTGCAACCTCTGCCTCCCAGGTTCAAGCAATTCTTCTGCCTCAGAGCCTCCTGGGTGGCTGGGATTACAGGCGCCTGCTACCATGCCTGGCTGATTTTTTTTTTTTTTTTTTTTTTTTTTTTGTAGAGACGGGGTTTTACCCTGTTGGCCAGGCTGGTCTCCAACTCCTGACCTCAGGTGAACCGCCCACCTCCGCTTACCAAAGTGCTGGGATTACAGGTGTTAAGACACCACGACGATGCTGGGCGCGGTGGCTCACGCTTGTAATCCCAGCACTTTGGGAGGCTGAGGCGGGCGGATCACGAGGTCAGGAGATCGAGACCACGGTAAAACCCCATCTCTACTAAAAATACAAAAAATTAGCCGGGCGTGGTGGCGGGCGCCTGTAGTCCCAGCTACTCGGAAAGGCTGAGGCAGGAGAATGGCGTGAACCCGGGAGGCGGAGCTTGCAGTGAGCCGAGATTGCGCCACTGCACTCCAGCCTGGGTGACAGAGCAAGATTCCGTCTCAAAAAAAAAAAAAAAAAAAAAAAAAGACACCACGACGGCCCGTCTTTCTAGTCTCACAATAACAAGGGGAAATTCTTTCTCTAATTTCATTTGATAGTTTGAGTAATTTCAAAGAGAATGTTTAAAGGCACATACATATCAAAAGCTACCTAGAAGTTATCAGCATAAAGCTGACTTAAACCACCAAAAATAACATAAGGAACACAAAGACAAAATATAACCAATGAAATATACAACACTTAAGTGCACTACTTAGTTTTCCAATGGACTTTCTAAGCAACCTAATTTTAAAATCCATGGTGTGGCCTGAAACAAAATCTTATGTTATATAATTTTTAATAAAATTATTTATTTAAAGGAAATTTACCTGAATAGCAAAGAAAAATTTTCACTCGAAGTATTTAATACTAAGGCAACTATTAAACTCATAATACTTATTTTAATTTGAAATAAAAACATAAAGTCATGTAAAATAAAAGCATCTAAATCTTGCAAGTCCTTCATACTATCACATAGGTAGTCTAACATATATCTCAACAAGGCAATAAACACTTTTCTTGAAAACTGATAATCTTGGGCCGGGCGCGGTGGCTCACGCCTGTAATCCCAACACTTTGGGAGGCCGAGGTGGGTGAATCACAAGGTCAGGAGATCGAGACCATCCTGGCAAACATGGTGAAACCCCGTCTCCACTAAAATACAAAAAAATTAGCCGGGCGTGGTGGCGCCTATAGTCCCAGCTACTCTGGAGGCTGAGGCAGGAGAATGGCGTGAACCCGGGAGGCAGAGCTTGCAATGAGTCAAGATCGCGCCAGTGCACTCCAGCCTGGGCGACAGAGCGAGACTCCATCTCAAAAAAAAAAAAAAAAAAAAAAAAAAAAAGAAAACTGACAGTCTCTCAAATTAATGAAACTGGACCCTTCCCTTATTATACCATACATAAAAATTAACTCAAAATGGAACAAAGACCTAAATGTAAGAGCTAGAAAGCAAAAACATAGGGAGAAAACTTCATGACACTGAATTTGGCAATGATTCCTTGGATATGACATCAAAGGTACAGGAAACCAAAGAAAAAAATAAGGGAATATGCACAACTTTATCAAAGTTAAAAACTCTTGGCCGCGTGCAGTGGCTCACACCTGTAATCCCAGCACTTTGGGAAGCTGAGGCAGGTGGATCACCTGAGGTCAGGAGTTCGAGACTAGCCTGGCCAACATGGTGAAACACCATCTCTATTAAAAACACAAAATTAGCCAGGCATGGTGGCGCATGTTTGTAATCCCAGCTACTTGGGAAGCTGAGGCAGGAGAATTGCTTGAACACCCAGGAGGCAGAGGCTGCAGTAAGCCGAGATCGTGTGACTGCACTCCAGGTGGGTGACAGAGCGAGACTCCGTCTCGAAAAAAAGAAAGAAAATAATAAAATTTAGAAATAAAAATAAACACTCCTGTAAAGCTGGTGTGGTGGCACACACCTGTAGTCCCAGCTACTTGGGAGGCTGAGGTGGCAGGATCACTTGAGCCCAAGAGTTCAATGCCAGCTTGGGCAACACAGCAAGACCCTACTACTTAAAACAAAAAAACTTCTGTGTTGCAGGAGAAAATATTTCAAATCATTTATCTGGTGAGGGCTTAATATCCATAATATATAAAGAACTCCTACAACTCAATAACAACAACAACAAAAATACCTGGTTAAAAAAATCGACAAGGGATGTGAAGAGACGTTTCTCCAAAGAAGATATATAAAGTATCAATAAACACATGAAAAGATGCTCAACACCACTAATCATTAGGGAAATGCAAATTGAAACCACAATGACCTATCACTTCATATCCATTAGAATGGCTACCATAAAAAAATGGTAATTGTTAGCCAGGTTGTGGAGAAATGGAACTCTTGTGCACTACTTGTGGGAATGTAAAATGGTGAAAACTCTATGGGAAACAGTATGGCAGTCCCTCAAAAAAAAAGAAAACACACACACAGAGTTACTATATAATCCAGTGATTCTACTTATGGGTATACACCCAAAGAACTGAAAGCAGTAACTGGAGTAGGTATTAATATATGCACGTTCATAACAATATTATTCACAACAGCTAGAAGGTAGAAGCAACTTAAGGTTTCCATGGATGGATGAATGGATCAACAAAATGTTTGGCTTTTGTGTATATACGTATATGTGTATGTGTATCTATATCTATATCTATATCTATATAGATATATATATCCATCCTGACCTCAGGTGATCCATCCGCCTCGGCCTCCCAAAGTGCTGGGGTTACAGGCGAGAGCCACCATGCCCAGTCTACTTACTTATTTATTTGAGATGGAGTCTCCCTCTGTCGCCCAGGCTGGAGTGCAGTGGCACAATCTCTCAGCTCACTGCAACCTCTGCCTCCCAGGTTCAAGTGATTCTCCCTAGTAGCTGGGACTACAGTTGCACGCTACCAGACCTGGCTAACGTTTTTGTATTTTTGGTAAAGACAGGATTTCACCATATTGGTCAGGCTGGTCTGGAACTCCTGACCTCAGGTGATCCATCCACCTCGGCCTCCCAAAGTGCTGGGATTATACCTGTGAGCCACCGCACCCGGCCCTGCTTATTTGAGACAGGGTCTCACAGTCACTTAGGCTGGAATGCAGTGGTGTGATCACAGGTCCCTGTAGCCTCAACCTCAACCTCCTGAGCTTAAGCGATCCTCCAACCTCAGCCTCCCAAGTAGCTGGGACTACAGACTCATGCCACCATGCCTGGCTAATTTTTGTATTTTTTTGTAGAGATGGAGTTTCACCATGTTGCCCAGGCTGGTCTTGAACTCCTGGGCTCAAGCGATCCACCCACCTTGGCCTCCCAAAGTGCTGGGATTACAGGCACGAGCCACCATGCCTGGCCTAGTAAATTTTATGCTGTGTACTTTACAAAAATTTTCTTAAAAAATTTTAAGTAGGCCAGACACAGTGGGTCACACCTGTAATCCTAGCACTTTGGGAGGCTGAGGTGGGTGGATCACGAGGTCAGGAGATTGAGACCATCCTAGCTAACATGGTGAAACCCTGTCTCTACTAAAAATACAAAAAATTAGCCTGGAGTGGTGGCGGGCGCCTGTAGTCACAGCTGCTCGGGAGGCTGAGGCAGGAGAATGGCTGAGGCCAGGAGGCAGAGCTTGCAGTGAGCTGAGATCGAGCCACTGCACTCCAGCCTGGGCCACAGAGCGAGACTCTGTCTCAAAAAAAAAAAAAAAAAAAAAATTAAGTTCTTACCTTAGAGATTCAAAAATCCTTATTATAAATACTGTCTATTTCCTCTATTTGCACTGTCTTCCTATTGTGAAGACACAATCTACTACAGACTCTAGATTACCATTTCAAGAATCAGAAACTTGAAGAGGAGGTTAAAGAAAAAGAAATCAGCTGGGGGCAGTGGCTTATGCCTGTAATCCTAGCACTCTGGGAAGTCAAGAAAGGGGGATTGCTTGAGCACCAGCCAGCATGGGCAACATGGCAAGACCCATCTCTATAAAAAATAATTTTAAAAAATTAACCAGGCATGGTGGTGTGCACCTGTGATAGGCTGAGGTGGGAAGAATGCTTGGGGCCTGGAAGGTCAAAGCTGCAGTGAGCTGTGATCATGTCACTGCACTCCAGACTAGGCGACAGAGCAAAACCGTGTCTGGCAGGGGCAAAAAAAAAAAAGGCAGTTTGCTGTCAAAACCCTCAAAATTGAAAAAAAATCTAGAGCTGCAAATTTAGATACAATTCATAACAATGTCAAAGAGAAAAAGTTGTCACTTTTCTGCATGATTGAATTTTCACAGAATGTGTGAACACGGCTCACTGCAGCCCTGATTTTCAAGGCTCAAGTGATTTTCTCACCTTAGACTACAGGCACGCAACACCATGCCCAGCTAATTTAAAAAATTTTTGTACAGACAGGGTCTTGCCATTTTGCCAGTGCTGGTCTCAAACACCTGGGCTCAAGCAGTCCTCCTGCCTTGGCCTCCCAAATGCTAGGATTACAGGTTTGAGTCACCACGCACAGCCAGTTTTAATAATTAATTGTAAGAAAATCAGTTCAATAATTGAGGCCAGGCACGATGGCTCACGACTGCAGTCCCAGCACTCTGGGAGGCTGAAGCAGGTAGATTGCTTGAGCCCAGGAGTTTAAGACCAGCCTGGGCAATGAGGTGAAACTCTGTCTCTACAAAAAATTAGCCAGGTGTGGTAGCACGTGACTGTAGTTACAGTTACTCGGAAGGCTGAGGTGGGAAGACCAATTGAGCCTGGAAGGTTGAGGCTGCAGTGAGCCACAGCACTCTAGTCTGGGTGGCAGAGTGAGATTCTGTCTCAAAAAATAAAAATAAAAATAAATATCAAAACAAAACCTATTGATATAGTTTGGATATTTGTCCTCTCCAAATCTCATGCTGCAATGTAATTCCCAGTGTTGGTGGTGGGGCCTGGGGAGAGGTGTTTGGATCCTGGGGGCAAATCGCTCATGAATGGCTTAGTGCCACCCCATTGGTGATGAATGAGTTTATGTGAGAGCTGGTTGTTTTAAGTGTTTTGGCTGGGCGTGGGGGCTCATGCCTGTAATCCCACCACTTTGGGAGGTCAGGTGCACGGATGATTGGAGGTTGGGAGTTCGAGACCAGCTTGACCAACATGGAGAAACCCTGTCTCTACTAAAATTACAAAATTAGCTGGGTGTGGTGGCACATGCCTGTAATCCCAGCTACTTGGGAGGCTGAGGCAGAAGAATCGCTTGCACCCAGTAGGTGGAGGTTGCAGTGAGCCAACATCGTGACATTGCACTCCAGCCCGGGTAACAAAAGTGAAACTCCGTCTCAAAGAAAAAAAAAAAAAGTGTTTTAAGGCTGGATGCAGTGGCTCATGCCTTTAACCCCAGCACGTTGGGAGGCCAAGGCGGGTGGATCACTTGAGCCCAGGAATTCCAGACCAGCCTGGCCAACATGGCAAAAGCCTATCTGTATTAAAAACACAAATATTAGCTGGGCATGGTGGCATGCGCCTGTAATCCCAGCTACTCAGGAGGCTGACGCATGAGGGCACGAGAAGTGCTTAAACCCGGGAGGTGGAGGTTGCAGTAAACCAAGATTGCACCATTGTACTCCAGCTTGGGCGACAGTCTCAAAAAAAAAAAAAAAAAAAAAAAAAAAAAAAAAAAAAAAAAAAAAAAAAAAAAAAAAAAAGATGTTTTTTTGGCCGGGTGCGTGGCTCATGCCTGTAATCCCAACACTTTGGGAGGCCGAGGAGGGCAGATCACGGTCAGGAGTTCGAGACCAGCCTGGCCAACATAGTGAAACACCGTCTCTACTAAAAATACAAAAATTAGCCAGGTGTGAGAGCACGCGCCTGTAGTCCCAGCTACTCAGGAGGCTGAGGCAGGAGAATCGCTTGAACCTGGCAGGCGGAGGTTGCAGTGAGCCAAGATCGTGCCATTGCACACCAGCCTGCTCGACAGTGTGAGACTGTGTCAAACAAACAAAGTGTTTTAAAAGTATGTGGCAACTTCCCTGCTCTGTTGCTTCCACTCTATTCTCTACCCTCATCATGTGAAACAGGCTCCTCTTTCATCTTCTGCCATGATCATAAGCTCCCTGAGGCCTCACCAGAAATTGAGCTAATGTTGGCACCACACTTCCTATACAGCCTGAAGAATCAGAAGCCAAATGGAACTTCTTTTCCTTATAAATTACTCAGTTTCAGGTATTCCTTTATGGCAATGCAAAAACAGCCTACCACACCCATTTTTCTAACCCTAAATACTATAGACCAGGTGTGGGGGGCTCAAGTCTGTAATCTTAGCACTTCAGGAGGCCAAGGTGGAAGGATCACTTGAGGCCAGGTGCTTGAGACCAGCTTGGGCAACATAGTAAGACCCTATCTCTACAATAAATAAATAAATAAATAAATAAATAAATAAATAAATAAAATAAATTTAAAGGTTTATTTATTATTATTATTATTATTTTTTTTTTTACTGAGATGGAGTCTCGCTCTATAGCCCAGGCTGGAGTGCAGTGAGATCTTGGCTCACTGCAACCTCCGCTCCTCCAGGTTTAAGCGATTCTCTGCCTCAGCCTCCGAAGTAGCTGGGATTACAGGCGCATGCCACTACGCCCGACTAATTTTTGTTTTGTATTTTTAGTAGAGACGGGGTTTCACCATCTTGCCCAGGCTGGTCTTGAACTCCCGACCTCGTGATCCACTCGCCTTGGCCTCCCAAAGTGCTGGGATTATAGGCATCAGCCACCACATCCGGCCAGCACCCAGCCTAAAACTTTAAAAAAATAAATGAATACTATAGAAACTGTATCTTCAATAATATAAAGAAATGTGTGCAATTTTGGACTGCTCTAATCTAAATTCAGTAATGTGAAAAAGTATATAACTGAAAACATTCTTTTGTTCCATTTCTTCTTTTATTTACAAAGTAGTGATCAAATCTATATTGTACTGATATCTTTAGGATCAGTATATACAACCAACTTAAATCTATTATAACAAATCCTAACGGGCAAACAGGAGTATGAAATTTCAAAATGTGTCTATCTTTATAATTTAGTAGATAATGTGAATAAATCAGTAGCACATAAATCTATGTCCAGTAAATAAATTTTGCTCAAGTCTCAAATCAGTAAGACATAGTTAATGTGGCTATGTAAATATTCATATATTCATTCATAAGGACTCAGTAAGGCCTTACCATGTAGAATAATCATATGAATTGTTCATATCGTTGACTAACTTTTCTGTTAAGGCTCTTCCAACAGATCATCAATAATTAAACCACGTTCATTCAAAACACTAAATGCTACTTAAAGAGGATGGCAGCTTTCATACTAAGGATTTTATTTTTAGTATAAAATAAAATTAGATTTCACTATGTTGTCAAGGCTGGGATGCAGTGGCTATTCACAGGTGTTATCTCACTATTGATTAGCACAGGAGTTTTGACCTGCTCTGTTTCCAACCTTGTCTGGTTCATGTCTCCTTAGGCAATCTGGTGGTCTTCTGTTCCTAAGAGGTCACCATACTCACGCCCAACTTAATGTGGACACCTGACTGGCATAGCACACTTCAGCCCAGACTTGCTGGTCTTAAGCAATCCTCTTGCCTCAGCCTCCTAAGTAGCTGGGACTACAGGTACACACCATTGTACCCAGCTGCTATAAATTTTTTTGTTAAAGTTTAAGCAAAGTTAAGATACCATGCAGCTGGATGAATTTTTACATATGTATATATCCATGTAACCACCACCTGATAAAAATACAGAGTATTTTTAGCATTACAAAGCCTCACTTCTGCTCCTCCTACTCACAACTCCTGCCCAGCCTCACCACTATCGTATTTTTTTGTTTTTTTAATTTTTTTTAATTTTAATTTTAATTTTTTGAGACGGAGTCTCGCTCTGGCTAATTTTTTGTACTTTTAGTAGAGACAGGGCTTCACCGTGTTAGCCAGGACGGTCTCAATCTCCTGACCTCGTGATCCGCCCACTTCGGCCTCCCAAAGTGCTGGGATTACAGGCATGAGCCACCACGCTGGGCTATCGTATTTTTTATCACCATAAATTCTGGTTCATCTTCAATTTCATAAAAATTGAACCATACAGTATGTATTCTTTTGTGTCTGGCTTTTGTCATTCAACATGACTGAGTCTCATCCATGTTGTTTGTGTCAATGATAGGCTCTTTTGTACTGTTATGTAGTGCTCCAATGTGTGATTGCAATATATCAATTTTCTTGTTGATGAGACATCTGAGTTATTTCCCGTTGGGGCTATTAATAAATCTGCCATAAATATTCTTTTATACATGTCTTTTAAAAAGTAGGCATAGACACTAATTTCTTTTAGATATACACCTAGGAATGAAGCTGACAGGGCATACTGAAGGTGTATGTTTAGCTTTGGTAGATATTACTGGCTTTAAGGGGTTAAACCACATTGTTTTTTTTTTTTTTTTTTTGAGACGGAGTCTCGCTCTGTCACCCAGGCTGGAGTGCGTGGCACGATGTCAGCTCACTGCAACCTCTGCCTCCCAGGTTCAAGAGATTCTCCTGTCTCAGCCCCCCAAGTAGCTGGGATTACAGGCGCCCATCACCCACGCCTGGCTAATTTTTGTATTTTTAGTAGAGATGGGGTTTCACCATGTTGGCCAGGCTGGTCTTGAACTCCCGACCTCAAGCAATCCACCTACCTCAGCCTCCCAAAGTGTTGTAATAACAGGCGTGAGTCACCGTGCCCTGCCTGGTTAAGCCACCTTCTTACCAGCAATGCATGAGGTATTTATGTTTACAGGCATGTAGTGCATGTAGTGGTATCTTATTGTGATTTTAATTTGCATTTCCCTGATGAGTAATGATGCTGAGCATACCTTATTGACCAGGCAGATATTCTGTGCCTGTTTTTGTCAGGGCAGCATCACTGAGTGAAATTTTTATGTGTTGCCATTTTCTTGCCCAGGTAAGTAGACACGATTAGTCATAGTAAGTGTCAGTGGAAAACATTAGAAAATAGTTTCCACATAGCATAAGTTGTGAAATTAAGAAATAAACCAAGGGCCGGGCACAGTGGCTCACGCCTGTCATCGCAGCACTTTGGGAGGCCGAGGCTGGTGGATCACCTGAGATCAGGAGTTCGAGACCAGCCTGGCCAACACGGTGGAACCTGTCTCTACTAAAAATACAAAAAAATTAGCTGGGCGTGGTGGCACATGCCTGTAATGTAATCCCAGATACTTGGGAGGCTGAGGCAAGAGAACTGCTTGAGCCCAGGAGGCGGAGGTTGCAGTGAGCAGAGATCGCACCATTGCACTCCAGCCTGAGTGACAGAGCGAGACTTTGCCTCAAAAAAAAAAAAAAGTAATAATAAATAAATATACTAAAATAAGTTGTTAAATATTAACAAAGATGTATCACCACCCCTAGATGCATTAATAAAAGACCAAGATTAACCAATTATTTTCTAGTATGCCTGCTGAAAATTATTTTATGTAATTCATTTTTCCTATGATTAAGACCCTGTATTTTTCTCTATCAAATTCCAGTTCTGAAACCTAAACATTCACATTTAAATATGGATATGCACTAAATGTCAATTATACCTTAGTAAAGCTCAGGGAATAGAGTAATGACTTCATGAATATCCAGTCTCACCTATTTGATCTAATGTGTCTTTGGTATATTCTAATATTTCAATTGTACAGATAAAAAACAAGATTATTCACCTGCTTAGGAAAAGGGAATAGTTGATGTAAAAAATGTTCTGTTCTTGCACATCATATTAGGAGAAAATGTTTTGGTATAAAAATTCAACTTCTCTCTCTATATATACACACCATAATCTTTCAACTAGCTATATAGGGAGATAATTACAAGTAATAGTACTGTTGGCTTAACTCTGGGCAAAAAGAGAAGTCAGTGGGAAGTTTTCATCTACAAACTTTTTCTTTCTTTTTTTTTTTCTTGAGATGGGGTCTTGCTCTGTCGCCCAGGCTGGAGTGCAATGGCATGATCTCGGCTAACTGCAACTTCCGCCTCCCAGGTTCAAGCGATTCTCCTGCCTCAGCCTCCCAAGTAGCTGGGATTACAGGTACGCACCACCATGCCCAGCTAATTTATTTATTTTTGGTAGAGATGGGGTTTCGCCATGTTGGCCAGGCTGGTCTCAAACTTCTGACCTCAGGCAATCTGCCCACCTCCGCCTCCTAAAGTGCTGGAATTACAGGCATGAGCCACCGCACGTGACTGCAAGCTTTGTTTCTAAAGTTGTCATTCTGGGTGCTGGGAATAGCCTGAGTAGGGAAAAGCCAGAAGCAGGGAGGCAGAATAATGCAATCATCCAGGCTAGAGGTAATGCGTTTGGAAAAGTGTGGTAGTAAAGCCGCTGTTAAGATGTTGGGAGGTTTTGCCAATAGACCTGCAGACAGGGCATGGGGTACCAGAGAAAGAAATGCCAAGGATCATGATGTGATTCTGGCCTGAGAAAATGCAAGGATGTATTTGCCAATAACTTAGTTGGGGAAGACTATAGAAGCAGGTTTCAGGTTAGGAGACTATCAGTTCAGTTCATGTTTGATATGTTCATTATATAGTCAAGTAAAGATGATAAGCAGGCAGCAGGATAGGAGTCTCAAGTTCAGGGAAGATAATTTGTGAGTTTGCAGTATGTAAAGGTGAAGTTATGACGAAATCAGATGCACTCACTTACCAAGGAAGTGAGTGCAGCTAGAAAGGAGCAGAAATCCAAGACTTATCCCTGAGGCATTCTAATACACACAGATGCAAGGAACTGGTTAAGGAGTCTGGGAGTGAGCACAGGAAAGGGAGAATAGAAAATCTAATGTCCTAGAAGCCAAGAGAAAACAGTACAATGTCTCTAATACTGCAAATATGTACTCATATCACTGAATCTTAGAGCTTTTAGAGGCCTTGGCGATAACCTAATGGATTAAAAACACTGACACTTAAGAAGTTCAATAAATTGGCAAAAGTCACAAATCAAAAGAGTAACAGAGAAGATAAAAAGTAAGTCTATTCCACACTGCTTTATGTTAGAAAGTCTTGATCTATATGGAATATAGAATATATTGAAATACGGATCAAGAAACCAGATCCCAAGAGATGATCTACTGAGGGACAGGATTTACTCAGATATACTACTGGAATAGAAAAAAACAAAACAAAACCTGTAACTCTAGTCTGTTCATCCAGTTACTAAGTAAACCATTGGCCATACACTAAATACTGTCATTTCTATTTGATTTTCTTTCAGGTACCTTTTTTCCCCCCTTTCTTAACAAATCAATCACATAGTTTAGGCCGGGTGTGGTGGCTCAAGCCTGTAATCCCAGCACTTTGGGGGGCCCAGGCAGGAGAATTACCTGAGGTCAGGAGTTCAAGACCAGCCTGGCCACCATGGTGAAACCCTGTCTCTACAAAAAATACAAAATCAGGCCAGGCACGGTGGCTCATACCTGTAATCCCAGCACTTTGGGAGGTCCAGGCAAGAGGATCACCTGAGGTCAGGAGTTCGAGACCAGCCTGGCCAACATGGTGAAACTCCATCTCTACTAAAAATATAAAATTAGGCCAGGCACGATGGCTCACGCCTGTAATCCCAACACTTTGGGAGGCTGAGGCGGGTGGATCACCTGAGCTCAGGAGTTCGAGACTAGCCTGGCCAACATGGTGAAACCTCATCTCTACTAAAAATACAAAAATTAGCTGGGCATGATGGCGCACGCCTGTAGTCCCAGCTACTAGGGAGGCTAAGGCAGGAGAATCGCTTGAACCCTGGAGGCAGAGGTTGCAGTGAGCCAAGATCGTGCGACTGCACTCCAGCCTGGGCGACAAGAGTGAAACTCTGTCCCAAAAAAACAAAAACAAAAACAAAACACCCAAAAAAACATAGCTTAAAAATTCTAGTACCAACAATAATATATAATTTTTAGAAGATTAGGCAGCCAGGCTGGGCCCATTAAACACAGTTTTGGCTCCAAGTCTTCTTACCAACTGCTGTTCTATTTTGTTCTGTTATACCTTCTCTTGTAAAAGAGTAAAATCAGAAGAAAAGGTCATAATACACACTCACTCAATTGATTTTTTCTAGTTTTATGGTTTTCTCCCACTACAATTACTTTTTATACCTTTGGTCTTAGTTTTTCCATCTATAAAATCATGTGCTAAATAATTAACTATCATCTTTATCATTGTTAGACTACACAAAGCTTCCAGCCTGGGCAACAGGAACCCTGTCTCTACAAAAAATACAAACATTAGCCAGGTGTGGTGGTATGCGCCTGTATTCCCAGCTACTTGGGAGGCTGAGGTGGTAGGACTACTTGGGCTTTAGAGGTCAAGGCTGCAGTAAGCTGTGATTGCGCCACTGCACGCCAGCCTGGGCAACAGGGCAAGACCCTGTCTCAAAACAAACAAACAAAAAAAAACAAAAGCAAAGCTCTATTCTAAGGGAATTACATAAAGTAACTTATTTAATCCTCTGAGCTCTATGAAGTGGGTATCAACCCATTTTGCAGATGAGGACACTAAGGCACACAGACTTTAGGTAATTTGCTCATGACCATGCAGCTTGGTAAACTGGAGAGCCAAGATATGAACCTGGTGGCTCCAGAGTAGGAACACTTAATGCTGTGCAGAGCAAATCAGACAAAAAAAGTGAAAGCACAATACTGCTATCCAAATGAAGACATCACCTACAAAGGTGCTCCTTGTTAGAATTCATAAACCAAAATCTTAACTGTGCTCAGTTAACACAACTTGCAACAATTTTGTAACTTACATTCCATCTAAGGGGGATATGACTACTTCAATACTTACTTTCTACTTTTTTAGTCTTTCACAAGTATCTTCTTAAGATAGCAAAGAATCAAATTTGCCAAAATAACAAATGAAATCCAAGACTTTTCAAAGTGTAAAGCTAGCATCTAACATTATCTAACAAGTCTCTATTTAAATATGGATTGTGATCTCAATTATATTGCATTTTCAGTTATGTACTTAAGAGACTTTATAAAGTTACTGCCCAAACAAGATAAAGTATAATATATGTTTTGAGACAATTACACATTTAACACTCTTATAGTCTTGGTATTCATATGAGGAGAGAAGGTGAATTCAAAATCTCTTACCATTGATCTTTCAGGATATCCAAACAAATAGCCCCTGTGACGGAACTAATATTAGGATGCCATATTTTAGTGATAAACCGGACCTAGAATATAAAGCACACTTGAGTTTTTCAGTAACAGAAATAAAACAGTTTAAGTAGAACTACAAGAAAATGAAATCTTCAAACTAAAAAAAGAAAGGTCCCTATATCTATTACATCATTTTGCCTAGGTGAAAGAAGGGGTGTAGAAGACAAAGGATCCAGTAAGCTGAATGTTGTCACTAACATATATTGTTTTTAAACTCTTTAATAAATGTTCCGCCTTTAAACAAACCCAACAATTACTAGGAGCTTACAATTTACCTAGAATAATGGTAGATGTTATGACAATACAACAGAGAATAAAATCCATTTTGGTAAATAAAATAGTACATAAAATAAAAACATAAATAGTAAATGGCACTTTTCTTCATGTGGGCAGGGTGCAGAATAGGTTTGAGGAAAAAAGTAAGTAAAACCAGTGACTGGAAGCACAAATAGTAAGTGGCTGTGCTTCTCTTAATTTTTCTGTAGAATTTTTTCTCAAATTCTTATTATTGAAATGCCTATTATGATGTAGCAAACACTGAGGAGATACTAAGGCTTAGAGTTTAAGAAACCTGGCCGGGCGTGGTGGCTCACGCTTGTAATCCCAGCACTTTGGGAGGCCGAGGCGGGCGGATCACGAGGTCAGGAGATTGAGACCACGGTGAAACCCCGTCTCTACTAAAAAAAAAAAAAAAATACAAAAAAATTAGCCGGGCATGGTGGTGGGCGCCTGTAGTCCCAGCTACTCGGAGAGGCTGAGGCAGGAGAATGGCGTGAACCCAGGAGGCGGAGCTCGCAGTGAGCCGAGATTGCGCCACTGCACTCCAGCCTGGGCGACAGAGCGAGACTCCGTCTCAAAAAAAAAAAAAAAAAAAAAAAAAAAAGAAGAAAAAAAGAAACCTAATTAAATAGCTAACTGAGCACAATGTAAACTCCCACAATCTGATTCCAGATTCTGAGTCTAATCATCTCATTATTTGTCTCATTATGGAAGAATAATAAACCAACAAGTGAAAATGCTAAAGCTGTATTGGAGCACCATGAAATTTAAGAGTTCATCAGCTCTTACTCATGAACTTTTGGAGGATCTTGTATTCTTATCTCTGACACATATGACAATGACCAGCTGAGCCCATATTCTTTGACACTTAATAGATTAATTACCATGTGCCAATTAATGTTCTAAGAACTTTACAAAAATTAGCACTCACACACTGTAATCCCAACATTTTGGGAGGCCGAGGTGGGAGGATCACTTTAGCCCAAGAGTTTGAGACCAGCCTGGGCAACATAGTGAGACCATGTCTCTACAAATAAAAAAATTAGCTGGGCATGGTGGCACACACCTATACTCCCAGCTACTAGGGAGCTGAGGCGTGAGGATCACTTGAATCTGAAAGGTTGAGGCTGCAGCAAGCTGTGATCGTGCCACTGTACTATAGCCTGGGCAACAGAGCACGACCAACTGGAAAAAAACTGACTCTTCAATATATGCTCCTAAGCTATTTATGGAAAGAAGCTAAGAGTTTCCACTTCTCTCTTCTCTTTGTCACTTCTTGATTTGTTTACACTACCTATTTCTACTTCCTTACCTCCTGCTCACTAACTCATATTCAATCTAAAAAGGCACTTTAATTCGCCAATGACTTTAAAATACCGAAAACTAACAAGATACTTTCCATTCCTTCATTCTTGCTATGCTTGATTCTTTTCAGTCTTAATAATCTTACTACTTTCAATGATACCTACTTCTCTCCATCCACCTTCTCATTTAAGGAGACAATCATTCATCACCCAGGTTACTAAACAGTCTCCTGACTTTACTGCCTTCCTTTCTGTTCCCTCCAATTTATTTTCCGCACCGAAACTAAAGAGAGCCCTTTAAAACAAATCTGATTTGCATCACTATGCTGCTTTGAGGACCATTAATGACCTCTCATTCCCTTCATGTGGGCCCACTCTCTCTCTCTTTTTTTTTTGAGAAGGAGTCTCGCGCTGTCACTCAGGCTGGAGTCTGGAGTGCAGTGGCGTGATCTTGGCGTGCCAACATGGCGAGATGGGGTTTCGCCATGTTGGCCAGGCTGGTCTCGAACTCCTGACCTCAGGTGATCCACCCGCCTCGGCCTCCCAAAGTGCTGGGATTAGAGGCATGGAGCCATCGCGCCCGGCCAAGCCCACACTCTTAACCTGGCCCTAGACTACCCCTGAAATCTCAATTGTTACCTCTATCCCACATTCCATTCTCCTGCTCAAAGTCCTATTAAACTTTTCCCCTGCTCTGGGCCTTCATACATATTTGTTTTCTCAATAACATACCTCTGTGCCCTCTTCTCCCAACTAATTCCTACTCTTCAAGTTTCACTTTTCATATCACTTCTTCCTGATCTATTCCACACACCTGTAGTTTCCTTTGTCATAGTATTAATTATACTTCTGTGATTTCTGCCTTGTTTGTCTGGTCTTCCCTGAAAGACATTGTATCCATCCTACTTAATAAAGCATCACCAGATGTAAGCGACTCACACAGAATGAATGTGCACTTAACATTACGGCAAAAATGTTATTATAAGGCTAAATATCAAATACAATGCAAGTTAAGTAAGGCAGTAATATAGGGCTTATGTACAACAAACATTTGTCCCCCTTTTTTTTCCCCAGAGAAGGTCTCACTCCTGTGGCTCACTGCAACCTCAACTTCCCAGACTCAGGTGATCCATCTTAAAAGTAGCTGTGACTATAGGCACACACCGCCACACCCAGCTAATTCTTTTATTTCTAATAGTGTTGGGGGTTTCACCATATTATCCAGGCTGGTCTTGAACTCCTGGGCTTAAGAGATCTGCCTGTCGTAGGCTCCCAAAGTACTAGGATTACAGGCGTGAGCCACTGAGCCCACATCAAACATTGCTTTATAAGAGATATAACCAACACATTTCACATCTTAATACAGGTTGAGTATTTCTTTTTCTTTCTTTCTGTTTTTTGGAGACAGGGTCTCACTCCTGTCGCCCAGGCTGGAGTGGAGTGGTGCGATCATGGCTCACTGCAGTCCTAACCTTCTGGGCTCAGGCAATCCTCCTCTCTCGGCCTCCCAAACTGCTGGGATTACAGGCATGAGTGAGCCACAGTGCTTGGCCCATGCTGAGTATTTCTTATCTGAAAATCTGAAATCCAAAATGCTCCAATGAGCATTTTCTTTGAGTGACATGTAAACACTCAAAAAGTTTCAGATTTTGGAGCATTTCGAATCTCGGATTTTTGAATTTTGAATAATCAATCTCTATTTACTATTCATTGAGTTCAATTCATAAACAAGCATATGCCATAATGTCAGTAACTCAAGGAATTCACAGCATTTTATAACTTTAAAACAATGTGGTGGCTGGGTGCGGTGGCTCACGCCTATAATCCCAGCACTTTGGGAGGGCGAGGCAGGCGGATCACAAGATTGAGACCATCCTGGCTAACACGGTGAAACCCTGTCTCTACTAAAAATACAAAAAATTAGCCGGGCGTGATGGCAGGCACCTGTAGTCCCAGCTACTGTGGTCCCAACTACTCGGATGGCTGAGGCAGGAGAATGGCGTAAACCCAGGAGATAGAGCTTGCAGTGGGCTGAGATCGCGCCACTGCACTCCAGCCTGGCGGACAGAGCGAGACTCCGTTTCAAAAACAAAACAAAACAAAACAAACATACAAAAAAAACCCCATGTGGTTTAGTATTTTCAACAAGATTAGAAAACATAATTTAAAAACACTATTGAAGATGTCAGAAGGATTACGGTTTAGTCAAGTGAGCTGAAGATATGTGAAGTGTATCTTGCCTTTTGTTTTAATCATATTTTTTTACTTTTATTGAGACAGAGTCTCACTTGGTTGCCTGGGCTGGCGTGCAGTGGTGCAATCTCGGCTCACTGCAACCTCTGCCTCCCGGGCCGAAGTGATTCTCCCGCCTCAGCCTCCCCAGTAGCTGGGACTACATGCGTGCGCCACCACACCTGACTAATTTTTGTATTTTTTAGTAGTGACAGAGTTTCACCATGTTGGCCAGGCTGGTCTGGAACTCCCAAGTGATCCGCCCACCTCAGCCTCCCAATATGCTATGATTACAGGCATGAGCCACTGCACCTGGCCTTTTCTATTTATTTTTGAGACAGGGTCTTACTCTGTCACCTTGGCTGAAGTGCAGTGGTGCAATCTCGGCTTACTGCATCCTCGAGCTCCTGAGCTCAAACAATTCTTCTGCCTCAGCCTCCTGAGTAGTTGGGACTACAGGCGTGCGCCATCACTCCCGGCTAATTTTCTTATTTTTTGTGGACACAAGAACAGGGTTTCACTAAGCTGCCTAGGCTTTTCTCGAACTCTTAGGCTCAAGTGATCCACCCGTCTCAGCCTCCCACAGTGCTAGGATTACAGGTGTGAGCAAAAAGCAGGATATGGTGTTCAGCATTGCTTTTTAAAGAAGGGTCTTCTATACAGAATTCTCTGTAGATACATAGGAAAAAAGTCAAGACCCAATTAAATTACTGAACTAATTCTTACTTTGTACTATAATCTATAGTCAGAAATAAATAATTTTGAATTTGGGCCGGGAATGGTGGCTCACGTCTATAAACCTAGCAGTCTGGGAAGCCAAGGCAGGTGGGTTGCTTAAGCTCACGAATTCGAGACCAGCCTGGGCAACATGGTGAGACCCCGTCCCTATTTGAAAAAAAAAAAAAAAGAAAAGAAAAGAAAAGAAAAAATAATTTTGAATTTGCAGATGATCCAATAAAGAATTTAATCTTCAGGGGCCAGGCGTGGTGGCTCATACCTGTAATCCCAACACTTCAGGAGGCCGAGGTGGGTGAAATCACTTGGACCCAGGAGTTCGAGAGCAGCCTGGGCAACAAGGTGAAACCTCATCTCTACAAAATACAAAAAAATTAGTCAGGCATGGTGGGGTATGCCTGTAGTCCCAGCTACTCGAAGGCTGAGGTGAGAGGATCGCTTGAGCCCAGGAGACAGAGGTTGCAGTGAGCCATGATCATGCCACTGTACTCCAGCCTGGGCAACAGAGCAAGACCCTGTCTCAAAAAATAAAATAAAATAAAAATTTTGTAAAAAAAAAAAAAAAAGAATTTAATCTTCAAGATTATCTCCATGGCCCAGCACAGTGAATCAAGCACGTAATCTCAACAATTTGGGAGGCCAAGGTGGGAAGACTGTTTGAGCTATGAGTTTGAGATCAGCCTGGACAATGTAGCAAGACCCTGTATCTATTAAGAAAATAATAATAATGTCTCCTTATTTTTATATACAAAACTAGTACTAGCATTGTCTGGGAACTTCAGAATACTCACTAGCTTTGGGAAGCACTCAATGAACAAAAACAGAAAATCTGAACACTATGTAACAACAGATACTAAATGTTCCCAGACAGAAACAAAGGAAACTATTCTTAAATTATCAATATTGGCATCGCATCAAGGGTTCTTATCTCCTCCTACAGGATGCATTGTAAATTTCATTCACTCTTTAGTTTAACAAACACTTCAGCTCCCACTTCATGGTAGATGTGAGTTGATATTTCCATCTGTAACTTCCAGTTTTAAGACCTGAAGATATGTGAAGTGTGTTTCTTGCTTTTTTTTTTTTTTTTTTTTTTTGAGATGGAGTCTCACTCTGTCATCCAGGCTCGAGTGCAGTGGTGCGATCTCAGCTTACTGCAACCTCTGCCTCCTGGGTTCAAGCGATTCTCCTGCCTCAGCCTTCTGAGTAGCTGGGATTACAGGCACGCCCACCACACCTGGCTAATTATTTTTAGTAGAGATGGGGTTTCACCATGTTGGCCAGGCTAGTCTTGAACTCCTGACCTCTGGTGATCCACCCACCTCGGCCTCCCAAAGTCCTGGGATTACAGGTGTGAGCCACCACGCCTGGCCGTATCTTGTTTTTTATTTTATTTATTTATTTTTGAGACAGGGTCTCAAAACATATTATATTATTAAGCCAGCTTTAACTCCCTTATCATACAAAAGAAAATGCTATTTTGAATATGTATGTACAATGAGCATATGCTCATTAAAAGATTATTAGCACTGGTATGTATATACAACTTAACATGTAAAAAGTATGTTGATAACACCAAAGAAAAAGAGCAAAATTCACAACTTAATTTCTTTTTTTTTTTTTGAGACAAAGTCTTACTCTGTTGTCCAGGCTGCAGTGCAGTGGCATGATCTCGGCTCACTGCAACCTCTGCCTGCCAGGTTCAAGCAATTCTTGTGCCTCAGTCTCCTGAGTAGCTGGGACTACAGGCACATGCCACCATACCAGACTAGTATTTTTTGTTTTGTTTTTTGGCATTTTTATTAGAGACAGGTTTTTGCCATTTGGTCATGAACTTCTGAGCTCAAGCCATCTACCTGCCCCCCGCCCCGCCTCCCTAAGTGCTGGGATTACAGGCAAGGAAACCACCACATCCGGCCTACAACTTAATCTCTATTCGAGCAGGATACACCATTGGACTATATTTTTACTAATGATTTTTTCACTAACACAATATACATTGCAATTTAATGCTAGAAATCACATTGGTTGTATGCATTTAATCAAATTCCTTCTACACTATTATCACCTGATTCAAAGATATATTTTCTCTGTTTTAGAAGTAAGCCTACTCTTCCAGTCAATAATTTATTGCATAATAATAAACAAAATATTCTGTGACCATGGTAAGACAAATGTGAATTTTTCATCTTTTCTCAAATTTTAGCTGCATAGTAGTAATGAGAATATAACCAGCTACCTTGATAATTTTACCTCATAAGACTTAAAATTAAGCCTGAGTCCGAACACATGTGAACGCACAATTCAGCAAGAAATTTACATAAATATTCCCCATTCTTCTCATTTTATTTACCAATCAGTAAAAATTCAAATCAACATAGTATACATCTAGAACATATTTATCATGTTCATTAACATTTACTGCAAGAGCGTAATGCCACAAGTGGGGTATATAACATATTTATTTTCTTGTTTGTTCTTTATTTAAAAAAATTTTTATTTCATATACACCATATTTAAAGAACACTAAACTGCAACTATGACTAATTGGTTGAAGTCACAGTAATACAAATTGGGGTTGAACCTAAGAAGATGTTTCTAAATGTCAAAGCTACCTCCAAACGGAACAGCTAGAATTAGAGATGTAGAGGCTTTTCTTTTTCTTTTTTTTTTTTTTTTTGTGACTAGAGACAGGGCCTTGCTATGTTGTCCAGGCTGAACTCAAACTCCCGAGCTCAAACGCTTCTCCTGCCTTGACTTCCTAAAGTGCTGGGATTATAGGCATGAGCCACCATGCCTGGCCAGGTAATAGTGGCCTCAACAGCAAGATGAGGTAGTAGCAAAAACATCAGACATACTTCAGTTACTATGTTTTGAGTCTACTTTTCTCACTTTAATAAAACAGGAGAGTGGATGTGGTGGTTCATGCCTATAATCCCAGCACTTTGGGAGGCCAAGGTGGAGGGATCACTTGAGCCCAGGAGTTAAAGGCTGCACTAAACTATGACTGTGCATGCCACTAAACTTCAGACTGAGCAACAAAGTAAGACCCTGTCTCTAAAAAATTAAAGTGGGGATGAGGTGGGAGAGATTTAACAAAATATTTATTTCAAAAATTAAATGAAGTTACAGGTTGAAGTGCCTAAAATAGAGCCACAACTATGCAATTACTTTGAAGTTATTATACACTATAAAGTAATTCACCCACTTAATGTGTACAACTTCCTTTTCTTTTCTTTTTTTGAGACGGAGTCTCGCTCTGTTGCCCAGGCTGGAGTGCAATGGCGCAGTCTCGGGTCACTGCAACCTCTGTCTCCCGGGTCAAAGCAATTCTCCTGCCTCAGCCTCCTGAGTAGCTGGGGTTACAGGTGCCTGCCACCAAGCCCTGCTAATTTTTGTATTTTTAGTAGAGATGGCATTTCACCATGTTGGCCAGGCTAGTCTCGAACTACTGACCTCAGGTGATCCGCCCACCTCGGCCTCCCAAAGTTCTGGGATTAGAGGGGTGAGCCATCACGCCCAGCAATGGTACAACTTGCTAACTTTTAGTATATTCACAGACTTGTGCAACTATCACCACAATCTAATTTTTAACTATTTATCACCTCAAAAAGAAACCCTGGCCAGGCACAGTGGCTCATGCCTGTAATTACAGCACTTTGGGAGGCCTAGGCAGGAGGATCACAAGGTCAGGAGATCGAGACCATCCTGGCTAACACGATGAAACCCCGTCTCTACTAAAAATACAAAAAATTAGCCAAGCGTGGTGGTGGGCGCCTGTAGTCCCAGCTACTCGGGAGGCTGAGGCAGGAGAATGGCGTGAACTCAGGAGGCAGAGCTTGCAGTGAGCCAAGATTGTGCCACTGCACTCCAGCCTGGGCGACAGAATGAGACAATGTCTTAAAAAAAAAAAAAAAGAAAGTGGAAGTCAGTTTTGTTACTAATAGTAATGAAACCTGTTTTGTTACTAGTTAGTAATGTTACTAATAGTAATTAGTAATGCTGTAAGTGAAGTGGAAGTCTGTTTCATTAACTTCAGTTATTCTTTCTTCCTCCAACTCGAAACCCTGTAACCATTGGCAGTTACTTCCTCATTCTTCTATTTCTAAGCCACCACCAAATTCCTTTCTGTCTCTAGTCTCTAGGATTTGCTTTTTCCAATGTTTCATATAAATAATACAATGTGAAGCTTTTGTGTCTGGTTTCTTTCACTTAGCATAATGTTTTCAAGGTTCACCTACGTTATAGCATTTATCAGTACTTCATTCTTTATAACCAAATAGTATTCCATGGTATGGATATACTACATTTTATTTATCCATTCACCAGTTGATGGGCATTTTTGGTTGCTTCCATTTTTTGGCTGTAATGAATAGTGCTGGTATGAATATCTGTGTACAAGTTACTGTGTGGATAAATGTTATACCTAGAAGTAGAACTGCTGAGTCACAAGGGAACTCTAAGTTTGCCATTCTGATCAAACTGTTTCCCAAAGAGGCTGCAACATTTTACATTTCCCCCAGCAAGGTATGAGAATATGAATTTACAGAGAAAATTTAAGTGTCAATACTACTGTGTTTTAAAATGTTGTTATAGAGGAAAGCCAAAAGACTACTTTGGAAAGGGCCTCCCTCACTTGGGGTGGCAGTCATTGGTTAATGCTATCTAACATTTACCAAGTGCTTACTATGATTCCAGGCACTTGTAACTTACATTTCATCAAATATCAGGCACCATCAACTATTTAACATATCACTGTTTTACGTACCCTTATGTGATATGGTTTGGATTTGTGTCCCCACCCAAATTGCATGTCAAGTGGTAATCTCCAGTGTTGGAGGTGGGGCCTGGTGGAAACTGGATCATGGTTTCTCATGGCTTAACATCATCCCCCTTGGTGCTGTCATCGTGTTAGTGAGTTCTTATGAGATCTAGTTGTTTTCAAGTGTGCGGCATTTCCCCCAACTCTCTCTTGCTCCTTTTCCTGCCATGTAAGACGTGTCTGCTTCCCCTTGGCCTTCTGCCATGATTATAAGTTTCCTCAGGGCTCCCCAGAAGCAGAAGCCACTGTGCTTCCTGCACAGTCTACAGAACCACGAGCCAATTAAACCTCGCCCAGGCTGGAGTGCAATGGCGCGATCTCGGCTCACTGCAATGTCTGCCTCTTGGGTTCAAGCCATTCTCCTGCCTCAGCCTCCCAAGTAGCTGGGATTACAGGCATGCGCCACCACGCCCGGCTAATTTTGCATTTTTAGTAGAGAAGGGGTTTCTCCATGTTGGTCAGGCTGGTGTCAAACTCCCAACCTCAGGTGATCTGCCCACCTCAGTCTCCCAAAGTGCTGGGATTACAGGCCTAAGCCACTGCGCCCGGCCTTAAACCTCTCGGCATTATAAATTACCCAGTCTCAGGTATTTCTTTGTAGCAGGGTGAGAACTTACTAACACACCTTGGGAAACAAAAACCTCTGCCAATTAAATTATGACATGCCATCCACCAAAAGATGTATCCTGATTTCACAGATGTTAAAAATGTGGGGAAAAAATGGATCATAGAATTAATGAAATACAGTTCTCTACAACAGATCGACTTCTTTAGTCTTTATAACCCTATGAAAAGATTTTGCAGGTGAGGAACCTGAGGCACAGAGATTACATAAGTAAGATTTGAACTCTGGTTGATTGTTCTTAGATACTCACAGGTTGAGAGATTTTGTCCTTACTTTTTCCTTATCAGGATACAGGAAGTAGTGCCCAGTGGCTTAACATATGGGCTTATAAGGGCCATATGGAATCTGGGTTCCATTTAACTTCTAAGCCTCAGCTCACTCATTTATTAGGGTGGTTATAAAGACTTTTGGGAAAAGCATATAAAACTCCTAGCACAAAACAAGTGACAGCTGCTACTGTCATTATTTAATAGTAAAAATAAACTTTTATTAATAGTAAACGTATTATTTTACTATGTATAGTAAATAGTATATGTAGAGTAAACAGTAAAATAGAGAACGGTTTCTCTAAGAGCTCTTTTCTTCCTTTCTCTTTATTTCCATGAAAAAAACAAAAAACAAAATAAAATAAAATCCAAGGCTGGGCACAGTGGCTCACGCCTGTAATCCCACAGCATTTTGGGAGGCTGAGGTGGGTGGATCACGAGTTCAGGAGACCGAGACCATCCTGGCTAATATGGTGAAACCCCGTCTCGATTAAAAAATAACACAAAAAATTAGCTGGGCGTAGTGGCGGGCACCTGTAGTCCCAGCTACTTGGGAGGCTGAGGCAGTAGAATGGCGTGAACCCGGGAGGCAGAGTTTGCAGTGAGCTGAGATCGTGCCACTGCACTCCCACCTGGGTGACAGAACAAGACTCTGTCTCAAAAAAAAACAAAAAACAAACAAACAAAATCCAAATATCCATCAACAGCTGAATGAGAAAACAAAATATGGTCTATACTTATAATGGAATATTATTCAGCCTTGAAAACAAAGAAATTCTGACACATGCTTTAACATGAATGAACCTTGATGACATTGTTAGGTGATATAAGCCAGACACAAAACGACATTTTATGATTCCACTTACATGAGGTTTCTGAATTAATCAAATTCAGAGAAACAGAAACAGCGGTTACCAGAAGCTGGGAGCGGGGAATAATGGGGAGTTATTGCTTAATGGGCACGAAGTTTCAGTTTGGGAAGGTGAGAAAGTTCTATAGACAGATAATGGTAAAGGTTAAACAACAAGGTAAATACACTGCCACTGAACTGTACACATAAAAATGATTACAATGGTAAATTTTATGTCATGTATATTTTATCATAATAAAAAAAATCGACCAGGCTTATCAGAAAATAGATGTACATAAACAATAGACTAATAGGCAGCCCATAATGCTAAGTGAGCCAAAATCACCCCGGAACTTCCATTATCATATCTATTCTTAAACTGGAACAACCAATAGGTTGAATGAACAAATTCTAGAACATTCTGAGTGACTGCTATCATATGCTCAAGGGACACTATACTATTGGGAACTACTGATAATATATAGGTATGTAAGACATGGTCCTTGACTCAGGAGCATAAAAGCTAGAAAAAGATACATATCCAAAATAAAACATGAGTTGGAAGTATATTTGTGTTGCTACTATATAAATTGTATAAAATGCTATTGAGAGAGGAGAGGGAGAAACATTTGATGAACTCAGCTTAATGAAGAAAGTGATACTCGGGCCTCATAGAAAACTAGAATTTTAAATAATAGGGACAAAGATTTAAGCGAAACTGATAGAAAGCTGTGGAAGAATAAGCATCATCTACAAATAAACAATCTAAGATGGAAAATGAGACCCACATTGTGGGTGGAAGTGGTAGAAGATTAGAGTGGGAAACAAGATTGGGGTCAGGTTCTAGGAGGTTTCAAGTGCCAAGCCATGGAGTTTAGACTTTATTCAGGGGAAGAAAAGCAGCATGATCAAAACTGCACTCTAGGAAGATTTCTAGACCAACAGTGCAGAGAATGAGTAGAAATGGAAAAGATGGAAGGGTGATTAAATAATAGATAAAATAGGGAATAAAGTTGAATGCCTAAAGTGCTGATGACAGTAAAAGCAGAGACATAATGGAAGTGGTTCAATCCAAAAATAAGTTTAGATTGGGTCCCCCTGTTATACATGATCTTAGGGTATTCCATCCTCCCTTTCAACATTTATCACAGTTGCAATTCCATGCTCAGTTTTTTCCCCCACTATAATCTGAGCTCTATGAAAGCAGGAACAGTATAAGTCTTAGTTACTGCTATATTTCTTGGCACAAAGTACTCAAATAATGACTGAATGTAGAAGGTACTCTCCTAAAACACATACTTCTTTGAGTCAAGTAAGAACCTCTGTCTATGTATAAAGGGGCTCTCTAAATTTGGGAACACTACCATGTATTTCTAGATCTAGTATATGAGCCATTGTCAGATGTACATCCTATTCCAGTTTTGAGCCATTACTGGCTGCCTTTGGATAAGTTTGCTTTTCATTCTAATTTCAGAAGCAAGCCATCTGCCATTACCTAAAATCCTGTCCTCATCAAGTTTACACAGTAAACAACTCATAAAGCTGTGACTTTAATAAGCCCTAAAATATATATTAATAAAATGAGGTCAGAAATATAAAATATTTTATAAGTTCATGCACAAAAATAGGCTTACAATACCTTAGGGGGATTAAATGGGTATGTTTCTGGTATTTTTATCTCTAGTTGATATCTTCCTCCTAAAAAAATGGGGAAAACAGAGTTAAGAATGCTGCTCAATTCAAATATATAAGACAAATATATTGACGAACTTTTCAGAGCAGCTATTTTATATTCGATTATAAAAATTCATTTTAAAATTGAAATCCAGAAAGTAATCAAAAGCACTAGTTTTTAATTTAAAGGTTGTTTAAAGCATACAGAATATCCATTTCATACAACTATATTAGTTTATCAGTGAGTAACAAGGCTACAGATAAATACATTTAATCCAGACAATGCAATGCCAACATTTCATCAGGACAATTAACTATTAGAGTTCTAATCTCCCACTGTGTCCTCTAATCCATCCTGTTAAGAATTGCTAAGTAACAACAACAAAAAAAGTGTCAGAAAAAAAAAAGAAGGCGGCAAGGAGGTATAAAAGTACAGATGATACAAAGGACACAGATTATGCCATAAACAAAATTCCACTTCTAGCTGGTTCTCACAAATGAAATAAGGTCCCAATCTTTTCATTTGTGCCTTAAATCAAACGTCAATACTTATTTGTTAACATTTGTGCAATTAAACTGCAATTACTTTTGCACCAGCCTAATAAAAACAAGCTGGGTCCATGGCTAATGCTTGTAATCCCAACACTTTGGGAGGCCGAGGTGGGAGAACTGCTTAAAGCTAGGCCAGGAGTTTGAGTACAGCCTGGTCAATATAGCAAGTCCTTGTCTCTATTTTAATATAAAAAACTTTAAATATATTTTTTATTTTTTAAGCAAAATTCAACGAGAGATAGACATAAAGACAAACTATTCCTTTATTTATTTATTTATTTATTTATTTATTTTTTGAGACAGAGTCTCACTCTGTTGCCCAGGCTGGAGTGCAGTGGCGCGATCTCGGCTCACTTCAAGCTCCACCTCTCAGGTTCACGCCATTCTCCTGCCTCAGCCTCCCAAGTAACTGAGACTACAGGCGCCCACTACCACGCCCGGCTAATTTTTTGTGTTTTTAGTAGAGACGGGGTTTCACCGTGTTAGCCAGGATGGTCTCGATCTCCTGACCTCGTGATCCACCCGCCTCGACCTCCCAAAGTGCTGGGATTACAGGCGTGAGCCACTGCGCCCGGCCTATTCTTCTTTTTTATATATCTGAAATTCCCTGTAATAAAAAGTAAAATAAAAAACTGTGTGCTAGGAACATTATCTTCAAAATTCTATACACTCAGCTCTTTAAAAAGTCAAACACGAGACTTTCTTCAGTAATATTCTAGACTCTCTCAAATATATCTCCTCACTCCTCCATTGTTATGAATGGATGACTATGAATCTGAGGAAAAAATAAAAGTGGTACTATTTTCTTCAAGCCCTTTTTGTTTCGAATCCTCTCTTTTTTTTTTCCTGAGACAGAGTCTCGTTCTGTTGCCCAGGCTGGAGTGCAATGGCACAATCTTGGCTCACTGCAACCTCCACCTTTCAGGTTCCAGCGATTCTCGTGCCTCAGTCTCCTGAGTAACTGGGATTACAGGTGTCCACCACAATGCCCAGCTAATTTTTGTATTTTTAATAGAGATGGGGTTTCACCATGTTGGTCAGGCTGGTCTTGAACTTCTGGCCTCAGGTGATCTGCCCACCTCAGCCTCCCAAAGTTCTGAGATTACAGGCATAAGCCATTGCACCTAGCCTCTCTTCTTGCTATTTTTTATTTGAGGCGGATTCTCACTCTGTTGCCCAGACTGGAATGCAATGGTGCGATCTTGGCTCACCGCAACCTCCACCTCCCAGTTCCAGCAATTATCCTACCTCAGCCTCCTGGGTAGCTGGGACTACAGGTGTGCGCCACCATGCCCGGCTAATTTTTTAATTTTTTTAAGTAGAGATGGGGGTTTCACCATGCTGGCTAAGCTGGTCTCGAACTCTTGACCTCAAATAATCTACCCGCCTCAGCCTCCCAAAGTAACGGGATTACAGGCATGAGCCGTTACGCCTGGCCGCTAGTTCCTTTTAATAGAATCCCATAGTGATTAATGCATGAGTTGAACTAAATGCCTGAATCACAGAACATATAACAATAATGAAATTTAAAGAAAAGTAGTGGAAAGAAAAAAAAAAAAACTGACAGGTAAGAGAAGGGTACCTGAAGAAATTTTGTGTCTGTAACTGTCTATACCCGGAATTAGAAATGCCAGCTTCAAATATAGTTATAATAAATTTGGCTTCAGCACTACATAGGCTTTTCTTTTTCCTTCCTAAGAATTATTTTTTTTTCTGACTAAACTCCAGATTAAACCATCTCTATAACCCATCATACAAAGTTCTTTGTTAATGGCCAAAATAATCTCTTAGGAGCAGTGTGAGGGCCGAGAGATATTATATAAATAATGCTGGACTCGAGAGTCTCTAAAATCTGATTTCTATCCCTTATGTTACATGCTCTGACAACTTTCAATATATGACCACTTAGCATTAATCATAGCATTATTTGATCAGGGTAATACAACTAAGGAATCTTTATGATAACTATATTATTCATATTATAATAGTTTTTACTTTAAAACATTAACTTCTTGAAGAATAGCTTTTAATATTAAAAATTAACAATCTTAAATTTAACTTGACCCAAAGAGGAGATCAGGAAGGAATGAGAATTTTTAAGCTGTCAACAACGATTCCATAAACCTAAAATAAATTTTAGGAAGAAAAGCTCAAGACACTGTTTCTTTGTTACTGAATTATTAAGGCAAAAGAAGTGAAGAAAATTGAGTTAAGTAACATCCACACTATGGCATTTTCCCATGAGTATTCTACTTCACAATCTGATTCTTTAAATACTATAAAAACAACTGCCTCATTACTTAATAATGGTTATAAATAGCTTAACATCCCACATGTAAACTTTTGCCTTAGCATTTAAGTTTAGATTTTTAAAAACTCAAAAAACTGCTACATCCTTGCAATAAACATTTAACCTATCGTCACATTTAAAAGAAAAAGCATTAAAGTTTATGCCCTTGAATGGTGCTTTTGCTTAACAAAATGAACTTCTCTCAACAGTTTTACATAAAATAACAGAATTCAAGTTACTCTACCTCAAATATATAACAAAAAGCATATTAAATCTAATCTTTTCAAAATATTCATTTAGCAGCAGCAGCAGCAGCAGCAGCAGAAATAAGCACTTTTTTTTTTGAGACGCAGTCTCCCTCTGTCACCCAGGCTGGAGTGCAGTGGTGTGATCTCAGCTCACTGCAACCTCCGTCTGGTGGGTTCAAGGGATTCTCCTGCCTCAGCCTCCTGAGTAGCTGGGATTATAGGCGCACGCCACCACACCCAGCTAATTTTTGTATTTTTAGTAGAGATGGAGTTTCACCACGTTGGTCAGGCTGGTCTTGAACTCCTGACCTCGTGATCCACCTGCTTCAGCCTCCCAAAGTACTGGGATTACAGGCATCAGCCACCCTGCCCGGGCAGATATAAGCACTTTTAAATGACCAAACTTTTGGTCCCATTCTCGGTATTGGGAAAAAGAAAAGAAAAAAAAAATGACCAAACTTGTTTCTAACCAGTAAAGAATATATCTTTTTTTTTTTTTCCGAGACGGAGTCTTGCTCTGTTGCCCAGGCTTAAGTGCAGTGGCACAATCTTGGCTCGCTGCAAGCTCCGCCTCCCAGGTTCACACCATTCTCCTGCCTCAGCCTCCCGAGTAGCTGGGACTACAGGCGCCCGCCATCATGCCCTGCTAATTTTTTTGTATTTTTAGTAGAGACGGGGTTTCACCATGTTAGCCAGGATGGTCTCGATCTCCTGACCTAGTGATCTGCCCGCCCCGGCCTCCCAAAGTACTGGGATTACAGGTGTGAGCCACCGCACCCGGCCATAAAAATATATCTTAATGTATCTTTTTTTTTTTTTTTTTTTTGAGACGGAGTCTCGCTGTTGCCCAGGCTGGAGTGCAGTGGCGCGATCTCGGCTCACTGTAGGCTCTGCCCCCCGGGGTTCACGCCATTCTCCTGCCTCAGCCTCCCGAGTAGCTGGGACCACAGGCACCTCGCCCGGCTAATTAATGTATCTTAATATATCGTAATGTATGTAAGTATACATTATCCAATTTAAAAAAATTAATCTACCTATTAAATATTGCTTCTATCTAATTTTGCTCAGGAAGTGCCTTGTTTATAAAAATCAATTAAAAAATTTAAAACTTTGCTGGCAGACCTCTAGAATAATGTCATTGCCCTCCTATCTTCCAAAAATACTTCAAAACAACTTTAAAAAAAATTCAAGAATAACTATAAGGTCTGACTTCAAGAAGAAGCTAGTATATTACTATATAAAAACATCTGCTATTAGGACAAGCACCTGATTTTTGTAAGATAACTAAAGGTCTCCTCTACATTTAATGATTGCAAAAAGGACTAAATGAAACAGCATCCATGAAAACGGCCAGACCAAGCCAAGCAGATAGGAAGCACTCGATAAACAGCATAAAAAATTAAATATCTAGAAATGGCTCGTATGAACTATAAAACAAAAAATAAAATTTTATCACTTAAAAATTGGTACAAGTTTGGGCACAATGGCTCATGCCTAGAATCCCAAGACTTTGGGACACCAAGGCAAGAGGATTGTTTGAGGCCAGGGGTTTGAGACCAGCCTCGGTAACTTGGCAAGATGCCATCTCTCCAATAAAGAAAGGAAAAATGGGCTGGGTGTGGTGGCTTACGCCTGTAATCCCAGCACTTTGGGAAGCCGAGGTGGGCAGATCACAAGGTCAGGAGTTCAAGACAAGCCTGGCCAATATGGTGAAACCCCGCCTCTACTAAAAATACAAAAATTAGCCAGGCATGGTGGCGGGCACCTGTAGTACCAGCTACTTGGGAGGCTGAGGCAGGAGAATTGCTTGAACCCAGGAGGCGGAGTTTGCAGTGAGCCAAGATCGCACCACTGCACTCCAGCCTGAGAGACAGAGCAAGACTCTGTCTCAAAAAAAAAAAAAAAAGAAAAAGAAAAAATGAATAAACAGAATTGGTATAATATGCTAAAGACATTCTAGGGTCTTAAAAAATCTGGATTAAAAACAAGAAAATATTCAAGAATATTAGATTTTTAAAAAGTGTTTTGGGTAGCCGGGCACGGTGGCTCATGCCTGTAACCCCAGCACTTTGGGAGGCTGAGGCTGGCGAATCACGAGGTCAGGAGATTGAGACCATCCCGGCTAACATGGTGAAACACCGTCTCTACTAAAAAAATACAAAACAATTAGCCGGGCATGGTGGCAGGCGCCTGTAGTCCCAGCTACTCGGGAGGCTGAGGCAGGAGAATGGCATGAATCCAGGAGGCGGAGCTTGCAGTGAGCTGAGATCACACCACTGCACTCCAGCCTGGACAAGAGAGTGAGACTCCATCTCAAAAAAAAAAAAGTGTTTTGGGTAACTGTTCATTACAGAATTATAGAACCACTCGAAAGTATTTAGCTGGTGGCCGGGATTGGTGGCTCACGCCTGTAATCCTAACACTTTGGGGGGCCAAGGCAGGCGGATCACCTGAGGTCAGAAGTTCAAGACCAGCCTGGCCATTATTGTGAAACCCCATCTCTACTAAAAATACAAAAATTAGCCGGCATGGTGGTGCGCCTGTAATCCCAGCTACTCAGGAGGCTAAGGCAGGAGAATCACTTGATTCTGGGAGGCAGAGGATACAGAGAGCCAAGATTTCACCACTGCACTCCAGGCTGGGTGACAGAGAGACTCAGTCTCAAAAAACAAACAAATAAAAAATGAACAACAAAAAACACACACAAAGTATTTAACTGGATATGGTGGCATGCACCTGTAGTACTAGTTACTGAGGAAGCTGGAGGATTACTTGAGCCTAGGAATTCAAATTTATAACGAGCTATGACCATGCCACTGCTCTCCAGCCTGGGTAACAGTAAAACTTTGCATATAAAAAAATAGATAAAACAAAATAGACATCACCACCCATGACTTAATAATTCCAATATTAAGTCAATTCTGATTTACATAAAGTGATTAAAAGCACAGGCTTTGAAGGCAAAGGCTATCAGTTGTGCTACTTAGATGGTTGACCTTAGACAAGTTACTTCTCTGAACTTGTTTCTTCATCTATGAGACAGCAATCGTTGTATTTACCTAATAAGATTTGCTGAAAGGATTAAATGAGAAAATACATGTAAAGATTGTATAATTAGGGTTACCATATATTCTATGTTTTCTAATAAATATTTGAACAGTTATTAATGCAAGAGCCTTGGTTATATGCTATATAACCTAAATTTACAATAATATTAATTAATGAAGACTCATCTAATAAGAAAGTAAAATGCTATAAGGTTTATTTCTGTATCTTACCACCCAATTCCATGGTCTAAAGTAGCTACAGACTTAATTTGTGAACACCAAGTTCAGCAAAGCCACCTCCTTTCTATGTCTTGAAATCATCACTAAAAGCTTTCCTGAATAAAGAAAATAAACATTTGGACTACAGCCTATATGAAGACATATGAGTGAATGAAATGCTAAATGACAGAAAGAAGAACTTTAAAAACAAAAGCAACATTTTACCAGTGAGACATTTAAGGCAAGGTCTGTTTTAGATACCACATGAAGGGTAACTGAGTGTCTACAGTCCATATAATTTAGAGGTTTACCATGCCAGATCTTTTATTCTATTAAATTCTAACCTATAATACCTGTAACAAAGCTCTGCTAAAACTGTTTTATGGAAAGAAAAAAATTAGCTAAAATTCAGTAAGAAATACCAGTCTATATTCAGTATCTTTTAAATTGCTGTTTATCTAAACCAAATGCAGTTACCCTCCATATAATTTATAGATGTTTAAGATTATTCTGATTAAATGTTTCAGACAAGTTCTAATACGCACAATATTTTGATACAGAAAAAAGTACTTGCCTTCATATGGTGTGTCTGGAGGTCCTGCTATTTCTCCTCTTAATTCTGTAAAATTCTCATCTACAAGATCTACTTTAATTTGATTTTTGCTCGTCTTAAAAATAAACAGAAAATAAATGTTAGTTATGTCAGCAAGAAAAACGCCTAAAGTATTACCTATAAAAAATTTTGAAACCCCCTCTTTCATAAGCTTGATTATCTGCTCTAGGAAAATAAGTCTGGGCTTTTCTAGGACTTAATTAGCCAGTTTTAAGAATATTTAAAACAAACGAATAAATTTTAACTTCAATGTTCTAAATGAAGTAACACCACTTTGAACAACAATACAATGGCTTCTTGACTTTCTAGGAATGTTATTAGAGAAAAATAGTATAAAACCTATTTTATGTTTGCCAATTCCATGTATATCAGGTCCAAAGTGATAAATCTAATCATCCACAGATAAACGCTAAGACATTATATTCTGCACGATAACCCCAGGATACATGGGTTCTGCTTATATAAACAGAAAATTCAGGGTCATTAAAAGCCATTTAGGCCATAAACTCTCACTTGAACTAACCATAACAACTCTAAAAGTTCAGTTTAACTGACTGAAGTAGTACACTATCCACCAGAATGGTGAAAGCTCTAGCTATCTAACAGATTCTCCTTTCCATGAAAAATTCCAGAGGACTAAATGCCTCAAAAGATCTAAGGCCTTCTTCAATTTGTTTTTCTGCTTAGTTTATTAAAATGGCAACTACCTACTTCCAAAAACCAGATTTCTACTTTAAATTTATCTACATTGACTTATTTTGCACTTTAAACTACTCCAAGTACTTTCCTATCTATAGCATTACTGAGTCTCTTAATCTTATGACAGTCCATTCTCAGAGCCATGATAACCTTAAATGATTCAGAAAACCATCCAGTGGGATTCACATTAACATTCATAAGTGCCTGCCAGCAAATGGGCTCTCCACTTATATTCTCAAACCTATGTTAAAAATACAGTAAATCCTCTTGATTTTTTAAACCAAAATCCCTAAAGAACAAGTTATATCTTCCTTTTTTTTTTTTTTTTTTGAGACGGAGTCTTGCTCTCGTTGCCCAGGCTGGAGTGCAATGGCACGATCTTGGCTCACTGCAACCTCCACCTTCTGGTTTCAAGCGACTCTCCTGCTTCAGCCTCCTGAGTAGCTGGGATTACAGGCACCCACTACCATGCTCAGCTAATTTTTGTTATTTTTAGTCGAGACGGGGTTTCGCCATGTTGGCCAGGCTTGTCTCAAACTCCTGACCTCGTGATCCGCCCGCTTTGGCCTCCCAAAGTGCTGGGATTATAGATGTGAGGCACCGTGCCCGGCCTATATCTTCATTTTTTGGTTAGAATATTGTTACCTGATTGACACAACATATCTACTCTTACGAAACAAAGCCTCACTCGAGATTTCAAAAGTGAAGTTTTTTGCTTTTAGACTGACTTTCTTAAACTTGATTACTAGATGAAACAGTTTAATAATTACTGTCTTTGGCGTCCTCCTCCAACCCAAAAAAAGACACAATTTTTACTCTTTTTCTATGTTAAATATTTTTTAGTACAGAATGTTTAGTTCATAAACAATACAGGACTTAAAGCCCAAATTTTTCAAAGTTCACATCACTCCTAATTAATCCTGATTTTAATAAAAACATAGGATTTAAAAACTTACTTTCTAATTAGTACTTTTTTTTACATTTTTCTGAAAATATTTTTTATCTAAAAACTAAATTTAACTATAAATATGTACAATAAGAAACTACTTCTTATGCCCTAAAAAATCATTAACAACTTTGGTATTTGTGGTAGAGGAGAAAATGTACATTTTAGCAACAATAAAAATACTTTGATGGCCAGGCGCAGTGGCTCATGCCTGTAATCCCAGCACTTTGGGAGGCCGAGGCGGGCAGATCATGAGGTCAGGAGATTGAGACCATCCTGGCTAATACAGTGAAACCCTGTCTCTACTAGTAAATACAAAAAAATTAGCCGGATGTGGTGGCAGGCACCTGTAGTCCCAGCTACTTGGGAGGCTGAGGCAGCAGAATGGTATGAACCCGGGAGGCGGGGCTTGCAGTGAGCCGAGATCGCGCCACTGCACTCCAGCCTGGGTGACAGAACAAGACTCCGTCTCAAAAAAACCAAAAAAAACAAAAATTTAGTTGGGCGTGGTGGTGGACACCTGTAGTCCCAGCTACTCGGGAAGCTGAGGCAGGAGAATCGCTTGAACCCGGGAGGCGGAGGTTGCAGTGAGCCAAGATCGTGCCACTGCACTATGGCCTGGGTGAAAGAGCGAGACTCCACCTCAAAAAAAAAAAAAATTGTCTAGTATCTGTGCATAATGTTAAAAAGAAAATTGGAGGCATCCAACTTTCACTGACCAATTTAAGAAGCCAGTGTTAACTTACACACTTACATTTCTCCTCTTAAGGCTTCTTACAGGAATAATCATCTTGCTAATCATCAATGCTTTCAAAGATCTCGATAGCTTTCCACAATCCCCCCTCCAAAAAGTAGTATGCAAATAACCCAAAGATGTTAGGATACTAAAGGATCTGATTAAAGTTTTTTGGGAAAGGAAGAGAGGGAGATTAGAAAAGCTGCTTTTTGGGACTGACCAAATATCTGGCTAGTAAAATGCTAATTATTCCTTTTCATACCTCTGTCCTTATTTCTGTCTACATCACCCCCAAATTATTATTATTTGTTTAAGACACGGTCTCACTCCCATCACCCTGGCTGGAATGCAGCAGCGCGATCTCAGCTCACTGCACCTCAACTTCCCAAGCTCAGGTGATTCTCCCACCTCGGCCTAACCAGTCACCGGGACTACAGGTGTGCACCACCATGCCTGGCTAAATTTTTAAATTTTTAGTAGAGAGGGGGTTTTGCCATGTTGCTCAGGCTGGTCTTGAACTCCTGGGCTCAAGTGATCCACCAGCTTTGGCCTCCTGCCTTGGCCTCCAAAAGTGCTGGGATTACAGGTGTGAGCCACCGCGTCCAGCCCCCAAATTATAAGTCAGAAAAAAATTGCTTTTTTTACCCTATAGAAAAAACATTATTATTGTATGAAAAAATGTACTAAATAAGCTCAAGAAAATACCATCATCATGATGAATTACATTACAAAAAAGCATTCTGGTCAGGTGCGGTGGCTCGTGCCTGTAATACCAACAGTTTGGGAGGACAAGGCAGATCACTGAGTCAAGAGTTTGAGGCCAACATGGTGAAACGCTGTCTCTACTAAAAACAGGAAAAATTAGCCAGGCATGGTGGTGTGTGCCTGTAGTCCCCGCTACTTGGGAGGTTGAGGCATGAGAATCGTTTGAATCCAGGGTGTAGAGGTTAGAGTCAGCCGAGATTTCGCCACTGCACTCCAGCTTGGGTAACACAGTAAGACTCTGTCTCAAAAAGCAAAAAACAAAAACAAAAACAAAAAAACATTCTATAGGGTTTAGAGTAGGGTCTTTATTTGCACATAACTAAAGATAAAAAGAAAACAAAGTTAAGCCAAAAATTTTTCACAGCTCAATTTTCCATCAAGCAACAATTATTCTTTATACCACCACAGTTTAATTCAAACATCCAGTTATTTCACAATCGAAAACTCCAATCCCACTGCTCCCACAAGCGAACTTAAAGTCTTACTTTAAGAGTCAGGAACTATAAGCAGGACATGGAGAATGGTGAAAGATGACAGTATTACGAAAGTTATGGCCTTTGGAGTAAGACATATGTGTGCTGAATCCTAGTTCTGTCGCTTACTTGTGGTATTCATTCAGGTATACCACTGAACACCTAACTCTCAATTTTATTACTGTAAAATGAGAATACTTTCGACTGGGCGTGGTGGCTCATGCCTGTAATCCCAGCACTTTGGGAGGCTGAGGTGGGTGGATCACGAGGTCAGGAGATCGAGACCATCCTGGTTAACACTGTGTAACCCCGCCTCTACTGAAAATACAAAAATTTAGCTGGGCATGGCGGCAGGCGCCTGTAGTCCCAGCTGCTCGGGAGGCTGAGGCAGGAGAATGGCGTGAACCCGGGAGGCGGAGCTTGCAGTGAGCCGAGATCGTGCCACTGCACTCCAGCCTGGGCGACCGAGTGAGCCTCTGTTTCAAAAAAAAAAAAAAGAGAATAAAATTTTAGAATTAAGTTTCTTGGATAGAAGTAAGCAGCATAGTTCCCCTTTCCCTAACAACATTAACTATAAAACCTTTAATTTGGCTGGGTGCAGTGGCTCACGACTGTAAATCCCAACACTTTGGGAGGCCAAGGCAGGTGGATCATTTGAGCTCAGGAGTTCGAGACTAGCTTGGCCAACATGGTGAAATCCCATCTCTACTAAAAATACAAAAATTAGCCAGGTGTGGTGACAGGCACCTGTAGTCCCTGCTGCTCGGCAGACTGAGGCAGACGAATGGCTTGAACTTGGGAGATGGAGGTTGCAGTGAGCCAAGATTGCACCACTGCATGCAGCCTGGGTGACAGACCAAGATTCTGTCTCAAAAAATAAAAAATAAAAAAAAATTAAAACCCGATTTTACGAAATTAATATCACAGTTCTGTTTCCACAGTCTAAGAAAAAAATGTAGTATCTAAAAATAAATAACAAAATAATGTGTTATTCACTTCAATGACTGCAACAACCAAGACAGCTGAAGTTTTTGGGTGAAATCCTGAAGAATTGTGTTATCACTGTAAATCTTTCATGAGGACAGGTCAAAGATTGCTTTTCTAAACTTTCTTCTCCCAACTCAGCTAAACACACAGCGGGACCTCTGGTAGTCTTTTTTTTTTTTTTTTTTTTTTTCTGATGTTCCCTGGGGGCTTCAAGGTATTTCTAATGCACAAAAGGAATAGAGATATATAGAAGCTACAGCAGCTAGGCCAGGCAGGGTGTTTCACCCCTGTAATTCCAGCACTTTGGGAGGCCGAAGCAGGTGAATCATTTGAGGCAAGAAACTTGAGACCAGCCTGGCCCATATGGCAAAATCCTGTCTCTACTACAAATCCAAAAATTAACTGGGCATGGTAGCACATGTCTGTAATTCCAGCTACTCAGGAGGCTGAGGCATGAGAATTGCTTGAACCCGGGAGGCAGAGGTTGCAGTGAACCAAGATCACACCACTGCACTCCGGCCTGGACTACAAAGCGAGACTCTGTCACCAAAAAAAAAAAAAAAAAAAGAAGGAAGAAGCTACAGAAGTTAGCAATTTTTAAATCAACTATTTTATTAAGATATACATGAAGCATGCAAAATAGCACATAATGTTAAAGCTAATTTGAATGAGATTAAAAAAAACATTATTGTCAACAACCAATAGTGAAGAACTCAAAGCGGTTCTAATCTATTTCCAAGGCCACCTCTCAGTGAAATGATATTGTCATTGTTACCATTATCACTGTAAAAATTCTTTCAAATAATGACTAGGGTCTAGTATATGCTATCTCAAATGTTAGTGAACAAAACCTAAGTCCCTGCCCACTTGGAGCTTATGTTCTAGTGGGAAAAACTAAACACTGGAAGATTTTATCATTTAAGGACTAAATACAAAGTATATTGTTGTTTAACCTTTTTAAAACTTACTAGCTGTGAACAAGTTAATTAACTACTTTGTACTCCAGTTTCATCCTCTGTCAGCTAAGGATAAGATAGTTCCTCACAGGGTTCGCTGGTGAATTTAACGAATAAAGTATATAGAACAATGCCTACCACACAGTAAATGCTAAATTTATCACTGTAATATGCTGACTCTTGATAATGATGTTGGGGCAGAAAATTTTAAACCAAAGCAAATACTGTATTTTTTAAAAAGAATAATTAACAATACTAGCCTCACTTCTATTTATTTTTTAAAAAATGCTCTAAAATAAAATTTAAATCCAAATCTCAAATAAGACAAATATAATTCTAAATGCCCCCTAAAGTTACAAGTAATTCTCACTGATATAAAGAAATTATTATTTGTTTCCTAGTCAAGCCACAACTGCTCATCATGATCATGCATATAGAAGTGAAATTTAGTTCTTCCTAATTTGTTGGAAATAATACTTTAAAAGCTTAACAGTTGCCATTATTTTCTCATAATTTAATATAAATGACTTATCTTTCCCCTATTATTCAAAGGCCTAAGAAATAAAGACGATTTCTACCTTCTAGGCAGTTAAATTTTTTTTTTATTTTTTATTTTTTTGAGATGGAGTCTTGTTGTGTCGCCCAGCTCACTGCAACCTCTGCTTCCTGGGTTCAAGGAATTCTCCTGCCTCAGCCTCCCAAGTAGCTGGGATTACAGATGCCCACCACCACGCCTGGCTAATTTTTTTGTATTTGTAATACAGACAAGGTTTCCCCATGTTGGCCTGGGTGGTCTCGAACTCCTGACCTCTGGAGATCCACCTGCCTCGGCCTCCCAAAGTGCTGGGATTACAGGTGTGAGCCACTGTGTTTTCTGAAGCTTATGGCACATAACAGTCCCAAAGCAGAAGTGACATGAAAACAAAGGGATTGGGAGAATAATGAAAAACTGAGGCCATGGAGACACATGTATGATCCTTACTAAAAACAAGTTCTAGACTAGCAGTACCCAATACAATATAACGTAAGCCACATATGTAAATTTAAAATTTTCTGGTATACACACTGAAAAGAGTACAAGATGGCCGGGCGCCGTGGCTCATGCCTGTAATCCCAGCACTTTGGAAGGCTGAGGCAGGGGGATCACCCGAGGTCAGAAGTTCGAGACCAGCTGAGGCAGGAGAATCACTTGAACCCGGGAGCAGAGGTTGCAGTGAGTTGAGATCGCGCCACTGCACTCTAGCCTGGGCGACAAAGCAAGATTCTGTCTCGAAAATAAAAGATAAAAATAGTACAAGAGACGACATAGTGGCACACTCTTGTAAACCCCAGCTACTTGAAATTCTAAGGCAGGAGAACTGCTTCAACCCAAGAGGCGGAGGTTGCAGTGAGCAGAGATCGCGCCACTGCACTCCACCGGACAACAGAGTGAGACTCCGCCTCAAAAAAAAAAAAAAAAAAAAAAAAAAGAAGAAGCTATAGCAGCTAGCAATTATTATTATTTTTTGAGACGGAGTCTCACTCTGTTGCCCAGGCTGGAGTGCAGTAGCGCGATCTCAGCTCACTGCAACCTCCACCTCTTGGGGGTTCAAGCGATTCTTCTGCCTTAGCCTCCTAAGTAGCTGCAATTACAGGCGCCCGCCACCATGCCCGGCTAATTTCTGAATTTTTAGTAGAGATGGGGTTTCACCATGTTGGCCAGGCTGGTCTCGAACTCCTGACCTCAAGTGATCTACCAGCCTCAGCCTCCCAAAGTGCTGGGATTACAGGCGTGAGCCACCACTCCAGGCTGCAGCCAGCATTTTTAAAATCACACCTGTAATCCCAACACTTTGCAGGGCAAAGGAGGGAGGATCACTTGAGCCCAGGAGTTTGAGACCAGCCTGGGCCACATAGTGAAACTCCCATCTCTACAGCGTGAAAAAAAAAAAAAAAAAAACACGTGTGCCTGTAATCCCGGCTATTCAGGAAGCTGAGGTGGGAGAATCACTTGAGCCCAAGAGGTCAAGGGTGCAGTAAGCTATGATTGTGCCACTCCACACCAGCCTGTGTGACAGAGTGAGATACCATCTCTTAAAAAAAAAAGTTAAGTTCTGGACTTCTGTCAAACTTTACTCAATCTACAATGAAGAGTAATTCAAGTCTGAATTGATCAATTCCACGAATATTTACTGAGTACTTGCTATTCGCAAAGCATTATAAGATACTGGTAGTATAATGATCAACTAGAAATTTTCTCTACCCTGTATCAATAGTTATTTCATTCTAAGGTACTGAATAACTAATTATATAATTTTTAAATGAAGTACAGGATACTATGAAGAACATTTAGCAGACAGAAAATCTAGAAAGTAAGAGGAAGCTTCCTTAAGGAAACTAGTTTTAAAAGACTTAACTTTAGGTAAAGCCAGCACGTAAGGCAGAGAGTACACGCTGTGCAAAATAGAGGCAAATGAGGACTTGACAGGTTTAGGAATTGAAATGCTGCCAATGTGACTACAATACAAAGAATGAAAATGACGAAATGAGGCAAGAGAAGTAGTCAAAAGCCAGATTATTCAGGGTCATGAAGAATAATAAAAATTTGAAGTGTTATAACAATCAGATCTGGGTCTTTTAGAGATCACCTGGCTGGAGTAGGGGGAAATGGCTGGAGGGGGATTAGAGAGAATACTTAGGAATCCAGTGAGAGATGCCAATAAAGTCCACTGCAATGAAAAGAAGTAGATGAATTAAGGCAGACAGGAAGTAAAATCTAAAGGACTTAGTTACTAACTAAAAGTGTATGATCTTAGAGGAGGGGATTTTTTGCTGGGTGGATGACAGTATAATAAACAAAGATAAGGAAACAAAGAATTGAGAAGTCAGGGTTTGAGGAAGAGGGGAAAAATCAGTTTAAGACATGTTGGATACAAGGTATCTGTGAAAATCCAAAGAACCAAGTAGGTAAATGAAAATTCAGGTCTCGGGTTCACGAGTGATCTGAAGATACAGTCAGAAAGATAGGAAAGACCGGGCGCCATGGCTCACGCCTGTAATACCAGCACTTTGAGAGGCCAAGGTGGGCGATCATCTAAGGTCAAGAGTTCGAGACTAGTCTGGCCAACATGGTGAAACCCCGTCTCTACTAAAAATGCAAAAATTAGCTGGGGGCATGGTGGTGCATGCCTGTAATCCCAGCTACTCTGGAGGCTGAGGCAGGAGAACTGATTGAATCCGAGAGGCGGAGGGAGCAGTGAGCCGAGACGGAAGCACTGTACTCCAGCTTGGGCGACAAAGTAAGACTCCTTCTTAAAAAAAAAAAAAAAGGTGGGGGGGCTGTGCGCAGTGACTCACGCCTGTAATCCCAGCACTTTGGAGGCTGAGGCGGGTGGATCACGAGGTCAAAAGATGGAGACCATCCTGAATAACACAGTGAAACCCCGTCTCTACTAAAAATATAAAAACAAAAACAAACAAACAAACAAAAACTACTAGCCAGGCATGGTGGCGGGTACCTATAGTCCCAGCTACTCAGGAAGCTGAGGCAGGAGAATGGCGTGAACCCAGGAGGCGGAGCTTGCAGTGAGCCGGGATCGCACAACTGCACTCCAGCCCGGGGGACAGAGTGACACTCTGTCTCCAAAGAAAAAAAGAAAAAAGGAAAAAAGGGAAGGGAGGAGGAAGGGGAGGGAAAGGGAAAAGGAAAGAAAGGAAAGAAGAAAGGAAGAAAAAGATATTTGGATAGTCTGATATCACTGACACTACAGGAAGAAAAATATTTCAAGGAAACAGTGGGTAATGCTGCTGAACGATCAATAATAATACCTAATACATCGCTTTATCATCCAGGCAGGAGGTACAGTGGTACAATCATAGCTCACTGCAGCCTCAAACTTCTGTGCTCAAGCAATTCTCCCGCCTCAGTCTCCCAAACTGTTGGGATTAGAGGCGTAAACCACCACTCCCACCTCAATATTTATATATAATTTACAGGCAATATTTTAACTGATGTATATGTAATAACTCAATCTTATAACAAACTTATGTGCTTACCAATAAGGAAGCTGAGGCAACAAAGTCACAAAGCTAATAATCAATGAAGCCAGGTTTTAAAACTGATTCAGGAGTCAAGACAGAGCTTTTCTTTCACTTATTTCTTCTTCTTTTTTTTTTTTTTTTTTTTTGAGATGGTGTCTTGCTCTGTTGCCCAGGCTGAAATGCAGTGGGGCAATCTCGGCTCACTGCAACCTCCACCACCCGGGTTGAAGCGATTCTCCTGCCTCAACCTCCTGAGTAGCTGGGACTACAGGCGCACACCATCAGGCCTGGCTAATTTCTTACATATTTTTTAGTAGACACGGGGTTTCACCACATTGGCCAGGCTGGTCTCGAACTCCTGACCTTATGATCTGCCTGCCTCAGCCTCCCAAAGTGCTGGGATAACTGGCGTGAGCCACCGCACCCGGCTCACTTCTAAGATTTCAGTTAGAGGACATCTCAATGTATGCCAGTAAGAAAAAAACACTGCCATTTACACTATGACACAGTACTTTAACACTCAGTTTTTATTATACACTTACTCAACTTTTAGAATTTACATACTTCAATCCTAAGATTAGGCCAGGCACGGTGGCTCACACCTGTAATCCCAGCTCTTTGGGTGGTGGAGGTGGGCTGATCATCTGAACCCAGGAGTTAAAGACCAGCCCATCTCTATCCTTATGGAAAAGACAAAAAAAAAAATCAGTCCAGACAACATGGTGAAACCCCATCTCTACAAAAAAATTAGGTAGGGGTAGGTGTGGGTGTGGGTGTGGTGGTGTGTGGCCATAGTCCCAGCAATGCGGGAGGCTGAGGTGGGAAAATCACCTGAGCCCAGGAATCCCAGGCTGCAGTGAGCCATGATCTTGCCACTGGCACTCCTGCCTGGATGACTGGAGTATATCCTCTCAGCACTCCCCTCATAAGAAACCTTTAAGATTATAAAAGAGAAAAGAAAAACAGTCAAAGCTACTCTTCAAACTTCTTCACATCAAGTCCTACTCTCCAGTATCACTTTTTCAATTCAGTCTTTGCTGTCCATGTTTTTCCTACACAATACAATCCTCTGTATGTGATACTACATTTGTACTCTAAGACTGATTGTAACATAAAAGGACTAGAAAGTAAACTAAATGATTACAACCATTAAGAAGAATAAGGTAACTGTAAAAAGATAAGTCAGAAGTCAAGGAAACCTGAGCATGTACTGTGTTATTACATATTTAAAAAACAGTGTTTCTTTTGTTGGACGTAATAAGACACTTGATTGGGTTTCATAAAAATGTCCTTGTATGTTAAAGATCCACAATGAATTCTTCACTGTACAATGACAGAATTCTGGGGTTTGCTGCAAAATAACTCAAAAGATTTTTTTCAAAATAATCTAGAAGGGGACAGGCACAGTGGCTCACCTGAGGTCAAGAGTTTGAGACTAGCCTAACCAACATGGTGAAACCCTGTCTCTACTAAAAACGCAAAAAATTAACCAGGTGTGGTGGTGCACGCCTGTAGTCCCAGCTACTCAGGAGGCTGAGGGAGGAGAATCATCTGAACCTGGGAGGCAGAGGTTGCAGTAAACCGAGATCGCATCATTGCACTCCAGCCTGGGAGACAGCGAGACTCCATCTCAAAAAACAAACAAACAAACCGCAAAATAATCTAGAAGGGAGTGGGAATCTGACAGACAAAACTAGCCACATGTTGACAACTACAGAAAGTGGAGGCCAGGAGTGGTGGCTCACACCTGTAATCCCAGCATTTTGGGAGACTGAGGCAGGAGGATTGTTTGAGCCCAGGAGTTCAAGACCAGCCTGGGCAGCAAAGTGAGATCTCCGTTTCTATAAAAAAGAAAAAGAAACTGGGTGATTATATCTATTATGCTATTTTCTCAACTTCAGTACAAGTTTAAAAATTTTAACAGAAAGTTAAAAAATAAAAACAGACCAGGCATGATGGCTCACACCTGTAATCCCAGCACTTTGGGAGGCCGAGGCGGGTAGATCACCTGAGGTCAGGAGTTCGAGACCAGCCTGGTCAACATGTTAAGACAGACACACAGGGAGGATGCCACATGAAGACAGATTATTGGGGTGATGCATCTACAAGCCAAGGAACACCAAAAACGCTGGCAAACCAACAGAAACTAGGAAGAGGCAAGGAAGGATTCCCCAGAGGTTTCAGAGGGAATTTGACCCTGCTGATACCTTGATTTCCAACTTTTAGCCTCCAGAACTGAGAATAAATTTGTTTTATTTTAAAAACCCAAATATTTACAATACTATTTAGAAAAAAAGGCCAAGTGCAGTGGTACATGCCTGTAATCCCAACACTTTGGAAGGCCAAGGTGGACAGATTGCTTGAGCCCAGGAGTTCAAGACCAATCTGGGCAACATGGCAAAACCTGGTCTCTACTAAAAATACAAAAATTAGCCAGGTATGGTGGTATGCACCTGTAGACCCAGACACTCAGGAGGCTGAAGCAGGAGGGTCACTTGAACGCAGGAGGTTCTCACAGTGAGGATGGAAGAAAATTCCCTGCATGCTTCTGGCAGGCGGAAGGGGGAAAGTAGCCATTTTGAAGTAATTCCAAAGTAATCTGTTCTTCTTAAAAAGGCCTGCCTTCAAGAGAAAAGATTTCACCAGAGGTTAACCAACTGGAGTTTTATCAGAGCTAACTGACCCGAGGGAAGCGAAAAACCCAATCCTAGCCTTCCAATCTCACCTAAGGAGGAAGTGTGAACTGAGAAGCAACTGTGAATATCACAGCCCAGGTACACAGATTCACTAAAAGACTACAACAGAGTACTGAAACCTTACTAGCAAGAGGGTTTTTGTTTTTGTTTTTGTTTTTTGAGACAGGGTCTTGCTCTGTCACCCAGGCTGGAGTGCAGTGGCATGATCATGGCTCACTGCAAACTGCCTCCTGGGTTCAGGTGATCCTACCTCAGCCTCCTGGGTAGCTGTGAGTACAGGTGCACGACACCATGCCTGGTTAATATTTGTATTTTCTGTAGAGACGGTTTCGCCATGTCTCTATTTGTCTACAAATCTCGAATTCTTGGGCTAAAGCAATCTGTCTGCCTCGGACTCCCAAAGTCCTGGGATTACAGTTGTCAGCCACCATGCCTGGCCAAGAAGGCTTTTGTATAACAACAGGACGTTACTCAAAGAACTGCGTTTCTGCAATACTTGCAAGGAATTAAAAAACTAAAAAAGAAAAAAATATAACTTAAAGAAGTCTCTAAGGAACCCCAAGACAACAAAGGAAACAAAAATAACACTGGAGGAAATATTAGTTCTCACACCTACAGCTACAACAAATGTTAATACAAAACACAGCCCAATCCTAAGTCAGATAAACGTAACGCCTCACACTAAAGGCTTATTTACCTCAGTTACTTTTACCTAGTAAAACATGCCCAGCATTTTTTTTTTTTTTGAAACAGGGTCTCACTCTGTCCCCCAGGCTGAAGGGCAGTGGCGCCATCTCAGCTCATTGCAACTTTTGCCTCCGGGGCTAAAGTGATCCTCCTGCCTCAGCCCCCGCCAAGTAGCTGGGCCTACAGGCATGCACCACCATGCCTAGCTAATTTTTTTTTTTTTTTTTTTTTTTGCAGAGACGGGGTTTTACCACATTGCCCAGGCTGGTTTTGAACTCCTGAACTCAAGCAATCCACCTGCCTCAGCCTCTCAAAGTGCTAGAATTACAGGCGTGAGCCACCATGCCCGGCCCATGCCCAGCTTTCAACAAAAAATTACAAGGTGTACTAGAAGACAAAAAAATACAGTTTGGGCTGGGTGCGGTGGCTAATACCTGTAATCCCAGCACTTTGGGAAGCTGAGGCAGGAGGATCCACCCCAGGAGTTTGAGACTAGCCTAGTAAACACAGCAAAACCCCACCTCTACAAAAAAAAAACACAAAAATTAGCCAGGTGTGGTGATGGGTGCCTATAGTCTCAGCTACTTGGGAGGCTGAGGTTGGAGGATCACTTGAGCCCAGGAGTTCGAGGTTGTAGTAAGCCATGATTGTGCTACCGTACTCCAGCCTGGGTGACAACAATTAAAAAAAAAAAATTTAAAAAAGGACTGGGCATGGTGGCTCACCTGAGGTCAGGAGTTCGAGACCAGGCTGACCAACATGGTGAAATACCATCTCTACTAAATACAAAAAAACCAGATGGGTGTGGTGGTGTGCACCTGTAGTCCCAGCTACTTGGGAGGCTGAGGCAGGAGAATCGCTTGAACCCGGGAGGCAGAGGTGGCAATAAGCTGAGATTGAGCCATTGCACTCCACCCTGGGCAACAAGAGAGAAACTCTGTCTCAAAAAATAAATAAATACATTTTTTAAAAAAGGAAATTATTTGTACAGTACCCATCATTAACACAGAGAAACAATGATTTTAAATGTTATTATTTTCCCTTAAAAATTTAAATTACAAGGACATTCTGAGTTTTCCCTCAAACTTATTAATCTCTTTAAGAGAAGACAGGCCGTGCGCAGTGGCTCACGCCTGTAAATCCTAGCACTTTGGGAGGCCGAGGCAGGCGGATCATGAGGTCAGGAGATTGAGACTACCCTGGCTAACACAGTGAAGCCCCGTCTCTACTAAAAATACAAAAAATTAGCTGGGCGTGGTGGCAGATGCCTGTAGTCCCAGCTACTCGAGAGGCTGAGACAGGAGAATGGCATGAACCTGGGAGGCAGAGCTTGCAGTGAACAGCAATCATGCCACTGCACTCCAGCATGGGCAACAGGACGAGACTCAGTCTGAAGAAAAAAAAAAAAAGAGAGAAGACAGCAAGGCTGGGTACAATGGCTCACGCATGTTATCTCAGCACTTTGGGATGTTGAGGCAGGTGGATTGCTTGAGCTTAGTTTGAGACCAGCCTGGGTGAAATCCTGTCTCTACTAAAAAAAAAAAAAAAATTATCTAGGCGTGGTGGCATACACCTGTAGTCCCAGCTACTCAGGAGGCTGAGGTGGGAGGATTCCTGGAGCCTGGAAGGCAGGGGGTGCAGTGAGCTGAAGTTGTACCACTGCACTCCAGTCTGGGTGACAGAGTGAGATGCTGTCTCAAAAAAAAAAAAAAAAAAAATTAAAAAAAAAAGAGAGGTGGCCTGGCGCGGTGGCTCATGCCTGTAGTCGGGAGGCCAAGGCAGGCGGATCATGAGGTCAGGAGATCGAGACCATCCTGGCTAAGACAGTGAAACCCCGTCTCTACTAAAAATATAAAAAATTAGTTGGGCGAGGTGGCGGGCGCCTGTAGTCCCAGCTACTCGGGAGGCTGAGGCAGGAGAATGGCGTGAACCCCGGGGGGCGGAGCTTGCAGTGAGCCGAGATCGCGCCACTGCACTCCAGCCTGGGCGACAGCAAGACTCTGTCTCAAAAAAAGAAAAAAAAAGAGAGGCGAGTGGATCACCTGAGGTCAGGAGTTCAAAACCGGCCTGGCCAACATGGTGAAATTCCATCTCTACTAAATTAGCCGGGTGTGGTGGTGTGCACCTGTAATCCCAGATACTTGGGGGGCTGAGGCAGCAGAATCACTTGAACCTGGGAGGTGGAGGCTGCAGTGACCCGAGATCATGCCACTGCACTCCAGCTTGGGTGACAGAGGGAGACTCCACCTCCAAAAAAAAAAGAGAGAGAGAGAGAGAGAGAATACAGTACGTCCTTGGATAACATCATTTCCTTATAACATTTATGAGGAAAAAAAAAATCCCACACGGGCTGCTGTCTCATGTGGAGCTTGCATGTTCTCCCCATGTCTTCGTGGGTTTTCTCCAGGTACTCAGATTTCTTCCCAAATTCCAAAGATAAACATGTTAGATTAACTGGCATGGTTAAACTGTACCAGCATGAGTTAGAGTGGGTGTGTGTGTGTGAGTGCACCTGGTAAAAGGATGTTGGGAATAAGATTATTTCCAGGATGCCAAAGAATTAATCCATCATTTACTTGCTAATTGCAAAGAGCGTAAAATGTACCTTTACAAAGAAATCTTGTGGATCCCACCTTTATCAAATGATTAAACAAGTGACCAAGCATCACTAACAGTAAGACAATCTGATTTTACAAATGTACTAATATGATTCAATATGAAGTACACAACATCAATTGGGGTCTTCTTACCAAAATGTTTAACCTGAAGCCAATCAAACCTTTACACCTAAACTAGGAATCACATACATCAGGATTTTCAGTATTAATGAGATGAGAAAAAAAGAAAGGTATGCGGAGGGGTTAACAATCATAAATTTTAAAAGACCCAAGAATACAATTATATACAATCGGTGAACTTTACATAGATAAGACTTTTTTTTAAGTTAACTGAAAAATAAAAGTTTGGGTTTTTTTTTTGGAGACAGGGTCTTACTCTGTCACCCAGGCTGGATTGCAGAGGCTGCAGTGAGCCATGATCATGGCACTGAACCTACTGGGCTCAAGCAATCCTCCCACCTCGGCTGCCCAAGTAGCTGGGACCACAGCCACATGCCACCACACCCAACTATTTTTTTATATTTTTTGTCGAGACGGGCTTTTGTCATGTTGCCCAGACTAGTCTCAAACTCCTGGGCTCAACTTACCCTCCTGCCTCAGCCTCCTAAAGTGCAAGGATTACCAGAGTAAGCCACCATGCCCAACCAAAAGAATAGTATTTTTAAGAAATGCATGCTCAAGTTTTTGGTAGTGAATTATATTCATGAGAGCAACATGACCTTAGCTAGTGGGGATACAAGTGTACTGTCCTTTCGACTTTTCAAAATTTTATTGATAAAAAGTTAAAAGTTGGCTGGGTGTGGTGACTCATGCCTATAATCCCAGCACTGTGGGAGGCCGAGGCAGGTAGATTGCTTGAGCCCAGGAGTTCAAGACCAGCCTAGGCAATATGGTAAACCCCATCTCTACAAAAAAAATATGAAAATTAGCAGGGCGTGGTAGCACGTGCCTGTAGTCCCAGCTACTCAGGAGGCTGAGGTAGGAAGATCACTTAAGACCAGGAGTTTGAGGCTGCAGTGAGCTATGATTGAGCCACTGCACTCCAGCCTGGGTGACAGAGGGTCTCCCAAATACTTATAACTTCTCTTCAGCTCCCTATTCAACTCTAGCCCCACACTACAATAATCTCTTGCCTAAGCTACCTAAAAAGGTTTCCTAAATGATCCTGAGTTCATTCTTGCCCCTCTACCCTCTACATGGCTATTGTCTAATCAACTTTCTTTTTTCCTTCTTCCCTACTAAAGAAACTCTCATTTTAATTGAGGAGTACTGTACTCAGCTAAAGAAGATTTCCTAGCCACCCTTAAACCAATAAGAGGTTATGACGCAGTTTTGGTTAAAAAAATAAAAACAGTCGTAGGACAGTCCATCAGGAAAAGAAAAAAACAAAAACAGAAGTTGGCCAGGCAGGGGCTCAGGCCTGTAATCTCAGCACTTTAGGAAGCCAAGGCAGGAAAATCACTTGAGGCCAGGAGTTCAAGACCAGCCTGGGTAACATGGCAAAACTCAGTCTCTACAAATAATTTAAAAATAATTAACAGGGCACAGTGGTGTCTACCTGTAGTACTAGCTACTCGGAAGGCTGAGGTAGGAGAATCACTTGAGCCCTGGAGTTCAGGGTTACAGTGAGCTATGATCATACCACTGCACTCCAGCCTGGGCAACAAACTGAGACCTAGTCTCTAATAAATACAAACATATATACATAGGAAAAAAACAGTAAAATGGTTTTCCATTATTCATTGTATAATGATTATTTAACTATCTATACGTATAGAGAGTTGATCATGGTCACTCTAATTTATCCTGTAAGTATCAGTTAACGGTTATTCCCAAGAAACTCTTCCATAGGTCCCCTTAAAGTCAACAAACACACTTATTGGCTGTTCAATTTCTCACTGCCTTACTGAGCCATAATTTATTCCATAACAGCAAGGATCATGTCCATTTTATTAACATAGGTAGCATTCAGTAAATATGCGAATAAATAAAAAATGTAAAGTTACACTAAAGAATTGAACCACAGATGATATCATATATACTAAATAGATGCCCAGTGAGATCTTCAAAGGGGAAAACTACAAAAAAAAAAAAAAAAAAAAAAAGATTCCCTTCCCACTATCTTGTTTCCCAGTTTTGGGCTTGGACATTCCATCATCCTAATTCAAGACCTGACTACATTATTAACACTTACATGCAACAGAAATCCAACTTTACCTGGAGGCCACCTTTATCAACATATTCAACTCTTCCTGGTCCCAGAAGCAGGATGAAACTATGAAACTTTCACAATGGTTGGGGATGAGCTCCCTAGAGCTTAGGAATATCCTTAAACTCATTCAGGAAAACAAGTGTCTCCTGCTTAGCAGGCAATGTGCTAAGCAATGGGGAATGGAAGATCAGTGAGAAAGAACTCTGCTCTCAATGACTCACATTCACAGTTCCTACGGGCCGATGGAAAGAAAGCACCTAACAATATAAACACCTAAAATTTCATCCAACACTCAATGACCACTCAGTATGTATCACTTTCAGAGATATACACTCAAAATTCTCACACATGTGCACCATCAAGAAACTGGAAATAACTGAATGTCTAATAGACAAGAGGCAAAAACTGTGCTATATTCTATACAACAAAAACTAAGTCACTACAGTGATTTAAGAAAAAGCATAAAATGTTTTATTATCAGCTTGCTGAAAAGCAATAGCATCAGACAACCCACAATTGGGTATGACAAAACCAAGTAAGATGCTTCACTTGAAACAAAGAAGCCTAAAAGCAAGACACCCATAGTTAATTGAGAGAAAAGAGTACATAGATTAGCTGGTCCTCATTAGAAAAATCCATAATCACACATTTGCTAAAAGTAACGAACCACCCCAGGCTTTTTTTCTGACATGGGGTCTCACCCTGCTGCCCAGGCTGGAGTGCAGTGGCACGATCTTGGCTCACAGCAACCTCCGCCTCCTGGGTTCAAGTGATTCTCCTGTCTCAGCTTCCCAAGTAGCTGGGATTACAGGTGCACGCCGCTGTGCCCTACTAATTTTTTGTATTTTAGTAGAGACAGGGTTTCACCGTGTTGCGCAGGCTGATCTTGAATTCCTGAGCTCAGGCAGTCTACTCGCCTTGGCCTCCCAAAGTGCTAGGATTACAGGCGTGAGCCACCGTGTCTGGCCTCATTTTTTAAATATTCTGGAGAAACGGGGTCTCACTATGTTGCCCAGATCGGTCTCAAACTCCTGGGCTCAAGCAATCCTCCTGCCTCAGCCATCCAAAATGCTGGGATTACAGGCTTAAGCTACTGCAAATTGCCAGGAAACATTTAATACAAATAGTCCATCTGGGCTGGGCGCAGTGGCTCATGCCTGTAATCCCAGCACTCTGGGTGGCTAAGGTGCATGGATCACTTGAGCCTAGGAGTTTCAGACCAGCCTGGGCAACATGGCAAAACCCTGTCTCCACAAAAAGTAAAAAAAAACAGCCAGGCATGGTGGCAAATGCCTGTACTGCCAGCTACTTGGGAGGCTATGGTGGGAGGATCACTTAAGCCCAACAGGTTAAGACTGCAGCGTGGAGGCCAGGCGCAGTGGCTCACGATTGTAATCCCAGCACTTTGGGAGGCCGAGGCGGGCAGATCACGAGGTCAGGAGATCGCGACCACAGTGAAACCCTGTCTCTACTAAAAATACAAAAAACTAGCCGGGCGTGGTGGCGGGCGCCTGTAGTCCCAGCTACTCGGAGAGGCTGAGGCAGGAGAATGGTGTGAACCCGGGAGGCGGAGCTTGCAGTGAGCAGAGATCGCGCCACTGCACTCCAGCCTGGGTGACAGAGCAAGACTCCGTCTCAAAAAAAAAAAAAAAAAAAAAAAAAAAAAAAAAAGACTGCAGCGTGAGCTGTGATCACAACACGGCACCCCAGCCGGGGCGATAGACAGATAGACGACAGACAGATAGATAGATACCATGTTTCAAACAAATAAATAAACAGTCCATCCTAAGATATAAAAACCTGACCTATGGTATTAACAAAAGGAATAAAAAAGAGAAAACAAACATTCCAGAGACAAATGGAGGATGAAAGGTAAATCAGTAACAATATTTTATAAAGGATCGTAACAAAGTTTAAAGGAAAATCAGAAAAGAGCAGTATCAGAGCAACCAAAGGAGGAGAGTTCTAAGATGGAAATGGAAATGCTGAAGGAACATGTACAAAATGGATGATCACGAGAACTCACTCTGTGTTCTGTAATTGGGAAGGTACTGCCTGAAGGAGCAGTTTCAGTATGACATGGTAGAGAGAGAAACCTGAGTACAGAAGTTAAGAAAATGAATTAACTTTTAAGAACCAAATATAGAAGAATGTCTTTAAAAAAAAAAAAAAAAACGGGTCCTCCGGCACAGTGCCTCCAGAGCAGGAGGTCAGGCCAACCAGTGACCTGGGTCCGAGAATGCCTTTATTAATATAAAAATAGGAGAAGACTTCTTAAAATGCAAAAAACACACCATGTAAGAAAAGATAAAATCTGACTACCTTAAAATTAAACTTCTGTAAGACAAAAAGGAGGACAATAAGTAAAATATGCCAGAAAAAATTTGACTACTTTAAAATTAAACTGGGCCAGGCACGGTGGGTGACACCTGTAATCCCAGCACTTTGGAAGGCTGAGGCGGGTGATCACTTGAGATCAGGAGTTGGAGACCAGCCTGGCCAACATCATGAAAAACCCCATCTCTACTAAAAATACAAAAAAGTAGATGGGCATGGTGGCCAACACCTATAATCTCAGCACTTTGGGAGGCTGGGTTGGGAGGATCCCTTGAACCCAAGAGTTCAAGATCAGCCTGGGTAACATAGGGAGATTCCCATCTCTACAAAAATTTTTTTAAAAATTAGCCAAGAGTGGTGGCTCGTGCCTGTAGTCCCAGCTACTCAGGAGGCTGGGCTGAGGCATGGGAGAATCACTTAAGCCCAGGAGTTCCGGGCTACAGACAGCCATCATCGCACCATTGCACTCCATCCTGGATAAGCGTGTGAGACCTGTCTCTTAAAAATTAAACTTCTGGGCCAAGCGCGGTGGCTCACGCTCTACTTTAAAATTAAACTGGGCCAGGCACGGTGGGTGACACCTGTAATCCCAGCACTTAGGGAGGCCAAGGTGGGCACATCACGAGGTCAGGAGATCGAGACCATCCTGGCCAACATGGTGAAACCCCGTCTCTACTAAAAATACAAAAAAAATTAGCTGGGGGTAGTGGTGCATGCCTGTAATCCCAGCTACTCGGGAGGCTGAGGCAGAAGAATCACTCGAACCAGGGAGTCGGAGGTTGCAGTGAGCCGAGATCATGCCACTGCATTCCAGCCTGGCAACAGAGCAAGACTCAGTCTTAAAAAAAAAAAAAAAAAAAAAAAAAAAAATTAAACTTCTCAAAGACAAGGAGGACAGTTAAGTGAAATAAACCAGTCACAAAAGGACAAATAATGTGCTCAGAGGATAATTCCGCATAAGCCAACTTGAAAAGCTGTACAAAAAATAAGCAGAAGTGTCCCAGGAGCGCTATTCTGACAGCCGTGCATGACATAACCCTTGAGGACTTGGTCTTCCCAAGTGAAATTGTGGGCGAGAGAAACTGGATAGCAGGCAGCTCATAAAGGTTCATTTGGACAAAGCACAGCAGAACAATGTTGAAAACAAGGCTGAAACTTTTTCTGGTGTCTGTAAGAAGCACAGGGGTTTGATGGCTACGGTGGCTCATGCCTATAATCCCACAACTTTGGGAAGCAGAGGTGGGAGGATCACTGGAGTTCGACATCAGCCTAGGCTGAGACCTCGTCTCTACAAAAAGTAGTGTGAGACCTCATCTCTACAAAAAATACAAAAATTAGTCAGGCATGGTGGCGTACCTGTAGTCCCAGCTACTTGGAAGGATGAGGTGGGAAGATCACTTGAGCCCAGGAGGTTGAGGTTGCAGCAGTGAGCCATGATTGCACCATTGCACTCTAGTCTGAGCAATAATAGAGCAAGACTCTGTCTTAAAAAAAAAAAAAAAAAAAAAAAAAAAAAAAAAGCTGCTCATGGGCAAGGATGTTATTTTTAACTTCCAGAGTTTTGGTTTTAAATAAAAATGAAGAAAATATACTCAGAGTTTTTTTTTTTTTTTTTTAAAGGGACAAATAATGAACGATAGAGCAGTCACACAGATTGAGATACAAAGTAGAATGGTGACTGCCAGAAGCTGGGTGGTAGGGGGATAGGGAGTTAGTAATATTGGGTACAGAGTTTCAGTTTTGCAAGATAAAAAGTTCTGGAGATGGATGGTGGTAATAGCTACACAATGTCCTTAATGCCACTGAACATTTAAAATGGTTAGGATGATAAATTTTATGTTATGTGTATTTTACTACAACTTAAAAAAAAGGTATAAAAAAGATAAGCCAAAATTAAAAATCAAGCCACATAATGTAAGATAGACAATATCATATAAATAACATAAAGAATTCCTACAAATCTGGCCGGGCGCAGTGGCTCACGCTTGTAATCCCAGCACTTTCGGAGGCCGAGATGGGCAGATTGCCTGAGGTCAGGAAGAGACCAGCCTGGCTAACAAAGTGAAACCATGACTCCAGAGCAAGACTCCAGCCTTACTCCAGAGCAAGAACTGTCTCAAAAACAAAAACAAACAAAAAAAAATTTCTACAGAAGAAGGAGAAAACTACAAACCACCTAATTTTTTTTTTTTTTGAGATGAAATTTCACTCTTGTTGCCCAGGCCAAAACACCCAATTTTTAAAAAAGCAGTTAAAGAACGTAAACATGGCCGGGCATGGTGGCTCATGCCTGTAATCCCAGCACTTTGGGAAGACGAGGCAGGCGGATCACCTGAGGTCGGGAGTTCGAGACCAGTGTGACCAGTATGGCAAAACCCGTCTCTACTAAAAATACGAAATTAGCCAGGCTTAGCGGGGCATGCCTGTAATCCCAGCTACTTGGCAGGCTGAGGCAGGACAATCGCTTGAACCCAGGAGGCAGAGGTTGCAGCGAGCCAAGATCGCGCCACTGCACTCCAGTCTGGGCGACAAAGCGAGACTCTGTCTCATTAAAAAAAAAAAAAAAAATGTAAACACTAAATTTACAAAAGCCTAATGGCCAATAAACACAAAATATGCTTAATATCTCTACTGACTAGGGAAGTAAAAATTAGAATAAACCACCATTTCATATCCATCATAGTGACAAAAATCTAAGTCTTAAAAATGTAGGCTGGGTGCAGTGGCTCACGCCTGTAATCCCAGCACTTTGAGAGGCCGAGGTGGGCGGATCACAAGGTCAGGAGTTCAAGACCAGGCTGACCAACGTGGTGAAACCCTGTCTGTACTAAAAATACAAAAATTAGCTGGGCGTGGTGGCATGTGTCTGTAATCCCAGCTGTGGCATGCGTCTGTAATCTCAGGAGGCTGAGGCAGGAGAATTGCTTGAACGCGGGAGATGGAGGTTGCAATGAGCCAAGATCGCGCCACTGCACTCCAGCCTGGGCGATAAAGTGAGAGTCCATCTTTAAAAAAAAAAAAAAAAAACACGGAGAAACCCTGTCTCTACTAAAAAAACAAAACAAAACAAAAAATTGGCCAGGTGTGGTGGCGGATGCCTGTGGTCCCAGCTACTTGGGAGGCTGAGGCAGGAGAATGACATGAACCCAGGAGGCAGAGCTTGCAGTGGGCTGAGATCTTGCCACTGCACTCCAGCCTGAGCGACAGAGCGAGACTCAGTCTCAAAAAAAAAAAAAATGTAGTCAGTGCTATTGCACTCCAGCCTGGGCAACACAGACTCCATCTCCAAAAAAAAAGGGGGTTCTAGCAACTACGTTTTTTTTTTTTCCCCTTCTTTTTTTTCCTGAGATAGTCTTACAAAAAATAGTGACTATTTTTTTTTGGGACAGGGTCTCCCTCTCTTGCCCAGGATGGAATGCAATGGCACAATCTCGGCTCACTGCAACCTCTGCCTACCCAGTTCAAGCAATTCTCTCACCTCAGTCTCCCAAGTAGCTGGGATTACAGGCATGCACCACCACGCCCGGCTAATTTTTTGTATTTCCAGTAGAGGCGGGGTTTCTCCATGGTGGTCAGGCAGGTCTGGAACTCCTGACCTCAGGTGATCCGCCCACCTTTGCCTCCTAAAGTGCTGGGATTACAGGAGTAAGCCACCTCTCCCGGCCAGAACTCTTTTAGTGGGAGTGTAAATTGATTCAATCATCTGGAGAACAATGAAGTGATGTCCAGTCAGGCAGAAGCTAAAAATATGCTCAGATCTTACAAATCTACTTCCTAGAAAAACTCTTACATGTCCCCCGAAAAATTATAAAAATGTCCAGTACATGCTTTTATCTAAAAGTTGGAATTAAATGCCATCAATAGGAAAATAAACTTTAAAAACTGACATGGAATACAATATGGTCTATATTAAAGAACTAGCACAACATGCACTATCACAGATCTTTAAAAAATAATGCTGCCGGGCACGGTGGCTCACGCTTGTAATCCCAGCACTTTGGGAGGCTGAGGCCGAGGCCGAGGCGGGCGGATCACGAGGTCAGGAGATTGAGACCATCCTGGCTAACACAGTGAGACCCCGTCTCTACTAAAAATGCAAAAAATTAGCCAGCGTGGTGGCGGGCGCCTGTAGTCCTAGCTACCCGGGAGGCTGAGGCAGGAGAATGGCGTGAACCCGGGAGGCAGAGCTTGCAGTGAGCCGAGATTGTGCCACTGCACTCCAGCCTGGGCGACAGAGCGAGACTCCGTCTCAAAAAAAAAAAAAAAAAGCTAAGAGAAAAAAGTTTCCAAGAGACATACATTACAATCATCTATAAAAACTGTTTTTTAAAAAAACTTTTAAAAAAGCAAAAAAGTATTTTATTTTTAAATTCAGGAGATATGATGTTTAACAGTAAAAACAAAAATATGAAGGGGAAGGATATACACTAACTTCACATAGCAGATACCCCTAGAAAGAAAGAAAAAATGGAATAAGAAAAAAGTTATCCAGTGAGCTTTACCTCTATGTTTTACAGTATTTGGGTAGAGGCAATTTAGCCCACAGTATGAGAAGATTACAATCTGTTGAATATGGACCACAGATATAAAGATGTTCATGTATTACTTTTAAAACTTCTAAGTATAAAGTATTTCATAGTTTTAAAAAAATCTTCAAAAATGTAGGGAGCAAGCAGCAGATATGAGTATAACTCTTTCCACCATAACCACCAATATTTTGGACACACAGTCCTGGTTTCAAATCTTTGTTTCACCACCAAGTTACTGAAACTGAGAAAGTTACTTAATTTCTTCACAGCTGCAACTGTTAGATCTGTGAAACAAGAATACTATCAATCCCATAAAGCTGCCATATATAAAAAATGTCAGATAGGCAGGGTGCAGTAGCTCATGCCTGTAATCCCAGGACTTTGGGAAGCTGAGGCAGGAGGATTGCTTGAGCCCAGGAGACTGACACCAGCTTGGGCAATATAGTGAGACCCTCAACTCCACAAAAAATTTTAAATAAGAAAATTTAGCCAGGTGTGGTGGCTACTAGGAAGTCTGAGGCAGGAGGATCACTTGAGCCCAGGAGTTCAAGGTTACAGTGAGCTGTAAGGTCTTGCTCTGCTGCCACTGCACTCCAGCCTGGGCAACAGAGCAAGACCTTGTGTCTTAAAATCAATCAATCAAGCAAGCAGACAGTAGGCATTCAACTTTAGGCAGTTATTCTAAATTTGGAGTAAAAGCAAAGAACTAAAGGGAAGAGAAAGGCAAAAAGGGTTTTGCAGTGGTGTTTACAATTCATTGATCATAACCAGTTACAGACTTTTTCCCTTTTCCATTTCCACTGCTTCGTTTGACTAGCCTTAAAAAAATAAAAATTTTTTTAAAAAGCATGTTCAATGAAATAAAGTTCTCCCACCTTTGCAGATTTACGTAAGAGAATAAAATGGATGTCAGACGAATGAGACCACCTATTTTCTGGCCCCCAAAGCCCACTGAAGAAGGGATTTGCAAAGGGATCCAAGATTATATACCATAGGATTAGAATCTAGATTCTTTGGTCTAGTTTCAGGAAACCAGAGCCAAGTCAAGAAATCCAAAATAATCCCATTATCTCTATATCATTTGAGAGTTTCCCAAATAAACTTTTTCATTCAGGAAGATAACATTTTAACACAAACTCTGAACAATTTATAACCGTCTCCTAAAAAAAGATTAAATAAATCACATCTGGAGAACAGAGCCCACATATATTCCTTTGTATTAATATATCCCCTCTTATCCACAGGGGACACGTTCCAAGATCCCTAGTGGATGCTTCAAACAACAGATAGTACCGACCCTATATGTTTTTTTCCTATATGTACATACATATGATAAAGTTTAATTTATAAATTAAACACAAGAGATTAACAATGGAGTAATTATAACAATATACTGTAATGAAAGTTACGTGAATGTGCTCTCTCAAAATACCTTATTGTACTATACTCACTTATTTTTGGACGATGGTTGACAGCGGGTAACTGAAACTGCAGAAAATCAAACTGCAGATAAGGGTGGACTACTTGGCCACCAGCCCCATGGATTATTGGCACACAGGTAACAAAGACACTATTAGAAGTACCATAGCCCTCATCCTGAGCTTTTCTTAAGGCATATTTACATCCAATAATCACTAAACCATTGAACAATACCTTTATAATCCAAGAACAGTAAGCACAACAGAATATGAAAACATAGCTAATTCTGACATCTAACAGCTATCTGCTTACTGAATGTTTAATTATGTCCCAAGGTTGTTCTAAGCACTGTAAGGACTCTCCTAATCTTCCCACATTTTTACAGATTAAAAAAATCGAGATACAGAGCCAGTACTTCAGGTTTTAAGAAGAAAAGCCAGGACTCAAAGCAAATCTAATTCTAAAGCCCATGCTCTTAATTACTAAGCTAACTTAACTAAATTATGCTTCAGGAATTAAAAATCTCTACCTCCTTGGCAAGTTTAAGTTCTCATACTAAGAGGAAAAAAAAAAAAGACACAAATAATACTGCATTGTTATCCCCTTCTGTAAAGTTGTATTAGCAGTCAGCTTTTATACTATCATTTACGAAAAGGATATTCCCACAAACCAACTACTTATTATGACTAAAGTGGTATGCAAGGCCGGGCGCGGTGGCTCACGCTTGTAATCCCAGCACTTTGGGAGGCCGAGGCGGGCGGATCACGAGGTCAGGAGATCGAGACCACGGTGAAACGCCGTCTCTACTAAAAATACAAAAAATTAGCCGGGTGTGGTGGCGGACGCCTGTAGTCCCAGCTACTCGGAGAGGCTGAGGCAGGAGAATGGCGTGACCCCGGGATGCGGAGCTTGCAGTGAGCTGAGAGCGCGCCACTGCACTCCAGCCTGGGTGCCTGGGTGACAGAGCGAGACTCCGTCTCAAAAAAAAAATAAAAAAATAAAAAATAAATAAACTGGTATGCAAAAAGCCTGGATTCACCATTAACCAGCTCTGTTTCTCTGAGAAACAACCTCCTTGGGCCTCAGTTTCCTGATTTTATAGATGAAGAGTTTGGCCTAGATCTATTTCAGCTCTGAAATTCAATACATTTTAGCACATTTTCTAAGACACTATGTTTTTCTTAACAAAGATTTTGAAAAGCATCTTTTGAAAACTTTCAAACTTAAAATACGTAATATATACTCACATCTATTCTTTTACTCAAACATAGTCAAAACAATCTGTTATTAGAAGTCAGGAAAGTAACTAGAAAGGAAGGCGGATTCCTGTGGTACTGGGAAGGGTCTGTTTCTTGATTTGGATGCCAGTCACACTTTATTACGTACACGTTTTACTTAATATGAAAAAGGGTGGTTTTCCTCCCCAAAAGGTAACCATGAAGAAAGTTAAGAACATGATCTAACTCTACAAATATGTTTGAGTATATAAGAGCTGTGCAACCTTTCTGTTCTAAATATGTAAATGTGTTTCTTGAATAATTGTATAAATAATCTCTTTGTTCCATAGTTCCAATTCATGTGCCTAGAGAAAAGTTCATTTACTTAAGAATCTCGGCCAGGCGTGGTGGCTCACACCTGCAATCCCAGCACTTCAGGAGGCCAAGGCTGGCAGATCATCTGAGTTCGGGAGTTCGAGACCAGCCTGACCGACCACCATGGAGAAACCCGGTCTCTACTGAAAATACAAAATTAGCTGAGGGTGGTGGTGCATGCCTGTAATCCCAGCTACTTGGGAGACTGAGGCAGGAGAATCGCTTGAACCCGGGCGACAGAGGTTGTAATGAGCTGAGATTGCACCATTGCACTCCAGCCTGGGCAACAAGAGCAAAACCCTGTCTCAGAAAAAAAAAAAAAAAAAAAAAAAAAAAAAGAATTGCAATATTACCAGAATTCCTTTGGGACTGTCTCCTGAAATTTGAGGTCAGTCTTAACTTTCCTCTAGAACTCAGCTCAAGAAGGCTGGGTGAGATGGCTCATGCCTATAATCCCAGCACTTTGGGAGCCTGAGGCAGGAGGACTGCCTGAAGCCAGGAGTTCAAGACCAGCCTAGGCAACATAGTGAGACCCCCATCTCTACAAAAAATAAAAATTAGCCGGGTGTGGTGGCACACACCTGTACTCCCAGCTACTTGGGAGGCTGAGGTGGAAGGCCTTCTAGAACCCAGGAGGTCAAGGCTGCAGTGAGTTATGATTGTGCCCCTGGGTGACCGAGTGAGACCCCATCTCAAAAAAAAAAAAAAAAAAGGCACCTAGCTGAAGAACTTCCCTCATACAGTGATACAGGCCAGGCACAATGGCTCACGCCTGTAATCCCAGCACTTTGAGAAGCCAAGGCAGGCGGATCACCTGAGGTCAGAGTTCGAGACCAGCCTGGCTAGAAACCCCATCTCTACTAAAAATAGGAAAATTAGCTGGGTGTGGTGGCACGTGCCTGTAATCCCAGCTACTGGGTCAAGCAGGAGAACTGCCTGACCTGGGAAGCAGAAGCTGCAGTGAGCCGAGATCACGTCACCGCACTCCAGCCTGGGTGAGAGAGTGAGATTCCATCTCAAACAAAACAAAACAAAAAACTCCAGGTGGGGTGGCTCACGCCTGTAAGCCCAGCACTTTGGGAGGCCAAGACAGCCAGATCACCTGAGGTCAGAAGCGTGAGACCAGCCTGGCCAACATGGTGAAATCCAGTCTCTACTAAAAATACAAAAAAAATTACCCGGGTGTGGTGGCGCATGCCTGTAATTCCAGCCATTCTGGAGGCTGAGGCCTGAGAATCACTTGAAGCCAGGAGGCAGAGGTTGCAGTGAGCCAAGATCAAGCCACTGCACTCCAGGCTGGGCGACAGAGACTCTGACTCAAAACAAAACAAAAACAAAAAAGAACCTCCCTCATTCAAATACCCTCAGAATCCCATAGCATTTACACTTTGCCCCTCCCATTTTTATCTATCCTTTGTCTGTCCTGTATCTCCAACCAGTTAAGCCTTTTGGGGATGTGGTCAACATGTTCAGTAACTGTCAATAATGTATTCACTGGGAAATAAGAGTATATAGTCTTGGCTGGGCATGGTGGCTCACTTGACGTCAGGAGTTCGAGACCAGCCTGGCCAACATCATAAACCTCTGTCTCTACTAACAATATGCAAAATTGGCTGGGCGTGGTGGGGTGCGCCTGTAAATCCCAGCTACTTGGTAGGCTGAGGAAGGAGAACCGCTTGACCTGGGAGGCGAAGGCTGCAGTGAGCTTGGATCATGCCACTGAACTCCAGCCAGGGTGACAGAGCGAGATTCCATCTGGGAAAAAAAAAAAAAAGTCCAGGCATGCCAGGCATGGTGGCTCACCATGTAAGCCCAACACTTTGGGAGGCCCAGGCAGGCAGATCATCTGAGGCCGCGAGTTTGAGACCAGCCTGGCCGATACAATGAAACCCTGTCTCTACTAAAACTACAAAAATTAGCTGGGCGTTGTGGCCGGGCATGGTGGTTCACACTTGTAATCCCAGCACTTTGGGAGGCTGAGGCGGGCAGATCATGAGGTCAGGAGATCAAGACCATCCTGGCTAACATGGGGAAACCCCGCCTCTACTAAAAAAATACAAAAAATTAGCTGGGAGTGGTCGCGGATGCCTGTAGTCCCAGCTACCCAGGAGGCTGAGGCAGGAGAATGGCGTGAACCTGGGAGGTGGAGCTTGCAATGAGCTGAGATCGCGCCACTGCACTCCAGCCTGGGTGACAGAGTGAGACTCCGTCTCAAACAAACAAACAAAAAATTAGCTGGGCGTGGTGGCACATGCCTGTAATCCTGGGATTCCAGCCATTCAGGAGGCTGAGGCATTGGTTGAACCTGGGAGGCGGAGGTTGCAGTGAGCCGAGATCGAGCCACTGCACTCCAGGCTGGGTGACAGAGCCGAGGCTCTGTCTCAAAAACAAAACAAAACAGTAACAAACAAAAAGGAATCTCTCTCATACAGATACCCTTAGAATCCCATAGCATTTACTCTTTGCCCCCACCATTTTTATCTATCCTTTGTCTGCCCTGTATCTCCAACCAGTTAAGCCTTTTGGGGCTATAGTCAATATTTTCAATAACTGTCAATAATGTATTCACTGGGAAATAAGAGTATATAGTCTTGGCTGGGCACAGTGGCTCACGCCTGTAATCCCAGCACTTTGGGAGGCCGAGGCAGCTGGATCACTTGAGGTCAGGGGTTCGAGACCAGCCTGGCCAACATGGTAAAACCCTGTCTCTACTAACAATACAAAACATTAGCTGGGCATGGTGGGGTGCGCCTGTAATACCAGCTACTCAGGAGGCTGAGGCATGAGAGTCGCTTGAACCTGGGAGGCAGAGGCTGTGGTGAGCTGAGATCGTGCCACCATACTCCAGCCTGGACGACAGAGCAAGACTCTGTCTCCCAAAAAAAAAAAAAAAAAAAACCCCAGGTGCAGTGGCTCACGCCTGCAATCCCAGCACTTTGGGAGGCCAAGGCGGCAGCTCACAAGGTCAGGAGTTCGAGACCAGCCTGGCCAATATGGTGAAACCCTGTCTCTACTAAAAATACGAAAAAAAAAAAAATTAGCCATGCATGGTGGCACACACCTGTAATCCCAGCTACTCAGGAGGCTGAGACAGGAGAATTGCTTGAACCCGGCAGGTGGAGGTTGCGGTGAGCCGAGATGGCGCATTGCACTCCAGCCTGGGCGACAGAGGGAGACTCCATCTCAAAAAAAAAAAAAAGTGTATAGTCTTTAAGAAGGGGTGACGGGCCAAGTATGGTGGCTCGCGTCTGTAATCCCAGCACTTTAGGTGGCCAAGGCGGGAAGATCACTTGAGCCCAGGAGTTCAAGACCAGCCTGGGCAACATGGTGAAACCCCGTCTCTACAAAAAATTACAAAAATTAGCTGGGCATGGTGGCAGACGCCTTTAGTCCCTGCTACTTGGAAGGCTGAGGTAGGAGGATCACCTAAACCTGGGGAGTTCGAGGCTACAGTGAACTGTGATCATGCCACTGCATTCTAGCTTTGGTGACAGTGAGACTGTCTCAAAAATAAATAAATAAAAAGAGAAGAAGCTAGGGGAGCCCAGATGTGTCTAAACCTATGCCCAATGGACAGAGCTCAAAGTCTTTGTAACAGTGTATACAAGGAATTCACCCCAAACATATTATCTGCACAGACTTTGATTTTTTTTTTAACCCAATCTATAGGTTTTCCTTGCTCAACCCATTCCAGAAACCATAAGAAACACTATTTAAATATTACATAAAACTGTAACTTACATAACATAACTTTCAAAGATACTTTTGAAAAAATAAAATAAAATTAAAAACTTTAAAAACCACTTTTTTACTCTTTATTTGGAGACAGTGTGTTGCTCTGTCCCCCAGGCCGGAGTGCAGTGGCACAATCACCGCTCACTGCAGCCTCGACCTCCCAGACTCAAACGATTCTCCTGCCTCAGCCTCCCAAAGTGCTGCGATTGCAGATGTGAGCCACCATGCCTGCCTCTAGTCTTAAAAACAACTGTTCATATTCTCGTTACATTCATTTTTGGTAGAGAATTTTACCTTTTTATTAAAATTAAAAGGGAGAAATTTTAAAAGAAAAACACTAAAAGGGGACACAAACTTAAAAGTTTTAAAAACGAAACATTCAAAGCCAGTATATATTTTTTGTGTCTTTACTGTCCATGTCCATTTATTCTTTAGATAAATTATCTTACACATCTGATACAGTTAAGTCTCAAAGTATTCTTTTTTTTTTTTGAGATGGAGCCTCGCTCTGTCGCCAGGCTGGAGTGCAGTGGTGCCATCTCGGCTCACTGCAACCTCCACCTCCCTGGTTCAAGCGATTCTCCTGCCTCAGCCTCCCAAGTAGCTGGAACTACAGGGGTAAACCATCTTTTTTTTTTTTTTTTTTGAGACGGAGTCTCGCTCTGTCACCTAGGCTGGAGTGCAGTGGCGCGATCTCGGCTCACTGCAACCTCCACCTCCCTGGTTCAAGTGATTCTCCTGCCTCAGCCTCCTGAGTAGCTGGGACTACAGGCCCATGCCACCACGCCCAGCTAATTTTTGTATTTTTAGTAGAGACGGGGTTTCATCATGTTGGCCAGGATGGTCTCAATCTCCTGACCTCGTGATCCACCTGCCTCAGCCTCTCAAAGTGCTGGGATTACAGGCATGAGCCACCACGCCTGGCTGTGTTCTTCTTATATAGTTAATAAATAGCCAGGAATCATTTTCTTTTTTCATTTTTGAGACAGGGTCTCGCTGTTGCCCAGGCTAGAGTGTGGTCACATGATCACAATTCACTGCAGTCTTGACCTCACGGGCTCAAGCATCCTCTAGCCTCGGCCTCCTGAGTAGCTGCCACTATAGGCACATACCACCAGACCTGGCTGATTTTTTAAAAAAATGTTAGTAGTAACAAAGTCTCACTATGCTGCCCACGCTGGTCTTGAACTCCTGGCCTCAATCGAGCCTCAGCCTCCTAAAATGCTGGATTACAGGCATAAGCCACCCCACCTGGCCCATAAACACTCTTTTAAAGAGTTTTGTCAGGCCAGCCTGGCCAACATGGTGAAACCCCGTCTCTACTAAAAATAAAAAAATTAACCAGGCATGGTAGTAGGCGCCTGTAATCCAAGCTACTCGGGAAGCTGATGCAGGAGAATGGCTTGCGCCCAGGAGGTGGAGGTTGCAGTGGGCTGAGATCGTGCCACTGCACTCCAGCCTGGGTGACTGAGCAAGACTCTGTATAAAAAAAAAAAGTTTTGTCTACATAGTTCTCAACATATGGCAGTCTGGGGACATTTTTAGTTGATACATCCAGCAAGAAGAGATAGTGGGGACATGGGCTGGGGGTCTGCGGTGCTACCTGCATATACTGGTAGAGGTCAGGGATGTTGCTAAACATCCCACAATGCACAGGAGAGCCACTCAACAAAGAACTATCTGCCCAAAATGTCAATAGTGCCAAGGTTAAAAAACCCATGGTCTACAGAAATCAAAAGGCTTACTTTTAGAAATTTACAACTACTTCTATTATAGAATAAGCTAGATCAAGCTAGATCAAGTACGCTAAAATTTTAAAGGAAAATAGACATAAAAATCTATTTAAATGATGAAGAAAAACTTAATGTACTATAGTAATTTTCATGAAACCAATTTGTTTATGCCATAGATTTAAACACGCCCCATGAGACTAGAAAATGTTGGCCAGGTGCAGTGGCTCACTCCTGTAATCCCAGCACTTTGGGAAGTCGAGGCGGGCGGATCACCTGAGGTCGGGAGTTCAAGACCAGCCTGACCAACATGGAAAAACCTCACCTCTACTTAAAATACAAAATTAGCCAAGCATGGTGGTGCATGCCTATAATCCCAGCTACTCAGGAGGCTGAGGCAGGAGAATTGCTTGAATCCAGGAGGTGGAGGTTGTGGTGAGCCGAGATTGCACCATTGCACTCCAGCCTGGGCAACAAAAGCAAAACTCTGTCTCAAAAAAAGGAGAAAAGAAAATGTTACCAAAGTGCAATTACAACACGAAAAACCAACAGGTGCCATACAGCATAAGACCAACAAGAGTAAGTGCACTGATTTAAGGGTGTTTTATTTCATTAAGTTTCAAATTTTAAAATATTTTGTATGTTGAAATTCAAGTAAATCTGGCTGGGTGTGGTGGCTCACGCCTGTAATCCCAGCACTTTGGGAGGCTGAGGCAGGCGGATCACTTGAAGTTAGGAGTTCAAGACCAGCCTGGCCAACATGGTGAAATGTTGTCTCTACTAAAAATACAAAAATTAGCTGGGCATGGTGGCGGGCACCTGTAATCCCAGCTACTCAGGAGGCTAAGGCGGGAGAATCTCTAGAACCTGGGAGGCAGAGGTTGTAGTGAGCTGAGATCACACCACTGCACTCCGGCCTGGGCGAGAGAGCGAGATTCCTTCTTAAAAGAAAAAAAAAAAAATAAAAGGAATTCAAGTAAATCTTAAAGTTAGTTATAGGTAACACTTATTTCAATGAGTTTAAACTAGCAAATTAAACTGTGTTTAAATCCTTTAACCAGTAATACAAACCAGGCTCGATTTTTTAAATTAATTAAAAGCATGCCTATCCTTGGCAAGTCATGACAGCGTGGTACAATATGAACACAAGCAGACCTAGATTCAAATCCCAGGCTCTGTGATTGCAGACAAATAATTTAACTTCTCTAAATCTCTATTTTCTCAACTAGGAAATAGGAAATCTAAAGAATAGTTCTTAAGAATTAGCAATAATGTATAAACAAATGATATTAAGAACAACTAGCCATTCTACAAATGGCAGCTAGTTATTAACAGCAGCAATAACTAATAGTAAATAATACAACCTATGAATAAAACATTGATTATGGGTTTATATCCTCACAATCAACAATTTACTTATGCAATCCTACTCATAAAATAACTAATTATAAAATGTACTTGATTACATCAATATTCCATGCCTAACAACTTTGGAATATTATTTAAAACTACTTAAAATTCACACTCGTATTTAAAAACAAACATCTAAAACAAAGAAAATAAATATTAATAAATAAAAAGAAACATCTGACAAACCTCCAAACACTGTCTTAAGGGAAAGAGGCCAAATGATGCCTTTGAGTAAATCACATTTGTATGACACTAAATTCAAAAAATATCTATACCCCATGCCCCAGACACCCAATTCCTCTACACAGAAAACAATCAATTTTACCAATTTCTCATGAAACCTTTTACCCATACAGGCAAATACACATATTCCCCTCTTTTTGACACAAATGGTGGCCTCTTCCACACTATTCTGCACTTTGCTTTTTCACATTTATCTTGCTGGCTGTATTTTAACACACTCTAAGAACAGCCACTTATAATCTCTCATAACCAGAATCCAGTTAAGCGTCAGCTATCTTTACAAAGGCACTTATAAGACCACCCCAAAACGTCCTTAAATCAACCAGTGTTCTTAGTAAACACAAGCATACAAGCACATGAAATAAACTTTGGTAAAGTGCAGATTTACCAAAAAAGTGACATGATGAAACATTTATTTGATCAGCCATTCAAAAGACTGTATTTACACCCTTAAAAAGAAAACACATGGACTATACTACAAGTTTTCAATGAGTTGAAAATAACAATACATTTATAGAACTGGGGCTACTAAAATATCAAAAAATACTGGTGAAAATAAGCTATTTATGGCCGGGCGCGGTGGCTCACGCTTGTAATCCCAGCACTTTGGGTGGCCGAGGCAGGCGGATCACGAGGTCAGGAGATCCAGACCATGGTGAAACCCCGTCTCTACTAAAAATACAAAAAATTAGCCGGGCGTGGTGGCGGGCACCTGTAGTCCCAGCTACTCGGAGAGGCTGAGGCAGGAGAATGGCGTGAACCTGGGAGGTGGAGCTTGCAGTGAGCCGAGATTGCGCCACTGCACTCCAGCCTGGGTGACAGAGCGAGACTCCGTCTCAAAAAAAAAAAAAAAAAAGAAAATAAGCTATTTATTGGTTATATTTATTCCAAGATTAAATGATTTGACCCTTTCCTAAATGTTCTTTGCAACTTATTTTCCCAGAAGTTTCCTTCCATATTTATACAGGTACTGTTCAAAACAAAACAAAACAAACAAACAACAAAAACAACAAAAAAACCTGTCTTTTTGCATTTCCTGTTTTCTTCTTCTGAAACACTTTTGATGCTTATCTGAAGTAAGGCTTCATCATCCCTTACATATAAAGAGCAGGGTATTTTTTTTAACAATATGCATTACTAAAGAGCAATACAAGTATTTCTGGTAGTCTTCAACTTAAGTACTAAGAATACCACGGTGAAAAGCCAGCTCATAAAAAACAAAGAAACCATATTAATTACCAGAGCAGTAACTTACCACTTGTAAGTACCAGAAAATAAAGCATTAAAAGTCCATTAAGTTTCAGGCTTGTACAACCTTATTAAACAAGAAATGTTTCCAGTTGTTGGCAACAATATTAGCTACTATCTTTCATTAGGAGTATATATGTCAACTAACCTGGAATACATTTTCATATTAAGTAAGTTAAAACTGCTGTTTCATTGTATCAGTACAGACACTTATGACTCTATTTCTGCATTGTACCACAAAATACAAAGTCATCCTTCCATTCAGAGTTTTGGCATATGAACAAACATAGAGGTCAGAGTTCATACACATGCTCTGTAAAACCGACCATGACTTATATACTACTACTTTCAATAAGTCTGTTGTCATTTTTGAATTTTAAATAACTTTTTCTCCGTGTATACTCATCACATACTTAGAATGCTGAACTTCACAAATCATTATCGACACTATCAAAGTACTAACCGTAAAAGAAAAACACAAATAGCAATGATATATTCAATAATGGTATGTGAATCTTGAAAATAATCATTTTCTGTATTCCTTTTTAATTCATGTGGGGAAGACAATCTGGCACTCTTGTTGATCTTGGTATGAGAAACTGTACTAATACTTAAATAATTTTGAGTCAAGTTACTAGAGCATTGTGAATAACTTACATAAATAAACGTAGTACTAATGTATCTAAATTCTGCAGGACTTAAGAGCAACGGGAGGCAATTTTTTTGAAAATCTGTTAAGTCGTGATAAATCTCACTTAATAAGGAGATGAAACAACGTATTAATCTGGTGAAATTTCACATTTTTAATAGGTCTACTTTTCAAAAGTAAGAATCAAGTTAACTATGAGGGACATCATAATGAAGTTTCGTGGCACAACACGAGTCACAGAGGCACTGTCTTAGGACAGTCTCTCTGATCTGTAACTTGTAAAGAATATTTTGAAATAAGCTCATACATTCCATTATTTTTTTCCTAACTAAAAATATTTACATGTCTTTAATACACCAAACACCTTGCCTTTGCCCACTCAAAAGATTGAGATGTCAATAAAGATGAGGCCTAGGAATTTGGGGGTTAAGTGGAAAAGAGATAATTATCTCATTCGGAATTAACTTGCTAACACAGGTGGAAATTCCCTTACCCCGCCACCAAATAAGACAGTATTCTATTATGTCTCCCTTTGACTCTTAACACCCAACTAAGAAGGACTAACTCTGAATGTCCTTCCTTTTTAATCAATACCTAAGGACTCACCGCTCCTTCCCTAAGAACAGTGAAGACCTGACAGGCAATAACCCCGAATACCCTCAAAAGTGTGGGCCTTCGAGCAGCACTGCTCTTCGGATCCAGTTACCACCTTTCCCCTTCCCCCAACCCACTTCCCGGGTTTTCTCAGGCTCGGCCTGCTCCCTCCCCACCCCACAGCCACATTTCCAGCCGCGGCCACCGCCTCGGGTTCTCTTGTGAGCGTCCATCCCTCCGAGGAGTTCCCCCCTGTCCATCACCTCCCCAAACCGTGTTCCACCCCAGACCACCCGCCCGCGAGACCGTCCATCCTAGCGCTCTGGGAGGGGAGGGGAGCGCGGCGGAAGGAGGAGGGGAACACTGCTGAGTCCTCACAGGCAGAAGGGCGGCCGCAAGGAGGGCCACCCAGGGACTACCGGGGATATCGGGGTCGCAGCTGGGAGGACCCTCCCGCCCCAGGCAGAGATGGGGGATATCCGGGAGTTCATTTCTGACCTCCTCGCTCTTCAGCACCTCCTTGAACTCCCGCTTGATTCGCTGCACCGCGATGTTGGCCATGTCTCCGCCCGCAGCTGATTCGTACCCGCCTCCTCCGCCACCGCTACGACCACCGCCACCGCCGCCACCTCTTCCTCCACCGCCTCCTCCCTCGGTGATTCAGACCCGATCACACGAACACTGCCACTACCACCTCGGCCGCCGCGCTCGCCTCAGTGTGGAATCACCTCCGTGCCCGGCCACCAAAATGGCGCCGGTCGGCGCATGCGCACGACGCTGACCCGGCCGGGCGGCGCAGCCGCTCCCGTTGTGGCCCCCATACGCCAGAGCCACTAGCTCGCCTCTCGGCTGGGGCTGCGGCCGCGTGGCTCCGCCCTGCCGGCGTCTGGGGCCGCGAGGGTGCGGCTTCCAAGCTGGCCGGCCCTAGCTGGCCCCCCCCCGGGTCCTCCCCGGTGCCTCCGCTCCTGTTTAAACCCGGGTGCTGTGGTCTGGGCTTCCAGCGCTGGCCTCTGACCGAAGGTTCGGGCGCAACTGAACGGGTTCCCGACGCCGCACTCGGGTGGAACGCCGCCCTGACTCAGCTAGACCCGGAGCCCGGAGGCTGAACGCCGTGTCTAGCGCAGGAAAACGCTCTCCCGGATCTCGGTCCGGCCCATTTTCAGTTGGTGTAGCCCCAGAAAATCCACTGCAGTCGTTTTTGTTCTGCAACATTTATAGTACCACGATTATTCCCATCATCTCAGGTAGCACAGATTATTGAATTAAGGCTGGGTATTGTTGGATCAGATTGGGTTTGAGACAGGTACTCGGTGGAGAGGCCTGAGAGTGGGTTTAGAAGCCAGATGTTGATCTTTGACCTATTTAATACCGAGCTTGACACACACACACAATCCCTCTCTCTCTCTCTCTCTCTCTCACACACACACACACATACACTCACTCCTGTGCCCATCCCTAGAGTGTGGGGTGGGCCTAAGACTGCGTTTCTAACAAGTCTCCCAGTTGCTGCTGTTGGTGCTGGTTCCGGGACCACACTATGAGAACCACTGAACTGAAGCATGTGAAAATTCACATATATTAAAGTGAAAATTGGAGAAATAGAAACAATTATAGTACCCTTCAGGGGACTCGGGGTGGGGGAGGGGGAGCCGTATTTCTGTAAACCTAGGCCTACAAAGGTGCCTGGTGACAGTAGGCACTCAATAAATATTGAATGAGTAAATGAGTACAGATAAGACTAAAACGTTTTTGCTGGCGCGGCGGATCGCTTGAGGTCAGGAGTCCGAGACCAGCCTGGCCAACATGGTGAAACCCCGTCTCTACTAAAAATACAAAAATCAGCCAGGTGTGGTGGCAGGCGCCTGTAATCCCAGCTATTCTGGAGGCTGAGGTAGGAAAATCGCTTGAACCTGGGGGGCGGAGGTTGCAGTGAGCGAGATCGCGCCACTGCCCTCCAGCCTGGGCCGCAGGGCAAGATTCTGTCTCAAACAAAACAAAACAAAAAGTATAAAATCTTTTAAGTGGAAAGTAAGTTTGAAAGTGGTTTCTGGGCCGGGTGCGGTGGCTCACGGCTGTAATCCCAGCACTTTGGGAGGCCGAGGCGGGCGGATCATGAGGTCAGCAGATCAAGACCATCCTGGCTAACACGGTGAAACCCCGTCTCTACTAAAAAAATATAAAAAATTAGCCGGGCTTGGTGGCGGGCGCCTGTAGTCCCAGCTACTCGGGAGGCTGAGGCAGGAGAATGGCGTGAACCCGGGAGGCAGGGCTTACAGTGAGCGAGATTGCGCCACTGCACTCCAGCCTGGGCAACGGAGCGAGACTCCGTCTCAAAAAAAAAAAAAAAAGAAAAGACAGTGGTTTCTGGTCGGTCGCGGTGGCTTACGCCTGTAATCCCAGCACTTTGGGAGGCCGAGGGGGAGCAGATCACTTGAGCCCAGGAGTTCGAGACCAGCCTGGGCCCCATGGTGAAATCCTATCTCTAAAGATAAAAATTTTTAAAAAAGAAAGTGGTTTCTAAGGTGCATAGTAATAATGGTTTGGTACTGAGAAGCATTTTGAACAGAACATTTTGGAATAAGTAATAAGGGTGTCATTTTAGAAGTTTATACTTCATGCACTTCCTTCACCTAGCCAATCAGTAAAATGTCTATTATAAAAATATCACAAATACATGGTCTTACCAAAAGTAATTAAAATTGTGGTGGCAAACACGGAAATAGCCAATGGAGGCGAATCAGTGGAGGCACAAGGCAAAAGAGAATTTTTAAACTCCTGCCCCAGGTAACAAGAGGAGATTTTAAAATTCCAGTTCTCTCCCATGGCAGCTCTCTTGCCAGCTTTTATTTCCTCATCTACGAAATGAGAAAACTGGATTAGATTATCTCTTTCAAGTTTTAAGAGTTCTGAATTCTAAAATACCATCTCAAAACATTTCCCCTAAGTGGGCTGACATAAATTATATAAACCCTTCTAGCAGAGCCCCCTAGTGGTCCTAAGAGGACTCGACCATATACGTAGGTCATGGTACAAGGAATTACTGGTATAATGTAAATCACGCAATGCTATATGTATTTGTGCCGGTAGACTTAAAAAAATTATTTTGAAGAGTGCAAAAACTTTTTGGGCACTTTACATTATCACTGTCCAATCCTAATCTTGGAATGTGAAGAAACTTGGAATACTCAAAGGCAGACCAGTTAGAAGGGTCCAGGCCGGGCGCCCTGACTTATGCCTGTAATCCCAGCACTTTGGGAGGCCGAGGCAGGCGGATCGCTTGAGCTCAGGAATTCGAGACCAGCCTGGGCAACCTGGTGAGACCCCCGTCTCTACTAAAATACAAAAACTTAGCTGGGTGTGGTGTCGTGCGCCTGTAGTCCCAACTACTTGGGAGGTTAAGGCAGGAGAATGGCTTGAACCCAGGAGGCGGAGGTTTCAGTGAGTGGAGATCACACCACTGCACTCCAGCCTGGGTGACAGAGGGTGACTCTGTCTCAAGAGAAAAACCACAAAAAAAAAAAAATTCCTCCCCCCTCCAAAAAAAGGGTCTGGTAATTTCTTTTTTTTGTCTTTTTTCCCCCCTTTCTGTGGAGAACGGGGTCTTGCTATATCGCCCAGGCAGGTCTCAAACTCCTAGGCTCAAGCTATCCTCCAGCCTCTGCCTCCCTGAGAGCTGGGATTAAAGGTGCAAGCCACTGCACGGGGTAAGGGTCTGGTAATTTCTTCAAGGGAGAGGGTTTGGTAATCTTTAAATGCACATAATCACTGATTCTGCAATTTCACTTCCAGGAATTCATTCTGTAGTCCTTCTAATGAGACAACTGCATATTAACTGATATGAAACAATCTCCAAGATAAATTTTAAGTGAATAAGAAGTACCATGTGAGGCCAGTCACGGTGGCTCACGCCTGTAATCCCAGCACTTTGGGAGGCCGAGGTGGGCGGATCACTTGAGGTCAGGAGTTGGAGACCAGCCTGGCCAACATGGTGAAACCCTGTCTCTACTAAAAATACAAAAAAATTAGCCGGGCATGGTGGCGGGCGCCTATAGTCCCAGCTACTCGGGAGGCTGAGGCAGGAAAATGGCGTGAACCCGGGAGGCAGAGCTTGCAGTGAGCCGAGATTGTGCCACTGCACTCCAGCCTGGGCGACAGAGCGAGACTCCCTCTCAAAAAAAAAAAAAAAAAAAATACAAAACATTAACTGGGCATAGTGGCGGGCGCCTGTAATCTCAGCTACTCAGGAGGCTGAGGCAGGAGAATTGCCCAAACCCAGGAGGCGAAGTTTGCAGTGACCCAAGATTGCACCACTGTACTCCAGCCTGGGCAACAGAGCCAGACTCTGTCTCAATGCATTTACCACATTGCTAAATGCAATGTGGTATCCTGATTGGATCCTAGAACCAAAAGGACATACCTAGTGAAATACAAATAAATTCTGTAATTTACTTAATGGTATTGTAACAATGCTAATTTCTCAGTTTTGACATAGCCATGTGGTAATGTATGATGTTAACATTAGTGGAAGTTGAGTAAAGAGTATCAAAGAATCTCTGTATAGGGCCGGGTGCGATTGCTCACACCTGTAATCCCAGCACTTTGGGAGGCCAAGGCAGGCAGATCACCTGAGGTCAGGAGTTCAAGACCAGCCTGACCAACATGGAGAACCCTGTCTCTACTAAAAATACAAAATTAGCCGGGCATGGTGGTGCATGCCTGTAATCCCACCTACTCGGGAGGCTGAGGCAGAAGAATAGCTTGAACCCAGGAGGCGAAGTTGCAGTGAGCCAAGATCGCGCCATTGTACTCCAGCCTGGGCAACAAGAGCGAAAAAAAAGAATCTCTGCATTATCTTTTCAACTTTCTTGTAATCTAAAATTATTCCAAGGCCAACCGTGATGGCTCATGCTTGTGATCTCAGCAACTTGGGTGGTGGAGGTGGGAGGATCACCTGAGGCCAGGAATTCTAGACCAGCCTGGGCATCATAGAAAGACCCCGTCTCTAGCCAGGTGCGGTGGCTCTTGCCTGTAATCCCAGCACTTTGGGACGCCAAGGTGGGAAGACCCTATCACGAGGTCAGGAGTTCGAGACCAGCCTGGCCAGCATGGTGAAACCACGTCTCCACTAAAAATACAAAAAATTAGGCAGGCGTGGTGGTGCACACCTGTAATCCCAGCTACTCGGGAGACTGAGGCAGGAGAATCACTTGAACTCAGGAGGCGGAGTCTGCAGTGAGCCGAGATTGTGCCACTGCACTCCAGCCTGGGCAATAGAGTGAGACTCGGTCTCAAGAAAAAAAAAAAAAAAAGAAAAAGACCCCCATCTCTTTTTTTTTTTTTTTTTTTTTTTTTGAGATGGCATCCTGCTCTGTCGCCCAGGCTAGAGTGCAATGGCGTGATCTCGGCTCACTGCAACCTCCACCTCCCCGGTTCAGGCGATTCTCCTGCCTCAGCCTCCCGAGTAGCTAGGACTACAGGCACCCACCACCATGCCCAGCTAATTTTTTTTTTATATTTTTATTTATTTATTTATTATTATTTATTATTATTTTTTTTTTTTTGAGGCGGAGTCTCACTCTGTCGGCCAGGCTGGAGTGCAGTGGCGCGATCTCCACTCACTGCAAGCTCGGCCTCCCGGGTTCACGCCATTCTCCTGCCTCAGCCTCCCGAGTAGCTGGGACTACAGGCGCCTGCCACCGCGCCTGGCTAATTTTTTGTATTTTTAGTAGAGACGGGGTTTCACCGTGTTAGCCAGGATGGTCTCGATCTCCTGACCTCGTGATCCACCCGCCTCGGCCTCCCAAAGTGCTGGGATTACAGGCGTGAGCCACTGCGCCCGGCCTTTTTTTTGTATTTTTAATAGAGACGGGGTTTCACCATGTTGGCCAGGATGGTCTTGATCTCTTGACCTTGTGATCCGCATGCCTCGGCCTCCCAAAGTGCTGGGATTACAGGCACGAGCCACCATGCCCAGCCAAAAAGACCCCCATCTCTACAAAAAAAGTAAAAAACTAGCCAGGGGTGGTGGCACGTGCCTGTAGTCTTAGCTGCTTGGGAGGCTGAAGTGGGAGGCAGGCTTGAGCCCAGGAGTTTCAGGCTGCAGTGAGCTATGGTTGCACCACTGCATTCTAACCTGGTGTCAAAGTGAGATTTGCCTCTAAAAAAGTTAAAATTATAAAATAAAATTATTCCAAAAGAAAAAATTTACTTATGAAAGGGTATGACACAGCCCATATGTATATAGTATGTCACCATATTTGTGAGGAGAGAAAGGAATTTGCCTGTATATGTAATGTTTGTGAACCATAAAATATCACTGGAAAAATGTGGAAGAAACTGATAACAGTGGTTACCTCTCAGGAAGGAACTTCAGTACTTTGGGGGAAGCAAAGTGGGAGAATTTTCACCATGTCTCCTGTTGTATATTTTATCCACCCAAAAACAAATTTTTAAAAATGTGTTTCCAATAATGGAGAACATAGCTCTTCAGTAATATCTAATTCTGATTAACTTCGTTAACTAAATAATTAAATAAATATTTATTGAATGCCTACTGTGTGCTAGGCCCTGGAGGCATATCAGTGAACAAGAGATTAAAATCCCTGCAATTGTGGAATTTACATTTTAGCAGGGATGAAAAGAATCTCAAACTATAGTTTACAGACACAGGGGAATCCCTGAGATGTTTTCAGGCAGTCAATCTACCATCCTTAAACTATGGTGTTTTTTTTTTGTTTTTTTTTGTTTTTTTTTGTTTTGAGATGGAGGCTCGCTGTGTCGCCCAGGCTAGAGTGCAGTGGCACGATCTCTGCTCACCGCAACCTTTGCCTCCTGGGTTCAAGAGATTCTCCTGCCTCAGCCTCCCCAGTAGCTGGGATTAAAGGCACATGCCACCACGCCCAGCTAATTTTTTGTATTTTTAGTAGAGACAGGGTTTCGCCGTGTTAGCCAGGATGATCTTGATCTCCTGACCTCATGATCTGCCTGCCTCGGCCTCCCAAAGTGTTGGGATTACAGGCGTGAGCCACCGAGCCCAGCCCATACTTAAACTATTATAATGATACTAAGACATTATCTGCCTTTTTTCCACTTTGACGTTTGCACCAATACTGTAAAGCAATAGTACTGTACAATTACTGTACTAGTAACAATTAATGTAACACATTCACTGTTTAAAGAACTGCCAGTTTCACTTTTGAATGTCTTGATGGAACAGTAGGAATTATTAATTTTATTAAACCTAGTGGAGACTAAAGCAGCTCCATCTTGGATGCTAATCTGCCACATTAACTTCCAGTTGACTCCAGTTCCAGAAATGCCTCTAAGATTTATATTTTATCCTTTTAAAATTTTTTTTTCAATTTTGAAACAGAGTCTCACTCTGTCACCCAGGCTGGAGTACAGTGGCACAATCATAGCTCATTGCAGACTCAAGCTCTTGGGCTCAAGCAATCCTCCCACCGTGGCCTCCCAAAGCACTGGGAATACAGGTAAAAGACATCACACTGGGCCTGTAATCCATTTTGAGTTAATTTTTTTTTTTTCCTTTTTAGAGCCAGGGTCTTACTCTGTCATCCAGGCTGGAGCACAGTGGCATGATCATAGCTCACTGTAGCCTCAACCTCCTGGGCTCAAGTGATCTTCCTTCCTCAGCCTCCCAAGTTGCTGGGGCCACAGGTGCACAGCACTATGTCTGGCTTTTTTTTTTTTTTTTAAAGTTAGTATTTATTTAGGACACTGTAATTTAAAATGCCAGAAACATTGAGAATTAAGTGTTTTTTTTAAAAAAAATACTTATCAGGAACAGTTTGGGCCATGCATGGTGGATCATGCCTGTAATCCTAGCACTTTGGAAGGCTGAGGTGGGAGGAGCGCTTGAGCTCAGGAGTTCGAGACTAGCCTGGGCAAAAAAGTGAGACTTTGTCTCTATTATAATTAAAAAAAACTATAAATAATTGTTTGAACAGTGCTTGTCTTCTTCTTGCCATATAACTTAATTCTTTCTTTCTTTCTTTTTTTTTTTTTTATTTCTTGCCTTCAAGCATCTGTTTAACAAAGCACATCTTGTACAGCCCTTAATCCATTTAACCCTGAGTTGACACAGCACATGTTTCAGAGAGCACAGGGTTGGAGGTAAGGTTATAGATTAACAGCATCCCAAGGCAGAAGAATTTTTCTTAGTACAAACAAAATGGAGTCTCCTATGTCTACTTCTTTCTACACAGACACAGTAACAACCTGATCCCTCTTTCTTTTCCCCACATTTCCCCCTTTTCTTTTCGACAAAACCGCCATCGTCATCATGGCCCATTCTCGATGGTCGCTGTCTCTTTGGAGCTGTTGGGTACACCTGCAGAAAGGCTGTCACTTCACACTTGCAAGGTTGCACGGCGGCCCGGCAGAGGCGCCCCTCACTTCCCAGACGGGGCGGCCGGGCAGAGGCGCCCCTCACTTCCCAGACGGGGTGGCGGCGGGGCAGAGGCGCCCCTCACTTCCCAGACCGGGCGGCCGGGCAGAGGGTCTCCTCACTTCCCAGACGGGGCGGCCGGGCAGAGGCGCTCCTCACTTCCCAGACGGGGCGGCCGGGCAGAGGCGCTCCTCACTTCCCAGACGATGGGCGGCCGGGCAGAGACGCTCCTCACTTCCTACACGGGGTGGCAGCCGGGCAGAGGCTGTAATCTTAGCACTTTGGGAGGCCAAGGCAGGCGGCTGGGAGGTGGAGGTTGTAGGGAGCCGAGATCACGCCGCTGCATTCTAGCCTGGGCAACATTGAGCATTGAGTGAGCCAGACTCCGTCTGTAATCCCAGCACTTCGGGAGGCCGAGGCGGGCAGACCGCTCGAGGTCAGGAGTTGGAGACCAGCCTGGCCAACATGGCGAAACCCCGTCTCCACCAAAAATGCAAAAACCAGCCAGGCGTGGCGGCGTGTGCCTGCAATCCCAGGCACTCGGCAGGCTGAGGCAGGAGAATCACGGGAGCCCGAGGCAGGGAGGTTGCAGTGAGCCGAGATCAGGCCACTACACTCCAGCCTGGGCAACAGAGGGAGACCGTCTCCAAAAGGAAAGGAAGGAAGGAAGGAGGGAGGGAGGGGGAAGGCGGGCGGGCAGGCAGGCAGGCAGGCAGGCTAGCTAGCTGTCTGGCTATTTTTAAAAATTTCTTGTAGTCATCCTCCTGCCTCAGCCTCCCAAAGTGCTGAGATTACAGGCGCCCTGCCACTTTAATTTTTTTTTTTTTTTTTTTTTTTTGAGATGGAGTCTCGCTCTGTCACCCAGGCTGGAGTGCAGTGGCATGATCTCGGCTCCCTGCAACCTCCACCTCCTGGGTTCAAGTGATTCTCCTGCCTCAGCCTCCCAAGTAGCTGGGACTACAGGTGCATGCCACCACGCCTGGCTAATTTTTATATTTTTAGTAGAGACGGGGTTTCACCATGTTGGCCAGGCTGGTCTCGAACTCCTGACCTCAGGTGATCCACCCGCCTCGGCCTCCCAAAGTGCTGGGATTACAGGCATGAGCCACCACGCCCGGCCCCATCCCAAGCTTTTAATATAGAAAGTTATTGTAATCTTTTCTTCCCAGACAAAGCTTTATATTGAAAAAAAGCAGCTGTAATTATCAACGTTTATGGAAGTTCAAGTCACTATGTTAGATGCTAGGAATGCACAGAAAAATAAAATACATACTCTGCTCATGAAATTAATAACTTATTAGGGGCTGGGCACGGTGGCTCACACCTGTAATCCCAGCATTTTGAGAGGTCAAGGTGGGAGAATCACTTGAGGCTAGGAGTTTGAGACCAGCCAGGGCAATATACTGAGACCTCATCTCTACAGAAAATTTAAAGATTAGCCAGGTGTGGTGGTGTACACCTGTAGTCCTAGCTACTCTGGAGGTTGAAGTGGGAGAATCGCTTGAGTCCAAGAGTTCAAAGCTGCAGTGAGCCATGATCACATTACTGCACACCAGCCTGGGCAATAGAGTGAGCCTCTGTCAAAAAAAAAAAAAAAAAAAAGCAACAAAAATGAATGTATTGCAGGAGACTGGGCCCAGTGGCTCATGCCTGTAATCTCAGCACTATGGGAGGCCAAGGCACAAGGATTGCTTGAGTCCAGGAGTTCAAGAGCAGCCTGGGCAACATAAGTGAGCCCCCATGCCAGGCATGATAATGTGTGCCTGTAGTCCCCGATACTCAGGAGACTACAGAGTCTTTCTCTGTCGTCCAGGCTGGAGTGCAGTGGCACAATCTTGGCTCACTGCAGCCTCTGCCTCCCGGGTTCCAGTAATTCTCGTGCCTCAGCCTCCTGAGTAGCTGGGATTACAGGTGCACACCACCACGCCCAGCTAATTTTTTGTATTTTTAGTAGAGATGGGGTTTCACCATGCTGGCCAGGCTGGTCTCAAACTCCTGACCTCACTCAGGTGATCCGCTCACCTCGACCTCCCAAGGTGCTGGGATTACAGGCGTGAGCCAGCACACCTGGCCGATTTTGTATATTAAGATACCAATCAGCTGAGCACAGTGGCTCATGCCTGTAATTCAAGCACTTTGGGAGCCTAAGCAGGAGGATCGCTTGAGGCTAGTTCAAGACCAGACTAGGCAATATATAGCAAGACCCTGTCTCTATCAAGAAAAAAAGAGAGAGAGAGAGCCAGGTGTGGAGGCGTGCACCTGTAGTCTCAGTTACTTGGGAGGATCACTTGAGCCGAGGAGGTCTAGGCCACAGTGGGCTAGGATCGTGCCTATCTCAAAAAAAAGATACCAATCAGTATGTACACAAATGTTCATAGCAACATTATTTATAATAGCCAAAAAGTGGAAACATCCCAAATGTCTAGCAATGATGAATACGTGGTATATCCATATGATGGAACATTATTCAGCAATTAAAAGAAATGAAGTACTAATACATGCTATAACATGGATGAACCTTGAAAACATTACCCTAAGTAAAAGAAGCCATCACAAAGGGCCACATATTGTATTATTCCATTTATATAAAATATCCAGAATAGGGAAATTCATACAAACATGTTAGTGGTTGCCTAGGCTACAGGTAGGAATGGAAAGTGATGTGATTGCTAATGGGTACAGGGTTTCTTTTTGGGGTACTAAAAATGTTTTAAAATTGATTATGGGGGCAGTTGCAGGACTCTGTAAATATACTACAAACCATGGAATTGTACACTTTTTTTTTGATACAGAGTCTTGCTCTATCGCCCAGGCTGGAGTGCAGTGGCACGATCTTGGCTCACTGCAACCTCTGCCTCCTGGGTTCAAGCGATTTTCCTGCCTCAGCCTCCCGAGTAGCTGGGATTACAGGTGCGTGCCACCATGCCCAGCTAATTTTTGTATTTTTAGTAGAGACAGGGTTTTCCTGCTTTGACCAGGCTGGTCTCAAACCCCTGACCTCACGTCATCCACCCACCTTGGCCTCCCAAAGTGCTGGGATTACAAGTGTGAGCCACTGCGCCCGGCTGGAATTGTACACTTTAAATAGGTGGCTTGTATGGTATGTAAATTGTATCTCAATGAAGGTGTTATTAAAAATTAAATAGTCTCACCCAGCCCCATCACTCCTTTAAAAAAATATGAATTTTATTGTATGTGAACTACATCTCAATAAAGTAGTTGAGAGAGAGAGAGAGAGAAAAGAAAAAAAAAATACCAACCAGTAATCCATAAACAACTATCATCTGGACCAAATGAGCTATTTCCCTTAGCTTTATAGAATCCCCAAAGTTTTTGATTAATGTAGTTATGTACTGAAACTCTGCTTAGGAGGATTAATACTGGCAGTTCTCAGTAGGCTAGACTGAAATGGGGAAGAATTGGAGGAAGAAAGCCTGCCTGGTATCTGTTAAAATATTCTAGAACAGGCCAGGCGCGGTGGTAATCACGCTTGTAATCCCAGCACTTGGGGAGGCCGAGGCGGGTGGATCACAAGGTCAGGAGATCGAGACCACGGTGAAACCCCGTCTCTACTAAAAATACAAAAAATTAGCCGGGCGTGGTGGTGGGCGCCTGTAGTCCCAGCTACTCGGAGAGGCTGAGGCAGGAGAATGGTGTGACCCCGGGAGGCGGAGCTTGCAGTGAGCCGAGATTGCGCCACTGCACTCCAGCCTGGGCGACAGAGCGAGACTCCGCCTCAAAAAAAAAAAAAAAAAAATTCTAGAACAGCACGAGCATCAACTAGGAAATTGTTAGAAATGTAAATTATTGGTTCCCACTCCTGAACTACTGAATTAGTTCTGGGATCCGGTAATCTGCATTTTTATTCTCCAGGTGATTCTGATGCAGAGAAACATTTAGGAAGCACTGCTCTAGGAGACAAGTTATGAGTACCTGAAAGCGGGTGGCAATAAAGTGAATAGAGAAAAGCTTATGATGTGTAGGCAGATTATTTCCAGTATGTCTTGCCAACTATTTGGATTTAAAGGGCAAGGGTAAGGAAGGAAGCAAAGAAAATGCCCAAGTTTTCTTTGATATCATTAACAGAAATAGGAAAGATAAGAAGAGGTGCAGGTGTAAGAGGAAAGACAAGGAATTCAAATTTGTATACATTTTGAGCTGATACATGAAGCAAATCCTGTTAATTGCCTACCCAAATCCATTTCCACCACCTGCCCATCCCCCTTCTTTGCAGAGTCTCAGTTTGTCCATGTGTTCATTCTCCATGTGACACCCCTCCCAAGATCCAAAGGTGAATGTTGATTGGCCAAAGAATCATAGGTGTCTTAAGTATTTTTGTGGGTAATTAAATTAGGCATGAGCATACGCCATAATTCTGGCCAGGGAGCCATGAAAAAAAATCTGATGGGGGGATCCACATAAGAGAAGGCTTCCAGAGCACAAAACAGTTATTTTCTTTTCCCTGCCTCTGGATATCAAGCTGAAACTGCAACAGCCATCTCATGACCATGAGAATACTATTTAACAATGTTGAAGTTCTATACAGTTCAAAATTCCAAGAAAAAAAGTAACATTTGTTGAGTGTTCATTTAATGTCAAACATGCTTCCAAGTGCTGTACATATGTAATTAAGTTACAAAATGTAAATTAACTCATTTAATCTCACTATAACTTTACTGGTCATGAGGAAACTGAAACAAAGCAAGTTAAGTAACTTACCCAACCCCAAGTTAAACACTAGGGACTGAAAGAATTCTCACAGATTTTTTGACTACAGAGCTTACACCCTTAACTTCAGTGCTCCAAATACAATGATCAGGAAGCGGGACAAAATTACCTTTTTTTTTCTTTTCTTTTTTTTTTTTTTGACAGGGTCTTGTTTTTTCACCCAGGCTGGAGTGCAGTGGTGCAATCACAGCTCAATCCAGTCTCGACCTTCCAGGCTCAAGTGATCCTCCTGCCTCAGCCTCCTAAGTACCTGTGACTACAGGTGTGAGCCACCACAACTGGCTAATTTGGAGTTGTTTTCTTATTGCTCGGTTTTAAAAGTTGGTTGTGTATTTTACATACAAGATACCACATATATACAATATATCAATATATCTGTTATATCAGATACATGTTTTGCAAATTTTTCTTCCAGTTTATGACTTTTCATTCTCTTAATAGTGTCTTATACAGGGCAAAATATTTTAATTTTAATGAAGTACAATTCATCTACTGTTTCTTTTATAGATTGTGCTTATGTTGTATCTAAAATTTTGCCAGGCATGGTGACTCAAACCTGTAATCCCAGCAATTTAGGAGGCCAAGGTGGAAGGATCCCTTGAGCCTGGGAGATCTAGGCTGCAGTGAGCCATGATCGCAGCACTGCACTCCAGTCTAGGTGACAGAGCAAGACCCTGTCCCCTAAATAAATAAATAAATAAATAAATAAATAAATAAATGCTAGGTGCAGTGGCTCACCCCTGTAATCCCAGCACTTTGGGAGGCTGAGGCAGGAGGATCACTTGAGCCCAGGAGTTCAAGAACAGCTTGGGCAAGATGGTGAGACTCTGTCTTTGCAAAAAATTTTAAAATTAGCCAGGTGTGGTAGAGACAGCAGCTATTATTATGCCAGTGCACTGCAGCCTGGGCCACAAAGCAAGATCCTGTCTCTAAAAATAAAAAATAAAAATGAAAATTCAATGCCAGATAAAGAAAATATGGAATACTATACAGCCATAAAAAAGAATGAGATCATGTCCTTTGCAAGAACATGGATGGAGCTAGAGGCCATTATCCTTAGCAAACTAAGGCAGGAACAGAAAACCAAATACCACAGGTTCTCACTTATAAGTGGGAGCTAAATGATGGGAGCATATGGACACATAGACAGGAACAACACACACTGGAGACTTTCAGAGGGTGGAGGGTGTGAGGAGGGAGAGGATCGGGAAAAATAACTAATGAGTACTAGGCTTAATACCTAAGGTGATGAAGTAATCTGTACAACAAACCCCATGCCATAAGTTTATCTATATAACAAACCTGTATGTGTAGCCCTCAACTTAAAAGTTAAAAAAAAAAAATGTAATGCCAACCCAAGGTCACCTAGATTTTCTCCTATGTTATCTTCTAGAAGTTTTATAGTACTGAAAGATGTAAGGTTAGTGTCTAAGTGCATGTTTTTGCAACTAGATGTCCAATTGTTCCAGCATTATTTGTGAAAAGACTATCTTTTCTCCATTGAGTTGCCTTTGCTCCTTAAAAGATCAGTTTACTATATTTGCATGGGTCTGTTTCTGGACTCTCTATTCTTTTCCATTGATATATGTATTTGCCTTTTCTTTCTCCAAAACCACACTGTCAATCCTTGTAGATTTGTGGTAAGTCTTTAAGTGTCTTTAAAGTCTTTAAGTGCTTCTCCAACTATGTTCTCCAACTTTGTTCTTCTTCAGTATTGTGTTGGCTATTCTGTGCTAGAGCATTTTTTAGAGCATTTTAAAATAAGGCTGCCCAAGGATTATCTGACTCAGAAAATGTAATTCCAACTAATAATTGATTAGGGACCAGATGCCTTCCAATCCTCTAACAGTAGAGCTTAATTTATAGAAATGAACAGGGATGGAATATTTTTTTTTCTTTCTGTTGGTAGTGAGGATGACCATTTACAAAGGTTGTGTTTTATTGCCCCTTAGAACACTGATCAGTGTTAGGGCTGGGCGCTGTGCCTCACGCCTGTAATCCCAGCACTTTGGGAGGCCGAGGCAGGCAGATCACGAGGTCAGGAGATCAAAACCATCCTGGCTAACACGGTGAAACCCCGTCTCTACTAAAAATACAAAAAATTAGCCCGGCGTGGTGGTGGGCGCCTGTAGTCCCAGCTACTCAGGAGGCTGAGGAAGGAGAATGGCGTGAACCCGGGAGGCAGAGCTTGCAGTGAGCTGAGACTGAGCCACCGCACTCCAGCCTGGGCGACAGAGCAAGACTCTGTCTCAAAACAAAACAAAACAAAACAAAATAATTATGTCTTCGCAAAATAAAACTAAAAGCTGGGTGCAGTGGCTCACACCTGTAATCCAAATACTTTGGGAGGCCAAGGCATGAGGATTGCTTGAGCCCAGGAGTTCAAGACCAGCCTGGGCAACACGGCAAGACCCCATCCTTACACATACAAAAAATTAAAAATTAAAAAATCAGTCAGGTGTGGTGGCACACGCCTGAATTCCTAGCTACTGAGGAGGCTGAGGCAGGAGGATTGCTTGAGGCCAGGAGTTGAAGATCAACCCGGCCAACAAAGTGAGACCCTACCTCTAAAAAAAAGAAGAAAAAAGAAACACACTATTAGATATCAAAGCATACTTTAAAGCTGTTAAGAATCAAACCAGGGCTGGGCATGGTGGCTCATGCCTGTAATCCCAGCACTTTGGGAGGCTGAGGCGGGGGGATCACCTGAAGTCAGGAGTTTGAGACCAGCCTGGCCAACATGGTGAAACCCCATTTCTACTAAAGTAAATACAAAAAAAAAATTAGCTGGATGTGGTAGCATGGGCCTGTAGTCCCAGCTACTCAGGAGGCTGAGGCAGGAGAACTGCTTGAACTCAGGAGGCGGAGGTTGCAGTGAGCTGAGATCGCACTGCCGTACTGCAACCTAGGTGACAGAGCAAGACTCTATTTCCAAAAAAAAAAAAAGAATCAAACCAGACCATATAGCCAGAACAGAGTCACCACTAATAAAGTTTCAATATGTGATAAATGTGGAATTTAAATTTGGTAGATAAATAATGAATTGTTTAATAAGCAGTGTTGGGATAATTTGGACAAGCCAGCCGTATCTTCTACCCTACAACATGCACCTTGCACAATGGCTCTGTCATTGTATTTACTGCTTACCAGACATTACCAGAGATGCTATTTTCATGTTTCCACGCAATTGCTTATGCTGTTCTCTCTGCTTGGAATTCTTTCTCCCTTTCATCCCCTTGCTGAAAGCCTATCCTTCTTTCAAGATCCAAATTAGTCATCTGTAGCCTGGGCAACATAGTGAGATTGCGTCTCTACAACAATTTTTTAAGAAAAATTAGCTGGGCATGGGGGTGCATGGTTGTAGGCCTAGCCTCTCAGAAGGTTGAGGTGGGAGGATAGCTTGAACTCAGGAGTTCAAGGCTGCGGAGAGCTGTGATCTCACCATTGCAGTCCAGGCAGGGCAACAGAATGAGACCTTGTCTCTAAATAAATAAATAAAAATAATCTGTGAAACTTGCCTGGCTTCTCCAAAGTTACATCCTCTTTCATGTAGCCAGATTATCTGCCACATATCTCTACTATAGTACTTATCATGTTCTGTTGCAGTTATTTATTTATATTTCTATACCCTTTACTAGGCTGCAAGCATATTATAATCAGGAACCAAGTCTTTTCATTGTTGTATCCTGATACCTAGTACAAAGTTCTTCATAATGAGTGCTCAGTAAGTATTTGATATGATAGGGTTAATAATGAATGACATTAAATGCGATGGTACTTTGAGAGTATAAAGTGATAAATAAATGAAAGGCTACCAAAAGCCCATGTAGTAATCATGACCATGGGCTCTGATAACAGATTGCCTCAGTTTGAATCTTATTTCCCTACTTACTAGCTGTGTGATCTTGGGCAAATAGGTTAACTTCTCTATACTTGAGTTCCCCTATCTGAAATGGGTCTAATAGTGATTACTACATAGGATTATTAGGAGGATTTTAAAAGTTAACATAGGCCGGGCACAGTGGCTCACACACTTTGGGAGGCCGAGGCAGATGGATCACCTGAGGTCAGGAGTTCGAGACCAGCCTGGCCAACATGGTAAAACCCTGTCTCTACTAAAAATACAAAAATTAGCTGGGTGTGGTGGTGGGTGCTTGTGATCCCAACTACTCAGAAGCTGAGGCACGAGAATCGCTTGAACCCAGAAGGCGGAGTTTACAGTGAGCCAAGATCATGCCATTGCACTCCAGCCTGGAGGACAAGAGAAAAACTCCGTCTCAAAAAAATAAAAATAAAAACAAATAAATAAATAAATAAAATTAACATAGACTTCTGCTTCTAGGAAGAAATTGAATAGATGCACTTTTCCCTATTTCTTCTATTAGTTGCAACTAAGATCCTTGGACATTGAATATAAAACAAAATATAAGAAGACACTTAAAAGTCTAGCAGAGAAAGCAGACCAGCTAGAGACCTCGATACCCACAGAACAACATGGTACTGGGTTCCCTGGGTTTTCTTTTACTGCATATATCCCAGACTGGACACTGAAAAAGCAAGCAACCTAGAAACAGCAATGGCCACAGACAAAAAAGAAGGCATAAGAAAAACCTGCACAAGCCCTGCCCTCCCCTCTCTTTTTTTTCTTTTGAGACAGGGTCTCACTCTGTCATGCAGGCTGGAGTGCAGTGGCACAATCATAACTCACTTCAGCCTTGAACTCCTCTTCCCTATCTCAGCCTCCCGAGTAGCTGGGACCACAGGTGCATGCCACCATGCTCAGCTAATTTTTGTATATTTTGTAGAGACTGGGTTTTGCTATGTTGCCTATGGCTGGTCTTGAACTCCTGGGCTCAAGGGATCCACCCACCTCGGCCTCCCAAAGTGTTAGGATTACAGGTGTGAGCCACTGCGTCTGGATAAGTCTGCTCTCTCTAACCAAGGGCCAAATGATCAGGAAAGGAGTGGCCTAGCAAGACAGAAAACCTTTGGATCAAGCTTGTCCAACCCACAACCCACAGGCCACATGCAGGCCAGGACAGCTTTGAATGTGGCCCAACACAAATTTGTAAACTTTCTTAAAAATACTATGATATTTTTATGCAATTCTTTTTTTTTTTTTTTTTTTTGAGACGGAGTTTCTGTCTTGTTGCCCAGGCTGGAGTGCAGTGGTGCGATCTCGGCTTACTGCAACCTCTGCTGCCCTGGTTCAAGTGATTTTCCTTCCTCAGCCTCCCAAGTAGCTGGGACTACAGGCACCCACCACCACACCTGGCTAATTTTTGTACTTTTAGTAGAGATGGGGTTTCGCCTTGTTGGCCAGGCTTGTCTCGAACTCCTAACCTCAGGTGATCCACCTGCCTCAGCCTCCCAAAGTGCTGGGATTACAGGTCTGAGCCACTGCGCCTGGCTCCTCTTCTTTTTTTTTAAGCTCATCAGCTATCATTAGTGTTATTGTATTTTATGTGTGGCCCAAGACAATTCTTTTTCTTCCAATGTGGCCCAGGAAAGCCAAAAGGTTGGACACCACTGCTTTAGATAATAGATGCTCTATTCTAGTAAAGCATTACAGAAAAACAAAACAAAACAAAACAAAACGAACAAAAAGAAAAACAAAAAAACCCAAACTGTGGCCACCTACATGATTAGCAGCAAAAGCCCACTGGAGAGCCTAGACTTCCATTCTTTCCAAGCTGTGATGTGTCATCCCAGCTCTCCTGCAGGGTAGTGTTAGAGAAAGTCAAATGGAAATTGACTTTCATCTCTGCCTGGTGGTAAAGAATATTGAATGCCCCATGGTGTCAGTGGAGACCACATAGGGAGCCTGGACTTCCGTCCACACTCAAGTCACCCTTCTTCCTTGTAAGTGATGTCAGAGGAAGCCTAGTGGAAAGTCAGGACCACTAGGTCCTTTCCCCATCTCTCACTGGTAACAAGGCCACACATATCCTTACTGTCTCAGTGGAGACCGTGTAGGGAGCCAGCACTCCCACCCCCACTCAGCAGTAATGAAATGTCCCTTCTTCCACCCATAATGTCAACAGAGGAGAACCGGGACTTTCACCCGGTTCTCCTGTGTTGATACTGTGAGTGGAAAAAGGGACATTCTTCCACCCACCTTTACCCACCCTGTGTCAGAGGTAGGGCTGATCCCAACATGAGATTTAATTAAATAAATAAGATCTACTCCAAATGCCCAGGTCTCAGTTAAAAAGTCACTCATCATACCAAAACCCAAGAAGATTTCAAAATGAATGAACAAAAGACAATTAAAGGATGCCAACACCAACATGTCACAGATGTTAAATCATTTGACAAGGATTTTAAAGTAGCCATCATAAAAATACTCCAACAAGCAATTATGAGCATGCTTAATGCAAATGGAAAAATAGAAAGTCTAAGCAAAGAAATAGGAAATCTTTGAAAAGAAATAGAGTATATAAAAGAGAACCAAGTGGGAATTTAGAACTAAAAAAATGAGGCCAGATGCAGTGGCTCATGCCTGTAATCACAGCACTTTGGAAGGCCGAGGCAGGTGGATCACTTGAGGCCAGGAGCTCGAGACCAGCCTGGCCAAAATGGTGAAACCCCGTCTCTACCAAAAAAATTAGCCAGCTGTGGTGGCCAGTGCCTGTAATCCCAGCTACTTGGGAGGCTGAGGCAGGAGAATGGCTTGAATCTTGGAGGCAGAGGTTGCAGCCAGCCGAAATCGTGTCACTGCACTCTAACCTGGGCAACAGAGGGAGACTCCATCTCAAAACAAAACAAAACAAAACAAAACAAAAATAAAAATCTTAATGGGTGGGCTCAACAGAAAGAATGGAGAGGATAGAAGAAAGAATCAGTGAACTTGATGACAGAGCAGTTGAAATCACCTAGTCTAAACAACTGAGAAAAAATGGATTTTTGTTCATTAACAGAAACTTGGGGACCTGTGGAACTGTAACAAAAAAATCTAACCTTCATCTCATAAAATTCTCATAAAGAGAGGAAGAAAGCAGTGCTAAACAAGTATTTGAAGAAATAATAACTGAAAATGTCCAAATTTGGCAAACAAACAGTAGACCTACAAATTATAGCTGACTGAACTGAAAACTGGATAAACTCAAAGAAATCCATGCAAGGCACGCCATGGTTAAACTTCTGAAAACTGAAGACAAAGAGACATCTTGGAAGCAGTCACTGAGAAATGAAACAATACCTCCCAGGGGGAGAAACAATTGGAATAACAGCAAATTTCTCATCAGAAACCAGAGGCCAGAAGGAAGATGGCACAATACTTTTGAATTACTAAGAGAAAATAATTGTCAATCTAGAATTTTATATCCAGAGACAATATCCTTAGATATGAAGGCAAATTAAGACATTCTCAGATAAAGGAAAACTAAAAATTTGTCACTAGTAGACCTACCCTGAAAGAATGGCCAATGATCGCCCCATTGCACTCCAGCCTGGGCAACAAGAGCAAAACTCTGTCTCAAAAAAAAAAAAAGTTATCTAGACAAAAAGGAAATAGTAAAACAAAACATCTTGGAACATCAGGAAGGAAGATAAAACATGGAAAGAAGAAAACTGTAGGTAAATACAATAGACTTTCCTTCTCTTGCATTTTCTAAGTTATGTTTGGCAGTTGAAGCAAAAACAATAACCCTTGCTAATGTGGTTCTCGATGTACATAGAGGAAATACTTAAGACAATTAAATAATAAATGAGGGAGGGTAAAGGGATGTAAAGGGAGGTAAGGTAAAATCTCAGAACCAGTGACTTGATTGTAGTGGTGGTTACACAAATCTATACATGTGATAAAATGACATAGAACTATGTACACGCATTGCAACAATGTCAAATTCCTTGTTCTGATATTGTACTGTATTTATGTGAGAGGTAACCACTGGGGGAAACTGGGTGAAGGGCACATGGAACCTCGCAACCTCCCATGAATCTATAATTATTATAAAATTAAAAATTGTAATCCCAGCACTTTGGGAGGCCGAGGTGGGCAGATCACTTGAGCTCAGGAGTTCGAGATTAGCCTGAGCAACATGGTGAAATCCTGTCTCTACTAAAAATACAAAAATTAGCCGGGCATGGTGGTTTGTGCCTGTAATCCCAGCTACTCGGGAGACTGAGGAGAGAGGATCACTTGAACCCGGGCAGCGGAGGTGGCAGTGAGCTGAGATTGCACCACTATACTCCAGCCTGGGTGACAGAGCGACACTGTCTAAAAAAAAAATTAAATTAAAAATTATTAAACAGTTGGCCAGGCACGGTGGCTCACGACTGTAATCCCAGCATTTTGGGAGTCCGAGGCGGGTGGATCACGAGGTCAGGAGTTCGAGACCAGCCTGGACAACATGGTGAAACCCCGTCTCTACTAAAAATACAAAAAATTAGCCAGGCATGGTGGTGTGTGCCTGTAGTCCCAGCTACCCAGGAGGCTGAGGCAGGAGGATTGCTTGGACTGGGGAGGCAGAGGTTGCAGTGAGCCGAGATCATGCCACTGCACTCTAGCCTGGGTGACACTGTGAGACTCTGTCTCAAAAAAAAAAAAATTATTAAATAGTTAACCTTATATATGCTACTGTCACACAGTAAGCACTATAAATCTGTTAGCTACCATTTTTTTCTTCTAGACAGAGTCTTGCTCTGCCTCCAAGCTGGAGTGCAGTGGCGCCATCCTGGCTCACTAAAGCCTCTGCCTCCTAGGTTCAAGCGATTCTCCTGCCTCAGCCTCCTGAGTAGCTGGGACTACAGATGCACGCCACCACGCCCAGCTTTATTTATTTATTTATTTATTTATTTATTTATTTATTTGAGATGGAGTCTCAATCCGTCACCCAGGTTGGAGTGCAGTGGCACGACCTCGGCTCACTGCAACCTCCACCTCCTGATGCCCAGCTAATTTTTTTTTTTTTTTTTTTTGAGACAGAGTCTCGCTCAGTCACCCAGGCTGGAGTGCAGTGGCGTGATCTCGGCTCACTGCAAGCTCCGCCTCCCGGGTTCACTCCATTCTCCTGCCTTGGCCTCCCGAGTAGCTGGGACTACAAGTGCCTGCCACCAAGCCCAGCTAATTTTTTTTGTATTTTTAGTAGAGACGGGGTTTCACCGTGTTAGCCAGGATGGTCTCGATCTCCTGACCTCGTGATCTGCCCATCTTGGCCTCCCAAAGTGCTGGGATTACAGGCCTGAGCCACCGCGCCTGTCCGATGCCCAGCTAATTTTTGTATTTTTAGTAGAGACGAGGTTTCACCATGTTGGCTAGGATGGTCTCGATCTCCTGACCTCATGATCGGCCTGCCTCAGCCTCCCAAAGTGCTGGGATTACAGGTGTGAGCTACCACACCTGGCTGCTACCACTATTAAGAAACGTTTGCAGCCAGGCATGGTGGCTCATGTCTATTTTCCCAGCACTTTGGGAGGCCGAGGTGGGCAGATTACCTGAGGTCAGGAGTTCAAGACCAGCCTGACCAACACGGCAAAATCCCGTCTCTACTAAAGATACAAAAATTAGCTGGGCACGGTGATGGGCACCTGTAATCCCAGCTACTCGGGAGGCTGAAGCAGGAGAATTGCTTGAACCCAGGAGGCGGAGGTTGCAGTGAGCCGAGAATGCAATACTGTGCTCCAGCCTGGGCAATAAAAGCAAACTCTGTCTAAAAAAAAAGAAAAGAAATATTTGCAAGCATATTATTAGCTGTGCATCATTAAACCAAACCAGGGAAAATTATTGGTCACTGCCACTTCTTTGGTTCTACTTTGAGTTTACTTTTTTGTGTGTGTGTATTTATTTATCTTTTCCAGACAGAGTCTTGCTCTATTGCCCATGCTGTAGTGCAGTGGCACAATCTCTGCTCACTGCAACCTCCACCTCCCAGGTTCAAGCAATTCTCCTGCCTCAGCCTCCTGAGTAGGTGGGATTACAGGAGCGGGCCACCATGCCCGGGTAAATTTTGTATTTTTATTTTATTTTATTTTATTTATTTATTTTGAGATGTAGTCTCGCTCTGTCGCCCAGGCTGGAGTCCAGTAGTGTGATCTCGGCTCACTGCAAGCTCTGCCTCCTGGGTTCATGCCATTCTCCTGCCTCAGCCTCCAGAGTAGCTGGGACTACAGGCACCCACCACTACGCCTGGCTAATTTTTTTTTTTTTTTTTTTTTTTGTATTTTTAGTAGAGACGGGGTTTCAGCATGTCAGCCAGGATGGTCTCCATCTCCTGACCGCGTGATCCGCCTACTTCGGCCTGTCAAAGTGCTGGGATTACAGGCGTGAGCCACTGTGCCCAGCCAAATTTTGTATTTTTAGTAGAGACGGGGTTTCGCCATGTTGGCCAGGCTGGTCTCAAACTCCTGGCCTCAAGTGACCCACTTGCCTCGGTCTCCCAAAGTGTTGGGATTACAGGCGTGAGCCACTGCATCCGGCCCTACCTCTTGACTTTACGCAAGTTTCTTAAAACACTCTAAACTTCAGTTTCTATATTTTTTGGTAGGGATTAAAAGAGATAGATTTCTTGAAATAATTTAGCACAGAAACTGACACATAGTAGACATTCAACAAAGCTTAGTTCTTGCTCCTCTCCCTTCTTCTTTCTATAATTCATCGGCCAAGGCTGGCTTTCACATCCAAATCAAGTAACCAATTTCAAATCTTACTTTTAAACCTTACTATCTTAGTGTGAATATCAGGGTTCCCGAGGCTCAGCTGAATCTCTGTCCTTCCCACTGTTTCACTGCTTAACCATTTCTTGAATTCTAAGAGCCTATATAATCCTATTTTGCCTGAAATAATTTGAATTGGATTTATACCATTTACAACCACTAATGTATCCCTTATCTAAAATGGCAATCAGTTAATCTGCTAAGCTAAATTGCTTAAAATAACTAGTGGCTTTAAATTAAATAATTGAAATATAATTTCATAGCCAGAAGTTTTTTTCAGAAATAATTTAGTCCTGGCCAGGTCTAGTGGCTCATATCTGTAGTCCCAACAATTTGAGAAGCTCAGGCAGAAGGACCCCTTGAGGTCAGGAGTTCAAGACCAGCCTGGGCAATATAGGGAGAGTCCATCTCTCCAAAAACTTTTAAAAAATTAGCCAGGCGTCATCTGGTGGGTGCCCCTCTGGGATGAAGCTTCCAGAGGAAGGAACAGGCAGCAATCTTTGCTGTTCTGCAGCCTCCGCTGGTGACACCCAGGCAAACAGGGTCTGGAGTGGACTTCCAGCAAACTCCAGCAGACCTACAGCAGAGGGGCCTGACTGTTAGAAGGAAAACTAACAAATAGAAATGAATGGCATCAACATCGACAAAAAGGATGTTGTCCACACAGAAACCCCATTGAAGGTCGCCAACATCAAAGACCAAAGGTAGATAAATTCACGAAGATGAGGAAAAACCAGTGCAAAAAGGCTGAAAATTCCAAAAACCAGAACGCCTCTTCTCTTCCAAAGGATCACAAGTCCTCACCAGCAAGGGTATAAAACTGGACGGAGTATGAGTTTGACTAATTGACAGAAGTAGGCTTCAGAAGGTGGGTAATAACAAACTCCTCTGAGCTAAAGGAGCATGTTCTAACCCAATGCTAGGAAGCTAAGAACCTTGCAAAAAGGTTACAGGAATTGCTAACTAGAATAACCAGTTTAGAGAAGAACATAAATGACCTGATGGAGCTGAAAAACACAGCACGAGCACTTCGTGAAGCATACATGAGTATCAGTAGCTGAACTGATCAAGCGGAAGAAAGGATATCAGAGACTGAAGATCAACTTAATGAAATAAAGTGTGAAGACAAGATTAGAGAAAAAAGAATGAAAAGGAATGGATAAAACCTCCAAGAAATATGGGACTATGTGAAAAGACTACACCTACCTTTGATTGGTGTACCTGAAAGTGATGAGGAGAATGGAACCAAGCTGGAAAAGACTCTTCAGGATATCATCCAGGAGAACTTCCCCAACCTAGCAAGACAGGCCAACATTCAAATTCAGGAAATACAGAGAACACCACAAAGATACTCCTTGAGAAAAGCAACCCCAAGACACATAATCATCAGATTCACCAAGGTTGAATGAAGGAAAAAATGTTGAGGGCAGCCAGAAAGATCAGGTTACTCACAAAGGGAAGCCCATCAGACTAACAGCAGATCTCTCTGCAGAAACCCTACAGGCCAGAAGAGAGTGGGGACCAATATTCAACATTCTTAAAGAAAGTAATTTTCAACCCAGAATTTAACATCCAGCCAAACTAAGCTTCATAAGCAAAGGAGAAATAAAATCCTTTACAGACAAGCAAATGCTGAGAGGTTTTGTCACCAGCAGGCCTGCCTTACAAGAGCTCCTGAAGGAAGCACTAAATATGGAAAGGAAAAACCGGTACCAGCCACTGCAAAAACAAGTTCTGAAATTGAGGCAATAGTAAGTATCCTGCCAACCAAAAAAAGTCCAGGACCAGATGGATTCACAGCCAAATTCTACCAGAGGTACAAAGAGGAGCTGGTACCATTCCTTGTGAAACTATTCCAAACAATAGATAAACAGGGACTCTTCCCTAACTCATCTTATGAGGCCAGCATCATCCTGATACCAAAACCTGACAAAGACACAACAAAAAAAGAAAATTTCAGGCCAATATCTCTGATGAACATTGATGTGAAAATCCTCAATAAAATACTGGCAAACCAAATCCAGCAGCACATCAAAAAGCTTATCCACCACGATCAAGTCGGCTTCATCCCTGGAATACAAGGCTGGTTCAACATACACAAATCGATAAATGTAATCCATCACATAAACAAAAGCAATGACAACAACCACAGGATTATCTCAATAGATGCAGAAAAGGCCTTTGATAAAAATTCAACACCCCTTCATGCTAAAAACCCTCAATAAACTAGGTATTGACAGAATGTATCTCAAAATAATAAGAGCTATTTATGACAAACCCACAGCCAATATCATATGGAATGGGCGAAAGCTGGAAGCATTCCCTTTGATAACTAGCACAAGACAAGGATGCCCTCTCTCACCACTACTATTCAACATAGTATTGGAAGTTCTGACCAGGGCAATCAGGCTAGAGAGAGAAAGAAAGGGTATTCAAATAGGAAGACAGGAAGTCAAATTGTCCCTGTTTGCACATGTATATTTAGAAAACCCCATTGTCTCAGCGCAAAATCTCCTTAAGCTGATAAGCAACTTCAGCAAAGTCTCAGGATACAAAATAAATGTGCAAAAATCACAAGCATTCCTATATACCAATAATAGAGAGCCAAATCATGAGTGAACTCCCATTCACGATTGCTAAAAAGAGAATAAAATACCTAGGAATCCAACTTACAAGGGATGTGAAGGACCTCTTCAAGGAGAACTACAAACCACTGCTCAAGGAAATAAGAGAGGACAGAAACAAATGGAAAAACATTCCATGTTCATAGATAGGAAGAGTCAATATCATGAAAATGGCCATACTGCTCAAAGTAATTTATAGATTCAATACTATCTGCATCAAGCTACCATAGACTTTCTTCATGGAATTAGAAAAAACTACTTTAAATTTCATATGGAACCAAAAAAGATCCTGTATAGCCAAGACAATCCTAAGTAAAAGAACAAAGCTGGAGGCATCACGCTACCTGACTTCAAACTTACTACAAGGCTACAGTAACCAAAACAGCATGGTACTGGTACCAAAACAGATATATAGACCAATGGAACAAAACAGAGGCCTCAGAAATAATGCCACACGTCTACAACCATCTGATCTTTGACAAACCTGACAAAAACAAGCAACAGGGAAAGGATTCCCTATTTAATAAATGGTGTTGGGAAAACTGGCTAGTCATATGCAGAAAACTGAAACTGGACCCCTTCCTTATACCTTATACAAAAATTAACTCAAGATGGATTAAAGACTTAAACATAAGACCTAAAATCATAAAAACCCTAGAAGAAAACCTAGGCAATACCATTCAAGACACAGGCATGGGCAAAGACTTCATGACTAAAACACCAAAGCAATGGCAACACAAGCCAAAATTGACAAATGGGATCTAATTAAACTAAAGAGCTTCTGCAGAGCAAAAGAAACTATCATCAGAGTGAACAGGCAAACTACAGAATGGGAGAAAATTTTTGCAATCTATCCATTTGACAAAGGACTAATATCCAGAATCTACAAAGAACTTAAACAAATTTATAAGAAAAAAAACAAACCACCCCATCAAAAAGTGGGCAAAAGATGTGAACAGACACTTCTCCAAAGAAGATATTTATGTGGCCAATAAACAGATGAAAAAAGCTCATCATCACTGGTCATTAGAGAAATGCAAATCAAAACCACAAAGAGATACCATCTCACGCCAGTTAGAATGGCAATCATTAGGGCTGGGCATGGTGGGTCACGCCTGTAATCCCAGCACTTTGGGAGGCTGAAGTGGGCGGATCACGAGGTCAGGAGATTGAGACCATCCTGGCTAACATGGTGAAACCCCGTGTCTACTAAAAATACAAAAATTTAGCCGGGCGTGGTGGTGAGTGTCTGTAGTCCCAGCTACTTGGGAGGCTGAGGCAGGAGAATGGTGTGAACCCGGGAGGCGGAGCTTGCAGTGAGCCAAAATCGTGCCATGGCACTCCAGCCTGGGCAACAGAGGGAGACTCCATCTCAAAAAAAAAAAAAAAAAAAAAAAAATGGCAATCATTAAAAAGTCAGGATAACAATAGTTGCTGGAGAGGATGTGGAGAAATAGGAACACTTTTACACGTTGGTGGGAGTGTAAATTAGTTTAACCATTGTGGAAGACAGTGTGGCGATTCTTCAAGGATCTAGAAACAGAAATACCATTTGCCCCAGAAATCCCATTACTGGGTATATACACAAAGGATTATAAATCATCTACTATAAAGACACATGCACATGTATGTTTATTGCAGCACTGTTCACAATAGCAAAGACTTGGAACCAAACCAAATGCCCATCAATGATAGACTGGATAAAGAAAATGTGGCACATACACACCATGGAATACTATGCAGCCACAAAAAAGGATGAGTTCATGTCCTTTGCAGGGACATGAATGAAGCTGGAAACCATAATTCTCAGCAAACTAACACAGGAACAGAAAACCAAACACCACATGTTCGCACTCATAAGTGGGAGTTGAACAATGAGATTACATGGACACAGGGAGGGGAACATCACACACCAGGGCCTGTCAGGGGAGAGGGAGCAAGGGGAAGGATAGCATTAGGAGAAATACCTAATGTAGATGACAGGTTGATGGGTGCAGCAAACCACCAAGGCATGTCTATACCTATGTAACAAACTTGCATGTTCTCCACGTGTATCCCAGAATTTAAAGTATAATTGAAAAAAAAAAATTAGCCAGGCGTGGCTGGGCATGGTGGCTCACGCCTGTAATCCCAGCACTTTGGAGGCTGAAGTGGGTGGATCACCTGAGGTCAGGAGTTCGAGACCAGCTTGGCCAACATGGTGAAACCCCATGTCTACTAAAAATACAAAAATTAGCCGGGCATTGCAGCACGTGCCTGTAATCCCAGCTACTAGAGGGGCTGAGGCAGGAGGATCACTTGAACCTGGGAAGTGGAGGTTGCAGCAAGCCGAGATTGTGCTACTGCACTCCATCCTGGGCAACCGAGAGAGACTCTGTCTCAAAAAAAAAAAAAAAATTAGCCAGGTATGGTGGTGCATGCTTATAGTTCCAGCCACTCAGAAGGCTGAGGCGGGAGGATTGCTTGAGCCCAGGAATTCAAGGCTGCAGTGAGTTATGATTGAACCACTGCACTCCAGCCTGGGTGACAGAGTGAGACCCTGTCTCATTCACACATAAACACACACACAAACACAAAGTAATAAATTAGTCCGAATTCCCCTCCCTACCTCTTTTGAATTTCAGGGTTAGGACTCAGAAAGATTCACCAACATGCCCAAGGTCATGCAGCTAGTAAATGCTGGAGAGCCAAGACTAGAACGTGGGATCTTCAGGCTATGACACCACTACTTGATGCTGTAGGGAAATAAGAACATAGGCTGGGCATGGTGGCTTCACGTGTGTAATCCCAGCACTTTGGGGAGGCCGAGACGGTAGGATTGCTTAAGCACAGGAGTTCAAGACCAGCCTGGGCAACACAAGAACACCCCATCTCTATTTCCTTTTTAATTAAAAATTATTTCAGAAAAGAATAAAAAAGGAAACATTCTGTGTGTAGGGCCATCGTTGTTGCAATTGCTATTTAGCTTTTATACAATGACTGATGGTTCATTTTTGAGCTTGTAGTCAACAAGATGTTCCAGTATTTTTTCACTTGAAATACTAGTAAATCCAATTCTCATCATTCTGTTTTTATGCAGCAGTTATGTTTTTCAAGCACACATACTCAGCTTTAAATTACTTCTTGGCTCAGCCTTTTTAGATCTCCTGAAATGTGCATTCTGTCATTCAGCCGTTCATGCATCAAGCCCACCCCGTTTTGTATTATCTGCAGATTTGACAAGCATGCTTCCTCCATGCTTGTTCATGCCAAGTCATTCATAAAAAGGCTTAACAGTAAAGGGCCATAGAGGCCTTTGACAATTGCTAGAAATTTCTATTTCAACCTTTGCATAATCTCAGCTTCCAATAAACTGTGCTATCATCCCCCCCTCCTTCTTCATGAAGACTTGTCGAATGCCTCTAAATAAGGACATAGGTTCCACACCATTTTCTTGATCTACCACAGTAGTAAGAATAGTAATGAATAATAAAACTATCATTTATTGAGTGGCCAGATCAAGCTTTAAGTGTGTGTGTGTGTGTGTGTGTGTGTTTGTGGTTTTTTTGAGACAGGGTCTTGCTTGCTCTGTCACTTAGGCTGGAGTACAGTGGCACAGTCATGGCTCATTGTAGCCTGAACCTCCTAGGCTCAAGCAATCCTCTCACCTCAGCTTCCCAAGTAGCTATGACTACAAGTGCATGCCACCACACCCAGCTAATTTTTAAAATTTTTTTATAGAGGCTGGACATGGTGGCTCTTGCCTGTAATCCCAGCACTTTGGGAGGCCGAGGCAGGTGGATCACTTGAGATCCGAGTTTGAGGCCAGCCTGGCCAACATGGTGAAACCCCCTCTCTACTAAAATACAAAAATTAGCTGGGTGTGGTGGTGCATATCTGTAATCACAGCTACTTGGGAGGGTGAGGCACAAGAATCGCTTGAACCTGGGAGGCAGAAGTTGCAGTGAGCCAAGATTGTGCCACTGCACTCCAGCCTGGCTAACAGAGCAAGACGTTGTCTCAAAAAAAAAATTTTTTTTTTTTTTTTGTAGAGACAGCGTGTTGGTATGTTGCTCAGGCTGCTCTTGAACTGCTGGCCTCAATCCATCCTACAGCCTTGTCCTCCCAAAGTGGTGAGATTATAGGTGTGAGCCATCACACCTAGCCTTGATAGATTACTTTTAACTTAGTCCCCTCAAAAACTTTCTAAGTATTATTGTTTTAATTTTTATTATGGGAGAAGAATTGAGGACCTGTAATGCATATATGAGTGTGGTCTAGTTTTAGCTAACCACGTTTGTTTTTCCAAATATTGTGGGCTGCCTTTTCTTTTAATGACCACTGGGAAAGCAAAAAGAGAAGTATGCCTGGAGAAGTTGTAGAGAAAGTAGTAGCTGCTTTTTTGTTGTTTTGTTTTTGTTGTTTACAGGGAGTTAAGAGGTGAAGGAAATGATGTAGATTCCTAAGGGAAGAATTTTAGGGAAGGAGTCAGGTTCTATTTTTTGCTCTGTTGCCAAGGCTGGAGTGCAGTGGTGCAATCACGGCTCACTGCAGCCTTGACCTCTTGGGCTCAAGTGATCCTCCCACCTCAGCCTCCCCGGTAGCTGAGACTATGGGTGTCCACCATCATACATAGCTATTTTTTTTTTTTGAGACAGAGTTTCACTCTTGTTTCCTAGGCTGGAGTGCAATGGCATAGCCTTGGCTCACTGCAACCTCTGCCTCCTGGGTTCAAGGAATTCTCTTGCCTCAGCCTCCCAAGTAGCTGGGATTACAGACACCCGCCACCAGGCCTGGCTAATGTTAGTATTTTTAGTAGAGACATGGTTTCACCATGTTGGCCAGGCTGCTCTCAAACTCCTGACCTCAGGTGATCCACCTACCTTGGCCTCCCAAAGTGCTGGGATTACAGGTGTGAACCACCGCGCCTGGCCTAATTTTTGTATTTTTGGAAGAGACAGGGCCTTCCTATGTTACTCAGGCTGGTCTTAAACTCCTGGGCTCAAGTGATCCTCCTGCCTTAGCCTCCCTAGTGCTGGGACTACAGGTACCCACCATTATTCCCGGCTAATTTTTGTATTTTTTGTAGACATGGGGTTTTCCTATGTCGCCCAGGCTGGTCTGGAACTCCTGGACTCAAGCGATCTGCCCACTTTGGCCTCCCAAAGTGATGGGAACACAGGCGTGAGCCACCGCACCCAGCCAGACCCAGCTTATAGAAGATGATTTTTATGAAGATTTTGCTTTGTTATGTATAATATAATCCCCATTATTTATTAACGCCTCCAAAGTTCGGGTTTTTGTTGTTACTGTTTTGTAATGAGACCATGTGTGAAATTGGTCTCAAGGAAGGCCCTGGGGGAGAGCGAGCTAACCCCAAAGTAGCTCCACTACATTTGCATTACAGGAGGGTCTCAGAGAATTTGGTGTCCAAGTGTCACTTTTGGAGTGGTGGAACTGGAATTGGAATTCAGCCTCAGCTGACTCCAAGGCCCATACTTGACCCTGCAGGTGTCAGACCAAGGAAAGTAGGATTCCTATCAGGAAGAAAGAATGCTTAGTTTAGGTCCACTTATTTTTAGTGAATTTATGCTGTGCCTTGTTTTTGCCACTTTTCTAAAGATTCACAAACCATTTGTCTAATTATCCATTCCAGAATTTTGCCAAGGAAAAATGTGCACAGAGACTTATAGGTTCTTCTTTTAGAAAACGAGGACATTAGTCCATCTTCAAACTTCTGGCACCTCTCCTGTCCCCAGTAAAGCTACCACCACATTTCACATTCTTTCGGTAAGACAGAGAATGAAGTTGTGTGAAGGGGCTGGATGCTCTCTTACTTCCTCATCTGCCTTGCACGTAAATTTTTTCTTTACCGTGTAGGTCCTACTCCTTCTAATTTGAGGATAATTCTCTGTAATGGAAAAATGATGGAAAAGTAGGAGTTGATTGAGTCTGCTTTTTCCTCTCTCATCTGTTATCATTATACCTTCTGTTCCTTGTTCTTCTTGCTCAGAACATTGACTTTCCTGAAATTGCCATCACATATTAGTGCTACTAAACACTTTTATTACAAGTTCATATTTTTATGCCAGGTCCTTTGAGCTAAAAAAAAAAAAAGAAAAAAAAAGAAAAGAAAACCAAGTTAGTATTTTTGGACTAACCTATTACAATTCATCACAGAAAGTTTAATACAAAATCTTGCTTTTCAAAATGTCTTACCTATTTTGATGCGTTTTTATAGCTGTTCCTTTATGTAACAAGTAACTGCAATTCACAAAATATTCTATTTATAATATTTCATCTAAAATGTAGAGTTTCAGGCAGTAATTCAACCAATTTACTGCTAAAATAGAGGCCTTATAAAATGGTAGGAACAGAAAGTGAGTTCTATCTCTTAGAAAATACAAACTGATAATGCAGGAAAAAGAAGAGATACTATACTAATAGAAATTTTTAGACCATTTTTTCCTCTTCCAAGTTATTCATTCTCTCTGAGGAGGCGAACTAGCCTTACATTTTAATACTTGATTTGAATTTCTATATATTCTTTATTTTAAAAAGATATTTGCATCATTTTCTATTTTCCTGAATGGCTAGCAAGAAACCCTCTTCAAAGTAAGTGGTTAAATTCTATGTTCAGTTGCTTCATTTGTGTGATTTTGAACCTCAAAAGAGGTGACTCAGAGCTGACTCTTTGGGTGAACTTCTTACAATTCAGCCACTGCAAAGTTTATGCTTGGCGTTTTCAGCATTCTATCTCTTCTCTGTCCTTCCTAAGCTCTCTTTATGTGGCAGGATTTTCAGCTCAGTTCAATAAACATTTCCATAACAGCACTGTCCTTTGCATTATATTGTGACTGGCATCAGTCCTGGCCTTTAAGGTGCTCAGAGCCTAGTTGTGAAGACAGCCATGTCAATACATAACACAACAGTGTGTGATGTATGAAACAACGGAACTATGTGCAAGGTCGTGAAACAGTGCAAAGGAGGATATTCTCATTGTGAGGTTCAGGAAAGTGTCACAGAACACCAGCAAGTGGTTGCAGGCACCAGATTTGAAAGGATGAATAGGTATGCAGCAAGAAGTCAATGTGGAAAGGACATTCCAGGCAGCAGAACACCATGTACAAGAGCATGACGTGTGCAGGAAACAAAGAGATGTACGATGTTCTAGTGCAATGCATAAGGTGGAGAATGGGATTCAGATGTAAAGGAATTTGAACTTTGTCCTGTCCTGCAGAGGGTTTTAAATGGGGAAATGACATAGCTAGAGAAAGATCTCAGAAAGAACACCCTGGCAACAATACACAGGATGATTTGTGAAGAGCTGACTCTAGGCAGAATCACCAATTAAGAGATTATTTTATTAGTCTAGGCAGTGATCTAAGAATTGGTACTGAAAAAGAGAGAATGCCAAAACTTAAGCTGACTTAGAAGTTACATTAACAGGATTCAGTGATTGTTTGGATGTGGGAAAGGGAGCTGGTAAGATGGTGTGATAGTTAATTTGGGGTCAACTTGGGTGGACTAAGGGATGCCCAGATAGCTGGTAAAACATTATTTCTGGATGTGTCTGCGAGGGTGTTTCTGGAAGAGACCAGCATTTGTATCAGTTGACTGAGTAAAGAGGGTCTGCCCTCATAAATGTGAGTGGGCATCATTCAATTCATTGGGAACCCAAATCGAATAAAAAGGTGGAAGAAGAGGCCAGGCATGGTGGCTTACGCCTGTAATCCCAGCACTTTGGGAGGCTAAGGCAGGTGGATCACTTGAGGTCAGGAGTTCGAGACCAGCCTGACCAACATGGTGAAACTCTATCTCTACTAAAAATACAAAAATTAACTGGGTGTGGTGGTGTACACCTGTAGTCCCTGCTACTCGGTAGGCTGAGGCAGGAGAATTGCTTGAATCCAGGAGGCAGAGGTTGCAGGGAGCCGAGATTGCGCCATTGCACTCCAGCTTGGGTGACAGAGTGAGACTCTTTCATACACACACACACACACACACACACACACACACACACACACACGTGGAATAAGGGCAAATTCACTCTCTCTCTTTTTGAGCTGGGACATTCATCTTCTCCCATGCTTAGACATTGGAGCTCCTGGTTCTTGGGGTCTTCAAATTCCAGGACTTTTGAATTTCTTTAAAAAAAATTTTTTTTTTTTTTTTGAGACAGAGTCTTGCTCTGTTGCCCAGGCTGGAGTGCAGTGGTGTGATCTAGGCTCACTGCAACCTCCACCTCCCAGGTTCAGGCCATTCTCCTGCCTCAGCCTCCCAAATAGCTGGGACTACAGGCACGCGCCAACACGCCTGGCTAATTTTTTTATATTTGCAGTAGAGACGGGGTTTCACCGTGTTAGGCAGGATGGTCTCGATCTCCTGACATCATGATCCACCCACCTCGGCCTCCCAAAGTGCTGGGATTATAGACGTGAGCCACCACAGGCAGCCTGAATTTCTATATCTTTATTTTTGCCTTGCTATATTCGATAAGACCTCTGATACAATATAATGGAAGTAGTAAATGTGGTTATCCTAGCTTTATTCCCAGTCTCGAGGAGAAAGCATTCACTATTTTACCATTAAATATACTAGTTGTAATTTTTGTACATGTTTCTACTTAAACTTCAAAGGAAGTTCTCATCTATTCCTAGTTCCCTGAGAATTTATGGCATGAATGGTTATTAAATTTTGTTGAATGTTGGGCCGGGTGTGGTGGCTTATGCCTGTAGGCCCAACACTTTGGGAGGCTGAGGTGGGAGGATTGCTTGAGCCCAGGGGTTCTAGACCAACCTGGGGGTAACATACTGAGACTCCATCTCTCTCTCTAAGCAAAGCAAAACAAAAAAGGCCAGGTGCAGTGGCTCATGCCTGTAATCCAAGCCCTTTGGGAGGCCGAGGCAGGTGGATCACTTGAGGCTTGAGGTCAGGAGTTCAAGACCAGACTGACCAACATGGTGAAACCCCATCTCTACTAAAAGTACAAAAAAAAAAAATTAGCCGGGCGTGGTGGCGGGCGCCTGTAGTCCCAGCTACTCAGGAAACTTAGGTAGGAGAATCACTTGAACCTGGAAGGTGGAGGTTGCAGTGAGCCAAGATCATGCCACTGCACTCCAGCATGGGTGACACAGCGAGACTCTCTCTCTCAAAAAAAAAAAAAAAAAAAAAAAAAGCATCTGTGTAGTGTGGGGAGAAAAATGAAAAAAAAAAAGAAATTTTGTCAAACGCTTTTTCTGTGTTGATAGATAAGGACTTTTCTGTATAGCTTGGTTCCTCTCTAATGCCTTGCCCCAGAGATTTCACTTAGCTCAGTGGTCCCAGACTTTCATATCTACCACCTCAGTCAGCAGGACCGCTATGCTCTGCTCAGAATCAAGCCCTCTGCATTATAGTTAGGGAGTTGTCCCCAGGCAGACAGCTGATAAATCATGGGGCTCACCTCATGAGTTTCCTTTCTTTCAGAAATTGCAGTCTTCTGCTGTTTACTTTATTCTGCCTGAATATAGTTACTGCATACGTTTTGTCCAGTTTTACAGTTGATTTCAGTGGGAGAGCTAATCCACTATCAATTGTTCCACCATGGTCAGAAGTATAAGGCAAACACAGCAAAATTTCTTTCTGAGACAGGGTTTCACTCTTTCACCTCGGCTGAAGCGCAGTGGAATGATCGTAACTCACTGAAGCCTTGACCTTCTGGGCACCAGGCCTGGCTAATTATAAAAAAAAAAAAAATTGACCAGGTGCGGTGGCTCACACCTGTAATCTTAGCACTTTGGGAGGCCGAGGTGGGCGGATCACCTGAGGTCAGGAGTTCAACACCAGCCTGGCCGACATGGTGAAACCCCATCTCTATTAAAATACAAAAAAAATTAGCTGGGCATGATGGGGGGTGCCTGTAATCCCAGCTACTCAGGAGGCTGAGACAGGAGAATCACTTGAACATGGGAGACAGTGGTTGCAGTAAGCTGGGATCGTGCCACCGCACTCCAGGCTGGGTGGCTGAGCGAGACTCCATCTCAAAAAAAAAAAAAAAAAAACTATAGGCCGGGCGTGGTGGCTCATGCCTGTAATCCCAGCACTTTGGGAGGCCGAGGCGGAGGGATCACAAGGTCAGGAGTTCGAGACCAGCCTGGCCAATATGGTGAAACCCCGTCTCTACTAAAAATACAAAAATTAGCTGGGTGTGCTTGTGGGCGCCTGTAGTCCCAGCTACTTGGGAGGCTGAGGCAGGAGAATCACTTGAACCTGGGAGGCAGAGATTGCAGTGAGCCGAGATCACACCACTGCACTCTAGCCTGGGCAACAGAGCCAGACTCCATCTCAAAAAAAAAAAAAATTATAGAGATGAGGTCTCACTGCATTGCCCAGGCTGGTCTGAAACTCCTGGGCCCAAGCAATCCTCCCAGGTTGGTCTCCCAAAATGCAGGGATTACAAGGCTGAACCAACCACCGTGCCCAGCCCAAACACAGCAAAATTTCAAAGATGGTTTTCTCCTTCTCCTAATTATGGAATGACAAGCTGCTGCTTTTTTAAAAAATTTTTTATTTTCCTGTATTTTCAGTTCACTACAGCCTCCATCTCCCTGGTTCAAACCATTCTCCTGCCTCAGCCTCCCGAGTAGCTGGGACTACAGGTGCATGTCACCACACCCAGCTAATTTTTGTATTTTTAGTATAGATGAGGTTTCGCCCTGTTGGCCAGGCTGGTTTTGAACTCCTGACCTCAGGTGATCTGCCCGCCTCAGCCTCCCAAAGTCCTGGGAATACGGGCATGAGCCACCATGCCTGGCCATGGTTAATCTTATGTATCAAGTTGATTATGCCATGGGGTGCCCAGATATTTGGTAAAACATTCTCAGTGTGTCTGTGAAAGTGTTTCTAGGCACGTTTGAGGGCTGGGTGAGGTGGGTTATGCCTGTAATCCCAGTGCCTTAGGTGGCTGAAGTGAGAGGATCACTTAAGACCAGGTGTTTGAGACCAGCCTGGGCAACACAGCAAGATCCTGTCTCCCTAAAAAAAAATTAGCCGGACATGGTGGCATGGGCTGTAGTCCCAGCTACTCAGGAGGCTGAAGCAGAGGATGGCTTCAGCCCAGGAGTTCAAAGCTGCAGTGAGCAAGGATCATACCACTGCACCACTCTGGCCTGGGTGACAGAGCAAGACTCTGTCTCTTAAAAAAAAAAAATAAAACAAAAAAAACAGGCTGGGCGTGGTGGCTCACGCCTGTAATTCCAGCACTTTGGGAGGCCGAGACGGCTGGATCATGGGGTGAGGAGTTCCAGACCAGGCTGGCCAACACGGTGAAACCCTGTCTCTACTAAAAATACAAAAATTAGCTGGGTGCGGTAGTGGGCGCCTGTAATCACAGCTACTCGGGAGGCTGAGGCAGGAGAATCGCTTGAACTGAGGAGGTGGAGTTTGCAGTGAACCGAGATCGTGCCACTGTACTCTAGACTGGGTGACAGAGCAAGACTCCATCACAAACACACACACACACACACACACACACACACACACACACATACACACATACACACGAAATTAATATTTGAATCTGCAGGCTGAGTAAAGCAGATTGCCTTCCCGAATGTGGATGGGTCTCATCCAATCAGTTGAAGGCCTGAACAGAACAAAAAAATTCACCAAAAAAACTATCTCAAATACAAGATAATTTTTCTTCCCTTTAGACTCAAACTGAAACATTGCTGTCCTGGTTCCCAGGCCTTCAGACTCTGACTGGAACTACACCATCAGCTCTTCAGCTTGCCACCTCATCCTGCAGATCATGGAACTTGTCACCCTCCACAATCACATGAACCAATTCCTTATAATAAATCTCTTTATATATCTGTATGCATATATATATATATATATATATATATGTATATACACACCCTATTAGTTGCTTTTCTCTGGAGAACCCTGCCTAATATTATGGATATAAACATGCACATACCTCTTCTCACATTTTCATGATAGTCGACAAGTGAGAGTCCATTTCAGGGAATGCTTACACAAACCCACAGGAAGCTGGGAAATACAGGGCTACAACTAAATTCTCACATCTGGTAAATCTCTTAAGGAATATGTCTGCTTCTCTGAGAGCATGGTTCTTTTCCGGAGAAACATGACAGTTCTAGGAGAAATAAAGGTGACTCAGGAGCAGCAGAACCAAAGAAGACATATCTTCAATCACTCCTAAAAGGGTTACCTTGAGAGATTAGAGTTTGAGCAACCCTCCCATAACATTTCTTGTTCATGTAACTGTCCTCCAACAATCAGCTTTTGCAATTCTCTTTCTGTGGCATCATCTTCGTGGGTTTGGCATTATTATGAATCATATTTTGGTGATCTGTCTTCTCACCATTTGGTGACTGATGGCAGCTGAGTGGGGGAATGTTTTACATGAAATACATTTTTTTTTTTTAAATGAGACAGAGTCTTGTTCTGTCTCCCAGGCTGGAGTGCAGTAGGGTGATCTCGGCTCACTGCAACCTCCGTCTCCCAGGTTCCAGCAATTTTTGTGCCTCAGCCTCCCAAGGTGCTGGGATTACAGGCACACACCACCATGCCTGGATAATTTTTGTATTTTTAGTAGAAATGGGGTTTCTCCATGTTGGCCAGGCTGGTCTCGAACTCTTGACCTCAGGTGATCCGCCTGCCTTGGCCTCCCAAAGTGCTGGGATTACAGGCGTGAGCCACTGTGCCCGGCCAAATTTTTTAACCCTTTCATATGTTTGGTTTAAGTGTTATCATCAACTCACTATTAAATAAATTTGTTTTTTGATTGAGACAGGGTCTCTCTCTGTTGCCCAGGCTGGAGTGTAGTGGCACGATCATGGCTCATTTTAGCCTCAAACTCCTGGGTTCAAGCAATCTTCCCACATCAGCCTCCTGAGCACCTGAGACTGTGTGTGCCACCACACTCAGCTGATGTTTTAATGTTTTTGTAGAGATAGTATCTCCCTATGTTGCCCAGGCTGGTCTCGAAATCCTGAGCTCAAGTGATCTTCCCGCCTTGGCCTCCCAAAATCCTGGGATTACAGAAGTGAGACACTGTGCTCAGCCCCTAAATAAATGTTTTATGATTCTAGCTTTTTATCTCTAAAATGGAGATAATAATGGTATGCATATATTTAATAAATATGGCAGGAGAACTTCAAAAAGTATAAAAATTTTTTTCTAAAAAATATTATTTTACTTTTCAGATGAACTGAAATGGTGCAAATACAAATGTTATTGCAATAGTCTGGTATGGTGGCTGGCTCACACCTGTAATCCTAGCACTTTGGGAGGCTGAGGCGGGCAGATCACATAAGGTCAGGAGTTCAAGACGAGCCTGGCCAACATGGTGAAAGCCCGTCTCTACTACTAAAAATACAAAAATTAGCTGGGTGTGGTGGCAGGCACCAGTAATCCCAGCTACTAGGGAAGCTGAGGCAAGAGAATTGCTTGAACCCAGGAGGCGGAGGTTGCGGTGAGCTAAGATAGCACCACTGCACTCCAGCCTGGGCGATGAGCAAAACTCCGCCCGGAAAAAACAAACAAAATAAAACAAAACAAAAAAACCCCCCACAGATTGTTGCAAACACTAGAAGGCACTATTTCTCTACAGAGGCAGAAAATGAACCTAACACAAATTTCTTCTATCTTAAACTTCTCCTCTTGCCCAATTTCTATTCAAGACACAGAACAAAAAGTGCAGTGTGGCAAATTTTAAAATATAAATATCTACAATGTAATACGCAGTGGAAAGAAAAATGAAAAGGAGGACCAGTGAGACAAAGAACATATTGAAAAAATGTAAATCCAATAAAAAGCAACAAAAAAAGCTGTAGGCCGGGCGAGGTGGCTCACGCCTATAATCCCAGCACTTCGAGAGGCCAAGGCAGGCAGATCACGAGGTCAGGAGATTGAGACCATGCTGGCTAAACGGTGAAATGCTGTCTCTACTAAAAATACAAAAAATTAGCCGGGCGTGGTAGTGGGCACCTGTTGTCCCAGCTACTTGGGAGGCTGAGGCAGGAGAATGGCATGAACCTGAGAGGTGGAGCTTGCAGTGAGCCGAGATCGCACCACTGCACTACAGCATGGGTGACAGAGCAAGACTCCGTCTAAAAAAAAAAAAAAAAAAGGCTGTAAAAGGTGACAAAGGAAAAAAGGGATGAGAAGAAAGCGAAGTAGAAGCAAATTTCCTCCATACAATATATAATATATGGGAACTGTTTTCCATGTCATTGCCCTATGTCATATGTTGAAAATGTTAATTTACAATTAATCAGTGGTTTTCTAGGTCTGCATTGCCTCCCCTTTCCAATCTTCTCACTCATCCTATTTCTCTCAACCACACCTTTCAGGAAGGTTACTGGACGTGTATCAGGACCCATAATGGAGTAAGACAAGGATGAGGAATTTGTAGTTACCTTGGAAATGCAAAAGTTGTTTTGAAAGTACTGTCTAGTGGCTGGGCGCAGTGGCTCACGCCTGTAATCCCAGCACTTTGGGAGGCCGAGATGGGCGGATCATGAGGTCAGGAGATCGAGACCATCCTGGCTAACACGGTGAAACCTCATCTCTACTAAAAATACAAAAAATTAGCTGAGCTTGGTGGCAGGCGCCTGTAGTCCCAGCTACTAGGGAGGCTGAGGCAGGAGAATGGCGTGAACCCGGGGGCGGAGCTTGCAGTGAGCTGAGATCAGGCTACTGCACTCCAGCCTGGGCGACACAGTGAGACTCCGTCTCAAAAAAAAAAAAAAGTACTGTCTAGCAGAAAGCAGAAGCAGACAAATTCCTGCTTATTCTTCCCTCCATGGTCGTGTCTGGACACTTACCTGGGTGAGACTTACAAAGTGACTGAAGAGATTCTGAGTGATGTAGAACTAGACTACTTGATTAAAGACTTTTTTTTAACTTCATGGAATTTTAGGTTTCACAGTGGCTTGACTTTCATTTCCTTTCTCTCTCCCTCTCCCCTTCTGTCTCTGAAGAAATGCCTTCTACACCTTTTAATTCTCGACAATTAAAGGAAACCAGGAGGAGGCAGCAGAGAACTGGCTGTTTAGGTTTTGATCTAGGTTTAAAGAGAGAACCTGAGGTTGACTTCTATTAGTCCGTCTTTATTAATCAACTTAGGGTGAAAAAAAAAAAAAATCCCAGAACTTGAAAATCCCAGATGTAGGCCGGGCGCGGTGGCTCACGCTTGTAATCCCAGCACTTTGGGAGGCCGAGGGGGGCGGATCACGAGGTCAGGAGATCCAGACCACGGTGAAACCCCGTCTCTACTAAAAATACAAAAAATTAGCCGGGCATGGTGGCGGGCGCCTGTAGTCCCAGCTACTCGGGAGGCTGAGGCAGGAGAATGGCGTGAACCCGGGAGGCGGAACTTGCAGTGAGCCGAGATTGCGCCACTGCACTCCAGCCTGGGCGACAGAGCGAGACTCCATCTCAAAAAAAAAAAAAAAAAAAATCCCAGATGTATCCAAATCAAACATATGGCTTGTAGCTTTACCTCAGAATAGTGAGAATTCCAAGAGCCCAGGCAATGGTCGTTTGAGATTCCAATAAAATTTTGCTGGCCGGGCGTGGTGGCTTACGCCTGTAATTCCAGCACTTTGGGAGGCCGAGACGCGCGGATCCCTTGAGGTCAGGAGTTTGAGACCAGCCTGGCCAACATGGTGAAACCCTGTCTTGAGTGAGCATTACTGCCTGAGTTCCACCTCCTGTCAGATCAGCGGCAGCATTAGATTCTCATAGGAACACGAACCCTATTGTGAACTGTGCATGTGAGGGATCTAGGTTGCATGCTCCTTATGAGCATCTAATGCCTGATGATTTATGGTTAACAGTTTCATCCTGAAACCATCCCCCTCCCCCGTCCCCCCGACCCCAGCCAGTGGAAAAACTGTCTTACATGAAACCAGTCCCTGGTGCCAAAAAGGTTGGGGACTCCTGAGCTACAGCATTATTGGGAGAATTACATACTATGCCCAACATATAGCACAAGACCTGGCACATCAAAATTGCTCAAGATGGCCCGGGGCAGTGGCTTACGCCTGTAATCCTAGCACTTTGGGAGGCTGAAGTGGGCGGATTGCCTGAGCTCAGGAGTTTGAGACCAGCCTGGGCAACACGGCAAAACCCCATCTCTACTAAAAATACAAAAAATTATGTGGGTGTGTTGGTGCACACTGTAATCCCAGCTACACAGGAGAGTGAGGCACAAGAATGACTTGAACCCAGGAGGGGAAGGTTGTAGTGAGCCGAGATCATGCTCCAGCCTGGGTGACAGAGTGAGACTCTGTCTCAAAAAAAACAAAACAAAAACAAACAAAAAAAAACGGCCAGGTGCATTGGTTCATGCCTGTAATCCCAGCACTTTGGGAGGCCAAGGCGAGTGGATCACTTGAGGTCAGGAGTTCAAGACCAGCTTGGCCAACATGGTGAAACCCCCTCTATACTAAAAGTACAAAAAAAATTAGCCGGGTGTGGTGGCAGACACCTGTAATCCCAGCTACTCAGGAGGCTGAGGCAGGAGAATCACTTAAACCTGGGAGGTGGAAGTTGCAGTGAGCTAAGATTGCACCACTGCACTCCATTCTGAGTGACAGAGCAAGACTCTGTCTCAAAAAAAAAAAAAATTGCTCAACTATTGCTGGCTAATGACTATTGTTTCACTTTACCCTGTCCCTGATGGCCTATCTACTCTGCTTGCAAATAATTGGTGGGCAGAGTCATCCATAATTTAATGGCAGTCGTTGCTTATGATTTTCAGTATTTGGGTGGAGATTTATCAAAGCCAAGTACTGTGTGTTCTGTTTCTATGTCATGTTTATTCAATCACTAAATAACCATAGTGTCTGTCCTTGGCCTTATATTACTGAATAGTTCTATGATTTAATCATCGAAAATGGTATCTGGTCTTAAATTATGTTTGTAAGTAGTCAGTCTTCCAGTAGGAAAAGCAGGCCTCCACCCATTATAGATCATTCTGCCTAGAAATTTTTGTCATATATTTTGTCCAGTCCAAATACAAATATTAATATATTGTTTTCTACAATTTTAAGGTAAGACTGCTTATATACTATGTTTTCAAAATATTGCCAAATATCATCTCTTTCATTCTTATCTGCTGGATTCAACTGATTTTATGCTCTCTCAAAACTTTTGCTCTGGCCCTAGTTAATTAATACTCAAGAACTAAAAATGATTTCTTGGTAGGTTTCTGTTTCCAACTTCTTCCCATTTCAATTCATGTTGGATGCTACAAAATATTTCACAAAACATACCAATTTATCCATGAACACCTCTCTTTACATTTTCTCACACTCTCAGTTTAGATATGAACCATGATGCCCTTAGCTTGGAGTTAGAGGAGACTCTAGATTATGTTTAAATTATATTGCATGTTTGACTATCCTAACATCATTTTTTGGAATCTGACCACACTCTTGGCCAACCACACCCTGATATCATAGCAACTGAAAGTGTAGCCAAGTATTTTAATGTCAAATAAACTGCTATGTGTTGAGGATGGTTGGAATTGGAATTGGAACAGCCAGTTTTGACTTCCCTCTTAAGTAGTGGGGTTCTGAAGTCAAAACATTCTGCTTATTAGTTTTTCTCCATTTTCCCCCTAAATTAGGTAATATTCTATCCTTAATATATTTTATCTTTTTTTTGTTTTCCTTTTTTTAAAAAAATAATAATAGACACAATCTTGCCCAGGCTGATCTCAAACTCCTGGGCTCAAGTGATCCTCCTGTCTCAGCCTCCCGAAGTGCTGGGACTATAGGCATGAGCCCAGACTTTTTTAATCTTTTAAACAGGGCACTGATGATAATCTAACTGCATGCCTGTATTGTCTTAGAATATTTTTAGTTAATATTGCTGGGCACAGTGGCTCACGCCTGTAATCCCAGCACTTTGGGAGGCTGAGGTGGGTGGATCACGAGGTCAGGAGATTGCGACCATCCTCGCCAACATGGTGAAACCCTGTCTCTACTAAAAATACAAAAAAATTGGCTGGGTGTGGTGGCACATGCCTGTAATCCCAGCTACTCGGGAGGCTGAGGCAGGAGAATCGCTTGAACCCGGGAGGCGGAGGTTGCGGTGAGCCAAGATTGTGCCATTGCACTCCAGCCTGGGCAACAAGAGTGAAACTCCATCTCGAAAAAAAAACAACAAAAAAGAATATATTTAGTTAATATTAATATCTGGCTGGGCATGGTGCCTCACACCTGTAATCCCAGCACTTTGGGAGGCCGAGGCGGGTGGATCACCTGAGGTCAGGAGTTCTAGACCAGCATGGCCAAAATTGAAAAACCCCATCTCTACTAAAAATATAAAAATTAGCCAGGCTTGGTGGTGGGCACCTGTAATTCCAGCTACTTGGGAGGATGAGGTAGGAGAATCGCTTGAATCCAGGAGGCAGAGGTTGCAGTGAGCCGAGATTGCACCATTGCACTCCAGCAGCCTGGGCAACAAGACTCCATCTCAAAAAAAAAAAAAGGAATCATAACCTATCATTAACCAAGTCTATATATTCCTTAGGCAAATTCTCCTCTAGCAATAATGTCCTGTGAAACAAAAACCAAAAGACATACCCACATTAGCATTTTCTATAGTCACCGTTGGAGCTCCTCTTTTTTCATTCATCTTGAAAATATAGACTACTCCTGATAATTTTTGCTGTTTTCATTCAGCTTACATCTTGGCTCTTCAAAAGAAGTTGTTTTGCTAGAGTTCTTCTCCCCAACAAACATCTGAGTCCAAGCTAAGACTATTTTCTTGTTCTAAACCTCTCTTTATGCCTCATCAAAATTGTTAGGTTTTTCCTTTTATACAACATATTTATTGACTTTCCCTTCAGCAATAATTTCACCTTTCTTTCCTTAATCATTAATTTTAATCTGAATATTTTCCCCTAAGTCGGTCCCTCTGGTTCAGCCACTGGACTAGTCCATATGTCTGGTAGTAAGATGAGATATACACTGACTTCCCTTCTAGTCCATTATTAATCATAGAGGGCAAATTGGATAAGTGGAGAAAATGCAGCCAGCCTCTTCACTAGGCAAAAAAACATTTCCACAGTTAGCTCCAACTCTGCAAGACTGGGGAAGGAATAATCTGTCTCATCAAGCCCTTTAGGATTTTTGCTGTTAGGTTCAAATGAATAGACATGGTACATTGTTTTAGAATACTATCAAACCTCTGGGACCCTTAATTATAGACCCAGTCCAGCGACTACTGAGTTAGCATTGAAAAATAAACTTGTAGTAAACTAGGAAAGTCTTGTATTCAAGTTCCTGTATCATCCTGGTCAAAGGACAAAATTACAACAAATGCAAAGATCTCAACTGACTTTATTGTGGTTCTAGAATTGGGCAGGCCGAGTGCAGTAGCTCATACTTTAATCCCAGCACTTTGAGAGGCGGAGGCGGGACAATCTGTTGAGTTCGTGAGTTCCAGACCAGCATAGGCAACATGGCAAAACCCCATCGCTACAAAAAACACAAAAGTTAACCAGGCGTGGTGGTGAGCACCTGTGGTCTTAGCTACTCAGGAGGCTGGGGTGAGAAAATTGCTTGAGTCTCGGAGGTGGAGGTTGCAGTGAGCCAAGATGGCACCACTGCACTCCAGTCTAGGTGACAGAGCCAGAATTTGGCTCAAAAAAAAAAAAAAAAAAAAAAAGGCTGGACACATTGGTTCACATCTGTAATCCCAGCACTTTGGGAGACCAACATGGGTGGATGGCTTGAGACCAGGAGTTTGAGACCAAACCAGCATGGGCAACATGGCAAAACCCCATCTCTACAAAAAATACAAAAATTAGCTGGACGTGGTGGCACATGCCTGTGGCCCCAGCTACTCGGGAGGCTGAGGTGGGAAGATGGCTTGAGCTTTGGAGGTGGAGTTGGAGTGTTCCGAGATCATGCCACTGCATTCCAGCCTGAGCAATGGTGCAAGACCCTGTCTCAAAAAAAGCCAGAATTGGGTAACACTTCATTCCATAAAATAGAGTAAGTGGGCCAGGTGTGGTGGCCTGGGCATGGTGGCCCCGGCACACTTATTCTATCCCAGCACTTTGGCAGGCCAAGGCAGAAGGATCCCTTGAGGCCAGGAGCTTGAGACCAGTCTGGCCAACATAGCAAGACCCTGTCTCTACAAAAAAAAAAATTTAAAAATTAGCTGGGTATGGTGGTGCAAGCCTGTAGTCCTGGCTGCCGGGGAAGTTGAGGCAGGAAGATCGCTTGAGCCGAGGAGGGTGAAGCTGCAGTGGGCCAAGATTGCATCAGTACTCTCCACTCTCCAGCCTGGGTGACAGAGTGAGTGAGACATTGTCTCAAAAAATAAAAATACAAATAAAAGGCCGGGAGCGGTGGCTCATGCTTGTAACCCCAGCACTTTGGGAGGCCGAGGTGGGCAGATCACGAGGTCAGGAGATCAAAACCATCCTGGCTAACACAGTGAAACCTCATCTCTACTAAAAATACAAAAAATTAGCCAGGTGTGGTGGCGGGCACCTGTAGTTCCAGCTGCTTGGGAGGCTGAGGCAGGAGAATGGCCTGAACCCGGGAGGCGGAGCTTGCAGTGAGGTGAGATTGCGCCACTGCACTCCAGCCTGGGCGACAGAGCGAGACTCCGTCTCAAAAACAAACAAACAAACAAAAACAAATAAAAATAAGTGTTCCAGTGAGCTGTGCAAAAGAAGTCGGCTTTACAGACAGAGAAGGGCTGAAGAAAGCAGAAGCAAAAAACAAATAATGTATTAGTTACTTTTCTTGTAAAGTGGGGACAGGAAGACAAAATGATAGAAAAATAACTGATGAGTGGCCGGGCGCGGTGGCTCACGCCTGTAATCCCAGCACTTTGGGAGGCCGAGGGGGGCGGATCACAAGGTCAGGAGATCAAGACCATCCTGGCTAACACAGTGAAACCCCGTCTCTACTAAAAATACAAAAATTAGCTGGGTGTGGTGGCAGGCACCTGTAGTCCCAACTACTCAGGAGGCTGAGGCAGGAGAATGGCATGAACCCGGGAGGCGGAGATTGCAGTGAGCCAAGATCGCGCCACTGCACCCCAGCCTGGGTGACAGAGTGAGAATCCAACTCAAAAAAAAAAAAAAGAAAAGAAAAATAACTGATGAGTTAATATCAGGTTATTTAAGGCTACTTTTTCGTGTGTAAGGATGAAATTAGAGGGAACTTCCTTATCATGCTTACATGAAGATTTAAACTGACCTGTTTAGGAAACTGGCAGTTATCTATCTCTCCTCATTTCCAGAAGATCAGATAACAACTTAGTTTAGGTTTGGTGACTTATAGGTATGAACTACTGTGTGGACCGTTTGAGTTTCCGTTGTTCCAGCTGCAGAGAGACCATTTGATCTTTGACATAGATGGTGGTGTAGAAACATTTAAAACATTTTGGCTGGGCATGGTGGCTCATGCCTGTAATCCCAGCAGGCTCCCTGCCTTGGGAGGCCAAGGCGGGCGGATCACTTGAGGTCAGGAGTTCGAGACCAGCCTGGCCAACATGGCAAAACCCCATCTCTACTAAAAATACAAAAATTAGCCGGGTATGGTGGCGGGCACCTGTAATCCCAGCTACTCGGGAGACTGAGGCAGAAGAATCAGCTGGGAGGCAGAGGCTGCAGTGAGCAGAGATTGCGACACTGCACTCCACCCTGGGCGACAGAGCAAGACTCCATCTCAAAATAAATAAATAAATAAATAAATAAACACATAAATAAAATAATAATAAAAGTACAAAAATTAGCCAGGTATTGTGGCACACGTCTGTAATCACAGCTACTCGGGAGGCTGAGGCAGAAGAATTGCTTGAACCCGGGAGGCAGAGGTTGCAGTGAGCTGAGATCACACCACTGCATTCCAGCCTGGGCGACAGAGCAACACGCCATCTAAAAAAAAAAAAAAAGAAATTAAAAAATCACAAAGCTATTATCTTTTTTAAAAACAATCTTTCTTTAATACCAGTAAATATCTGGTCAGCATTCATATTTCCTCAACTTTCTCAAAAATTTTTTAGTAATTGGTTTATTTATAACCTCTTACAAATTTTTGACTATTTTTGTCTTTCCCCAACTTCTAGATCTCTTTAGTCTTATCATATTTTCTTTCAACTTTAAAACAACTTTTAAAAACCTCAAACTGGCTGGGCACAGTGGCTCATACCTGTAATCCTAGCTCTTTGGGAGGCTCAGGCTGGCAGATCACTTGAGGTCAAGAGTTAGAGACCAGCCTGACCAACATGGTGAAACCCTGTCTCTACTGAAAATACAAAAATTAACTGGGCATGGTGGCATGCACCTATAACCCCAGTTACTTGGGAGGCTGAGGCAGGAGAATCGCTTGAACGTGGGAGGCAGAGGTTGCAGTGAGCCAAGATCACACCACTGCACTTCAGCCTGGGTGATAGAGTGAGACTCCATTGCAAACAAAACCCAAAAAAACAAAAAACAAACAAACAAAAAACCCACCTCTAAATCATACAAAATTACCTTCCCTTTAACAAAAACCACACTTTCATGTCTTCATAAGCAAGTATCAAAAATATCATAGAAGCAACAGTTTTATGGCATTAAAACATCTAGCAGTGACAGCATAAACCTACCTAACCAATAGATCCAGGCAAAAAATATCTGAATTAAAATTAGAATATGTTTTTATTTTACCAATAATTTAAAAACTATATTTACTGACTTTGGGAGGCCGAAGTGGGAGGATCTCTTGAGCCCAGGAGTTTGAGACCAGCCGAGGCAACATAGCGAGAGTTCGTATCTATAAAAAAGTAAATAAATAAAAATGTTTTTAAAATAAAGAGAAAACAAAACTATGTTTATTTACCAAAGATTGCTAAAATCACACTTGAAAAGCATTTGGGCTTATTTGCTTAATTTATGAGCACTTCTTTATTTATAAGCACATTTGGTACCACAGACAATATACAAACAGACATACACACATATACACATAAAGATAAAGACAGTTGTGTCCTGCATGAGGGGGGAAAAAAAAAGGATACAGACAGATGCAAACAAAGACTCTACAGCCTTGATTTCAAAACTCTAGCCGTGAGACTGGCAAAACTCACTAGTCCAAAAGGACAGTTGGATTCAAACTATGCCCCTGCAAATATAACAAGTCAAAGTTCACTTGTCCCACACAGCCCAAGTCCTCAATGAGCCCCAGAGAAATCAGAATAGCAATCCACATCTCTTCTTTTTATTATTATTATTATTATTTTGTAAAGACAAGGTCTCACTCTGTTGCCCAGTCTGGTCTTGAATTCCCGGCCTCAAGCGATCCTTCCACCTCAGCCTCCCAAAATGCTGGCTTTATAGGCATGAGCCATCATGCCCAGCCACAATCCACATCTCAAAGCAGAGAGAGAAAGAATCCAAGTGTCTTCAAGAAGGAGTCTGGGTGTGCTAGTGGAAGACTAAGAAAGGATGCCAAGGCAACACAAATCACAGAAATTCACCATAGCACTCTACAAGGAGACCAACTTCATTTAGATAAATAGCTTTTAATTTAGCCTGTTTCTCCAACTGGACTACTGAGCCCATTAAGGAACAGGGCCAATTAAGTACTTGCAGCTTTTAGGGCCCAACTATCCAAATATGTGAAAAATAGTCAAAGTTGGAAGGCAGAACATCCAGGCCTTTAAAAATCAAGGACTTTATACTGAATCCCAAGTGCCCCAAAAGAGGGATACGCCACGACACTAGGCTGCACAGTGCCTTCACAGCACACCTGCCATAAAGAGCGCTCTTCTTAAACAAATGCACAAAGAAAGGAGCAGCCCCCTGCGGCAATGACCATCTGCCATAAACAGCGGTTGTCAGCCACCTCTAAAACTGCACAGTCTCATCAGCAACAGCAACCTCCAGCTCTCCCAAAGGACCAGCTCCAAGTACAAGAAACATCCACAGAATTTCCCCAGGGCAGCTCCACAGCCACTCTAAAGGTCCAGGTGGACAAGCCTCGCCAAGATTCAATTGCAGCCATGGCTGACATGCATAGCAGCGCCTCTTGATATGCCCAGGGTGCCCACAAAAGAAGCAGGCACCCTCTTCGCCCAGAGCCAAAGAACCAGTTGGACCTGAGGAGCCTGGAGGCCGACTGAAACTGCTGCAACAGTAGTGCCACCAGGCGGGCTCCACACTCCTGGTGCTCCCCCTCCATGGTTCCTGCCAAGCAGCCAGCCAAACCAGCAACCTGACAAGGAGTTCCTGTAGCCCAGTTAGGGCCATGTTGCCTGAGGGTACAGCCTTATGTAATCCTGAGTGATAGAGATCTGGACATCCATGTTAAACTATAAACTAAATTCCTACCATGGTTAGCTTGGCTTTTGCCCAGGAATGAGCAAAGATAGCCAGCAAGGCTAGCAACAAGATGGAGTCAACCATGTTAGACTTCTCTGTCATAATCTTTGCAAAGGCAGTTTCACTAAAGTTACTGCGTGTTTAAAAATTATAATATATGTAATTAAAACTAGTAGAAATAGGGCTGGATGTAGTGGCTTATGCCAGTAATCCCAGCACTTTGGGAAGCTGAGGTAGGAGGATCACTTGGGACCAACAGTTCAAGACCAGTCTGAGCAGCACAGTGAGACGTCATCCCTACAAAATTTTTTTTTAGTCAGCTGGGCATAGTGGCACATGCCTGTAGTCCTAGCTACTTGGAAAGCTGAGGCGGGAGGATCATTTGAGCCCAGGAGTTCAAGGTTATAGTGAGCTATGATTGTGCCACTGCACTCCAGCCTGGGTGAGAGAGCAAGACTGTCCCAAATAAAACAAACTAAAAATGAGGAAAACAATAATGTACACAAAATGTACAAGAAAAGTAAAATGTTGTTTTTAAATTTTTATTTATTTTTTAGAGATGGGGATCTTGCTATGTAGTCCAGGTTGGTCTCAAACTCCTGTGCTCAAGCCATCCTCCCACATCACCCTCCCAAGTAGCTTGGACTACAAGTGAATGACACCATGCCTGGTGTAAGATATGTCTTTTTTTTTTTTTTGAGATGAAGTCTCAAAAAAAAAAAAAAAAAAAAACAGCAGAAAACCCCTCCAGAGTCTCACTCTGTCATCTAGTCTGGAGTGCAGTGGTGCGATATCGGCTCACTGAAACCTCCACCTCCTGGATTCAAGTGATTCTCCTGCTTCCGCCTCCCAAGTAACTGGGACTACTGGCATGTGCCACCACACCCGGCTAATTTTCGTATTTTTAGTGGAGATGGGGTTTCACCATGTTGCCCAGGCTGGTCTTGAACTCCTGACCTCAAGTGATCTGCCCACCTCGGCCTCCCAAACTGCTGGGATTACAAGCGTGAGCCACCGTGCCCAGCCCCCCATCAGCTTTTTAAGTAAGTGGTTTACAGTCATTGATAACCATTCTCTGGATCCATTATTTCATTAGGGATTGCAAAATGGTGACATTCGAACTCTGTCATTTCTTCTTTGTTTTTTAGCTGGAATTATTTTCCTTTACCAACTATTTATTCTGGGATATAGTTAATACAGGAAAGTCAGGACAAATACTTGATTGTTTACATGTATTTAAATTTCAGAATGGGTTTGTTCCCTGGTCCCTCACAAAGGCAACCAAAAAAGTTTTTGAAATGTTTTAATATTAGGAACACACAGAGTTTAATATATAAGATATGTTGCAATCCAAAAAAATTATTTTGTCTGCTTTTTTTTTTTTTTGAGACGGAGTCTCGCTCTGTCGCCCAGGCTGGAGTGCAGTGGCGCAATCTCGGCTCACTGCAAGCTCCGCCTCCCAGGTTCACGCCATTCTCCTGCCTCAGCCTCTCCCAGTAGCTGGGACTACAGGCACCCACCACCACGCCTGGCTAATTTTTTGTATTTTTAGTAGAGACAGGGTTTCACCGTGGTCTCGATCTCCTGACCTTGTGATCCGCCCACCTCGGCCTCCCAAAGTGCTGGGATTACAAGCGTGAGCCACCGCGCCCGGCCGGCTTTTTTTTTTTTTTTTAAACCAATGCTGAAAAATCTCATGTCTTTTTTATTTTTTGAAACAGGGCCTCACTCTGTCGCCCAAGCTGGAGTGCATTGGCATGATAATAGCTCACTGCAGGCCGGGCGCAGTGGCTTGTGCCTGTAATTCCAGCACTTTGGGAGGCCGAGGCAGGCAGATCACCTGAGGTCGGGAGTTCGAGACCAGCCTGACCAACATGGAGAAACCCTGTCTCCACTAAAAATACAAAATTAGCTGGGCATGGTGGTGCATGCCTGTAATCCCAGCTACTAGGGAGGCTGAGGCAGGAGAATCACCTGAACCCAGGAGGCAGAGGTTGTGGTGAGCTGAGATTGCACCATTGCACTCCAGCCTGGGCAACAAGGAGCAAAACCCCGTCTCAAAAAATAAATAAATAAATAAATTAATTAATTAATTAAAAATAGCTCACTGCAGCCTTCAACTCCTAGCCTCTGAAAGTGCTGGGACTACAGGAGCACACCACCACACCTGGCTAATTTTTGTATTCTTTGGTAGAGATGGAGTCTCACTATGTTGCCCAGGCTAGTCTTGAACTTCTGGACTGAAGCAATTCTTCTGCCTCAGCCTCCCGAAGTGTTGAGATTACAGACATGAGCCACCAAGCCTGGCCAAATGTTATTCTGCTTTTTGATTCTCAAATTGACAAATCATTGGTCAATGTGAGTCGCTTCAAGTTGGACCTTATGTGGTTTTAACATGATCTTGATAGCTTTGATAGTTTCATGGTATAATAAAATGTTTTGGGCCCATCTTGAACATTTCCTTCCCTAAGCTTGCAAGGAGTTCAGTGGGAAATCATCTTCACAGACCATAATCAGGGTGATTGGGGTGCTTATCACCACTGAGTTGATGACTTTTTCTAAGCTTGTTCAGTGATCTACAAACCACTGTTTAGGTTCAGGTCCATTAATGTGTAATGGAGGGAAAGTCTGAGCAATAAGATTTAGTTTAAATAGAAGAGGTAGAAATTAGGGATCTGGAGCTGAGCAAGGTGGTTTATGCCTGTAATCCCAGCACTTTGTGGGGCTGAGGAGCGAGGATTGCTTGAGCCTACGAATTTGAGACCAGTCTGGGCAACACAGTGAGACCCCGTCTCTCTTAAATAAATAATAAAATAAAATAAGGAAATTAGGGATCTGGCTATAAATGGCAAAAATTTAAAGATTATGTTATCTTTCTTTTTCTTTTTTTTTTTTTGAGATGGAATCTCACTCTGTCGCCAGGCTGGAGTGCAGTGGTGCGATCTCTGCTCACTGCAACCTCCGCCTCCTGAGTTCAAGCGATTCTCTTGCTTCAGCCTCCTGAGTAGCTGGGACTATAGGTGCCCGTCACCATACCTAGCTAAGTTTTGTATTTTTAGTAGAGACGGAGTTTCACCATGTTGGCCAGGATGGTCTCCATCTCTTGACCTTGTGATCTGCCCACCTCAGCCTCCCAAAGTGCTGGGATTACAGGCGTGAGCCACCATGCCTGGCCCTTCAATTTCTATTATAAAAAAGCTTGAAAACTATTCTATTACTGGTTTAGCTTAATTTTATTACTTTCTAAAAAGTTGGTAAACAATATTGTCTATTATTATACAGCAAAAAAATGAATGTATAAAATCTTGTGGCCGGGTGCAGTGGCTCATGCCTGTAATCCCAGCATTTTGGGAGGCCAAGGTGAGCAGATAACCTGAGGTCAGGAGTTCGAGTCCAGCCCGAACAACATAACAAGATCCCATCTCTAAACAACAACAACAAAAATCCTTTAGGTCTGAGATAAAACATCAGTCTCATATACTCTTTGGAACAGATGGGATTAATTTTAAGAACAATAACTAATATCTTAGAATATTACTATTAAAAACACAGTAATTCTTAATATGCTAAGCTCCAACTATAGTTCAGCAACCGAAATATTTTTAAAATTCCAAGGGGAGGGTGGGAGGAGGGAGAGGATCAGAAAAGATAACTACTGGGTACCAGATTTAATACGTGGGTGATGAGCCGGGTGTGGTGGCTCACGCCTGTAATCCCAGCATTTTGGGAGGCTGAGGCAGGCGGATCACCTGAGGTCAGGAGTTCAAGACCAGCCTGGTGAAACCCCGTCTCTACTAAAAATACAAAAAAAATTAGCTGGGCGTAGTGGTGCGCACCTGTAATCCCAGCTACTCAGGTGGCTGAGGCAGGAGAATCACTTGAACCCAGGAGGCATAGGTTGCAGTAAGCCAAGATCGCACCACTGCACTCCAGCCTGTGTGACAGAGTGAGACTCCATCTCAAAAAAAAACCAAAACCAAAACAAAACAAAAAAACCTGGGTGATTAAATAATACGTACAATAAACCTCTGTAACATTGTTTACCTTTGTAACAAACCTTCACATGTACTCCTAAACCTTAAAGTTAAAAAAAAAAAACAAAAAAAAACTGGCCGGGTGCAGTGGCTCACGCCTGTAATCCCAGCACTTTGGGAGGCCGAGGCGGGCGGATCATGAGGTCAGGAGATCAGACCATCCTGGACAACATGGTGAAACCCTGTCTCTACTAAAAATACAAAAAATTACCGGGAAGAAGTGAGGAGCGCCTCTGCCCGGCCGCCCCGTCCGGGAAGAAGTGAGGAGCGCCTCTGCCCGGCTGCCCCGTCTGGGAAGTGAGGAGCGCCTCGGCCCGGCCGCCCCGTCTGGGAAGTGAGGAGCGCCTCTGCCCGGCCGCCCCGTCTGGGAAGTGAGGAGCACCTCTGCCCGGCCACCCATCGTCTGGGAAGTGAGGAGCGCCTCTGCCCGGCCACCCATTGTCTGGGAAGTGAGGGGCGCCTCTGCCCGGCCACCTATCGTCTGGGAAGAAGTGAGGAGCGTCTCTGCCTGGCCGCCCCGTCTGGGAAGTGAGGAGCCCTCTGCCCGGCCGCCCCGTGTCTGGGAAGAAGTGAGGAGCGCCTCTGCCCGGCCGCTCCGTCTGGGAGGTCTACAGTCGAGGCCAGAAGCAATGTGGGGGCTGGACGTGGTGGCTCACGCCTGTGGTCCCGGCACTCTGGGGGGCGAGGCGGGTTGATCACTTCGGGCTAGGAGTTCGAGACCAGTCTGGCCAACTTGGCGAAACATGAAAAATACAACAGACAAACCAACCAACCAACTCAGTGACAACAAAACAGGTCTACCCTGGAGTCATACTCTAATTTTTTTATTTTCCTCCCTTTCTGATCCTTTATCCCACTTTCTTTTTCTTCCTCTTCCTTCTCCCTCTTCTTTGTCAAATAGAGGATTGAGTTATTATCACTGATCCACATAAAGTCCCTCTCTACCTTATTTTAACTCCCACCCCCCATTTCTATTCCCTGACTTCCCATGTGTAACCTTCCTAATATGTTTGATATGCATCTTTTTGTTTGTATGTATTTTTAGAAAATGTTTGTTTTTGTGTGCAAAAAAAAAAAAATTTAAAAAAAAAAATACAAAAAATTAGCTGGATGTGGTGGCGCGCGCCTGTAGTCACAGCTACTTGGGAGGCTGAGGCAGGAGAATTGCTTGAACCTGGCAGATGGAGAGGTTGCAGTGAGCTGAGACTGAGCCACTGCACTCCAGCCTGGTGATAGAGACCCTGTCTCAAAACAAAACAAAACAAAACAAAACAAAACAAATCCAAAATATGATAAAATGAAGATGTATCTCATAACCTATTTTCACTTGCCTTCTTTAGCATTTATCCATCTGCAAAATATGTATATATATGTGTGTATATATATATATATGTGTGTATATATATATATGTGTGTGTGTGTATATATATATATATATATATATTTTTTTTTTTTTTTTTTTTGAGACAGAGTCTCACTCTGTTGCCCAGGCTGGAGTGCAGTGGTGCAATCTCAGCTCACCACAACTTCTGCCTCACGGGTTCAAGTAATTCTCCTGCCTCAGCCTACCGAGTAGCTGGGATTACAGGCATGTGCCGCCACGCTCAGCTAATTTTGTATTTTTAGTAGAGATGGGGTTTCTCCATGTTGGTAAGGCTGGTCTCGAACTCCCGACCTCAGGTGATCCACCTACCTTGGCCTCCCAAAGTGCTGGGATTACAGGCGTGAGCCACCACACCCAGCCTGCAAAATATTTTTTACCCAGATGTAATCATATTGTGCAAGTTGTATCATTTTTCCCCTTAACAATATGTCCATAACATTTCTCCATATGCTGTAGGGTATTTGTAATTTCAAAGTATTGAATGATTTTTTTTTTTTAAGGAGACAGGGTGTTGCTATGTTGCCCAGGTTGGAGTGCAGTGGCTAGTCATTGGTGTGATCCTACTACTAATCCACCAAAAAAAAATTTAGAACTAATAAATTCAGCCAAGTTGCAGGCTACAAAAGCAATACTCAAAAATCACCTGCATTTCTACATACTAACAATGAACACTCTGAAAAGGAAATTAAGAAAGTGACCAGGGTGATGTGGCTCAATGCCTGTAATCCCAGCACTTTGGGAGGTGGACGTGGGTGGATTACTTGAGGCCAGGAGTTCAAGACCCTGGTGTTTAAGCCCATAGTGAAACCCTGTCTCCACTAAAAAAACAAAAATTAGCTGGGGTGGGGGGGTGCACCTGTAGTCCCAGGTACTCAGGAGGCTGAGGCATAAGAATTGATTGAACCTGGGAGGTAGAGGTTGCAGTGAGCTGAGATCGTGTCATAGCACTCCAGCCTGGGTGACAGAGCGAGACTCTGTCTCAAAAACAAAAAACAAGCAATTCCATTTATAATATCATCAAAAAGAATAAAACAGGCTGGGTATGGTGGTTCATGCCTATAATCCCAGCACTTTGAGAGGCCAAGGCGGGAGGATCACTTGAGCCCAGGAGTTCGAGACCAGTCTAGGCAACATAGTGAGACCCTATCTCTATTTTCAAATATGAAAAAAAGAAAAATTTTTTGAGATAAAGTCTGGCTCTATTGCCCGGGCTGGAATACAGTGGCGCAATCTTGACTCACTGCAACCTCTACCTCCTGGGCTGAAGCCATCCCCTCCCACCTCAGCCTCCTGAGTAGCTGGGACTACAGGCACCACCACCATGTCTGGTTAATTTTTTTTTTTTTTTTGTAGAGACAAGGTTTCACCATGTTGCCCAGGCCTGGTGCAGTAGTTCGCACTTCCCTTGAGGCTAGGAGTTGGAGACCAGCCTGGCCAACATAGTGAGATTCCTATTAAAAGAAAAAAAAGCTGGGTGGCGCATGCCAGTAGTCCCAGCTACTCAGGAGGCTGAGGTAGGAGGATTGTTTAAGACCAGGAGTTCAAGGCTGCAATGCACTATGGTCACATCTGTGAATAGCCACTGCACTCCAGCCTGGGTGACAGAGCAAGACCCCACCTCTAACATAAGTAAATAAATAAATATATTTCCTTAATGTAGTAGCCAAAAAAGAAAATCACTTTAATTTGCATTTTTTGATTACTAGTGAGACGGAAGATTTTCAAATGTCAAACATTTGTATTTGTGTGTGTGACCATCAGTTCATACTTTATACCTATGCATGTGTGGCAGGCATTAATTTTCCCTATTGATTTGTATGAGCCCTTCACATATTATTTCTCCTTTAACTATCAGTATTTGTTCCAAATTCTCCAATTGGTGTTTCTTTTTTAATTCTGTGTCCATTCAACAAATATTCATTCAATGTTTACTATGCTCTCGGTTGTATGGTAGGAATTCTACGTTGCTCTTTACATATAGAATTACACACTTTTTAGTTCTTCCATTGTTTCGTTTAGAAAAACTGCACTTAGGGGCCGGGCACAGTGGCTCACGCCTGTAATCTCAGCACTTTGGGAGGCCAAGGCAGGCAGATCATCTGAGATCAAGAGTCCGAGACCAGCCTGGCCAACATGGTGAAATCCCATCTCTACTAAAAATACAAAAAATTAGCCAGGTGTGGTGGCGTTCACCTGTAATCCCAGCTACTAGGGAGGCTGAGGCAGGAAATCCCTTGAATCCAGGAGGCGGAGGTTGCAGTGAGCCGAGATTGCACCACTGCACTCCAGCCTGGGCAACAGAGCGAGACTCAGAAAAAACAAACAAACAAACAAACAAACAAACAAAATAGCTGGGCGCGGTGGCTCACGCCTGCAATCCCAGCACTTTAGGAGGCCGAGGCGGGTGGATCACCTGAGGTCAGGAGTTCGAGACCAGCCTCAACATGGAGAAACTCTGTCCCTACTAAAAAATACAAAATTAGCCGGGCATGGTGGTACATGCCTGTAATCCCAGCTACTGGGGAGGCTGAGGCAGGAGGATTGCTTGAACCTGGGAGGCGGAAGTTTTGGTGAGCCGAGATCATGCCATTGCACTCCAGCCTGGGCAACAAGAGCAAAACTCCGTCTCAAAAACAAAAACAAAAACAAACAAACAAAAAAAAAAAGGAAGAAAAAACTGCTCTTAAAGATCAGAACAAAAAAGCATATAATATCCCATATCAGTGTCTGTGGGTAAGAGCTAGCCTCTTCTAGCTCTCATGAACTCGCAATCAAATGTTGGGCAGGGATGCAGTCATCTGAATGCTTGCTTAGGGCTGCAGGATCAATCAAGTTAGTTCACTTACATGGCTGACAAGTTGGTGCTGGCTGTTAGTGGAGGCTTTTTCTCCTCTCCACATAGGCCTCTTCATAGAGCTGTTCGAGCAGAGTGGTGTGAAGACTGCCTTCCTCCAGGGCAAGCAATCAAAGAGAATGAGAGGGAAAGCTGCAATCAGTGTCTTTGTGACCTAGCCTCAGAAGTCACACACATTCAGTTGTATTCTATTGGTAAAACATAGTAGTCCTGATTCAAAGGGCTGATGCAGACCACCAGAGGTGACAATCATTGGGGGTCCTCTTAGAGGCTGGCTACCAAGGATCCCAACATCTTTTTTTTTTGTTTAGTTTCTGAGACAAGGTATTGCTATGTTGCCCAGGTTGGAGTGCAGTGGCTATTCAAAGCCTCTAACTCTTCGGTTCAAGCAATTCTCCTGTCTCTGCCTCCTGAGTAGCTGGGACTACAGGCATACAGCACCTCGCCAGGCTAATCCTAACATCTTGATTTTCCTGTAATTTACTTTATAAAGCAAGTACTGGGTGTGCACAGTGACCCATGCCTGTAATCCCAACACTTTGGGTGGCTGAAACAGGAGGATCACTTCAGACCAGGAGTTCAAGACCAGTCTCAACAATATAGCAAGATCCTATCTCTATAACAAATTAAAAAAAAAAAAAGTAGCTCACTGTGGTGGCATGTGTCTGTAGCCTTAGCTACTCGGGAGGCTAAGATGGGAAGATCACTTGAGCCCAGGAGTTTGAGGCTGTAGTAAGCTATGATTGCACCACTGCATTCCAGCCTGGGCAACAGAGCAAGACCCTATCTCAAAAAAAAAAAAAAAAAAAAGCCAGGTGCGGTGGCTCACGCCTGTAATCCCAGCACTTTGGGAGGCCGAGACGGGTGGATCACGAGGTCAGGAGATCCAGACCATCCTGGCTAACACGGTGAAACCCTGTTTCTACTAAAAATACAAAAAATTAGCCGGGCGTGGTGGCAGGCGCCTGTAGTCTCAGCTACTCGGGAGACTGAGGCAGGAGAATGGCGTGAATCGGGCAGGCAGAGCTTGCAGTGAGCCGAGATGGAGCCACTGCACACCAGCCTGGGCAACAAGAATGAGACTTCATCTCAAAAACAAAAACAAAAACAAAAAACCCAAGTACTGAGAATTTTGCAACAACCAGTACAATTCTAGTTTTGTACCATACTGTTCTCTTAAACACAGCTGTATTCTCAAAGACATACGTGCACATGGGTGCACTCAAGCATAACAGATTTTGTTTGGAGTTGCACAAATTAAAGACCCTTTGGTACAGTGTCAGCTCATTAGGGCACCAGATTCCATCTCAAACTCCGAATTTGAGTAAGCAGAGTTCAAGATTGCAGATTAAGGGCCAAAATCTTTATTCTTCGTATCTACTTTGTAATTAGTTAACTGGGAAACAGTTCAAGTTTTACCAGAAACCTTTAATTTTCTAGAAACCTTTACCTGTGTTCAATATCCACTTTAATTAAAAAGCTCTTGTAAATGATACTAATTTGGGGAAGGTGATTCAGCTTGTTGAGGGGTAATTAACCAAATTGCTGAGGTGGAAGTCTGGGTAAGTGAAAAGGTCATCAAATCTGAGTAAGAAAGCTTGCAGCTTTCACCTCTCCGTCAAGACTGGCAGAGAGGCACTTTTGTAAAATCTTTGGGACTCATTTTTACTTCGCCACTTGTCCCATTTTAATTAAAGCTTGCCAACTGAAGGACCTAAGAAAACAACATAGTTCCGCATTTTGCCAAATTGGGAAACTTCCAGGGCCCCCAAAATTTAGCGGGGAGACTCAGAGACTAGAATGGGAGAGTAGGAAGCACCAACTTGCTCTAAAAGGAAGATTGGGCAAAAGCAGCACCCTTATTCCAGCTCTACAACCAAAGCAACTAAGACTTGGGCTGGCTGGCTGCCTAGCCACAGCATTCCCTCCTACTTCCCCACTATCTCCTGACCAGCAAGTCATCTTTGGTCACATATCTTTAATTATTTAGTTTGAGACAAAGTCTCACTATCACCCAGGCTGGAGTGCAGTGGCGCGATCTCGGCTCACTGCAACCTCTGCTTCCCGGGTTCAAGCGATTCTTCCACCTCAGCCTCCCGAGTGGCTGGGACTACAAGCGGGCACCACCACGCCTGGCTAATTTTTGAGTTTTTAGTGGAGATAGGGTTTCACCATTTTGGCCAGGCTGGTCTCGGACTCCTGACCTCAAGTGATCCGCCCACCTCGGCCTCCCGAAGTGCTGGGATTACAGGCATGAGCCACCAAGCCCAACTACATATTCCTTTTATTAATATTCCTGTTGAACTTAATTTTGGTCGTTTCCGGTGCAAAAATGTTAAGGTAAAGAGAATCAATAACTGCCACATTTGATATATTTTTGTAATCCCCATCTCCGATTTCCATCCGGGCCTGAGTAACCAAAAACACTTTACAGGGATAGACTGTCTCAACAGACATCAATTTGTAACCACGTCTACCTCTACCATGGTATTCTAAAGACTCCGTCGAGGAAAACCTTTAGCTCGGGCAAAGGGAGACGCATTACAGAACACTGTCCGCCGCCTACGAAACAGAGGATACGCGGCATAGTTGAACAGACACCCGGCCTCGCCCCGATTGCTTCACAGTCCTCAGCCACGCCCCTCCCAACCGGAACTACATCCCCCGCACTCCGCGCCCCCACGCACAGCGTGTCGTAGGCGTTCGAAGCCGTAGGCTCCCGCCCGGCTTCCCGGGACGCACAGGGCAGGCGCTGGGCGTGCGCATGCTCGGCAGGCGGGGCCGCTGGAGTCTCCAGGCGCTGCAATCTGTTGCGCCGCCGCCCGCGGGAGCCGGCAGATCCGGGTCTTGTGGCTAAGAGTGACGTGGTCACTCGAATCAAAACAGAGGAGGGGGAGGAAGCCGGCGGCCAGGAGCGGCAGTGGCAGCAGCGTCCGGAGTAGCCGCAGCCTTCTGGAAGCTCCAGGCGGTCTTTCTGCCGAGCCTCGGTCCCGGCCCCCATCCTCCCCGCCCCATCGGTTATTGTCTGGGCGGGTGAGTGTCTCCCCCTCTCCCACCAGCGTTTGCTGGCTCACCCTCCCCTCGCCCCAGTTTTTCCTGAGGGCTCCTCAGGCTCTCGGGGACTGCGGCGGCTGCGGCAGAACAGGGCTGTTTCTCGGGCTTGGCGGTTCCCCGGCCGGGCTGGCGATTCTGCACCGGGAGAAGCTCCGCTGCTGCCCAGCCCGCGCCCCCCGCGAAGAGCCTGCAATTGGGCTTTCTCTGCAGGATGTCAGGGTCGGGGCTTGGCACGCAAGGGCAAGGTAGCCACGGGTGGTTTTATTTTTAGGATCAGATTGTCGACACGGGTGGAGGCGTATAATGGAGTAAAAAGAGAGTCGTAGCTGGAAGGAAAAACTCACAAATCCTGAAATCCACACTATCTTGTTTACCGTCTCCCTCAGCCCTTTCTGGGTACGGTGAAGTCACTAGGATGCGTCCTTTGTTGTGATAAGTGAGACAAGAAAGCTGCCACCCTGAAAGCGAGAGCTTTTTGGCTCCTATTGTGTCGCGAATTTATAGGATCCCCTTTTTCTGTTTGTTCAGTAAGTGGAACTAAGGCTGACAGTAAAGAGGTAGCAGCACCCTTTATTGGAACTAATCGTGTGTGATAAACTGGTTACCGGCTCTACCCGAAGTCCCGTGTTGCTGTTTAAAGGCAGACTTCACCAAAGTGGCTGTTTATATGTGCCAGGATTTTAGCCGAGATGGTTTGCTAGCTGTAGAGAGTCGGCAGGATGTTTTCAGTTGCCCCAGTTGGCAAAACCGAGGCTGTGGCCTTAATAGAATGTGTTACTTTTGCATCGAGAGAGTCGGATGAGCTTCACACACGTAATAGCTACATTTGCAGAAGAGACCTTCCAGTTTGTGTGTGTGTTACTGTCAGAAACAGTTAGCAGCTGTACACATTGTAACTTGGAAAGCGTAAGACCTTCCAGGTGTTGGAGTCTTGCGACGCTTAGGAGGCATTCTTGCTGCCCAGCGCTGTGGAGGTTGCAGGAGGCTTTGCATTCCCTTCCACTTAGGGTGGCTGGCCGCGCAGATTCCTTTAGTGTAGCCTGCTCCGAACTTGCCGCTCTCCGCGGCCCTCGACAGCACTGCGACCAGAAAACCAAACCTTTTTGTCCTAACTTTTTTTTTTCTTTTTTTCCAACATGGTTTTTAAAAAGAACACCGCTTCACCCCCCCGCCCCCGAGAACTCATTAATTAGGTGTTTCTGTGGTTAACAGCAAGAAAGAACAACAGTACGTGATAGTTAATTGCTCTTTATCAAACCCAGGAAGAGTTATGAGTTTAGATTATTTCCTTGAAGGGTATGTCCTTGTGGTATAACATGAACCTCTTAACGAATCTTTTCTCCAGTGTTTGCCGTTGAGATCTTTTTTCTTACTACTGCAGTTGGAATCCTTTTGATTTAGAAGAAGGAAAGATTTCTTGAAGTTCTCTTTCAGCTTTTTACCTTTTATGCTAGCTTATAACTAATATTTTTGGTTATACGAAATACTTTGTGTAATAGAGAAAATGTTGATAAAAGCGGATAGGAAAAAAAATCAGTAATCCTGCCACCCAAAGATCACCAAAATGTTAGTTTATACCCTTCTAAACTACTTTTTTGCATTTATGTATTTTATACAAATATGATATCATACCACATATGCTTTTCAGTACGTAACCTGCTTTTTCACATTCTAGTACTTCTTTTTTGAGTAATAATTTAAATTTTTCAGACATAGACTTTGGACCTTAAATTTTAGGGAGTATTCACTATACAGTAGTGCCCCCTTATCCGTGGTTTCACTTTCAGGGGTTTCCCGAGTTTCAGTTTCTGTGGTCAACCGCAGTTCGAAAATACAATCATATTTTCAGAGACCACATTCACATAACTTTTATTATAGTATATTGTTATAACTGTTCTATTTTATTATTAACTATTGTCAATCTGTTACTGTGCCTAATTTATAAATTGAATTTTATCGTAGGTGTGTAGAGGAAAAAAACATAGTCCATATATAGGGTTCTGTACTATATGAGCTTTAGGCATCCACTTGGGGGGGTTGTTTTATAATTTTTTAATTTTAAAATTTAATAGAGACGAGATCTCACTGTGTTGTCCAGGCTGGTCTCAAACTCCTGAGCTCAAGTGATCTTCCGGCCTCAGCCTCCCAAAATGCTAGGATTACAGGCATGCTGAGACACCAGGTCCAGCCCACTGGAGTTTCTTTGAATGTATCCCTTGTGGATAATGGGGGCTTCTATGTTTGGCAAACCATAATTATTAAAAGCATGGTTTTAAAAGATTTCCTCACAAATCTCTATGATAATGTAAGATTTAAGAAATTAATATGCATTGTGTGGCAAAGTAAGACCTCACTTGTTTGGCTCTTGGGAAAGAAAGCACAGCCTGAGGATAATATGAAAGTTTAAGTAGTTTTTGCTAACTCAGTGGTTTGATTCGGGTAAAGATTTAGTTCTATTCCATAGTTATACTCTGTTCCGAATGCTGATCAGCTGTTCAGGCCCCAGGCAGTAAGGTCCTGGAAGATTTTAACTTTACACATCACACTTATTTTTTTTTTTTTTGAGATAGAGTCTTGCTCTATTGTACAGGCTGGAGTGCAGTGGTGGACCTCAGCTCACTGCAACCTCTGCCTCCCGGGTTCAAGCGATTCTCCAACCTTAGCCTCCTGAGTAGCTGGGATTACAGGTGCGCAACATCATGCCCGACTAATTTTTGTATTTTTAGTAGAGACGGGGTTTCATCATGTTGGCCAGGCTGGTGTCAAACTCCTGACCTCAAGTGATCTGCCCACCTTGGCCGCCCACAGTGCTGGGATTACAGGTGTGAGCCACTTCGCCTGGCCCACATCACACTTAATATGCATTGAGTCTTGGTGTGTGCCCATTTAGTCCAGTGCTTTACCAGTTGGCACCAAAAGAGCCTGCTATGGAAGGAAATGTCCTCTTCATCTCAACTTCAGAGGATAAGTACATGCCATGAACTATCCTAAATCTGCTAATAACCTATTTTGAGTTTGAGCCTCATAAACTTACCTAAAATCTTTAAATCTCTTTTCATTTTGCATCTCTTGGATGATTAGTCCTAGATGTTTACTACTCATTACACAATCTAGTTTCTTTTTCTTTGATTTGGCTTATAGTGTTCAATATGTATTCTAGATTTGTCCACTTCTTCCCATCCCTACTGCCATCAGCTTTGCCAGGCTATCTTCATCTCTTACCTGATCTATTGCAGCAACTCCTGGTCTCCCTGCTTCCACTTTGGCTTTTTATTGTGCATTTCCCTTACCAGCCTAAGAGATCCTTTAAAATGTAAATTACCTTGACACCCCCTTGTTGAAAGTTTTCCATCCATATTCAGGATAAAATCCAAACTCCACCAAAGCTTGTCAGGCGCTACATGTTTCAGCACTGCCTTCCTCTCTTATCTTGCCTTGTATCCTTCTACTTAGTTCAGTACCCTGGAGCCTGGCCACGTGAGTTTCTTCCTGTATTCCAATCCCACTTGCATTTTTGTCCCTGGAACTTGCCAAGCTGGTTCTTGCTCTAGGGCTTTTGCATTTGCTGTATCCTGGGGCTTGAGTACTCTTCTCCCAGATCTTGCTGTGGTTGATACCATCGTGTTATTCAGGTGTTAGGTCAGATGTTGCCTCCTCAAGGAGACTGACCAATCTCTCCCTTGTATTTTATTTTCTTCACAGCATTTATCAATATATGGAATTTTTAAAAAATGTTCTGTCTCCTATCCTGGAAATTAAGCTCTGTTAATATGGGACCTTGTCTGTCCTTTTCACTGCATAGTAGGTACTCAGTGAATGTTGGTTGAATAAATGAACTTAGTGAACATGTCTGTATTCCTCTTGAACATACTGTCTATTGTAGGCCATTTTTTTTCCATGGAAAAATGCTAATTTTCAGCCTCTTTTTATAGGGCAGTGCCTTATTCTCTTTGGTGTTTGGGTCAGAGTACACTTATATTCTACTTTAGACCTGTGGAATTAATTTCTGTGAGAAATGGGTCCTTAGAATCTGTATTTTCAATAAATCTGTCAGGTGATTTTAATGCATATCAAACTTTGAGAATCTCTCAATGTTTTAGTGGCTTTTCCTTGGATGATTGCTTCTTTGTAGTAGTAATGATAGCTACCATTTTTTTGGAACACTACTTTATATGTCAAGTATTATGCTAAAAATTACTGTTACATGTCAACTCAGATATGTAGGTATCATACAAATGAAGACAATGAGACAGTAAGTGGTGGAAACTTGAATTTGAAATCCAAATCTTTTTAATCACTGTACCCTACTGCTTCTGAACTACAGAGTTTAAAATTGTGTTCAGTACTTTAAGAGAGGCCATGTTTTTGTTCAGGACAGGATAGTGTTTTCTGTCCCTTTTCCAATCCTGTCCTTAATGAAGTCCATTGTTTTGTTGGTCTTTTTGCCTGAAGTTGCACAGACAGGAGATGACCTTAAAAAACATTCTGCGGCCGGGCGTGGTGGCTCATGCCTGTAATCCCAGCACTTTGGGAGGCCGAGGCCGGTGGATCACGAGGTCAAGATATTGAGACCGTCATGGCCAACATGGTGAAATCCCATCTCTACTAAAAATACAAAAATTAGCTGGGCGTGGTCTTGCGCGCCTGTAATCCCAGTTACTTGGGAGGCTGAGGCAGGAGAATCACTTGAACTCGGAAGGTGGAGGTTGCAGTGAGCCATTGCGCCACTGCACTCCAGCCTTGCGACAGAGCGAGACTCCGTCTCAAAAAAATAAACAAACAAAAAACATTCTGCAAAGACTCCTAGGTCTTGAATTGTTGTATTGAGTGCTGAGAGCCTACCAGGCTTCAAGTAAATTAGGAGCATTTTCTTCTTCCTTGTGTATTACTTGCTCATTCCCCACACCCAAAACCTGTTACTTTGTATTCGTTGATAAAATCATCAGAGTTCTTCCTACATTTTCTCCTTTGATTTGTGTTTTACTATTTGAATTTAGTGGCGCGATCATGGCTTACTGCAGCCTCAACCTTCTGTGCTTATGTGATTCTCCCACCTCTGCCTCCTGAGTAGCTAGGACCACAGGCCCATACTACCACACTAATTTTTTTGTTTGTTTGTTTTCTGTAGATACAGGCTCAGGTTGGTATGGAATTCCTGGGCTCAAATGATCCTTCTGCCTTGACCTCCCAAAGTGCTGGGATTACAGGCGTGAGCCACTGCACTCAGCGAGACTTCTTAAATTATTTTAATCATAATTCAACAAGTATATACAGCATATATATATACTTGCATATGCTTAGAAAATGTTACATGAAGTTTTAAAATATTTTTATTTATTTATTTATTTTTGGTATTTTTTGAATTCTAAAATCTTCCTGAGATATAAAGGATTTTCTTTTTCTTTTTCTTTTTTTTTTTTTGTGTGTGTGAGACGGGAGTCTCACTCTGTCACCCAGGTTGAAGTGCAGTGGGGCGATCTCGGCTCATTGCAACCTCCACCTCCCAGGCTCAAGCTAGCAACCCCCCTCAGCCTCCCTAGTAGCTGGGACCACGCCTGGCTAATTTTTGTATTTTTTGTAGAGTTGGGGTTTTGCCATGTTGCCCATGCTGGTCTCGAACTCCTGAGCTCATGCAGTCCATCTGTCTCGGCCTCCCAAAGTGCTGGGATTATAGGTGTGAGCCATTGCGCCTGATCAGACATGAAGGTTTTTTCTTTTTTTTTTTTTAGATGGAGTCTCGCTCTGTCACTAGGCTGGAGTGCAATGGCCCGATCTCGGCTCACTGCAACCTCCGCCTCCCGGGTTCAAGTGATTCTCCTGCCTCAGCCTCCTGAGTAGCTGAGATTACAGGCGCGTGCCACCATGCCCAGCTAATTTTTGTGTTTTTAGTAGAGATGGGGTTTCACCATGTTGACCAGGATGGTCTCTATCTCTTGACCGCCTGCCTCGGCCTCCCAAAGTGCTGGAATTACAGGCATGAGTCACCACGCCCAGCCGACATGAAGATTTTTAATAGACACTATCTCTGAGGAGAGGAAAGTACCTGCATTTTTCCATTTTTTTTAACTTTTGGTAATTAAATTTTAAATTATAAACATTTTATTTTTTAAAAATTAACTCTTTGGAAAAGTATATTTTTCTAAACCAATTTTTAGGTGTATACTAGGGCTTATATATGTATTTGATAACATTTATGACTTCTGTTCTTTGTTTTGGAGAAAGTTACCTTCTTATTGCTTATTTTCATATTGAATTTTCATTTCCTTTTTTTTTTTAAATTTAGGCCAAAGCACAGATGTGTCTCAGCTTTGTAAAAATACAGAATGACAGAATGAAGCTGGTTTATGCTTGACTGCACTCATTGACAAGTATTACAAGTACAGAGCTTTCAAAATTTAATAGCTAATAAAGGTGTTTCAAATCGAATTAGGGATGCAGTAAGCATCTTCCTGGTATATGCACCCCACTTAGAGGTCGGTGTTCTGGCTGCTATCATGTTTTTATCTTTTGACATAGGTTTTTTTTTTTTTTTTTTTTTTTTGAGACAGAGTCTCGCTCTGTGGCCCGGGCTGGAGTGCAGTGGCTTGATCTCGGCTCACTGCCAGCTCCGCTTCCCAGGTTCATGCCATTCTCCTGCCTCAGCCTCCTGAGTAGCTGGGACTACAGGTACCCGCAACCATGCCTTGCTAATTTTTTTGTATTTTTAGTAGAGACAGAGTTTCACTGTGTTAGCCAGGATGGTCTCTATCTCCTGACCTCATAATCCGCCTGCCTCGGCCTCCCAAAGTGCTAGGATTACAGGCGTGAGCCACTGCGCCTGGCCACAACATAGTTTTTAAAAACAAGTTTACTCTTTTTTTTTTTTTTTGGAGACGGAGTCTCACTCTGTCACCCAGGCTGGAGTGCAGTGGCACGATCTCAGCTCACTGCAACCTCCACCTCCCGAGTTCAAGCGATTCTTGTGCCTCAGCTTCCCGAGTAGTTGGGATTACAGACACCTGCCACCATGCCCGGCTAATTTTTGTATTTTTAGTAGGGATGGGGTTTCACTGTGTTGGCCAGGCTGGTGTCGAACTCCTGACCTCAAGTGATCTGCCCACCTCAGCCTCCCAAAGTCCTGGGATTACAGCTACCATACCCTGGCAAAAACAAGTTTGCTTTTTATACAATATATATTTTGCTGCTTTGTTACTCTTAGGAAAGGTAATGCAGAAGAAACTGACTTGCTTGAAATTTTGAACAGACTTTTAAAATCTGTTTATTTTATTTAACAATTGCTTTCTTTTCTTTTCTTTTCTTTTCTTTTCTTTTCTTTTCTTTTCTTTTCTTTTCTTTCTTGACAGGGTTTTGCTCTTGTTGCCCATGCTGGAATGCAATGGCATAGAGCATAGTCTTGGCTCACTGTAACCTCCACCTCCTCGGTTCAAGCGATTCTCCTGCCTCAGCCTCCCAAGTAGCTGGAACTACAGGCACCTGCCACCATGCCCAGCTAATTTTTGTATTTTTAGTAGAGATGGGGTTTCACCATGTTGGCCAGGCTGGTCTTGAACTCCTGGCCTCAGGTGATTCGCCTGCCTCGGCCTCCCAAAGTGCTGGGATTACAGGCATGAGCCACTGTGCCTGGCCCAATAATTGCTTTCTTTATCACAGTAGTTTTAAGCATTTTTCCCAATATGACTAATGATGTTTATGTGCATCTTTGTGCACATGTCATCTCAGCTATGATATGGAAGAAAGAGGCTGTGAGTTACTTAGATTGGAGAGCAGTAGCCATACTCTGCTTCTTTCATTTTTATTTTAATTAGAAACAGGGTCTCTGCCACACAGGCTGGAGTGCAGTGGTGTGATCATAGCTCACAGTGGCCTTGAACTCCTGGACTCAAGTGATCCTCCCTTCTCAGCCTTCCGAGTAGCTAGGACTACTACATAAGAAGGCACATGCTAGCATGCTTGGCTAATTTTTTAAGTTTTTTGTAGAGACGGTCTCACCACCTTGGCAGGCTGGTCTCAAACTCCTAGGCTCAAGCAATTCTTCTGCCTCAGCCCGTCAGAGTTGGTTTTACAGGTGTGAGCCACTGTGCTCAGCACTCTGCTTCTTTCTGCTCAGAGAAATCATGTAGACAAGCATGAGAATGAAATATTAAGGAAAAGTCTTGATTCTGTTGTAATTTATTTAGATAACATTCATCTTTAATAAACTAGTACCATTGCTTGTAATATACCTCTCAAGTTTAGAACACAACAGTATTTTGTAGTGCAGCTGTTAAAAACTGCTTTCTGGCCAGGCATGGTGGCTCATGCCTGTAATCCCAGCAATTTGGGAGGCTGAGGTGGGGAGATCACTTGAGCCCAGGAGTTCAAGACCTACCTGGGCAACACATTGAGACCCCGTCTCTATAAAAAAGTAAAAAAATTGGCTGAGTGTGATGGCACGCACCTGTGGGCTCAGCGGCTCCGGAGCCTGAGGTGGGAGGATTGCTTGAGCTGGGGAGGTTGAGGCTGCAGGGAGCTGTGATCATGACACTGCACTCCAGCCTGGGCAACAGAGACCCTATCTCAAAACAAAAACCTACTGCTTTCTTAACATTTATAGGTGAGGCCATTGTGATGGCACACACCTGTAGTCCTGGCTGCTTGGGGGGTTGAGGTGGGAAGATGGCTTGAGCTCAGGAGGTCAAGGATGTAGTAAGCCATGATTACACCACTGCACTACAGCCTGGGCAATAGAGATCTTGTCTCCAAAAAAAAAAAAAAAAATCATTTATAAGTAACTTGTATCCACTATTATGTGGGATCGACATAGTATGGAGTATTTTTTTTTTTTTTTTTTGAGACAGAGTCTTGCTCCATCACCCAGGCTGGAGTGCAGTGGTATGATCTCGGCTCGCTGCAACCTCTGCTTCCTGGGTTCAAGCAATTCTCCTGCCTCAGCCTCCCAAGTAGCTGGGATTACAGATGTGTACCACCATGCCCAGCTGATTTTTGTATTTTTAGTAGAGACGGGTTTCCGCCATGTTGGCCGGGCTGGTCTTGAACTCCTGACCTCAGGTGATCCACCCAGCTTGGCTTCCCAAAGTGCTGGGATTACAGGCCTGGCCTGGAATTTTTATATTTTCTGTTAAATTTTTCTGTTTCTGATTTATGAAAAACATTTTCCTGGCCAGGCACAGTGGCTCATGCCTGTAATCCCAGCACTTTGAGAGGCCGAGGCAGGTGGATCATCTGAATTAAGGAGTTCGAGACCAGCCTGCCCAACATGGCAAAACTCCGTCTCTACTAACCATACAAAAACTAGCTGGGTGTGATGGCACGCACGTGTAATCCCAGATACTCGGGAGGGTGAGGCAGGAGAATCACTTGGACCCAGGAGGTGGAGGTTGCAGTGAGCTGAGAATGTGCTGCTGCACTCCAGCCTGGGCGACAGAGGGAGACTCTGGCTCAAAAAAAGAAAAAAAAAAAAAAAAAAAAAAGAAAAACGTTTTCCTGAGTTTTGTTTTGTTTGTTTGTGTTTTTGAGACAGAGACTCACCCTGTCACCCAGGCTGGTTCTCTCCATGCCACAGGAGGTCCTGATGACATGTGCCCTCTTGGGTGGAAATTTTAGAAAATGTTTTCAAATTATGAAACTTATGGTTATGATATTGAATACAAACAAAGATGATTTAATTGAAAAGCTTTCCTTTGTTTGACTATTGATGATCAGTTTTACCCTGGACCTTGACCAGGCACAGAGAGAATTCTTGGGATTGTACAAGAGTAAACTGCAGCCAGGAAAGGACAGGACATTATTAGGTGAGAGACCAAGATTAAGAATAGAAGACTTCTTCTCTTTCCCTTTTATGCAGATGAGTGATAGCTTTGGCCCCAGCGGAACACGCACACTCCACAGCACTATACAGAGAACTTGGGCTAAGGGTTAAAGATACTTTGGTCTTCAACTGATCCCAAGTTTTAAAACTTTTTCAGTTTATTAAGTACTGTTACAAATTCTCACTTGATCTTTGCACAGCTGTTTAAAATGAATAGTTTCAGTTATCACTCCTGTTTTATAGACAAACTGAAGTCACAACGAGGCTAAGTGATTTATCTATTAATATTTCTCAGTACTGCCTTAAGTTTTTTGTCTAAGGATGTTCTTTCTGCTATCCCTTGATGTTTTGGCAAGTGTTGTCTAAAGTGATCCTAGAACAGGAGTCAGATATAGGTAAAGAAAAAAGGGTCGCCAAGGAAAGAGAAAGTAATGTTTAAGACAGTCTTTTGGTCTGAATGCTTGTGTTCCCCACAATTCATATTTGAAATCCTAACCCCCAGTGTGATAGTATTAGGAGGAGGTGGGCCTTTGGGTAGTGATTAAGTCATGAGGGTGGAGCCCTCATCATGAGGAGTAGCCCTTATAAAAGAGGGCTCAGAGAGCTGCTTGCCTCTTCCACCATAGTAGGACACAGTGAGAAGGCACCATCTACCAACCAGAGAGTGGGTCCTCAGCAGACACTGAATCTACCAGTGCCTTGATCTTGGACTTCCTAGCCTCCAGAACCGTGAGAAGTAAATTTCTGTTGTTTGTAAGTTACCCAGTCTGTGTTACTTTGTTTAAGCATCCCAATAGACTAAGGCACCTGAGAAAATAGGGTCACATTTAATGAGAATTTCTAGAAAAATGGTGGCCGCCTGGGGGATGAATCTTAACAGAATCATGTGTTGCAGAGAAATGGAAACATTAAGGAGATGAAGAAATTCTCTCTGACCTTGAAGAGTTAAGCCTAGTAGTGATGGAATAGAAGGTTAAAGAGAAAAGTGTTCTCCTTTTCTTGAGTTTTGAGCTTTCTCCAAAGTAGTGATCACAAAGGTAATTTGTAACATTTATTTAGTTGTTAATTATCTATTGGTAAGCAGTTATTTAATTTAAATTAACAGTTAACTTGATTGCAAGCTCTTGATTATAAAAGCTACCTTTGTTTCTTCTGTATCCTCCTCTGAACTCTCTTGCTGGTTACTTAGTCCCCTGAGAATTTGTTAGATACATCCTTTTCAAGAAAGGAGAAGTGAGAGAAGACAGGGCGTTTGAATCCCACCTCCTGTGCTGTGTGACTTTGGGCAAATTACTGAAGCTTTCAGAGCCTCAGTTCTTTCCTCTTTCCAATTCAAGCGATTCTTAATTGAGTGGGCGAGAACTGCTGTATCTCCAAAGTTGTAATAGTGCCACTTGTGAAGTTGTGATTTGTTGAATATAAATAGATGAAGACTTGGTATACTCTAATCCAGTGGTCCCCAACCTTTTTTGCACCAGGAACCGTTTTCATAGAAGACAGTTTTTTCAGTGGGCTGGGGCGGGGGTGGGGGGAGTGGGGAGAATGGTTTTGGGATGAAACTATTCTACCTCAGATCATCAGACATTATTTTCTCATAAGGATCGTGCAGCCTAGATCCCTCGCATGCAGTTGCTCCAGTGAGAATCTAATGCCACCGCTGATTTGATAGAAGGCAGAGCTCAGGTGGTAATGCTCAGGTGGTAATGCTTGCTGGCCCACACCTCACCTCCTGCTGTGCTGCTGGGTTCCTAACAGGCCACAGACCAGTAGCAGTCCATGGCCTGGGGGCTGGGGACCCCTGCACTAATCTATACCTGATCTATACAGTGGCCTCTGGCCATGCTGACCTAGTTGCTTCTGTATATTCCTGTTGTATTCTGCGGAAAATAAACTTTTGTTGTCCTTTCTCGCCTGCTCTAGTCTCTTCCTTTTGAATAGTATGCCCTCTGGAAAGGGTGTCTTTAAGCTTCCGCTTTCTTGTAAAATTATTTTATAAGAATTTCAGGGATTGGCTGGGTGCAGTGGCTCACGCTTGTCATCCCAGCACTTTGGGAGACTGATCACCAGAGGTCAGGAGTTTGAGACCAGCCTGACCAACGTGGTGAAACCCTGTCTCTACTAAAAGTACAAAAATTAGTTGGGTGTGGTGGCGCGTGCCTGTAGTGCCAACTACTCGAGAGATTAAGGCAGAGAATCACTGGAACCCAGGAGGTGGAGGTTGCAGTGAGTCGAGATTGCGCCACTGCACTCCAGCCTGGGCAACAGAGCAAGACTCCGTCTCAAAAAAGAAAAAAAAATTTGTAATGATGAGTTCCAGGGAGTTTTAATCCTGCATGAGTTTAGATCGCAGAGAATTGTGATATTGAGGGCATGTAATGGGGTTTATTTCAACATTTAAATTTTGTATGTCTTTAACTTCTCCCAGGTATAGCTTTAGAATAATTTTTAGCAAACATTAATTGACCAATTTGAACTTGAGTCTGCATCCTTTTCTTTTTCTTTTTTTTTTGAGACAATGTCTCGCCCTGTTGCCCAGGCTGGAGTGCAACGGCGTGATATCAGCTCACTGCAACCTCCGCCTCCCCAAGGTCAAGCAATTCTCCTGCCTCAGCCTCCCGAGTAGCTGGGATTACAGGCATGCGCTACCACACCCAGCTAATTTTTGTCTTTTTTGTGTGTGTCTTTAGTAGAGATGGGGTTTCATCTTGTTGGCCAGGCTGGTCTCGAACTCCTGACCTCATGATCTGCTTGCCTCGGCGTTCCAAAGTGCTGGGATTATAGGCGTGAGCCACCATGCCCAGCTGAGTCTGCATCCTTTTCTTGCCTACTTCCCATCAGAGAAGCAAATGTAGTTTAAGAGAAAAGTACTTCGTTACTAAGAACTAATAGGAATTTTTTTTTTGAGATGGTGTCTTGCTCTGTTGTCCAGGCTGGAGTGTGATCTCAGCTCAGTGCAACCTCCGCCTCTTAGGTTCAAGTGATTCTTCTGCTTCAGCCTCCCGAGTAGCTGGGATTACAGGGACGCGCCACCACGCCCAGCTAATTTTTGTATTTTTAGTAGAGATGGGGTTTCACCGTGTTGGCCAGGCTAGTCTTGAACTCCTGACCTCAGGTGATCCGCCTGCCTCAGCCTCCCAAAGTGCTGGAATGACAGGCATGAGCCACTGCGCCTGGCCAAACTAATAGGAAGTTATTTGATAGTTATCTAATTTCTGTACTGCTCTAAAGTTGTCTTTGTAAGGGTGAAACAAACATAACTAGCATGATCGGTCATATCTGGCAGATGGGAAATGAGTCCTGGTCAGGATTTCACAATGTGACTGCATGTATAAGATCTGTCATATACTAGATGTGTGATCATGGTGAAATTACTACCTTAGCTGGGGCTATGTTCCTCATTTTAAAAACAGAAAATTTTCCTGCTTTGATTTTTATCAGAAGGGCTCTTGTTAAGATGTGAAAGTAGTAAAGCTACATTAGAACATAAACTAGGTGTGGTAATATTTGAGAGCCATTTGTGTTAAAAGAATAATCAGTTTTGAATATTTTGTAAAAAGTATTGTGTATGAGTAGGTTTAAACACCTCATTATACTGAGACTGGGTAATCTGATAAAAGTCATCCCAACTACTTATTGATGCTTTTTAAGATAAAAAGGATGCATCTTAAGGATGCATAGAATGCTTCCTCTGGCCTCCCATTTCATTGACCAGTATCTCTGTTTTCTAAAAACTAATTGCATATGTTCTATTTTGTAACCTTTATTTCTTTTTTACTGACCAGACAATGGTTATGAATAATTGCATACATTCTAAATTGTTACTGTGCATTTTCTTCTTGCTGAGAGTTTTTATTTTTATTTTTTCACTTTTTCAGATGGAGTCTTGCTCTGTCACCCAGGCTGGAGTGCAGTGGCGCAATCTCCGCTCACTGCAACCTCTGCCTCCTGGGTTCCAGTGATTCTCCTGCCTCAGCCTCCCAAGTAGCAGAGACTGCAGGCATGCACCACCACACCCGGCTAATTTTTTTGTATTTTTAGTAGAGATGGAGTTTCACCATGTTGGCCAGGCTGGTCTTGAACTCTTGGCCTCAGGTGATCCAACCTTCTTGGCCTCCCAAAGTGCTGGGATTACAGGCATGAGCCACTGCGCCCGGCCTATTTTTAACATGGAAAGAATTATGATATTGTTCTTCATCACTGTGAAGATTTGGCTGGCTATGTGACAAGTAATTTTATCATAAATCACATTCTTTAAAATCACAATAAAAGAGTTTTCATATTCTGGCCTTGAATTAGCCAATGTTATCCCTGCCTTCTCAGGAAGAGCTGTGTTTGCATGGAGTGGGGGAGAAGGGGAAGAGATAATTGTTTTTCTATAAAAATGTATTTTTAAAAAACCTTTTATGTATTAATAATTTGAAATTTTTAGCACTAAAAGGTAAAATGGTATAATGAATCTCTGTGGACCCATCACTTGCCTTCAGCAGTTAAACTCATGGTGGTTTTGTTTCATCCACACCTCTCCCCCCTTGGCAGGTTTATTTTAAACTAGACACCAGGTATTGTATCACTTTAACTGAAAATACTTAGTGAGATCCCTAAGAGATAAGGACTCTTTTTAGATGTGATCATTGACATTGTACTTATGTAACAATGTCATTTAAACAGTGTTCAAAGTTCCTGATAGTTCATAAATGTCCTTTTACTAGGTTGGTTTGAATTAAAACCATTCCCCTGCCATCTCTTAAGATTTATTTATTTTTTGCCATTTATTTGTTGAAGAAACTGAGTGACTTTCCCTGGATTTAGCTGCTGCATCCAAAAATTTTTTTCCTGATTATAAAAGTTAATATGTAACCATTATATGATATTTGAAAACTGTACAAAGTGAAAAGTAAAATCTTTCCACCCAGGGATAACAGATGTTAAAGTTTTATGTTTTCTTTCAGCCTTTTCATTTGTATGTGTTTTCTTATGCCTTTAAAAACATGCACATTTGCAGGCCAGGCGCGGTGACTCACACCTGTAATCCCAACACTTGGGGAGGCAGAGGCGGCGGATCACTTGAGGTCAAGAGTTTAAGACCAGCCTGGCCAAAATGCTGAAACCCTGTCTCTACTAAAAATAAAAAAAATTAGCTGGGTGTGGTGGCACACACCTGTAATCCCAGCTACTTGGGAGGCTGGGGCAGGAGAATCACTTGAATCCGGGAGGCGGAGGTTGCGGTGAGCAGAGACCGTGCCACTGCACTCCAGCCTGGGCAAAAAAGTGAGACTCCGTCTCAAAAAAGAAATAAAAATAAAAATAAAAATAAAACGTGCATTTGCGGCTGGGCACGGTGGCTCATGCCTGTAATCCCAGCACTTTGGGAGGCCAAGTTGGGCGGATCATGAGGTCAGGAGATCGAGACCATCCTGGCTAACACAGTGAAACCCTGTCTCTACTAAAAATACAAAAATTAGCCGGGCACGGTGGCGGGCGCCTGTAGTCCCAGCTACTTGGGAGGCTGAGGCAGGAGAATGGCGTGAACCCAGGAGGCGGAGCTTACAGTGAACCGAGATCCCGCCACTGCCCTCCAGCCTGGGCGACAGCGCAAGACTCCGTCTCAAAAAAAAAACAAAAAACAAACAGAAGTGCATTTGCTATGTTTATTTTTATGCCCTTTTTAATATACTTTTAAAATTATGTTGTGATCATTTCTCCATATTATTAAGAAAGAAAATGAGGCTGAGTGCGGTGGCTCATTCCTGTAATCCCGGCACTTTGGGAGGCTGAGGCAGGAAGATGGCTTGAGCCTGGGAGTTCGAGACTGGCCTGAGAAACATAATGAGACCCCGTCTCTACTTAAAAAAAAAAAAAAAGCCAAGCATGTTAACATGTGCCCCCGTAGTCCCAGCCACTCGGAATGGGATCACTTGATCCTGGGAGGTCAAGGATGCAGTGAGCCGTGATTGCTCTACTGCATGCCAGCCTGGGTGACAGAGCGAGAGCCATTCTCAAAAAAAAAAAAAAAAAAGAAACATTTGGCTGTATAATACTTTACAGTGTATATCACAATTTAAATATTTCTTTTTAGCTGGATATTTAGATCATCCCCATTTTTCACTACTTTAAAGCCATGATAACCATCTTTGTATATAAATCTTTGTATTCCTTGATAGTCTTAGAACTGGAATTATTCAGAGGGCATGCACGTTTTTTAACATCTGGATTTGTATTGCCAGAAAAATTATAGTTTGTAATTTCAAATGCAGTGTATAAATGGCTCCATCTTACTAAAGAATTGGTTTGCATATGCTTTGCATTTTTAAAATGTCCTTGCCAGCTATATTAGTGGAATATTTGGAGTTTTTTTCCCCTAATTCTTTTGCTCTTTTAATTTTACTTGGGATTTTTTTTAAATGCACAGTCTTATGTCCTAAATTTGATATTTTTCATTGTATTTATATTTTTTGTTTTCTCTCTGTACTTTAATGGATGCAAAGTTTGTATTTTGTAGGAAGTCTTTCCCTGAAGATCAAATAAATGTTAACCTTACTTATCTGGTAGAATTGCTGATTTTTTTCCTCCTTAACTGCTAGTAGGTTTTCTTTTTCTTTTTGGAATTTTTTCTGGGGAGCTTTCCAGCAAAAACAGAAAGCCTGCTAGACAAATTCTAAAAGAGGTGTAACACTGTAGGTTTTCCTAGCACTGAATTTATTGAAATTGCAATCCCTTCCCCATTTATTTGTGATTCCAATTTTGATATATAAATATAAATAGATATATTTTGAGGTGAATTTGTTCAGAAAATTCTACAAATCTGATTTGCTGGTTGTAATTATGTGTGTGTGTGTGTTTGCACACCATTTTTTAAAAACTTGTTTATTCCTGCCAGGACCAGACAAAGAAGACATTTGGCCTTAAAGATTTAACACAGGGTCATCAGGACTTACTCACCACTTCCCACATAAAAGTGGATTGTTGTAGAAACAGTAATAGTAAAATATCGTTTTCATTACATTCCTATAGTACATAGCAGCTCATAAGCACTTTTATATTCGGCATATTCCAGGCTGGGCACAATGGCTCACGCCTATAATCCCAGCACTTTGGGAGGCTGAGGCCAGAGGATCAGCCTGGCCTTGCTATGTCGACCAACCCGGGGCAACATAGCAAGACCTCCATCTCTACAAAAAAAAATTATTTTTATTTTTAAATAATTTTTTTTTTTTTTTTGATACAGTCTAGCTCTCTTGCCCAGGCTGGAGTGCAGTGGCGCGATCTCCGGCTCACTGCAGGCTCCGCCTCCCGGGTTCACACCATTCTCCTGCCTCAGCCTCCCGAGTAGCTGGGACTACAGGCGCCCGCCACCATGCCTGGCTAATTTTTTGTGTTTTTAGTAGAGACGGGGTTTCACCGTGTTAGCCAGGATGGTCTCCATCTCCTGACCTCGTGATCTGCCCGCCTCGGCCTCCCAAAGTGCTGGGATTACAGGCGTGAGCCACAGCGCCCGTCTGAATTTTTTTTTTTTTTTTTCTTAATAGAGATGGGGTCTTGCTGTTTCCCAGGCCAGTCTTGAACTCTTGGGCTCAAGCGGTCCTACCACCTCAGCCTCCCAAAGTGCTGGGATTACAGGCATGAGCTACCATGCCCAGCAAAAATATTTTTGTAAGTAGCTGGGTGTGGTGGCCTGCGCCTCTAGTCCCAGCTCCTCAGGAGGCTGACATGGGAGGATCACTTGAGCCCCCATGAGTTTGAGGCTGCAGTGAGCTATGATTGCCATTGCACTCTAGCCTGGGCCACAGAGTGTTAGTCCCTATCTCACTCTTAAAAAAAATACATATATATATATATTTTTTTTTTTTGAGAAAATTGAGAGAGAGATATATATAAATATATCTCAATTTTCTCATATATATTTAATTATATCTCAATTTTCTCTTGAACTGAACATGCTAAATTATCTAAACCCTGTCTTATTCTCTATCATCACTTAATTTGTTGGTTAGAGATAATATATCATATACATTCCAAAGACAGGCTTGTGGAATATAAAGGCTCTAACAGCCAGGAGAAGTGAGTATGTGGTGTATATGCATCCCTACTGCCATTTTATGCCCAAATCTCTACTCCATAATGCTGCTTCCCACTGAGTCTATTCACACTCACTTTCTTCTCAACAGGGGGCTTGACAGCCCTGCAGGGTCCAACGTGCAGGTTGAAAACAGTGTGCAGTCCTTTCTGTAAATTACCAGACCTAAAAAATATAAAAGCTATTATGCAGTGGTACTTGTTGCTTGGGAAGTGTAGTCAGTGAGAGTGGGTAAAAGAGAATGGGAATGAGTGAGTTTCATTACACTGGGGCTTTGTTTTTTTTTTTGAGATGGAGTCTCGCTCTGTCGCCCAGGCTGGAGTGCAGTGGGGTGATCTCGGCTCACTGCAACCTCTGCCTCCCGGGTTCAAGCAATTCTCTGCTTCAGCCTCCTGAGTAGCTGGGATTACAGGTGCCCACCACCAAGCCTGGCTAATTTTTGTATTTTTAATAGAAATAGGATTTCACCATCTTGGCCAGGCTGGTCTTGAACTCCTGACCTCGTGACCCACCCACCTCGGCCTCCCAATACTCTGGGGCTTTCAAGTGCAGTTCTTGGAGCCCCATTTTTATTAGACTGAGGTTATCTTGAGAGTGGTGGTCACATCTTGCTCATCATTGTTTTTCCCATGCCTGTTGCAGTGTTCAGTATCAAGGTGTTCAAATGAGTTGGGCTCGATTGAATGAATTTTCCTTTTTCTTAATGGTGTAAGTTCTCCTCAGCAGCCCCTAGTGATAATTCCTCTCTTGATGTTTTGGGGGCCTTTTCTGTATTTGCCAAGACTTGAGTAGATGTCACTGATAGCTTTAGGTTTCTATGCTGGCTCCACTTGTTATTTCTGAAGAAGTGGGCTTGCTTTGGCAGGAGTAATATTCTCTCTTACTTCTCTCCTCTCTCTACCATTTTTTCCGTTTGTCTTCTCAACTGTGGTAAGCATCCAGATGATGTCTTTGATTGCAGATGCACCTTGGGAAAAGATAAAAAACAAAACTAGTTTAGGCATTGTCGTTTTCCTGATTTTTTTCTGTCTTACGTGTTTTTAAAATGAATTTCCATTTGCTTTTATTTTAAACTTAATTTAACAAAATACTATACCAACATTAATAGTTTATGGTAGATACACTGTTTTAGATACACTGTTTCATTGTTTAGATTCTCTTCCTCTGTTAAAGCTTCCACCAGAGAGTGAGTAGGGAAGGGAAAAGTAAACTTTGAAAACTGATTTTTGCAAACAATGATTGCCTCAGATTTAGGTGAAAGGCTGACTTTAGAAGTATCCATGATAGGGCCTGTTTACATACTTTTTAATATCTTCATTGATGATGGGATATGGTTAATTTTGTTACATTTACCTACAGAGTTACAATCCCTTTTATGATATATTTAACCAACAAATTCAGTGATGATAGAGGGTAAGACAGGGTTTAAACAATTTAGCATATTCAGTTCGAGTAAATTGAGATATAATTATTTTTCCCTAGAGCTAATGGTTATGGTCGAGAGAAGAACAAGAAACTTACTGTAAGATTATTCTTTTACAAAGTTAATACTCTTTGAATAGTTAAAATATTCAAATGGTGTAATTTCAGAAAACACATAATCGTATACAGTGAAAAGTCTCCTTACTACTTCTGTCCCTAGGCCACTTAGGTCCTCTTTCAAAAACTAAAATCTTAAGGTTTGGGACTATTTGCAAACATCTCTCCACAGAAACTTAGCCTTAAGTTACTAATGTTATTGGAGTTTTGACATCAGCATTTTATTCTTATTTTGGGTAGTATCTGTTGTTTACATATGTATGTAACTTTGTACATATATGTAAATATTTACACATTCATATGTAAATATATAATTTGGTTCAAAAAGTAATATGTATAGAAACATAGGAAAACAAGGAAAAAAATCAGTATCTGATCATCTTAACAATAACCGGTATAATGAGTTTAATGTACAATAATTCTTCCCCAAGTTTAAATTCTAGGTAGATAGTAATTCTAAATACTTTTAAAAACCTTAATCACAGGAATTTCACACTGAGCATACTGGAATTCTGACTCATTTCTTAGGAGGGAAATGAATCTCTTAGTATTGTTGCTCTTGGAAAAGGAGCAGGGAACTAACCTTTTTGAAGGAGAGAGGAAACCAGGGATTAGCAAAAAGAGTAGAGAGGTTTAATAAGGGTACATATTTTTATACTATAGCCTTGAGAAAAATAAGGAAAAAATCCAGTTGCAGTAATTCTGGGTCCTTAGAATCCTGCTTTTCTTTTTTCTTTTCTTTTTTTTTTTAACGTAAGGAATGGATTGGAAGATGTATAGAGAAGATAAGCTCACAGTCAGGTTACACTATTCTGTTATGTTTTGATGTGGGTATCAGGGAGGATTAACTTAAAAAGGAAAGAAAAAGAACTTGCCAAATCACGCACTCAGTTTATGTCTGTTAGCACAATGGAGTCTCTGAGCAGCAAGAGTCAGAAACTCCCAAGTTATAAAATGCGGCCAGGCACGGTGGCTCACTCCTGTAATCCCAGCACTTTGGGAGGCTGAGGGAGCAGATCACTAGAGGCCGGGAGTTTGAGACCAGCCTGGCCAACATGGTGAAACTCCGTCTTTATTAAAAATACAAAAATTAGCCGGGTGTGGTTGCACACACCTGTGTTCCCAACTACTCGGGAGGCTGAGGCAGGAGAATCGCTTGAACCCAGGAGGTGGAGGTTGCAGTGAGCCAAGATGGCGACACTGCACTCCAGCCTGGGTGACAGAGCGAGTCTCAGCCTCAAAAACAACAACAACAACAACAAAATTGGGAATATTTAACCCTTTTCAGGGATGTCCCTTGTTTTCAATGGAATAGCCTAGCAGAATAAGCCAAATCTACTATAGAGATACTGTTAGCAAGAGGCCAGTTTTGCTAGCTATACCATGTTACTACATAGTATGTTTCATTGCTTGAATGTACCATAGCTTTAATTACTAACATTTGGGTTCTTTATAATTTTTTGAATTTTCAGTAATCCACAATTCAGACAGTCCTTTAGGACACAGTGATAGAAATGTAATTCTTAAGGAGACAAGCTTTGTAAAAACACTTTTTATTACAGGTTTAAAAAATATACACAAAAGTAGGCTCAACAATTTTCAGTTACCCGTGATCCTATAGTAGTATACAGAATTGTTTCACTGCCCTAAAAATCCCCCCATCCATTTATTTATTTTTTAAAGGTCTGTTGGACTTGACATTTTTTAAGTAAATGTTTTTATTTTGGGATAAATTTAGACTTACAGAAAAGTTGCAAAGGTAATACAAAGTTATTGTATACTCCTCACCTAGCTTCCCCTAATATTAATATCTTACATTCAGGCCGGAGGTCGTGGCTCACGCCTGTAATCCCAACACTTTGGGAGGCCAAGGTGGGAGGATCACTTGAGCCCAGGAGTTCAAGATCAGCCTGGGCAACATAGCAAGACCCTGTCTCTATAAATAAATTAAAAAAAAACATTTTAGAGACTCTATCGGCTATTTTAACTCCCTCTGTCTCTTAGAGACTTGCATGAGCTAGTGTTTAAGGTTCTAACAGCAATGATAAATTGGTTAACAGCACTGGAAAATTCCCTCACCACATATAGCAACAGTATGACTCAACTGAGTTATTACTGCCAAACTCTACCAGGAAAGGTTGTATTAGTTGTAGAGGAGAGAAAATGACCTGGACCTGCAGAATGAGGGGAATTGCTTTTTGCCTTCTCAACATTCATGTGATTTCCACTGCTTTTCTGTGCTAAGAATTGTTTGAGCTTCAGACATGTTTGTTTATTTTGCCCTTAATGCTACATAAAAAGTCACTTATAAACCATGTTGCTTAATATATACCTGGAGTCAGATTGCTATCACAAAAATGGGAAAATGCTGACATAAATTAAATGACTATTATGGAAATATAAAAATATTTTTTAAAAGTAGCATAGGGGCCGGGTGCAGTGGCTCACACCTGTAATCCCAGCAATTTGGGAGGCCGAGGCAGGCAGATCACCTGAGGTTGAGAGTTCAAGACCAGCCTACCCAACATGGTGGAACTCCATCTCTACTAAAAATACAAAAAATTAGCCGGGCGTGGTGGCACACACCTGTAATCCCAGCTACTCTGGAGCTGAGACAGGAGAATCCCTTGAACCTGGGAGGTGGAGGTTTCAGGCAGCTGAGATCACGCCGTTGCACTCCAGCTTGGGCAACAAGAGCAAAACTCTGTCTCAAAAAAAAAAAAGCATAGGAACTCCCCAGAACCTATAATCCAACTTCAATAATTATCAACTTATTGTCCATTTTATTTCATCTATGCCTATGTTTGCTTCCCTTACTGCTCCTCAATTATTTTGAATTTTTTTTTTGATAACGGAATTTCACTCTTGTTGCCCAGGCTGGAGTGCAGTGGTGCCATCTCGGCTCACTACAACCCTCCCAGGTTCAAGCAATTCTGCTTCAGCCTCCCAAGCAGCTGGGATTACAGGCACGCACCACCATGCCCAGCAAATTTTTGTATTTTTAGTAGAGACTGGGTTTCACACCATATTGGCCACACTGGTCTCGAACTCCTAACCTCAGGTGATCCACCCGCCTCGGCCTCCCAAAATGCTGAGATTACAAGCATGAGCCACTGTGCCTGGCTATTTTAAATTTTCTTAGTAAACTATTTATGTTTTCATGACTTAGACCTTTGTAACCTGTTGCACATTTTTGAGAAACAAGTCTTGAAGCTGCCTGTCCTCAAGGATCAAGCCCCCCGTGACTTTGGTATTAGCATTGTTCTCTAACATTAGCGATATATATTGGGGAGATGAAAAAGTCAATGAAACATATAAGATGAAACATTGTTTTAAATTACTTTCTATCAAAGACCTCATTGAGGCAGATGTACTAAAATTCTGATTCAGTAAAATTGTTCTGTCTTGCCTAGGATAGAGCAGCTTCTTAATGCCTCTGGAGACCGAGGGATTTAAATGTGGGGTGGAACTGGTTAAGTTTTTTTCTTCTAGTGCCTAGCTGCTGGTTTGTGTTGACACTTGTTCTTGGGTCCTCACCAAAAGAGAACTGTGTTCATTCTATTTTCAAAAATACCCCCAGTGATTTTAAAATGGAAACTGTTAACTGAAAACGTAGTAGTACTTAAAACAGCTCAAGTTTACAGAAAGAAAGTTCCACAGAAGTGTAGCACTATGAGGAATGTCCTATTTATAAATATACTTTCTCATTTTACTGGAGGCTAATTAAGACTGAAGTATAATTTAAAATTCTAGTTGATTTACTTGTTTCTGGCACATATAGATGTAGAGAAAATAAACATTGTCAAGAATTCAGTAAATATTTATTCTATGAGTGCTGTGGCTAAGCTATATAGGTGGTGTTCAGAGATGATGATGACTAAGATTTCTGCCCTCCAGAAGCTCTGTTTTTTTTAGGGGTGGTGATGGAGTCTGATTTTGTTAATTTAATGGATTAAAAAGAGATTTTAAAATAGCCATGTTTTACAATTTTGATGGGTAATACATTGATAAAAACAAGTCTCCCTTTCTTTATAAAAGCCAATGTGCTTTTGCTTTCTTAAATTTCTGTGTTCAGAGGCTACAGAGGTGGTCATTTCTGTATTTAATTTCTTTTATAAAAATCTTAGTAAAAGGCCATGCTTGCTGGCTCGTGCCAATAATCCCAGCACTTTGGGAGGCCAAGGCAGTTGGATTTCTTAACCTCAGGAGTTCAGGACCAACCTGGGCAACATGGCAAAACCTCATCTCTACCAAAAATACAAAAATTAGCCAGGCATGATGGCAGGTGCCTGTAGTCCCAGCTGCTGGGGAAGCTGAATTGGAAGGATTGCTGGAGCCTGGCAAGTCGAGGCTACAGTGAGCCATGATTGTGCCACTGCACTCCAGCCTTGGTGACACAGTGAGACCCTGTCTCAAATTTTTAAAAAATAAGAAAATCTTAGTAAAATATATTTTCATTTTAACCAACACAGTATTGGCCTGGGGGGATACACATTGGGAGTAAGGAAGGATGGACTAGTATTTCATTTTAACCAACACAGTATTGGCCTGGGGGGGATACACATTGGGAGTAAGGAAGGATGGACTAGTATTTCATTTTAACCAACACAGTATTGGCCTTGGGGGATACACATCGGGACTAAGGAAGGATGGACCAGTATTTGTAGTTAACACTTGCTTATATCCAGACCAGCATAGTCTGAGCCTTTGCGCACAATTTGAAAAGAAAGACAGTTGAGGCCGGTGCGGTGGCTCACGCCTGTAATCCCGGCACTTTGGGAGGCTGAGGCGGGCGGATCACCTGAAGTCAAGAGTTCGAGACCAACCTGAGCAACATGGTGAAACCCCATCTCTACTAAAAATAAAAAATTAGCTGGGCATGGTGGCGCATGCCTGTAATCCCAGCTACTTGGGAGGCTGAGGCAGGAGAATTGCTTGAACCTGGGAGGTGGAGGTTGCAGTGAGCCAAGATCACGCCATTGCACTCCACCTGGGGTAAAAAGAGTGAAACTCCGTCTCAAGAAAGATAAAACAAAAAAAAAGAAAAGACAGTTGAGAAACAGGAATTTACTGGTGAATTTTACATATAAGGGTAGGTTATATTTACTTTCAGAGTTTTCTGTGTTGGATATGTACAATCAATTCTCTAACGTGAAAGCTAATCACCTTTTTTTTTTAAAGGTATGGACAGAGTGGCCTCAGACAAAGCTGTGAAGTAGAGTTTGCATATGGTGTTGTTTACCTTCTGGAAAGTGAGCCTCTCCAGCTTAGGCCGCATCTCCATCTCCCCTTCCAATCCTCACCTCCCCTTCTCCCCTTAGCTCAGGCAAGCAGATCTAGAAGGATATTAGATGGAAAGGTTTGCCCTGTTTACAGCTTGATTTCATCTCAATATATGTTGGTTGGTTCACCAAATCACCACGTAGAAATCTACCTTATTCTTCCTAACAGCTGTATAGGATCTCATGTACTCATTGCATCATTTAATCGGAACAACACTGATAAATACTTTGCATTACTTTTTTCTTTGCTGTTATGGTATTCCAGTAAACAAGCTGTACAGAAATTTTGCATACTTGTTTGAATATGAATATTCAAATTAACCAGGATGAATTATTATTTTGAGATGGAGTCTTGCTCTGTTGCCCAGGCTGGGCAATCTCGGCTCACTATAACCTCCACCTCCTGGGTTCAAGCGATTCTTCTGTGCCAGCCTCCTGAGTAGCTAGGATTACAGGGGCACACCACCATGCCTGGCTAATTTTTTTTTTTTTTTTTTTTTTTTTTGAGATGGAGTCTTGCTCTGTTGCTGAGGCTGGAGTGAATTAGCGCTATCTTGGGTCACTGCAACCTCCACCCCCCCAAGTTCAAGCAATTCTCCTGCCTCAGCCTCCTGAGTAGCTGGGATTACGGGTACCCGCCACCATGCCCAGCTAATTTTTGTATTTTTAGTAGAGATGGGGTTTGGCCATGTTGGCCAGGCTGGTCTCGAACTCCTGACCTCAGGTGATCTGCCTGCCTTGGCCTCCCAAAGTGCTGGGATTACAGGCGTGAGCCACTGTGCCTGGCTGGGTGAATTAATTTTACCAATCTCCTGATAGGTATAAGATTGTTTTGATTTACACTTCCATTTTGTATTTGCTTATTGGTTCTGTATTTTCCTGTGAATGTAATCTTCGCTCACTTTTCTACTAGGTTGCCATTTTCATACTGATTTTTTCAGAGTTCTCTGTAAATTAAGGAAACTAGCCCTGATATTGCACATGGTTTTTCAAGTTTGTTGTATTGTCATTTTATGGTATATTTTTGGTTTTATAGAAACTTTTATTGGTTTTGGTTGTTAAAATTATTGTTCCTTTCCTTCATGGTTTCTTGGACTTATATTCTATATGTATCCCAGTCATCTTCTTGTAGTTATATATGTGTGGCTTTTTAAAATTAAAATTTATATTTTAGAAGTCTTAATACATAAATATACTCATAAGAAATGTAAAAATTAACAATGAAACTCTATTCCCCAAAATTTTATTCTCTTCCCCAGAGCTATTCACATATTAAGTCTGATGTATGTTCTTTCAGTTTTGTTTTGTTTTGTTTTGTTTTGTTTTGTTTTGTTTTGTTTTGTTTTGTTTTAAGAGACCAGGTCTAGTTCTGTCACTCAGGCTGGAATGCAGTGGTGTGATCATAGCTCACTATGGTCTCAATCTCCTGGGCTCAAGCGATCCTCCCACTTCAGCCCCCAGAGTAGTTAGAACTACAGGTACACGCCACCACACCCAGCTAATTAAAAAAAATTTTTGTGTGTGGAGATGGGGTCTTGCTATATTGCTCAGGCTTCCAGTGCTTTATGTATGTGTCACAGCTTACTTAAAAAAAAAAAAAGAAAATTACCCCGCCATTTATTAAATAATCCATGATTTTAAATGGCACCTTTTGCATATTTTCAATTTCAGTAAAATCATGGGTCAATTTGTGGATACTGTATTCTAATATGTTGCTGAGGTTAACTAATTTTATGTGTGACTTCATTTTTAAAAGTTAAATTGGACCAGGCACGGTGGCTCACACCTGTAATTTCAGCACTTTGGGAGGCTGAGGAGGGAGGATCACTTGAGCTCAAGAGTTCAAGACCAGCCTGGGCAACATAGGGAGACCCTGTCTTTACAGAAAATTTAAAACTAGCAAGACAGGGTGTGTACCTGTGGTCCCAGCTACTTGGGAGGCTGAGAGGGAAGGATCACTTGAGCCTGGGAGGTTGAGGCTGCAGTGAGGTGTGTTCGCACCACTGCACTCCAGCCTGGGTGACAGAGCCAGACCCTGTCTCAAAATTAAAAGTTAAATCACTCATGCGTCTAGAATTTATTTTGGCATAAGGAATGAGAATAGGGAGGGAGCTAACACCATTTATGAAATAATTTGTCTTCCTTCCAGTGATTCAATATGCTGTCATTAAAGTATCATTCTCCAAGGAGCCCCGCCATTGTTGCTGATCTGTTGAAAGAGCATTTTAACTAGGTTCCCTCTACCTACTGTGGCTTCCCTTTTCTCAGTTTTCCATCGTGCAGCTGAGGTGGTCTTTTTGGAACACATCAGGATGAAAGCACATTGCTTCACATTGTTCTTCACATTGCTGTTGGGGTAACGACCTAATCATGAACATAGCCTGAAAGACCGTTTGTGGCATGACTCCCCCTGACCTCTCCTGGGTCATTTTAAACCACTTTGCTATCTGGATTCTAGCAGTCTGGCTTTCTTTCAGTTCCTCCAACATGTCATACTCTTACTCATTAAGGACCTTTGTACTTTTTCCCTTTGTGTCTAGAATGCCCTCAACCCCCAAGTCTCACACCTTCTACTTCTACCTCGCCCTAATGTATTTAACTCATTCCTCCACTCTCAACTCCTAGTTAATTTCTTCAGTAAAATCTTCCCTGACTCTCCAGATGAGTTTAGAACATGTGTATGATCTCTAGGCACCATTTAGGTAACAGCTTTTTTGAGATATGATTCACATACCATATAATGCATCCGTTTAAAATGTACAATACAGGCCGGGCATGGTGGCTTATGCCTCTAATCCCAGCACTTTGGGAGGCCAAGGCAGGCGGATCACTAGGTCAGGAGTTCAAGACCATCCTGGCTAACATGGTGAGACAATGTCTCTACTAAAAAAAAATACAAAAAATTAGCCAGGCATGGTGGCATGCACCTGTAGTCCCAGCTACTCCGGAGGCTGAGGCAGGAGAATTGCTTGAATTCGGGAGGTGGAGGTTTCAGTGAACCGAGATCATGACACTGCACTCCAGCCAGGGTGACAGAGCGAGACTCCATCTCAAAAAACTAAATAAAATAAAATAAAATAAAATGTACAATACAGTGTCTTTTAGTATATTCACAGAGTTGCGTGATTATCACCACAGAACATTTTTTTCAGCCCCCCTAAAAGAACCTATACACATTAGCGGTCACTCCCTATTTCCCCTGCAAACTTCCCAGCTCTAGGCAACCAGAGTGATTGTTTTTAATGGGGTAAAATATAACAAAATTTGCAGTTTTAACCATTTTTAAAGTGTACAATTTGGTGACATTAATTACATTCACAGTGTTGTACAATCATCACCATCATTTTGAAAACTTTTTTATTACCATAGATACAAACTCATGAAGCAGTAACTTCCCATTCCCTTCTTCCCTAAGTCCCTGGAAGTCACCATTCTACTTCCTGTCTCCATGAATTTGCCTATTCTAGCTAGATTTTTTCTTTTTTTTTTTTTTTTTTTTTTAGACGGAGTCTCGCTGTCGCCCAGGCTGGAGTGCAGTGGCGCGATCTCTGCTCACTGCAGGCTCCGCCCCCTGGGGTTCACGCCATTCTCCTGCCTCAGCCTCCTGCGTAGCTGGGACTACAGGCGCCCGCCACCTCGCCCGGCTAATTTTTTGTATTTTTAGTAGAGACGGGGTTTCACCATGTTAGCCAGGATGGTCTCGACCCCTGACCTCGTGATCCACCCGCCTCGGCCTCCCAAAGTGCTAGGATTACAGGCATGAGCCACCGCGCCCGGCCGCTAGATATTTCATATAAATGGAATCATACCATATTATTTTTTGTCTGGCTAGTTTCAGTTTGATGAATGTTTTCAAAGTTCATTCATGTTGTAACATATATCAGAACTTCATTCTTTTTACAGCTGAATATCCCCATTGTATGTGTGTATACCACATTTTGTTTATCCATTTTTCAGTTGGTGGACGCTTGGGTTGTTTCTGTCTCTTGCCTATTGCAAACAATGCTGCTGTAAATATTTGGTAAACAAGTATCTGTTGGAGTTCATGTTTTCTTTTTTGTTGTTGTTTATAAATAGAGACAGGGTCTTGCTCACCGTGTTGCCTGGGCTCAAGTGATCCTCTCACCTCAGCCTTCAAAAGTGCTGGGATTATAGGCGTGAGCCACCATGCCCAATCTTGAGTCCATGTTTTCAAATCTCTTAGGTATATACCTATGAGTAGAATTGTTGAGTCTTATGATAATCTGTGTTTAACTTTTGAGGAACTTTCAAACTATTTTCCACAGCAGCCACACCACCACTTTACATGAGGGTTATATGAGGGTTCTAATTTTTCTACCTCACTCATTTTCCATTTTGATTACAGCCATACTAGTAGGTATGCAGTGGTATCTAATTGTGGTTTTGATTTGCATCTCCCTAATGATTACTGACTTTAAGCATTTTTAATATAATTATTAGCCATTTGTATATTTTCTTTGAATAAATGTCTGTTCAAGTTCTTTGCCATTTAAAAATTGCTTATCTTTTGTTATCGAGTTACAGGAATTCTTTATATGTTGTGAATATTAAACCTTTATCAGACAGATGATTTGCAAATATTCCATTCTGGGAGTTGTCTTTTCACTCTTTCATTTATCTTTTATAGCATTTATCAGTTTGTATTTATAATTTAAAAAACATTTAGATTAGTATCTGTCTCTACTACTGGAATGTGAACACCATTAGGGTAAGAACTATCAGTTTTTGTTTACTTTAAATTTCTTTTTTATTTTTACAGAGATGAGGTCTCACTATGTTGCTCAGGCTATTCTCGAACTCCTGAGCTCCAGTGATCCTCTTGCCTCAGCCTCCTAAACTACTAGGATTACAGGTGTGAGCCACCATACTCAGCCTACTTTTAAATTTCTAATAGGCCTAGCACAAGCACTAAATATTTTTGAGTGAATGAACTAAGTTCCTTAATTTATGAATTGTTTTATTGATCTGCCTATTCCACCTTTTAACCAGAATCGTTTTCCATTACTAATACTATATATAAGCATTAATTTTACTCGTTATTGAGATATAATTGATAAACAATAAACTATGCACATTTAAATATACAATTTGATAAGTTTTGATGGATGTGTCCACAATTCACATATATTAGACCATTCGAAGTTGTCCCACAGCTCACTAATGGCCTATATATGTTTGTGTCTATTTTTTCAGAGATAGGTTCTCACTATGTTGCTCAGGCTGGCCTTGAACTCCTGGGCTCAAATGGTCCTCCTGCCCCAACCACCCAAGTAACTGGGACTACTAGTTTATCCACCCTTTTTTCTGTTATTTCATTTTTGATAGCTACTGTTACTATGTATTCAAGTTCAGAAATCTTTTCTTCTGTAATGTCTCATATGCTATTAAACCCATCTAGTGTATTTTTCATTTCAGACACTTGTTTTTATCTCTACCAGTCCAGTTGGATGATTTTACTATCTTTAATGTCTCTCCTTAATACAGTCATTCTTCTAGTTTCTTCTCCCCAGTTTAGGGATACCACTGAGCTCTGGTCTGGGTTTTTCCACCCCATACTTGGAACTAGAGTCTCCTCGAGGCAGTAAACTGGGCCAGTGATAGGGCTCATCTCATTTGTTCTTCTGTCTCTCATGTATCACTATGCTTTGTAGCCTCATGTTCAATGTCTTTTTTTTTTTTTTTGGCAGAGTCTTGCTCTGTCGCCAGGCTGGAGTGCAGTGGCACGATCTTGGCTCACTGCAACCTCTGCCTCCCAGATTCAAGCGATTCTCCTGTCTCAGCCTCCTGAGTAGCTGGGACTACAGGCACATGCCACCATGCCTGGCTAATTTTTGTATTTTTAGTAGAGATGGGGTTTCACCATGTTGGCCAGGATGGCCTCTATCTCCTGACCTTGTGATCCACCCGCCTCGGCCTCCCAAAGTGCTGGGATTACAGGTGTGAGCCACCACACTCAGCCCTTTTTTTTTTTTAAACATGAACTCACTATGTTGCCCAGGCTGGAATGTAGTGGTGTGATCATGGCTTATTGCAGCCTTGACTGTCTGGGCTCAAGCAATCCTCCCACCTCAGCCTTCTGAGTAGCTGGGACCACAGGTTTGTGCCACCATGCCCGGCTAATTTTTAAATTATTTGTAGAGGTGAGGTCTCACTAGTTTGCCCAGGCTGGTCTCAAACTCCTGGGCTCAAGTGATCCTCCCACCTCAGCCTCCCAAAGTGCTGGGATTACAGGAGTGAGCCACTGCGTCTGGACTTAATATCTTAAAAACAATTGTTTCTGGCTGGGCATGGTGGCTCACACTTGTAATCCTAGCATTTTGAGAGGCCGAGGCGGGCAGATCACCTGAGGTCAGGAGTTCAAGACCAGCCTGGCCAACATGGCAAAACCCCATCTCTACTAAAAATATGAAAATCAGCCGGGCATGGTACGTGCCTGTAATCCCAGCTAGTCAGGAAGCTGAGGCAGGAGAATCTCTTGAACCCAGGAGGCGGAGGTTGCAGTGAGCTGAGATCGTACCACTGCACTCCAGCCTGGGCAACAGAGCGAGACGCTGTCTAAAAACAAAACAAAACAACAACAAAAAACAATTGTTTCATGTATTTTGTCTAGTTTTTAAAAAACTGTTTTAGGCAGAACAGTAAATCTGGTTGCCAGTATTCCATCTTATCTCTCATTTGTTTCTCTTTATTTTTTGAAATCTACCTAGCTATTTCTTAGCTATGTCATTAATTTCCCCCCATAAACCTTGGTATCATTTTAGATACCTTTTCAGATGTCTTTCTTGGTGAGGGTAAAGGCTGGTTTACATTATTTGCGTACTGGAGCTAATAAAGTCAAATAATTGAGTAATTAAGCAGAGTAGGTTCTAGCATCCTCAGCATCACAGGCGGGGCCAGTTTACAGCACTGAAGACATTTGTGTTTATGGGCTGATGGCAGAAGGGGTAGCCAATCACCTGTATAGATTCATAATTCATATAGGATTAATAATAAATTAATAGATACAGGTCATTAATAAATACTATACATAGTTTAATAAAACTATTGTGAATGTATACAATATCAGAATTTTTCATAGCTCAAGAGAAAGAGTAATTCTGAATAGTAGACTTACAGTATTTTTTCCTTCCTCCTAGATTTAAACAGTCAAGTAAAATCAAGCTGGGTAATCATGGCAGAAGGTGGATTCGATCCCTGTGAATGTGTTTGCTCTCATGAACATGCAATGAGAAGACTGATCAATCTGGTGAGATGAAAAGAACAGTCCTATTCTGAACTGATCTGTACCTCTTGTATCCTCTTTTCATGAAAATACTGGTTATTGGAGGGTTTTCATCTGATGGTCACTAAAAAGTATTTCATAATTGAAATTCCACATTTGTTTAAGTTGTAATGATTAAAATGTGGCCGGGCACAGTGGCTCACACTTGTAATCCCATCACTTTGGGAGGCCGAGGCAGGCGGATCACTTGAGCTCAGGAGTTCGAGACCAGTTTGGCCAACAAAGCAAAACCCCATCTCTACTAAAAATATAAAAATTTGCCAGGCATGGTGGCACACACTTTTAATCCCAGCTACTCGGAAGGCTGAGGCACGAGAATTGCTTGAACCCAGGAGGCGGAGATTGTGGTGAGCTGAGATCATGCCACTGCACTCTAGCCTGGGTGACAGAACGAGACTCCGTCTCAAAAAAAAAAGTTTGCTAGTAATTATTTCATTAGAGATGAAAACAGACTACCGTCTTTATTATTATTATTATTTTTTGAGAGGGAGTCTCGCTCTGTTGCCCAGGCTGGAGTGTAGTGGTGCTATCTCGGCACACTACAGCCTCCACCTCCTGAGTTCAAGCGATTCTCCTGCCTCAGCCTCCCGAGTAACTGGGACTACAGGAGTGTGCCACCACGCCTAGCTAATATTTGCATTTTTAGTAGAGACTGGGTTTCACCATGTTGCCCAGGCTGGTCTCAAACTCCTGACCTCAAGTGTTCTGCCCGCCTCAGCCCCCCATAGTGCTGGGAATGCAGCTGTGATCCACCTCCCCAGCCCAGACTACTGTCTTTATGGTAGATTTGTGTTGGTGAAATTTGCCATCATGGGTAGATAACACATATGTATATTGCCTTTTCTACTTTATATCAATACAAATAAAATTGTTTTTAGCTGTGTGGAGCTTGTTTGCCTGCTAAGCTGCTATTGACAGTTCCTATTATGATATAGTTGAAATCCGACACCAACATATGGCATGACAATACAAATCTCTATGTAAAGCATTTCTTTCTTTCTTTCTCTTTTTTTTTTGAGACAGTATCTCACTCTGCCACCCAGGCTGGAATACAGTGTTGCGATCTCAGCTCACTGCAACCTCCACCTCCTGGGTTCAAGTGATTCTCCTACCTCAGCTTTGCAAGTAGCTGGGATTGCAGGTGCGCACCACCATGCCCAGCTAATTTTTGTATTTTTAGTAGAGACGGGGTTTCGCCTTGTTGGTCAGGCTGGTCTCAAACTCCTGACCTCAGGTGATCTGCCAACCTCGGCCTCCCAAAGTGCTGGGATTACAGGCATGAGCCACTGTGCCCGACCTGTGTAAAGCATTTCTGAAAACAAATCAATTATTTGACAGAGGTAGATTTCTGAACAACGAGATTTGAATAGTCTCATTGAGTTGATTGTAGTGAGTCTATAAGCTTAAATACAGGGCTGTTTATATTATACTTTATACTTTTTGTGCAAAGGAAAAATTTGACCATTATTAACAAAAGTTTATTTTTATATTACACATTATACTGGTTGAGTATCCCTTATCTGAAATGCTTGGGACCAGAGGTGTTTCGGATTTTTTTTTTTGCATTTTGGAATATTTGCATTATACTTACTGGTTTCACATCCCTACTCTGAAAATCCAAAATGCTCCAAAGAGCATTTCCTTTGATCATCATGTTGGTGCTCAAAAAATTTCAGATTTTGAAGCATTTTGGGTTTCAGATTAGGGATACTCAACCTGTAACAACATTTTATTGTTTTAAAATACTCTTGTATGTGAGTTAATAAAGGTAGGTACAAACATTTGCTCAAATATTTGAGTTATCAATAACTAATAAGCAGGTTTTCTGCTGGCTCAGTGTTGCTACATGTAGTGATCAGAAATGTGTTTCTTGTCAATGATGTACTTTTTTAGAGTCAGCATGCACTAGGACTTGTGATCCTTAAGAATGCCTCAGAAGGAAAGGAATAAAATAAGAACTTATACATTAAATCAGACTCTTGAGGGTATAGAAATATAATGGTAACGTGATGGCTCTGATAACTTGGTGTAAAAATAGATGAGTCTAAGGAGAGAATATGTGTTTATGAAGCAAAGAGCCGATAGTTTTTATTTGTTTGTTTTTTGACATGGAGTCTGCTCTGTTGCCCAGGCTGGAGTGCAATGATGCAATCTTGGCTCACTGCAACCTCCGCCTCCCGGATTCAAATGATTCTCATGCCTCAGCCTCCCGAACAGCTGGGATTACAGGCGCATGCCACCATGCCCAGCTATTTTTTGTATTTTTAATAGAGATGGCGTTTTACCGTGTTGGCCAGGCTGGTCTTCAACTCCCGACCTCAGGTGATCCGCCTGCCTTGGCCTCCCAAAGTGCTGGGATTACAGACGTGAGCCACTGTGCCCGGCCAATATTCTTTTCTAATAGGCTTTTCTACCTCTCATGCATCCATTATCATCATTTTTTTTTTTTTTGAGACATGATTTTGCTGTCACCCAGGCTATAGGGCAGTGGCACGATCTCTGCGCACTGCAACCTCTGTCTCCCAGGCTCAAGCAATCCTCCTGCCTCAGTCTCCTGAGTAGCTGGGACCACAGGCACCAGCCACCACACCTGGCTAATTTTTTTTTTTTTTTGTAGAGGTGGGATTCTACCATGTTGCCCAGCCTGGTCTTGAACTCCTGAGCTCAACTATCTGCCTGCCTCCCCCTCCTAAAGTGCTGGGATTACAGGCATGAGTCACCGCACTAGCATTTTTTTTTTTTTTTTTTGAGATAGGGTCTTATTCTTTTCCCCCAGGCTGGAGTGCAGTGGTGTGGTCATAGCTCACTGCAACCTTGAACTCCTGGGCTCAAGCAATCCTCCCACTTTAGCCTCCCAGGTAGCTAGGATTACAGGCATGCACCACCATACCCAACTAATTTTTTACATTTTGGTAGAGATGGGATCTCCTCAGGTTGCTCAGGTTGGTCTCGAACTCCTGGCCTCAAGTGATCCTCCCACCTTAGCCTCCCAAAGTGTTGGGATTATAGGCAGGAGCCACTGCACCCCACTTCATCTGTTATCTTCTACTTTTATACTTAAGAGGGCCTTTTTTCTAAGTACCTGTTATCTGATAGCTTTATAGAACTCTTAAGTTAACTCCCAGCCTGTATTTTAAAAGCAATTTATCTGAGGGTATAATTTTTTGCCATTAGTTGTAACTACGAGAATTTAAATCCCTGTGTGCTTAGGAAACTCACAGATGTAGTTACTGATACCATATGATGACAGAACAGATTTATTCTCATTTTCTAAAAATGGACATTTAATTCATCTTTGTAATGGAGTAACATCTTATTTCAAGTACTAATTTTGAATTTTTGAGTTTTTTTGTTGACCTCATGTAATGTAATTGGGTTTTTTTGAAGGCCAGAGTATCATCAGTTTTTAAGAATTTAAAGTTCTTATAGCAAGTAGACACCTGGAGAAACTTGAAGATTTTAATGATTATTTACAGGTTAGCTCATTAGTTGTATGCTGGGCTGTGGTTTAGTTTTGCCTGTTTTGTGGAAATAGATGAGCTTTGCCAAGGAATATATACAACTTAGGAGCAGTTAGGATTTTATTATTAGTTCCTTTTCATAAATAATGAAGTATACTATATGCTACTATAAATAATGCTTAAGTAAAGAGTATGATACATAAATCTCTTATGATAAATTTTTTTAATAAACTTTTTTTGCTTTCTGGGAGCATACATTCAAGTTGCCCTGAATATACATTCCCTATTTTTACTTTTTAAAATAAAATTGTATTTATTCACAGTTTAAAACTTCTTTTCCTGCTTTGTTTATTTATTTATTTATTTTGAGACGGAGTCTCCCTCTGTCACCCAGACTGGAGTGCAATGGCGCGATCTCTGCTCACTGCAACGTCCGCCTCCCGGGTTCAAGCGATTCTCCTGCCTCAGCCTCCCGAGTAGCTGGGACTACAGGCACACGGCACCACACCTGGCTAGTTTTTTGTTTTGTTTTGTTTTTTCTTGCAACGGAGTTTCGCGCTTGTTGCCCAGGCTGGAGTGCAGTGGCGCCATCTCGGCTCACTGCAACCTCTGCCTCCCGCGTTCAAGCGATCCTCTTGCCTCAGCCTCCCGAGTAGCTGGGATTACAGGCGCCCACCACCACGCTCTGCTAATTTTTGTATTTTTAGTAGAGACGGGGTTTCGCCATATTGGCCAGGCTGGTCTCAAACTCCTGAAGTCAGGTGATCCACCCGCCTCGGCCTCCCGAAGTGCTGGGATTACAGGTTTGAGCCACCACGCCCGGCCCTTTTCCTGATTTAACAGTGTTATCAGTTAAGGTTCTTCATTATGAGTAATAGAAGTTCTCGATGATTAGGCTGGGCACGGTGGCTCATGCCTGTAATCCCAGCACTTTGGGAGGCTGAGGCGGGTGGATCACTTGAGGCCAGGAGTTTGAGAAAGGAGTTATTAAAGTATATTTTGTAGCTCACATTGGAGAGCCTGGCATGGGAAATAGGATAAAAGGGAGGGTAAGTGGTCAAAACAAGAGCCAACGTCATGCCCCAATGCCAGCTGGGCTAGATGCTCATGCTTCTGGATTCCAGATTTTTGTATATCCAAATGTTGATACATCTTTTCCATTTGGAAACTAATAGGCATTTTAAATTTGACATGTGTGTAACCAAATTTATCTTGCCCCTAAGCTTACATTTCTCTGTCTTCCCTATTTATTTCATTATTCTGAATGTTCAGGTAACAATTTCATTTCAATTATCTTTTACCCTCTTCTTTCTTTCTTTCTTTCTTTTTTTTTCTTTTTGTTGTTTTTGAGACGGAGTCTCACTCTGTTGTTCAGGCTGGCGTGCAGTGGCACAATCTCGGCTCACTGCAACCTCCGCCTCCCGGGTTCAAGCAATTCTCCTGCCTCAGCCTCCCAAGTAGCTGGGACTATAGGCATGCGCTACCATGCCCAGCTAATTTTTGTAATTTTAGTAGAGATGGGGTTTCACCATGTTGGCCAGGATGGTCTCGATCTCTTGACCTTGTGATCCACCCGCCTCAGCCTCCCAAAGTGCTGGGATTACGGGTGTGAGCCACCGTGCCTGGCCTACCCTCTTCTTTCAACCCACATCTGATGCAGAACCATCCTTTGGGTCAACCTTAAAAATACATCCAGAATCCAGCCATTTTTCACACCTCCAGTGCAACACCTTGGTCTAATCTACCATCATCTCTTGCCTGGATTGCTGCATTTAGTCTCTTTATGGATCACCTTGTTTCTGCCCTCTTGCTACCCCCAAGCTCCCACAAGTTTAGTCTCACTACAGCAGTTGAAGTGATCCATTTTAGTTAAGTCAGTAATGTTTCTCCTTTGCTCAGAATCCTACAGTAGCTTCCATGAGACTCACAGTAAAAAAAAAAATGAATTTTACACGGCCCTGTGTGATCTGTCCTCTTCCACCTTACTCTTCTCCTTTGCCCACTTTGTTCTAACAATTCTGGCCCCCTTGCTGTTCCTGGAAAACAGGTCACATACTAAGGGTCAAGAATCTAAATGACTTTAGACTTCTCAACAGCAAAACTGGAAACTAGAAGGCATTGGCACAGTGGCTTCAAAATCATGAAGGGAAGTCATTACCAATCCAGCATTCTGTATCCAGCCAATCTCTCAATCAAGTTGGGGGAGTATGCTTTTGTAGGAAGTTCCTAGAGGATGAGCTATTTTTCACTGAAATGAAGGCATAAGCCAAGAAAGAAGACTAGGATTTTGAGTGTAGAAAGCAGATCTAGCACATATGAGGAACAAAGTACCCTCCAGGATAATGGTGAAGGGACATCCCAGGGTGGCAGCTGTGCATCAGGACTACAGGGAGCTGTCTTAGTTGCAGGGGGGCGGTGGAGCGGGGGAGGGGGGTCACATGGCTCTGGGAGAGACTTTTTTAGAAAGATGAATTGGTAGAATACCTGGTGATTCTAGACATCTTGTGATCTAGGGAACTGTAAACAAGTTTTGAAAAGTCATAGAAAAATGCAAAAAAATTTACTAACTTTAAAGAAACACATGAAGTAGTACAGAGAGGAAAAGTAATTACAGTATAGTTTACTGTGTGGCTCAACTGTGAAGAACGTTTATGTAGTTACAATTGATAATTGAGTACTGAACTAAACAACTTTATGATACAACCATTATTAGGGGATGGAAAGAGTATACACGGGGTCAGGGAGGAGAAGTAGATCTTCATACTCTATACTGGTACATCTATGGGTATTGTTTAACATGGAAAAATCAAGAAGTAGCAATAATGCATATTTATATATAAAAGACATGGAGGTAAGCAGTAAAACAATCAGCTAAAAGTTGAAAATGGTTGCCTCTGGAGGGAGAAGTGGGTAGGAGGATGAAAAATTACTGTTTTTCAGAACAAACCTTATAGAACTGTTTGACTCTAAATTGTGTACATGAATAACTAAAACAATTAAAAAACTACCACACAAAACAGAAAGCAAAACCTTTCAGTGAGTGCAAAAAGGAGGAATAGGTCTATTGAGTAACTGGATCTGTTGTCTCTCTTTTCCCTTCTATGCAATATAAAGTAACTGGCTTAGGCCTTTGCTACCAGGCTAAAACCACAAGAGTTGCTGTCTAAGACAAGTAGAAAACTTTTTAGGGGGAGGACTCCTAGTTGCATGTTAAGGACCAAGAGGGAAACCAAGGAAACCCCGAACTCTATAGTGATTGTAAATAAAGTGAGAAGGAAGAGAAAAAACGCTTGGTTTTGGAATGAAATGTGCTATAAAGTCTTGTAATGAAGTCTTCCCTACTTTGAGAGTTAAGAGGCTCTTTAGCCTGCCTGCATACTTCCTTTATTAGGGAAGCTGTTTGTATGCCCTAACTGTTCATTGAGCTAGTCCTTCATTAATGTGAGCAGAAAAACAGGCAAAGTAGTTGAAGAAAATAAAAGGACCATGATGTAGTGAGGTACAGCTACATTAGAAGACAAGATGAAGTAAATACTTACTAATAGGAAAAGTCATGAACATTATGGTAATAAATGCAGACTCATACATGTTTGTTTTGTTGGGTTTAAATACCACCAGTGACAGTCTGGCCAACATGGTGAAGCCCTGTCTCTACTAAAAATACAAAAATTAGCTGGGTGTGGTGGTGGGTGCCTGTAATCCCAGCTACTTAGGAGGCTGAGGCAGGAGAATCACTTGAACCCCAGAGGCAGAGGTTGCAATGAGCTTAGATCGTGCCACTGCCCTCCAGCCTGGGCGACAGAGCAAGACTCCATCTCAAAAAAAAAAGAAAAAAAAAAAATACCACCAGTGACAATGACTTTCCGAAATGGAGGACAGGTCTTGGTAGAGCTTTACATAAAACTAAGTACAATCTTCCCTGATTTAAATGCTAAAGTCCAGTTAAATTCCTTGAAAAGTCAATACCATCTAAAAATTACTTTATATTTTTCTGTCAGATGAAGTTAGATTATAGGCTCAGGGTTTTCATTTTTGTGAATGTCTAGTAGGACATTTTTAAGCCATGTAGGATGCAAGCCAATCACAACAACCAAAAATCTGCTTCTTAGATGTCCAGAATACCCTAGGGAGTCATATGGGTGCATTGGGGAACCTTAGAATGAGAGAAGAAGTAGGCTAAAAAAAAAAAAAGGAAACCTGGGCCTGGCACCGTGGCTCATCGCTGTAATCCCAGCACTTTGGGAGGCCAAGGCAAGCAGATTGCTTGAACCTAGGAGTTCAAGACCAGCCTGGGCAATATGGCAAAATCCCTTTTCTACAAAAAATATAAAAATTAGCTGGGCATCTTGGCACACACCTATAGTCACAATTCCTTCAGAGGCTGAGGTCAGAGGATCGCTTGAGCCTGGGAAGTCAAGGCTGCAATGAGGTGTGATTGCACCACTGCACTCCAGCCTGGGTGGCAGTGAGAATGCAAAACTATTAGGAATACAAAGAGAATTTGATAAACTGATATTTCAGAAGTATCAGAGAAATGCTAGTGAGTGTCATAAAGAAGACTTTGCAGGCTTGTGTATTGTTGAAGTCAGTACAATGTTTTTGTAAATACGTAAAAAAGGTTCAAAGGAATATACCTCAGACAGTGGTTACAGTGGGAGGGTTTGAAGGGGGCCTAGTCTATTGAAAACCTCTGATGTAAGTACTAGGATTTCTTTTTACAGATGAGGAAACTGAAGTAAGTTAGTTTTCCCAGGTGTTGGAACTGACCAGAGAGTGGCAGAGACATGTTCAATCCTGACCATTTAGTTTCAGGCTGTTTCTTCAGCATCATGTTCTTCTCGGTTGGCCTCCTTTTAAGCACCTTAAAAAGCACTATATATGTGGCCGGGCCCGGTGGCTCACGCCTGTAATCCCAGCACTTTGGGAGGCCGAGGCAAGCGGATCACCTGAGGTCGGGAGTTCGAGATCAGCCTGACCAACATGGAGAAACCCATGTCTCTACTAAAAATACAAAATTAGCCAGGCGTGGTGGCACATGCCTGTAATCCCAGCTACTCGGGAGGCTGAGGCAAGAGAATCGCTTGGACCTGGGAGGTGGAGGTTGCAGTGAGCCGAGATCATGCCATTGCACTCCAGCCTGGGCAACAAGAGCGAAACTCCGTCTCAAAGAAAGAAAGAAAGAAAAAAAGGGACTATATATGCAATCAAGGTTGGGGTAGAGGAGTAGGAGGAAGGAGCAGGAGGCATACTCTTCACTGTATTTTTATATTTTAAAACCATATGAATGCATTACCCACTCAAATAATTAACCTAAAAATAAAACTTCCTGAGCACCTCATACAGATACATACAAAAATTAGTAATTACAGGCCTGGCATGGTGGCTCACACCTGTAAACTCAGCACTCTTCCCAAAGGAGGCAGAGGCGGGTAGATCACTTGAGTCTAGGAGTTTGAAACCAGCCTGGGCAACATGGTAAAACCCCTTCTCTACAGAAAATAAAAAAATTAGCCAGGTGTGATGACGTGTGCCTGTAATCCCAGCTACTCAGGAGGCTGAGGTGGGAGAATTGCTTGAGCCCAGGAGGCAGAGGTTGAAGTGAGCCAAGATTGTGCCACTGCACTCTGGCCTGGGCCACAGAGTGAGACTCTGTTTAAAAAAACAAAAAAAAATCGTAGTTACAGGAAACTTTTTCATTGAAGAAGAAAGTCTTTAAATGCACCATAGTTATATGATTTGAAAAGAAAATGTACACTAGAATGTAGCTGTTCAATAATTCTTAATAAAACTTCTCATTACCTTGATCTATAAATTGGTAGGATTTGTTCTCATCAGAATGTTTTAAAAAATCTATAAAAATAGAAAAAAAGTATCCTCTCATAAAGCTTTATGGGGCACTAACAGCAGTCGAAACTTCCCTTACTACTACCTCATTACTGCTTATATATAAGTTTTAGTACAAAGAATATAAATCTGGCTGGGCTCGTGCTCATATCTCAGCACTTTGGGAGGCAGAGGCAGGAGGATTGTTTAAAGGCAGGATTTAGAAAACCAGCCTGAGCAACAAAGTGAGACCCTGTCTTAAAAAAAAAAAAAAAAAAAAAAGAGGCAAGTGACTATCTCTGTGACTATCTATCTATCTGTCTATCTATCTATATTTTTCCTTTATTTTTATTTTAAGAGACAGGGTCTCATTGTATCACCCGGGCTGGAGTGGAGTGGTGTAATAGATGACTGCAGCCTTGAACTCCTGGGCTCAAGCGATCCTCCCACCTCAGCCTCCGGAGTAGCTGGTTCTACAGGTACACACCATCGTGCCTGGCTAATTTTTGTATTTTTTTTGTAGAGATGGGGTCTCACTGTGTTGCCTAGGCTGGTCTCACACACCTAGCCTCAAGCTTCCTCCTGTTCCACCCTCCTTAAGTGCTAAGATTACAGTCATGAGCCACCTCACTAAGCTTCTCTATGTTCCTATGGGGTATTTTAAAGTACACATTATAGGGCCGGGTGGGGTGGCTTATGCCTATAATCCCAGCACTTTGGGAGGCTGAGGCAGGCAGATCATTTGAGGCCAGGAGTTCGAGACCAACCTGGCCAACATGGTGAAACCCTGTTGTTAGTAGTCTCTACTAAAAATACAAAAATTAGCTGGGCCTGGTGATGGGTGCCTGTAATCCTAGCTACTTGGGAGGCTGAGACATGAGAATCACTTGAGTCTGGGAGGTGGAGGTTGCAGTGATCTGATATCACACCACTGCACTCCATCCTGGGTGACAGAGGGAGACTGTCTCAAAAAAAAAGTACATATTATAAATTAACAGTGTTTAAGTTCAAGACTGATATGATTGTAGTACAAAGAATGCCCGTTTTGGGGTGCTGGTGACAAGGTTTTACTTACTCACTTGGCATGGGTTCTTCCTATGATTTAATTACATCATTGAGTTACAGTGAGTGTTCGACTATTCTTAATGCAGTTGTATTTTGCCAGGTGTATGTATACTTCTGTTTGTCTCAGGAATGTTCAGAAACACTTAAAAAATTGAGGTATTATCTCATATCACGGACTTTTTTCTTTCCTAATCTAATACAGTTGGCCCATCGTACCTGTGCTGTCTGGATTCGTGGATTTAGCCAACTGTAAATCAAAAATATTTAAAAAATAATAATACAAATAATAAAACAATAGCATAACCACTGTTTACATAGCCTGTACATTGTATTAAGATTGTATGTAAATACTATACAATTTTATATAAGGGATTCAAGTGTCTGGATCTGGAATCTGAGGGGGGTTCCTGGAACCAAGCAAGCCCCTGCAGATACCAAGGGACAACTGTACTTTAATTAGAGATTTAGTGCTTTATAATACTGGCTAAAAGGACTCAAAAAGGTAGATAAGGATAGATGGTGAGTCTCTTTCAATGACAATCTGGGTATCTTCATCATGTTACATATAATTCTGTGTTATTTAATATAGGAATATGCCCTGTGATAACTATGGATTTTTTTTTTTTTTTTTGAGACAGAGTGTTGCCCTGTCTCCCAAGCAGGAGTGCAGTGGCACAATCTGGGCTCACAGCAACCTATGCCTCCTGGGTTCAAGCAATTCTCCTGCCTCAGCCTCCCAAGTAGCTGGGATTACAGGTGCCTGCCACCACGCCCGTCTAATTTTTGTATTTTTAGTAGAGACGGGGTTTCGCCTCGTTGGCCATGCTGGTCTCGAACTCCTGACCTTAGGTGATCCACCCACCTTGGCCTCCCGAGGTGCCGAGATTACAGGCGTGAGCCACCACGCCCAGCCGATAACTATGGATTTTTAGTGATGTAGTAGTAGAATACTAGTATATGTATAGAAAGTTGCCTACACAAAACCCCCGTCTAATCATAAATCATTCTTTTTTTTTTTTTTGCGGCAGAGTTTTGCTCTTGTTGCTCAGGCTGGAGTACAATGGGTGATCTCGGGTCACCGTAACTTCCACCTCAATTCCACAAGCAATTCTCCTGCCTCAGCCTCCTGAGTAGCTGGGATTACAGGCATGCGCCACCACGCCCAGCTAATTTTGTATTTTTAGTAGAGACGGGGTTTCACCATGTTAGTCAGGCTGGTCTCGAACTCCCAACCTCAGGTGATCTGCAAACTCCACCTCCTCAGTTCAAGCGATTCTCCTGCCTCAGCCTCCCGAGTAGCTGGGACTACAGGCGCCCACCACCACGCCCGGCTAATTTTTTGTATTTTTAGTAGAGACGGGGTTTCACTGTGTTAGCCAGGATGGTCTTGATCTCCTGACTTCGTGATCCGCCCACCTCGGCCTTCCAAAGTGCTGGGATTACAGGCGTGAGCCACTGCGCCCCGCCGGCTGGAAGAGTTTTTAAGTGCATGCTAGAACAAGCTGATATTTGCTGTGAGGGACCGTTGGTAAAAGTAAGGGCATTAAAGGTGATTTTGGAGAGGGCTCAGCAAGAAGAGAGGAGAACAGTAGAGCAAGCTTCCATCTTACAGAATACATAAATAATCATATACAGAATTTTAGTAGAAAATAAAGGCCATTCTGATGTGGTCTTAGAAATGAAGAATGTTACTGGACAATGGAGAAAAGGCCATCTTTGTTACAAAGTAGCAAAGAACTCGGCTGAATTATGTTTGTGTTCTAGTGTTTTCTGGGTGGGAGGTAGAACATGTGAGTGATGAAATTGGATATTTAGCTGAGGAGATTTCTAAGCAAAATGTTGAAGGAATGGCTTGGTTCTTCCTGATTGTTTATAGTAAAAATTGAGGGAAACCAATTGAAGATGGAATTATTAAGTAAAAAGGAACCACAACTTAAAGATTTGGAAAATTCTCAGCCTGTCCACATAACAAAAGGTAAAAAAGTTCACAAGAGAACACTGAAGTTATGGTAGACTAACCACTTGATAAGATTTGTGTGGGTGAGAACTGCAGAATCAAATCACCAGCCCCCAGCAGGAAACTGCCAGGTTGAACTAAAAGGGAAGGAGACTGGATGGAATGAAGGAGAATAGAGGTCGGAGTTCTTTTATTTTGCAGGAGAAGACCATAGAGCTATTGGGCTGCAAGTGTACATTATTCTTCAGGGCAAGGGAAGAATGATCTGGACATTATTCTTCATGACAAGGGAATAGTGACCTTAACAGCGATTCAGAGATCATCAGGGCTGCCTCTTTGGTTTCAAAGGGGGCAGACCATCCCTTCTGTATCAGCACACCGGTTGGCCTCTGCCCAAAGCTTTTTGGTCATCAAAGCCTTGGGGTTGGTGCTACCTGGAGCCTTGCAGGACAATACATTTCTGCAACTTTTTTTTTCCTACTTCATACATCTTCACTTTAATCTTTTGATATTAGCAAATCAAAGTCAGGCTCCTTTTTAGCAGTGTCATAGTATTGGAATTCTGTCTTTTCTTTTAATAATAGAAGTAGGCTGGGCGCGGTGGCTCATGCCTGTAATCTCAGCACTTTGGGAGGCCGAGGCGGGCGGATCACCTGAGGTCGGGAGTTCGAGACCAGCCTTACCAACATAGAGAAACCCCATCTCTACTAAAAATACAAAAATTAGCCGGGCATGGTGGCGCATGCCTGTAATCCCGGCTACTCAGGAGGCTGAGGCAGGATAATCACTTGAACCTGGGAGGTGGAGGTTGCAGTGAGCCAAGATTGCACCACTGCACTCCAGCCTGGGCAACAAGAGCGAAACTCTGTCTCTAATAATAATAATAATAATAATAATAGAAGTAATATGTGAATATCTAGACCATGAAAGCTTGAAATAATGTAGAAATATGGAGCAAAATGTAAACATGTCCCTTTCTATTGCTCCCCACTCATCCATCCCACTTCATGGCCACTATTACTTGTTTTGTCAGAGGTCATTAAGTTTGTGGACCTTTCAGTGACATTTCTAGGCACTTATATACTTTTATATATAACTGAAATAAACTGTTTTATATGGTATGGCTATGCATTATACTGTTATCTCTTTAATGACAGTAAATTGCATCATTTTTGGTTCAATAAAGTAAACTCAAATTCAGAATGTGCTTTGTAGAGTTGGAGAAAGTATATGAGAAAATCTGGAGTGGTTGCTCAACCTGCATATCATTTAGGCAAAGTAGCCCAATCTATTAGTGTTAGACATTCAAAATATATTTAGATTTGCCTTTAACCTGATTATTTGTAGTCTGTACAAAATTTTTTTTTCTTTTTTCTTTCTTTTTTTTTTTTGACAAGGTCTTGCTTGATTGCCCAGGCTGGAGTGCAGTTGCATGATCTTGGTTTACTGCAACCTCTGCCTCCTAGGTTCAAACCATCCTCCCACCTCAGCCTCTCAAGTAGCTGGGACTATAGATACGTGCCACCACACCCAGCTAATTTTTGTATTTCTTGTAGAGACAGGGTCTCCCTATATTGCCCAGGCTGGTCTTGAACTCCTGGGCTCAAGCAATTTGCCTACCGAGGCCCCTCCTAAAGTATTGGGAATACAGGCAAGAGCCACTGTGCCCAGCCTGTTTGTCTTTTTTTTTTTACACTGTCTTACTCTGTCGCTCAGGCTGGAGTGCAGTAGCAAGATCTCGGCTCACTGCAAACTCCACCTCCCGGGTTCAAGCAATTCTCCTGCCTCAGCCTCCTGAGTAGCAGGGATTACAGGTGCACACCACCATGCCTGGCTAATTTTTATATTTTTAGTAGAGACAGGGTTTCACCATGTTGGCGAGGCTGGTCTCAAACTCCTGACCTCAAGTGATCCACCTGCCTTGGCCTCCCAAAGTTCGAGGATTACAGGCGTGAGCCACTGTGCCCTGTCCAAATTATTTTCATTATGGAGTACTGCATAGAGATGTTACTTAATCAAAATGTGATCAGATGTAGTATTAGGTTCTAGCTGGTTTCCCAGTTGGAACACTGGGCTTCTGCAGAGATGTGATTATGCAGGAAGACTTGAATTGAATGTACTGTATTTGTATTTCATCATTAAAAAAAATTCTCCTATTGTAGTTTGGCTATGTGTATCAAAACTTACAGTGTGCATACCTGTGTTCTAGCAATTCTTCCCTGAGGAGATTAATCAGGTGTGTAAGAATGTATTTATAGGAACATATACACAGCGTTGTTTTTCACATATAAATTTGGAAATGATGAAATTAAATGAAATACTGGTGCAGCATTAAAAGATAAGTTTGAGCTATTTGGAGGCATCAGTTTGTGACTGATTGGTAAGTGTGGCAGAAAGAGCAAAATAACTCAGTGTCTTATTTTGTAAAATATGTGCAATCATATATACTGTGTTAGAAAAATGTATACACGTATGTGTATACACGTATGTGGAACACATTAACCAAAATGGTAACAGAATGGTTATCATTGGATGGTGGGATTTTGTCCATTTTGTTCACTGCTTTATCCATAACAACTAGAACAATAGGGAGCGATATTAGAAAGAAGGTCATGTTTGTGTTATTTTTATAGGGGCTTTATGTTTTATTTTCCATGTTGGGCTCCTTCTAGATCTTTGGATCTGTAATACAGCCTCCCTCGTTTTGTGACTCTGTTTCCAAACCCCAATTTGGAATGAATGACCTGAAGCTGATTATCAGAATACTTAAAACCAGTTAGAATAATAGCCCAAGCAAGTTGGCTCACACCTGTAATCTTAACACTTTGGGAGTCTGAGGTGGGAAGATTGCTTGAGCCCAGGAGTTTGAGACCACCCTGGGCAACACAGTGAGACCTTGTCTCTAAAAATAATAAAATAAAATAAAAAATTAGCCCAGTGTGGTGGCATGTGCCTGTAGTCCCAACAACTCAGGAAGCTGAGGTGGGAGGATTGCTTAAGCCTGGGAGGTCGAGGCTGCAGTGAGCCATGATTATGCCACTGCATGCCAGCCAGGGCAACAGAGTGACACCCTGTCTCTTGAAAAAACAAAAAGGCTAGATGCAGTGGCTCACAGCTGTAATCCCAGTACTTTGGGAGGCTGAGGCGGGTGGATCATCTGAGATCAGGAGTTCAAAACCAGCCTGGCCAACATGGCAAAACCCTGAATTACTAAAAATATAAAAATTAGCCAGGTGTGATGGCGGGCGCCTGTAATCCCAGCTACTTGGGAGGCTGAGGCACGAGAATTTTGAGCCCGGGAGGCAGAGGTTGTGGTGAGCTGAGATCTTGCCACCGCAATCTGGCCTGGGTGAAAAGAGCAAGACTCCGTCGCAAAAATAAATAAATAAAAATAAAAAATTAAAGGTGAAACACAAATGCCATTTAAATGAATACTGAAGTAGAATTTAGCTACTGGTAGACCAGTACCACTGGAATATATAGCCGGTCTTTTTCTATAAGACCCTTTCTTTTTTTTTTTTGAAACGGAGTTTCACTCTTGTTGTCCAGGCTGGAGTGCATTGGCACAATCTCGGCTCACTGCAACCTCCACCTCCTGGGTTCAAGTGATTCTCCTGCCTCAGCCTCCTGAGTAGCTGGGATTACAGGTGCGCGCCACCACACCTGGCTAATTTTGTATTTTTAGTAGAGACAGGGTTTCACCATGTTGGTCAGGCTGGTCTGGAACTCCTGACCTCAAGTGATCCACCTGCCTCGGCTTCCCAAAGCGCTGGGATTACATGCATAAGCCACCGCGCCCAGCCAAGACCCTTTCATATTCAAAAAGAATCCACTTCCTCCCCTTTTTTCTCTTATGAACTATTTGCTGCAAAGAAAAGATCCAGTTAAATACAAGTTATGGGGGAGGCAAGACAACACAGACACTGTAGGCAAAGTGATAATAACCTTTAAGTTTCAGAGGGTACTCTTCTTCCAGTGTGTTGGTTATAGTTTATCTAAGAAAAGACATTTGCTGTGGCTCACGCCTGTAATCCCAGCACTTTGGGAGTCCCAGGCCGGTGGACTGTTTGAGCTCAGGAGTTCAAGACCAGCCTGGGCCACATGGTGAAACCCCGTCTCTACTAAAAATACAAAAACATAGCCAGGCGTGGTGGTGTGCGCCTGTACTCCTGTGGTCCTAGCTGCTCAGAAGGCTGAGGGAGGCTGAGGATTATCACTTGAGCCCGGTGCTGGGGTAGGGGGTGGGCAAGGGTGCAGAGGTTGCAGTGAACCTAGATCGCACCACTGCACTCCAGCCTGGGTAACAGAGCAAGACCCTGTCTCAAAAAAAAAAAAAAAAAAGAAAAAGAAAAAAACAAAAAAAGAAAAGACACCTACTGAATTAAAGTTAACCAGTGGAAATCTGTGTGTGTGTCTTTTAATTCTGATGATCATAAAAAGTTATGATAATTAAGTAGCCTGCAAAAACAAAAACAAAAATACGATTTCAGGTTCTGGTTAAAGTGAAGAGACAAACTGTGTAAAACTCCATTGTTAACTGGCAAATCTACTCATTAATAGAGAAGGAACTTAAACATTTGAACTTTAGAGGGAGAATATAAATTTTTTAGGCATAAAATATTTAAAAAACATTTTGTTGGACAGTATAGAGAAAAATGCACAATATAAATAATATTAAAATCCAAAATATTAAAGACTAAGGTATTTTAAAGGTTTCTTTCCTTCTTAAGCAGAAAGGCCAAATTGAAGATTAAGGATAAGTTCTAGGATGATGTACAATAAATTATGCTCATTAGGAAGCACTAGAGTTCTGTTAAGACACTTTCTTAATTAAGCACATGATATTAGCTATAATATTGCAATGATGTGAAAACATTCTATGGGCCACGAGCTGAGTTCTTCATGTACATTAATATTTTATTTATATATTTAATTATATCACTTAATCCTCATGGTGAATTTAAGGTTGATAATAGGTTGTATTTATCTTTTTCATAGTTTGAAACTTTGCCTTAGAAATAGAGACAGGGGCCGGGTGTGGTGACTCACACCTGTAATCCCAGCACTTTGAGAGGCTGAGGTGGGTGGATCACGAGGTCAAGGTCAGGAGTTAGACACCAGCCTGATCAACATGGTGAAACCTCGTCTCTACTAAAAATACAAAAATTAGCCGGGCGTGGTGGTGCACACTTGTAATCCCAGCTACTTGGGAGGCTGAGGCAGGAGAATTGCTTGAACTGGGAGGCGGAGGTTGCAATAAGCCAAGATCGCACCACTGCACTCCAGCCTTGCCTGGGCAACACAGCGAGACTCCACCTCAAAAAAAAAAGAAACAGAGACAGAATTTGAACCCAGATACCTCTGACTTTTTGGCTGGGTGTGGTGGTTTATACCTGTAATCCCAGCATTTTGGGAGGCCAAGGTGGGAGGATCCCTTGAGCCTAGAAGCTTGAGAACAACCTGGACAACAGGGAGACTTTGTCTCTACAAAAATAAAAATTTAAAAACCAGGTGTGGTGGCATGCATCTGTGGTCCCCGCTACTCAGGAGGCTTGAGGTGGGGGGATCACATCAGCCTGGGAGGTCGAGGCTGAGGTGAGTCATAATCAAGCCACTACACTAGCCCGGGTGACAGAGTGAAACCCTGTCTCAAAATAATAATAATAATAATAATAAAACCACACACACACACACACAATATTTTTTAACCACATTTTTGTACCTCACTGTTTGCCAGTTCATTGGCAGCTCTGTTGAATGAGAAAGAAGGGCATCTCCAACACATATGAGGTTCTTGAGCAGATGTTAAAGAACAGCAATTAAGTTCTTGTTTAGGTATGTTTCAGTTAACTCTAGAGAGAGATTTTTTATTCTTTGTAATTTTTTTTTTTCAAAGAATTTCCCCAGCATAAGTTTCCTCATGGAAGCTACATTTGTCCACTTCTTGTCATTAGATTTGATCTACATTTCCCCCTAAGCCCATGACTCCCAAGGCCTTTTTTTTTTTTTCTGAGGCAGAGTCTCACTTTGTCACCCAGGCTGGAGTAGAGTGGCACGGTCTTGCTCACTGCAACCTCTGCCTCCGGGGTTCAAGCAATTCTTCTGCCTCAGCCTCCCAAGCAGCTGGGACTACTGGTGCACACCACCACACTTGGCTAATCTTTGTATTTTTTAGTAGAGACGGGGTTTCACCATGTTGGCCAAGTTGGTCTCAAACTCCTGACCTCAAGTGATCTGCCCACCTCGGCCTCCCAAAGTGCTGGGATTACAAGCATGAGTCCCCGTTCCCGGCCTGCCAAGGCTTTCTAATAGGCTTTCTAGATATCCTATTGGACTATTTTAGATTCTATACTTTTCCCTAACTCTGTGGCAAGTCTTCCATTCTTTTAATCCATTTTTGTGCCTTTTTCTTTTCTTTTCTTTTTTTTTTTTTTGAGGCACTGTCTCACTGTGTTGTCCAGACTGGAGTGCAGTGGCACAAACACAGCTTACTGCATCCTCGACATTCTGGGCTCAAGCAGTTCTTCCACCTCAGCCTCCTGAGTAGCTGGGATTACAGGTGCACACCACCACATCCAGATAATATTTTAACTTTTTTATAGAGATGGGGTCTTTCCATGTTGCCCAGGCTGTTCTCAAACTCCTGAGCTCAAGCGATCCTCCCACCTTAGCCTCCCAAAATGCTGGGATTACAGGGATGAGCCACTGCACCCGGCCTTTTATGAGTTTTAATCTCTTTTTTTTCTGCCTTTCCCCCCACTGAGGAAATACTACTTCATATTATTCTACTCATATTATTCTGTTACTGTTTTACTCATATTATGCAGTCTCTGATTTTTTTTTTTTTTTTTTGGACAGTCTTGCTCTGCTGCCCAGGCTGGAGTGCAGTGGTATGATCTCAGCTCACTGCAGCCTCCATTTCCCCAGGTTCAAGCAATTCTACTGCCTCAGCCTCCCGAGTAGCTGGGATTACAGGTGTGCGCCACCACGCCTGGCTAATTGTATTTTTAGTAGAGACGGGGTTTCACCATGTTGGGCAGGCTTGTCTCGAACTCCTGACCCCAGGCGATCCACCTGCCTTGACCTCCCAAACTGCTGGGATTTACAGGCGTGAGTCACTGTGCCCAGCCCAGTCTCTGCTATTTTGAAGTTTCTTCACCTCAAGGACTTTCACGACCATCCTTGTTTAGATGGGGAGATCTCACTCTACTTTTACTTCTTTCTTGGCATCAGTGTTAACATGAATGGTTTCCTGGACCGCAACTACTGTCAGTAAATTGTCCACATGTGGCACCCATCCCCACGTTACTATAATATAGAAAATATTTAAAGTCTATATTTCTATAGATACTGCCATGTCTGTTTCCTTCACGGTGGGTATTATCTTTGGTTTTTCTCTAATTATTGTTTTTACAAATTGTTTCCCTTTGGAGTAGACAAAATCAGCATCAATAGTACCACTGTTTTCTCCAAGTAAGTCAAGAGAAAATTAAGATACATCGTAAATTAGGCCTCTCTGCTTAAGAGTTGCATCAAAACCGTGAGATTCTCAAGTTGGGTGTGGTAGCACACACCTGTGGTACCAGCTACCTAGGAGCCTGGCGCGGGAGGATTGCTTGAGCCTGGGAAGTGTAGGCTGCAGGGAGCTATGATTGTGCTGCTGCACTTCAGCCTAGGCACCAGTGAAGACCTTGTTTCTTAAAAAACAAACAAAACTCCCAAAACTGAAATTCTCCTGTTTTACTGGATAATGGATACATGGTTTTTGAATGCTTTAAAGACTATGATTTAGGTGTTTGAACTCAACACATTGAATATACATTCCAGCACACTCAGCTTTGCCAAAAACCTTAAGTCCTGGACTAGGAATGTGGTTGTGGTACTTTGGCATTTCATTATTCAGAGCCTAGAGCATACATAGCCTGTTTGTGAATATAAGGAATGTAGCCGTCAAGCCACAGAAGGGCAGGATCCAACACCAGCTCTTGACAAGATGTCCCAAAGACTCACCGTAGCTTGGTCTAAGATGAAGTTGCTTCTCTTACCCAGGCTGCTGATAATTTCTTTCATTTTTGATTGTGTTTGTGAGTACGTGTACACAGGCACTCATTTTTCATTTAAAACTGAAAGGAGGTCAAGCACAGTGGCTCACACCTAAATCCCAGCACTTTGGGAGGCCGAGGTGGGAGGATCACTTGATGTCATGAGTTCAAGACCAGCCTGGCCAACATGGTGAAACCCTGTGTCTCCTAAAAATACAAAAATTAGCTGGGCATGATGGTGCAGGTCTGTAATCTCAGCTGCTTGGGAGGCTGAGGCAGGAGAATCACTTGAATCCAGGAAGCGGAGGTTGCGGTGAGCCGAGATTGCATCACCGTACTCTAGCCTGGGAGACAGAGTCAGATTCCGTCTCATAAAAAAAAAAGGCTGAAAGGCCCATGTCTGCCCAGCAGTGAGCTAAAGACCGTATTCTTTTCTACTGAAAGGCATAATTTGACTCCTGCTTTTCTGGCTCCCTTTGCCTAGGAGAAACACTTGTGAACCAACACACCTTCCGTATTAAACTGGCATAATTTCTCTAATTACCAATTGTGTGTGAGTAATTGGTTCTGTAGATACTCATATAGCAGGAAAAATTGTATATTACTTAGCATCAAAGGGAAGCCTCCTCCTCCTCCTCCTCCTGGTGGAAGGAGGAGAGATTAGTGCTGAAGAAAAACACTGGTCATGTTCATCTTAAAGACTGAGTGACAGGCCGGGTGGGGTGGCTCACGCCTGTAATCCCAGCACTTTGGGAGGCCAATGCAGGCGGATCACAAGGTCAGGAGTTCGAGACCAGCCTGGCCAACATGGTGAGGACCAAATAACATAATAAATTAAAGTTGTTAATATAGTATTTAGCATACAGCAAGTTCCTAGAAATATTTGTTACAATTGCCCGACATGGTGGTGCACACCTGTGTTCTGTTACTCAAGAGGCTGAGGCAGGAGGATCACTTGAGTCCAGGAATTCGAGACCAGCCTGGGCAACATAGTGAGACCCTGTATCTAAAAATAAAGAATTTAAAAAAATTGTTACAACAATTGCAATTATGTGGAAGTCTGCATATTTTAAGACTAGAAAAGAATACATAGTAATGATAATTGTATTAAGGCAGTGAGTAAATCCATATTAATTTCTAAGTATTCTATAATCTATTGTAATGTATAATACAAATGATAAATTATTACAAATGCTTTTTAAAATATGATATATAGATAGATATATAGATAGATAGATAGATAGATGGGGTCTTGCTCTGTGGCCCAGGCTGGAGTGCAATGGCGCAATCTCAGCTCACTGCATCCTCCACCTCGCAGGTTCAAGCGATTCTCCTGCCTCAGCCTCCCAAGTAGCTGGGATTACAGGTGGGCACTACGACATCCAGCTATTTTGTATTTTTAGTAGAGATGGGGTTTCACCATGTTGGCCAGGCTAGTCTTGAACTCCTGACCTCAAGTGATCTGCCTGCCTTGGCCTCCCAAAGTGCTAATTTTAACGTTTGTGTTAAAATATGTTTGTATTCAAATATATCAAATACTGTATAATGGAAAAAATATTCCTATTCCACAGTGTTAAAAATACATAGGCATTCCAGCCAGGTGCGGTGGCTCATGACTGTAATCCCAGCACTTTGGGAGGCCGAGGCGGGTGGATCACTGGAGGTCAGGAGTTCAAGACCAGCCTGGCCAATATGGTGAAACCCTGTCTCTACTAAAAATACAAAATTAGCCGGGCGTGATGGCAGGCGCCTGTAGTCCCAGCTCCTTGGGAGGCTGAGGCAGGAGAATTGCTTGAACCCAGGAGGTGGAGGTTGCAGTGAGCTGAGATTGTGCCACTGTACTGCACTCCAGCCTGGGCAACAGAGCAAGACTCCGTCTCAAAAAAAAAATATATATATATACACCCACATAGGTATAAGTTATATACATTGGTATGTCTTAGAGTTGGAGGCAGTCAGAGAAATTACAACATCAAGTTGTGATGATTTGAGCCTTTGTAGAGAGCATTTGGTTCTGAGGTTAACTAAATGCAGCAGCTAAGTAACATGTCTCAGATGCTTCAACCACAGTGGCCTTTTGGTTTCTTGACACCGACTCACAGGCAGGGCACCATGTCACCTAGGGACCTCCTAGTCATGTACTTTGCCTGAAATGTGCCTACCCTTGATCTTTACTATCTTGTAAATAGCCCTTAAGTGTCAATGCCTCTGTCTTCTAATTTAAAGTGGCTACTCAACTGCCCTTCTGTCACACCATGCTATTTTCATTCTCTGCATGGGTCTCTGACATTTAAAAAAAATGTGTTCATTCCAGAAGCTTAGTAGAAAGTGTTATATAAAAAGAAAGAAAGAAAAAAAAAAAAGACCAAGCATGGTGACTCACGCCTGTAATCCCAGCACTTTGGGAGGCCGAAGCAAGTGGATCACTTGAGGTCAGGAGTTCAAGACCAACCTGGCCAACATGGTGAAACCACATCTCTATTGAAAATACAAAAATTAGCCAGGCATGGTGGGGCACGCCTGTAATCCCAACTACTTGGTAGGCTGAGGCAGGACAATCACTTGAACCTGGGAGGTGGAGGTTGCAGTGAGCTGAGATCATGCCACTGCACTCCAACCTTGGTGACAGAGTGAGACTCCATCTCAAAAAAAAAAAAAAAAAAAGTAGGCTGGGTATGGTGGCTCACGCCTGTAATCCCAGCACTTTGGGAGGCTGAGGCAGGTGGATCCCTTGAGCCCAGGAGCTCAAGACCAGCCTGGGTAACATAGCAAAACCCCATCTCTACAAACACACACACACACACACACACACACACACAGACACACACACACACACAGCTGGGCATGGTGATATGCACCTGTAGTCCAGCCAATCAGGAGGCTAAGGTAGGAGGATCGCTTGTGTCCAGGAGGCAGAGATTACAGTGAGCCAAGATTGTGCCAGTGACTCCTTTCATATTTAGAAAGGGTTAAGATATACAGCATATTTTTACATTAAGATCTGGCTGGGCATGGTGGCTCATGACTGTAATCGCAACACTTTGGGAGGCTGAGGTGGGTGGGTTGCTTGAGCTCAGGAATTCGAGACCAGCCTGGGCAACACAGACCCTGTTTCTGTTTCATTAAAATTAATTTTTTTAAAAAAATCTGTTTTCTTCACTGGGCTTGGTGGCACATGCCTGTAATCCCAGCACTTTGGGAGGTGGAGGCTGGCAGATCGCTTGAGCTCAGGAGTTCAAGACCAGCCTAGGCAATATGATAAAATCCTATCTCTACAAAAAAAATACAAAAGTGTGACACCTGTAGTCCCAGCTACTTGGGAGGCTGAGGCGGGAGGATTGCTTTGAGCTGTGATTGAGCCACTCATCTCTAGCCTGAGTAACAAAGTGAAACTCTGTCTCAAAAAAAAAAAAAAAAAAATCTATTTTCTCATTCTTATTCAAACAAGACTAATTTTTTTGTTTTGTTTTGTTTTTGTTTTGAAACAAGGTCTACCACCACCAGGCCTGGCTAATTTTTCCATTTTTTTGTAGAGATGAGAGGTTCAGCATGTTGCCCAGGCTGGTCTCAAACTCCTAGGTTTAAGCGATCCTCCTGCCTTGGCTTCCCAAAGTGCTAGAATTACAGGCATGAGCCACCGGGCCTGGCTCCAAACAGGACTACTTTTAGTAGTATACACCAAAGCAAGCCTGATCATCTTAGAGAATAATTTACAAAATGATTCGTTTAGTTGTTAATTCCAATAATTGTTTAGTTGAAGTCATAATTTGTATGGCACAGTAATAAAAGCTAACATTTCTTGAGTCATTACTGCATTTCACATTTGTTATCCGTTTTAATTCTCACTAGTACTCTTAGATATAGGTGATATTATATCCTCATTTTACCAGACGACGAAACTGAAACTTAGAGGTGTTAAAGTACTTGCCCCAAGGTCTTGAAACTTAGAAAGTTGCAGAGCCAGGTGCTGTGGCTCACGCCTGTAATCCCAGCACTTTGGGAGGCTGAGGTGGGCGGATTGCCTGAGCTCAGGAGTTTGAGACCAGCCTGGGCAACATGGTGAAACCCTGTCTCTACTAAAATACAAAAGAAATTAGCCAGGCATGGCGGCATGCACCTGTAGGGAGGCTGAAGCAGAAGAATTGCTTGAACCCGGGAGGCAGAGGTTGCAGTAAGCCGAGATAGCACCACTGCACTCCAGCCTGGGCGACAGAGCGAGGCTCCGTCTCTAAAAAGAAAAAAGAAAAAAAAAAAGGAAAGTTGCAGAACCAGACTTTAAATCTAGGCCTGTCATTCTGCAGAGCCATGCTGAACCAGCTAAGCACTACTGCACCATAGTTGCCGTCCCAAACAACTGCAAGTGTGGATTACTACTCTAATGGAGAGGGTGTAGTTAGTAATGAGACTAACTTGGAAAGTTATATGCCCCTCATTGTCTTTACTATTTATTCATCTCTATTTTAAGGTTTATGAGATTTTCGTTTTTAAACATCCTAAAAGGTCTCAGCATAGGTTGTACACTTATAAAAGGATGGCTTATAATATAGATAGGTGGGACTTTTCTTTTTTAACTTTCTTTTTAAAGTTGATAATCACATGATTCTAAAATTATATAAAAAGACAGACATTGAAAAATTTAGCTCCTATTTCTGTCACTCTTCTCTACTCCCCCATTGTACCTTCACTCCTTGTGGTAACTCCTTTTATTAGTTTCTTATCTATCCAACCACTGATTCTTTATGCTTCCTTTCAAAGATACATTTTCTACAAATAGAATCTGTTTTTTTTTTCTTTATCTGCTTCTAATTTTCAATGAGAAGAAAAATCTCTTTAACAAAGGTTTACTCTTCTAGTTCTGTACAGTTTAGCACTTTCCCTTTGGGGTGCCTAATTATATATTGGCAGCAAGAATTTGTGTCATGGGTGATTTTTTAAAATTATTTAATTGAAATGGGTCAGTTGCAACAGATCACAGTATATCTGAAAATTATTTTGGGTAGGAAAAAAAGTAGACAGCCCCTCAGAGTATTCTGTGTTTGTGTATGATTTTGAAGATACATTCTGTGACAGCATTCATTAAAAACCAAAACATGGGGTGCGGGCATGGTGGCTGTAATCCCAGCACTTTGGGAGGCTGAGGCAAGTGGATCACTTTAGGTCAGGAGTTCAAGACCAGCCTGGACAACATGGTGAAAGCCCATCTCTACTAAAAATACAAAAAAACGATCTGGTTGTGGTGGCGGGTGCCTGTAATCCCAGCTACTCAGGAGGCTGAGGCAGGAGGATCGCTTGAACCTTGGAGGCGGAGGTTGCAGTGAGCTGAGATTGCACCATTGCTTTCCAGCCTGGGCAACAACAGCGAAACTAAATAATAATAATAATGATAATAAAAACCAAAACATGGTTCGTCACTAGACTGGTCAACATAGTAAGACTCCTATCTCTACAAAATGATTTTTAAAAAATTACCCAGGCATGGTGGCACACACCTGTAGTACCAGCTACTGAGGAGTCTGAGGCAGGAGGATCACTTGAGCCCAGGAGTTTGAATCTGCAGTGAGCTAGGATTGCACCCCTGCACTCCAGCCTAGGCAACAGAGTGAGACCCTGTCTCAAAAAACAAAACAAAACATGATTTATTTTTTTGTTTTAAGACAAAGTCTCGCTCTGTCACCCTGGCTGGAGTGCAATGGTGCCATCTTGGCTCACTACAACCTTTGCCTCCCAGACTCAAGTGATCCTCCCGCCTCAGCCTCCCTAATAACTGGGACTACAGGCACACACCACCACACCTGGCTAATTTTTGTATTTTTTGTAGACATGGGGTATTGCTATGTTACCCAGGCCGGTCTTGAATGCCTGAGCTCAAACAATCCACCCGCGTCAGCCTCCAAAGTGTGGGATTACAGGCGTGAGCCACCGCACCTGGCCAAAACATGATCTTTGTAATAATTATTGTCCACTTTTGTTTAAGTCTAATCGCTAACTTCCCTTTCTTATTCATTGTAGTTACGGCAGTCCCAGTCCTACTGCACAGACACAGAGTGTCTTCAGGAATGTAAGTACAACTGAGACGGAAGGATGGCACTGGGGGCAGAATTAGAGGCCAGATGCCTGTGAATATTTGTCAGAATTTATTCTTAGATTGCCTATTCTGGTGGTTACCAAAAAAGAAAAAAAAAAAAGTGACACATACACACAAAAGAAAGAAATTATTCTCATAGTTTGCTCTTTAATAAGAAAATGGTTCTCAGTAATGTAGTTGCTACTTGACTATTTTTTAACTTAAAATTTTTTTCATGCCTCAAAAACCCTGCTTATTGCAGAACATTATAAAATAAGTATAAGGAAAAAAAAAAAGGCTGGGTGTGGTGGCTCACACCTGTAATCCTTGCACTTTGGGAAGCTGAGGCCAGTGGATCATTTGAGTCCAGGAGTTCGAGATCACCCTGGGCAACATGGGGAAACCCTGTCTCTACAAAAAATACAAAAATTAGTGGGGCATGGCGGTGCATGCCTGCAGCCCCAGCTACTCCTGAGGCTGAGGTGGGAGGATCACCTGAGTCGGGGGAGGTTGAGGCTGCAGTGAGCTGTGATCGCACCACTGCACTCCAACCTGGGTGACTGGAGTGAGACCCTGTCTCAAAAAAAAGAAAAAAGAAGAACTTCCAGAATAGTTAAAGATGACCACTGTTGACAAATTCAGGTATATCCTAGTCTTTTTTTCTTGGCAAATATGTCTGTAACAGGGCACTGTGGGCAGGTGTAACTGGGACATCAAAGCTGCTTGTGCAAACCATTCACTCTCTCCCTAACATCTATTTGCATCTGTTGGCAGGCTTGAGAATTCTTCTTTTTTTTAATTTTTTTAATTTTTTTTTTTAAGAAACAGTGTCTTGCTTTGTCACCCACACTGGGTGCAATGGTGCGATCATGGCTCACTGCAGCCTTGACCTCCCAGGCTCAAGTGATCCTCCCACCTCAGCCTCCCTAGTAGGTGGGACTACAGGGATGCACCACCACACATGGCTAATTTTTTAGAATTTTCTGTAGAGTCAAGGTCTTCCCATGTTGCCCACATGGGTCCTAAACTCCTGGGATCAAGTGATCCTTCTGCCTCGGCCTCCCAAAGTGCTGGGATTACAGGCGTGAGCCACCATGCCCAGCCACTTGAGAACTTCTTAGAGGAGGAGGCCATTCTTTTCCATGTGTGGAAACTTTGGGTGCCTGTGGAGCTCATTCCTTTGGCTCTGACATTAACCTGCGCATCAGAGAATTTGGCAGTGGAGAATTTTCTCCACATGACTTTATGGGCAGTAGTGATGGTAAAGTGAGAATCAGTAGGAAGATGAATACTGCATGGTATATGTAGTTGACAGACTTGGTGGCCATTGTGTGACACATCTTTTTTCAGGATACTCAGAAATATTTTGAGAGATGCTTTAAGGGGAACTAGTAAAATAGTATTTAAACCAATCCAGTCTTGTACCAGAAGACTACAAGAAGGAAAGTATGACATTCACAAGATGGTGAAGCCTGGCATAATTAGATTTCATATAAACTTACAGAAATGGGATCACATTGTATATGTTATTTTTCACTACTTATAAAATATCAACATATATTTGTCTTACTATTTATTGAGCCAGCTCAATAAATGGCATGCTCCTGGAGTCCCAGCTACTTGGGAGGCTGAGGCAGAAGGATCACTTGAGCCCAGGAGTTTGAGGCTGCAGTGAGCTATGATCATGCCACTGCACTCCAGCCTGGATGACAAAGTGAGATCTCATCTCAAAAAAAAAATTATTGATTAAATAATAATTCATTGTGGGGAAGCACCAGCATTTAAATGATTTCCTTTTACTAGAATCTTAGGTTGCTGATATATTTTTTGCTATTATAAACAACACTTGAATAAACATTCTTCGTGTGCATATGTTGGGGAGGACAAATAATTTTTTCTTCAACCGCAGGGTCCTTTGCTGAGACACCCTATAACAAAGGATAGATTGCCGGGCATGGTGGCTCACGCCTGTAATCCTAGAATTTTGGGAGGTTGAGGTGGGCAGATCAGTTGAGGCCAAGAGTTTGAGACCAGCCTGGCCAACATGGAAACCCTGTCTCTACTAAAAATACAAAAATTAGCTGGGCGTGGTGGCACGTGCCTGTAGTCCCAGCTGCTCTGGAGGCTGAGGCACCAGAATCACTTGAACCCAGGAGGCAGAGGTTGCAGTAAGCTGAGATCACACCACTGCACTCCAGCCTGGGTGACAGGGCGAGACTCTCTAAAAAAAAAAAAAAAAAAAAAAAAAAAAAAAGATAGATGAACAAGGGAAAAGCAAGTTTATTAATGTGTGTGGCATCACGTGGGAGAAAGCTCAATGCAAAGTCACTCAAAGCAGTGGCTTAGAACTCTGGCTTATGTAGCATCTTCAACAAAGAACAATACATTCGTGGAAAAAGGGCAGAACATAGGAAAGAGATTTTAGGCTTCCAAGGATAGGAAACTGGGAAAGTAAATATTTGGGAGGAAACTAATGGAGTAAGGTTTGTTTACAGACTCCTCTGGTGCTGTCTCTAGGCTATTAAGTCTGTAGGGTTGTGTATAAAGGAGAATTTGTATCCTACCTTTAGGAAGAAAAGAGGGGAATAGAGAGAGCTTTTCATCTGTTTGCTACTTCCTAATTGCCTACAGCTCAAAAATAATTTCTTTTTTTCTTTTCTTTTCTTTTTTTTTGAGATGGAGTCTCACTTTGTCACCCAGGCTGGAGTGCAGTGGCGCAGTCTCAACTCACTGCAACCTCCGCCACCCAGGTTCAGGCAATTCTAGTGCCTCAGCCTCCCAAGTAGCTGGGATTACAGGCATGAGCCACCGTGCCCAGCCTCTCAAAAACAATTTCTGTGTCAAAAAGGCATATTTTGGAGTGATACGTTCTGGTTTTCTTCACACATTTTAAGGCTATTTACATATTGCCAAATTGCATTTATTAGTAGGTTGCTGATACGTAACATTTCTGAAGCAGAGCTGCCTGTTTATTACGTATATGAAACTAAAACAAGACACAGTAAGGTAATTGTAAAGAGACTTGTTATACATTATGATTTTTATTACTTTGTGAGCTGGGTGTGCCATCAAATTCCACAGATAATAACAACTTAGAGAAGTAGGAGCTAGTGCAGTGCCTAGCCTAAAGTAGAAATTTTGTCAGAACCTAGTCCATTTGGGTGATATATATGCCTTCAAGACAAGAAAGCAATAGAAATGTGCATTGTTAGGACAATGGGTGGTGGTTCCCTCCCTCCAGACTTCTTTATGTTACTTCTCCAGTAGCATTCATTAATCTACAGTGTACAGCTCAAATATTTGCCTCAACAGGTAAAGCTAAAACCTGTTTTCCTAGTTGAAAATAATTTTATTGAACCTCCCCATGGGAAAACAAGTGTTTATTACATGTGCAGGTTTTGTGACTCTTGAACCAGCCCCGCCTATAACCAAATATACTCATTCCTGTGGGTAAAATGTCACTTCCTAACTCTAAAAAGAAAGGTGAAACTTTGAACATTCATTTAGGCATATCGGCAAGTTTTTCTTTCCCCCCAATTCTTTTAGCAGTTGGTAAAAATCCTTTCTGAGAGCTAGGCCTTTAAATGGTTAAACAGTAGTTTACTGTGAGGGATAGAATTATTTTTCTTATATTCTAAATTTTCTCCAGTGAGCTTATACTTTTTTCTTAAAATAATAAAACATACATTTTGTAGCTATCTTTATATTTAGATACATGTGTTACTATTCAATTGGAAAAAGTTATTTTTTAAAATTAAATATATGTTTTAGGATTGTGGGAATTTGAGGCTTCATAAAGAATTGAAATAAGCCTTGAAGAAATGTGTTTTATTCTCTTCTCCTGACTTTTTTAAATTGGTTGCTTTCGTTCATTTCTGCCTTTTATTTCTGTAGTTGTATTTTGTATATATTCCATTGTCTTATTTTTTTACTCTTCCCCTTTTCACAGGTGTTATTCCATTGTTTTAGAACAGTGTTTAATCATTGTGATATCAGAAATAACATTTATTCGTTTAGTCATAGAAGCAGCTGCTAGGTAGATTCAACGTTGTTAAAACACAGACCAAAGAGTAAATGGTGGAGAAATATATAAATGCATACGTTCTTTTTTTTTTTTTGAGATGGAGTCCTACTCCGTTGCCCAGGCTGGAGTGTAGTGGCGCGATCTCGGCCCACTGCAACTTCCACCTCCCGGGCTCAAGCTATTCTCCTGCCTCAGCCTCCCAAGTAGCCAGGATTACAGGAATGCACTACCACACCTGGCTAATTTTTTGTATTTTTAGTAGAGATGGGGTTTCGCCATGTTGGCCAGGCTGATCTTGAACTCCTGACCTCAAGTGATCCACCCACCTCCGCCTCCCAAAGTGCTGGGATTACAGGTGTGAGCTACTGCGCCCAGCCTGTATGTTCTTATTTATACAATCTATCTGGGCTTTAGCATTTGGCACTGAATATGGTTTGGGGTGTTTTTGTTTGTTTTTTTGTTTTGTTTTGAGACAGGGTCTCACTTTGTCACCCAGGCTTGAGTGCAGTGGAGCAAACAGGGCTCACTGCAACCTTGACCTTCCAGGCTCAGTAATCCTCCCATTTCAGCCTCCTGAGTAGCTGGGATTACAGGAGCATGCCACCATGCCCAGCTAATTTTTTTTTCTTTCTTTCTTTTGAGACGGAGTCTTGCTCTTGTCGCCCAAGCTGGAGTGCAATGGCATGATCTCAGCTCACTGCAACCTCTGCCTCCTGAGTTCAAGTGATTCTCCTGCCTCAGCCTCCCGAGTAGCTGGGATTACAGGCACCTGCCACCATGCCCGGCTAATTTTTGTATTTTTAGTAGAGACGGGGTTTTGCCATGTTGGTCAGGCTGGTCTCGAACTCCTGACCTCGTGATCCACCCGCCTCAGCCTCCCAAAGTGCTGGGATTACAGGTGTGAGCCACCATGCCCGGCCTAATTTTTGTATTTTTTGCAGAGACAGGGTTTTGCATGTTGCCCAGGCTGGTCTCGAACTCCTGAGCTCAAGCAGTCCACCTGCCTTGGCCTCCCAAAGTGCTGGGATTACAAGCATGAGCTGCCACACCTGGCCCATTTTTAGTACTTAGCATACAATTCTTAGCCTTTTGCTTCTTCCTGATAAAGTTGTAATCTGAGAAATTGTCTAGTTTCAACCTTTAATAACTAAATCTCCATATTTCCCATCTTTATCTATTATTTTTCCTCATGTCACATTGCAGATTCCTTTTTTTTTTTTTTTTTTGAGACGGAGTCTCACACTGTCACCAGGCTAGAGTGTACTGGTGCAATCTCAGCACACTGCAACCTCCGCCTCCCAGGTTGAAGCGATTCTCCTGCCTCAGCCTCCCGAGTACCTGGGACTACAGGTGCATGCCACCACACCCGGCTAATTTTTGTACTTTTAGTAGAGACAGGGTTTCACCATGTTGGCCAGAATGGTCTCTATCTCTTGACCTCATGATCCGCCTGCCTTAGCCTCCCAAAGTGCTGGGATTACAGGCATGAGCCATTGCGCCTGGACTGATTTTTGTATTTTTAGTAGAGACAGGGTTTCCCTATGTTGCCGAGGCTGGTCTTGAACTCCTGACCTCAGGTGATCCACCCACCTCAGCCTCCCAAAGTGCTGGGATTACAGGCGTGAGCCACCGTGCCTGGCTGCATTGCAGCTATCTGCTGTCTTCTTTCTCGGTGCTTCTGTCTGTCCCCCCGACCTCTTAACTTTTATCCTTGGAATGCTCCACGACTCAGCCCCTGGATCATTTCCTTTTCTAGACACTCACTCACTTGGTGATCTCATCTGGTCTCATGACTCATTACGTGTATGCTGATGACTGTCTTTTGGGCATTTCCACTGGGATGTCTCACAAGGCTCCTCAAACTCAACATCTTCACAATTTCTGCTCCTCTCGAGATCCTTCCTATAACAGTAACAGTTAATGGCAGTTCTATCCTTCTGAGACTCATCCTTGGCTTCCCTTTTTCTCACACTGTCCAGTCATCTATCAGCAAGCACTACCTTGAAGATACATCCAAAATTCTACCACTTCTCACTATCCCACTGCCTCCTCCCTGTTCCAGGCCATCATCATCTCGTATGTTAATAGATTATTGCAACAGGTTCTTGACTGTCTGTATTAGTCAGTTTTCACACTGCTAATTAAAGACATACCCGAGACAGGGCAATTTACAAAAGAAAAGGGTTTATTAGACTTACAATTCCACATGTCTGGGGAGGCCTCACAATCATGGCAGAAGGTGAAAGGCACGTCTCACATGGTGGCAGACAAGAGAAGAGAGCTTGTGCAGGGAAACTCCCCTTTTTAAAACCATGAGATCTCGTGAGACTTATTTACTATCATGAGAACAGCGCAGGAAAGACCCGCCCTCCATAATTCAATCACCTCCAACCAGGTTCTTCCCACGACATATGGGAATTGTGGGAGTTACAATTCAAGATGAAATTTGGGAGGGGACACAGCCAAACCATATCACTGTCTTTCTGTTTCTCCTTTTTCAAAACACAACAGATGGAGTGGTTCTGTAAAAATGAGAGTCTGATGTCATCTGCATTTTGCTCAAAACTCTTCAGAGGTGTCTGGGCACAGTGGCTCACACTTGTAATCCCATTTTAGGAGGCCAAAACAGGCAGATCACTTGGGCTCAGGAGTTCAAGACCAGCGTAGGCAACATGTTGAAATCCTGTCTCTACAAAAGATATAAAACTTAGCTAGGCATCGTGGCCTGTGCCTATGCCCCAGCTACTCTGGATGCTGAGTTAGGAGGATCACTTGAGCCTGGGAGGTTGAGGCTGCAGTGAGCTGTAATTGAGCCACTGCACTCCAGCCTGGGTGACAGAGTGAGACCCTGTCCAAAAAAAAAAAAAAACCCTCTTCGGTGGTTTTCTATTTAATATGTAATAGAAGCCAAGGTCCTTATTATGACCTATAAGGCCAACATGATCTGAATCCTGTTACTCTTTTGATTTAATCTTTTTCTTTTCTTTTCTGGAGACAAAGTCTCACTCTGTTGCCCAGGCTGGAGTGAAGTGGTGCAGTCATGGCTCACTGCAACCTCAACGCCTTGGGCTCAAGCAATCCTCCCACCTCAGCCTCCTGAGTAGCTGGGACCACAAGTGTGTGCCACGACACTTCGCTGATTTTTTTTGTTTGTTTTTTATTTTATAGAGATAGGATCTCATTATGTTGCCCAGGCTGGTCTTGAACCCCTGGCCTCAAGTGATTCTCCCACCTCAGCTTCCCAAAGTGCTGGGATTACAGGCATGAGCCACTGCACCCAGCCTAATCTTTTTCTTACATCCGGCCTCACTATACCACCAATCCCAGGTCACTCCTCTTCAGCCACATTGGCCTCCATGAACATCCCACAGGCTCCTGAATCAGGAGTTCTCACTGTTCCTTCTGCCTGAAATGTGCTTCTTTCGGATAATCTCACAACTGACAGCCTCACTTTCTTTACATCTTTACTCCAGAGTGCCTTCTTAGTGAGGCTTCCCTTAGCCCCTTGCTTAAAATGTCATGTATTTCGTTTTTCATAGAATTCTTTAAACAAAAGAGAGGATGCTTTCCATTCAGGTTATCTTTCTCTAAAAAACACTCATCTGAAATAACACCATGGGGCACCCTCGCAGAACACAATATGAAAGTATAGGTTGAATATCTCTCATTTGAAATGCTTGGAGCCAGAAGTGTATTCAGTTTCAGATTTTTTCAGATTCATTTACCAGTTGACCATCCCTAACCTGAAAATGTGAAATGTTCTGATAAGCATTTCTTTTGAGCATGATGTCAGCTCTCAAAAGTTTCAGATTTTGGAGGATTCTGGATTTTTAGAGTAGGAATACTCAGCCTGTAGTAGAATAACAGATCTACATTAGGGAATGATAGAGATCACCCTTGACTCAGCTTGAAAACTGGTAGCTATGCTTGGGATAATGTAATTACTGTACAGGACCAAAAATTACAGGGTTAGAACATACTGGTGTATTGTCCACTTTCACTGCTGTTCTGTTTTTGCTTTCCCCAGTGGAAACCTATATAAGTTTATACAAATAATCTTCTGAGGATGGGCCAGCTCTTAGAGCCTCTGTCTCTACCTTTTCATCTTCTTGGTATCCAGCTAAGTTAATGGCTTCATTGTGAATATTCCATTTGTCATTTTATTTGTGAGGTCTCTGACCATCAACTCTACTCGTGTTTGCTTGTAACCAAAAACTTAATGCATAAGCAAAATAGGAAATGCTGTATTTTGGGGTATAAAGTCCCTCTACATTTTTATGATTTGATATCTTTCCAGGCCATAAAGTGAAAAAAACTTCTTAAATAATATACAGGGAGTTCCTAGAGAGGGAACAGATTTTATATCCCCCATGTGATTGTGCTCCTTAAATATTGTTGCATTACAAACCATGATGGCCAGAAACTAACTTTAAAATAGCTGCTCCTGGCCAGGCGCGGTGGCTCATGCCTGTAATCCCAGTGCTTTGGGAGGCTGAGGTGGAAAGATCACTTGAGGTCAGGAGTTGAGACCAGAATGGGGAATACAGTGAGACCCCATCTCTACAAAAAATTTAAAAAACTAGCCAGACATGGTGCACATCTGTAGTCCCAGCTACTCAGGAAGCTGAGGCAGGAGGATCCCTTGAGCCCAGGAGTTCAAGGTTGCAGTGAGCTGTGATAACACCACTGCACTCTAGCCTGGGTGACAGAGTCAGACCCCATCTCAGAAGAAAAAAAGCTGCTCCTGATGTTCATATTTATCAGCTGCATGCAGTGTCAGGGAGTGTGACTAGGCCGGTCTAACTCTGGTTTTCCTGTGTTCTGAGACTTTCTAAAGAGTGGGTCTTGTCATAAGGGAGTGTGAATAATCACGGACAGCCTATAGTGACCCCCTTCATTTCCTGTCCCTAAATATTTTAAGGAGTCTAAGTCAGTTCAGATACCTAGTGTTTTCAACCCCAAGATATGTTAGGCTACTTTTTTTGCTTAATTCTATTTACTTAACTTTTTACATATGGTTCAAAAATCAAGAAATTAATTAGTGTACAGTGAAGAGTTGTCTTGCCTCATATTCTCCCAACTACCCAGATCCTTTCTCCAAGTATTACTGGCCTTCTATCTTTCCAGAGTTTCTTTGTACAGGTACAAGCAAATATAAATTATTTGTCTCCTTTTTTTTTTTGTTTTTTTTTTTTTGTTTTTGAGAAAGAGTCTTGCTCTGTCACCCAGGCTAGAGTGCTGTCATGCCATCCCGGCTCACCACAACCTCTGCCTCCCAGATTCAAGTGATTCTCGTGCCTCAGCGTCCCAAGTAGCTGGGATTACAGGCATGAGCCACCACACCCAGCTAATTTTTGTATTTTTAGTACAGACAGGGTTTCACTATGTTGGACAAGCTGGTCTTGAACTCCTGACCTCAAGTGATCCACCCGCCTCAGCCTCTCAAAGTGCTGGGATTACAGGCGTGAACCACTGTGCCCAGCCTTGTCTCCTCTTTTTAGACACCATTATTCACCTGCTTTTTTTTTTTTTTTTGGTCAAAAAAAGCATACCTCATAGAGACTTTCCTCAAAAATTGTTTACAGCTTTATAATATTCCATTATATAGATGTACCATAATTTATTAATCAGGCACTCTTGGCAGACATTTAGGTTTGTTTCCAGTTTTTTGTTAATAATCTTGCATGCTATGCCTATGTGATAGTACATCCCAAAGTCAACCTCAATTTCATGGGACTACTGTAAACATAAAACGACTGGCTATGACCAAGAGGTTCTACTTTAATTGGTTCATCTAGTATCCTATTCTGAGATGGGCCTTGAGTTACTGGAGAATAGAAGAAAATGATGTTATCAGACCTTGGAGGTCAGGAAAACTGTTTCCATTTAGCTTTTTAAGTAGAGAAATTCTACCACATACTATTACCCTTCAGAAAATTTTAGAGGCATCCTTGACTAATTTTTCTTCCTCCTCCTCCCACCAGTCCAGTTAGTCACCAAGCGTTGTGCTCCTTCCATCCCGTTATCAGTGGTATTTGTCCGTTTTCTGTTCCCACTTTACTATCTTGTCCAGCCTAGTTATTCATACCAGGATCTGTTTGCACTCCATCTTTTCTGTGCTCTAATTGATCCTAACACTGGTAATGGATACAGTGTTTTTTTTTTTTTGGAGACAGAGTCTCGCTCTGTCACCCAGGCTGGAGTGCAGTGGCACAATCTCAGCTCACTGCAACCTCCACCTCCCAGGTTCAAGCGATTCTCCTGCCTCAGCCTCTTGAGTAGCTGGGATTACAGACCTGTGCCACCATACCCTGCTAATTTTTATATTTTTAGTAGAGACGAGGTTTCACCATGTTGGCTAGGCTTGTCTCAAACTCCTGACCTCAGGTTATCTGCCTGCCTCTGCCTCCCAAAGTTAATGGATAATGTTTATTGACTACCTGCTGTGTACTGGGCACTTTGCTAACTGCTTGTCATGTATTGACCATTTTGATTGTCATAACTGCTCTGAGATGATGGAAATATTTCCACTTCACTGGTAAAGAAACTGAGGCTCAGCTGGGCGTGGTGGCTCACACCTGTAATCCCAGCACTTTGGGAGGCCCAGGTGAGTGAATCACGAGGTCAGGAGATTGAGACCATCCTGGCCAACATGGTGAAAACCCATCTCTACTAAAATACAAAAAATTAGCCAGGCGTGGTGGTGTGCACCTGTAGTCCCAGCTACTTGGGAGGCTGAGGCAGGGGAATTGCTTGAAACTGGGAGGCGGAGGTTGCAGTGAGCCAAGATGGTGCCACTGCACTCCAGCCTGGTGACAGAGCAAGACTCCGACTCAAAATAATAATAATAATAGAAGAAGAAGAAGAAGAAGAGGAAGAGAAGGGGAAGAAGAAGAAAGAAGAAAGAAGAAGAGGAGGAGGAGGAGGAAGAGGAGAAAGAAAAAAGAAAAAGAAACTGAGGCTCAGGGATTATATATCTAAGAGGTGGTACAGTCAAACAGCTATGAGATGGTCTCAGTTCTTAAGTTAATTAGGAGAGACAGAAAACCATTCCTTCAAACTAGAAATGCTATACCAGTCCAGAGAAGGCAGAGGAAAAAGTGGGTGGAGGAAATGGAGACTTTTATGGAAGAGGGATATAGGATATAGGTGAATAAATGGAGTTAGTTGTAAGAACATGCTAGACAGGGAAATAACGAGTAACCCAGGAAGACTGAATTTGCATAGTTGACAAATGCTGCCAGACAAGTTCGCATTCAACTGTTGCATCAGATTCATTTGGAAAGCTTTTAAAAAATATTGTTGGCTCCTGATCCCACCCCGAAGCTGTTCCTGAATCAGATGGTCTTAGGCAGTGCCTTAGAATCTGTGGTGTTGCTACTGTCACAGGCTATTCTGATGCATAGCCAGGCCAGGGAATCCTTGGCTAAAGAAAGAAGAGGGGCCGGGGGCGGTGGCTCATGCCTGTAATCCCATCACTTTGGGAGGCTGAGGTGAGTGGATCACCTGAGATCAGGAGTTCGAGACCAGCCTGGTCAACATGATGAAACCCGGTCTCTACTACAAATACAAAAAATTAGCCAGGTGTGGTGGCGAGCACCTGTAATCCCAGCTACTCAGGAGGCTGAGGCATGAGAATCACTTGAACCTGGGAGGCAGAGGTTGCAGTGAGCAGAGATCCTGCCGTTGCATTCCAGCCTGGCCAGCAAGAGTGAAACTCCGTCTCAAAAAAAATAAATAAATAAAAATAAAAAAAAGAAGAGGTATGGGGGTGACTAGAGCAGAGGATGCATTTTCTGAGAAGTGGCAAGAGGTAAGATTAGATGAGTAAGGCCAAATCACATGAGGAAAGGCTGAGCTAAAGAACTTAGAGTTGCTGGGCACAGTAGCTCATGCTTATAATCCCAGCACTTTTCGAGGCTTAGGTGGGTGGATTGCTTGAGCTCAGGAGTTCGGGACAAGCCTTGGCAACATGGCAAAACACCGTCTCTGCTAAAAATACAAAACTTAGGGCCAGGCGGGGTCGCCCATGCCTGTAATCCCAGAACTTTGGGAGGCCAAGGTGGGCAGATCACTTGAGCTCAGGAATTTGAGATCAGCCTGGGCAACATAGTGAGACCCTGTCTCTAAAAACTAAAAAAAGTTTTAAAAATATAAAAAAATTAATTGGGCATGGCAGCATGCGCCTATAGTTTCAGCTACTCAGGAGGCTGAGGTGAGAGGATCACTTGAGCTTGGGAGGCAAAGGTTGCAGTGAGCTGTGATTGTGCCACTGCACTCCAGCCTGGGAGACAGAGTGAGACACTGACTCAATAAAAACAAAAACAAAAACCCCAGAGTTGAAACAGTAGGCAGTGGAAACTGAGTTACCACGTTGATCAGCAGAGATGTGTTAAGAACAGAGGGGATTTTTTGTTTGTTTGTTTGTTTTGGGGTTGAGACAGGGTCTATCTCTGCCACCCAGGCTGGAGTGCAGTTGTGTGATTACAATTCACTGCAGCCTTGACCACCTGGGTTTAAGCGATCCTCCTACCTCAGCCTCCCGAGTAGCTGGGATTACAGGCCTGCACCACCACACTCAGCTAATTTTTTAATTTTTTTTGTAGAGACAGGGGTCTCACTATGTTGCCCAGGCTGGTCTCAAACACCTGGGCTCCAGGGATCCTCCTGCCTCGGCCTCCTAGAGTGCTGAGATCACAGCCATGAGCCACTGTACCCAGCCAAGAACAGTTTTAAGCAGACTTTTCTGGCAGCAGTAAGCAAGAAGGAAAAGCTGCAATAGGAACCAAGCTAGGAGATAGTTAAGGGAACTAAGAGTCATATTACTATTGTGAGATTCTAAAAAAGAAGTGGACATTACCATTTGCTTGTTGTTGTTGAGACAGAGTCTCACTATGTTGCCCAGGCTGGAGTGCAGTGGCACGATCTTGGCTCACTGCAACCTGTCTTCCGGGTTCAAGCAATTTTTCCGCCACAACCCCCCAAGTAGCTGGGATTACAGGTGTGCACCACCATGCCTGGCTAATTTTTGTATTTTTAGTAGAGACGGGCTTTTACCATGTTGGCCAGGCTGGTGTTGAACTCCAGACCTCAGGTGATGCACCTGCTTTACCCTCCCAAAGTGCTGGGACTACAGGTGTGAGCCACCGTGCCCGGCATGAGATTCTAAAAAAGAATCAGGGATCCTTTGTCTACAAATAGGAATTAGTAAACTTGGAATCTGAGGTTTAACTCTCTTAAGCTTCAGAATTTTTTACTTGCAAAGAATATTAAAAAGTCATAGCTGGGCGTGACTACCGACTGACACCTGTAATCTCAGCTCTTTGGGAAACCAAGGCAGGAGGATTGCGTGAGGCCAGAAGTTCAGCACCAGCCATTTTGCCCAGGCTGGTCTTGAGCTCCTGAGCTCAAGGGATCTTCCTGCCTTGACCTCCCAAAGTGCTGGGATTACAGGCATGAGCCCCATCAGGTCTGGCCTTAACTATTATTTAAAATAAAAATAATAGTATAGGTTGAATATCCCTAATCTGAAAATTTGAAATGCTCCAAAATCTGAAACGTATTCAGTGCTGACATGATGCTCAAAGGAAATGCTCATTGGAACATTTCAGATTTTGGATTTTAGGATTAGGGCTGTTGAACCAATAAGTATATTGCATATATCCCCAAATCTGAAAAAATCTGAATTCTGAAACACTTGTATTCCCAAGCATTTCACATAGGGATACTCAACATGTATTTGCTTTTAAAAAAAAGAAAAAAAATCACTCTGGAAACAATATAGAGCACAGGGGAAGCAGGAGTAGATACAGGGAGTTCCCTTAAGAGGCCACTGCAATAGACCAGATAAGAGGTGATGGTAGCTTGAGCGGGTGGGGACATGGAGCTAAAAGTGGGCAGATACAAGTGATATTTAGGAGGAAAAATTTCAAGAAACTTCATGATGGATTAAATACAGGGCTGTTGAGAAAGAAAAAAGGTGTTTTCTTAGGTTCTACCCTGGGCAACTGGATGAACGGAGATCCAGTTTGGTAGTTGGTGTGGAAGATGGTAGGGCAGGGGGAGATGCTCATGATTTTTGTTTGCAATACTAAAGTACTGAATATATTAAGTGGAAGGTGGGATTTCTGCATTTTGTTTTGTTTTGTTTTGTTTGAGACGGGGTCTCGCTCTGTCGCCAGGCTGGAGTACGGTGGCACGATCTCGGCTCACTGCAACCTCTGCCTCGCAGGTGATCTCTTGACCTCGTGCTTCCTGGATTTCTGCATTTTTAAGAAGTTTTCAGGTGACTCTGATGTATACCATAGTTTAAGAACTATTGATGTTGGCCGGTTGCGGTGGCTCACGCCTGTAATCCCAGCATTTTTTTCGGAGGCCAAGGCAGGTGGATCACCTGAGGTCAGGAGTTTGAGACCAGCCTGGCCAACATGGTGAAATCCCATCTCTACTACAAATAAAACCCAGAAGGCAGAGGTTGCAGTGAGCTGAGATCACGCCTCTGCACTCCAGCCTGGTGACAGAACGAGATTCCATCTCAAAAAAAAAAAAAAAAAGAAAAAAAAAGAACGGTTGATATAAAGAAAAAGAAATAGAGAATTATTGATGAAGGAGTGTCCAACTGTTAGACAATGGTAGTGACACAGAAGACAATGGAAGAAAGTGGTTTGTTTTTGTTTTTGTTTTTGTTTTGAGACAGTGTCTGGCTCTGTTGCCCAGGCTGGAGTGCAGTGGTACAATTACAGCTCACTGCAACCTCCGCCTCCTGGGCTCAAGCCATCCTCCCACCTCAGCCTCCTGAGTAGCTGGGACCGCAGGCACACACCACCACACCCCGCTAATTTTTTTTTTTTTTAATTTTTTGTAGATACGGGTTTTTGTCATGTTGCCCAGGCTGGTCTCAAACTCCTGAGTTCAAGGGATCTGCCCGCCTTGGCCTCTCAAAGTGCTGGGATTACAGACATGAGCTGCCATGCCCAGCCTGTTTAGCTGTTTCTAGGGAAGTGACTGGGTTTGGAACAGAGGCTACATTCATATCCATCCTGCTCTTAGGCCAGCTCAGCTCTTTTTTATATATATTTTGTATTAATTTGTTTGCCATAAGACTTCTTTGCAGCAGGGTCAGTGCAACTCTTAACTTGACTTTGTTCCCTTTTATTACTAGCCTTTTGGCCTCAGCAGTGCCACCAATTCCTTCCCTTTTGTGGAACTGAGCCCTGGACCCACTGACCCAATGCAGTGTATCAGATTAGTTTCAACATCTTATCTGGATTTCTTTTACTTTTTCCTGAGTCAAGGAGATCAAAACCAAACAGCTGTGGTCTTGATAAGCTATTTTAGCAATCATCTAGGGATACTACATTTTCCTCTAGAAATCTAATCTATAATTTTTATTTCTTTTTCTTTTCCTTTCTTTTCGTGTTTTTTTTTTTTTGGCAGGGTCTTGCTTACTCGCCCAGGCTGGAGTGCAGTGGTGTAATCTGAGCTCACTACAACCTCTGCCTCCTGGGTTCAAGCAATTCTCGTGCCTCAGCCTCCTGGGTAGCTGGGACTACAGGCTCATGCCACCACACCCAGCTAATTTTCGTAGAGATGTTGCAGTCTCGCCAGTGCACCTTCATATATTGGTTTCTCTTGTGAGGTATCACTCTGAGTTCTTTGTCTCGCCTCTAAAATGATTAAGGAGCACGGTCACAAGGGTGAAGTTGGAGCGGAAATGTAATAAGCAAAAGGAGAAAGCTCTCTGCAGAGAGGGGAGTCCCTACCAAGTGGATAGCTTGGTTACAGCTGAATGCAAAATGCTTTCATAAGAAACTGCGGCCGGGCGCGGTGGTTCATGCCTGTAATCCCAGCACTTTGGGAGGCCGAGGCAGGCAGATCACGAGGTCAGGAGTTTGAGACCAGCCTGGCCAACATGGTGAAACCCCATCTCTACTAAAGGTACAAAAAGTTAGCCAGGCATGGTGGCATGTGCCTGTAATCCCAGCTACAGGGGAGAATGAGGCAGGAGAATCGCTTGAACCCGGGAGGTGGAGGTTGCAGTGAGCTGACGTGCCATTGTACTCCAGCTTGGGCGGCAGGGCAAGACTCCCATCTCAAAAAAACAAACAAAAAAAAGAAACTGCTCTCCTCCTTGTAACTGATTGAGTAATTTTTCTTATTCGAAAAGCTGTCTCTGCAACTCCCTTTTTCCAGCTGTGGGATTGTTTCTAAGCACAAAGCGCAGCTTCTCTTGTTTGTATAACTGTGGGTTTATTTAGGTAAGCCCCACTCCGCCCTATGCAAGTTCCCACAGAGCCCACTGTGTATATGCCTGAAAAGGGGAGGAAACTTTTTCTTGGGAGCTCACTAATTATACAAAGAACAAAAAGGCTTCTTTGCTTTACTGGCTCCTTATCTGTCCGGGCTTATCTGTGCAGCTGCAGCAGCTGTGATTTTTCAGGCAAGCACTTCTCGGGGCCCAGCCTTAACTGTTTACCTAATGGATTTTTCCTTTTCTTCTCCCTCAGAGATGGGGTTTCACCATATCGCCCAGGCTGGTCTCGAATTCCTGAGCTCAGGCAATCCGCCCATCTTGGCCTCCCAAAGCGCTGGGATTACAGGCGTGAGCCACCACACCTGGCCATTTTTATTTCTGAAAATTGAGTTCTCTAATATACTTCAATAAAAAAATCTACGTTTCGTTTATTAGAAATTTGTTAACCTCATATCATGGGTCAGGCACTGTGCTAGGCACTTGTTATTTCAAATTAAATAAGACATGGCTATGTCAAGGAGCCAGGAAAAACTGATGCCTGCATAGGCACATACATCCCTATCTAGCTTTTTTCTCTTGATAAATAGAAAAAATTGATAGAAGAGAAAAATTGATAAAATTTTAAAATGTCTAGATCTGAATTCAACTTCTTTGTGTGAAAAAGAAGGCCAAATTAATCTCTTTGGTTGAGACTGTAATTAAAGGGGTCTTTTAATGTATATATTATGCAGCCCAGATGTTCCCTTTCTTTTTCATGATGCCTCTGTAACTAAGATGCAGATTTTCGCCCCAAAGGAGAGTGTTTTTTCTGTGATCTTAACTTGGATTCATAGATCTCAGCAAATCTATGGATTCATGGTTTTGTGGGTCCTTAAACCTTCCACAATTATATGCAAAATTGTGGAATTTGGTATACGTGAATGCTTTTCATATTTATTTTTAATCCAGAATGGATCAAAAAGAACAATCATGAAGGATGTAGGTGCCAGACACAGGGCAGAAGGTAGCTAGAAAAGTAGATCTTGCCGGGTGCGGTGGCTCATGCTTGTAATCCCAGCACTTTGGGAGGCCGAGGCGGGCGGATCATGAGGTCAGGAGATCAAGACCATCCTGGCTAACACGGTGAAACCCCGTCTCTACTAAAAATACAAAAAATTAGCCGGGCGTGGTGGCGGGCGCCTGTAGTCCCAGCTACTCGGAGAGGCTGAGGCAGGAGAATGGCGTGAACCCGGGAGGCGGAGCTTGCAGTGAGCCGAGACTGCGCCACTGCACTCCAGCCTGGGCGACAGAGCGAGACTCCGTCTCAAAAAAAAAAAAAAAAAAAAAAAAAAAAGAAAAGTAGATCTTAGGGAAGTTAGGGCCCCTAGCCTCATTAATCTACAAACATGGCATGGCCGGCTTGCCTTGCAAGGCCTCAGTTGAAGTACCCCATGAATTCTTAAAATAGAAAGAGTTCTTAATTTTTATCAAATTTTCAAATGATTCTGTTACCCCAAAATATTAAGAATTATTATACTATTAAAAAATGTGTTAGAGACTAGTCCAGGCAACATAGTGAGATGTCGTCACTACTAAAAATTAAAAAAAAAAAAATAGAGGTGTGGGGCTGGACACAGTGGCTCACACCTGTAATCCCAGCCCTTTGGGAGGCCAAGGCAGGTGGATCACCTGAGGTCGGGAGTTCGAGACCAGCCTGGCCAACATGGTGAAACCCCGTCTCAACTAGAAATACAAAAATTAGCTGGGCATGGTGGCACATGCCTGTAATCCCAGCTCCTTCAGGAGGCTGAGGCAGAATTGCTTGAACCTGGGAGGCAGAGGTTGCAGTGAGCCAAGACTGTCCCACTGCACTCCGGCCTTGGCAACAGAGTGAGACTCCATCTAAAAAAAAAAACAAAAAAAAACAAAAAAAACCCAAAAAAAATTGTTAGAGACCAGCCCAGGCAACAGAATGTCTCTACTAAAAATAAAAATTAAAAATTAGGGGCATGGGGCATGGTGGCACACACCTGTAGTCCCAGCTACTCAGGAGGCTGAGGTGAGAGGATCCCATGAACATAGAAGGTTAAGGCTGTAGTGAGCTATGATTGTGCCACCGCACTCCAGCCCGTTTGATAGAGCAAGACCCTGTCTCAAAAAACAAAAAAAACAAAAACTTACTAGGTTTTGGTTTATGACTATTTAACATCATTTACTTTTTAGATGTTCTCACTGGGGGAAAGGGAAATTGAAGATATAATATGTACTTTTGTAATTTATCAATACAATTTTTATATTAATACAATATTTGAAACTGACATTTAAACATTAGAATTTGTTTTTACTTTTAACAATATTGTGAGCATGCTACATTTTTTGTTTGTCTTTAGTACCGGGACCCTCTGGTGATAATGGCATCAGTGTTACTATGATCTTAGTGGCCTGGATGGTTATTGCATTGATCTTGTTCTTGCTGAGACCTCCTAATCTAAGAGGATCCAACCTACCTGGAAAGCCAACCAGTCCTCATAATGTAAGTGTTGCAGATTTTAAGTGCTTTTTGGGTAAGGGAATGTATGTGGCCTGGGGCAGGGAAGGACTTGGTTTTGACTAAAATACCTAAATTAGTTAAATTATATTTAACTCATAGAGTATTCTACCTATATAGTTCTATTAAATATTGCAATTCCAAGATTTAATTGACGGCTTAATCTTTGTGGAGTTAAATGCAGAAAGAAGCACAGACCAGAAGCCCAAAATTAATTTGAAAATTAATTCCTATCCTTTTTTTTTTTTCAGACAGGGTCTTGCTCTGCCGCCCAGGCTGGAGTGCATTGGTGCGATCTTAGCTCACTGTAGCCTCCACCTCCTAGGCTCAAGTGATCCTCCCACCTCAGCCTCCCGAGTAGTTGGGACCACAGGCATGCACTAGCACACCTGGCTAGTTTTTTGTATTTTTTTGTAGAGATGGGGTTTTGCCAGGTTGCCCAGGCTTGAATTCTAATCTTTACTCACATGAGAAGCATCAAAAATAATCCGTTTCATAATCCACAGCAATATTGCTTAAGTCTCAATCCTCCACTACCCAGTTCTGTCCACCTCACAGCTGATCCCTTGCCTCTCATGCTTCCAGCCCCTAAACTCTTAGTAGCTTTAGTTCAAATGTTTGACCCCTTCTGTCTTAGCTATTCAGTAGAGACACTGAGCCTATCTTATTTTCCTCATTTTCCCATTCTATTTCTCTCAAACCCATTTTCCATTTCTGTACCACAATAAATCAGCTGAGATGGCAAAAGGAGAGGTCGGAATCATTCATGTTGATAAATCTTGATAGTCATGATTACAACCATTTTTAGAACCTTATAAATTAAAACTATGATAAAGTGACCCAACAGGGAGTTTTCAGTACTATCTTTAATAGAACCTCTGTTGGCCAGGCACAGTGGCTCACGCCTGCAATCCCAGCACTTTGGGAGGCCAAGGCGGGCGGATCGCCTGAGCTCCGGTGTTCAAGACCACCCTGGGCAACATGGTGAAACCCTGTCTCTACTAAAATACAAAAAATTAGCCAGACGTGGTGGCATGTGCCTGTAGTCTCAGCTACTCAGGAGGCCAAGGTATGAGAATCGTTTGAGCTCAGGAGGCAGAGGTTGCAGTGAGCCAAGATCACACCACCACACTCCAGCTTGGGCTACAGAGTGAGACTATGTCTCAAAAAAAAAGAACCTCTGTTAAAGAATTCCTTTTAATCATTTTCAGAACCAGTATTTATGTTTTTTTTTAACATTGAATTTGAATATTATCTCTTTAAAAATATTTCCATGAGGCCGGGCGCGGTGGCTCACGCCTGTAATCTCAGCACTTTGGGAGGCTGAGATGGCGGATCACCTGAGGTCAGGAGTTCGAGACCAGCCTGGCCAACATGGTGAAACCCTGTCTCTAGTAAAAATACAAAAATTAGTTGGGCGTGGTGGCAGGCGCCTGTAATCCCCAGCTACTCGGGAGGCTGAGGCAAGAGAATTGCTTGAACCCAGGAGACGGAGGTTGCAGTGAGCCAAGATCGTGCCATTGCCCTCCAGCCCAGGCGACGAGAGTGAAACTTCGTCTCAAAAAAAAAAAAAAATTTCCATGAATATGCCAATTACCTCTATTTAGCCATTCTACAAATGTATACATATTTCAAAACATGTTGTATATGACAAATATATACAATTTTTGTCAATTTAAATAAAATGTTAAAATTTATAATTAAAAAACGATAATAGAGCATCAAAAAAACGGGGGGGGAATTTCCATGATAGATTTGCTTGTTTTTGTTGTTTTTTTTTTTTTGAGATGGAGTCTCAGTCTGTCATCCATGCTGGAGTGCATTGGTACAATCTCAGCTCACTGCAGCCTCTGCCTCCCAGGTTCAAGTGATTCTCCTGCCCCCGCCTACCGAGTAGCTGGGATTACAGGTGCATGCCACCACATCTGGCTAAATTTTGGATTTTTAGTAGAGATGGGGTTCACCATGTTGGCCAGGCTGGTCTCAAATTCCTGACCTCAAGTGATCTGCCTGCCTCAGCCTCCCAAAGTACTGGCATTACAGGTGTGTGTCACCACACCTGGCTAATTTTTGTATTTTTAGTAGATACAGGGTTTCGCCACGTTGGCCAGGCTGGTCTTGAACTCCTAACCTCAGGTGCTCTGCCTGCATTTGCCTCCCAAAGTGCTGGTATTACAGGCATGAGCCACCATGCCCGGCCAGATTCACTTGTCAAATACCAAATTATCCCACTAATTCTCTTTTCCAACCTTTGCCGTGTGGAATTCCTAAAATAATTGTTTCTTTTCTCCAGTGTTGTGGTGTTGATATCAGAAGTTCAGTTAGACTAATTTTTTATACAAGAGAAAGCAAATGTGCAGTGTTAATTGGTCAATGTTTTGCTTTGTTTTTTAAGGAATAAAACATTTAGATATGTAGCATAGAAAGAAAAAAATCAAAATGAAAAACATACACAAAAAAGATATGTAGCATGCTAACTTTAGGAAAGAAGGCATTATAGACCGGGCGTGGTGGCTCTCGCCTGTAATCCCAGCACTTTGGGAGGCTGAGGCGGGCGGATCACCTGAGGTCAGGAGTTCAAGACCAGCCTAGCCAACATAACGAAACCCCCCTCTCTATTAAAGTACAAAAATTAGCCGGGCGTGGTGGTGCGTGCCTGTAATCCGAGCTACTTGTGAGGCTGAGGCAGGAAAATTGCTTGAACCCAGAAGGTGGAGGTTGCAATGAGCTGAGATCACGCCATTGCACTCCAGCCTGGGCAACAAGAGCGAGACTCCGTCTCAAAAAAAAAAAAAAAAAAGGCATTATTAGCACTATATAAAAAGCCTTACATTTATTTTTGTTTTTTCTTGGAGAAGAGAGTATTTATAAAACAGCTTGCATATTGTCTTGATAAAGTGTTTATTCCTTAGCCTTCTTTCTTACTTTCTTTGTATAGCTTTGTTACTTTCATATCAAAGAGTAACTTCCTCAATGTTTGGAGCTAAAGAAATAGAACTCTTAATAACCTGACTTATAAATCATTAAAATGGGCTGGGCACGATGGCTCACACCTGTAATCCCAGCACTTTGGGAGGCCGAGGCAGGTGGATCATTTGAGGTCAGGAGTTGGAGACCAGCTTGACCAACATGGTGAAACCCTGTCTCTACTAAAAATACAAAAAAATTAACCGGCTGTGGTGGCACATGCTTGTAATCCCAGCTACTCGGGAGGCTGAGGCAGGTGAATCACTTGAACCCAGGAGGCGGAGGTTGCAGTGAGCCAAGATCGCACCACTGTACTCCAGCCTGGGCGACAGAGTGAGATTCTGTCTCAAGAAAAAAAGAAAAAAAAAAAACTATTATAATGACAGAAATGCAAGATTACCCTCTCCTGGACCTTAATTCATCGTAGGCCAGTGTTGCTAGGAATAGTAGTTCCACTGTCTTAGGAATAAGTAAGAAAATGTGTTGAGACTAATTCCAAGTAGAAATATTGATCACCCCCAACTCGGGCGTCATGTATCATTTCAGGGTAAATAAATAAAATCTTGAGAATCTTAAAAACTCTGATCTTTCCTTTATAGTTCACTTGCTTTCTATTGCAAGTTAACAAAAGTCAATTCCTAGCGGTTTAAAACAAGTGGCTTCATTGATTTACACATCAAAAAAATTCAGAGGTAGGGTCAGTGTTACGAAAGTTTTAACAGTGTCATCAAAGACCCAGTTTCTTTCCTCATACTATCAACTTCATTCCAAGATGGGCTCCCCTTAGGGTCATAGGATGACTACCAGAAGCAACTGCAGCCACATGCTTCCTCGTAGAAGCAACTGCAGCCACATGCTTCCTCGTAGACATTCAGTATTGAGAAACAAAAGTCCCTAGCTTCATTTTAAATATACAGTACTTTGCTTAGCCAATCGACTTTAGCAAGAGGGATGAAGATACTTTCATAGGTTTGAAGATCACTCCTGGGGCTGGCAGGAGTGATAACATCACTGTTGTACAAATTCCCTCTCTCTTCCATTTTACAGGGAAAAATGAGACAAATGGTGGAAAATCACAGTGTTATTTAATCTAGTGTTCCCCCATGTAAAAATATATGAAAAGTCTAAATAAGCATATATTTGGGATGGGATGGTCGGGGGCATTGCTCCTCAGTTCTTTCTCTATGTGTTAGATTGGTTGCACTGGGATTTAATAAGTCAATTTTTAAAAAAGTAATAAATTTTAAATTTTTTTGAATTTTTAAAAAGTCAATTAAATAATTTATTTCTTTCTAATGCCAGGGACAAGATCCACCAGCTCCTCCTGTGGACTAACTTTGTGATATGGGAAGTGAAAATAGTTAACACCTTGCACGACCAAACCAACGAAGATGACCAGAGTACTCTTAGCCCCATTAGAACTGTTTTTCCTTTTGTATCTGCAATATGGGACGGTATTGTTTTCATGAGCTTCTAGAAATTTCACTTGCAAGTTTATTTTTGCTTCCTGTGTTACTGCCATTCCTATTTACAGTATATTTGAGTGAATGATTATATTTTTAAAAAGTTACATGGGGCTTTTTTGGTTGTCCTAAACTTACAAACATTCCACTCATTCTGTTTGTAACTGTGATTATAATTTTTGTGATAATTTCTGGCCTGATTGAAGGAAATTTGAGAGGTCTGCATTTATATATTTTAAATAGATTTGATAGGTTTTTAAATTGCTTTTTTTCATAAGGTATTTATAAAGTTATTTGGGGTTGTCTGGGATTGTGTGAAAGAAAATTAGAACCACGCTGTATTTACATTTACCTTGGTAGTTTATTTGTGGATGGCAGTTTTCTGTAGTTTTGGGGACTATGGTAGCTCTTGGATTGTTTTGCAAATTACAGCTGAAATCTGTGTCATGGATTAAACTGGTTATGTGGCTAGAATAGGAACAGAGAAAAAAATGAAATGGTTGTTTACTAATTTTATACTCCTATTAAAAATCTCTAATGTTAAGGAAACCTTAAATAAACATGATTGATCAATATGGCAGATGATTTACAGTCCATTATATGACATTTATAAGCCACTCAACACTAGCCTTACAAGGTTCATGAAAGGAGGAAAACATTAATTCTTTCTGCCTTTGCTGGTATAATCCACATAGTAATAATTTAAGCTATAATTTATTTTTAAAATGAGTGCCTCTTGGGAAGCTTCTTTTCTGTTCTAACACTTCCCTGTTAAAATGAAAATCTTGGGAAGCTTCTTTTCTGTTCTAACACTTCCCTGTTAAAATGAAAATCTTAGGCCGTTGCGGTGGCTCACACCTGTAATCCCAGCACTTTGGGAGGCCGAGGTGGGTGGATCACTTGAGGTCAGGAGTTCGAGACCAGCCTGGCCAACATGGTGAAAGCCCATCTCTACTAAAAATACAGAAAAATTAGCCAGGGTTGGTGCGTGTGCCTGTAATCCCAGCTACTCAGGTGGCCGAGGCAGGAGAATTGCTTGAACCTGGGAGGTGGAGGTTGCAGTGAGCCAAGATTGCACCACTGCACTCCAGCCTAAGCGACAGAGCGAGACTCCCTCTCAAAAAAAAAGAAAAGAAAAGAAAAGAAAATCTTAAAGCTGTATTAGGGCCTGTTAGGTTACTGACATTTGAATGCCTATTTACTTATTTACTACATTGAGTCTTTTGTTATCCTCTGACCTATAAAAAAGTTTAATAAATTACTGGTTTACTTCAAGGGAAAAGAAGGAAAATGAGAAACAAACATCTTTTTTTCACTCCTTATCTCATTACTGTTTGGAGATGGGATGGATTGGGGTAGGAAGGAATGTCAATATGAGAGAAATTTTCAAATGTTTAAAAAAGTAAAAGGTTGTATTGTTTTGCTCAGTTTGAAATAAAGTGAATACCAATAGCACTTAAAAATGTCTGCATGGGCTGGGCACGGTGGCTCACGCCTGTAATCCCAGTACTTTGGGAGGCCGAGGCAGGCGAATCACCTGAGGTCAGGAGTTCGAGACCAGCCTGACCAACATGGTGAAACCTCGTCTCCACTAAAAATGCAAAAATTAGCCAGGTATGGTGGTGTGTGCCTATAATCCCAGCTACTAGGGAGGCTGAGGCAGGAAATCGCTTGAACCTGGGAGACAGAGGTTGCAGTAAGCTGAGATCGTGCCACTGCACTCCAGTCAGGGCGACAGAGCGAGACTCTGTCTCAAAATAAATAAATAAATAAAAATGTCTGCATGACCCATGTGGTTATGAAGTTTTTTTCCTAGCAAATGATTGCAGATTATTTATGGGGCCTGGAAGATATTTTGCTATCAATGTAAGGATTTTTTTCCCCTTAGGTCAGTCTATTCACTGTTTAGATCTGATAAATTACTTGTATGAATTGAATAAATTCTCTATATCATTGTACTGTTTAATAGTCTCTGATACAATTGTGATACTCATAAGGTATTTTTCCCCCTTTATTATTATTACATTCTGGATCATAAACATTGTAAGGGCATCTTTTCATTATATAATCCAATATTGATTGTTTGAATTCCTCCTTGTACATCCTGGCTTTGTGCTTAATTTCTTGAAATAATATAACCAACTCTAAATTACTTGTGTTAATAGATGGGTAACATAACACAGGTAAGTTAAATCTTGGATAAATGAGCCCCACAGACTGAAGGTTTTTCCTCTTGCTGTGGCCTACTGGAAGCCTTCCTAACTCTGTAGCTGGTAAAGTACAGCAGAAAGGGCCAGAATGGCTTAAGATGGAGCTAAATCCCTATAGCATTCCATTTTCTGCTCTTGCCTCTTGAACTTAAAAGGCTTGCCCATATATCCTAACAATCTGTTCTCTGAGCTGCTAGAAGGCCAATCCCTGGCAAGAGATATTGATGTAGTCACTGAATCTATCTCTCACAAATAATTGAAAATTGGCTTTGGGAGCTGGGTGCAGTGACTCATGCCTGTAATCCCAGCACTTTGGGAGGCTGGGGCGGGTGGATCACTTGAGGTCAGGAGTTTGAGACCAGCCTGGCCAACATGGTGAAACCCCATGTCTACAAAAAATACAAAAATTAACTGGGTTTGGTGACACGGCCTGTAGTCTTAGCTACTCGGGAGGCTGATAGCTACTCGGGAGGCTGAGGCAGGAGAATCGCTTAAGCCTGGGAGACAGAGGTTGCAGTAAGCCAAGATCACGCCACTGCACTCCAGCTTGAGTGACAGAGTGAGACCCTGTCTCAAAAAAAAAAAAAAAAAAAGGGGGTTAGAAGGCTTTATTGGATGAAGTGGCTGAGACTTGGATACAGAATGTCTAGTATTAGACACCTAAAAATCTGGATTCTTTTTGTTGTTGTTTTGAGATGGAGTTTTGCTCTTTCGCCCAAGCTGGAGTGAAGTGGCGCGATCTTGGCTCACTGCAACATCCACCCCCGGGTTCGAGCGATTCTCCTTCCTCAGCCTCCTGAGTAGCTGGGATTATAAGTGCCCACCACCATGCCCGGCTACTTTTTGTATCTTTAGTAGAGACGGGGTTTCGCCATGTAGGCCAGGCTGGTCTCAAACTCCTGACCTCAGGTGATCCACCCACTATGGCCTCCCAAAGTGCTAGGATTATAGACGTGAGCCACCGCGCCTGGCTAGAAAATCTGGATTCTTATTCCTAGTTCTTCATTTCTGTCACATGCACTTAGTTGACATTACATCTACATATATTATCTTTTTCCTACGTGAACCATCTATTTACTTAGTAACCAGTGTTCTTAATGAAGTATTTAGTCTTGGGTTTCTTGTAAAATTTATCTGCATTCCTTAGACAGTGTACTATACATGAAATATTCTTGTTGACCTAGTAATTTATATTATTCTATTTAATTCTTAAAGCTTCTCCCTATGGCCTTTTTATTGAGCACACTCTTAAATCATTATTTGGCTTGTAAACATTCATCTGAATTGTGGCTACAATCCTTTTTAAATAATCTAGGAAAAAAGAAAGATAAAGGTTACATTTTCACAGTTTTGGCTCTTAAACACATTCCACAAATGCCATTAATAATTTATTTTGTTTTAGGCCAGTCATGGTGGCTCATGCCTGTAATCCCAGCAATTTGGGAGGCTGAGGCAAGAATTGCTTGAGCCCAGGAGTTTGAGACTAGCCTGGGCAACATAGCAAGACCCTGTCTCTACCAAAAAAAAAAAAAGTTTATTTTGTTTTAGAGTCATTTAATGTTTTTTTATGCACAATAATAGTGGGAGGTTGTTTTGTTTCTTTTTTTTTTTTTTTTGCTTTCCATATGGGAAAGGTTAACATTGGAACTGTTTCTAGTAAAAGATTTTTTTCAGGCTGGGCACAGTGGCTCATGCCTGTAATCCCATCACTTTGGGAGACCGAGGGAGCCGGATCACCTGAGGTCAGGAGTTCAAGACCAGCCTGGCCAACATGGAGAAACCCCATCTCCACTAAAAATACAAAAGTAGCTGGGTGTGGTGGTGCATGCCTCTAATCCCAGCTACTTGGGAAGCTGAGGCAGGAGAATCACTTGAACCTGGGAGGTGGAGGTTGCAGTGAGCCAAGATCACGCCATTGCACTCCAGCCTGGGCAACAAGAGTGATCCGTCTCAAAAAAAAAAACAAAAAAAACAAAAGATGTTTTGCATTTTTTTCATGTTATCTATCCAAGCACTGTCCCATGGTCAGCAAGTCATATTTTACAATGTGGATTTTCCAAAATAATTATTGAATACAGCTATTCTATGGTTACTTTTAGTGTTTTTGTGGTATGTGGTGTGGGAGTGTTTATGGAATTACCAGTATCTTAAATTTTCAAAGGAACCTTGGAAGTCTATCACTCTAAATGAAAGTCTGTCACTCTACATGAATTATGTGCTCAAATTTGACCAACTCAGTTTAAGACACAAAACAGTAATTTGAAGAAGGAAAAATGAAGAGAGTTTATAGTTTAATGGGTTAAATTTTTGTTGTTGCAATAGTAAATTTAGTCTTCTTATAATATTTCTAAATGAAAAATCATAGGTATTTGTTACCACGTGTGAAGATTACTTTGTTAAAAGCAAAAGTGGTCGTGTGATATGCTAAATGTTAATTACTGTTTTTATATGTTTAAATCATGCCAAACAAATTATGTCTGTGCCATCCAGGGTCTGTTGTTAATCTTTTTCTGAGTACTTGGATTGGGATAAAGGGCTTGTACTATGCACTTTTTATTAATGAATAAATAGAAAACGTTAGTAACACTCTTTGTTTTCTGTTTGGCTTTTGTGGGAAGAGAAGCAAGCATCTTTTGCTTAGTAAATGTCAACATCGTGTATTAAACAGTTTCTTTGTAAGACCTAACTAAAGACATTCCTAAGAGAGAACTTAAGTTAAGTTTTAAGAAAAGTTGTGAGAAAAATATTTATAAAGTATGCAGTATGGGGCCAGTATTCAGAAGTAGAGTTTCTCTCTTGGAAATTAGATTGCAGTCACATTTCTTTGGTTATTTTCTCTCTCTCTCTTCCTAGAATACCAGGTAAAATAGACATTTGCTTTGAGGGACTAATATCCAATAGTGTTAATTATTTAAGCAGACATATCTAGCTCAAAAGGAACTAGACATGTCACTGTACCAAAAACACACAAAAGTGAAAATTTGCTTCTGTTCTGTGACCTAGAATGTGTCCAGACACTAAAGATCATGAATACTCATATACATGTAAAAATAGTAACACTGCTCTGGCATGATTTTGATGTCAGTGTGTATGTAATAACTTGTGTTATTTAAAATAGATAAATTTGTGAAGTAACAATTTCTTGGAGACAGTCAACTTTTTATGATTCAATCTAAAGATTGTCATGTACATGTCAACGGATATCTGAATCCTCAGTGAAACTAAGTTTTCATTAAATGACTGCTGCAATACTAGTTTTCTTTTCAGAAAATGGAATTCAAATAAAATAAGTTTTTGGTCTTGGCATTTCACCTGATGATTTTCTCAGTTCTGGATCTCAATTTGTAGAGTTGTTGGGGGTTCCCCCCCCAAAAGATGCTCCATAAACACCAACTACGATTATCTTTCATGACCATGTGTGATCTTTTCCCATTAGTTGCTTGTAGGGGACTTTAGTGTGCATATCTCTTCTCAGACAAATGTAATATGTTCGTTCAATAAACATTTCAACAAATTTTTATACTTGTTTCTTAACTTTCTATAGGCTTTAAAATGGATTTGATTCAGGATTTGATTACAGAAACTATTTCAAACCATCAGATGCCAAATTAAGATGTTTACTGAAGTTAGTGGAGAGATGACTGGGAGGCAAGGATTATGTAGGGGTGAAAACAATATATATAAAGATAAAGCAACTTTTTTTTTTTTTTTTTTTTTTGAGACATAGTATCACTCTGTCACCCAGGCTGGAGTACAGTGGCACAATCTCGGCTCACTGCAACCTCTACCCTCCCGGGTTCAAACGATTCTCCTGCCTCAGCCTCCCAAGTAGCTGGGATTACAGGCGACTGCCACTGCGCCTGGTTAATTTTTGTATTTTTAGTAGAGACGGATCTTCACCATCTTGGCCAGGCTGGTCTTGAACTCCTGACCTCGTGATCCACCTGCCTCGGCCTCCCAAAGTGCTGGGATTACAGGCGTGAGCCACTGTGCCCTGCCAGGATAAAACAACTTTCATATCAATACATGGTTTTTGTTTTGGTTTTTTGTTTTTTTTTTGAGATAGAGTCTTGCTCTGTCACCAGGCTGGAGTGCAGTGGCGCGATCTCGGCTCACTGCAACCTCCGCCTCTGGGGTTCAAGCAATTCTCCTGCCTCAGCCTCCAGAGTAGCTGAGACTGGCCGGGCGCGGTGGCTCACGCTTGTAATCCCAGCACTTTGGGAGGCCGAGGCGGGCGGATCACGAGGTCAGGAGATCGAGACCACGGTGAAACCCCCGTCTCTACTAAAAAATACAAAAAATTAGCCGGGTGTGGTGGCGGGCGCCTGTAGCCCCAGCTACTCGGAGAGGCTGAGGCAGGAGAATGGCGTGAACCCGGGAGGCGGAGCTTGCAGTGAGCCGAGATTGTGCCACTGCACTCCAGCCTGGGCGACAGAGCGAGACTCCGTCTCAAAAAAAAAAAAAAAACAAAAAAAAAACACAAAATACAGGACAGATGGAAATCTGACACCAGAGCCTATACCCCCAATAAATGGGTTAACATTTATATCCTTGCAAATGTTTGTCTTCATTTTTATCTAACAGCCGTTTTTTTTTTTTTTTTGAGATAGAGTCTCACTTTGTCACCCAGGCTGGAATGCAGCAGCACCATTATGGCTCACTGCAGCCTCGACCTCTGGAGCTCAAGCTATTCTCCCGCCTCAGCCCCACAAGCAGCTGAGACTACAGGCACACCCCACCACACCAGGCTAATTTTTGCAGAGATGGGGTTTCACTGTGTTGCCCAGGCTGGTCTCCAACTCCTGAGCTCAAGTGATCCTCTTGCCTCGGCCTCCAAAAGTGCTGGCATTACAGGCATGAGCCTGTTACAGGCCGAAATAATGAGGGTTGTGACCAACTCGGTATACCACTGGAGGCTATATGAGCAAATAGAAAACTGTTCTCATGAAAGCAGGATATTGGAAAAGTAACAACTGTGTCTGCTGCCAGAAGGGTTGCTGAGGGCAGTCATGCCCCAAGCATAGTGTTCCTCGTGATTATAGGAACATCTGAAGCCTGTTGTACAAAGAAAGCAATTATGTGTACCTGTGATAAATCAAGCAGCTGACCAACCGTTACCTCTCCCTCCCTGCTCTTTCTACCTAATAAATACGAAGGGCTGTAGAAGCTCAGGGCCCTTACTCACTAGAAGCAAGGAGCCCCCCAACCCCTTTTTCCAAAAATACTCTTTTTGTCTTTGTCTTCATTTCTGCATTCGTCCCCCTTCATTCACTCCCATAACAACCGACAGTGACAAGTGGCACCCAGGACAGGGATGTGAGCGAAGGTCTGCTGGAGCAGAGAAAGTGAAACTGACAAGAAGAACGAGAATGAGAAACCCTGGGACGAGTCTGCTGACAGCTGATACAAGGTCAGTGCCCTAAAGAGGTACTGGGAACAGGAAGTTTCTGAATCAGGGTAACATGGGGGAAGAATTTGGCTATTTCTTTTCTTTTTTATATTTGGAGTTTAGTTCATGCTATTCTCCTGCCATTATTCATTTCTTATTCTGCTAGACAGCAGGAGTCATGTTCAGGGTCTAAAAATTTGAAAGAATCTTTCTGTTCTCCCGACAGCGCAAATTAAAAATAATAAACAGGAGCAGGAGGATGAAAATTGGCCTGTGTCGCCCCCTCTAGTAGCAGAAACATCTGAACTGCCTCCTTCAGTAGCAGAAATAGAGACCCCAATACAAAGACTTTTACACTCTGCTGCTATAGCTGGAGAACCCTTAGGACCTTGAGCTTTTCCTATTTCCGTAAGGCCTGATCCACATAATCCACAGCAGTTTATTCATGAACACACCCCACTAGAATTTAAGTTGCTGAAGGAATTAAAAGCTAGTGTAGTTAATAGTGGAGTACAAAGCCCATTTACTTTAGGATTGCCAGCATCTATTTGGCGCTATGCGCCTTCCACCCTTTGATGTAAAGCATTCGGCTTGCACTTGTCTGCTAGTGCATACCTGATATGGAATTTAAATTGGCAAGAACTGTGTGCAGACCAGGCTAGACAGAATCGTGCTGCTGGAGACGGAGACATTACAGAGGATGCTGTTAGGCAGTGGCCCCTATTCAGACCTAGAACATCAAATAGCACTCCCAGACGCTGCTTATAAGCAGTGTGCCTTGGCTGTTAAATGCACCTGGGCCACAATTCCAGAGGAAAGGGTCCCAGTACAATCTTTTTTACATATCACGCAAGGGTCACAGAGGCCCTATGCACATTTTCTTGCAAGATTACCATAGGCAGTGAAGTGTCAGATTTCTCTTACCGTGGCTACAGAAATGCTAACCTTAACTAGCTTTTGACAATGCAAACACAGATTGTAAACATGCACTGGCACCTGTGAGATGTACAAAAAGCTTAGGAAATTTTCTCAAACTTGTCAGGATGTGGGAACTGAGCTTCATCGCTCTACGATGTTGGCTGAAGCAAAGGAATAATAGATAATCATTATCCATCAGACAAAGTTTTGCAATTTTATAAAGTTTACCCTTTTATCCTCCCTGTGATTACTCATCACAAGCCTATTCCAGGTGGCCAGTCTTATTTCACTGACGGCTCTTCCAGAGTCTGAGCATCTATTTATGGACCTAAGCATACCCAATAAAAACCCCTGGTGTTTCAGCTCAATGCTCAGAATTAATGGCAGTTATTCAGGTTTTACAGCTCACTGCTTCCTCTCTTATTGTCTGTGATTTAGCCTATGTTGTAAATGTAGCCAGTTGCATTGAGATTGCCACTATTAAAAGCACCCTAGAACCAGAGCTGTTTAACTTGTTTCTAAGACTTCAGCAAGCCGTTCGCTCTCATGCTGCTCCTTTTCATATTTCTCATATTCGCTCTGACACACAACTTCCTGGACTACCTCTAGGTAATGATAGAGCAGATAAATTGATTGGTTCTGTGTTTCAGCAAGCTGAAGCCTCTCATGCATTACTGCATCAAAACACCTCTGCCCTCACTTGTATGTTTCATCTGCCTCAAAGCCAGGCTCGAGCTATTGTGCAAGCCTGCCCCACTTGTCAGCATGTCCCTGGTGTTATACCTGTAGAAGGATGTAACCCACGAGGCTTAGCTCCAAATGAAATCTGGCAAATGGATGTTACACATACAGCAGCCTTTGACAAACTTAGCTATGTTCATATGACTATAGACACTTATTCTCATATGCTGCATGCTACATGTCAAACAGGTGAAACAGCTGGCCACATCCACCGACATTGTCTTGTCATTTGCCGATATGGGGGTCCCTAAACAATTAAAAACTGACAATGGACCTGCTTATGTTAGTCATGCTTTTCAACATTGTTTACAGTTATAGGCAGTCACTCACAAAACAAGAATTCCTCATAACCCTCGAGGACAAGGAATTATAGAGCAGGCACATCAAACGTTACAACATATGTTGAAAAAACAAAAAGGGGGTATAGGAGACCAGTTACCACCTCCAACAATACTACATTTAGCATTATTTACTTTAAATTTTTTAACTCCTGGTACAGATAACAAGACTCTGGTAGAATGACACTGGCAAATGTTAAAGGGAAAAAGGAAAGTTTACCCAAAAGTATTATAGAAATCCCTGGAAGGAGGACAATGGAAAAGCCTGGTAGATTTACTGACATGGGGATGAGGGTATGCTTGTGTTTTACAGATCAAGAAAACCACACAAAAAAATGAGAAACTGCTGGAGCATCAGGGTCAGGCAAAAACCCCTGACTCCATGTTTATGGCCATGCTAGCTATAATATCCTGTGTGCTATGTTTTCCCTGTGCAGAAGCAAAAACATATTGGGCTTATATTCCTAACACCCCAGTAGTATGCCCGGTACTCTGGAGTGACACTCCTCCTGAGATATATCATGATCAAGGAGCATGAGCACTGGGACCCTTAACTCCCCCTGACACACAGCAATTAGACTCTCAGAACAATGGTATCACTCCATTGGAGGGCCTTCCTTTATGCATCACCCAGGATAGACTGCTCAACTGCAGTTGCCTTGCAATTCAATCCCCGGCATGGTTGAGTTACCATGGAAAATATATGTACCTATTGGGCCTTAGTTCTGTTAATATTACTGGTGTAGTTACTAATCACTCCCAGTCCCATCGCCCAAATTGTATTAATTATACAGAATGGGCTCCCTTTGATAATTCTAACCCCCCTCCTTGGACCCGGTGTCTTGGCTCCCTAGCTAGACAACAGTTCATGCTAATGGGAGACATTATTTACTGGGGTCCCCGTGGTCATTTGGTTGGGAGACATGAGCATCAGACCTCATGGCATTAACTTTGCTGGCACTGGTGGCAAAACTTTAACATCTCACTACATCACATTGCAATTCAATCTCAATCTGCTGCCCAAATTGCTTGACACAGCACAAGCTTTAGCTAACCTTTGCCTCAATGGCATTATCAAGGAAAGAGAGGTCCAGTTCAGGAGTCAATATGGAAAGCAGCACTCCCATTTATGAATGGCAGCATTTGGATTGGGACACTATCCAATAATAGTAATTGTGCTAAACACAGTTTTAATGTTACCCTTGTAGAAAATATTACCACTCAATTTACAATTTGTGTTTTTAATCCTTATATTTTCTTAGCGGCAAAAAAACCACCTCCAGTAGATGATGCCCAATTGACTTGTGATTCTTGTCAACTGTATCACTGCCTTAATCATAGCACAATACAAACACATGACATATCCACCCTAATAATTCTAGGTCACATTCCTGGATTATGAATTCCTGTAAATTTATCTGAGCCTTGGGCAGCCACCCCCACTTTACATCTTATGAAACTCCTTTTTACTCAGCTTACTCATTGTGCTCATAGAGCCTTAGGCATGATAATTTTTGCTATAGTCTCCTTAGTTACATTAATAACCTCTGTTGTGGTGTCCTCAATAGCAATGCACAGCTCCATTCAAACAACTCAATATGTGGAAAACTGGACACGCACAGTCGACCAGGCATGGATGCTTCAAAATAAAATTAACACCGAAATACAAACAGAGGTGGCAATGTTAAAGACTACTGTTCTGTGGCTAGGAGAACAAGTACAAAGTTTGCAGTTGCAGCAGCAATGCGTTGTCATTTTAATCATACTCATATTTGTGTGACCAATTTGGTATATAACCAAAATGAATATCTATGGAGCCTTGTAAAAGCCCATTTACAGGGAGCTTTCACATTCAATGTTACTTTTGATATTAATGATTTACAAAGTAAAATCCTTAACTTGAATAAGCAGACTCAAGCGTTTCAGCCCTCTTTAAAAGCTTGGGCAGAATTCCAGCAAGATTTAGAGAGCCTTAACCCTGGGACCTACTTCAAATAGCACCTCAATGTCTTTTTTGTAACTATGGGATTAATGTTACTACGTTTCTGTTTTTTGTTAACAGTCTGCAAAATCAGCTGGACCACCAAACAGCAACTGAGAGCTGCACAATCTGCAATTACCTTTATTCAATTAATGCAAAAACAAAAAGGGGGAGATGTTACAGGCCGAAAGAATGAAGGTCGTGACCAACTCAGTATTAACACTGGAGGCCATATGAGCAGACAGAAAACTGTTCTTATGAAAGCAGGATGTTGGAAAACTAACAACTGTGTCTGCCACCAGAAGGGTTGCTGAGGGCAGTCATGCCCCAAGCGCAGTGTTCCTTGTGATTATCTATAGGAACATCTGAAGCCTGTTGTACAAAGAAAGCAATTATGTGTACCTGTGATAAATCAAGCAGCTGACCAACTATTACTTCTCCCTCCCTGCTCTTTCTACCTAATAAATACGAAGGGCTGTAGAAGCTCAGAGCCCTTGCTCACTAGAAGCAAGGAGCCCCCTGACACCTTCTTCCAAAAATACTTTTTTGTCTTTGTCTTCATTTCTGCATTCATTCCCCTTCGTTCACTCCCATAGCAACCAACAGCGACATGAGCCACTAACACACCCGGCAACATTTTCTCAAAAATTACATTTTACTTTGCTTTGTCTCACATTACACTTATGTCAACATCTTCTCATCTTTCCAAAGAGTTTCACTAGTAACTGCCTGTTGAAAGCTGGCAGTCTCAAACTTCAAGCATGATTCTGCAAGCCAAAGCTGAATTCGAAAATACAAAGCTTAAGAAAATCTTGGACTAAATAAAGTAATATTGTAAATTTTAGTTTCTCCATTAAAGAATGGATAAGACTTACAATTTTCATCCTCCATAACATCCAAGGAATTTTTTCATTGTGTCACAGTATTTTTAAAACTGAGTCACACAGTCACACCTATGTAGGTGTCCACTGGCAATGGCTAATTCCTTGTGCCCTCTAGTATTAATAATTCTCTGATGCTAATCTCTAAAAGCATTAAAGATATTCAAAGAGGGCCAGGCACTGTGGCTCATGCCTGTAATCCAGGCACTTTGTGAGGCCAAGGCAAGAGGATCCCTTGAGCCCAGGAGTTCGAGACCAACCTGGGCAATATAGTGAGACCCTGTCTCTGTAAAAAAAATTCATAAAATTAAAAAGAAAGATATTCAAGGAGCTTTTGATTGAAGATAGCTAACAATTGTCACCCTTTATCACCTCTGCTATAATTTGCATAATATACATGCTCTAACACAGCGACTAATAGTTCCCTTAATCAACTCTTCATCTAATTCTCAACTTCTTCTGTTTTCATTGTAGCAATTTTATCATTTGCATTACAAACATTTAGTATGCTGTCAATTTTTTAAAATAAAAAATAGGTTGGTGGGCATCGTGGCTCACACCTGTAATCTTAGCACTTTGGGAGGCCGAGGTGAGCGGATCACTTGAGGCCAGGAGTTCAAGACCAGCTTGGCCAACATAATAAAACCCTGCCTCTCTGCCTCTACAAAAAATACAAAAATTAGCCATGTGTGGTGCACGCTTGCAATCCCAGCTATTAGGGAGGCTGAGACATGATAATCACTTGAACCTGGGACGCAGAGGTTGCAGTGAGCTGAGATTGCACCACTGCACTCTAGCCTGGGCAACAGAGCAAGACTCAGTCTCAAAAAAAAAAAGGGGGGGGGCTGGGCACAGTGGCTTACGCCTGTAATCCTAGCACTTTAGGAGGCTGAGGCAATTGCATCACTTGAACCCAGAAGTTTGAGACCAGCCTGGGCAACATGGCAAAACTCCGTCTCTATAAAAAATTTAAAAAATTAGCCAGGCATGGTGGTGCATGCCTGTAGTCCCAGCTACTCAGGAGGCTGAGGTGAGAGGATCACCTGAGTTCAGGAAGGTTGAGGCTGCAGTGAGTGGTGATGGTTCACTGCACTACAGCATGGGTGACACAGTGAGACCCTGTCTCAAAAATAAATAAAATAATTTAAAAATATATTTAGTATTGTCAATAGTATTGTCAGTAGTTCCCAATTTAGCCTCGGGAAAAAAAATGCTAAGTAAAATAGCTTTGTGGGCCCATGGTGGCTCACGCCTGTAATCCCAGCACTCTGGAAGGCCGAGGTGGGCAGATCAGAGGTCAGGAGTTCGAGACCAGCCTGACCAACACGGCAAAACCCTGTCTCTACTAAAAATACAAAATTTAGCCAGGCGTGGTGGCACACGCCTGTAATCTCAGCTACTCAGGAGGCTGAGGCAGGAGAATTGCTTGAACCCAGTAGGCAGAGGTTGCAGTAAGCCGAGATCCCGCCACTTCACTCCAGCCTGGACAACAGAGCAAGGCTCTGTCTCCAAAATTATTTCATGTATTTAGTTATTTATTTTGAGACTGAGTCTCGCCCTATTGCCCAAGCTAGAGTGCAGTGGCGTGATCTCAGCTCACTGCAACCTCTGCCTCCTGGGTGCAAGCATTACTTGCACAATGCCAACAAATGCCAACAAATAAGGTAAATTAATTCCAGGGACTTCTAATTGCTGAAGGGAAATTAAAATATAATCATGGTGAGATAACTTTTTCTTTTTGACAGGATCTTGCTATATTGCCCAGGCTGGCCTCAGACTTCTGGCCTCAAGAAATCCATCAGCCTCAGCCACTCGAGTAGCTGAGATTACAGGTGTGCACCACCACACCTGGTTCTGAAAGAATCTTCTAAAGAGATCATATTTGAGTTGGGATCTGAATAATTCAGCTAAGCAAAGATCTGGGCAGTTTTCCAAGAGAAAAAGAACAATAGTAACAAGCACAAAGGCCCTGAAATGGAAATAGACTTGGCATTTTCAAGGGACTGAAGATCAAATGATGGGTACAAGATGAGAAGTAAGGTCTCTATATTATAGGATCTTGGAAGCCAAATAAAGATTTTGGATTTTATTCTGAGTATAAAAGATAGCCATTGGTATAGGGGGTAGAGGTTATATGATCTGATTTATGATTTTATCTTACTCTGGCTATGTAGAAAGATGAATTGTGTCAAGAAGAGAAGCAGAAAACTAGTAAACCATTGGAGTTCAGATAAGAGATGTCAGTGGTTTTGACTAAGGTTGTGGCAGTACAAATTATAAGAAGAGGTCAGATCTGGGATATATTTTGGAGGTACAGCCAATACGTCACAACGATGGCCTCGCTATGAATGGGAAGGAAAAGAGAAAACAAAAGTGACATCTGGTTTGTGGGCTGAGCAACTAATGATACAAATTGAGATAGAAAAGGTTTATAGTAAGGGAAAGAGGGGTGAGAAAGAGCAGACTGGGAGTAAATATTAGTTGGATATAGATTCACTTGCTGGAATAAAGAGATCCAGTGGTTTAAACCAGATTAAAAGTTCTCTTTCACGTAACAACAATATAAGCAGTCCAGAGCTAAAATGTATGTTTCAGGTATTCAGAACCTACACTCTTTCTATTGTTGCTCCCCCAATCCCTACAGCAGTGCTTCTCAAACTGGTTGTGCATGGTCCACCCAATGCTGCACTTCCCTGCATGGTCAAAGGAAGTTCACCACAACATCCACTGGGTTAGTGTTCCAGCTTGAGGAGGATGAGGAGGGGATATTTTATAAGACTTGCAGACAAAACTAGAGAGCTCAAAGCATAAAGATAACTACAATCCCAGCTGCTATCCAGAGTGTCTGAATCAGTGTGATTAAACAGCTTGGAAATTGGAAGAATGGGTCTTAATTCTGCCAAAGCTTCTCACATTTTAAGTTGGCATTTAATATGTTTCCAGGTGTAGGTTTAATATCTTTGACAAAAATTGAAAATATTAAACATTGCGGAAGATGAAGTGGGAAAAATGGTTCATTATACGGTTTGATATACCAAAGCTGAACTGCTTTATTGAATAAATCTTGTCAATTTTGTAAGTTGCTTTTAAAAGAATCAAATTCACTGATTTACATGGCATCTTCTGTTGGAATTCAGAACCTCTCAATAGGCCAAAATATCCTGATTCTAATTATAAACTTCAGCCTTAACAAAAATACGTATTAAATGGGTGGCAAGACAGATTTGAGGATTCTTGATTCATCATTACAGGCGACTCACCCAAAACCCAAATGTAGTTTATCTCTGTTTGGCACTCAGGAGAATTTTACCCTAGGTAATGGATCATTGTATGAGTCCATTTTCATGCTGCTGATAAAGGCACACCTGGGCAATTTACAAAAGAAAGAGGTTTAATTGCCGGGTGCAGTGGCTCACGCCTGTAATCCCAACACTTTGGGAGGCCGAGGCGGGCGGATCACAAAGTCAGGAGATGGATACCATCCTGGCTAACACGGTGAAACCCTGTCTCTACTACAAATACAAAAAAATTAGCTGGGTGTGGTGGCGGGCACCTGTGACAATGCCTGCTATGCAGGAGGCTGAGGCAGGAGAATGGCGTGAACCTGGGAGGCGGAGCTTGCAGTGAGCTGAGATTGTGCCACTGCACTCCAGCCTGGGCAACAGACTGAGACTCCGTCTCAAAAAAAAAAAAAAAAGGAAAAGGTTTATTGGACTTACAGTTCCATGTGGCTGGGGAGGCCTCACAATCATGGTGGAAGGTGAAAGGCATGTCTCACATGGTGGCAGACAAGAGAAGAGAGAAATAACTCTCATTTTTAAAACCATCAGATCTTGTAAGACTTATCCTCTATCATGAGAACAGCATGGGAAAGACCCACCCCCATTATTCTTTTTTTTTTTTTTTTAAGACTAAGTTTCATTTTGACGCCCAGGCTGGAGTGCAGTGGTGTGATCTTGGCTCACTGCAACCTCTGCCTCCAGGTTCAAGTGATTCTCACGCCTCAGCCTCCCAAGTAGCTGGGATTACAGGTGCCCGCCACCGTGCCTGGCTAATTTTTGTATTTTTAGTATAGATGGGGTTTCACCATGTTGGCCAGGCTGGTCTCAAACTCCTGATCGCAAGTGATCTCCCTGCTGGCCTCCCAAAGTGCTGGGATTACAGGCATGAGCAACCGCGTCCAGCCCACATGATTCAATTACCAGGTCCCTCCCACGACACATGGGTTATGGGAGCTACAAGATAAGACTTGGGTGGGGACACAGAGCCAAACCATATCATTCCGCCCTGGCCCCTCTCAAATCTCATGTCTTCACATTTCAAAACCAATCATGCCTTCCCAATAGTTCTCCGAAGTCTTAACTCATTTCAGCATTAACTCAAAAGTCCACAGTCCAAAGTCTCATCTGAGACAAGGCAAATCCCTTCTGCCTATGAGCCTGTAAAATCAAAAGTAAGTTATTTACTTCCTAGATACAATGGTGGTATAAGCATTGGGTAAATATAGCCATTCCAAATGGGAGAAATTGGCCAAAACAAAGGGGCTACAGGACCCATGCAAGTCTGAAATCCAGCAGGGCAGTCAAATCTTAAAACTTCAAAATGATCTCCTTTGACTCCATGTCTCACATCCAGGTCACACTGACACAAGAGGTGGATTCCCATGGTCTTGGGCAGCTCCACTTCTGTGGCTTTGCACGGTAAAGCCTCCCTCCAGGCTGCTTTCATAGGCTGGCATTGAGTGTCTGCAGCTTTTCCAGGCACACAGTGCAAGCTGTCAGTGGATCTACCATTCTGGGGTCTGGAGGATGGTGGTCCACTTCTCACAGCTCCATCAGGCAGTGCCCCAGCGGGGACTCTGTGTGGGGGCTCTGACCCCACATTTCCCTTCTGCACTGCTCTAGCAGAGGTTCTCCATGACGGCTCCACCCCTACAGCAAACTTCTGCCTGGGCATCCAGGCATTTCCATATATCTTCTGAAATCTAGATGGAGGTTCCCAAACCCCAATTCTTGACTTCTATGTACTCGCAGGCTCAACACCACATGGAAGCTGCCAAGATTTGGGGCTTCCACCCCCTGAAGCAACAGCCCGAGCTCTATGTTGGCCCCTTTCAGTCACCACTGGAGCAGCTGAGACGCAGGGCACCAAGTCCCTAGGCTGCACATAGCATGCGGACCCTGGGTGTCACCCACAAAACCACTTTTTCCTCCTAGGCCTCTGGACCTGTGATGGGAGGGGCTGCCACGAAGACCTCTGACATGTCTGGGAGATACTTTCCCCATTGTCTTGGGTATTAAGATTCAGCTCCTTGGTACCTATGTAAATTTTTGCAGCCAGCTTGAATTTCCTCTCAGAAAATGGGATTTTCTTTTCTATTGCATTGTCAGGCTGCAATTTCCCAAACTTTTATGCTCTGCTTCCCTTATAAAACTGAATGTCTTTTTTTTTTTTTTTTTTTTTTTTGAGACAGAGTCTCAGTCTGTTGCCCAGGCTGGAGTCAGTGGCATGATCTTGGCTCATGGAACCTCCACCTCCTTGGTCTAGGCAATTCTCCTGCATCAGCCTCCCGAGAAGCTGGAATTACAGGCGCGCACCACCATGCCCAGCTAATTTTTGTATTTCTAGTAGACACAGAGTTTCACCATATTGACCAGGCTGGTCTTGAACTCCTGACCTCTTGATCCACCCTCCTCGGCCTCCCAAAGTGCTGGGATTATAGGTGTGCGCCACAGTACCCAGTCAAAACAGAATGCCTTTAACAACACCCAAGTCACCTCTTGAATGCTTTGCTGCTTAGAAATGTCTTCCGCTGGCCAACATAGTGAAACCATCTCTACGAAAAATACAAAAAATTAGAAGGGCATGGTGGCAGACACCTGTAATCCCAGCTACTCGGGAGGCTGGGGCAAGAGAATTGCTTGAACCCAGTGAGCTGAGATCGCACCATTGCACTCCACCCCGGGCGACAGTGCAAGACTAAGTCTCAAAAAAAAAAAAAAAAAAAAAGAAATGTCTTCCACCAGATACCCTAAATCATCTCCCTCAAGCTCCAAGTCCCACAAATCTCTCGGGCAGGGGCAAAATGTCACCAGTCTCTTTGCTAAAACATAACAAGAGTCACCTTTGCTCCAGTTCCCAACAAGTTCCTCATCTCCATCTGAGACCACCTGATTGGATTTCATTGTCCATATAATTATCAGCATTTTTATCAAAGCCATTTAACAAGCTTCTAGGGAGTTCTAAACTTTCCTACATTTTCCTGTCTTCTTCTGAGCCCTCCAAACTGTTCCAACATCTGGCTGTTAACCCAGTTCCAAAGTTGCTTCCATATTTTTGGATATCTTTTTAGCAGTGCCTCACTCTACTGGTACCAATTTACTGTGTTCTTTTGCATGCTGCTGATAAAGACATCCCCAAGACTAGGAAATTTACAAAAGAAAGAGGTTTATTGGACTTACAGTTCCACATGGCTAGGGAAGCCTCACAATCATGGTGGAAGGTGAAAGGCATGTCTCACATGGCGGCAGACAAGAGAGAACTTGTGCAGGGAAACTCGTTTTTAAAACCATCAGATCTCATGAGACTTATTCACTATCACAAGAACAGCACTGGAAAGACTTGCCCCCATGATTCAATTACCTCCCACTGGGTTTCAAGATGAGATGTGGGTGGGGACACAGCCAAACCATATCACAGCTACTCTGAAAGCTGAGTTGGAGGGTCACTTCAGCCTGGGAGGTTGAGGCTGCAGTGAGACGTGTTCATGCCAATGCATTCCAGCCTGGGTGACAAAGTGAGACCCTGTAAAAAAACAAAAAAAAGGAAGGAAAGAAAGGCTTACATTTTACCCAAACAATACCTTACTATGACTGGCTCTGTGTCCCCACCCAAATCTCATCCTGTAGGTCCCATAATTCCTGCATGTTGTGAGAGGGACCCAGCGGATGATAATTGAATCATGGGGGCAGGTCTTTCCTGTGCTGTTCTTGTGATAGTGAATAAGTCTCATGAGATCTGATGGTTTTAAAAACGAGTTTCCCTGCACAAGTTCTCTCTTGTCTGCCGCCATGTGAGACATGCCTTTCACCTTCCACCATGATTGTGAGGCTTCCCTAGCCATGTGGAACTGTAAGTCCAATAAACCTCTTTCTTTTGTAAATTTCCTAGTCTTGGGGATGTCTTTATCAGCAGCATGCAAAAGAACACAGTAAATTGGTACCAGTAGAGTGAGGCACTGCTAAAAAGATATCCAAAAATATGGAAGCAACTTTGGAACTGGGTTAACAGCCAGATGTTGGAACAGTTTGGAGGGCTCAGAAGAAGACAGGAAAATGTAGGAAAGTTTAGAACTCCCTAGAAGCTTGTTAAATGGCTTTGATAAAAATGCTGATAATTATATGGACAATGAAATCCAATCAGGTGGTCTCAGATGGAGATGAGGAACTTGTTGGGAACTGGAGCAAAGGTGACTTTTGTTATGATTTAGCAGAGACTGGTGGCACTTTGCCCCTGCCCTAGAGATCTGCAAAACTTTGAACTTGAGAGAGATGATTTACGGTATCTGACAGAAGAAATTTCTAAGCAGCAAAGCATTCAAGATGTGACTTGGGTGCTGTTAAAGGCATTCAGTTTCTAAGGGAAACAAAACATAAAAGTTTGGAAAATTTGCAGCCTGACAACATGACAGAAAAGAAAATCTCATTTTCTGAGGAGAAATTCAAGCTAGCTGTAGAAATTTGCATAAGTAAGGAGGATCTGAATGTTAATCACCAAGACAATAGGGAAAATGGGCATGTCAGAGATCTTCATGTCAGCTCCTCCCATCACAGGCCTGGAGGTTTAGGAAGAAAAAATGGTTTTGAGGGCTTGGCCCAGGGTCCCTCTGCTGTGTGCAGTCTAGGAACTTGGTGCCTTGTGTCCCAGCTGCTCCAGCTGTAACTAAAATGGGCTGAGGCATAGCTTGGGCTGTTGCTTCAGAGGGTGGAAGCTCTGGAACTCCTGACTTCAGGTGATCCGCCTGCTATGGCCTCCTAAAGTGCTGGGATTACAGGCATAAACCACCGTGCCCGGCCAAAGGAATTGAGTCTTAATCCCTTTTGCATCTTCAGCCTTTAGGATAATGTCTGACACACAACAGACATTAAATATTTGTTGGATGAATGAACTGAACTGCATAGAATGCAGAAAGCCTACATATACTGGCCAGGCACAGTGGCTCACACCTGTAATCCCAGCACTTTGGGAGGCCAAGGTGGGCGAATCACCTGAGGTCAGGAGTTTGAGACCAGACTGGTCAACATGGCAAAACCCAGTCTCTATTAAAAATATAAAAATTAGCCAGGCATGGTTGTGGGCGCCTGTAATCCCAGCTACTCGGGAGGCTGAGGCAGGAGAATCGCTTGAATTGGGGAGGAGGAGGTTGTGGTGAGCCAAGATCGCACCACTGCACTCTAGCCTGGGCAACAAGAGGGAGACTCCATCTCAAAACAAACAAAACAACAAACAAACAAGCCTACATACCCTGCCACACGTGCTACTATCCACAGCAAACTGTTTCATCCACATTCAACAACTTTCTTAAAGTCCCCATCATGATCCTATCAAGAAAACTGTAATTTATATGGTATTTTAATGTGCCTTTATAAATTACTAATCACTTTCTTCACGATGTATGTTAAAATGGCTTATGTCACCTGATGTAATCCTTAATGAAGAAAATAAAAGGCCATGACTATGCCTGGCTTTTTTTCTTGTATCTTAGATTTGAGTGTTAAAATGACCTCGAAGCGGCGAAAGAAAGGAACAGAACTGCCCTCCACATTAAAAATGAGCAGGCTCCATAGGTTAATTTTACTCTTCCTCACGCACGGCACTTACAAGTTGCAAACTCTCTGCTCCACAGCATGCACAGACATCCCAAATCCCGGATTGGGCCTGAGGAACATCTCTGCAAAGAGCGCAGGGTGGGGGTCCCGCCTCTCCCGCCAGGGACCAGGGAGTGGACACTCACTGGTCCAGTCATGAGGAACTCAGCATCCTCCTGACGGGAGGCGCCTCTTTCCCAGAAGCGGTGGGTCAGGAGGAATCTGACTAAACCCTGGGTTGCCGGCCCGGAGGGCGCGGTTGACCCCGGGGCCTCGAGGTTGTGGGCGAGGAGTAATCCGCCCACCGGGACCGACCTGCAGAGTCCAAAGGGCCGAAACCCGAGGGCGGCGCTCCAGGGTGCTGAGGAAACCGGAAAGGCGGCCAGGACCTTCCGGTCGCCTCGGCCCACCACCCACCCAGTGTCCGCGCAGCCCTAAAGGCTGGCAGACGCGGAGCGCACGCGGCCTTTGCCTCGAACAGGACAGGGCGGCGGAGAGAGGGCTGCCCGACAACAATTCTTGACCCCCCATCGACCCACGACCGCCGGGTAGGCGAGCACAGAGACTACACCCGCGGCGCGCCCCCGTCCCCTGGTCCAGCGGACACGCTATGCACGCAGCCCCGCCCAGCGCCGCTCGCGGCAGGGGCGGAGCCGCTGAGCTGGCCAAAGCGGATTTGCCCAGCTCGGCCAGGGGCGGGGCAGACCCTCCCAGCCAGGACCAGCCCCAGTCTCCCCGCCCCTGGGCCCTGAAGGAAATAGGGACCCGGCCCTGGGCCTTGTGTAGTGGGAGGGGGAGCTAGGAAGCAGCTGAGGGCAGGGTCCAGGAGGGCCTGGCTGCGGGGGAATGAAGCCTCCGCCTTCTCAGGCAAAAGCCTTTAAATACGGGCTCAGGCCCGGGACTCAGAGTGTAACGCGTGGCAGCCTGAGGGAGGGGCGTGCGCCGAGAGGGAGCTCAGACGGAGCGGGGCGCGGGTGGAGAAGCTGCGGCGGCGCGGCCCGTAGGAAGGTGCTGTCCGAACGATCGGGATAGGAGCGGTCCCTGCGCTTGCTGCTGGGAAGTGGGTAAGCGCCGCTCCCAGGCTGGCCCCGCCGCCCGGGCGGGATGCTCCCAGGTCTGGGCGGGATGTGGAGGGAGCGGGGCTGGGGTGTGCGCGCTGCTCCGGGTCGCTAGCTGCCCTGGGTCCCGGGCTTCCCGTCTCACGACCTTCGTCTCTTTGGGGCTTAGGGCGGGAACCGCATTTTGGAACTGCTGTCCTGGGGATGTGGTCGTCTGGGCTTCTTATTCAAGACTCGTGAGTCTTCCAGCCCCTTCTCTTTCTGCTTTTACCCACTTTCCTGACTTGGATTAGATTTCTCTGCCGCCTCCAAAGCCAAACGCCCACCACAGGAAGCGGTTCTCTCGTTGGGGACCTCATTTTGGCCGCAGAGTCGTAGTCTTTTGTTTGTGTTTAAGAGTCTGCTCACCTGAGGGGCTCCTGCTTTTCTCATGCCGCCCGTCTTAAGAAACCAAAGAGAAACGAAGCCAGAAAGCCCTCGAGAGCAAAATCCTAAGACTATCGTGATATCTGTCCGGGATGTCCTGGAATCCATTGTTGGCCCCCCACACCACAGAATTGCTCTGTTTGATGTCGGGGAAGGCCTTTCCTGGGTGCCTCGGGAGACCATGTTTGTGTGAGATCTTGAAAAATTATACGTCCTATAAATATATAGGAAGATAACTTAGTAGGGTTAGGAATTCTAGTATAGAGAAAAGAGGGGTTCGCTGGTAGGGATCTATTCATGGGCATACAGAGCAGTAGCTGTCTTATCGACAGACCTCAAAGACACAGTGAGCCTTTGAGTTTCTTCAAATCCCTTAAGAAATGGAGAACAGTAGTCTTTCTTCAGGGGGGTTCTGGAAATGAAAGAGCTGACTGTCTGCTCTGAGATGTGCTTATTAGTGGCCAGGATCCAGTTTAAGGTAAGGGGTAGACAACCCTAATTGAAAAGATCTCATTTCTTCTCCCGTTGCTGCAAAATCTATAACTGGATAAGCATAATCCATCTTCCTTCTTGTTTACTTCCACAGCTTTACATGATAACCCTTAGACATAAAATTAATACCGGCTTTCTTACTGATTAAATATTTTTTTCTGGTCAGGCATCTTTTACTGTTTAATTTCTGGAAATGATTAAAATCTGTGAAGCTGATGTATCCAACTATAATGCCCATCGTTAGCTCCTGGGTACCTATGCAAATTATGCTGTAGAGAGCTGGGGCTAGTAGGATTATATTCTGTTTAGATTGTAGTAGGGCATTTGTTATTTGTTAGTGACCCCTTCTGGGTTGGAATGTTTATTTGAATTTATGAAATTTTGCATGAAGAGTAGTTTTGGAACGGTTTGGTTTGTTGTGACTCTCTCAAAATACAGAGGTAAAAACTCATTTCAAAATAACCCATTTAATAAGGAAACACTCTTATGTCTCTGACAGTAGAATAGAGGGCCAGAGGGTACATAAAAGTAGAAATAGAAAATGGGGTCTGGGCGCGGTGGCTCACATCTGTAATCCCAGCACTTTGGGAGGCCGAGACGGGCGGATCACGAGGTCAGGAGATCGAGACCATCCTGGCTAACACGGTGAAACCCCGTCTCTACTAAAAATACAAAAAAAATTAGCCGGGCGTAGTGGCGGGCGCCTGTGGTCCCAGCTACTTGGGAGGCTGAGGCAGGAGAATGGCATGAACCCAGGAGACGGAGCTTGCAGTGAGCCGAGATTGCGCCACTGCACTCCAGCCTGGGCAACTGAGCCAGACTCCGTCTCAAAAAAAAAAAAAAAAAGAAGAAAAAGAAAATGGGGCTGGGCGCAGTGGCTCACGCCTGTAATCCCAGCACTTTGGGAGGCCGAGGTGTGTGGATCATCTGAGGTCAGGAGTTCGAGACCAGCCTGGCCAATATGGTGAAACCTCGTCTTTACTAAAAGTATAAAAAGTAGCTGGGCGTGGTGGTGGGCACCTGTAATTCCAGCTACTCGGGAGGCTGAGGCAGGAGAATTGCTTGAATCCAGGAGACGGAGGTTGCAGTGAGCCGACATGGTACCACTGCACTCCAGCCTCGGTGACAGTGAGACTCCATGTCAAAAAGAAAAAAAAAAAGAAATAGAAAATGGAGTTGGCAAACATCTGTGTCATGCAAAGTGTGTCACTATGTCAAACTCCGTTTTAAAGCTTATTGAAGATTTTATTGAAACTTCCAAGTGAGCATTTATTTGGACTTGCACAGATTGTACATCAGCCTTTTCATTGATTCTCCCATTGTCATCCATAAGCCGTATTTCATGGGAAATAGCAAGGCGAGAATATCCAAAATAAAGCTTGTGTAAAACACATCCAGTTCTGTGATATAGGTTCACCTGCCATCAGTAGTCTGACGTATGTAAAGCAAGTTGAAATGTGGTCTCACAATCAAGGCAGATAAGAAGTAACTCTGGGGAAACATGCTGAAGTTCTTTAACTCAAGAAAAGAACTTGGCCAGGTGCGATGGCTCACGCCTGTAATCCCAACACTTTGGGAGGCTGAGGCAGGTGGATCAACTGAGGTCAGGAGCTTGAGACCAGCCTGGCCAACATGGTGAAATGCTGTCTCTACCAAAACATACAAAAATTAGCTGGGCATGGTGGCAGACACCTGTAGTCCCAGCTACTTGGGAGGCTAGGTGGGAGAATTGCTTTAACCTGGGAGGCGGAGGCTGCATTGAGCCCAGATTGTGCCATTGCACTCCAGCCTGGGCAACAGAGTGAGACCTTGTGTCAGAAAAAAAAAAAAAAAAAGAACTTGATAGTATTCTGGTCAATTACTGCAAAAATACTATGATCGGCAATCTGAACTAAAGCTATTTACACAGAAGTCTTCATCTCAAAAAGAGAGGCCCTTGTGGAGAGTTACTCATTCATTCAATTAATAATCATTGAGAGGCTGCTATTCTAGGAGTCAAGGATACAGCAGGGAGCAGCAGCAAATAACTGTTAGCCTGGCTGTGCCTTATTAAACTATGAACTCCTTAAGCCCAGGAGCTGCAACGAGTAGACACTGATTCTACATTTAATAAATGTGTTAGCAGAACCTGTCCTGGTTGAGATTAAGAGTAAAGGCTGCCCTAATAACCTTTCGCTAGGAGATTAAATGGTAACCCTAAAAGATCCTCTGGTCGGACATTACTTTGAGATTCTACTCTTTAAGTATTCTAGATATACTGGGTTTAATTAAGTGAAAAAAGCCAGGTGTTAATAGTATATATGGTATTCTATTGAATTTAGAAAGACAAGATTGTTAGAATATATATGTATATTTACTTGTAGCTGGGAGGATATACAAGAAAACGGATTGCTTGTGTGGAAGCAAAGTAGGGGATAGCAAAGTAGATAAGGAAGGGGTTGGAGTGAGATTTCTCATGTGTACCTTGTTACAACAGATTTAATTTTGAACCATATGAACATTATTCAGAATAAGTAATTTTTTTTTTTTTTTGAGATGGAGTTTCGTGCTTGTTGCCCAGGCTGGAGTGCAACATGGCACAATCTCAGCTCACTGCAACCTTCACCTCCCGGGTTCAAGCGATTCTCCTGCCTCAGCCTCCCAAGTAGCTGGGATTACAGGCATGTGCCACCATCCCTCGCTAATTTTGTATTTTTAGTAGAGACGAGGTTTTGTCATGTTGATCAGGCTGGTCTTGAACTCCTGACCTCAGGTGATCCACCCTCCTCGGCCTCCCAAAGTGCTGGGATTACAGGCACGAGCCACCGTGCCTGGCCAGAATAAATAATTTTTAAAAATTTATTTCATATGACTAAGAATACTGCTCTATTTAATTGAATCATATAATTTAAAATTCTGTCCATTTTTACCATTTTACCAAAATTCTATTTCTTTTAATCATTTTTTAAAAGTCATGAGGGGCCTGGCACAGTGGCTCGTGCCTGTAATCCTAGCACTTTGTGAGGCTGAGGCAGGCAGATTGCTTGAGCTCAGTAGTTCGAGACCAGCCTGGGCAACATGGCAAAACTCTGTGTCTACTAAAAATACAAAAATTAACCTGGTGTGGTGGCGTGCACCTGTAGTCCCAGCTACTTGGTGGGCTGAGGCACGAGAATCACTTAAACCCAGGAGGCGGAGGTTGTAATAAGCTGAGATGGTGCCACTGCACTGCAGCCTGTGTGACAAAGTGAGATTCTGTCTCAAAAAAAATAAATACCGTGATGGCTCGTGCCTGTAATCCCAGCACTTTTGGAGGCTGAGGCGGGCGGATCACAAGGTCAAGAAATTGAGACCATCCTGACCAACATGGTGAAACCCCATCTCTACTAAAAATACAAAAATTAGCTGGGCATGGTAGTGTGTGCCTGTAGTCCCAGCTACTCAGTAGGCTGAGGCAGGAGAATCGCTTGAACCCAGGAGACGGAGGTTGCAGTGAGCCGAGATCACATCATTGTACTCTAGCCTGGCGACAGAGCAAGACTCTGTATCATTTAAAAAAAAAAAAAAAAAAGTCATGAGGGATCAGACTCCATGAGTTGATATCTGTACCACTAAAGATCAATGTATAAGCCAGATTGGTAGTTTATTAACACAGGCTACAAACAGTCCAGGATACTTACATGGATTAGTCAGCTCATTTTCTTCTAGTAGGGAAATCTATCCAGAGAACCAAACGAAAATTTAGAATATTGTTTAATACAGATTCAAACTAAAAGGAATTGGATAATCTTAATTATATGATTGGTCTTTTTTCATAATAGGGATATTCTTGCCAGGCATTCAAATTAGGCCAGCGTTCCACAGTGTGTTCTCTGATCCATACAGGAGTATACTAAAAAATTCTTAAACTCTCTGATTAACATTTTCCTTCTCTTTGGAATCTGTGAATGGGTTAGATTAGATGATGTCTGAGGTCTTGGCAAGGCAAAACCATTTTTTGCTTCTAAGAATCTGATCAGTTTGACAGTTCTCATTATAACAGATAAATGAGCATACTTATGTATAAATCAGTTCCTTGTCATTTTGATTAGTGTGAATCAGTTCACCTAATGCTTTTGAAAATCTATCAAAATCTGTGTAACCCACTTTTCTGCTGGCATTGGGAAGAAAAAAAATCTGTGTAACAGCTTTGGTAATTACAGAAATTACATTTTCTTTAACCACCTTATGGTTTCTGATTAAAGTTGAAATGGAGTTTAAGATTATTGCCTAGTACCTAAAAGTAAACTTTGAAAGCCAAAGTAGTGTGTAGGGCATATAATCTCAGAGGCCAATTCTGGACTGTGGAACTAATCTTATTCTATATCATTGTAATCTAAACCTGTTATAAACTCATCTTTGTACACTAGCATTTATTTAAGCAAGAATTGTACAAGTATGTTCATTCTGGAGCTTTCTCTCAGCAATCAAAGTTGTCCTAGTGTATTATAGACCTAAGAAAAGTTTTACTTTGATTCTTTACTTTCTAAATATTAGGTCATTATAATCTTTGTGGCTCCCCTTCAGTAATATCAGTTACTGTAATTATTTCTATATGTTTCATGCTAGTGCAGCTGAGAACAGGCTAGGTCATCCAATTGGAATGTTATTTTTTTAAATCACTATTTCCATAATTCCTCAGAGTGAATGTAGGAAATCTTTCCAGATATCTGTCACCTTGACAGTTTTTATAAAGTGTAATGAATGTACAATATGATTTCTTTAAATTTTCTGTTTTCAATACTAGAACAGTCTTACTGTTTTCTTTCTAGTACAATCATGTTTGAAATTAAGAAGATCTGTTGCATCGGTGCAGGCTATGTTGGAGGACCCACATGTAGTGTCATTGCTCGTATGTGTCCTGAAATCAGGGTAACGGTTGTTGATGTCAATGAATCAAGAATCAATGCGTGGAATTCTCCTACACTTCCTATTTATGAGGTAAACATATTAAACAACTCTTTGTTTTTATGCTCTTTGTTTTTTTACTGTCTTTAGTAAATCATTTATATGCACTATTAATATAAAAATCTATAATTGCAACTGATAAGAAATTAAATGAAAAAATCTGGATACAAAACATATGGACATTAAAACGCATTACTTCGGGTAACGTGGGTAGGAAAAATGACCAGAAAGTCTATCAGAATGGTTGTATTAGTGCAGTGAAATTATGGATAATTTTTTCTCTTCCCTGATTTCATTTTTTTTTTTTTTTTGAGACAGAGTCTTCCTCTGTTGCCCAGGCTGGAGTGCAATGACGCGAGCTCAGCTCACAGCAACACTCGCCTCACGGGTTCAAACAATTCTGCCTCAGCCTCCTGAGTAGCTGGGATTACAGGCGCCCACCACCACACCCAGCTAATTTTTGTATTTTTAGTAGAGATGGGGTTTCACCATGTTGGCCAGGCTGGTCTTGAGCTCCTGAACTCAGGTGATCCGCCCGCCCCAGCCTCCCAAAGTGCTGGGATTACAGGCGTGAATCACTGCACCTGGCCTTCTTCCCTATTTTCTAATTTTGTCTGTTAGTATCATTACCATATTATAATAAAATTAAAAAGTGGTATCCTGTAAAAATAAATACAACTTTTAATAATATTAATATAAATTTAATATATTTTTAGATTATTTTACTAACATCACATAAACCTTAGATGGATAAATGGCATCTTTCATATTTAGAGTTTGGTGCCACAAATATTGTTAACTGGAATTTCAAAATTTTGTGAATTTAGAAAAATATGCTTCTAACTATTTTACTGAGCTATCTGGTTTCCTTTTTTTTGTTATTTCACTGTAAAATTAGTTCATCATATTATGCTTTTGAAACTCAACAGAAAAGCATTTGAAAATTTGATGGTAGCATTTTCTAGCTAACATTAATATGTTTATATTTTTCCCCAAGAAAAGCTTGGTTATTTTTTGTTTTTTGAGACGGAGTTTCACTCTTGTTGCCCAGGCTGGAGTGCAATGGCCCGATCTTAGCTCACTGCAACACCTGCCTTCCAGGTTCAAGCAATTCTCTTGCCTCAACCTCCTTAGTAGCTGGAATTATAGGTGCCCACCACCACTCCCAGCTAATTTTTGTATTTTTAGTAGAGACGAGGTTTCACCATGGTGGCCAGGGGGTCTTGAACTCCTGACCTCAGGTGATCGCCCCTCCTCGGCCTCCCAAAGTGCTGGGATTACAGGTGTGAGCCACCATGCCTGGCTAAAGCTTATTTATTTATTTGTGACTATTATCAACCATAGACTTTAGTTGCCTTAGACTTTTAGAAGGAAAGTCTCAATCCAGTTTTATCTCTAAGATAGGTCTGCCTGCTATCTATAGGAATATAAGATATGGAAATCTATGAAAAAGCACCTATAGAGTAGTAGTCACTCAAAAACACAGATTTACTTATTACATCTGAATCAGATTTAGGATTGAAATATTGGTGGCGCAGTGGCTCACACCTGTAATCCTAGCACTTTGGAAGACCAAGGCGGGCGGATTACCTGAGGTTGGGAGTTTAAGACCAGCCTGGCCAACATGGTGAAAGCCCGTCTCTACTAAAAATACAAAAAATTAGCTGGGTGCAGTGGCGCGCACCTATAATCCCAGCTACTTGGGAGGTTGAGGCAGGAGAATCACTTGTACCCAGGAGGCGGAGGTTGCAGTGAGCCGAGATCACGCCATTGCACTCCAGCCTGGGCTACAGAGCAAGACTTCGTCTCAAAAAAAAAAAAAAAAAAGAAATATTACCACTATATTTGCTTTAGGGTAATTTTTAAAAATGTTTTAGAAAGATAACTTGATGGAGAGTTCTATAATGCTGATATTGATAAAAGGGTTTCAAGTCATTTGAAACCCCATAAACCATACTTATATCCAAACATTCAGTAATGAATTCTGCCAGCAGTGTATTCTAGTCTTCACAAATAAGCCAGGCATGGTGGCATGGCCTTGTAGTTCTGGCTACTCAGGAGGCTGAAACAGAAGGATCACTTGAGCTGAGGGGTTCAAGTCTAGCCTGGGCAACATAGTGAGCCCCCATCTCCAAATTAAAAAAAAAAAGAATATGGCTGGGCACAGTGGCTCACACCTGTAATCCCTGCACTTTGGGAAGCCGAGGTGAGCAGTTCACTTGAGGTCATGAGTTCGAAACCAGCCTGGCCAATATGGCAAAACCTCGTCTCTACCAAAAATATAAAAATTAGCCAAGTGTGGTGGTGCACCCCTGTAATCCCAGCTACTCAGGGGGCTGAGGCAAGAGAATTGCTTGAACCTGGGAGGCAGAGGTTGCAGTGAGCTGAGATCGCAGCACTGTATTCCAGCCTGGTTGACAGAATGAAACTCTGTCTCCAAATAAGTAAATAAAGAAATTAGAATAATGGCACCCATCAGAATGGTTAAAATGATATTACTGACAATACCAAGTGTTTAGCAATGAGAATTTTATGCACTGCTTGGTAAGAATATAAATTGGTACAGTCACTTGGCAGAACTGTTTGACAGTATCTACTAAAGCTGAAAATATAGGCCAGACACAGTGGCTCACGCTTGTAATCCCAACAGTTTGGGAGGCCGGGCGAGAGGATTGCTTGAGCCCAGGAGTTCAAGCCCAGCCTGGGCGACATTGCAAGACCCCTGTTCCTTTTCTTTTTTTTTTTTTTTAAAAGGCCAACCGCGGTGGCTCACACCTGTAATCCCAGCACTTTTGGAGGCCGACGCCATCCTGGTCAATATAGTGAAACTTTGTCTCTACAAAATATTTAAAAATTAACTGGGCATTGTGGCATGTGCCTGTGGTCCCAGCTACTTGAGGAGTTGAGGCAAGAGAATCACTTGAGCCCAGGAGGCTGAGGCTGCAGTGAGCCCTATTGGCGCCACTGCACTCTAGCCTGGGCAACAAAGTGAGACCCTCTCTCTTGAAAAAATAAAAAAAAACTATTAGTCTGTGACCCAGCAATTCCAAGTGTATATCCAACAGAGATGCATACATATGTGCACTAAAAGACAGAAGGAACAACCTAAATATTAATCAGCAATAGAATGGATACATGAGGCTGGGTGTGGTGGTTTATGCCTGTAATCCCAGCACTTTGGGAGGCTGAGGTGGGCAGATCACCTGAGGTCAGGGGTTCTAAACCAGCCTTGACAACATGGTGAAATCCCATCTCTACTAAAATAATACAAAAATTAGCCAGGTGTAGTAGCGTATGCCTGTAGCCCCAGCTACTCGGGAGGCTGAGGCAGGAGAATCACTTGAACCTGGGAGGGGGAGGTTGCAGTGAGCCGAGATTGCACCACTGCACTCCAGTCTTGGTAACAGAGTGAGACTCCGTCTTAAAAAACAAACAAACAAACAAAAAGAATGGCTACGTGAATTATTTCATAATACTGCAACAAAATACTGTACTGTGTTGAAAATCAATGAAACTACTCCTGCACTTAAGAATATGGTTAAAATCTTACAAAAGTAGTGTTGCCAGACACAAAGGAGTACATACTATATAATTCCATTTGCGTAAGGTTCAAAAATAGGCAAACTAATCTATGATTATAGAATTCAGCATGATGGTAATTTGGGAATAGTAGTGACTAGGAGAGGGCATACAGTGGGCTCTGACTTAATGTTCTTTCTTCTCTCATTATGTGAATTACTGAGAAAATAGTAGATTCTGTTAATATTTAACAGTTAAAACACTTCCTTTTGTGTTGCCGTATTTATTGAATAGACATTGCTTTTTAAAACTTTGTTCATTAAAAAATACAGTTTAGGCTGGGTGTGGTAGCTCACGCCTGTAATCCCAGCACTTTGGGAGGCCAAGATGGGTGGATCACCTGAGGCCAGAAGTTCGAGACCATCCTGGCTAACATGGTGAAACCCCGTCTGTATTTAAAGAAATACAAAAAAAAATTAGATGGGTGTAGTGGCTCACGCCTGTAATCCCAGCTACTTGGGAGGCTGAGGCAGGAGAATCGCTTGAACCCAGGAGGCGGAGGTTGCAGTGAGCCGAGATTGCGCCACTGCACTCTAGCTTAGCAACAGAGCGAGACTCTGTCTCAAACAAACAAACAAACAAAATTAGTAGTAACTACTTTAAAAAAAAAAAATGGATAATTTGCTTTGCTTTTTTTCTGGGTAAAATTTTCATTTTACTGAGGATAATTTTACCCTATAAAAGGATTTGAGTTCTTCTATTAAAAGTACTATATAAATTCTAAATACCAATTATGGTAATTACATAATGAACCTAATAACAGATAGAACCTATATTATTAACTGCTTCTGCATCAGTTTTGGCTTTAATATAATTATGTAAGTCTTCATTTTGAGGTTTTATTATATGTATATGAATTCTGCATTGCTCTGATTTTAGTAACTTTAAATATTAGGAGATTATACACAGGACTGAATTAAATTTTATTCTCTGCAAATCCTGACTCTATAAAACTTTTCCCTCATTTTCTAGAATCTAGCCAAAATAACCAAGGAAACCCGTTACTGTGATTGGTAACATCATATTCATGGTTGTAGTGGTTCATATATCTTGCTTGTCCTGTTATTTTAATCAAACTAATGGAAATTCAAATGTACATTTTTCACATCCTCCAATTACTTATGTTAAGAGACCTCGGAACCATTGAAGAAAAGGGAGTTGCCTCTATATGTAATGCCAGACCTATGGCCCCTGAAGGGGCTTTCACTTTGCTGTAGACATAGTTTTCTAAACATCCATAATATTATGGATGGATATTGTTTGAGTTTCTCCCCTAAGAGTGAGCTTCAGTGATTTAGGTTTGTTTTCTTTTTGCTTTTTATTATGGAAGATTTCAAGCATGTAATTAAAGATAATAGTACAATGAATCTCTATGTGCCCATCTTGTTTCAACAGTTATCTACGTGGCCAGTCCTCCTTCCCAACTACCACCATGCTGATTATTTATAATTTCATCCATAAATACTTTATCATGTATCTCTAAAAGATAATTTTGTTTTTCTTTGAGACAGGGCCTTGCCCTGTGGCCTAGGCTGGAGTGCAGTGGCCCGATCTTGGCTCACTGCAACTTCCGCTTCCTGGGCTCAAGTGATCCTCCCACCTCAGCCTCCTGAATAGTTGGGACTACAGGCAAGCGCCACCATGCCCAGCTATTTTTTAAATTTTTTTTAGTAGAAATGGGGTTTCGCCATGTTGCCCAGGCTGGTAGCCCACAATAGTTGGGCTTCAACCAATGTCTATTGGTTGAAGAAACCAGTTCGTTTATTGGCTAGAAATTATCACAGTCTAGACCAGGCACAGTGGCTCATGCCTATAATCCCAGCACTTTCAGAGGCTGAGGCGGGTGGGTCGCTTAAGGCCAGGAGTTCGAGACTAGCCTGGCCAACATGGAAAAACCCCGTCTCTACCAAAAATACAAAAATTAGCCAGGTATGGTGGTGTGCACCTGTAATTCCAGCTGCTTGGGAGTTTGCAGCACAAGAATCACTTGAACCTGGGAGGTGGACGTTGCAGTGAGACGAGATGGTGCCACTGCACTCCAGCCAGGGTGACAGCAAGACTCTGTCTCAAAAAAAAGAAATTTTTCAGTCTAGATTTTGCTGGTTCAGTTCCTTGGAGTTTTTCAACTTATTCTTTATTTAATGTAAATTGGTAGTTAGATCTAAAGGTACAGGTCCAATCAGATTTAGGCTTGATTTTTTTTATAAGAATATTTGTTAAGTGGTTTTATAGCCCTCCATATTCTTAACATAAATATATCTCCTGTTAAACTGGGAATTTTTTTAAAATAAAAGGGTTCCTTGCAATAGGACTTAGAAAAACGTATATTTATTTAAGTATATAGGGAGTAAATTGACTTTCACAGCCAGTTGTATGGCCTGAATTATTAGGAGTAAAAATGTGCATTCATAATGACAATGCAAAATCATGTATTTGCTTGAAATCAGAGAGGACCTTGAATTTTCTGAAAATTGTGTTGATACTCATAGTTAATAGTTAACTCTTATGAGTGAGTCACATGGTAAACAATGACAAAGCATTAAATGAGCTGCTCTTCTGATTGTAGCAAGTTTAATGGCAATTTCCATTTTACTTTATTTACTAAGGTGTGCTTATGAAGCAGGGCGTGGTAACTTACTCCTATAATCCCAGCACTTTAGGAGGAGGAGCAGGGAGGATTGCCTGAGCCTGGGAGGTCAAGGCTGCAGTGAGCTGTTATGCAACTGCACTCCAGCCTGGGGAACAGAGCGAAACCCTGTATCAAAAAATAAAATAGGCCAGGTGTGGTGGCTTGTGCGTATAATCCCAGAACTTTGGGAGGCCAAGGCAGGTGGATCACCTGAGGTCAGGAGTTCAAGACCATCCTAGCCAACATGGTGAAACCCCATCTCTACTAAAAATACAAAATTAGCCCAGTGTGGTGATGCATGCCTGTAATCCCAGCTACTTGGGAGGCTGAGGCAGGAGAATTGCTTGAACCCAGGAGATGGAAGTTGCAGTGAGCCGAGATCATACCACTGCACTCCAGCCTGGGTGACAGAAAGAGACTCTGTCTCAAAAAAAAATAAATAAAATAAAATAAATGGGCTAGGCATGGTGGCTCACTCCTATAATCCCAGCACTTTGGGAAGCTGAAATGGGAGGATTGTTTGAGCCCAGGAATTTGAGACCAGCCTGGACAACCCAGTGAAACCCCAAAACCCCATCTCTACCAAAAAAAGATACAAAAATTAGCCAGGCCTCGTGGCTCCTGTGGTCCTAGCTACTTGGGAGGCTGAGATGGGAGGATCATTTGAGCCCAGGAGGCGGAGGCTGCAGTGAGCTGAGATTGCACCACTGCACTCCAGCCTGGGTGACAGAGTGAGACCCTGTCCCTATTTAAAAAATGAGATGTGCACTTATGGCCTTTGGTATATGATCCTTAACTTTTCTACAAAGGTAATTTGAGCACAACCTAGACCTTTAAATTACAATATCACCATCCCCTTTAACAAATGTAATTCTATACTATTAGGTTATCTCATATCACTGGCAAGCTATATGTACAATTACTTTTCTTTTTTCTTTTTAGCCAGGACTAAAAGAAGTGGTAGAATCCTGTCGAGGAAAAAATCTTTTTTTTTCTACCAATATTGATGATGCCATCAAAGAAGCTGATCTTGTATTTATTTCTGTAAGTATTTTCCTTTGTTGTGTGAATTTTAATGTATTCTTATCTATATAAAAGTTTCATCATACTTTAATAGTAAATCCATTGGTATTAAGCCTCAACATTGCTTAGTATAGAGTTGTCCAGTGAATTTTGGTTGTCACTTTGTTTAACAGTTCACAAAACCTCATAATCATCTAGTCAAATATGTCATTACAAGTCATTGAACAAGTAAACTCAAAGTTCTAATCTGAGATTTAGAACTAGGAAATGGGCGGGTGCGGTGGCTCACGCCTGTAATCCCAGCATTTTGGGAGGCCAAGGCGGGCAGATCACAAAGGCAAGAGATCGAGACCATCCTGGCCAACATGGTGAAACCCCGTCTCTACTAAGAATACAAAAATTAGCTGGGCGTGGTGGTGTGTACCTGCAGTCCCAGCTACTCAAGAGGCTGAGGCAGGAGAATGGCTTGAACCAAGGAGGCAGAGGTTGCAGTGAGCCGAGATCACGCCACTGCACTCCAGCCTGGTGATAGAGTGAGACTCTGTCTCAAAAAAAACAAAAACAAAAACAAAAACAAAAAAAAACTAGGGAATGCTGGTAACATGAGAGCACATGTGATGATAGTATATTTCATATTTGTTTCATTATTTCTTGTTTCCAGTGGTTGGCAGAGGTGAGATGAAGAAAATCAGTTTGCAAACTTACAGGCATCTCCTCTCTAAATGAATTTTACATTAATTGTTTGTAACTTAGCATATGTTGGTTAGATTATCAGGCTAACTAACAGACACCTTTACCTCATAATGTGGCTGAAGTGTCCTATCTTTATAATGAAAAAAACAGAACCAACACTTGAGATTAAACTCTAGTAAACCACTATTTGAACCAAAGCAACTTACATCTTGCTGTCCTAGTAACCATCTACTCAAATATTCTGTATGTAATGATACAGCTATCACCAGTTGGAAGCTGAGTGAGGGTGTTATATGACTTAAGATCTTTATGAGCTGGGCATGATGGCTCATGCTTGTAATCCCAGCACTTTGGGAGGCAAAGGCAGGCGGATCGCTTGAGCGTAGGAATTTGAGACCAGCGTGAGCAACGTGGTGAAACCCTGTCTCTACTTAGCTGGCCGTGGTGCTATGTGTCTGTAGTCGTGACTACTTGGGAGACTGAGGTGGGAGGATTGATTGAACCCTGGAGGTTGAGGCTGCAATGAGCCATTATTGTACCTTGCACTCCAGCCTAGGTGACAGAAGGAGACCCTGTCTCAAAAAAAAAAAAATTCAGTCTCTTCTTTTTGACCTCCTTAATCATTTCAGAGAAATTGATGCAGCTTCTATGACTTACCTACCCATCCCCTATTTAAACTATTTAAACTTGCAGAAAGTTAGAGTAGAGGCATAAAAAAATAGGAAAATATTTTGGAGTAGCTAGGTACCTGGAAAAAAATCAATGAGTTACTTAGTCTAATTTTTAGGTGACCAGAGCCTGGAATGGTAATAGAATAGTTTTCTGCAGAAAGGACATTTAAAAATAATCTGTTTTTGAATGCCAGACAGGAATTATTTTGTAGTAATCAGTTTTCAACTGTCGTTTTCAAAGCTCCTTTACCAGGGGAAGCTGTCTGATCATCTCCCATCTCTAGCCAGTTTCACCCTACATCATGAGCTGTCTTTGCCTTCTGTACACCATTACATCTAAGTCTTGCCCTAAGTTGTTCCATGCATATAAACAACTTTTTCCTCCTGCTTTTCACACCTCAACTCAATCTTCAAATTTTGATTTATTTTCACTTGGTTCCTTTATTTAGTCTCCCACTGAGTTATAATCTCATCAAGAGAAGAGAGTTAGTACTACTTACTATTAGTTCAAAAATAATTCCTATTCCCTTTAAGTTTTAGACTTTTCAGAGCACTTTCATTTTTGTCAGAGCATTATAACATTCATGTGTTAGTTTTTAGAGAGCCCACTATCCTCATTTTCCAATGAGGTCATTGAGGCAGAGGCAGCCACACTTCTCTAAGGTTACATGTAATCCAAAACTAATGCCTAGACTCTGGGCCCATGATTTTTTTTTTTTTTTTTTTTAAATGAAAGTCTTCGTCCATTGGCCAGGTGCGGTGGTTCATGCCTGTAATCCTAGTACTTTGGGAGGCTGAGGCAGGCAGATCACTTGAGGTCAGGAGTTTGAGACCACCCTGGCCAACATGGTGAAACCCCGTCTAAAAATACAAAAATTAGGCAGGCGTGGTGCACCTGTAATCCCAGCTACTCAGAAGGCTGAGGCAGGAGAATCGCTTGAACCCAGGAAGTAGAGATTGCAGTGAGCTGAGACTGCGCCACTGCACTCCAGCCTGGGTGACAGAGCAAGACTCCGTCTTAAAAAAAAAAAAAAAAAGCCGGGTGCAGTGGCTCACGCCTGTAATCCCAGCACTTTGGGAGGCCGAGGCGGGCGGATCACGAGGTCAGGAGATCGAGCCCATCCTGGCTAACACGGTGAAACCCCGTCTCTACTAAAAAAAATACAAAAAATTAGCCGGGCGTGGTGGTGGGCGCCTGTAGTCCCAGCTACTCGGGAGGCTGAGGCAGGAAAATGGCGTGAACCCGGGAGGTGGAGCTTGCAGTGAGCCGAGATAGCGCCACTGCACTCCGGCCTGGGCAAAAGAGCAAGATTCTGTCTCAGAAAAAAAAAGAAGTCTTTGTCCACATAGTATTCTATATCCTGAAGATGATAGGTAATATCTAGCTTTAATGAGCTCAGAAAACATTTGTAAATGATATTGCAATATTTTAAAAGACGGTTGATAGAGGACTATAAAAATAGCGGAATAAGAAAGGAGGCCAGGTGCAGTGGCTCACGCCTGTAATCTCAGCACTTTGGGATGCTGAGGTGGACAGATCACCTGAGGTCAGGAGTTCGAGACCAGCCTAGACAACATGATGAAACCCTGTCTCTACTAAAAATATAAAAAAAGCGGTGGGGTGTGGTGGCACATGCCTGTAGTCCCAGCTACTTGGGAGGCTGAGGCAGGAGAATCGCTTGAACCTGGGAGGCAGAGGTTGCAGTGAGCCGAGATTGCACTACTGCACTCCAGCCTGGGCAACAGAGCAAGACTCCATCTCAAAAAAAAAAAAAAAGACTTTAAAACTTATTTTTAAGGACTATAATAATATATTACGTACAATAAAGAAAGGGAATAAGAAAAGGCTTACGTTTCATTTCAGATTGTGAAGTCCTTTAGGATAACCGTCTCATTCATTTGTGTATCTTCAGAGCTTAGCTGGAATCTGCCTGCCCTAGTTATGTGGCATATAGATAGTAGCTTCCTAACAAAAATTTATTGAATGAGTTCTCTAGATGCTTCAAGCTATTTCTTCTGATTATTATATTTATAAAATGTATTATTTCTGTGGAACTAACAGAGGATTAAATCAGAGCTACTGATGATTGTTAACTCCACATTTTAACCAGTAGTTCAGGATATATCTTGAAATCCCTATCTCACAGGCACTCTGTTCTTTATCCCATATACTTACATCAGGTGAATACTCCAACAAAAACCTATGGAATGGGGAAAGGCCGGGCAGCAGATCTGAAGTATATTGAAGCTTGTGCTAGACGCATTGTGCAAAACTCAAATGGGTACAAAATTGTGACTGAGAAAAGCACAGTTCCAGTGCGGGCAGCAGAAAGTATCCGTCGCATATTTGATGCAAACACAAAACCCAACTTGAATTTACAGGTATAAAAAATGAAGCATTAGAATCTGGTTATTCTTATGTAAATACTGATGTGTTAAAGTTGCCCATAATTAATTCTAGCTTAAAACTTTCCTTTGCATTGGGATTCTAGGTGCTGTCCAACCCTGAGTTTCTGGCAGAGGGAACAGCCATCAAGGACCTAAAGAACCCAGACAGAGTACTGATTGGAGGGGATGAAACTCCAGAGGGCCAGAGAGCTGTGCAGGCCCTGTGTGCTGTATATGAGCACTGGGTTCCCAGAGAAAAGATCCTCACCACTAATACTTGGTCTTCAGAGCTTTCCAAACTGGTTAGTATATAGCATTCAACTCTTCATTAAATTAAAGCCAAATATTTATTTATTTCAAGCCTGATAAACTACACAATACTTTTTTAATAGTAGTAAGAGGTTATGCTTTTGAAGATCATATTCTTGCACATTCAAATTATGAAATAATTTTCACAAGGGAGATCATATATCAGGGTATAAAATATTCTGAAAAATACTGAAATCTTAAAATAGTAATTTGATTTTTATCACTCTTTCCCTGTCTTTACCCTTTTTCTTAATCATCTGTCCTCTCTAATTTAAAACATTTTCCCTTTCTAACCCATCCATTGTCTCCTCAAATTGAGCTCATCAGTATCTTATATATCTCCCTCAGTAATTTGCATCAACACAATGAAATATAAACTAGGTGTATAAAATTGCTGTTTTAGCTTATCTTACTCTTCTCTGTTTTTTTTTTTTTTTAAGGCAGCAAATGCTTTTCTTGCCCAGAGAATAAGCAGCATTAACTCCATAAGTGCTCTGTGTGAAGCAACAGGAGCTGATGTAGAAGAGGTAGCAACAGCGATTGGAATGGACCAGAGAATTGGAAACAAGTTTCTAAAAGCCAGTGTTGGTAAATTCAAATTTTTCTCTAGTAAAATGAGCTAGTGTTTATTTACTGAAGGCATATTATTTGCTGGTACCAGCGCTTTATATATCTCATTGAATCCTTATAACCTGTTAGGTAGATGCTGTTATTTTCTTTTTTAGAGATGATTCAGACTCAGGGAAATTTGTGCAATTGCTCAAAGTCATGCAACTGAGTGACCAGATGTTTCTAACGCCAAAGCCATATTATTCCTTACTGCATACTGCATTGCACTAGAGCAAGGGTGGGCAAACTATGGCCTTTGGGTCAAATCCAGCCCACAACTTGTTTTTGTAAATAAATTTTATTGGAACACAGCCATGACCGTTAGACTACATATTGTTTATGGCTGCTTTTGAGCTACAATGGCAGTTTAATAGTCTCCTCAGAAACTGAATGGTCCACAAAGGCTGAAATATTTACTGTCCGGCCCTTTACCATGAAAGTTTGCTGACCCAGGCCAGGCACAGTAGCTCATGCGTATAATTCCAGCACTTTGGGAGGCTGAGGTCAAGGCGGGCAAATTGCTTGAGCCCAGGAGTTTGAGACCAGCCTGGGCAGCATGGTGAAAGCCCCAGCTCTACAAAAAAAACAAAAAATTAGTCAGGCATGGTGGTGCACACCTGTAGCCCCAGCTACCTGGGAGGCTAAGGTAGGAGGATCACCTGAGCCCAGGAAGTCAAGGCTGCAGTGAGCCATGTTCATACCCCTACACTTCAGCCTGGGCAACATAGGGAGACTGTCTCAAAAAGAGAAAAAGTTTTCTGACCCTGTGCTAAAGAAGGTAGGGCAGTCATACTAGATGAATGAGAAAAAATAGGAGATAAAAGGAAACAATATAAAAAGTTAAACGTAGCCATAATGAAACTTTAGTTAGAAAATTATTTGGAAGTTACTTGTGGAGTTGTTTAGTTGCCTGCAAATTTTACATAATTTATAAGCCCATTATTTATCCATCTGAATTTTATTATTAAAAAATCTTAGTGTAAACTTTCTGATTTAGTATAAAGAAATTTGTCACATGATTGAGTTTTCTCATTCTTACATGAAAATATTCATTTTTTTCTTTCTGCAGGGTTTGGTGGGAGCTGCTTCCAAAAGGATGTTCTGAATTTGGTTTATCTCTGTGAGGCTCTGAATTTGCCAGAAGTGGCTCGTTATTGGCAGCAGGTATTAATCTTTATAGGTAATAATTTCTGTTTAGCCAAGCATAGTGGTTCACACCTGTAATCGCAGCACTTTAGGAAGCCAAGGCAGGAGCATCACTTGAGGCCAGGAATTTGGGACTGGCCTGGGCAACATAGTGAGACCCCATCTCTACAAAAATTTTAAAAATTAGCCAGGCATGGTGTTGCACACCTGTAGTCCTAGCTACTTGGGAGGCTGAGGTGGGAGGATCACTTGAGCCTAGGAGTTGGAGGCTCCAGTGACTGACTTATGATCTCTCCACTGCAGTGTAGCCTGGACAACAGAGTGAGACCCTGTCTCTAACATAATAATAGTCATAGCAATAATAATAGCAGTTTCTGTTTAGCTTCTCATTAAGCATGTCACTTTTTGTCCATGAAATGTTTTTGATGGAATTTATTTATTCCAGGAAGTCAAACATTAGTATATTCAATTTGCTTATTTTATGTTTATTTATTGGGTATCTGTGTTTTTAATTTATCTTTCCTGCTAATCAATGTTGATGGAAGTTTGTGATAAGCCAGTATTCTAATTTGATAGCTAAATTTGCTCCCAGAGTAAAACAAAAACAATTATCCTTAATTATAATTCTTCTCTCTTTTTTTTTTTTTTGATACAAGATCTCACTCTGTCACCCAGGCTAGAATGCAGTGGTACCATCGCTGCTCACTTCAGTGACCTCCTGTGCTCAAGCAATCCTCCCACTTCAACCTCCCAAGTAGCTGGGACTTCAGGAACGCACCACCACATTGGCTAATTTTTTTATTTAAAAAAATTTTTTTGTAGAGACAAGGTCTCACTATATTGCCAGGCTGGTCTCAAATTCCTGGGCTCAGCAGTCCTCCCATCTTTGCCTCCCAAAGTGCTGGGAATATAAGTGTTAGCCAGTGAACCTAGCCTAATTCTTCTCTATCTTGAAAGGCATAAAATCAAAATAAAGTAAGAACCTACATTGTAACATTGGTCGGGCGTGGTGGCTCACACCTGTAATCCCTGCACTTCGGGAGGCTGAGGTGGACAGATCACTTGAGGGTCGGGAGTTCGAGACTGGCCTAGTGAGGCTGAGGCCTGAGAATTGCTTGAACCCAGGAGGCGGAGGTTGTAGTGAGCCAGGATTGTGTCACTGCACTCCAGCCTAGATGACAGAGCGAGACTTCGTCTCAAAAAAACAGAACCTATATTGTCATGCTTTCAAGTGGTTTTGTATCTGTTGATATTTGTTTTGGACCTTTCAGACTCACAGAGCTAAAATTAGAAACCCTTTCCAAATTGGAAGCATTAAGTGAGCTCTGGGAAGTAGAGTTGATGTTTATTGAATGCTTACCCTGTACTGGGTACTCTTTTGGACACTTTGCATACAGTATCTCATTTAATCCTCATCACTAACATTATCCCCTTTATTTGATGAGGGAACTGACATGGAGATATTAAGTAATTTGCCCCAATTACTAGTCAGTATATGTGCCTTTCCCAAATATTTTCCCCCTGAGTTTATAATTTTTCAGGTTTCAGCAGTAGATATGGGAGGGAATCTAAAGAAATGCACGTTTCTTTTTAAAAAATGTTTTACTTTTTAGAGACAGGGTCTCACTGTGTTGTCCAGCCTAGATTCCAACTTTTGGGCTCAAGTGATCCTTCCACCTGAGCCTCCTGAGTAGCTGGGACTACAGGCGCACCACCCTGCCTAGCTGGAAATGCACATTTTTAAGTCAAAACAGATACACTTAGTGTCATTCCAGTCAATCCATCGTGATGGCTTTATCTCACTGTTCATTGTGTGAAAAATGCAGATAAACTCTTGATTTTCCAACACTTTGGGCTAATTGCTTAAGCTCTCAAGGTTTGATTGAGATGGTCCCTGGAAGCTTAAAGCCTTAAAAAAGTTTCTTTTGCTTTGCCCACCTGATTACCAACCTAAATTTAACAGATTACGTGATCAGAGACTCTTACAACATTTAGTTAAAAAAGCTTGTCAAATAGTTGTGGTGTTATGGTTCATCCAGAGGCAGCTAGAACTCTGCACATTGTTTGTTGCCTGTCCACTTTCCGCTGAAACTGAATTTTTGTGAATAGTGGGGCACAAGCAAATGAAGGAATACTTTGGGGTTTCATTGCTTATAGCTTGTTTCCACAGAGTTTGGAGACGGGCTAAGGAGAATATTGTTTCCTATGTGCCTTATTTAGGTTGGTCTCATAGCTGAACCTCAGATGCGCTTAGAATTAAAACTTGGTTGTGCACTCCACTTTTTGCATCCATCCTAGACTTATGCATGGAAAATCAAGCCAAATGAAATTAGAAATTTTTAGAATGGCTTTTTTTTTTTTTTTTTTTTCTAAATTTAAGACAGGGTCTGGCTCTGTCGCCCAGGCTGGAGTGCAGTGGCATGATCTTGGCTCACTGCCACCTCTGCCTCCTGTGCTCAAGCCATCCCACCTCACCCTCCCAAGTAGCTGGGACTACAGGCACACGCCACCTTGCCTGGCTAATTTTTGTATTTTTTGTAGAGACAGGGTCTCGCCATGGTGCCCAGGCTGGTCTTGAACTCCTGAGCTCAAGCAATCGCCCACCTCGGCCTCCCAAAGTGCTGGGATTACAGGTATGAGCTACCACTGCTGGCCTAGGATGGCTTTAAGGAAGGGGATGAGTTATTTTTTTTTATTTTTATTTTTTAAATCCATAGGCACTAGAGTTTGGTTAATTTTTGCCTCTTGTTAATATGTTAAGCATTGTATTTGTACAATAGCACTCACCATAAAATTCTGAGTAATGTGTGTCATAGGCTGTGCCTCTTTTAACTAATCATTGCACAATTGTACATGTAATTTCAGGTCATAGACATGAATGACTACCAGAGGAGGAGATTTGCTTCCCGGATCATAGATAGTCTGTTTAATACAGTAACTGATAAGAAGATAGCTATTTTGGGATTTGCATTCAAAAAGGACACTGGTGATACAAGGTACCAGTTTTTAAAAATATTTCAACCCCTTTGAGATTGTGTTAACTTCTCATCTTAATTTTTTGATTGGTGGAGGTGTACATAAAATACATGTATATATATAATATAAAGAATAAAAATAAATATCCATGTCTTTACCACTCCATCAGCTTAAGAAATATAATTTTACCTATATCTTAAACTCCCTGGTATTAGAATATAATGCCATGTAAAGCTTAGCAATACTGATTTTTTTTTTCCTATAGAGAATCTTCTAGTATATATATTAGCAAATATTTGATGGATGAAGGCGCACATCTCCATATATATGATCCAAAAGTACCTAGGGAACAAATAGTTGTGGATCTTTCTCATCCAGGTGTTTCAGAGGATGACCAAGGTAAGGCTTTGAGTCTCATGAATCATTTGGAGTACAGACCTTAAAACTTTTTATCTTTTGGAAACCTTAGGTTGTTCAGTTTTATCATGTATATCATTGGTAGGCCCTCTTTTAAACCTCATTTCTCTGAAATTAAAGTCTTAGGCATAATGTCATCAACATTGATTTGAAGTGATCAGCTGTAGATTGGGCCATTGATTTTTCCAATATATTCCACAAAGTCCCAAAATTCCAAAGAGATGCTTCCAAGGCAGGGTTTGGGGCCTCCCACCATCACTCCCATTGATACTACCATCAGATTATTCCCAACTCTTTCTGCAGTCCTAGTGTTAGAATACCTATAGTACTATCCCCCTTATGTGTGGTTTTGCTTTCCACGGGTTCAGTTATCTGCGGTCAATTGCAGTCTGAAAGTACTAGAAGGAAAATTCCAGAAATAATTCATAAGTTTTAAATTGTGTGCTGCTTCATCCTGCCTGGGACATTTATCATTCCTTTGTCCAGCATATCCACATTCCATATGCTACTTAGTCACTTAGTAACTTTTGGCAATCAGATTCAAAAAACAAGTATGTGTGTAAGTATATATAGGGTTCAGTACTCTCCACAGTTTCAGACATCTGCTGGGGGTCTTGGAATGTATCCCTGCAGATAAGGGGGGAACTACTGTAATGTCATATAACTCCTTTCTTATTTCTGTTTTTTTGTCGTTGCTGTTGTTACAGTGTCCCGGCTCGTGACCATTTCCAAGGATCCATATGAAGCATGTGATGGTGCCCATGCTGTTGTTATTTGCACTGAGTGGGACATGTTTAAGGTAAGGTAACAGAAATGATACTAAGGAAAATTCTAGAGGTGTTCCACTATCAGCTGGGGTTGAGTATGTGTTCATGTATCTGTTTTTTGTTTTTTTTTTTTTTTTTGAGATGGAGTCTCGCTCTGTCACCCTGGCTGGAGTGCAGTGGCGCAGTCTCGGCTCACTGCAAGCTCTGCCTCCCGGGTTCATGCCATTCTCCTGCCTCAGCTTCTTGAGTAGCTGGGACTCCAAGCTCCTGCCACCACACCTGGCTAATTTTCTGTATTTTTAGTAGAGACAGGGTTTCACCATGTTGGCCAGGATGGTCTCGATCTTCTGACCTCGTGATCCGCCCATCTCGGCCTCCCAAAGTGCTGGGATTACAGGCATGAGCCACTGCGCCCAGCCCATGTATGTGTTTTAATTGTTCCTGTGGTTTGTCTTTACAGGAATTGGATTATGAACGCATTCATAAAAAAATGCTAAAGCCAGCCTTTATCTTCGATGGACGGCGTGTCCTGGATGGGCTCCACAATGAACTACAAACCATTGGCTTCCAGGTAATCATGATCCTGGATTGTTTTTTTTCTTTTTCTTTGGTCTTTAGTGTTTGATTCAACAACTGGGGACTATAATCTAGTCAAGTTGACATCAAAAGACCATTACAGCAGGTCAGAATATGTTTGGCTAATTAAGATGATACCTTCTTTCTAGGGAAATTCTTTTGGGGAACCAAATCAATATCAGAAGTTTATTTCAACAATTAGGAAAGTGCTAAAACCCATGGTGTGGGTTTTAGAATTTTCTTATTTTCTTTAGCAGTAACGTAACTCTGGGGCAACATGTCAGTTCTTTAGGAAGTCCCTATGGGATTATTCTGACTACTTCTCCACTTCCTCCCTAAATTGGTGATCTAAAGGTAGAGAAAGAAAGAGGTCTTGGTCAATCAGCAGGTGTTCATCCTATACCTTCTGAGTATTCAGCACTGTGCCAGTGCTGTGAGGGGTCTGAATGAAACATATGGGAGTTTCAATGGTACTGGCCCTCTTCTGATTCAAAGTTTGTCAACTGGCCAGGCATGGTGGTTCACACCTGTAATCGGAGCACTTTGGGAGTCTGTGGAGGTGGATCACTTAAGGCCAGGAGTTTAAGACCAGCCTAGCCAACATGACGAAACTCCGTCTCTAAAAAAATACAAAAATTGCCGGGCGCGGTGGCTCACGCCTGTAATCCCAGCACTTTGGGAGGCTGAGGCAGGTGGATCACAAGGTCAGGAGTTCGAGACCAGCCTGGACAATATTGTGAAACCCCATCTCTACTAAAAATACAAAAATTAGCTGGGTGTGGTGGCACACACCTGTAATCCCAGCTACTTTGGAGGCTGAGGCAGGAGAATCGCTTAAACCCGGGAGGTGGAGGTTGCGGTGAGCCAAGATCACACCACTGCACTCCAGCCTGGGTGACAGAGCAAGACTCCACCTCGGAAAAAATAATAATAATAATTAGGCGTGGTGGCCTGTGCCTGTAATCCCAGCCACATGGGAGGCTGACGTGGGAGGATTGCTTGAGCCCAGCAGGCAGAGGTTGTAATGAGCTGAGATCATGCCATTGCATGCCAGCCTGGGTGACAGAGCAAGACCCTGCCTCAAAAAAAAAAAAAAAAAAAAAAACAGCTTGTCAATTATGGAACATTTGGAAAGCTGACAGAAGCCTCCACCCAGAACAGTGTATTTGTATGTTACATCTATTTCAGTTCTCCAGGGAGTCCCAAAAGTATTAATAAGGAGCTACTTTCCATTTCCTCAGAGCAGTGTGTATATGGGGATAGGAGGATGGGGAGGTGGAGTAAGTTAGGGAGAATAAAAAAATATGCCAGGGGGTTGCTGTCAACGTAGTGCCCAAGCAAGCAGAAAAGCAGCAGTGTTTGATAGCTTGCTATGCACATCTCAGCACCAGCTATCTTGGAGAGGTGCCAGTAAGGCCTAATCTGCTATTCAAAATTATCTGATCTGGTTCTCTTAACCTCTCACCAACTTGTTGAAGGTCCTTATTTAGAACTCAGTGCCCATTTCTCATTCATGAGAGATTTGCTTGTGGAAAGAGTCAAATGGCATCCTTGTCTGTGAACTCTTCCATCCAAGACCTTGGGGACTCTTCTATTCCACCCCTCCCTAGTGAGTAACAACATGACTGTTTTTCCCAGTCATGACTAAACTCAGGAATGTTATTTTTAAAAGGTTATTTGCAAGGCATAGACACATTTTCACTCATTCCTGTTTTATTCATCTAAGGGAAAAGATATGTAGAGAAATACATATTTTAAATGATTTTAAGTTATTGTAAAAGTTAACTTTCCTAGTGAGGAATTAAAAAAAAAACAATTAGGAATGGAATCACTAAATAAGGAGAATTTGTAAGTCACTGAGACAACTGGTTAATATAAAGCAGAAGGCCTTTCTTTGTGGTATGAGTCAGAATTAAATATTAATTTTTAATTCAAAAGACATGAAAAGTGAGTAGTATGTTTATGTCTGCTGTGGAGGGGAGATAAATTCATGACTGTTGAAGTAGTAGTGTTTTTAATGATAAGATGATGATTTTGAATATATGGAATAAATGAAAAATGTAATAGGCAAAACCAAAATTATCATTTAGTGAAGGCTGGCTTGCTGTATGCTAAGCACTTTACCTAATTTAATACTTACCACAACCCTTTGAGTTAAGTGGTGGTAACACAATTTACAAGTGAGGACGAAAGACCTGGAGAGTTTAGGTAATGCAGCAAGTGCCAGTCAGGATTCCAGCTGGTGTCTTTCAGACTCTGAAGTCTGAATTCTTAAGAATTATGCTGGCCGGGTGCAGTGGCTCACGCCTGTAATCCCAGCACTTTGGGAGGCCGAGGCGGGCAGATGATGAGGTCAGGAGATCGAGACCATCCTGGCTAACACAGTGAAACCCTATCTCTACTAAAAATACAAAAAAATTAGGCGTGGTGGTGGGCACCTGTGGTCCCAGCTGCTCTAGAGGCTGAGGCAGCAGAATAGTGTGAACTGGGAGGCGGAGCTTGCAGTGAGCCGAGATCACACCACTGCACTCCAGCCTGGGCAACAGAGCGAGACTCCATCTCAAAAAAAAAAAAAAAGAATTATGCTGTTGGCAGGGCACAGTGGCTCATGCCTGTAATACCAGCACTTTGGGAGGCCAAGGGGGGGTGGATCACGAAGTCAGGAGTTCGAGACCAGCTTGGCCAACATAGTGAAACCCCATCTCTACTAAAAATACAAAAACATTAGCCTAGTGTGGTGGCGGGCACTTGTAATCCCAGCTACTTGGGAGGCTGAGGCGAGGAGAATTGCTTGAACCTGGGAGTCAGAGGTTGCAGTGAGCCAAGATCGCACCACTGCACTCCAGCCTGGGCGATGGAGCAAGACTCTGTCTCAAAAAAAAATAAAATAAAATAAATAAAAAGAATTATGCTGTTACAAACCGGGCGCAGTGGTTCACGCCAGTAATCCCAGCACTTTGGGAGGCTGAGGCAGGCAGATCACTTGAGGTCAGGAGTTTGAGACCAGCCTGGCCAACATGTAAAACCTCATCTCTACTAAAAATACAAAAATTAGCCAGGCGTGGTGGTGCACGTCTGTAATCGCAGCTACTCAGGAGGCAGACAGGAGAATTGCTTGAACCTAGGAGACGGAGGTTGCAGTGAGCCAGGATCACGCCACTGCACTCCAGCCTAGGCAATAGAGCAAGACTCCATCTCAAAAAAAAAAAAAAAAAAAAAAATTATGCTGTTAGCTTTTGCAGGTTTTTTAGTACAAGGGAAATTGAAATGAGAATGGAGTTTGAAATAAAAAATGAACTCACTGGAATCTGGTCGGTTAATTTCATACATGTTTCTAAAGACAGTGGTGGCACATAATTGACTACTTTGAGGGAGTCAGGTGTGGGGAATGGCAGGAGTGAGAAAGTCTAGATATGAATATTAAAATGGAGTGTAGATTAATTCTAGAAACAAAAAATAGGGAAGAAACCAAGGATCTCTCATAGCAACCCAGTCAACTTGAGAATCCTTTTCTAAGAATAAAATCTAGATTCCCCCTGCCCCTATTTCAGTACATTATAAATTCTTACACTTATGTAGTTAATGGTTCTCTTACAATTTTTTTTTTTTCAGATTGAAACAATTGGCAAAAAGGTGTCTTCAAAGAGAATTCCATATGCTCCTTCTGGTGAAATTCCGAAGTTTAGTCTTCAAGATCCACCTAACAAGAAACCTAAAGTGTAGAGATCGCCATTTTTATTTGTGATTTTTTTTTTTTTTTGGTACTTCAGGATAGCAAATATCTATCTGATATTAAATGATAAATGAACCAAGGTTTTTGTTTTTGTTTTTTTTTTTGTTTTTTTTTTTTGAGACAGAGTCTCACTGTTGCCCAGGCTGGAGTGCAGTGGCACGATCTCGGCTCACTGCAAGCTCCGCTTCCCAGGTTCACGCCATTCTCCTGGCTCAGCCTCCCAAGTAGCTGGGACTACGGGCGCCTGCCACAATGCCCAGCTAATTTTTTTTTTGTATTTTTAGTAGAGACAGGGTTTCACCGTGTTAGCCAGGATGGTCTCAATCTCCTGACCTCGTGAACCACCTGTCCCGCCCTCCCAAAGTGCTGGGATTACAGGCGTGAGCCACTGCGCCTGGCCCATAAACCAAGTGTTTTTAAGGAAACAAAACTATTTTTTTAATCATCAGATTTATACTAGCTATATGGATATTAGCATATCTGGTAATTATGAATCTAGAATTTTTTTACATATTTTTATAATACTGTTAACTCAGTTATTGGATGAGTGAAAGATAATCATGTTGGTTTTAATAGTGTCAATTTTTGTAAAATAAAAATTAAACTTCAAACACTTTACTTTTTAAATTGTCCATAGGCCGCACTTTAATATCACGTTATAAAGGGAAGGACAGTCTTCATTTTTCCTGGTTATTGGTTTGCTTGTCATTAAATATGTATTTTGAATCCATGAAATTGCTATGCTAAATAGCCTTTACATGTATGGTCTGGTTAAAGTTCCTTTGTTCTTTTTGTTTTAATAAAATGCATCACTGATTTTTCAGCTCAAAATCATCACTTTTAATTTCCAGTCACCCCAAATATGGTTAAAAGATTTTTTTTTAATCATGAAGAGAAAATTAGTAGTAGTGTTTCTTTCTCTCCCCATTATTTCTTGGTTTTCCTCACTAATCTTTTTTTTTTTTTCAGTCCAAAAGCCAAAAATATTTATCTTGGTTTTACATTTTAATTTCCAGTCTTAATTGTAATTTTTTTCTTTAAATAAGGAAACCAATATAATCTCATGTATAAAAACTTAAATATTTTACAAGTTACATATAGAATCATTCTAAAATAAGAATTTTTTTTTGTTTTCTGTTTTTTTCTTATGTATCTTATTGAGTTTTACATTTTCAGTGGTTATTTTTGCTTGTGTTAGATCATTATTAAAATATATCCAATGTCCCTTTGATAACTTGTGCTCTGCTGAGAATGTACAGTTTGCATTAAACAGCCCAGGTCTCATCCTTCAGGAATTTTGCAGTTCAATGAGAAGAGGGAGACAAATATAAAGACGAGGACAGAAGCATCTGTACAGATGAAAATTACATAAATAAAACATTCTCCATCAACAACTATATGGGTATAATTTTTGTCAATGCACAAGTAACTGAGTCATGACAGCCTGACATTAGATGGGAAAAAAATGACACCTCACTTTTTAGAGAAAATGGTATTATATCATTTTCCCAAATGATGCAACAAAGGGAGGGAATTTAGCAAATAAACATTGGCAAACTGTAGCCCATGGGTCAAATCTGGCCAGCCGCGAGTGAGCTAAGAATGGTTGTTACATTTTTACATGGTCACATGTTAAATGGTTTGACCAGGCATGGTGGCTTATGCATGTAATCCCAGCACTTTGGGAGGCCAAAGAGGGAGGATCACTTAAGGCTAGTTTGAGACCAGCCTGGGCAACTTACTGCCTAGGCAATAAGTAAGACCCCGTTTCTACAAACAAATAAAGCACAAACATTTTAAGTGGTTATACAAATCCCTACATAATATCCTCAACTTTACCTCTTGGCTGGCAAAGCCTAAAATATTTCCTACCTGGTCGTTTAAGAAAGTCTGCATACCTCTGAAAGAGACAAATACTAGAGTTCGAACAAGGTGAGCCTTTACTCATAAGACTTTGAAGTGAGGATGAGTTTATTAATTAGAATTTGCTTTACATTTCTGCTTGAAAATATTCTTGTATTCTGCTTAGTAATTTTATATTCAAGTAAAGGTATTGTAAGTCCAAAGATGTATGAAGATGTATGCTAAAGCAGATAGAATTAGGTACTTGTCCTGTCCAAATGAGGAATTTTTAAATTTTTAAATGTTTTTTTTTCTATTTTTAGACATGTAATGCTATTGATTCAGACTTTTTCTGCTCTTGTCTAGACATGCCAAATGCTGGCAAAAAATTGCTTTTTGGGTTTTTTTTTGGTCTTTTTTTTGAGACAGAGTCTTGTTTTATTGGCCAGGCTGGAGTGCAGTGGCACGATCTCGGCTCACTGCAACCTCTGCCTCCTGGGGTTCAAGCCACCGTGCCCAGCCTAAGAATTGCTATTTGGATGTTGCCAAATTTGTAAAAACACAGCAATAAGCAAAATCCTTTTAAACAAAGAAGTCCTGAGTTCATCTCATTGGTGGACTGAAGCAATTCTGTAGCAAATAAATCCTTTGAAAGAGCTCCAAAAAGAAGAAAAAAAGAAATAGGTACTTGTGTCAGGTGCAGTGGCTCATGCTTGTAATCCCAACACTTTGGGAGGCTGAGGTGGGGGATCACCTGAGGTTAGGAGTTCGAGACCAGCCTGGCCAACATGGGGAAACCCCGTCTCTACTAAAAATACAAAAAAACTAGCTAGGCGTAGTGGCACGTGCCTGTAATCTGAGCTACTCCGGAGGCTAAGGCAGGAGAATCACTTCAACCTGGGTGCAGAGGTTGCAGTGAGCCAAAATGGAGCCACTGCACTCCAGCCTGGGCAATAAGAGCGAAACTCTGTCTCAAAAAAAAAAAGAAAAAGAAAAACAAAAGAAAGAAATAGGCACTTGTTTTAAATTGCAAGATGTTTCAATGCCTGGAACTGATAAGTAAACAATTATTGTAAGATAAAGTTACTGGCCAGGCGTAGTGGCTCATGCCTGTAATCCCAGCACTTTGAGAGGTCAAGGTGGGTGGATCGCTTGAGCTCAAGAGTTCAAGACCAGCCTGGGCAACATGGTGAAACCTCGTCTCTAAAAAATACAAAAAATTAGCCAGGAGTGGTGGTGCGTGCCAGTAGTCCAAGCTAATTGGGAGGCTGAGGTGGGAGGATCACTTGAGCCCAGGATGTCAAGGCTGCAGTGAGCCGAGATTGTACCACTGCACTCTAGTCTGGATGACAGAGTGAGACCCTGTCTCAAAAAAAAAAGAAAAAGAAGTTACTGGTAAATGGAGGAAAATGGGCAAAAGAGGGCTCATAGAGCCAGATAAACTTGCTGTTGGAAATGTGAGGAAAAACTCAATAATTAGGCATATAACTTAACAGCAATTTGAGACCTTCATGTGAAAAGTTGAAAGAAGGTGGTTAGTCTTTTTTTCTCTCCTCAACCAGTTAAAGACAATTGTTGTTGTTTTTTTAATGATACAAACTTTCAGTTTTTAAAACTATATATATTTAAATTTTTATACCTGATCTCTACCACCAGGAAAAGTTTCAATTTTTTATTAGCTAATATATTTTTGGTAGGGCAGAGGAATATTGGTAAGATTATTAACTGTACTTAAAATTGAAAATAATAGGCCGGGCGCTGTGGCTCACGCCTGTAATCTCAGCACTTTGGGAGGCCGAGGTGGGCGGATCACCTGAGGTCAGGAGTTCGAGACCAGCCTGACCAACATGGAGAAACCTCATCTCTACTAAAAATACAAAATTAGCCGGGCATAGTGGTGCATGCCTGTAATCCCAGCTACTCAGGGGGCTGAAGCAGGAAAATCGCTTGAACCCAGGAGGTGGAGGTTACGGTGAGCCGAGATCATGCCATTGCACTCCAGCCTGGGCAACAAGAGTGAAACTCCTTCTCAAAGAAAAAAAAAATTGAAAATAATATATGGACATGGTAAAAAGACATTCACATAGATACAAAAGGGTATATAAACAAAATCTCTCTCCTACAATTCCACTTAAGACTTCTTGGCTAAGCTACCTGAAAGCCTTATTTTTCCCATCTGTAAAACAGATAATCCATCTCTAACTTGAAGAATTGTTATAAAGATTACATGAGATGAATGTTTACACAAAGATCTTATTGGCACAGTGACTGGCAGGCAATGAGCACTCCTATTAGCACCATAACAAGCTGGTCCCACTGCACCAGAACCACGTGTAGGCTCTGGAATCACTAGAAGGACAGTAATTAACACTGAACATTTTGGACAGGCACTATGCAAAGTCCTTTAGGTGCATTTCTCATCTGTTCCTCACTATATATAGTTTCACTCGTTGCCCAGGCTGGAGTGCAATGGTGTGATCTCAGCTCACTGCAACCTCTGCCTCCCAGGTTCAAGGATTCTCCTGTCTCAGCCTCCTGAGTAGCTGGGATTACAGACATGCGCCACTACACTTGGCTAATTTTTTTATTTTTAGTAGAGACAGTGTTTCACCATGTTGTTCAGGCTGATGTCGAACTCCTGACCTCAGGTGATCCACCTGCCTTGGCCTCCCAAAATGTTGGGATTACAGGTGTTAAGCCACCATGCCCAGCCCATGCATTACTTTAAAAAATTTTTTTTAAAAAACACGGTCTCCATCACCCAGGCTGGAGTACAGTGATGTGATCTTGGCTCACTGCAACCTTTGCCTGTCAGGTTCAAGTGATTCTCCTGCCTCAGCCTCCCAAGTAGCTGAGATTACAGGCATGTGCCACCACACCCAGCTAATTTTTTGTATTTTTGGTAGAGATGGGGGTCTCACTGTGTTGCCCAGGCTAGTCTCAAACTCCTGAGCTCAACTGATTCACCCGCCTCAGCCTCCCAGGGTGCTGAGATTACAGGCGTGAGCCACCACGCCTGGCAAGGACGTGCATTACTTTTATAATACTGGCTCGTTATAAGAATTCAAAACAGAATTGGCTATCCACTTTACATATTTTACAACATGGCCATCTAAAAGTGTCCTTTTAGATATGCAGAAAAAGTAGAAAGGCAGAATTCAGTCAAAAGATGAATCTGAGTTATTAGTATTTTGGAAGGAAATTCCTTTCTCAGGTCTTTACCATCATATAATACAACCAATGTGAGAAATGAAAGGAATAGGGCATGTGGATTTAGCAAGCTACCATACAAATAAGGGTTAATATTTCTAGGTTCTATTTCCATGTCTTAGGCAGCATTATGGCCTTGGTTTTTTCAGAGGGACTAAATGTAATCAGCATAAAACTATTTTGCAGGTTCTGAAGTAGTCACACCAATGTAAAAAATTAACATTTACTTTTTTTTTTTTTTTTTTTGAGACAGTCTCACTCTGTTGCCCAGGCTGGAGTGCAGTGGCACAATATCGCCTCACTGCAGTCTCTGCTTCACAGGCTCAAGTAATTCTCGTGCCTCAGCCTCCCGAGTAGCTGGGATTACAGGCACCTGCCAACACACCTAGCTAATTTTTTAATTTTTAGTAGCAATGGAGTTTCACCAGGTTGGCCAGACTGGTCTCAAACTCCCGACCTCAGGTGATCTGCCCACCTCGGCCTCTCAGAGTGCTGGAATTACAGGCATGAGCCACCACATCTGGCCAACATTCACTCTTAAGCCTTTCTAAATTATTCCAATGTCATAAGGACAAATGCTAATCTAATCATAAGTAAACTGATGAGTTTCAATCTATGTTGACTGTTTCATCACAGTAACATAAATGAAGTTTTTATTTTTCATAAATGAAATGTAATGATGATGTTAACAGTGGATTGGAAAATCTTCTGAAGTTTTTGGGTTTTTTTTTGAGACAGGTCTGGAGAGCAGTTGTAGTGCCCAGGCTGGACAGCAGTGGCACCACTTCAGCTCATTGCAACCTCTGCTTTCCAGGTTCAAGAGATCCTCTCACCTCAGCCTGAGTAGCTGGGACTACGGGTACGTGCCACCACATCTGGCTAATTTTTTGTAGAGATAGGGTCTCACCATGTTGCCCAGGCTGGTCTCGAACTCCTGGGTTCAAGTGATCCGCCCGCCTTGGCCTCCCAAAATGTTGGGATTATAGGTGTGAGCCACCATGCCTCTTCTCTGGAAGTTTTTAATGCATTTTAAAATTATGTTAAAAGAAAATTCTTACGAAGATATTTTAAGATTACATCACAGCAAGCAACTGTTTAATTGGGACAAAGAAGATACACTAAAAGCCAAATGAATTACTGTAATTAAATTTGTACAGTTTATTGACTTTTTTTTCCTTTTTATCTGAGATGGAGTTTTGCTCTTGTCACCCAGGCTGGAGGGCAATGGAGCGATCTTGGCTCACTGCAACCTCCCCCTCCCAGGTTCAAGCAATTCTCCTGCCTTAGCCTCCCGAGTAGCTGGGATTACAGGCGCCCACCATCACACCTGACTAATTTTTGTGTTTTTAGTGGAGACAGGGTTTCACCATGTTGGCCAGGCTGGTCTCGAACTCCTGACCTCAGGTGATCCACCCGCCTTGGCGTCCTAAAGTGCTGGGATTACAGGCGTGAGCCACTACGCCTGGCTATTGACATTTTTTTTTTTTTTTTTTAAGCAAAGAGGTGGGGTACATCCACTGCAGTCCAGGCATTCTGGCACCACCTCTGTTATTAACTGGAATCCAATTTTAAAAATTTCTTTGATCTTGAAGGTCTTGTTGAAGTTTTAGAGGGCTTTTGTTTTTCTTTTAGCCACTAGATTTTTCAGGAAAAATTCACCTATTTAGGAAAAAGGAAAACACATTATTATCAATTTAAAGTAAATAACAGTGAGACAACTGTTTCAGAATTATATTTTTGGTATTTCCCCTTTAAAGAAGACTTTTGTATTTACTGGCACTTCTCTCTTCTCAAACCTCAAAGGCAATATTTTTCTAACCTAAATATCCCCTATGTCTTTGGCCCTTCTCCCCAGCAATAATGACTAGAGTCTCCTACTATTATTCTTTCTAGTAACCCAATATTACAAAGGGTGACCCTACTGTATACATGGGTCTGCACATTTATTCTATTTTATGTGCACTATCTCTCCCTCATCACTGTCAAAGTATTGCTCTTGGCAAAATTCATTTCCAAGAGCAATTTTGCTACATTATTAGGCTGGATCTGATGTTTATAAAACAGACCTCGTTGCAGTTGAGCAGACGCATCTGATGGAATTTCTTTAGCTTATTCCCCTCTAGGGAAGCAAGAGCTCTTCATTTGTAATGGGCTTTCTCCCCACCGCCTGAGTTGTGCCTATGCAATAAGTTAGCAGCTTAGAGGGCACATTCTCTTTTTAGGCCATTAGTGTTCCATTTAGTCTATCACTCTTACAGCACGACTCAATGCTTATTGGTAGAGTGCAGCACTAGAGGCCTGATTTTATGAGTCTGATTAACTTCTCTTTGCCATCGTACATATGAGTAGAACTGTGATGAGTGTATCTACATATAATCTCTGCAAATCCCAAGGCTCATAACCCAGCCAAGTAATCCATGCTGCTCCATACCTCCTCCAAATGTCGTGGGAGTAGCACCAACTTTACCAGACCCTAATCCCTCATTTTAGTCTAATGCTCATCATGTACCAGAATCTGATCTTTTCCTGGTAATTTAGAAAGCATCAGAAAGTTCATAATTTACTTCCTTTTATGTTAGAAATTTTTCTTTAGCAAAAGAAAAACTCCTTTCAAAGGATGTTACTCTAACCATTCTAGAAGCTGATAATGGTTCTATCCTTCACATGTATTTTTAGCTTGCCAGCAGTGCTGCTTGAAGACTAAATCACTTATAATTACTGGTTTTCAAAGTCCCCACATTCTGTCAGTCGGTGCTGAATCAAATTCTTGGGTTTTCAAACTTGATGAGCTATTAGTTCATTAAAATGTTTTAAATTACTATTTTTATTTATTTATTTATTTATTTTTGAGACAGGGTCTCATTCCGTCACCCAGGCTGGAGTGCAGTGGCACGATCACAGCTCACTGCAGCCTCAACCTCCTGGGCTCAGGTGATCCTCCCACCTCAGCCTCCTGGGTAGCTAGAACCAAAGGTGCCCACCACCACCCAGCAAATCAGCCACCCAGCTAATCTTTGTATTTTTGTAGAGATGGGGTTTTGCCATGTTGCCCAGGCTGGTCTTGAACTCCTGGGCTCAAGTGATCCATCCGCCTCGGCCTCCCAAAGTGCTAGGATTACAGGCGTGAGCCACTGCACCCCTTAAATGTCTTTATAGGAACTAGGAACATACTGAATATTACTAATACTGGAGCATTAATTTTTTCAAATAGAATTTGTCTAATTTAAACATATTTAAGATTTAGACCCCAGTATATAAAGCAATCATTTAACACATCATTCCTTTAGATTAAAAAAGAATTACCTAATTTATTTATTTATTTATTTATTTTTGAGACAGAGTCTTGCTCTGTTGCCCAGGCTGGAGTGCAGTGGCATGATCTCGGCTCACCACAACCTCTGTCTCTCGGGTTCAAGCAATTCTCCTGCCTCAGCCTCCCAAGTAGCTGGGACTACAGGCACACGCCACCATGCCCGGCTAATTTTTGTATATATATATTTTCTTTTGGAGACAGAGTCTCGCTCTTTCGCCAAGCTGGAGTGGAGTGGCAGGATCTTGGCTCACTGCAACCTCTGCCTCCCAGGTTCAAGCTATTCTCTTGCCTCAGCCTCCCGAGTAGCTGGGACTACAGGTGCGCACCACCGTGCCCAGCTAATTTTTGTATTTTTAGTAGAGATGGGGTTTCACCATGTTGGCCAGGATGATCTCAATCTCTTGACCTCGTGATCCGCCCACCTTGGCCTCCCAAAGTGTTGGGATTTCAGGCATTAGCCACCATGCCTGGCTAATACCTAGTTTATTTTTAGAGACAGGGTCGGCCGGGTGCGGTGGATCACATCTGTAATCCCAGCACTTTGGGAGGCCGAGGTGGGCGGATCACTAGGTCAGGAGATTGAAGCCATCCTGGCTAACACGGTGAAACCCCATCTCTACTAAAAATACAAAAAATTAGCCAGGTGTGGTGGCAGGCACCTGTAGTCCCAGCTACTCAGGAGGCTGAGGCAGGAGAATGGCATGAACCCAAGAGGCAGAGGTTGCAGTGAGTCAGGATTGTGCCACTGCACTCCAGCCTAGGCGATGGAGAGAGACTGAATCTAAAAAAAAAATAATAATAAAATAAAAAATAAAGAGATGAGATCTCACAATGTTGCTCAGGCTGTATGTGAACTCCTAGGTCCATGCGATCCTCCTGCCTCAGTCTCCCAAGAAGTTGGGACTATAGGCACACACCACCACACCTGGCCTGTTTCTCTTTTTATTTTATTTTTGAGACATAGTGTCTTGCTCTGTTGCCCAGGCTGGAGTTGTAGTGACACGATCATAGCTCACTGCATCCTTGAACTCCTGGGCTCAAGTAATCCTCTTGCCTTCCAAAGTGCTGGGAATACAGGCATGAGCCACCTTGCCTGGCCTATTTATTCTTTTTTTTTTTTTTTGGAGACAGAGTCTTGCTCTGTTGCCCAGGCTGGAGTGCAGTGGCACAATCTCGGCTCACTGCAAGCTCTGCCTCCCAGGTTCATGCCATTCTCCTGCCTCAGGCTCCCGAGTAGCTGGGACTACAGGCGCCCGCCACCATGCCCAATTAATTTTTTTGTATTTTTAGTGGAGAGGGTTTCACTGTGTTAGCCAGGATGGTCTTGATCTCCTGACCTCGTGATCTGCCCGCCTCGGCCTCCCAAAGTGCTGGGATTACAGGTGTGAGCCACCCCACCTGGCCAGCCTATTTATTCTTAATCATTATAATTGTTAAGTCCAACTGACAGGGACATCATAAACACTTTCTAGATTAAATTCAGTCTTCAGATATGTTTTTATGGATCCTCTGACAATCATTATCACATGACTTTTTATCCCTTGGAAAATGATTTTATTTTCATAAATCAATTCAAGCTATTGATTAAGAGCTGAAATTCCAAAGGTAAAAAAAATTTGCCTTGTAGCTAGTAAAACCACTAAACGTTTCTACAGAGAAAAATAATCTTATGGATATTTTTCTGTTGCCTCTGGGGGAAAAATACAAAGAAATTTAATGATGCAAGCAATGCTATCAAATAGATACTTTTCAGTGCTTAAACTGATTGAAACTGGTAGTCTGGAGATGCAGCTGGTATCATTTCCAAATAAATATGTATTTCTCAGAAAACCCTATTAGATGCTTGACATGCTCTGTCATTTCTGAATAACCTACTACTGAAATCTACACATAGAAAAAATTAATAAACTAATTGTTTCTGCTTTTACTATAGTAGCTGAGTTACAAAGCAGGGGGCTGAATTTGTTTAAGAAACAAAAGATTAAGAGAAACTTTTCTTAATATGATTCCCATGGAGCAAAGCTCCTAAGAATGTTCCAGAAAAAAAACTACGCCCTCTACCAAGACCACCAAAGGTATCAGAATTTGTCAGGAGTTTTAGTGATTGGTGGTAGAACTTAATGTGGAAAGTTAATGGCCTAAATAAAACCATGCCCCACAATCTAACTTACCTGCTTTATATGAAGAACGCACCAAAGGGCCACTTGCAGTATAATGAAATCCAAGTTCATTTCCTACTTTTTCCCAGTATTTGAATTTTTCAGGAGTAATATATTCTTCAACCTAGATTTAAATAATTACTTCTGATCAGATTTTAGAATTCCACTTTGATTCTGCAGAAAGTCTATACCCATGTATGCAGAATGCTCTTCACTGCATAATTTATCTTGCCCCCACCCCCAGGCTTTTGTCCTCTCCCTCCTCCCTGACTACGTGTTTACTGGTTACTTTCTGGCCACTCTATTGGGATGTAAATACAGGGAATTACAGAGACAGGGAAGCATATCAATTTTGTGCTACACTGGCTATTCCAAAGGACAGAGAAAGAAGAGATAATATCTACAGATATTATTTATCTATATTTTTCCTTCGTTAACAGCTAAATTCAAGAATTACTCATGCCTATCCAATTCTTGAGGACAAGACTGTCTTACTCAACTTGTATCTTCTGCTTAGCACTGTGACTGGCACATGGTCACTGCTCAACACAAGCTTCTTGAATGAATGGATAGATGTCCACGATAGAAATAGAAAGAATGGTTTCCCATTCTTACTTCGCCTCTGGCTCTAACATAACAAAAACAAGTTACACAATAACCAAGTGTAAATGAGTGCCATTTCCCAACTTTTAAATTCTTTTTCTCTAGGTTCACTTGAGTTGTGAAATTTGTGGAGAGAATGGGGGAGGCAGCAAATATGTGCAAATGTAGCTGATTTATGTAGATAATAAAATGAAAACTGGGACTTGTAAGTATATAGCCGAGCCTTGAACAACATGGTAACTGCACAGGCCCACTTATACAAAGATTTTCTTCCATTTCTGCCACCCCTGAGACAGCATGACTAACTCCTCTTCTTCTCCCTCCTCCTCATCTACATGAACATGATGAGGATGGAGACCTTTATGATGGTCCACTTCCACTTAATGACTAGTAAATATATTTTCCTTATGATTTTCTTAAAAAGATTTTTTCTCTAGCTGACTTTACTGTAAGAATAAGATGTGTATATATATATGTGTGTGTGTGTGTGTGTGTGTATATATATATGTGTGTATATATACAGATATACACACACACATACATATATATAAAAGTACATGTAACATACAAAATGTGTGTTAATTGACTGTTGTTATTGGTAAGGCTTCCGGTCAACAGAAGGCTATTAGTAGTTATGTTTTTTTGGGAGTCAAAAGCTATACATGGGCTGGGAGCAGTGGCTCACACCTGTAATCCCAGCACTTTGGAAGGCTGAGGCGGGCGGATCACCTAAGGTCAGGAGTTCGAGACTAGCCTGGCCAAAATGATGAAACCCCAACTCTATTAAAAATATAAAAAATTGGCCGGGTGCAGTGGCTCACGCCTGTAATCCTAGCACTTTGGGAGGCCGAAGCGGGTGGATTGCCTGAGCTCAGGAGTTCGAGACCAGCCTGGGCAACATGGCAAAATCTTGTCTCTAAAAATACAAAAAAATTAGTCGGGTGTGGTAGTGTGTGCCTGTAATCCCAGCTACTCAGGAGGCTGAGGCATGAAAATCGTTTGAACCCGGGAGGTGGAGGTTGCAGTGAGCCGAGATTGCACCACTGCACTCTAGCCTGGGTGACAGAGTGAGACTCTGTGTCAAGAAAAAAAAAAATTTTATATATATATATATTTTAGCCGGATGTAGTGGCACCCGCCTGTAGTCGCAGCTACTCAGGAGGGTGAGGCAGGAGAATCACCTGAACCCAGGAGGCAGAGATTACAGTGAGCTGAGATCGTGCCACTACACTCCAGCTTGGGCGAGAAGGGCAAAACTCCATCTTAAAAAAACAAAAAACAAAAAACAGCAAATCAAGATACGTGTACCTTAAGGTGACGCCTTGTTGGCTGCATATATTGTCCTAAAGTCAAGCAGTCTACATCTGCCTCACGAAGTGCTGTAGGAAGAAAATCACAAATTACATTAGCAAATACTTTAATTGTAGTTCTAAGCATAATTTTCCTAAGGAATATTTAAAAACGGTGTGAACTTTATGACAGTCCATAATCTTCATGTTGGAAAATAAGACAACATCTATTCATTCAAAAGTATTATGTGCCAGGGACTGTGGTAAGGACTGAAAACAATAATAATTAAGACAGTCATGTAGGGCTGATAGATACAAGGATAAATACTTCTAATACTAAGGAATCAATGCTAAAATAGTAGTGGAGGGTGTTTTAGAGTAGGAGTCTGTTTGGCAGAAAAGGTATGGGAAATGGTATATGCAAAAACCTTAATGCACCTATATTATAGTGCAAATATGTTGCATTAGGCTTTTACTAAATGCACAAGATATGCTATGGGGGCTGTGATTTAAACTATGACATATCGGAATCTTTCTAATAAACTGTGTGCAATGTGGTAAACAGCAGGTCTTGATTACTATATGAACTTAAATTACTCTTTGAACCACTAAATAACTACAAGTAGTCCAAGGGTCCTCAGCTAAAATTAAAACTTTTAAATTCCAAAGTTTAAAAAGCCCAAGAATCACAAAGCAAACGGACTTACAGGACTAAGGTTCAGCAAAGTCCAAAGCACACCATGTTATGTGACAATGCTACAAGTAAGCTCTTTCTCAGAGGCCTGGATTAGTCTCATTGATCTGTGAACTGTCAGTGCCTGGTACCTGGCTGCCTCTCCAAAAGTGTCCAATGATAGAATGAGAAAAGTGGATGAAATCATGCTTTCAGTGGATGCAAGGATGCGGAATAAAATGGGATATAAATTTTGTATCCTGAGCGTCATGCATATCACTCCATGAAATTCCAAGAAAATTTATTTCCTTCGCTTTTTTTTTTTTTTAACTTGTATTTTAGATTTAAGGGTGCATGTGCAAGTTGGTTTCCTTTTTATGCTGCCATTTATAACCATATACTTTTCTTTGTTCTTAGAAGGGCCTTCAAAGTGAGTAGGTTCCTGCTATTACTCAAATTACATGGGAAAGATTTTTCATTTTTCAATTTCTTTACCTTTCATTGTTGCATATACTTGCTCATCATTCTCGCCTAAACCCAACATTATAGATGTTTTAGAAATAACATCGGGCTGAACCTTCTTGGCATGTTTCAATACACGTAGGGACTGATCAAAATTGGCCCGAGGATCACGAACCTTACTGGAAAACAGCAGGACTGTTGTCAGCAAGAATTACAAGTTCAACTAAGTACATAGTTATGCAAGCAACCTGAAAGACCAGAGAAGTACATTCTGCACATTATCTTAAATCACATAGTTCAAAGGTAGCATTTATGCACAAATGCCTAACTGTTAATTTAGGAAAGAAAAGGCCTCACTGGGCTCCCTAGTTCTGTCTCAAGCCTGGGGCAAAGAAAAGTAGAATGGAAGAAATTACTTCAGTTTATGCACTGAGAAACCAGAATTCTGAAGCGAAAAATTAGAAGAGAAAGGAAAAAAAGCAGAAGAGAGTCTCCATACTGAACAAAGAAAAAAATAAGCCGAACCCACGTCAGAGGGTTAAAACTTTCATGTTCATTTCTTTTCTGAAGACTAAGCTGCCCTCTGCTGGTGAGTATACAACACTGCCACCTCTTAGGTAAAGAAATGCATGATTCTGGAATTTTCACTGGAAAGGATCATGTTTTTAAGTGAAACCAGGGAAACTGGCACCCACTGGTGGTGGTATCATGACGAGGTTGGAACAGGCTGTGTCCTAAACTTCAACAATGGCCAAACCACCATGGCTTAAATGACTTAACCTTTAAGCCAAAAGGCCAGAAAGCTTCTGATGTTAAACTGGATTTCATTTCAATTCTAATGCAGCTTTATTTTCTGTAATTGTTTTTCATTAGAGACTAGTTAACAGGAAAGAGAAGAAACAAATTTATGAATTTTAAAATAACTGTGAAGCTGACATTATAGAAATCACTTTTTAACAGAATTTCTCCACTGAAATTAAGTTATGGTCTCTACTGTTTATGATTTAGTGAAAACGGTGGTTAGTTTACTGTAACTTCTTTCAGGCTCTATAACACAGATCATATGTAGAAGCTAATAAAATCACTGCTAAATGCTAAAATTAAAGAAAAAAATGATATTACTCTTGCCCGAAGCTTAAAATGTTCATTTTTCTAAAATTTGAATGGATGTGGATAACAATCCTTACTTTTTTTCTTACATCAGTGTTACTTGCCAATAATTATTCTTAATTACTGAAATTATTAGGAGTAAGAAAGCATAGTGTCTACTTTTTTAAAAAAGTACATCTGAATGATATGAGTTTTTTTTTTTTTTTGAGACAAAGTTTTGCTCTGTCACCCAGGCTGGAGTGCAGTGGCGCTATCTCGGCTCACCGCAAACTTCGCCTCCCGGGTCCAGGCAATTCTCCTGCCTCAGCCTCCAGAGTAGCTGGAATTACAGGTCTGTACCTGGCTAATTTTTTATGTATTTAGTAGAGACGGGGTTTCATCATGTTGGCCAGACCGGTCTTGAACTCCCGAACTCAGGTAATCCGCCTGCCTCGGCCTCCCAAAGTGCTAGGATTACAGGTGTGAGCCACGAGTTTTTCTTCTGCATCATTTATTACACATATTAGTGCTGAATATATACTGAATATATATTTTATATGTATATTTTTTTTTCCTTTCTCTTTTTTCTTTCTAGATGGAGTTTCGCTCTTGTTGCCCAAGCTGGATGCAATGGCACGATCTCAGCTCACTGCAACCTCCGCCTCCCGAGTTCAAGTGATTCTTCTCCTGCTTCAGCCTACCGAGTAGCTGGGATTACAGGCATGTGCCACCACGCCTGGCTATCTTGTATTTTTAGTAGAGACGGGGTTTCTCCATGTTGGTCAGGCTGGTCTCGAACTCCCAACCTCAGGTGATCTGCCTGCCTCTGCCTCCCAAAGTGCTGGGATTACAGGTGTGAGCCACAGCGTCCAGCCAAATATATTTTTGAAGTCTTTTCTTTAGAATTACAACCAAAGCAATTGCTCTAGTGTAATTTTTTCCCTCCTTTGAAAACTTTTGTGGGGAGGGGGAAACAAACAACTCACTGAAATTTGCAGTATGATATTATTTTAAAACAAAAGAAAAAAAGATGTTCATTATTTGTGGGTATTAAAACACACACAGTAACTGTTAGTAATATGAGTTACTAACATCTTAATGTTTATAATATAAAAATTAAATATATTATAAATATAAAAATACAAATATGTAGTATAAATATAGTGTTTATAATATAAACACTAAGGTGTTAGTAACTGATATTGCTGGGTGGAAATACTATTATGGGTGATATTTATGCTGTTTTTGTTGGTGATATTTTCTGATTTTTATGTAACAGACATAGATTGAGTTTGCCTAAAAAACAAAAAAGAATAGAGTTTACTTTGTAAAAGTCAATGGCAAAATTCACCCCTGGAAAAGGTAAGAATATATGGCATATTTTGACCCGCCTAACTTCCCAACATTACTTTGTACGTGTATTCACCTCTGTAATTCCGGGACTGTTTCTACATTATGTGCATACACATCTAATCCTGACAGAGCAACTTTTTCTATTGCTTTGAGATCACCTCGAAAATCAGGAGTAAGACATTCCACAAGGATTTTTGGATTCCTAAGGGGAAAAGAGAGAATTATCAAACAGAGAGAAAGAACTGATATACCTGTTCCTCAAAATAGAAATTATCAGTAATCATTCAGTATCTTTCAACACAGTAACCTTTAGAACTTTGTCAAGAAAAGTATGAACATACAGATGTTCATACATGAACCATTATAAAAAAAAAAAAGCAGACCATTAAATACTATGTACACAGTGGTTAAAACACACCTGTAGGCAAATTGAATAAAATTTCAAATCATATATAGTAGACTTTTAAACCTAATTTGAGTAGGTTTTAGAAAACGTAAATGATTGTAAGAAACTAAAATATGAAATATTAAAACATTAAACATAAAACTTTACTCATTGGAAAGTAAATTGAAATATTTCTTATATAAATGTATTATTTGATTGCTTTAATTTTGATTTCTTTAAAAAGTCACCAAATCATGCTCTCCTCCCTTCCTCTAGGCAAATATTTCACAAGTGCTATGGGTTTTAAAAACTATTTTCTGGGTTGCTGAGTCATGAGCTTTGTTAAACGAAGTACGAGCTAAACGTTAATCTTCCTATTTATATTGCGGCTATTATCTATTCATCCAAGCACTATAATGTGAACTGGGTCACAGAGCTGTTCCCTTTGACACCAGCAAAAATGACTGAAAGAGCTGACAAATTTTTTCACAAACCCACTGGCAAAGTGTCTGGAGTTGTTCCCTGAAAGAACAGATGTAGAAAAGACCACATGTACACCCTTATCATGAATATAAGAGATGTTCAAAGAACATATCCTATAATTGTTTTTTTTTAAATAAAAACAGTATGAAATTTGCAGTATGATATTATTTTAAAACAAAAGAAAAAAAGATGTTCATTATTTGTGGGTCTTGCTCTGTTGCCCAGTGCATCATAGCTCACTGTAACTTTGAACTCCTGGGCTCACGCAGTCCTTCTGCCTCAGCCTCCCAAGCAGGTAGGGCTATGGGTGCATGCTACCACATCCAGCTATTTTTTAATTTATTTTTTGTAGAGACAGCATCTCCCTATGTTGCCCAGGCTGGTCTTGAACACCTGGCCTCAAGCAATCTTCCTGCTTTGGCCTTCCAAAGTGCTAGAACTACAGGCGTGAACCACTGTGCTTGGTTCTATTGCTTTTTTAAACTGCAAGCTGAGACCCATTGAAGCTTGTAAAATAAACCTAGTGGGTTGCAAACAGATTTTTCAAAAATGAACTATGGTAAATAGAAAATAGAAAATACTAGGGAATCATTTAAAAAATTTACTAAGTGCGCTTAGGTGCCAAACTAGTACTGAGTTGTAGAAAATTAGAATAATCCTAGCACTTTGGGAGGGCAAGGCAAGAGTATTGGTTGAGGTCAGGAGTTTGAGACCAGCCTGGGGAACGTAGCAAGATTCTGTCTCTAAAAAAAAATGTAAAAACATTAGCCAAGTGTGGTAGTGTGTACCTGTAGTCCCAGCTACTTGGGAGGCTGAGGCAGAAGGATTGCTTGAGCCCAGAAGTTTGAGGCTGCAGTGAGCTATGATCATCAGGCCACTGCACTCCAGCCTAGATGACAAAGCAAGACTGTCTCTTAAAAGAAAAAACAAAAAAACAAAACAAAACAAAAAAAACAGGCTGGGCGCGATGGCTCAGGCCTGTAATCCCGTACCTTGGTAGGCTCAGGTGGGTGGATCAATTGAGGTCAGGAGTTTGAGACCATCCTGGCCAACATGGTCAAACCCTATCTCTACTAAAAGTACAAAAATTAGCTGAGCGTAGTGGCGCGGGCCTGTAATCCCAGCTACTCAGGAGGCTGAGGCAGGATAAATGCTTGAACTGGGAGGCAGAGGTTGCAGTGAGATGGTGCCATGCACTGTAGCCTGGGCAAAAGAGCGAGACTCCGTCTCAAAAAAAAAAAAAAAAATCATTACTAAGAAAACCAGGTTTATACTTTTTAAAGAAAATCATTCAAAGTTTAGACTAATGCTCTAATATGAGGGAGAGATTCTATGGGCTAAAGGTCAATGGGTAAGTTCATGTCACTGAGCCCCTAAAATTCTCTGCAAATATGTATCTGTACATACAAATATGCTTTTTCCAAAGAAATGTATACATAATTTCCAGTGAATTATCAGAAAACTATGAAACTCTCCAAATAGTGAATAATCCCTGCTTCAAGGTAATGAACTTAAACTGAACTCATATGGGTCCAAAAAGGTCCTTAAATTACACAAACAAAAATAAGTACCTTTCCTTTAAATATGATACAGTCTTTGCAATGTGTTCAGCTCCCCCATCAGGCATATCTAGAAACAAAAGAATCCACTGCTCAAGATGATGTCACCACTTAGAGCCAATTTCTGGTAGAGGCCATGATGACACACTAACCATCTCGATCCACAGATGTCAGGACGACATAATCCAGACCCCATTCTGCAATTGCCTTTGCAGTATTGTAGGGCTCACTGGCATCCAGTGGAGGAGGTTTTCTTGCAGTCTTAACAGAACAAAATCTGCAACCTCTTGTACATGTGTCACCCATCAACTAGAATAGAAATGTTACAATTTAAATGAAATAGACAGATGACCTTTAAGGACATAATGTTGAGAGAATAAAGCAAGTTGCAAAGAATGCATACAGTTTGGTTCTGTTTATAAGAAATTTGAAACATTCAAAACTAAATGATAGTCAAGGAGCACAAATATATGTGATAAAACTAAAAAGAAAGGGAAATAATAAACTCAGCAATAAGAATAGTGTTCAGGGAAAACGGGATGGGATCAGGAAAGGACACAAAATTTAAATTTAAAAACAAAGCAGGGTACAGTGGTTTGCTCCTACAATCCCAGCTACTCTGGAGGCTGAGGTGAGAGGATTGTTAAGAGTGAGACCAGCATGGGCAACACAGTGTGACCCTGTCTCTAAAAATTAGCTGGGTGCAGTGGCATGTACCTGTAGCCTCAGGTATTTAGGGAGGCCGAGATAGGAGGATTACTTGAGCCTAGGAGTTCGAGGCTGCAGTGAGCTATGACTGTGCCACTGCACTCCAGCCTGGGTGACAGAGTGAGACCCCCATTTCTTAAAACAAAATGGAAACACAACTGAAAAATGGGATTCTAATATACAGTTTAGGGGATACAGAGGGGTATTCAAAGATAATGCTAACGTTTTAATCTCAAACTGGAGGTATGAGGGTGTCTGTTGTGTTATTCTTTATAACTTACACAGTTTGTAAGATACTTTTTTTTTTTTTTTTCGAAACAGGGTCTTGCTCTGTAGTCTAAGCTGGGATGCAGTGGCATGATCATGTCTTACTGCAGCCTCGACCTGTTGGGCTCAAGTGATCCTCCCACCTCAGCCTCCTCAGAAGTTGGGTATACAGACAAGTGCCACCATGCCCAGCTAATTTTTAAAAACTTTTTTTTGTATGGACAAAGTTTTACCATGTTGCCTAGCTGGTCTCGAACTCCTGGGTTCAAATGATCTGCCTGCCTCGGCCTCCCAAAATGCTGAGATTACAGGCATGAGCCACTGCACCCGACCTATGAAGATACTTTTATATCTACTCAATAATAAAAAAAGATGATTTTAAAAGACATAAAATATGTGACAGATCAATGTGCAGGTCTCTATGGATGTGAAAACAGAAAGCACAGCTCCTTCTTGTTGAATATATTAAACAGAAAAACATAAAAAGCTAAGCAATCATGAATAATGTTTTCAAACATTGATAGGAGAGGTATCTCAAGGCAGCATGTGATTAACTATCACATAAATGAAAGAACCAATAATAGATTTATTCAGAGAAGGGTGAGATCACAACAGGTTGGATTATTCCATCAGGTTTTTTCTTAATATTTTTCATAAATGCAAATGTAATGAAAAATCTGACCAGAGAGTCATAATGCACATTTTTAGGAGGAAGACACAAAACAGTCCCTTTCAGTTTCTAGACTAAAGCCATAGAGGTTGAGGCTGGCCCTACCATGATTGTGGCTGTGGCGGTGGCATATTCTCCACCTCCCCAACACTCTCCAATATTGGGACATCGAGCTTCCTCACATACCTGTATGCAAAAGGAAATGGAACACCATTAGGTTGACAATATCCACCACCTAAACAATTGGTGACTGTGATTAGACATTTTAAACTGCTCATTGTTTACAACATATTTTTGAAGACATTCACTATTCAAAAATGCTGTTAAGACCATGCGCTGGCTCATGCCTGTAATTCCAGCACTTTGGGAAGCTGAGGCAGGAGGACTGCTTGAGCCCAGGAACCTGGAACCAGTCTGGGCAACATAGTGAAATCCCGCCTCTACAAAAAATCAAAATGTTAGTCAGGCGTGGTAATGTGCACCTATACTCCCAGCTACTCAGAAGGCTGAGGAGGGAGGATCACTTGAGCCTGGGAGGTCAAGGCAATTATGCCACAGCACTCCAGCATGGACAACAGAGCAATGCCCTGTCTTCAAAAAAAAAAAAAAAAAAAAGGGCTGTTAAACTGCCAAACTCTATATTAAGATTAGAGTGTAGTGAGCATGTCCTATAGAAGTGTACTCCCTTACATAATTATGTAAGAATGGACAGACTTGAATTTTTATTTTTTTTAAGATGGAGTCTCACTCTGTAATCCAGGCTGGAGTGCAGTGGTGCCATCTCAGCTCACTGCAATCTCCACCTCTCAAGCTCAAGTGATTCTCCAGCCTCAGCCTTCCGAGTAGCTGGGACTACAGGCTCACGCCACCACGCCCAGCTAATTTTTTTTGTATTTTTAGTAGAGACGGGGTTTCACCATGTTGGCCAGGCTGGTCTTGAACTCCTGACCTCAGGTGATCCTCCTGCCTCGGCCTTCCGAAGTACTGGAATTATAGGTGTGAGCCACCGCACCCGGCCAAAATCCAATTTTTAAATTAAAAACTTTACGAATGTATATACTTCATATGTGCAAATAAAAAAGTCTGAAAGAATATATACTGAAGAGTTAAAGGTAAAGGAGTATGGTTTATATATGGCATTGCATATGTGACATAGCTTCACATTTAATTTTATATTCTTTCCAACGAATCACGTATCTAATCTGCAATATAAAACAAACAAACAAAGCCTTGTTTCCAAACTTGTAGGGCAAAAAATCTCTGTTTGCCGGAAAAATGATTCTAAATATATTTCCATTTCTGGTAGTAATGTATCACTTAACATGTTTACTTTCTTTGCTATTATTTATATATTTATCAATAATCTTTAAGTTATATAAATGTAGAAACACGGCTTTTGGTTAAGAGGGATAGTTTACACTTTGACAACTTACTGTATGGAGATTTAAATTCCGCAAAGTACTTTTCAGTTTATTGTAATTTTTCCCCATGGGAATCTCTGTCTTTAGCCATGGAGGTAGTCTTAACCTAAGGAAAGCCAAACATAACTATCTATTAACAAATACGCTGCCAAATAATTACACAGCTTTGAAGTTAATTTCTTCTATTACAATTCCTAGTTAATAATTTTTTCTATAACCTTAGAATAACTCTTATAATTTCTGTCATAGGAGTAAGAACACAGAATCAAATTTAGCCTTGCTCAAACCACTTTAGAAAACACCAATAATGGCTGGGTGTGGTGGCTCACGCCTGTAATCCCAGCACTTTGGGAGGCTGAGGTGGGCGGATCACAAGGTCAGGAGTTCGAGACTAGCTTGGCCAATATCGTGAAGCCCTGTCTCTACCAAAAAGACAAAAATTAGCCGGGCATGGTGGCAGGCGCCTGTAGTCCCAGCTACTTGGGACGCTGAGGCAGAAGAATCCCTTGAACCTGGGAGGCGGGGGTTGCAGTGAGCCAAGATCGCGCCACTGCACTCCAACCTGGGCGACAGAGCAAGACTGTCTCAAAAACGAACAACAAAAAAGAAAACACCAATAATGGAGTGTAACAGGGTGCTATACTCATGTCTACCTTTTTTGCAAAGGCAGAGTTACACTATTCTAATAAGAGAATGAGTAAGTTTTCGAATATCTCATCCCTCATGAATGACACTGCCAAAAAGTACTCTACTTGTTTAGACTGAGGAAAGATCACAACTGTGCACTGTCTGCTCTACATTCTAGATTTTATAGTGGTTACTAAATGGAAAAAAGATCTCAAATTTGGAGTGGAGACTGTGTATCCTTGGTTCTCCATGACTTCCATCCACTTGTGATATCTCAACTCAATCTACCTTCTACATAAAATTCCATCATTCTTTTAAAGTAAGGCAAGGTATCCATAGGTCACATGTAAATTGACTAGGAGAAGCACAAGTTAGATCATCAACACCTACTAACCCAGATCTAACAGACTACTAGCAAGGCAGTAATCTTTACTCTGAAGAAGCTGGATGCTGGGTAGAAAATGGGGAGATGGCAGTGTAACATAGTAAGGGCAAGAGAAAATAGAAAGATTCCAAAAATTTCATCAGCTTACTTGTTCTATCTAGTTCTGTTATCACAGCTTTCTAATGATTTTTAGCTAAATTTAACAAGTCTGATATTAAAAACAGATTCTAGGGCTTGGTTATATCTGAAAATAATGCACAATAAAGGAATGGGACGTTAAAATTATCTCAAATTTTCAATTACCTTTCTCCTTTCTGGCGTTTTAGGTTTCCTTTATATTCATCCCAGGTGCTCCTGTCTGCAAGATCACCAGATACAAAATCTTGAAGGTCTGGTCCATTCTGTAAGAGTTCCTTTTTTTTATCTGGCAAGGAACTTAACGGTCTGACTGGGTGGCAAAAATATCTCCCAAATACCTAAAGAAAGAGTTAATTATGACATTTATTTAGTGGAGTCCGTAATAATTTAGTTTTAACCCATCATAACACCTAAACGGAAGGGTAAAGCCAAAAAAGTGATTCAGAAATTATGTCAAACTAGGAGCTCTAGTATTCTAAGGCATTAGAATATAATATAAAAGATGACTGAAGGAACCAAACCTAAAAGAGAATAAGAGTTGACTGTTTACTACTGAGTTTAGAATAGATTTGGAAATCTGTTTTTTTTTTTTTGAGACAGAGTCTTGCTCTGTTGCCCAGGCTGGAGTGCAGTGGCGCAATCTTGGCTCACTGCAAGCTCCGCCTCCCGGGTTCACGCCATTCTCCTGCCTCAGCCTCCTGAGTAGCTGGGACTACAGGCACCCGCCACCACGCCCGGCTGATTTTTTTGTATTTTTAGTAGAGACAGGGTTTCACCATATTAGCCAGGATGGTCTCTATCTCCTGACCTCAGGTGATCCACCTGCCTTGGCCTCCCAAAGTGCTGGGATTACGGCGTGAGCCACCGCGCCCAGCCAGAAAATCTCTGGAACTATCTAACATATATCACACTTTCATGTACTCCACCTACCAGGAACTAGATGTTTGTCTTTCAACAAGATTGAACTGCAATAACTGAAGAAGGTGCCACAGCTTAAAACTGTTCTGGTCCTGACTTGAATCAGGGGCGTTTAAGGTGAAGTGTGCAATAAATCTCTCGAGCTTTGAATAAGCATAATTGTTGAAACGTAGGTTAATAATGCCCAGTTGGTTTCAGACAACTGGAAGGGGGAAAACCAAGCCTAACGTTTTCACTTTCTTTTTTTTTTTTCTTTTTTTTTTGAGATGGAGTCTCGCTCTGTCGCCCAGGTTGGAGTGCAGTTGCGCGATCTCGGCTCACTGCAACCTCCGCCTCGCGGATTCAAGCGATTCTCCTGCCTCAGCCTCCCGAGTAGCTGGGACTACAGGCGCGCGCCACCACGCTCAGCTAATTTTTGTATTTTTAATAGAGACGGGGTTTCACCGTGCAGGATGAACGTTTTTACTTTCTAGGTTACACTGTTTCTGTGTTTGAACATGGCAGTCAAGAACATAAGAAATCATGGTATTCGGCTTTTACATCTGAACACAAACGTGCATGAGATAGCTAAAATACTACAAAATCCACGAGTCTGCACATGTAACTCAAAAGAACCTTCGACAACTCAGAGTGCCTGTTAGGGTGCTGCACGATTGCTACTGCACTTCTCAATGTCTGCAGCTAAAGCCTAGAGGACAGGTTTGTGTTCTCTGCGGCTAGGGTGGTGTCTCACACACAGTAAGAATCCAAGACAGAATAGCTATGTAGGGTGCTCACTGCAGTGCTCCATAAATATAGGGTACAAACCACTCTAAGCAGAAAATAAGTCCTCAGTGCTGGCCCAGAGAGACTTTCAAACAAACTGATGCCAGAGACTCTTTATCATGGGGCTGGCGGGATAATTACATGAGATTACACGAAAAACGTTTAAAACCGCCGTTGGCTAGAAGTAAATGTTCAGAAAATGCACTGGCCTTTATTATTGGGCGTGGGCGCTCTGAAGGGATAGAATCCCCCCACCCCACGCCCAAACCCGTTCGCCCCGCCGCTCACCCGGGGCCCCAGGGTGCGGGCTGCATCCCCGCAGCGTAGAGACATTTCCTCTTTAGCACTAGCGCAGTGCAGGGGTTGAGGGATCGCTAACTCCTGGTAAAGGACAGGTGGAAAATACGTCGCTCCGTTTATGACAAAGCAGCCAAGCTGCTCCACGATTGGCTGCTTTAGCCTTACGTGCGTCGCGCACTCATGACGCAATACGCAGGCCCCTTACGAGATACAAGTGCGTAATGACGACAGACGTTCTTTCTTTGCTGCGTCTACTGCGAGGTAAGGATGTTTCTGTGCTCGTGGGGGTACTGGGAATCTAAAGCCATCTGCTCTGGGAAAGGCTGCGGCGCGGCTCCTACTCTCGGAGCCTTCTCCTGTTTGTCCCCCAGCTCGGCAAGCGCCATATGAGCCTGGCGGCGCCGGATGCGAATCCTGTTCTGGGCTTTTTGGCCTATTCCCGCCCCTCAGTCTTGCCGGGATGGCACCGCCCGCATAGGACGTCCAGGGTTGGGCTGAGCGGGAGTTCCACTGCTGGGCCTAGTAATTCTCGCTTTGGGGCTGCTCCTTCCAGCCTGGGACACACTGGGGCCCGCTGTCGGTCTCCCGTCCTCCGACATCCTGTCTGGAACTTACGCCTGGCAGTCTCCGGTAGGAGTGGAGTTCTGTGCGGCGTAGTTTGGTGGAAAAACGGGCCTTGCGTCGGCCTCACCCTCAGTGTTTGTGTTTCAGAATGAAGACCATTCTCAGCAATCAGACTGTCGACATTCCAGAAAATGGTATGAGACTTCACTTTTACTTACATCTTTACTGCACGTTCCAAGCGTTGTGTGGCCTGACGAGTGTGTTTTCTCTTCTAGTCGACATTACTCTGAAGGGACGCACAGTTATCGTGAAGGGCCCCAGAGGAACCCTGCGGAGGGACTTCAATCACATCAATGTAGAACTCAGTCTTCTTGGAAAGAAAAAAAAGAGGGTGAGAGTTTTTCTTCTGATAATTCAATTGCTCGTTGGAAGGTGGTTTATAGCAGCATCACATTTGGTTGCTTTAACAATTTTCGAATTGAGGTTCAGTGCTTAACTTTAAATGTTGCTGTCGAGAATACCAGCCTGTTTAGTGAAATTGAAAAACCAGATTCTGAACACAGCCAATTATATATAAAACTCAAATGTAGTAGTGGTCATTAGTGACACGTCTTAATGGTGTTAGAAGTTTGGTTTATTTTCCTAGTGATCGCTTTGTAAAAATCTTAGGACCCGGCAGTAGGTCGTTTAAACCTGATGATTTAATTTTCCAGAAGGGAAGTTTGTTGCAACTTGCACAAAGCTTAACTATTGGGAGATTTTATAGGTGGTTGGATTTTTCCGGTTGAAAACCATGTGCTTTGATTAGGGTTAATTCTAGAGTCTTAAAGTAATTCGGTAAGTGGTCTGTTGTCTTTTAAGCCTGCATATTTCTGGAAAGAATACATTTTTTTGTTATGTTACAGCTCCGGGTTGACAAATGGTGGGGTAACAGAAAGGAACTGGCTACCGTTCGGACCATTTGTAGTCATGTACAGAACATGATCAAGGGTGTTACACTGGTAAGCAGATGGATTAGACTTCCTTGTTTTGGAAAGGGAGGTTTCTCAAACCTGTGCTTTACACAGCATAAGTGTCTCTGTCAGAGAATGGGTTATGTATTTTATTTGGTGTAATACACAAGAACTTGGCAAAAAATAGGCATCTCTGGGTCTTTAAGAGATAGAGCTGAGAGCAAAGACCAGATGGATACAACATGTTTGTTTTTTCTGTTGTTGGTTTGTTTTTTTTTTTAAATCAAGACTAGGGTCTCGCTATTTTGTCCAGGCTGAGCTCAAGCGATCCTCCCACATTGGCCTCCCATAGTACTGGGATTGCAGGCATGAGCCACCATGCATGGCTAGATGGGTGCAACTTTTAAAAAGTGGGCTAATGATGAATTTTCACACCTTCCGAATTTTCTTTTTTTAAGATAGGAAATCTACAGTTGCAGTACTAGTTGCCAATCAGATCTCACCATCAGGACCCCTTGTTGGGATAGAAAAAGATGTAGTTTCTGAGTTTTCTGTCTGCTGCCGTAATGTATGTATTCTTTCCAACCCACCATCTCTCCCCTCAAGATAAAAAGTTCATGCTGAAATGGTTTTCTTTGTATTATACCTTCTAGAATGCACCTGATAATGGCACCCTGTACATCTATTATAAATCTGTTAAGATTCCCCCATCTACCCTTGCTCTTAGCCTTAAGTTCTTTGAAGGCAGGGGGCCTGCCTTTGGCTTGGTGGTCTCAATTCTGCCATGTGCTGTACTTTAGTAACTCAGTAAATGTTAGTCTAATGTCTAAGATCAGGGCTTTGGAGTTCTCATTAAAAGAAGGCAGCATTGTTCATTGAGGGCATAAGAGAGTGAAATAAAGCCTCCACAAGGAGCTTTACAATTCACTGAATAGACAGAACAATGTTTATAAGGCTTGGTTCAGGTGACAGTTATTAGAAAATCTTGACAGTGATGTTACATTTTAAAATAAGTATAAGCATCTTAGAAAATTTTAAAAGTATTAAAAATATTTCTCAGCATTGCTAATAGCTTGCTTATTTATTTAACATAGGGCTTCCGTTACAAGATGAGGTCTGTGTATGCTCACTTCCCCATCAACGTTGTTATCCAGGAGAATGGGTCTCTTGTTGAAATCCGAAATTTCTTGGGTGAAAAATACATCCGCAGGGTTCGGATGAGACCAGGTATGTGCATACCCTCAGACAGAATTAAGAAATTTTTCCTTCATATTTTTTTTCCTGCTTTTCCACTCCCAACTTCCATACTTTAGTTAGCTGTTGTTTTGTATTTGTGCTGAGTAAAACCAGATTTGTTTTAGAATTATCTCTTGATTACACTTACAACTGTTGGTGCTACTTAAGGGTTTATATCATTATATCGATTACAATTTCAGAAAGTTGTTACATTGGAGTAGGTTGCAGTGGTGGTTGTATTTAACTTGGCAAATGAAATGTTTTAAAAAGGCTTTAAATTTACAAAAGGTGTATATAATGGTGTGTATTTATGGAGCACAATGTGATGTTTCAACACATGCATATTCTGTGGAATGACCAGATCACGCTAATAAACACATCCATCGCTCCATTTATTTCTTTGTGGTAAGAACCTTTAAAATCTAAAGAGAAAACTACATGAGTAGTGGTTAATAGCCTAGCTTAAATTTCAGCTCTCACTGTCCACCTTGGGCATATCATCTCTCTGCAACTTAAAATTGCAAACATCTTTGATTAAATGAGTTAAAGTTGAAAAACAACAGTGCATGCATAATACATAGTAAACACGGTAGCTTTAAAAAAATTTAAAGCTTAGTGCTTTTTATTTGAGGCAGGGTCTTGCTCTGTTGCCCAGGCTGGAGTACAGTGGCATGATCTCAGCTCATTGCAGCCTCCACCTTCATGCTCAGGTGTTTCTCCCACCTCAGCCTCCCCACTAGCTGGCACTACAGGTGCCTGCCACCACATCCAGCTGATTTTTGATTTTTTTGTAGAGACTGTTTCGCCACGTTGCCCAGGCTGATTTCAAGGAATGCTATGGTGCCTGGCCCCAGCTAATTTTTACATTTTTTGTAGAGGCAGGGTCTTGCTGTGTTGTCCAGGCTGGTCTTGAACTTGCAGGCTCAAGCAGTTCTTCCACCTTGACCTCTTAAAACATACCTGGCTCGGCCTCTTGATGCATTTCGATTCCATTGGGGTGGGGAGGGGTGGGAAGAAGGGAGATTCTTAGTATCAAAATAATGGCTCTCCAAAAATACTCTGATACTAGCTATGGTCAGCAACATTTAATGAGAACCCATATGTAAAAAATAAACCTCTGCCTCCTGGCTTCAAGCACTTCTCCTGCCTCAGCCTCCTGAGTAGCTGGGAGTATAGGCACGTATCACCACGCCCACCTAATTTTTTGTATTTTTACTAGAGATGGGTTTCACAGTGATAGCCAGGATGGTCTCGATCTCCTGAACTCATGATCGGCCCGCCTCAGCCTCCCAAAGTGCTGGGATTACAGGCGTGAGCCACTGCGCCCGGCCTCAAAATCTTAAGAAAAGGTTTTTGGTGCGTGGAGTTTTACATGGAATAAATTAGTGCCTCTGCAATTTAAATATTTTTTACACAAATCTGGTTTTGTGTTAATGCTATGCAAATACCCTCTCCCTTTTTAGGTGTTGCTTGTTCAGTATCTCAAGCCCAGAAAGATGAATTAATCCTTGAAGGAAATGACATTGAGCTTGTTTCAAATTCAGGTTTGTATGTTTACTATGTCTAATGCCTACAAGATTTTGTCTAAATCTTGTTGTTTAAAATACAGTATTTTGCTAATTTTTATTTGGTTAGCTTTTTAAATTGTGAAAATAAAAAGGTCACATTCTGAAATTTTAAGTAGAGCATATAATGAAATACTTTCTTTTTAAGATGGGTTAGGCTGATATATTAATTGCTTTATCTTCACTCCTATAGCGGCTTTGATTCAGCAAGCCACAACAGTTAAAAACAAGGATATCAGGAAATTTTTGGATGGTATCTATGTCTCTGAAAAAGGAACTGTTCAGCAGGCTGATGAATAAGATCGAAGAGGTAAGTTCTTACAAGTTTTATTACTGCTTTCGTTGAATGAAGCTCTTAATTTACTAAAAGACTTAAACTGAAGTTGTAGTAATAGAAAATGGAGAGTTAAGCATTCTGAAACACAGTAAATTTGACAGAATAAAAGATGGAATTGGCATGCATTTTACTATGTATAGTTCACTATGAATCAGTAAGTCATAGTCTTGAGGTATGTTTTAGATTATTTAGAATAGTACAGAAAAAAGATTAGTACTTTTCTGGGCAAGTGTATTGATGGGGATTTTCAGATTTTTTTTTTTTTTTACAGTTACCTGGCTACAGAAAGAAGATGCCAGATGACACTTAAGACCTACTTGTGATATTTAAATGATACAATAAAAGACCTATTGATTTGGACCTTCTTCTTAAACCGGTTATCCTTTTTAGCTAGTTTTTCTCCCTCGTGGAACAAGGAGCTTTAATCTGGTTCTTGAAGGAATAGCAAGGATATATTTTAGGCAAGAGGAATATTGTACCAGTGACAGGCAAACATGAGGCCGTTCATCATTGCATATAGAACTTTAGGAATACCCTGAAAGTGTCTAAATTTGCTGAGGCATGAATTTGAATATTTGGTAAGGCAAATGTTGTCTTAGTCACCGGTGGAAAAACAGCTGCAGAGTAGAACAAAGTGATACAGCATCAGTTAGAATTAGAAGGTGTAGTTGGTTTGGTTCATGGTCTCAATAATCTTGTCCTTTACCTCAGCCATTTACTTCCATACCCTAGAACTTGTTTTTAAAAATTGATAACCCTTCCATAATCTCTTAATTCCATGTATTACACTTTAAATACGGTACCAGGCCACCATAACTAGACTTAGGTCAACATGGTGACCCCCAAACCGTCGTGAATTCTACATCTCATTTGACGGAAACTACGATTTCTAAGGCAAAATTTAACACTCATCCTTGATCAAATGCATCAGGAAAACGTGCTAAGGACCTTCATTGTAAGGTATGGTCCGGTACTTTATCAGAAAGATTAAGGACAGAGGTAGCAATCAGTTGGCATATATGTTATCTTGGATCTTACAATGTCTTACTCAGTTGCCCAGGCTGGAACACAGTGCCATAGTCATAGCTCTGTAACTTCAAACTCCTGGACTCAAGCGATACTCCTACCTGCCTCAGCCTCCTTAGTAGCTAGGACTACAGGCAGGAACCATCACGTCTTTTTTTTGTTGTTTTTTTTTTTGTTTTAAGTATGGATGGGGTCTCATATTTCCCAGGCTGGTCTTGAACTCCTGGCCTTAAGTGTTCCTCTGGCCTCCCAGAGGGCTGGAACTACAGGCATGGGTCACCATGCCCTATACATCTTAGATCTGGATTCAAGTACACTAATTGAACATACATTAAGGAGTCTTGCTGTTTGATGACTGTGTGGTTAGGTTTTTAAGAAATTTGGAGGAAATCATAAGTTTAGGATTTGCTCAGAAATACCTGGGATGGGGTTGTAGGCGATGAATGGGATCAACATGAAGTAAGATCACATCCCCGAAAGGTTGGGAAATATGGGTCCATTAGATACAAATTTCTTACAATGTAGAAAATGAAACAAAAACCTGCATATTTCACCTGGATTACTGTGACAGTCTTAACTGGTCATCTTCCTCTCCTGTCAATTTTCAGCATCAGCCGGGGTACTGATTTTGAAATGGATTATAGCACTGCTTCAAATCCTGCAACAGGTTCTTTTTCCCTTTTTTCTTTTTAAAATAGCTTCCCCATTGTACCTGCAGCTGTTTTTAACTCAATTTTTCTGACTTCTGCACTATAGCGGAATTGACCTGGCTATTCCTCGATGCCAAGCACTCTGCCATTAAGCATTTAAGTTGTCGTTTTCCCTTTAGAATGCTCTCAGCTGAGCTGTGTGGCTAATTCACTTACCTTCAGGTCTTTTCAGTGAATCCTGCCTTGACCACCCTATTAAAAATAGACCCGCTCCTTAAGCTTGTCCTATTGTCTTTTTACCCTTCTCCACTTGTTTTTGTCCATAGCATTTGTAATTTTAATATTTACAATTTGTTGTGAATTGATGATGTGCTTTTTTCTGCTAGGATGTAACCTTCACAAGGATGTAATTTTTGTACTCTGGTGTATTCAAACTACCAGAACAATGGCATATAGCTGTTTCCTGGATTGCCAAGGAACTCAGTAATAGCAGTGGGACTGGAAGAGAGAGATTTTGGGAAGGTATTGACAGGATTTCAAAACAGTATGAGGCTTGTGGGAGAAATTTCCAAGTGGCAATATTCCAGTGGGGTGGAGATGCTCATGAGAGGATCAGCTTATGGGTAGTAGCTGCTGTGGGAGTAAATAAGATTTCTTTGAGCATGAAATGGACTGGCATGCTGGGTCTGACCTTCATAAGATAAGAGACTGGTTGTAGCTAAACAGTGATTTTTTTTTTAATAACTTGGGTATAATAAATGAGCCTAGTTCTCCAGGGAAAACTTAATTCTTCTGTGTCTGCTATGGATAAGCACTTGTGCACTATTTTTGCAATTTTTAGATGTAGGCGTCCACATATTTTTGAGACGGGGTCTCTGTCACCCAGGTTGGAGTGCAGTGGCGTGATCTTGGTTCACTGCAACCTCTGTCTCCCAGGCTCAAGCAGTCCTCCCACCTCAGCCTTCTGTGTAGCTGGGACCACAAATACGTGCCACCATGCCTGGCTAATTTTTTGTAGAGAGGGTTTTGCCATGTTGCCCAAGCTGGTCTCAAACTCCTGGAATCAAGCAATCCGCCTGCCTTGGCCTCCTGAAGGGCTGGGGTTACAGGTGTGAGCCACCACACCTGAGCCACATTTTTTGAGAAAATATACCCAGAAGTAACGTACCAAGTTGGTGCACAACTAGGCAGAAGGGGATTCAGGGAGGCAGTCGGGGCAGAGCCCATTTACAATGCCAAACCCATTCACATTCAACAGTTCTTAAAATTGACCAGGTTGTTAGTTGAATACAAGTGGTCAGCATGAACCAGTTTATTTGGAATAAATTACATTGAAAATTAAACATGTAGTCACACTGTACTGGCCTCATTTTCCAGAGGCTCTTTAAATATAGTTGTGATTTTCCAGGTTGTTACATTGAATATACAATAAACACAAGTTAGATTTTTCACAACACATCTCAGAAAACTTAAACTCCAAAGATCTTACCTACTTGCTCCTTTCAAAAGCTATCAGTTTCTGGTTGACCTTTGATGGGTTTTTTTTTTTTTGAGATGGAGTCTCACTTTGTCGCCCAGGCTGGAGTGCAGTGGTGCAATCTTGGCTCACTGCAAGCTCCGCCTCCTGGGTTCACGCCATTCTTTTGCCTCAGCCTCCCGAGTAGCTGGGATTACAGGCATCCGCCACCATGCCCAGCTAATTTTTTGTATTTTTGAGTAGAGATGGGTTTCACCGTGTTAGCCAGGATGGTCTCGATCTCATGACCTCGTGATGCGCCCACCTCGGCCTCCCAAAGTGCTGGGATTACAGGCGTGAGCCACCGCACCCGGCCGACCTTTGATGGTTTTTAAGGAGTTTATGATAAACCTGAATATTTAGTACGATAGAGCATGAGCCAGATTAAATGCTTAACCTAATTTGCTGTACATATTTGCCAGTGGTTAAAAAATTTAAGGGTTTTTGGATTCTTGTGTGATGATGGCTTAAAAACTAGTAAAATAATGCCCAAGTGGCAGAGAAGGAGGACTCTCAGTACTGGGTTAGGAATTTTATTATTTAGGGGAGTTTATGGTAAACCAGCAAGTTAGAAAAGGGGGACATGCTTTAAGCGTAAGCTCTTAATGTGAAAAAGACATAGTGAAGGTTAATAGATTTGTGAACTGTGAGTACGAGATAACTTTTAAACAAAGAGAGAGAAAGCAAAACCTGAAAGATAAATTCCAGGTTTTTGTTATTCCTGTGGCTGACCATTTTTTTTTTTAAGACCTTGATGTTAAAGAGAGGTTAATGAGTTGCCTAGTTGACATTAAAGAATTTTCCGTGGAGTTCTTGGGTCAGGGTGAATCAGTGTGGCACAAAGGGGAAAAAACCCAGCCAAGTGATTCTTTTAAATGACTTACTGTTTATACATAGTTACAGTAATAAAAACAGAATTGACTAGTTGTATGCATAACCTTAGGTACATAGTTCTCAGAGGGAGATATTAATACTAAAAAATTCCTTGAAAATCATACCTCAAAACTGCCAAGGAGACTAGAGAAGAGTAAAGCAGAATTTTACTGTTCCATTTGCCAGGCCAAATAGCAAATTGATTTCTCATCATGTTTGCATTTACTTAAATTGACTAATTGTTTACAGTATTTTGGAAACTTGTTCATTAGCAGTTAGAATTTCAGTTGGGTACTGAATTTAGCTTCAGACATAGGTGGACCTAGAATATAATCAAAACTGCCTTAATTTACTAAGGCTTTGTAACAGAAGAACATCTCTTGTGACTGTTAAGGTCTAAATTGCTGGAGTGAGCAGACAAGGACAAGTTACTGTGTGCAATGGGTGTTAAATGTTGACCTAAAGAAAGAATAGGTATAAATAGGTGCATATTTAAGTTTTCTTCCTCGGATGTTTAAAATACACTGAAAAAGTCTCAAGGACAGAGTTCATTTCCCAAAATGTCAAATTATCCAAGTCAGATCTAGTAATTAACCCTAGCCCAAAAGGGTGCTATATAAAACAATGTAAGCTCATTCAGTATTCTGAATTGTTGCTTTACTTACAGTATAGCAACTTCTGTTCACAGAGTTGAGTGTAGCTTTCCTTCATCCTGTGATCTTTCCATGAGATGAGGTTTTGGAAATTACTTTTATTTTTATTTTTTATTTTGAGAGAGTCTTGCTCTGTCCCCCAGGCTGGAGTGCAATGGCACGATCTTGGCTCATTGCAACCTCTGCCTCTCAGGTTCAAGCGATTCTCCTGCCTCAGCCTCCTGAGTAGCTGGGATTACAAGTGCCCACCACCATGCCCAGCTAACTTTAGTATTTTTAGTAGAGATGGGGTTTTGCCATGTTGGCCAGGCTGGTCTCGAACTCCTGACCTCAGGTGATCCACCCACCCTGGCCTCCCTAAGTGCTGGGATTACAGGCGGTGCCACCGTGCCTGGCCAGAAATTACATTATTTTAAAAAATCAGATCTACTGCACATGTACCCTAAAACCCTGAAGTATAAAAAAAAAAAAAAAAAAAAAATCAGATCTAGTAAAAGATCACAAATTAGATATTCTGTAGGTGGTTTTGTTGTTAGAAAATTGAAGGGCTGGATCCTCTTAAGAGTCTGTTTTGTAACTGGCTTAGACAAACACTACTTAGCCTATTGTGTTTTCTTTCCATTTTAGAACCACCCTGACCTAAAGGAGAAAGCACCTTATTAGAAGTGACAGAATATATATTATCTATCACTGACTATCCAGTTTAAAGAAGAGTGTTAAATCTCTGCTGTAGAGTCTAACAAAACAAAGTTTTGCTGTTGCTTTTTTTTTTTTGGACACAGAGTCTTGCTGTTGTCGCCTAGGCTGGAGTGCAGTGGCGCAATTTCGGCTTACTGCAACCTCTGTTTCCTGGGTTCAAACAGTTCTGCCTCAGCCTCCCAAGTAGCTGGGATTACAGGCGCCACTGTCACCACGCCTGGCTATTTTTGTATTTTTAGTAGAGACACGGTTTCACCATGTTGGCCAGGCTGGTCTCAAACTCCTCACCTCAGGTCATCTCCCCGCCTCGGCCTCCCAAAGTGCTGAGATTACAGGTGTGAGCCACAGCGCCCAGCCCAGAGTTTTACTTTTTAAAAATAATTTATTGTACCACAAGTAGCTATTAGTAGAGATGAAAGCTAGAGCAGAATGATGGAATACAGTTCATCAAACTAAGAAGCAGTGTAGCATGTAATCCTCCTAGCTTACTGTCAGGATGAAGCCTTTATGTTTACATCCAAGAACTGAGTTCACTGATGTCAACACCTAAGGGAAAGTTCTTTGAACCACACAGCAGAGACAGTTGTCATCACCTTGGTTACAGCTGTATCTCAGATTGTCTTTCTATAATACAGGTATATCTCCTGTAAGTTACCAGCATATGGAACTGGGATGAATTTTTAAACTGTCTATCATGCAGACAAATAAGATGAGTTTAGCTAAGAACTCTCTTGCCTTTCTTTAATGGTATGTGTTGTAAGTTTTTTGCTTTCCAAAACTTTCTTCTCTTCTGCCTATGAAAAATGGCAATTGATAAGAGTAGAACCAGGGTGGAGAAGAAGCAACAACTCAGGAATATCAGTGGTTTCTTCTGCACAAGGAATAAGCAGACAGTGCACTCTGTATTTTTTTGGGTCTGACTGCATCTAGAACTACTGTTCTCAGAAGGGAAGCCACTGCTGCTGATCACTTTGTTGTAAAACTGTATTGAGGATTTAGCTTTAAAATCAGATGTGAAGAATCCAAATCTGGGTTTAGATTTCTCTTCAGCCAGTTTGAATGCATAATAGCCTTTGATTCTGACTTTATCAATCAGGTATGCTGAAAAAGATCAGAAATTAACATTAATCACAAATGGACTATGAAATATCTTTGAAGAAGAATTTAGTTTTCATTGAAACAAGCTAAAATTATGCCCATAATAAAGGTAGTGATTTTTATTAGAGGTTTTTTTTTGACATTTATTCTTTTATATTCTATGTAAAGGAGAAGGTGAAAATATGTATAATTTAAGTCTAAAAGAAATTTGTAGTGAAACTTGATCCATAAACAATCCAAAAACTCTTGGAGGAAAAAGCAAATTTAAGGAGCAGAGCAGTGAAGGTTGTCACTTTTGTTTAAAGGGTCACAAGCAGAAAAATGCTGCCTATTTGGCCTGATTGTGAACCTCAGATGTGCTCTTGGTGCAGCCCAGGAATCACAGTTGGTTTTACCCACTCTCGCTCGCTTAGGCTACCATGATGTGGTTATTTCACATTGCATGCCTGTATCGAAACATTTCATGCATCCCATAAATTTATACACCTATTTACCCACAAACTTTTTTAAAGCCTAGCAAGCATGCTGAAAATAAGTAATCCAAAATAGTGACTGTTTATCCTGGGGAGTGAGATTTCAGGTGATTTTTTAAAAACTTCTCCATGTGCCCAGTTTTCTATAATGGGTGTGTGTTACTTCTATGATTTTAAATTTTTTTCAAAAATCCCATAGGCCCTTTTTCAGGACAAAATTCAATTGACAGGACTTGGGTGCCACAAATCGGATGCTGTCAGGCACCAACCTGCTGCTCTCATTGTTCTTGTCAGGTAACAGGAATCTCGCTCCGCCCTGTCTGAAGGGGCCCCGCCCTTACCTTTCAGCACCTCCTGAAGGTACTTCCCTAGGTAGTACTTCCGGAGCCGGTCATCCTCCAGAGCTTGGTCGTCGATGCCACTGGCGGTGATGTAAATGTCCATGTCGCCGTAGTTCCTCCGGACCCACCGCAGCAGCTTGCGCACCCCCCAGGGAATCACAGCTAGGCGCGTGGGGGAGCTCAGGCGGGTGATGTCCTGCAGAAACTGGATGTCCCTGTCCGAGTCGTAGCGGCTGCCGGCCAGCTGCTCGTGCATCACGAACCTAGTGGTGAAGTGGTTGAGCGCGCAGAAGTCGACCGTGCCCTTGAGCAGCCTCCTCTCGGCCTCGGTAAGGCGCGGCAGCGCGGAGCTGGAAAGCCCCCATCGGTGCTTGGAGGCGATGTATTCCCTCATGGCCGCGGGGTAGTCCCCGGTCTTGAAGAGCGGCTCGGCGAACCAGGCGATCTCGAACTGCAGGAAGCGCTCGGCAGCCCTCCAGTGCGAGTCAGCATAGGGATTGGCGGGTTCCGCCCAGTCCGCGTGCAGCGACAGCGACACGGCCCCGCGCTGTGACGGCCTGAACTGCCGGTCGTAGAGGCGCCAGGCCAGGGCGTGGGCCACCAGCAGGTTGTGCGCCGCCCCATAGGTGTCGTTGCCAGAGCGGTTGTAGATGTCACTTAGCCGGTTAGGCTCGTTGATGGTGATCCAGAGCTTCACCAGGTCCCCCAGCTCCTGGAAGCACAGCCCAGCATAGGCCTGGAAGGCCTCGGCCGTCGATGGGTTCAGCCACCCGTCGGCATGCAACAGAGGCTCGGGGAGGCCTAGGTGGGCGTGGGTCGGATAATACAGGGTGACCATCGCGGAGATGCCAAGCTTCAGACCCTCACTGACCACGCACCTGTAGTACCTCAGGGCCTGTCGGTTCACCGCGGACAGGTTGCCAGTGGGAAGGACCGAGGCCCAATCCAGAGCAAACCGGTAGTGGGTGACTTTCATTCTTGCCAACATCTCAAGTTGTTTTTTGATGTTTACAAAATCTGTGCATTGAGCGGGTCGTGTTTTCAGCCTCACCCCTTCCACTCGGTGCAACAGTCTGTTGCCAGTGGCGTTCCACACGTACAGGTGAGGATCGCTGAACTGTGGGGACGAAGCCACAGACTCGGGCTGTGAAAAACAAGCTCATTCAGGTCAAGCATGCGCTGGCAGACGGAGTCTTAAGTGATCTGCCCACCTCTGCCTCCCAAAGTGCTGGGCCACTTTACCGGCCACCACACCAGGCCTCTTCCAGCCCTTGAAATCTCCCAGGGAGACCAGAAAACAGAGAAGGAGCCACACCCAGGCCCTGGCTTGGAAAACAAGTTGTTTGAGAAAACATTGGGAAGCCATTTTCCAGTTCATTTGACTTTAAACCCTAGGTTATATATGGTGGGGTTTGATGTGATTCTGTTCAAATGCATCAGGAAATTGGCTTGGTGTACACTCAGTTAAAAGCAATTACAAAAGAGATTCTAAACCCTGTCATAAATTGAAGACAAAGTTGAAATTCCTGTTGTAGGGATTTCTCGAGAAGAGGAGGTTAGTTGACCCTATGCACAATTCCTTAAAAAGGCTCGTGTGATGGGGTAGGCAATGACCCCTTGCATTTGCTGAATGCAAATTTCTAACTTCTATTTGAAAAATCCAGGCCGGGCGTGGTGGCTCATGCCTGTAATCCTAGCACTTTGGGAGGCCGAGGCAGGCAGATCACCTGAAGTTGGGAGTTTGAGACCAGCCTGACCAACACGGAGAAACCCTGTCTCTACTAAAAAAAAAAAAAAATACAAAATTAGCCAGGCGTGGAGGCGCGTGCCTATAATCCCAGCTACTCCGGAGGCTGAGGCAGGAGAGTGGCTTGAACCTAGGAGGCGGAGGTTGCGGTGAGCCGAGATCATGCCATTGCACTCCAGCCTCGGCAACAAGAGCAAAAACTCCATCTCAAAAAAAAAAAAAAGAAAAGTCCAAGTGATAACACATTTGCATCCATCATGTCTCCCCGACCCATGTGCCTGTGAGAACATAGCATTTATTCATCCAACAGAATGCTGACACATTTTCTATGCAAGGCACTTGGGTTATGGGTGGAAAGGACAGTAGATTATCCCCAGAAACTCCCAAGGTTGACACTTGGATCTGACAGTGTCTCATTCTGTGATTCTCCACGAAGGAGAGAGCCCTGGACTCCTGTTCAAGTTCTGCCCCTTTGAAACTCAGGCTTGGCAACTATATAGTGACGGAGTAATCTCACCCACCTCACAGGTGTGCTGTGAGGACTCTGACTCTGGGAAGGTGCTCTGGGAACTCTAATGCGCTATACAAACACAATGTAGTCATGACTTGGGTTTCATTTTCCCTAGTGGCAATAATTGCCTGCTAGGCCCTTGAGTCTAAACTAAAAGCCCTTAAGAAAAACATTTCCAAATTCAAGATTAATAAGGGAAAGAGAAAGTTGTGTACTTGTTTTAAAGTACTTTTTTTCCCCTCATGACAGAATTTAAATACACCAGGAAAAAACTGTAATTAACCTTTGGTAAATATTTTCCCTCTAATTGTTTTTTCGTGTGTCATCTTTCATAGTTTAATTACAAAACCATATCACTACCCATTTGCCATCTGCCAACCAGTTATCTAGAACATTAAACTAAGAGAACATTGATCATGTGAGCATGAAGTTAAATCTGTATATAATTAATTATTTGAGTAAAATCCTCCTAGCCTAGATGGCCAGTTTCAGTGTTTTGAAAACTCAGAACATAGTGGTATTGAAAGGATGTTTATAAAAGGCAGTCTTGCTATGGGGCAAGGCAAGATCAAATAAAAATGTCTTAACGTTAAAAACCTTCAGAAAGCATTAGTCTCAGCAAGTGTGTATGATTAATCTGCTAAGAGGTTAATTTTCTGTTAAAGATGATGCATCCCAATCCCAACCCCAGCTCCCAGAGCTGTTTCTAAAATCCTATTCCCCACCAAAAGGACCTTGTACTCCTTGGAGAAATGGCTTTTTCCAGGAGAAGAATGAGATGATGGTGGGGCATCTTGTGCCAGAAAATAAGGAAGTGCTTAAAAACTGAAAGCGAAATGTGGAAAAGACAGAAACAGCTTGAGGGGGTCCCACTGACTAAATTTGAAACAATTTGAGCGTCAAAAGGAACAATATCATAGTGACAATAATGAATTATAAAACATCAATTTTAAGAGAATCCAGCTAATAAATATAGAGGGAATAATCCGATTAGAAATTTACCATTTTGCAATCTACAAAGTAATGATTAAAGCAAGGTTCATGAAAGAATGTTGTGTTTGTTTGTTTGTTTGAGACAGAGTTTTGTTCTTGTCGCCCAGGCTGGAGTGCAATGGTGTGATCTTGGCTCACTGCAACCTCCGCCCCCCGGGTTCAAGCGATTCTCCTGCCTCAGCCTCCTGAGTAGCTGGGATTACAGGTGCCAGCCACCATGCCCAGCTAGTTTTTGTATTTTTATTAGAGACGGGGTTTCACCATGTTGGCCAGGCTGGTCTTGAACTCCTGACCTCAGGTAATCCGCCCACCTTGGCCTCCCAAAGTGCTGGGATTACAGGTGAGCCACTGTGCCCGGCCCGGTTCATGAAAGAATGTTAAAACCATGGAGTGAAATGTTGTTGAGGAATAGGATATTCATAGAGTCCCAAGTATCAACATCAGATTTCTTCTTTTTTCTTTCCTTTTTTTTTTTTTAGACAAAGTCTCGCTCTGTTGCCCAGGCTGGAGTGCAATGGTGCGATCTTTGCTCACTGCAACCTCCGTCTCTGAAGTTCAAGTGATTCTTCTGCCTCAGCCTCCCAAGTAGCTGGAATTACAAGCCTGTGCCACCCTGCCTGGCTAATTTTCTTTTTTTTATTTTCTTTTTTTGTAGAGAAAGGATTTTGCCACACAGGACCAGGGCCAGGCTGGTCCTGACAGGCCAGACAGGTCCTGACCTCAAGTGATACGCCCGCCTCGGCCTCACAAAATGCTAGGATTACACGTGTGGGCCACCAAGCCTGGCCAGCATCAGATTACTTCTTAATTAAAAATGGAAAAGTTACCATATGGCAAATATCACCTTTTTTTTTCTTTTTTCTTTTTTTTGGGGGGGAGTAGGGAGGAGGGACAGGGTCTTGCTCTGTTGCCCACACTAGACTGTATCCTCAACCACCTGGGCTCAAGTGATCTACCCACATCGGCCTCTCAAAGTGCTGGGATTACAGGAGTGAACAAGTGTGCCTAGCCACAAATGCCACCTTAACCAAGAAATCTGGTGATACTACTTCAACCACAGTAATATCTTCAGTAATGAAACAAATTGACATCATTTACCTCCTGATGTGATATAAAGGCACATCATCTATGTAGTATTATTTCCAGAAATGGTTAACTGAGTCATTAGACTCAGAAGAACAACCAGAGAAATCTACAAGCAGTTGGCCTGGACTCTTCAAACGGATCAATGCCATGAGGTGATTGTCCTGAATTAAAGGAAGCTAACAATACATGACAACAAATGTTTGATCTTTGTTTGCATACTTAAAGATTTTTTTAATCTATAAAGGACATTTTTGGAACATTAAAAAAAATCGAATATGGAGTGTATTTTAGATAGCGTTGAATCAGTGTTAAATTTCCTGGGAATCATAATAAGAATGTCCTTGTTCTTACGAGATAGATGCTGAGATATTTTGGGGTGGAGTATAATGATGTCCACAATTTATCAAAAGTTTATAAAAGACAGAGGCAGAGGCCGGGTGCAGTGGCTCACGCCTGTAATCCCAGCACTTTGGGAGGCCGAGGTGGGTGGATCACGAGGTCAGGAGTTCGAGAGCAGCCTGGCCAAAATAGTGAAACCCCGTCTCTACTAAAAATACAAAAAATTAGCTGGGCGTGGTGGGGGGCACCTGTAATCCCAGCTACCTGGAAGGCTCTGTCTCAAAAAAAAAAAAAAAAAGAGAGGCAGAGTTGAAACAAATATGGCAGCATGTTAACAGTCAGTCAGTCTTGATGAAGGGAATTTGCATTTCTATTGTATGTTTGAAATTTTGCAAAATAAAATGTTAGAGGGGAAAAGAATGCTAAGAGGCTAGGGAAAATAAGATAGATATGTGCAAAGTTAGGCTTAGTAATTTTTTTTTTTTTTTGAGACAGGTTCTTGCTTTGTTGCCCAGGCTGGAGTGCTGTGGCACGATCACAGCTCACTGCAACCTTCCTCCTGGGCTCAAGCGATTCTCCTGCCTCAGCCTCCTGAGTAGATGGAATTATAGACGGAGTTACAGGCCCATGCCACCACACCCAGTTTTTTTTGTAGAGACAGGGTTTTGCCATAATGGCCAGGCTGGTCTCAAACTCCTGAGCTCAAGTGATCCTCCCACCTTGGCCTCCCAAAGTGCTGGGATTACAGGAGTGAGTCACCATGCCCGGTCTGGCTTAGTAATATTTTTCAAGTATTACTTTAATTTTGTCATCTAAAAGAGGACATCTAGTTTTCTGTGTACACAGTGTCTATCCATATATTTATTGGCTGATTTTTCAAAAAGCACCGTAATTTTTCTTGGCAAACCATTCATCCTTATTTATTTATTTATTTTTTAGGCTAGCCAAATGAAACAGTGGGAGTAGACAAGAAACAGAAATCTGTAACTGGTTGTAACCAGTAAGTTATAAACACCACCGCACTCGGATCAGCCTTATCCTCATTCCTAATCCAAGTGGTTCAAGTGAATCTGGCTCCTTGCTGGGCTCCAGAGATGAGCATGAAACCCAGACCTGACAGATCACAGAACTGCTTTTCCTGACCCCGTGATCAATTCTTGCTCTGAAATACAGAAGGGGCAGACATTCACAGTATCTGAGGAACAGGTGGGTTTTAGCTGAAGCAGGAACTTGTACGTTGGGTCTCCCATATAGACAGGCAAAGAAACTCTTATATCTCCTGGGGTCTTTGCTAGGTCTGGAATTTTGAAAAATATAAACCCAATTAAAGTGATAGGGAAAAAGATTTTTGGAGCACTTAGCAAAATTTGAATATGAATAGTATTGAACTCTCCTGCCTCTGCCATGTGAAGGAAGAGGTAGGAACTGGCTCTGGAGGGGACACAAGCTGAAGAGACACTGCTTATTCTGCTCTCTATACCTTTCCCCCTTTAATCACCCTGAGCTCTTGCTAAAGTCTTGTTTAAATATCCACAGGGAGCTGGGTGCAGTGCCTCACACCTGTAATCCCAGCAATTTGGGAGTCTAAGGCAGACAGATTGCTTGAGGCCAAGAGTTCCAGACCAGTCTGGCCAACATAGTGAAACCCCATCTCTACTAAAAATACAAAAATTAGCTGGGCATGGTGGCAGGCACCTGTAATCCCAGCTACTTTGGAGGCAGAGGCAGGAGAATTGCTTGAATTCAGGAGAAAGACTGCAGTGAGCTGAGATCACGCCACTGCACTCCAGCCTGGAAGACAGAGGGAGACTCTATTTCAAATAAATAAATATTCACAGCTGAGCACAGTGGCTAACATCTGTAATCCTAGCACTTTGGGAGGCTGAGACAGGCAGATTGCCTAAGCTCAGGAGTTTGAGACCAGCCTGGGCAACACGGTGAAGCCCTGTCCCTACTAAAATACAAAAAATCAGCTGGGCAGGGTGGCAGGCGCGTATAATCCCAGCTACTCAGGAGGCTGAGACACGAGAACTGCATGAACGTGGGAGGTGGAGGTTGCAGTGAGCCAGGCAGCAAAGCAAAACTCTGTCTCAAAAATAAATAACTATATAAATATAAGTAAATACCTACAGGGGTTGAGATTCATAACCTGAGAACTTGCTAATTCATGGTTTGAACCCTTTGATCTCAATCCTTGTACATCTTGTCTTTCCATATGCTTCTATTAATAGAATACAGGCATGTCTGGGCATGGTGGCTCACACCTGTAATCCCAGCACTTTGGGAGACTGAGGCAGGCAGATCACTTGAGGTCAAGATGTTCAAGACCAGCCTGGCCAATATAGTGAAACCCCATCTCTACTAAAAATACAAAAATTAGCTGGGCGTGGTGGCGGGCATCTGTAATCCCAGCTACTTGGAAAGCTGAGGCAGGAGAATTGCTTGAATCCAGGAGGCAGAGGTTGCAGTGAGCCGAGATCACACCACCGCACACCAGCCTGGGCAACACAGTAAGACTCTGTCTCAAAAAAGAAGAGAAGAGAAAAAAGAAAAGAAGAAAAGAAAACAAAACAAAAAGCTGGGCACGGTGGCTCATGCCTGTAATCCCAGCAGTTTGGGAGGCTGAGGCGGGTGGATCACCTGAGGTCAGGAGTTCAAGACCAGCCTGGCCAACTTGGTGAAACCCTGTTTCTACTAAAAATACAAAAATTTGGCTGGGCGTGGTGGCTCATGCCTGTAATCCCAGCACTTTGGGAGGCTGGGGTGGGTGGATAACCTGAGGTCAGGAGTTTGAGGCCAGTTTGGCCAACATGGTGAAACCCTGTCTCTACTAATAATACAAAAATTAGCGGGGAGTGGTGGCACATGCCTGTAATCCCAGCTACTTGAGAGGCTGAGACAGGACAATTGCTTGAACCCAGGAGGCGAAGGTTGCAGTGAGCCAAGATCGCACCATTGCACTCCAGCCTGGGTGACGAGCAACAAGAATGAAACTGTCTCCAAAAAAAAAAAAAAAAAAAAAAAGAAAAATTTGCCAGGCATGGTGGCAGGTGCCTGTGATCCTAGCGACTTGGGAGGCTGAGGCAGGAGAATTGTTTGACCTGGGGAGGCAGAGGTTGCAGTGAGCCAAAATTGCGCCACTGCACTCCAGCCTGGGCAACGGAGCGAGACTGTGTCTCAAAAAAAAAAAAAAAAAAAACACAACAACAACAACAAAAAATGCAATAGTGTGGTGTGGTATTGTGAAGTCTTAAAGCATAGTGTTTGGAAGACAGACCTGGGTAACTTGGGCAAGTTATGTAACCCCCCTAAACTTCAGTTGTTTGCCTGTAAGATGAGGGTTTTAAGATTAAGTAGGTTGGATGCAGTGGCTTGCACCTGTAACCCCAATACTTTGGGAGGCTGAGGCAGGATGTTTGTTTGAGTTCCAGACCAGTCTGGGCAACATAGTAAGACTCTGTCTGTACAAAAAAATCAAAAAATTAGCTGGGCATGGTGCTGTGAACCTGTAGTCCCAGTTCAAGGTTGAGGTGGGACGATCACTTGAGGCCAGGAGATTGAGGGTACAGTGAGCTGTGATTGTGCCACTGCACTCCAGTCTGCGTGACAGAGCAAGATCCTGTCTCAAAAAAAAAGAAAAAAAAAGATGAAGTAGGGAGAATGTGCATACATAGAGCAGTTAAATCACTGTGCATCTGGAAGCTTGAAGACAGTATCTTAACAGTTCTGCTGGCACTTGTTAGCAAGTTGATAGGTCTCACTTTCTTCCCCCCGTGAAATGAAGGATTTGGAACGGGAGGTCTCTAAGGTCTCACCTGGCTCTAAAAGGTGATTTCTTGATTTCCAGGTAGCATAGTTAAAATAACAATAATAATAACAACTAAAAGGTGATCTCATTCATTCACCTAGTTCTAAAAGATGAGCACCTGCCATGTGCCCAGCACTGCCCTAGTGAGGCATATAGCAGGTATCAAAGCCTCAGACATTTCTGCTCTTATGCAGCTTGCATTCTAGTAAGGGAAGACAGGTGATAAGTATGGAAAATGTGGAAAGCACATAGTATGTCAGGTGGTGGCGAGTACGCTATAGAAAAGCAGGAAAAGAGGAAGAGAAGTGATAGGAGGATGGTTTTTGGAGTGGAGGGAAGCCTTATGGAGAAGGTGACTTTTGAGGACAGTTTAAGGGGGCAAGGAATGAGACGTGTGGGGAGGCTCCACTGGGATATGGAGACCTCAGAAGGCAAATTACCCAACTCTGTGAAACAGCAAGAATCAGTTAAACAAGGTGCTGCTAATAATTTGCTTTTGGCAAAACAAAAATCTGAAAACAAATTTCCTATCATTTTGACATTACTATTATAACAAAAACCTGACACAAAAATGACAGTAAGTTCCCCCTAGACTGTATGCTCCTTGAGGGCAGCCTCTTCACCTCTCCATCTCCATCACCAATTATGAGTTCTGGCCCATGAAAGGCTCTCAGCATTTATTTCCTTCTTTTTCTCCCTTCTCTTTCCCTAGCTCTCCTTCATAACCTCCATACAATTGTGGTATTTGATATTGTCTGACAGCTATCTCTTAGCTGTCATCGAGTAAATGAAATAGTGTGTGCTGTTTTTCCCAGTTTATGGTTAATTTGGAAGTAACCACTTACCTTAAGAACAGATTCAGTGACACCCCAGGAGAAGTCACAGGGAAACTGGCCCTGCACATCTGGCGTGGACTCTTTTAAAGAAAAACCATTTTCTCGTATGATCTGTTTGTAGTAGTGTGCCGAAGACTTAGGTTTCCGCTCTTTCTGTTTACTGTTAAAATCCACATAAAATAATCCTCGGCGGATGGTGTAAGCATCCTGCCATTCAAAGCCATCCAGGAGAGACCAGGCAGTATAACCAAACACTCGTATTTCATCTAACCTTATTGCTGCACAGAGAAAAGAAAGCAGAGATGTTCAGAGGCCTAAACATTCTAGTTCATGTTTACAATTTCACTAACATGCCAGAGGACAGAATATTGTAAAATGAACCTTTCCCCTAATTTTCAGGTCTGCTGTATCAAATAGAAAATTCATGTTTATACTTCAAAAGTGGCAATTATTTTCATCCAGATTGGTATCTCCTGATCCCCCCACTCCTGCTTGGAACAAGTGTATGTCACAGTTAAAGGATCACACCTTAAATACTTCTGAGACTTGGTGTGCAAATCTGTGTCAGAGGGCATGGTAATTTCCAGAACTCTTTGGGACCAATGCATATGTCTGCTCACGACCAAGAGTTTCTTATTTCAAGTTTGAGTTGGTTCTTATTTGTGGATAAGCTATTAATTCTAGGAAACTATCCTTCAAGGAGTTAAAAAAAAAAAAAGCTGCTGCTTTTAGAATTAACATAAACGAATGTAGACATAAGGAGGTAAAAGAAGAAAAGTGATGTAAGAGAATGGGAACTGGCTGGGCTAAAGAGCAGGGGGCTGAGGAGCTTACCCTGCTATGCTCGAGGGAGCATGCTATTGGGCAAGTTTCTTGGCTTCAGTTTCCTTATTTGTAAACAAAAAAGATTGGAAAATAGGATCTCTAAGGACCTTTCTAGCTTTAAAACTCTGATTCAGTAACTTGTAGGAATTGTGTAAAAATGAAATATGAAAATCAACAGGCGGGGCGCAGTGGCTCATGCCTGTAATCCCAGCACTTTGGGAGGCTGAGGTGGGTGGATCACCTGAGGTCAGGAGTTCGAGACCAGCCTGGGCAACATAGTGAAGCCTTGTCTCTACTAAAAATACAAAAATTAGCTGGGGATGGTGGCGGGCACCTGTAATCCCAGCTACTCAGGAGGCTGAGGCAGGAGACTCGCTTGAACCCAGGAGGTGGAGATTGCAGTGAGCCAAGATTGTATCATTGCACTCCAGCCTGGGTAACAAGAGCAAAACTCCTTCTCAGGAAAAAAAAAAAAAAAAAAAAAAAGAGAAAAGAAAATCAACAGCAGCAGTCCAAACAACAAATACCCAAATTAGCCCTGAATCCTTTTTTCTTTCTTAAAAGATTTCACTTCTCTCATAGAAATGCCACCTCATCTCTGCATTTTTGGGGTTTTTTATCACTGACCTTCTTTTCCTAAAATGAGGAAAATCCAAGCCAAGAGTTTCCAAGAAGGTAAATATGTTCAACAGGCCCTGGTTCTAGTCTGTAGCTGTTGTAGGGTCCTAAGGAGAGGTGGAATGGTAACACCTGGGGAATGGACACCCCTTCTGCCCAAGAGCATGGCGTTTGACCCAGACCCTGTAGGCAGAGCCCTCAGCCTTGGCCCCCATGTGCATGGCCTGTAGCTGGGCGTGGCATGGTTCCATGCTGTTCCTTCCTGCAACTTGGGGCGGCAGGGTCTTGCTCTCCCTCAGGACCCTCCCTGAAGGCTTTCTCCAGCAGCACCTGGGATTTTCTTCCTGGCTTGTGACTTCTAAAGGGAGCAACAGAATTTATAAAGATCCACAGAGAATTCCTTAATATGAGAGTGAAATAGAGCCCAACTCCAGGGAACAGAAACATCATAACCTCAGCTTGTCTTCTGCTCCGTTGTTTCTATCAGCCACCTGTAGATGTCACTACTTGAGTAATAGAGAAGGAGTGAGGGGCTAAGTGGGGGCCAAAAGTCTCTGGGAGCAATAGAAACAACTCATTTTGTCTTCAGACCTTTTCATCATACCGTCATGTAATAGAGTATAAAGATCACAATTTCCAGAAAAACTTTCAACATCTTAGAATAAAGTACTACTGTTAGGAAACTTTAAGCATACCTCTTTTACCACTGTGTCCTTTATAAAGAATGAAACAGCATCTTCTTGCCAATTAAGGATGTCGCCCTAGTCTGAAAGGATTCTGTTCTCAAACTTTTATTTAAAAAAGGACATGGGAATAACATAAAGTGCTGTCAACATTGGACAATACAATGGCTGGGTGCAGTGGCTCATGCCTGTAATCCTGGCACTTTGGGAGGTGGAGGCAGGTGGATCACCTGAGGTCAGGAGTTCGAGACCAGCCTGGTCAACATGGTGAACCCCCGTCTCTACTAAAAATACAAAACTTAGCCGGGAGTGGTGGCAGACACCTGTAATCCCAGCGACTCGGGAGGCTGAGGCAGAAGAATTGCTTGAACGTGGGAGATGGAGGTTGCAGTGAGCTGAGATTGTGCCACTGCACTCCAGCCTGGGAAACAGGAGTGAAATTCCGTTTCAAAAAGTAAAGAAAAAAAAAAACATTTCAGGCTGGGTGCGGTGGCTTATGCCTGTAATCCCAGCACTTTGGGAGGCCGAGGCAGGTGGATCACTTGAGGTCAGGAACTCAAGATCAGCCTGGCCAATGTGATGAAACTCCATCTCTACCAAAATATAAAAAATTAGCTGGGTGTGGTGGCACACACCTGTAATCCCAGCTACTCAGGAGGCTGAAGCAGGAGAATTGCTTGAACCTGGGAGGCAGAGGTTGCAGTGAGCCAAGATTTCACTGTTGCAGTCCAGCCTGGGCCACAGAATGGCTCCATTAAAAAAAAAAAAAAAAAAATTGGACAATACAAAAGGCCAGGCCGGGCATGGTGGCTCATGCCTGTAATCCCAGCACTTCTGGAGGCTGAGGTGGGCGGATCACTTAAGGTCAGGAGTTTGCGACCAGCCTGGCCAACATGGTGAGACCCTGCCTCTACTAAAAACACAAAAATTAGCTGGGCGTGGTGGTGGACACCTCTAATCCCAGCTACTTGGGAGGCTGAGGCAGGAGAATCACTTGAACCCGGGAGGCGGAGGTTGCAGTGAGCCGAGATGGTGCCACTGCACCTCAGCCTGGGAGACAGAGAGAAACTCCGTTTCAAAAAAAAAAAAAAAAAAGCCCAACAATAATAGTTACATATTCAAAGGTGACTTGAATATCCTGTAAGTTTTTATAATTTTTTAAAAATTAAGCAAGTGTACAACCAACCTTGAAGCACCTGGCTGAGGAAATTCTTCATCATGTAGATGGCCGTGGTGTCTTCTGTTTTCACACGACTGTCTGTGAACCAGCCATTCTCAGCAATCAAGATTCGAGGGTTGTTGTATTCCAGTTTAATCCAGTTCAGCGCTTCTCTTAAATTAAGCGAAACATTTTGTCCCATTTTAGCCATGGTGTTTAGGGGCTTGAAGTTGTTGGGTCCAAAAGAAAAGGCAAAGAAATCAGCTGTGCCTCTCATCTCATTCTTCTCTGCTTCAGAGAAAAGGGGTAGAACGGAGATCAACTTCTTTTTCATCCCCTCTGGATAGTCGCCATCCCCATGGATAGGGTTGGCAAACCATCCAAGCACAGAAACCATGGATTGTTGACATTTGAATATATCCATCGTGTTTTCCGACCGGTTTGGCTCGATCCAATGAGATCCCAACGTGATCGATAACCAACCCTTCTGATGTGGGCGGAAATGTGTGTTGTAGTTATGCCAAACTTTCGAGTGAGCCTAAAAGAAGAAAATATTATTGATCTTTGTTGTCCTCACTTACAAGGGCTGTAACATGGCTGGTAAATGGTCTTTTCATAGATAAAATTATTACAGCATAGAGTGATTCAGGGGAAAGCTGCCAGGGAGCCCCGATGACCTCAAAGTCTGTTCTCTATGCCCCTAGTGCTTCCAACCTAAAACTTCTGCTACAGGAGAGCTGGAGGCTGGCAGAAAGCCTAGTCTAGGCTCTTATTTCCCCTCTGCCTGGCTCCCTTCCCGGGCCCTGTTGGGGTTGGGTGTAGGGTTTCCTCCTCTACATAAGAAGATACAGAGCAGTGATTTTTAAATTTTTTATTTTTATTTTTTTTTGAGACGGAGTCTTGCTCTGTTGCCTAGGCTGGAGTGTAGTGGTGCAATCTCAGCTCACTGCAACCTCCGCCTCCCAGGTTCAAGCAATTCTCCTGTCTCAGCTTCCTGAGTAGCTGGGATTACAGGTGCACACCACGACGCTCGACTAATTTTTGTATTTTCAGTAGAGACAGGGTTTCACCATAATGGTCAGGCTGGTCTGGAACTCCTGACCTCAGGTGATCCACCCTCCTCGGCCTCCCGAAGTGTTGGGATTACAGGCGTGAGCCACCGCACCTGGCCCAGAGCAGCGATCTTTCACCATTCTACAGAATCTCCCTTTGGTCCTAATTTAGAAGTCCAGGACAACACAGGCCCTGAATCCTATAAATGAGTAAGAATAGAGCCCACCTCCTAGGGATGTTGTGAGAATTGAGTGAATTAACCTGTGTAAACTGCTTTAGAATCATGCCTGGCACAGAGTAAGCTCTATATAAGCCTTAGCTATTATTGCTATGATTATTAAAGGGTGGTCGGCACTGCCCACAGCAGAAGACCAATGGAAAGAGTGTAAGCTTTGGGGTCAGCACACCTCGGCTTGAAGTTCACATACTTATTGTGTAACCTTAGGCAAGTCGCTTAACCTTTCTGAAATCTCTTAGTATCCTCAGTTGTAGAATGAGGTTAATAACAACAATATCCACCAGGCGCGGTGGCTCATGCCTATAATCCCAGCATTTTGAAAGGCCGAGGCAGGCGGATCACCTGAGGTCAGTAGTTCCAGACCAGCCTGGCCAATGTGGTGAAACCCCATGTCTACTAAAAATACAAAACTTAGTTGGGCATGGTGGTAGGCACCTGTAATCCCAGCTACTTGGGAGGCTGAGGCAGGAGAATCACTTGAACCCGGGAGGCGGAGGTTGCAGTGAGCAGAGATTGTGCCACTGCACTCCAGCCTGGGTAACAAGAACAAAATTCTGTCTCAAAAAAAAAAAAATCCTCTATAAGGTTGTTGTCAGATTTAGAGCTAATATATGCATGAAATATGTAGCATAGAATAGAGCACGTAGGAGGTACTGCCAAAAGATAGATGTTATTATTATTGGTCCTCCTGGAGTTTGCATTTCCAGTTGAGCTCTCTTACAACACAGCCTCGTGATGGGTTTCTGGTCCATTTAATGTGATAGATACTTCCTGAGCACTTACTTCCATGCCTGGCTTGCCCTAGGCTGAGAGACTGAGACAGATAGCACAGGAACTTACCCTCAGAAAGTTTCTTATCAGGAAAATAAGGATGCAGCATGTGAAAGAGAAACATAAAATGGCATAAAATATGGCATTAAATTAAAAAAAATTAAAAGTCAGAAGCCATGGCTCAGTTAACAGTCACAGCCACAGCTGAAGGAGCAAACATTAAGGACTCCATGCCAGTTAAATGCCAAGGCCACTTCTGTGTCCCGGTTAGCTATGGAATTGTCCTTCATCTGTGTCAGAACCACTCTCTTCCCCTCAGCATTTGACTTGCTTGTCTCTTGACATCTCTTCCCTGGTCTCTCAATTTCTGCATTATTTGAGTTTTTTAAAATTTTTTTTCTTTGAGACAGAGTCTTGCTCCGTCACCCAGGCTGGAATGCAGTGGCACCATCTCAGCTCACTCAACCTTCACCTCTCAGGTTCAAGTGATCCTCCCACCTCAGCCAACCTAGTAGCTGAGACTACAGGTGAACGCCAGCATGCCTGGTTAATTTTTGTATTTTTAGTAGAGATGGGGCTCCACCATGTTGGTCAGGCTGGTCTTGAACTCCTGACCTCAGGTGATCCACCCGCCTCGGCCTCCCAAAGTGCTGGGATTACAGGCGTGAGCCACCGTGCCTGGCCCCCACTATTTGCATGTTTCTAAAACGAATGCACAGACTCATTATCTTTAGCACACAGAGCCTGCTTTCAGTTTTGTTCCTTAGCTTTTCTTTTGCTCACTGGAGATATTTTATATCAAGATAAACTGTCTGAAACTGCCTTTTATGTAGGTCAAAGACAAACAAATATGAACAATGGATTCAAACCAGATCGATCCTGTGGACCCTGAAAATATTCCATAAACCCTGTTAGATGGGGAAAGTAGGCATTGAGGTAAGGGTTGAGGATTCTGAAACGTGCCATCCTGCTTTATACAAGAAAAAACAATTTAAATAAATTCCTGAAAGATTTTCTGGAGAAATAAATGCCTTGAGGTATACCTCTGTCCACTTGTCCTTACTCAATTTTCACTGGAAGATTCTGGTACCATTTAGCACCCAGGTATTCCCAGGGATCCTTAAGAATGCTTTCCTCGGGCTGGGCATGATGGCTCATGCCTGTGATCCCAGCACTTTGGGAGGCCAAGGCGGGCAGATCACCTGAGGTCGAGAGTTCCAGACCAGCCTGATCAACATGGAGAAACCCCGTCTCTACTAAAAATACAAAATTAGCTGGTCGTGGTAGCACATGCCTGTAATCCCAGCTACTTGGGAGGCTGAGGCAGGAGAATCGCTTGAACCCAGGAGGTGGAGGTTGCAGTGATGCAGTGAGCTGAGATCGTGCCATTGCACTCCAGCCTGGGCAACAAGAGCGAAACTCCATTTCAAAAAAAAAAGGAAGAATGCTTTCCTCTTGGTTGGTGGTTGGGCGGGTGGCTCACACCTGTAATCCCAACACTTTGGGAGGCCAAGATGGGAAGATCGCCTGAGCTCAGGAATTCGAGATCAGCCTGGTCAACATGACGAAACCCCGTATCTACAAAAAAAAAAAAAATACAAAAATTAGCCAGGCGTGGTGATGCGTGCCTGTAGTCCCAGCTACTCAGGAGGCTGAGGTTGGAGGATCATTTGAGCCAGGGAGGCGGAGGTTGCGGTGAGCTGAGATGGCACCACTGCACTCCAGCCTGGGGGACAGAGCGACACCCTGACTCGGAAACAAAAAAAACAAACTTTCCGACCGGGAGCAGTGGCTCATGCCTATAATCTCAGCTCTTTGGGAGGCTGAGGCGGGCAGATCACTTGAGGTCAGGAGTTTGAGACCAGCCTGGCCAACATGGTGAAACCTCCTCTCTACTAAAAAAAATACAAAAATTAGCTGAACTTGGTGGCATGCGCCTGTAGTCCCAGCTACTCAGGAGGCTGAGCCAGGAGAATCACTTGAACCCAGCAGGCGGAGGTTGCAGTGAGCCTAGATTGAGTCACTGTACTCCAGCCTAGGTGACAGAGCAAGACTCTGTCTCAAAAAAAAAAAAAAAAAAATTTCCTCTCAGAGAAGTATTCAGAATGTAGCCTCCTTCCTTGTCTGCAACCTGAGATTGCAACTTCTGGAAGAATCACAGAGGCGCCTGGGACAGACACTACCTTAAATGGTTTCAGCTATTCTTTCCGGGTTTTTCTGGGGCTAGAATCACGGCAGAAATTCTTGAGAACCCCCTTTTTTTTTTTTTTCTGATTAGAAACAAAAGCAGACATAAATTACTAGGATCCAAAGGAGGGAATTCTTTGTTTTTTTCTAACCAGTCACTTAATCCCTTGGTGGCCTTAGAGCTATCATTCATGGAAGACCCAGTGATCAGCACCTCCCTTCAGGCCTATTGTGCACCTCTGTATGCAAATCGGAAAGCGCTGAGCCCGTGTAGCCTGGATTCTGAGCCTTAAACTTGTTGCTTTGCAAATTTAATGTCTTGCCTTTGCAGACACTAAATTTCAGTGATTATATGAAAGATGACCTAAGTTGTGATAAAAATCTTTGTTACATCAGCCTTTGAGTGAGAAACAGTAGAGCTCAGAAGACATATCTTTGCAGTAGCTTTCCATGGAGGTTTTCTGGATATACATATGGATGTGTTGTCAAGGTGACCTTCACGGTCCACAGTGTCTCTTTCACCTTTGCTGCTATTTACATAGGCTATCAAGGTATCTAGGGTTATCTTTGCTCTGGGCTGAAGACAGCCTCTTCATTCTCATGTAGAGAATGTGGGGGAGGTCCTCTGTGTAGCACTTTTGGTTATAACTTGATCCTATTTGCCAAGTAACAAGGTAAAAAGTTTTGCTCCAAGATCCTGAGTTTGCCATATCCATCTATGTGTGTTCTTTGGTTGGGCACTCATAAAGGAGATCTGTTGGGAAAATTAAAATGAGGTTAGTAGGGGAGTGCAACCTGGGCCCTGCAACCTTGCACAACAGCCATTCTACAATTTTCCAAGGTCACCCTCTAATTTGTACAAAGCCATCTACCTTTGTAATGATTGATTTAAGGGAGTTTCAACCTTTGTTCTTTAGATTCAGTAGCTTAAAGGGAAAGTCAGCTTCTTTTTCTTTTGGAGCCAGCTATCAAGGCCTAATGTCATTGAGAGACAACCAGGACCTAATGTCTCATTCTGTTCTCTCCTCCAGTTTAATGTGGCAGCATTTTTTGATGCCCCTGGAAGTCCAGACTCAGATAAATTCTGTGGATGATAGGAAACAAATAAAATAGTAGGCACAACTTTAGAAATAGATGAAGAAGGGATTAGGAGCCAGAGGAAGACATGACAGGACACTGTTGGAAAGATGGGTTGAAGACGGATGAGCAAGCTGAACACATCATACCAGTGTATTCAAGGAACCCTCAGTCATTTGTCAAAAGTTCCATTTCCAAATCTGTGCATGAGTTTGGTCACATTTTGGCTGAAATATGTTCATGTGTACTATAAAAGTGTCTGTTGTTTAAGCTATTTAACAGACTATTAAATAACAACGGTTAAAGAAAGTTTATTTAAAAACTCCACAAGCATGACAAAATAGGTTTATATTTCTGTGTTCCTACCCAGGCTTTCCAAATATATTTCCCAGCTAAAATCACTTTAAGGCCAGGTGCCGTAGCTCATGCCTGTAATCCTAGCACTTTGGGAGGCGGAGGTGGGCGGGATCACCTGAGATCAAGAGTTTGAGACCAGCCTGGCCAACATGGTGAGACCCCGTCTCTACTAAAAATATAAAAATTAGCTGGGCATGGTGGCGGGCACCTGTAGTCCCAGCTACTTGGGAGGCTGAGGCAGGAGAATGGCTTGAACCCTGGGAGGCAGAGGTTGCAGTAAGTCAAGATCGCGCCACTGCACTTCAGCCTGGACAACAAGAGCAAAACTCCATCTCGAAATAATTAAACAAATAAATAAAAATTTAAAAAACAAAATCACTTTAAACATTTTCCATGTTGTTTTTGGTTTTCAGAATATCTTAGTATAACAATGATTTACTTAGCCATCTCTTTTTTTTTTTTTTTTTTTTTTTTTTGAGACGGAGTCTTGCTCTGTCACCCAGGCTGGAGTGCAGTGGTGCAATCTCGGCTCACTGCAAGCTCCGTCTCCCGGGTTCACGCCATTCTCCTGCCTCAGCCTCTCCGAGTAGCTGGGACTACAGGTGCCCGCCACCACGCCCGGCTAATTTTTTTGTATTTTTAGTAGAGACGGGGTTTCACCGTGGTCTCGATCTCCTGACCTCGTGATCCGCCCGCCTCGGCCTCCCAAAGTGCTGGGATTACAAGCATGAGCCACCGCGCCCAGCCCTACTTAGCCATCTCTTGATAAAAATTTATTTTTCTTCGTTCTTTTGTTCTTTCTCTTTTCCTGTCATAAATGTTTCGATAACTAACTTTGGGCATATAACTTTTAATTTATTTGAATCATTGCCTTTCATTAATGCCAGGATTGGACTACCTATTTCTTTTCTTTCTTTCTTTTTTTTTTGAGATGAAGTTTCGCTCTTGTTGCCCAGGCTGGAGTACAATGGCGTGATCTCAGCTCACTGCAACCTCCACCTCCTAGGTTGAAGTGATTCTCCTGCCTCAGCCTCCTGAGTAGATGGGATTACAGGCACCCATCACCACGCCCAGCTAATTTTTTGTATTTTTAGTAGAGACGGGGTTTCACCACGTTGGCTAGGCTGGTCTTGAACTCCTGACCTCAGGTGATCCGCCTGCCTCAGCCTCTCAAAGTGCTGGGATTACAGGTGTGAGCTACCGCTCCCGGCCTGGACTACCTATTTCTAAAATTGTTTTAAATATTCCCAAATCGCTTTCCATACATTTTGTCCATTGGTGTGAGTGTTCTGTGACCATCTGATACAAAACATTGATAGCTCTATTGGGGGATAAGTGGCATTTGAGAATGACATAAAGGTGCTACTCATCTACCTTGTAATATACAGGAAATAACATTGGTCTTGAAAGCAGGAGACCTGGGCTCCTGTATTAGCTCTGCTGACTCATCAGCTTTATGATCTTGGACAGATCATTTCACTGTCAAAGACCTGTTTTTCCCATCATTCCACTGAGCTAAAAATAAACACCCTAGAGAATTTTCATCAAGGTCAAATGAGGTAATAATATCTGTGAAGACCCTGTGAAAATGACACAAATGTAAATTTGAAGTACTTTGAAAGAGCAAGCTGAAAATAATTCAACTTGGTCTAGAAAATCGTGATGGAGACTATGTGGATGTGAAGAGTGTTCTGCAAATAGCTCCTAAGCCTTTGCTTGCCAAGGCTCGTGGCTGAACATGTTTGCCTTCATTTATTGTTTGCAGCTTACTGAGTTTTACTTGTTGTCCTTTTGGGATTAATTTCAATTTGATTCATTTTTTCACCTACTTACTCAGCCCTTCTTTATTTTGGTATCAAGTTGATTTTTTTTTTTTTTTGAGACAGAGTCTCCCTCTCTCACCCAGGCTGGAGTGCAGTGGCTCAGTCTTGGCTCACTGCAGCCTCTGCCTCCTGGGTTAAAGTGATTCTTCTGCCTCAGCCTCCAGAGTAGCTGGGATTACAGGCACACGCCACCATGCCCGGCTAATTTTTGTATTTTTAGTAGAGACAGGGTTTCACCACGTTGGCCAGGCTGGTCTTGAGCTCCTGACCGCAAGCGATCCACCTGCCTCGGCCTCCCAAAGTGCTGGGATTACAGGCATGAACCACCGCGTCCGGCCTCAAGTTGATTTTTTTGTTTATTTGTTTGTTTTGTAAGACAACCTCTCACTATGTTGCTCAGGCTGGTATCGAACTCCTGGCCTCAAGCAATCCGCCAGCCTTAGTCTCTGTCTCTGTGCCAGCCTACTATCAAGTTTTATGTTAATTACCAAATGCTGCCCTTCCAGATTGTTTAACATTCATTTATTCATCCATGCTGCACTCTACAAATATTTATTGGATGCTGTGACTCACATCTGTACTCCTAGCATTTTGGGAGGCTGGGGTGGGAGGATCACTTGAGGCCAGGAGTTCAAGACCAGACTGGGCAATATAGTGAGACTCTCTTTCTCTACTAAAAATTAAGAAAATTAGCCAGGCACGGTGGCATGCCTGTAGTCCCAGCTACTCAGGAGGCTTAGATGGAAGGATTGCCTGAGCACGGGAAGTCAAGGCTGCAATGAGCTATGATCATGCCACTGCACTCCAGCCCAGGCAACAGAGCAAGACTCTGTCTCTTAAAAAAAAAAAAATTATTGGATGCTTAAGGTATGTGACCTTTACTGTTCATTGCTAAAAAATTATAAAATTATGTGACAATTATTTCTTTAATTATATTATGTGACTCTTATTTTTTAAAAAGTTTTTGGCAATCTTGAAACTCTTTTGGAATCATTATTTTACCTTTGCTTTTCTTAGGAAAGAATTTAAATATTAACAAAAGTTACAGCCTTTCATAAAGAAAATATTCACCATCCTATTTTTAATGGTCCAAATTCATGGCTTTTAGGCCGGGCGCAGTGGCTCACGCCTGTAATCCCAGCACTTTGGGAGGCCGAGGCGGGCGGATCACGAGGTCAGGAGATCGAGACCATCCTGGCTAACACGGTGAAATCCTGTCTCTACTAAAAATACAAAAAATTAGCTGGGCGTGGTGGCAGGGGCCTGTAGTCCCAGCTACTGGGGAGGCTGAGGCAGGAGAATGGCATGAACCCGGGAGGCGGAGCTTGCAGTGAGCCGAGATTGCACCACTGCACTCCAGCCTGGGCAACAGAGTGAGACTCCGTCTCAAAAAAAAAAAAAAAAAAAACCCACAAATTCATGGCTTTTTTTTTTTTTTTTTAGATAGGAGTCTTGCTCTGTCACCCAGCTGGAGTGTAGTGGTGCGATCTCAGCTCATTGCAACCTTCTCCTCCCTGGTTCAAGCCATTCCTCTGCCTCAGCCTCCTGAGTAGCTGGGACTATAAGCGTTCACCACTACACCTGGCTAATTTTTTTTTTTTTGAGACAGAGTCTCGCTCTGTCGCCTAGGCTGGAGACCAGTGTCACAATCTCGGCTCACTGCAACCTCCGCCTCCCAGGTTCACGCCATTCTCCTGCCTCAGCCTCCTGAGTAGCTGGGACTACAGGCGCCCAACGCCATGCCCGACTAATTTTCTGTATTTTTAGTAGAGATGGGTTTTCACCGTGTTAGCCAGGCTGGTGTTGAACTCCTGACCTAGTGATCCGCCCCCCTAGGCCTCCCAAAGTGCTGGGATTACAGGTGTGAGCCACGCGCCCCGCCTAATTTTTGTATTTTTAGTAGAGATGGGGTTTCACCATGTTGGCCAGTCTGGTCTCAAACTCCTGACCTCGAGTGATCCGCCCGCCTCAGCCTCCCAAAGGGCTGACATTACAGGCACAAGCCACTGCGCCTGGCCCAAATTCATGTTTTCTATAGTTGAAATAACTCAATATTACATTTTAATGAATTTCCCCCTATTTTTTTCAATCTTTATATTTTCAAATTTTCTGGCCAGATGTGGTGGCTCATGCCTATAATCCTAGCTAGCACTTTGGGAGGCCAAGGAGGATGGATTGCTTGAGCCCAGGAGTTTGAGACCAGCCTTGGCAACATGGCAAAACCCCATCTCTACAAAAATTACAAAAATTAGCTGGGCATGGTGGCATGTGCCTGTAGTCCCAGCTACTCAAGAGGCTGAGGTGGGAGGATCACTTGAGTCCAGCAGGTCAAGGCTGTAGTGAGCTGTGTTTGAGCTGTGTTCACACCACTGCACTCCAGCCCGGGTGACAGAGCAAGGCCTTGTCTTAAAAAAAAAAATTATTCTAACAAATTATTGATTATTCTCAGTTTGTATCATCTCAGAATTTTCCTGAAGGAATGTAAAAACTAAACTCTAGCCTATTTGTTCCTTTAAAACAAGTGTCCTGTTAAAGAATTCTGATTTCAATGATAATATTACTAAATTAGACTAGTGGCTGAGCCAGAATCTATACCTGGCAACACAAAAGGAAAAAATTCTAGAATAGAGTTCATAATTTGATTAAATGAAGCATCTGGTTTCCCTCTATTAGAAATTGGAAGAAATCAGTATTAGTAAATTAGTGCTTTAGTGAAGTTCCCTTTGCCAGAGGAGAGCGTTTGCATGCCATCTTTGTAGAGGGTGCAATGATATTTAAGGCTTTCTGTTAGTGATCCTGATAGTAATTTTTTCATGCAAAAGGACCCTATCTCATGGTATAACTGAAGCTAAAATGGGCTGGGTTGGTGACTTGAAGCCTTTCCTCAGGATTTGGGAATACAGATAGTCAACATATAAACCACCATGGAGGCCAGGCACAGTGGCTGTAATCCCTGCCTGTAATCTTGCCTGTAATCCCAGCACTTTGGAAGGCCGAGGCAGGTGGATCACTTGAGGTCAGGAATCCGAGACCAGCCTGGCCAATATGGTGAAACCCCATCTCTATTAAAAATACAAAAATTAGCCAGGCATGGTGGCACATGCCTGTAGTCCCAGCTACCAGGGAGGCTGCAACAGGAGAATCGCTTGAACCCAGGAGGCAAAGGTTGCAGTGAGCCGAGATCGCGCCACTGCACTCCAGCCTGGGCAGCAGTGCGAAACACCATCTCAAATAAAAAAATAAAATAAGAAAAGAGAAAGAAACCACCATGGAGATTACAAATTATTGTAATAATAAAAACAAGGGCCACCACACGTAGAGCCTGCAGCAAAGCCAGATTTACTGTGAGCCTAATGAAGCTTTAGCTTCAGGACACCTTGCTTGCCTAGGTCCCTAGAAATGCCCTGGGGGGGTCTGGGAGCCTAGTTGCAATTGGAAGCATTTCTAGGCGAGCAGTTCTGGCAAATTCCCTAAAGAGACTTTAGAAAAAAAGGACTCTAAGACTATAGTAATTTATTGTGCTAGGCGTGGTAGCTCATGTCTATAATCGCAGCACTTTGGGAAGCCGAGGCTGGTGGATCACTTGAGCCCAGGAGTTCGAGACCAGCCTGGCCAACATGGCAAAACCTCGTCTCTACAAAAATTAGCTGGGCATGGTGGTGTGCACCTGTAATCCCATGACTCAGGAGGCTGAGGTGGGAGGATCACCTGAGCCCACAGAGGTTGGGGCTGCAGTGAGCCCTGATTGTGCCACTGCACTCCAGCTTGGGTGACAGAGTGAGACCTGTCTCAAAAACAAAAACAAAAAATGACTATCATAATTTATTGTGATGTTTTTCTCATTCTAAATAAATATTCATTTATTTATTTAATATATTTTTGCAGAGACAGCGTCTCACTATGTTGCCCAGGCTGGTCTCAAACTCAAGCAATCCTCCTGCCTTGGCCTCCCAAAGTGCTTGAGCTACTGCACCTGCCAAATATTTACTTTCGTGCTGATTTTTGTCTCCATTTAAAATTTTTTTTATTTTAAAAAAAGGATCCCTCCCCACTGTTGTAAAAGTCTCAGGCTCGTGCAGTGTGGCTCCACACCAGGTCTGTTAGCTTCTTGAGGGCAGAGACTGACTATATTTATTGTGTTCACAGTTGTCCACACAGATGCCCAGGGGAGGGCCTGGCCTACAATATTTGTTGAATGACTGCCCATTATGGATCAGCTGGTTTGTTGGTTACTTGACGTACCTTATTGATAATACAGCTTCTGCAAGACAAGTCTTATTTTTCCCATTTTAGAAAAGAAATTGAAGTTTACAGTTGCAGAGCTGGGATTTGAACCCACTTTACTACACCATCCTGCTTTCTGTATGTTCTGCCAGTTCTAAATTTTGAAGCTATTGGAGAAAGACCATTTGACATATTGTTTTAAAATTACATTTTCTCTGCTGTACTTGGTTATTAAAAGAGCTAAGTAGTCCTAGAATGAGGGTACTACATTCCACAACTGCATGATGAGAGAAAAATATCTATATACCTTTGGAATTCAGTATCATCTAGAGAGGTCATGGAGGACCTGTCAGCAAATTTGGGGTGTTCAGAAAACCATTAGTTGTCCAAGTGCCTAGCACAGCACTTCTATGTGTAACATTTATGTGTAATTCTCTATTCACCTCTCTCCTAAAACCAGTAATGTTGGCATTGGATTATTTTCCTCACTGATGTCAGAAGCTAAGTGAATCCCTCAGGGACCACCCCTGTGCTGGATTGTCTTCCCCTGTGAATGGTGATCTTTACATCATTGTCAATGTTAGACTGAGGCCAGGCATGGTGGCTCACGCCTGTAATCCCAGCACTTTGGAAGGCTGAGACGGGTGGATCACTTGAGGTCAGGAGTTTGAGACCAGCCTGGCCAACATGGTGAAACCCTGTCTCTACTAAGAATACAAAAATTAACCAGGCATTGTGGCACGTGCCTGTAGTCCCAGCTACTCTGCTCAGGAGGCTGAGGCAGGAGAATCACTTGAACCCCGGAGATGGAGGCTGCAGTGAACCTAGATAACGCCACTGCACTCCAGTGTGGGTGACAGAGCAAGACTGTCTCAAAAAAAAAAAGTTATACTGAAAGGACAGAGATACTTGTCTGCATAGATTTAGAACAGCATGGCATTCAATCAAGTAATAATTAAAAGGCTCTTAGAGATGAGTGATTTTCATAACTGCATATAACAGAACAGTGATGGAAATAAGAGCCATAGAAATTGAATAATATAAATATTAATAAGAGCTAACACATATCTAGTACCAAATGTGCTGGACACTGTTCCAGGTGTTGTGTTTGTACTCTCTCACCTAATCCTCACTGAAATTCTGTGAGGTAGGTACTGTGATCCTTTCCATTTAGAGGAGAGGAAACCAGGGGGTGGAGAGGTTAGGTAACTTGCACAAGGTGAATCAGGCCCAGGCTATATCGCCCTATGTGCTCTTGCCTGCCAATTAGAGGTAGAGTATGGACCTCAGAGGTCATTTTGTTCAATTTTTAAAATTTTTCTATTATAGATGAAGAAGCTGAACCTCCCTCTCTCCTACATAAATGACCTGCCCAAGATATCAGTTAGTGGTAAAGCTAGAAATAGAACTAAGTCCTTCACCTTTCTAGTTCACTGTCATTCCAGGATATCATGCAAATTAAATTATGTGCCTTTGAAACACACTTTTACACCATAGACCCGAAGGTGATTGAACAGGCTGTGAAAATGCAAGGGGTGTGCAACAGACATGACACAAAACCAGGGGACAGTAGACTGAGAAAGCCTCTAAGAAACACTCAGAGGCAGCCGGGTGTGGTGGCTCACGCCTGTAATTCCAACACTTTGGGAGGCCGAAGGAGGTGGATCATCTGAGCTCAGGAGTTCGAGACCAGCCTGGCCAACATGGTGAAACCCTGTCTCTACTAAAAATACAAAAAGTAGCTGGGCAGTAGTGGCACATGCCTATAATCCCAGCTACTTGGGAGGCTGAGGCAGGGGAATTGCTTGAGCCTGGGAGGCGGAGGTTAGGGTGAGCTGATCGCGCCACTGAGCTCCAGTCTGCGTGACAGAGTGAGACCCTGTCTTTTTTTTTTTGACAGAGTCTTGCTCTGTTGCCCAGGCTGGAGTGCAATGGCAGGATCTCCGCTCACAGCAACCTCTACCTCCCAGATTCAAGCAATTCTCCTGCGTCAGTCTCTCGAGTAGCTGGAGTTATAAGCACGGGCTACTATGCCCAGCTCAATTTTTTTGTATTTTTAGTAGAGATGGGGTTTTGCCATGTTGGCCAGGCTGGTCTCGAACTCCTGACCTCAAGTGATCCACCCACCTTGGCCTCCTAAAGTGTTGGGATTATAGACATGAGCCACCATGCCTGGTCGGAGTCATAGTTTTGATTATGCCTGCATCCCACTTCACCACCTGGCGTCCCTCAGAACTCAATCAAATGGAGAATTCATCAGCATTAACTTATGTTTCATCCTGTTCATTACACAAAGTTATATACATCAGCAAAAACATGTTTAGATAAGTCATTTTTTTTTGTCTAAGTTTCCTTCAACCTCCAGCTATTATTTTATCCCTTTTGTCACTCTTCATCCATTTACTTTGATTATTTATTTAAATTCAAGTCTACAAACATTATTTAACAAATACAAGGCACTGTAATAGACATTTAGAAAAACAAGGTAGCCCCTGCCTTTAGATGACCTATGGTGTCTAACAGGAGAAAAAAATATGGAAATGAGTGAAATAAAAACAGTATGCTTTTACAGTTTGATTATTGAGAAATAATAACTGAAACTAAATGTAATAATATGATTCAGAAATCACTATATGTATGTATATGTTATGTGTACATATATACATAGAAAAAAATTTGGACATTGAACAAATTGCTGGCAGTGGTTACTTCCCGTGGTGTGTGGTTAGGGAGTAAGGAAAGAAGAGATCCTTTATTTTTAACAATGTCTTCCTATGGTGTTTGAATGTTTTGCAATACAAATGCATTATAATTTAATTGTAATTTTAAAAAGTTGGGTTAGGCATGGTGGTTCACGCCTGTAATCCCGGCACTTTGGAAGGCTGAAGTCGGAGGATCATTTGAACCCAGGAGTTCAAGACCAGCCTGGGCAACAAGAGTCAGACCTTGTTTCTACAAAAACTAAAAATGTTAGCCAGGTGCACCTGTAGTCCCAGCTACTCGGAAGGCTGAGGCAGGAGGATCACTTGAGCCCAGGAAGTTGAGGCTACAGTGAGCCATGATCATGCCACTACACTCCAGCCTGGACAACAGAGTAAGACCCTACCTCAAAAAAAAGAAGTCAAGGGTATTGGTTGAAACAGTTCCTATCGGTGACTTTAATTGTTCTATGCTATCACTCTTCAGCTTCCCCCCACTTCCAAAAATCTCAAAGGAAAAAACAGACTTACAAGTAAAGTTCAGCTACTCTGAATTTCATTCTATATTAAGGAATATTTTGTCCTCTATAGTAATACATTGATGTTCAGAACAACGTAAGGAGGAGTAATGTATTATACAAGATTAACATGAAAGAAAAACTCATAACAGTAGACCCTGGCCCTTTCCGTAAGACTTTGGTCATGTAATCTCTGGTCGAGATATGACATTAAGCAGAACCAAGCAATGAACTCCCCCAAATACTAAAAGATCCTGGCTTTCACCAACCTCAGGGTTACCCAAAAACATTTTCTTTTTTTTTTTTTTTTGAGACAGAGTCTTGCTCTGTCGCCCAGGCTGGAGTGCAGTGGCGCTATCTTGGCTCATTTGCAAGCTCCGCCTCCCGGGTTCACGCCATTCTCCTGCCTCAGCCTCCCGAGTAGCTGGGACTACAGGCGCCCGCCACCACACCCGGCTATTTTTTTTTTTGTATTTTTAGTAGAGACAGGGTTTCACCGTGTTAGCCAGGATGGTCTCGATCTCCTGACCTCGTGATCTGCCCGTCTCGGCCTCCCAAAGTACTGGGATTACTGGTGTGAGCCACCGCGCCTGGCCCCAAAAACATTTTCAAGTAACACTACTAGATCACCCAAGGATTACTTTAATTACTTCTGTGATTCACTCTTCACTGGCCAGTAAATTAGAAGGTTCTGGTCTATTAGCTTCCCTACTACTTTTCAGCAACAGAATTGTTGTTAATGTTCAGTAGTTTTATTCATATCTTTTTCTTTTTAAAATAGCCTTTTTTTTTTTTTCTTTTGAGACAGAGTTTTGTTCTTGTTGCCCAGGCTGGAGTGCAGTGGCACGATCTTGGCTCACTGCAACCTCCGCCTCCCAGGTTCAAGCGATTCTCCTGCTTTAGCCCCCTCAGTAGCTGGGACTATAGGCACCCACCACTATGCCCAGCTAATTTTTTTTTTTTTTTTTTTTGAGACGGAGTTGCTCTGTCACCCAGACTGGAGTGCAGCGGTGCGATCTCGGCTCACTGCAACCTCCGCCTTCTGGGCTCAGACAATTCTCCTGCCTCAGCCTCACGAGTAGCTGGGATTACAGGCACACGCCACCATACCCAGCTTATTTTTCTTGTATTTTCAGTAGAGATGGGTTTCACTATGTTGGCCAGGCTGGTGTTGAACTCCTGACCTCAGATGATCCACCCACCTCAGCCTCCCAAAGTGCTGAGATTACAGGCGTGAGCCACCGTGCTCGGCCTAAAATAGGCTGTTTTCAAATGTTGAGTTTGCTCAGTAAAACTTTCTATATGTTATTACATGACTTATTTTATATTATAAAGTCATGTAAAGTTTCCCTCAGTTCATACTTTCATCATGTCCAGCACTGTTTCCATTACTTAAAATATTTTCTGATCTCCATTTGGGTCTAATTTTCCATGTATGAGAGTGCTCATAACAAATCAAGCTGTTTAAATAGGATCGCAATATTATTATCTGAGCATTTATAATTACATTTATTTAAACTCTTGTTAATCATTTACTGAAGTGTAACTTTTTCTACTTAATGGTTAGAAAAAGTAAATATTGCTCCCTCGAAGGTTTCAGAATACCAGTTGTAGTCGAAAAAAATTTTTTTTACACGATTCTTATAACTAACAATGGTATTCTGGTTATAGAAATTCTCTTTGGCAATTCTCCACAAGCAGTTTTCATAATTTATTCAAACTTAGTTAAAAAACATCTATAATAATAATAGTTTTAATGTATTTGGTCAGTATTTCTTTTTTCTTTTTTTTTTTTTTAGAGATGGCATCTTTGACACCCATGCTGGAGTGCAGTGGTATGATCTCAGTTGACTGCAACCTCTGCCTCCTGGGTTCAAGTGATTCTCCTGCCTCAGCTTCCCAAGTAGCTGGGATTTCAGGCTTGCACCACCACACCCAGCTAAGTTTTGTATTTTTAGTAGAGATGGGATTTCACCATGTTGGCCAGGCTAATCTTGAACTCCTGACCTCAAATGATCCACCTGCCTCAGCCTCCCAAAGTGCTGGGATTACAGGCGTGAGTCACTGTGCCCGGCCTGATCAGTATTACTTATACTGTATTTTGTTAGAGGTGTCTTAGATCCCTATGGAGATGGGTTAGCATTATATGCAGGTACCATGCATTAGCTAATCAAATGAAGAACTGTGCTAACTCTAGATGATATGGCTGGGCACAGTGCTCACATCTGTAATCCCAGCACTTTGGGAGGCTGAGGTGGATGGATCATTTGAGGTCAGTAGTTCAAGACCAGCCTGGCCAACATGGTGAAACCCCGTCTCTACTAAAGGTACAAAACTCAGCAGGCGCGGTGGCTCACGCCTGTAGTCTTAGCTACTTGGGAGGCTGAGGCAGGAGAATCGCTTGAACCAGGAGGTGGAGGTTGCAGTGAGCCGAGATTGCACCACTGTACTACTCCAGCCTAGGTGACAGAGCGAGACTCTTCAAAGAAAATAAAAAAGATATTGTCAAGGGCACACTTAAGTGATTTAACATCACTTTAATGGGATGCTAAATTTTGAGCAAACAATTAAAATCATGAGGACAAATGAAAAACTCAACTTTTAATACAGAGTCAGGGGATAAATGGTTCATAGATCTCGTGGACAAATTAAACACGTAGAGAGATTGTTTTGGTCTTTTAATAAGCAAAGCAAAGTGAAATATCTGCTGAGACATATCAGAACAAGTGATGGACATGGGTTTTGAAGCTGTAAATTTTTTTTTCATTGAAGCGGGGCAGCTGATTTATGTCATCAGACCTTGCTAGCTTGGATTGACACAGATCAGACTTTAATTTTGGCTTCGATACTTATCCGCTATGTAATCTTGGGCAAATTTCTCTGGGCCTCAGTTTCATCAATTGTAAGTTGAGTTTCAGAACACCTACCTGGCAAAGCTGATGAGTGAATTAAATGAGATAATATATTACAGGTACCTAGTATGTTTCTGATATTACAGTATGTATGCAATCACGCTTGTAATCCCAGCACTTTGGGAGGCCGAGGCGGGCGGATCATGAGGTCAGGAGATCGAGACCACGGTGACACCCCGTCTCTACTAAAAATACAAAAAAAAATTAGCAGGGCGTGGTGGTGGGCGCCTGTAGTCCCAGCTACTCGGAGAGGCTGAGGCAGGAGAATGGCGTGAACCCGGGAGGTGGAGCTTGCAGTGAGCCGAGATCGCGCCACTGCACTCCAGCCTGGGCGACAGAGCGAGACTCCATCTCAAAAAAAAAAAAAAAAAAAAAAAAAAAAAATTCTTACAATAGTAATTTAAAAGAATATGATAGAATGTCAACAAGTTATCTGTAATAATTGCCTCAATCCTTCACTTTAAGAATTAAGACTGTTTTTTATTCTTTCTTCTTTTTTAAAAAAAAGCATTTTTGGCTGGGTGCAGTGGCTCACGCCTGTAATCCCAGCATTTTGGGAGGCCGAGGTCGGGAGTTCGAGACTAGCCTGACCAACATGGAGTAACCCTGTCTCTGCTAAAAATACAAAATTAGCCAGGCGTGGCAGTGCATGCCTGTAATCCCAGCTACTCAGAGGCTCAGGCAGGAGAATTGCTTGAACCCGGAAGGCGGAGGTTACGGTGAGCTGAGATCACGCCATTACACTCCAGCCTGAGCAACAAGACCGAAATTCCGTCTCAAACAAACAAACAAACAAACAAAAAATTACTTTTTTGATGTGGGAGGGGAAAGTGGTGGAAGGAAGAAAGTAATAGGTTTTGTTGTTTGTTTCAACCCTCTTTCTTCCATCCTTTGTTAAAAAAAAAAAAAAGCTTGGCTAATTTTTTAGCTCTAAGACTTAGCACAAATTAATTATGATATATTATTCTCTTGAAACCTGACTTTACCAAGGGAGTTTTAAAAAATCCCTTTTTTCAATTAAAGAAAATAATTTCAGATAATCCTTGAATATTTTGCTTCTATATAACCAAGACAAACTAAAGAGCCTTCATCTAGTATTTCCATTTCAAAATATTACACTTAATCTTCAAGACATTGGTGGGGGATTTGGGCAAAAGAGTCTTTAAAATGACATTTTGTTTACTTAAATATGCCTAAGAAACACTGCAGCCTTTTTCATGTTCAAGAAAGCAGTTGCAGCAGTCCATTCGCAAAGAAGGCTTAGCTATTAATCATGTGAATGGTGGCATTTTCACGGCTGTTTTTGCAGTTTTATTATTTACTTTTTGAGACAGGGTCTCACTCTGTCACCCAGGCTGGAGTCCAGTGGTGCCATTATAGCTTTAAACTTGAATTCTTGAGCTCAAGCAATTCTCTTACCTTAGCCTCCCCAGTAGCTGTAACTACAGGCTCATGCCACCATGCCTAGCTTATTTTTATTTTTATTTTTTGTAGAGACCAAAGTCTCACTATGTTGCTTAGTCTGATCTTGAACTCCTGGACTCCAAGCAATCCTCCTGCCTCAGCCTCCCAAAGTGTTGGGATTACTGGCATGAGTCACTGCACTTGACCCTTGTTTTTGCAGTTTAAATACTAAATTTTGTTTAATAGTTTTAACAGAGCCTTTAAGAAGGGAACTATATGAAGATTAAAAAAAAATTTTTTTAGTTTCTTGTTGGAAAAAGTCTTTTATTTTTAAATGTAACATATTCTCTTTACCTTCTTATGCTACTATTTTTTACTTTTAATTATGGAAATTGTCATAATACACAAAAATAGAAACAATAATAAACCCTCATAAACATATCACTGAGTTTTAACAGTCATCAAAATTCTGCAGCTTGTTTCAAGATGGGTTTTAATGTACAATATTTTAAAGAGACATATCTAATTGATTTGCATGTTCTGAAAAGACCAGTGTTTATGCGTGTGTGTGTGTGTGTCTGCAATCCACTTTTTTTGTTGTTGTTGCAGGTTTAAATCCTTTCTGGAACAAGGTAGATCTTCCTTAAATTGAAAATAATCAATTACGCACTGAATGCCTAACACGTGTCCAGCATGTGTGAGCTTCTGTGAAGGAATTATGCCAGGAAATGTTAAAACAAAGTTACTCAAAGAAGTGGAAAAATAGGAAAGAAATCCAGTTTTATCCTAGGCTCAGGAAAAAGTTGGTGAGGCCTTGACCTAGAGTAGGGTTTCCCAACATATCTTATCCTGAAAGCCACTTTCACAGTGTTAAGCAATCTCTTGAACCCATGAGGAATTTAAAAAATTATTTCATCATTTGTGTGTAGTAATAAAAAAATATAAAAAGCGTTGACATATACTTTATTTTATGTAAATATATTTTATTGACAATTGTATTTTAAGGCCTATTTAAATTTAAAATATTAATAGAATAAATAAATATTTTAAATGCTAACAATACATGCACGTAAATTTGGGCATTTTACCATCTAATACATAATGCACATTATTTAAATTATTTCCGTTATGTAATAAGGAAAAGCATTTTATGACTTAAATATTTTTTAAATTTTATTTATTTTTTATTTTTTTAGATATGCAGTCTCCCTCTATCACCCAAGCTAGAGTGCAGAGTAATGATCACAGCTCACTGCAGCCTTGAACTCCTGAGCTCAAACAACCCTCCTGTGTCGACCTCCCAAAGTGTTGAGAATACAGGCATGAGCCACTGCACCTGGCCTCAAAATATATTTCTAACAGAAAAATATTTTAGTAAACAATAGTACATAATGATACTTAGATATGTATAGATATGTATACAAACAAAAAACCAGAAAAATAGAACATTAAGTGACACATAAAAAACCAAACTTTGGACAGGCGCAGTGGCTCATGCCTGTAATCCCAGCACTTTGAGAGGCCGAGGTGGGTGTATCACCTGAGGCCCAGAGTTCGAGACCAGCCTGGCCAACATGGTGAAACCCTGTCTCTGCTAAAAATACAAAAATTAGCCGTGAGTGGTGGCACATGCCTATAATCCCAGCTACTTGGGATGCTGAGGCAGGAGAATCACTCCTTCTCAAAAAACAAACCAAAAACCCACCCCCCACCAAACTTTGTGAAACACAATATTATAGCATCAAAAATGGATAAACATTGCTTATGTTACATTTTGTTTGAATAGTTGAATTTTGCTTTTTTTTTTTTTTTTCCAAGACAGAGTCTTGCTCTGTTACCCAGGCTAGGGTGCAGTGGCATGATCTCGGCTCACTGTAACCTCCGCCTCCTGGGTTCAAGCAATTCTCCTGCCTCAGCCTCCCGACTAGCTGGGATTACAAGCACCCACCATCGCGCCTGGCTAGTTTTTGTATTTTTAGTAGAGATGGGGTTTCACCATGTTGGCCAGGCTGGTCTTCAACTCCTGACCTCGTGATGTGCCCACCTTGGCCTCTCAAAGTGTTGGGATTACAGGCATGAGCCACCACATCCGGCCGTATTTTGCTTTTTAAAAAAGGACAAGTTTTTTAAAAAAGTAAGATTAGTGTTTTGTTCATGAATGGTTAATATAAGAAAATATTAATGGTTACGAGATAACTAATGGTTAATATAAGAAAAATGGTTTGGGGGCAGCTCTTTCAAGTATTTCACAAATAAGGCAAAGCCAGGAGGGATAGTCTTTATTCTCGATGTGTGAAAAGCCAAACTAGATGTAATCATGTCGATGGTTAAATATTATCTCTTTTAACATTTTAAAAGCACTGTTTTTTTTTTCTAAAAACAGTATAGGCTGTACATTAATTTTGAGTTTCTGTATGCATCTTACAGATCTGGTGAAGATCTCCTTGAGGCAATTGTGTAAAATAATAATTTTTATGCCCCTCATACTGGTTATATGTCAATGTCCTTGTTCTTTGTGCCTCGTGTCTTTAACCAGTTGTCTACTATAGAATAAGTCAGTGGTTTTCAAGGGTGGAGTGAGGGGGAGGAATTTTGACTGCCTGGGGACATTTGGCAAGGTCTAGAGACATTTTTGATTGTCACAACACTAAAAATGGGGGAGCTACTGTCATCTAGTGAGTAGAGTTTAGATGCTGCTAAACTCCTCCGTTGCACAGGACAGCCCACCACAGCAAAGAATTATCTGACCCCAAATGTCAATAGTGACCAGGTTTGAGAAATCTTTGTACTATGTAAACAGTATTTATCTATGAAAGATAACATTTTTCCCCCAATCCAATATGACTAGTAAAAGACAAAGATTTTTAAAGTCCTGAAATGGTGAAAACTATCATGGAAGCTGGCAGTATTTTTTGTTTTATTTTATTTTATTTATTTATTTATTTTCCTGAGACAGGTTTTTGCTGTGTCACCCAGGCTGGAGTGCAGTGGCACAATCATAGCTCTTTGCAGCCTTGACCGCCCGGGCTTAATTGATCTTCCCACCTCATCCTCCCAAGTGGCTGGGACTACAGGCATGTGCCACCACTCTCAGCTGATTTTTTATTTTTTGTAGAGACAAGGTTTGTCTTGTCTCTACAAAACTATGTTGCCCAGGTTGGTCTTGAACTCCTGAGCTCAAGGGATCTTCTTCCCTCAGTTTCCCAAAGTGCTGGGATTACAGGCAGAAGCATCTCTGCCCCGCTTTGGCAATATTTAGTGGAGTAATAAACAGAATGAGTTATTGTCTCATGAGCAAACTCACCTTCCCAAACCTCTGTGCATGTTTACTCAGAGATTCTCAAATGTTCCATTCTAAAAGGGAAATGTACAAATTTAAATTATTATATGTATTTATTGATTTAAAAATAGAATGAAAACAGACATTACTGCCTTTACTAATGTCAACCCTTGGGGCTTTGCTGCATAGGCCAAATACATTTCTGGGATTTAAAAAACTAAACTTGGGAGAGAGAAATCTTTCCTCTACAAAGGAGAAAATGACACAACCCAAGGAAGAAATGGACGTGAGAGGCTGAGATAAAGGGCCTTCCTGGTCACTGAGCCCATTCATCCCTGTGATCTGGTTACTGAGCCGGGAAATTGCCCCTTTTTGCTTTAGCCAATTTGAATTAGATTTCTGTAACTTGCCACCGAAAAAGTCCTGACTAATATACTACTCGATTAATATAAGTAATATTTCAACAGTTTGCAATAATGCAATGAAATATGAAGATTGAACTTGAGATTGGTTTTTGATTACACTATTTAAGACAGAAATCCTAAACCATTCATTTAACCAACATTTACACCTAACATGTACAAATATTCTGTGCTAGGTGCTGAGAACATAAAGGCAAATTCAAAAATTGTTTCTCCTTTGAAAGAACTCTCAGTCTAGCTGGGGAGATGGAAGAGTATCCTGTCGTATGAGTGCTATGCTAGAAACAAGCCCATCTTACGGGAGCCGGCAGAAGGGGCACTTAAATCCTAAAGGGGCAAGAATGACTTGGAGGTGGTGACCATCACGAAGTAAAGAGGGCATTTGAGCTAGACAGAGTGGGATAGTTGAGGCTGGGTGGAGAGAAATAGTAAGGAGAGACTGAGACACTGGCAGTAGTGTGTTATGATAGAATATGAAGTGCAAGAGGATGGAGAGTGGCCAGGAAGGAGGCTGGGAATTGTGTCTCAAAGGTCTTGGTGAAAAATTGAGACTTTATCCCAAGCTTGGGGGAGCCACAAATGGATTTTACATAGGGGAGCAATATCACCCATATTCAAAATATCACACTGTAAGATGAGGATAATAGTTACCTGGCAAGATTGTTGCAAAGAGTATAGATAATATTTATTTATGTATGTCCTTTTGAAATGTAAATGTTCATAATATTTCTCTTTTTAAAAATATTTTTAAAATTTCAATAGCTTTTGGGGTACAAGTGGTTTTTGGTTACACGGATGAATTGTATAGTGGTGAAGTCTGAGATTTTAGTGTACTCATCACCAGAGGAGAATACATTGTATCCAATACGTAGTTTTTTATCCCTTACTCCTCTCCCAGCTTCCCCATTCTGAGTCTCCAAAGTTGATTATATCCTTCTGTATGTGGGTATATATCATTCTGTATATATAGTCCATTGTATCATTCTTATATAGTGGGAGCTAAGCTATGGGTATGCAGATGCATGCATACATAAGCTCTGTATACCCATAGCTTAGCTCCCACTGTATGAGAGAACATATGGTATTTGGTGAGTTACTTCACTTAGAATATATAGATATTATTTCTTTTTTATTTAAATAGAGACCGGGGTCTTGCTACGTTGCCCAGGTTGGTCTCAAACTCATAGGCTCTGGGATTACAGGTATGAGCCAACATTCCAGGCCTAGAGATGATATTTAAAGTGATGATTACCATGCTTAAAAATGGCCAAGCCAGGGCCAGGCGCAGTGGCTTACGCCTGTAATCCCAGCACTTTGGAAGGCAGAGGTGGGCAGATCACCTGAGGTCAGGAGTTTGAGACCAGCCTGGCCAACATGGTGAAACCCCGTCTCTACTAAAAATACAAAAATTAGCTGAGTGTGGTGGCACTCGCCTGTAATCCCAGCTACTCAGAAGGCTGAGGCCGGAGAATCGCTTGAATCTGGGAGGTGGAGGTTGCAGTGAGCTGAGATCCAGCCACTGCACTCCAGCCTGGGTGACAGAGTGAGACTCTGTCTTAAAAAAAAAAAAAAATGGCCAAGCCAAAAAAATACATCCTCATTCTATTTCAAATACTGCTAAAAAACAGCGTTGACGGGAGGCTGAGGCAAGAGAATGGCGTGAGCCCGGGAGGCGGAGCTTGCAGTGAGCCGAGATAGCGCCACTGCACTCCAGCCTGGGCAACAGAGCAAGACTCCGTCTCAAAAAAAAAAAAAAAACTTAGCATTGAGGCCGGGCGCGGTGGGTCGGGAGTTCCAGACCAGCCTAACCAACATGGAGAAACCCCGTCTTTACTAAAAGTACAAAACATTAGCCGGGCGTGGTGGCACATGCCTGTAATCCCAGCTACTCGGCAGGCTGAGGCTCCCGCTTGAACCCGGGGGGCAGAGGTTGCAGTGAGCCAAGATTGTGCCACTGCACTCCAGCCTGGGCAACAAGAAGGAAAACTCCTTCTCAAAACAAAAACAAAAACTTAGAGTTGATTCATCCATTAGTAGGTGTGATTATGGAAAATTTTTACCTCTTAGACTTGCATTAAGGTACTCCCTAGATCTGCAATAAGGTGGAATCTAAATTGCAAGTCAGTCTTGGGACCCTCTGGACCATTCAGGTTTCCTCCAAATGGGAACATTTCAAACCGAGATGGAGTTTTCCAGATCATTCTGGAACGAAAAGGATCCCAATAGTCACTATGAAACCTTTTCTCTGAGAAGTGGGGAATGAAGGAGTCCATACCCCCCAGAATTCGGTTTTATATTAGGCTTGTGTAGCTCAATAAATGTTTTCGGTCTAAAAACTATTCCTAAAGAATGCTGCTTCTGGGTTACAAGGGGGCAGGATAAGGAAGAAATACTTCATTGCAACATAAAATATCAAATTAATGTTTTCTACGTGAAAGTCAAGACAGAGAGGGGACAAGTGGGAAAAACAAGTTCACCTCAGGCTACCAAATCATTGCAAGATTTCTTTAGTGCTATAAGTCACTGGGCCATGCAGTGTATTTCACTTTCTGACTGATTTCAAGGACCCCTCACCCCATTTATTTAGTCTAGTGATTTAGAACTTTTAAGGCAATACAGACATTATTTGGAAAACACAATAGTTGAAAAACATATCCCTCCATTTAAAATAATAAAATTTATCTCACTATCAGAAAGTGCAAATTTTGTGTTAAAGGCAGAGAATATCTCAAATTAGAGGACAATGAAAAACATCTGAAAATATGTCATTTTATCAACTACGTTTGGAAGCAATATCTGTTAAAGCTTTTTGCCTGTTTATTCTTATCAGCCAATTTTAAGGCTTTAATCCTTAAAATACATTTTCATGAAAATTCTAATTGTTGACATTTTTCCAGGTAATGACTTTTCAACAATTTAGAATATTTTTCTTTATACAAAGGTTAAATAAACATATTCATGCATGTATTTGCATAGAAAACTTTAAAAAGAATGTATAGGAAACTATTAACAGTAGTGTCCTTGGCCTGGGATTGTCAGGTGGAGAAAGGGAGAGGGATTTAACTTTTTTCACTTTAGATCCTTTGGTACAATCCGATATTTTTATTTTTTATTTATTTATTTTTTTGAGACAGAGTCTCACTCTCGCCCAGGCTGGAGTGCAGTGGTGTGATCTCGGCTCACTGTAACCTCTGCCTCCTGGGTTCAAGGGATTCTCCTGCCTCAGCCTCCCGAGTAACTGGGACTACAGGCATGTGATCCCAACGTGCTGGGATTACAGGCATGAGGCACTGCGCCCGGCCCAATCTGATATTTTTAAATGTACGTGAGCATGAATTGTTTTAATAATTAAAAGGACTGGCTGAGCACAGTGGCTCACACCTGTAATCCTACCACTTTGGGAGGCCGAGGCAGGTGGATCACGAGGTCAGGAGTTCGAGACCAGCCTGGCCAACATAGTGAAACCCCTCTCTTCTAAAAACACAAAAATTAACTGGGCTGGTGGCACGTGCCTGTAGTACCAGTTATTCGAGAGGCTGAGACAGGAGAATTGCTTGAACCTGGGAGGTGGAGGTTGCAGTGAGCCAAGACTGCGCCATTGCACTCTAGCCTGGGTGACAGAGTGAGACTTTGTCTCGAAAAATAAAAAAAAATTAAAAGGACTAAATGAGAGGAATATTTTTCTAACTTTTGTATGCATAATCTTGATAACTATTAAATATCTATATACAATTTCTACCCCTTAAGGTCTTAGTTTGTCAAATCACAGTATACCCACACATTAATATGTTCTATATACAACTCTAGTCAAAGATATGCAAATGACCTTGAAATCATAATGCGATCTGTTTACTGCAAGGGCAGATGTGTCTGAAACCATAGTACAATGCACAAGTGTAATAATCCAGAAAAGTTCAAAAAGAAAAGAAATGATAGCAGATATTTTTGTATGCACAAATTTAGACATGGAATTATTTTATGTTGCTGTATGTTTTTTCTATTTCTGTATATTTAGCTTTTGATTATTAATAATTAAATTACTTTTTGTAGCACATTATAAAATTATATTGATAAAGTTTTTTCATTTTTAAAATGTAACAGGTGTGCAGAATAATTTATTTTTCCTAAGTAAACTATTTGACTCAAAAAGTTAAATTCAATTCTAGATATTAGCCTCAATGTGAGGCTAAATCTCTTGCAAATTCCTGAGTCTTCTTTTCAAAGCCTTCTTAATGAAGATAGTTAGTGTTAATTATGTTGTCATTTAAAAAATCCATGTCCACAACAGCTGTATTTTACTCCTTAACCTTGGGAAAATTATTTAATCTCATTAGCTTCAGTTTCCTCATCTTTTAAATGGGAAGAATAATAAGACTAGTTCATAAGGCTGTTAAGAGGATCAACTGTGACGATGCATGTAAAATACTTCATGTAGTCTGTGGTACATAATAAGTACTCAGTAAATATTACCTATTATTTTGCTTGTATTTTCACTATCATTTTACTAATTTAACATTTCTCAACATAATCTCTAGCTTTTGAAATATACTGCTTGAAAATTGCTTTAGTAGAGCACATTCTTCCCAGTTCTTATGGGAAGAAATGTGTTTAGCTCCCATAACAATTAATCTCTCTTTTTTGCTATGTAACACAAATAAAATCAAATATGAAATATATTTAAATTTCTGTATTTAATATGCATGAGTTAGCTAACATTTATTTAGCTTACTTCTTTACTTACTTTATTTACTTATTAGCTAAGTTAGCTGTACTTAACAACAAATACATACTTGAAATCGTTGTGCCTTAAGATAATTCTGAAATGATTGCATGTTGTCAGAAAAGAGTTCCAACAATTAAATTTATGAAGCACTGTTTTCCCACAGAATGAAAGTAAGCTCATATTTTCACACTGTAGTGTATAATGGTAGATTTAAAAATAGCCTCAAAGTGCAACTTTTCAAAAAACTAATTGGATTAATACATTAAAAATAGCTTAGATAAATAAAACATACACTAACTTAAATGCAAAATTTGAGGATAGATCTTGTGAATTAGCTTAAAATCAGTTGCCTTGATTTCAATGAAGAGAATTACTGAGGCAGAAGGTAAATTCTTAGTGTTTTCTGAAACTATAATAAGAAGCTAGCTGTACAGTACCTTGATCAAGTTGTGTCCCACAGTGTAGACAGCTGCTAAATTTCCCTTCTCTCCAGGGGCATGCATACCTGTCCCATACCCATGCCAAGCCACTAGATATGGGTTGTGAATTGTAATCCAATATTTGACACGGTCCCCAAACATCTGGAAACAGTATGTGGCATAGTCATTGAAGATATCTATTATGGTATCATTTTTCCACCCCCCATATTTTTCTTGTAGCGCCAAAGGCAAATCCCAGTGGTATAAAGTAACTATAGGTTCAATGTTTCTAAGCACTAGAGCGTCCAGAAGAGTATTGTAGTACTGGAGACCTTTTGCGTTGGCAACTGTTACTATTCCATCGGGGAAAAGCCTTGGCCAGGAAATTGAAAATTGATAAAAAGAAACTCCTATAAAATCCAGGGCTGATAAGTCTTTTTCCAGAAAAATATAGCTGTCACTGGAACCATTCGTGCTGCTGACATTTTTAAGGTGTGTGTGGATGAAATGATCCCATATAGAAGGTCCTTTTCCATCCTTCTTCCAACTCCCCTCCACTTGCAATGCTCCAGTCCCAACACCCCAGACAAAGTTTTTAGGGAAAGTGTCATAGAGAAACAGCTGACTTTCATTTACCGGAGTAAAATTAGGATTTTTAGACCATATAGCTCTTCCATCTCCAGAGAATCCAGTAACAGCTCGTAGCAGAATAAGTGCTGACAGGATGACAGATCTTTGCAATCCCCCGTTGGACATTGTATTCCTATAGCGTATGGTTATTTCATCAGTGCTGAAGAAAATCCATTCATTCCCTAGAGATCCTGCCGCACAGCCTGGCTTCCTTTGCCACCAACTGCTGGACTGTCTTATCAAAGCTTCAGTAAAAGCTTGTGATTGTAAAGCTCTGTCAATGATTAGCTTGAACTGGGAGACTGAAGATGGGTCATAGAGAGCAACGTAATCTGAGGGAGGTGGCCCTATTGCAGTCACCAACGCGTCTCCTTCTCTCTCATTATGGGAAAAATTAGATGAAAATGCATCGGTGACAAGAGTTTGAATGTGTAACTAACACATATGTAAACACTGAATTAAAATCACATTATTTTCTGTGTAGTCTTTCATATTGACCCAAATCTTTTCTGAATGTTTTGAACATTATTGAATGAGGTATATAGCTTTTCTATTTTTAGAGTTTTTGCGTGGTAACTTTATAATCGCATATATCAAGAAAAATAACATATATAAGTAAATAGCATTCCTACATACCAATAGTAAAGAATTAGAAAACACAGTAAGAAATTACACTTCTCCACAAAATTATAACACATCTAAGAACAACCTTAATAAATGTTACCTATTTTAGGAAAATTTTAAAAATGTATTGGTAGATTTGAGAGAATACTTGAATGAGAAAATATAGCACTTTGTGGATGGAAAAATGAAATACTTTTCAATTTAATACATTTAACTTAACTGAAATCCTCTAATCTCTAATTTTATTTTTTATTTTACTTATTTAACTTAACTAAAATTCTCTAACCTCTAATTTTTTAATTAATTAATTAATTTTTAATAAGAGTCTCGCTTTGTAGCCTAGGCTGGAGTGCAGTGGTGTCATCACAGCTCACTGCAGCCTCAACTTCCCAGGCTTAAGCAATCCTCCCACCTCAGCCTCTGAGTAGCTGGGACAACAGTCACATGCCACCATGCCCAGCTGATTTTTGATTTTTTGGTAGAGGTGGGGTCTAGCTATGTCCCCCAGGCTGGTCTTGAACTCCTGGGCTCAAACAGCCCTTCTGCTTCGGCCTCCTAAAGTGCTTGGGATTATAGGTGTGAGCCACCATGCCTGGCCTAATCCCAAATTTTAGTTCAAGAAAATTATTATGAAAGGCCAGGCACAGTGATTCATGGCTATAATCCCACCACTTTGGGAGGCCAAGGCAGGCAGATCACTTGAGGTCAGGAGTTCGAGACCAGCCTAGCCAACATGTTGAAACCCCGTCTCTACTAAAAATACAATTAGCTGGGCATGGTGGTGGGTGCCTGTAATCCCAGCTACCTGGGAGTCTGAGGCAGGAGAATCTCTTGAAGCTGGGACGTGGAGGTTGTAGTGAGCTGAGATCGCACCACAGCACTCCAGCCTGGGTGACAGAATGAGACTCTGTCTTAAAAAATAATAAATAAATAAATAAATAGTTTTAAATATTTGAAGTATCACATATGAATGAGAGGCAGAGTGGTTAATAGTTTGGTCTCTGTGCCAGATGAGGTGGCTCACACCTATAATCCCAGCTACTTAGGAGGCTAAGTGGGGAGGACTGCTTGAGGCCAGGAGTTTGAGACCAGCCTGGGCAATATAGCGAGACTATCCTCATCTCTAAAAAAAAATGATTGGGGCCGGGCACAGTGGTTCACACCTGTAGTCCCAGCACTTTGGGAGGCCGAGGCGGGTGGATCACCTGAGGTCAGGAGTTCGAGACCAGCCTGACCAGCATGGTGAAACCCCATCTCTACTAAAAATATAAAATCAGCTAGGCATGGTGGCACATGCCTGTAATCCCAGTTACTCGGGAGGCTGAGGCAGAAGAATTGCCTGAGCCCGGGAGGTGGAGGTTGCAGTGAGCCGAGATCGCACCATTGCACTCCAGCCTGGGCAACAAGAGCAAAACTCTGTCTAAAAAAAAAAAAAAAAAAAAGAGATTGAGCCTCTAGAGGCAGACTGCCTGAGTTTAAATATAGCTGTGTAACTTGCCCTCAGTTTCCTCTTAACTAAGAAAAGGCATAATAATAATATGCACTTCATGGATTATTGTAAGAATTAAAGGAGTTAATACACTGAACAAAATGGTTTTCTCTGGAATAAAGAAACAAATGAACCAGTACATGTAAGGCACTTGGAACAGAGACTGACACATAGTAAGTTATGTGTTAATATTATTTTTATGTGAAAGGGAAAGATTATTCAGGACATGATGCCAGATTTAGCATAAAAGACAATTTGTTCTGGCTCCTGCCCACATTTTTAGCTTCACTTCTCTCAGTTGACTAAGGGGTACACAGCCTGCTCACTTGTACCCCTGTACCTTGGTATGTGTGCTCTCTGCACAGAATATGTTTCTCCCTTCATCTAGCTCATGTCTATCTTTTTTTTTTTTTTTTTTTTGAGATGGAGTCTCACTCTGTCCCCCAGGCTGGAGTGCAGTGGCAGGATCTCTGCTCACTGCAAGCTCTGCCTCCCAGGCTTACGCCATTCTCCTGCCTCAGCCTCCTGAGCAGCTGGGACTACAGGTGCATGCTACCACACCTGGCTAATTTTTTGTATTTTTAGTAGAGACAGGGTTTCACCATATTAGCCAGGATGATCTTGAGCTCCTGACCTCCTGATCTGCCTGCCTCGGCCTCCCAAAGTGCTAGGATTACAGGTGTGAGCCACCACTCCCGGCCTTTTTTTTTTTTTTTTTTTTTTTTTTTTTTTTTTGAGATGAACTCTTGCTCTGTTGCCCAGGCTGGAGTGCAGTGGCACAATCTCGGTTCACTGCAACCACCATATCCCATGTTCAAGCGATTCTCCTGCTGCAGCCTCCCAAATAGTTGGGACTCAGTCACGAGCAACCACGCCTGGTTAATTTTTGTTTTTAGTAGAGATAGGGCTTCACCATGTTGGCCAGGCTGGTCTCCAACTCCTGACCTCAGGTGATCCGCCTGCCTTGGCCTTCCAAAGTGCTGGGATTACAGGCGTGAGCCACTGTGGCTGGCCTCACATGGCCTTCTTTGTGTTCTTTCCTCTTCTTCTTGTTTTTCTTTTTTTTTTTTTTTCAGAGAAAGGGTGTCACTCTTGCCCAAGTGAAGACAAATAAAGAATGCTTCACAAATCTGCGTGCTATCCTTGCACAGAGGCTATGCTAATCTTCTCTGTATCATTCCAATTTTAGTAAATGTGTTTCCAAAGTGAGCACAAGATGCAGGATTAATACACAAGAGTCAGTTGTTTTCTTATATGCCAGCAATGAATGACTGAAATTTGAAATTAAAAAGACAAAATCCAGCCTGGATAACATGGTGAGACCCCATCTCTACAAAAAATAAAAATAAAAAATTAGTTGGACATGGTGGTGCACACTTATGGTCCCATCTACTAGGGAGGCTAAAGTGGGAGGATCATTTGAGCCTGGGAAGTTGAGGCTGCAATGACTCATGAGCCATGACTCAAATTAGAGAGGTCAAATTAGAGCCATGACTGCCCCACTAAACTCCAGCCTGGGTGACAGAGTGAGATTTTCTCAAAAAAAGGAAAAAAAGAAACTTCTCAACAAAGGCTAAGTTTTAAAATATGTACTCTAGCTGGGCGAGGTGGCTCATGCCTGTAATCCCAGCACTTTGGGAGGCCGAGGCGAGCGGATCATGAGATCAGGAGTTCGAGACTAGCTTGGCCAATATGGTGAAACCCCATCTCTACTAAAAATATAAAAATTAGCTGGGCGTGGTGGCACGCACCTGTAGTCCTAGCTACTCGGGAGGCTGAGGCAGAAGAATCGCTTGAACCAGGGAGGCGGAGGTTGCAGTAAGCAGAGATCATACCATTCCACATTTTGCGACAGAGCAAGACTCTGTCTCAAAAAAAAAAAAAAAGTGTACTCTAGGACTGAAGTACCTTTTCCTTAAAAAAGAAAAGGAATAAAAATAAAGTAAATGTGTACTGAATATTTATTTGCTAGTGAGCAATAATTTATCACTAAATGATTTCAGATTGCATATGAGAAAATGCAAGAAATGAAAATTTTCAGAGCAAGTTTATTAAGCTGATTAAATGAGAACATATGTAGATAACAATAACATAATTTCACATCCATTATGATGATGATTATTATTTTTTAAAACCCAGAAATAAGAGTTGGAAAAGATAAGGAGAAATTAGAATGTTTGTGCCATGCTGGTGGGAATATAAAATGGTGCAGCCATTGTGGAAGAGGGTATGGTAGTTCCTCCAAAAATTAAACAGAATTGCCATATGATCCAGCAGTTCTCCTTCTGGGTAGGTACCCCAAAGAATGGAAAGCAGGGACTTCGCCAGTAGCGTGTCTCAACACTTTGAGAGGCTGAGGTGGGAGGATCACTTTAGCCCAGGAATTGGAGACCAGCTTGCTCAACATAGCAAGACCCTGTCTTTATCACAAATTTAAAAAATGTCTGGGCACGGTGTCTCACACCTGTAATCCCAACACTTTGGGAGGCTGAGGCGGGCAGATCACTTGAGACCAGCCTGGGCAACATGACAAAACCCCATCTCTACCAAAAATACAAAAATTAGCCGGGCATGGTGGTGCACGCCTGTAATCCCTATTCGGGAGGCTGAGGCATGAGAATTGCTTGAACCCAGGAGGTGGAGGTTGCAGTGTGCTGAGATCGTTCCACTGCACTCCAGCCTGAGTGACAGAATGAGACTGTCTCAAAAATAAATAAATAAATAAATAAAATAGAAAGGGATTCAAACAGAAATTTTTGCACTCATGTTCACAGCAGTATTATTCACGGTAGCCAAAAGGTGGAAACAACCCAAAATGTCCAATGACTGATGATTAGATAAACAAAATGTGGTATACACAGAAAATAAATATTTTTTAGCCTTAAAAAGGAATGAAATTCTGACACATTCTACAACATGGATTAACCTTGAAGACATTATGCTAAGTGAAATAAACCAGACACAAAAGGACAAACACTGTATGATTCTGCTTATGTGATGTACCTAGAGAGGTCAAATTCAATTCATAAAGACAGAAACTAGGATGCTTGTTGCCAGGGGCTGGAGGGAGGAGGGAATGGGCAGTAGAGTTAGTGTTGAATGGGTAGAGTTTCAGTTTGAAAGAATGAAAAAGTTTTGGTGATAAATAGTAGTGATGGTTGCACAACAATGTGAATGTACTTAATGTCACTGACCTGTATACCTAAAAATAGCTAAATAATAACTTTTGTGTTATGATTTTTTTTTTTTTTTTTTTGAGATGGAGTCTCGCTCTGTCACCCAGGCTGGAGTGCAATGGCATGATCTCGGCTCACTGCAACCTCTGCCTCCCAGGTTCATGTGATTCTCCTGCCTCAGCCTCCCGAGTAGCTGGGATTACAGGTGTGTGCCACCATGCCCCGTTAATTTTTTGTATTTTTAGTAAAGACAGGGTTTCACTGTGCTAGCCAGGCTCGAACTCCTGACCTTGTTATCCACCTGCCTTGGCCTTCCAAAGTGCTGAGATTACTGATGTGAGCCACCTTGCCCAGCCTGTGTTATGAATATTTTGCCATAATAAAAAATTTCTTTTTTTAAAAATAAATGAGGCCGGGTACAGTGGCTCATGCCTATAATCCCAACTACTCAGGAGGCTGAGGCAGGAGAATTGCTTGAACCCAGGAGGTGGAGGTTGCAGTGAGCCGAGATTGCACCATTGCATTCCAGCCTGGGTGACAGAGTGAGACCCTGTCTCAATCAATCAATCAATCAATCAATCAATAAGCAAAACCTGCATATGAAGAAATCTTTATGATGGTGATGACTTAATACTGTGGCTTAGTCTGGGCGTGGTGGCTCACGCCTGTAATCCCAGCCCTTTGGGAGGCCATGTGGGTGGATCACTTGAGCTCAGGAGTTCGAGACCAGCCTGGGCAACATGGTGAAATCCCATCTACAAAAAATACAAAAATTACCTGGAGGCCGGGTATGTTGGCTCATGCCTGTAATTGCAGCATATTGGGAGGCCAAGGCGGGTGGATCACTTGAGGCCAGGAGCTCGAGACCAGCCTGGCCAACATGGTTAAACCCTGTCTCTACTGAAAATACAAAAATTATTGGGTGTGGTGGCACATACCTGTAATCCCAGCTACTTGAGAGGCTGAGGTGGGAGGATGGCTGGAGCCCTGGAGGTCAAGGCTGCAATGAGCCATGATCACACCACTGAACTCCAGCCTGGGTGACAAAGTGACTGTTTCTGAGACCGTGTCTCAAAAAAAAGGAAGAAGGGAAAAAAAATACTCTTACAGAATTCTCAAATATTTATGAAAACAGATGATGAATTTATGAAATATTTATTACAACTTAGTGAATCAGGATAGGGACTTCATCTTTTCTAAATGATTATTAAGTATTTATTGAATATTTTACTATATTGAGGGCTACAATGGACTGAGTGCTTGTGTTCCCGGCCAACTCACATACTGAAATCCTAACCCGCAATGTAATAGTATTAAGAGATGGGGTATTTGGGCGGGTAATTAGGTCATCAGCCTGGAGCCTTCATGAATGGATTAGAGCCCTTATAAAAAGGACCTCAGGTGGGGCGAGGTGGCTCATGCCTGTAATCTTAGCACTTTGGGAGGCTGAGGCGGGTGGATCACAAGGTCAGGAGTTTGAGACCAGCCTGGCCAACATGGTGAAACCCCGTCTCTACTAAAAATATAAAAATTAGCTGGGTGTAGTGGCGTGTGCCTATAATCCCAGCTACTGGGGAGGCTGAGGCAGGAGAATTGCTTGAACCCAATAGGCAGAGGTTGCAGTGAGCTGAGATCACACCACTATACTCCAGCCTGGGCTACAGAGCAAGATTCTGTCTCAAAAAAAAAGGACCCAGAGAGAGTTCTCTCACTTCTTTTTCTTTGCTTTTTTTTTTTTTTTTGAGACAGGATCTCACTCTGCCACCCAGGCTGGAGTGCAATGGCATGATCTCGGCTCAGTGCAAACTCCACCTCCTGGGTTCAAGTGATTCTCCTGCCTCAGCCTCTGGAGTAGCTGGGATTATACATGCTAGCCACCACGCCAGGCTAATTTTTGTTGGCCAGGCTGGTCTCAAACTCCTGACCTCAAGTGATCTGCCCGCCTTGTCCTGCCAAGTGCTGACATTACAGACGTGAGCCACTGCACCCTGTCCTCTCACTCTCTTTCTGCCATGTGAGGATACAATGAAAAGATGGCAGTGTGCCAACCAGAAGAGGGCTCTCAGCAGCACCCCACTTCATTGGTACTCTGATCTAGGACTTCCAGGCCCCAGAACTGAAAAATACATTTCTGTTGTTTAGAAGCCACCTGGTCTATGGCATTTTGTTACAGCAGCCCAACTGACTAAGACAAGAGGCCATGTTAAGCAATGTAAATTTAAGGAATTTACATTTTATTATTATTACTATTATTTTCTCTCTTTTTTTTCAGGCATAGTCTCGCTCTGTTGCCCAGGTTGGAGTGCAGTGGCATGATCTCAGCTCACTGCAACCTCCGCTTCCCGGGTTCAAGCAATTCTCCTGCCTCAGCCTCCTGAGCAGCTGAGACTACAGGCGTGCACCACCATGCCCAGCTAATTTTTGTATTTTTAGTAGAGATGGGGTTTCACCATGTTGGCCAGGCTGGTCTCGAACTCCTAATGTCAAGCAATCCACCTGCCTTGGCCTCCCAAAGTGCTGGGATTACAGGTGTAAGCCACTGCACCCAGATGGAATTTACATTTTAAGAAGAAAACATAATAAAAATTATAAAAGTTTAAGAACACAAAATAGTATCTGCCAAGTATTAAATGAGTGGGGCAGACATATATACTCCAGATATTCTATATTCAAGGCACTACTTCATAGTGCTTTGTAAAATGACAGAATTTTGCAGCTGGAAGGGACCTTGGAGATATCTAGTTCTTTTTTTTTCATTTTTCTTAACTTTTTTTAATTAAAAAACTATTTTATCTTCAGAAATTAGGTCTTGCTATGTCGCCTGTGCTGGACTTGAACTCCTGAGCTCAACTGATCCTCCTGCTTCAGCATCCCGAATAGCTTGGACTACAGGCACATGCCACTGTGCTGGCTTTATTTTCTTTTTAAAAAATTTCAATTGATGCGCAATAGTTGTTCACACTTATGGGGTACAGAATAGTAGTTCAATATATGTATATAATGTGTTATAATCAAATCAGGGTAATTAGCATATCCATCACCTCAAACATTTATCATTTCTTTATGCTGGGAACCTCCAAAATCCTCCGTTCTAGCTATTTGAAAATATATAATAAATTATTTTAGCTATAGTCACCCTCCATTTCTATAGAACACTAGAACTTATTCCTCCTACCTAGCTGTAATTCTGTATACTTTAACAAATCTCTCCCTATCTCCTCTGCCCGCTACCCTTCCCAGTCTCTGGTAACCACTATTCTACTTTCTACTACTGTGAGATCAAAACAATTTTTTTTTAGCTCTCACATATGAGTGAGAACATGTGGTATTTGTCTTTTGGTGCCTGACTTATTTCACTTAACATAATGACCTCCAGACTCATCCATGTTGCTGAGAATGGCAGGATTTAGTTCTTTTTATGGCTGAATAGTATTCCATTTGTTACATATACCACATTTTCTTCATGTGATGGACACCTAGGTTGATTCTGTATCTTGGAAGGAGTTCTTCATATATATATATATATATATATATGATTAAATCTTTTGTTTGATATACATGCAAATATTTTCTCCCAATAATTTGTTTTTTAACAGCTTCATTGAGCTATAATCCCCAAACCAAACAATTCGTCCACTGACAGTGTTAAATTCAATGTTTTCAGTATATTCACAGAGTTGCACTACCATCACCAATCAATTTTAGAACATTATTTAACTATTTTAATATTTTACATGTGCAAAAGTGTTTTTCAGTTTTGTGCAATCAAATATCTCCATATTTATACTTTCTGTAATATGCAGATACCATCTTTCATCTCATTAATTTTATTTTTATTTTTTAATTTTTTTTTGAGATGAAGTCTCAGTCTGTCACCCAGGCTGGAGTGCAGTGGCGCCATCTCAGCTCACTGGAACCTCTGCATCCTGCGTTCAAGCGATTCTTGTGCCTCAACCTCCTGAGTAGCTGGGATTACTGGCATGTGCTACCATGCCAGGCTAGTTTTGTATTTTTAGTAGACACAGGGTTTCACCATGTTGGCCAGGCTGGTCTTGAACTCTTAACCTCAGGTAATCCACCTGCCTCGGCCTCCCGGAGTGCTGGGATTGTAGGTGTGACCCACCACGTTCGGCCTCAACTCATCAATTTTAGATTTTGTCAATTGATTTCCTATTATTGTAGATAAAGATTTGGCTTTCTTATACAATCATTTCGTATTGGTAAAAAAAAAATCTACCTTGTAGTTAAATATTTAGACTCTAAATTATGTTTATATAAACATTATTCAATGCTGAGTATTATAATGTCCTTTTTGTCTTAATTTTTACTTCTTTGTTTTTCCTATAGATAGTTTAATAATTGCTGTGTTTTTGTTTTTGTTTTTGTTTTTTAATTGAGACAGTCTCACTCTGTCTCCCAGGCTGGAGTGCAGCAGTGTGATCTCGGCTCACTGTAACCTTCACCTCCCAGTTTCAAGTGATTCTCCTGCCTCAGCTTCCTGAGTAGCTAGGATTACAGGTGTGCACCACCATGTCTGGCTAATTTTTGTATTTTTAGTAGAGACGGGGTTTCACCATGTTGGCCAGGCTGGTCTGGAACTCCTGACCTCAAGTGATCCACTTGCCTCAGCCTCCCAAAGTGCTGGGATTACAGGTGCGAGCCACTGCACCCGACCAATTGCTTTGTTTTTTGATTTGCTTACTCATATTTGCATCTATTACTAAATCTTCTCATACCTGCCAATAGCTCTTGGTACAATTTCTCACAAGGTCCATCTCCTCTATACGTATATTCATTTTAATTCTCTCCTGGAGATCTTTGTTTCCATCTAGTAATGTCCTATGCCTGCTCTCAGTTGCCTATTCGTCCTCTTGAGACTTCCCTTTGCTGGCATCTTAGGAATTCCTCCTGATCTGAATTCTGTTCTTTGAATGATTTCATTTTTCTTGGTTTACTGTGTCATTTTCATGGAGTGTATGTCCCAGTAGCTTTGTCCAGAGGGTATAGTGGCGACAAGTATTACTGTGCCTGTCCCTTGAGTGACACTGCTGTAGTCCAGACAGTTTGCCCTCTCCCCCTAATGCACAGCTGTGATTTGGGGATTCCCTTCCTTTTTCTCCTGTGCTGGGTCACCTGTTTTCTGTTTTCCATAACTGCCTCTTCTTTGTTTACCCCACATTTTGATAAAGCGTATTTTCCAATAGCTTCCTGAGAAAAATTACAGAGGAAACACATTTTTTAAAAAATGTAATTTTTGGCCAGGCGCAGTGGCTCATGCCTGTAATCCCAGCACTTTGGGAGGCCAAGGTGGGGAAATCACGAGGTCAGGAGTTCAAGACTAGCCTGACCAATATGGTGAAACCCCGTCTCTACTAAAAATACAAAAATTAGCTGGGTGTGGTGGTGTGCGCTGTAATCTCTGCTGTTCAGGAGGCTGAGGCAGAAGAATCGCTTGAACCTGGGAGGTGGAGGTTGAAGTGAGCTGAGATCATGCCACTGCACTCCAGCCTGGGTGACAGAGTCAGACTCTGTCTCAAAATAATAATAATAATGCATTTTTCTTCCCACACGTGTTTGTTTGTTTGGCTGGGTTCGGGGTTCTAGATTGTGGATCATTTTCATATAAACTTTTGAGGGAAACAGAGGTGATGCTTCCTGTGGTGGTGGAGGCTGAAGGGTCCTCTCTGGTATGCCTGAGAGTTTTCAGGAGCCAGTTCCACATTCCATGGAGTGTCTCCAGATTCATGAGCGTGCAGAGGCTGTGGCAGTGGCAGTGACAGTAGCAGCAGCAGTTGTACCTTCTAAGTGTGACCTTAAAGCCAAAAGTCTAGTGATGGTGTCTGGCATTGTTCCTTCCGTTCCTGCGCCCTGCACCCCCCCCAACCATATTAAGTACCAAATTTCCTGAAAACAAAGCAAAACAAAAACAAAACACTTTTTTGAATGAAATACCTGGAGTGATTTCTGTTTCCTGTGCTGAAGGCCAACAGATAATGTTCTCTTTGTGATTACGTCCATAAGTATCTCAAATGTGGCTATTCCATATTCTGAATTGTAAATCATTTGGACTCTAAATCTGTTTTGTTTGTTTGTTTCTGCTGAGTCTCATGGTGCTGGTGCTTGGTCATATTTATTGTGAGTAGATTTTGCAGTGGTGGGGGTGGTGGTGATATGCACAGATCACAGTAGGGAAATAATGAGGAGTGAGTGAAAAACCCTTGAAGTAGAAGCACGTCCGGCACCTTCAGGAAGCAAGAGGTCAGTGTGGCTGCAGTGGAATGAGTGAATGGCAGACAGTAAGTACAGAGAGGTAACGGGCCGGATGGTACAGGGATATGGGAAGGAATCTGTCTTAGACTCTTAGTGAAAAGAGCACTGGACAGTTTTCAGCCGAAAGAGTGATATGATCTAACTTACATTTTATAAGAATCACTCTGGATGCCATGTTCAGAGTGTACTGTAAGGCGAACAAAAGCAGAATCAGGGAGATCAGTAAAGAGATAATAACGAGATGCAGACGATGGTAGCTTGGACCTGTAGGTAGTACTGGAGGCAGTGAAAATTGTTGGATTTTGGCTGTGTCTTGGAGATTGAGCCAATAGAATTTGCTGATGGTTTAAATATGAATGTGTGCATATGTTTGTGTGTGTGTGAGAGAGAGAGGAGAGGAGAGGAGGAGAGGAGAGGATTACTTCAAAGTTTTCAGCCTGAGCAAATGGAAGGATGGAGGTATTATCAGTTGAGTTGAGATGCAGGCTTGTGAAGGAAGATCAGGAGTTTAGTTTTGGGGATATAACTTTGATATATCTATTAGGCAGCCAAATGGAAATGCGAAGTTGGAAAATGGATATGTAAGTCTGAAGTTCATTGGAAAAATTAGCAGTTGATAGGAATTTGGAAATGTCAGTATTCAGATGGTGTATAATGCTATGAGATTGGATGAGATCACTAGGTAGTGAGTATAGAAACGAGTTCTAGGGCAATTAAGTATTAAGAAGACAGGAAAACCAGGAACAATGAACATGACCATCTGAGAAGGAGTGGTTATAAAAGAAGAAAACCAACCCATTGACGTCCATGAAACTTAGTGAAAAAGTATTTCATCAGGAGATTTTTCTCAGGCCGGGTGTGGTGGCCCATGCTTATAATCCTAGCACTTTAGGAGGCAGAGTTGGAAGGATCGCTTGAGGCCAGGAGTTTGAGGCTGCATTGAACTACGATCATGCCACCACACCACTCCAGCCTGGGTGGCAGAGCAAGACCCTCTCTCTAAAAAAAGGGAAGAAAAGAAAATCTTCACTTCACATGGAGAAGTGTTTTGTTGAAATTGTACAGACTTAAATTCCAGATTATTAACAATTTTCTCTTTTTTTGAGAGACGGTCTCACTCTCTTTCCCAGGCTGGAATGCAGTGTCAGGATGATCATGGCTCACTGCAGCCTCCAGCTCTCAGGCTTTAGCGATCCTCCTGCCTCAGCCTCCCTAGTAGCTGGGATGACATGCATGCACCACAGCGCCCAGCTAATTTTTTGTATTTTTGGTAGAGATGAGGTTTCACCATGTTGGCCAGGCTGGTCTCAAACTCCTGGACTTAAGCGATCCTCTCACCTTGGCCTCCCAAAGTGCTGGGATTACAGGCGTGAGCCATGGCACCTGGCCTAACAATTTGTTAATTATACTTTTTGTTTTGCAAAGGATCTTCTTAAATATTTAATGAAACTTCACAAGCATATTATACATTAGACAGAAAATCATACAAATTTTCTGATCTTATTTCTTTTTTCTTTTTTTTTTTGAGATGGAGTCTCACTCTGTTACCCAGGGTGGAGTGCAGAGGCGCGATCTCAGCTCACTGCAACCTCTGCCTCCCAGGTTCAAGTGATTCTTCTGCCTCAGCCTCCCAAGTAGCTGGGACTGCAGGCACACGCCACCACACCCAGCTAATTTTTGTATTTTTAATAGAGACAGGGTTTCACCATATTGGCCAGGCTGGTCTTGAACTCCTGACCTCATGGTCCACCTGCCTTGGCCTCCCAAAGTGCTGGGATTACAGGCTTAAGCCACCGTGCCTGGCCTCTTTTTTCTTTATATATGTATAAATAGAGATGGAGTCTCGCTATGTTGCCCAGGTTGGTCTCGAACTCCTAGCCTCAGTTTTGTTTCATGTTAACAATTTCCATAATCATATACAATTATGAAAGACAGAAAATAAACATCAATATGATACTATTTACTGCAGTACGGGCCTTATTCAAATTTTACCCTTTTCCCACCTGTGTCTTTTTTCTGTTCTGGGATCACACATTGCATTTAATTATCATGCTTTGAAACTGTGACAGATTGGACAAGCAAAGACAATGAAAGTCAGGGAAAGACAATTTTCCTTGTCTTTCATGATCTTGACGTTGATGAATCCTGGTCAGTTATTTAGTAGAATGCCTTTCAGTTTTGATTTATCTGTTGTTTTCTCATGATTAGATTTAGATCATGCAGTTTTTGGCAAGAATACCATAGAAAGGATGTTGTATACCTCTTTATACATTATACCAGGGGATACATGATGTTAACATGTGTAACTACTGGTGATGTCATCCTTGATGATATCTGCCTGCTTTCTTCATAATAGCCACTGTTAAAGTGAAAGAAAATGACTGTTTTTCCCCTTTGTAATTGATAAATATCTTGGAGGCAATACTTTTTTTTTTGAGACAAAGTCTCACACTGTCACCCAGGCTGGAGTGCAGTGGCACGATCTCCCCTCACTGCAACCTCCACCTCCTGGGTTCAAGAGATTTTCCTGTCTCAGCCTCCCAAGTAGGTGGGATTACAGGTGCCCACCACCACACCCAGCAAATTTTTTGTATTTTTAGTAGAGACGGGGTTTCACTATGTTGGCCAGGCTGGTCTCAAACTCCTGACCTCATGATCTGCCCCCTCAGTCTCCCAAAGTGCTGGGATTACAGGCGTGAGCTACCTCGCCCGGACCTTGGAGGCAATACTTTTAGACAATGCTAATAATCCTCTCTCTCCTCAAACTTTATTTTATTTTATTTTATTTATTTATGTATTTATTTTGAGACGGAGTCTCGCTCTGTCCCCAGGCTGCCGGATTGTAGTGGTTCGATCTCTGCTCACTGCAACCTCTGCCTCTTGGCTTCAAGTGATTCTCCTGCCTCAGCCTCCCGAGTAGCTGGGACTACAGGCACACGCCACCATGCCTGGCTAATTTTTGTATTTTTAGTAGAGATGGGATTTCACCATGTTGGCCAGGATGGTCTCAATCTCTTGACCTTGTGATCTGCCCATCTCGGCCTCCCAAAGTGCTGGGATTACAGGTGTGAGCCACCGCGCCCTGCCTCTCCTCAAACTTTCACCCATTGATTTTAACATCAATTGGTAGATCTTGCCTGCAATAATTATTATTGTGTCATTTTCCTAATGGTGATTTAGTATTTCCCTCATTCGTTCTATATATATATATTAGTTAAAATGTTTCTGTAAGAAAGAGCTGTACTTTATTTATTCAATTACTTATTTCACTATGAATTTATAGATATTTTATTATATAGGTTTAGCACAAATATATGTATTATCTTTATATATATACACATATATACACACATGTTCATATAATAAGTATTATTAGCTATTTTGTTGTTCAAATTGTTCTAATTTTGGTCATCAGCAGCTCCTTTAGTTTGGATACTATGTCTTTTTCACATATCCCCATCCTTGATCACTTTCTTATTTTTTGGCACCATAAGGTGTTTCAGCCTCTTCTGTATTTTTTCCTTTCCCAGCTATGAAATCAACTGCTTTTCCAAGTTCCTTTTATTGGAGAATAGTACCTAGAAAAAAATATCTGGGTTTTAGGTATGCTCATTGTTGCTACTGGGATGTCATTGCTCCTAGGACCTTGTAGTGGACAGAGCTAAGAGCTAAGGAATATAAGTATGTATATTAACCCATGCATACACACACATTCATATTTATTTCTATGTCTATCAATCAATTGATCTGTGTATCTATTAAAAATCATATCCTCGGCCAGGTGCGGTGGCTCACGCCTATGATCCCAGCACTTCGGGAGGCCGAGGTGGGCAGATCACCTGAGGTCAGGAGTTAGAGACCAGCCTGAGCAACATGGTGAAGCACCGTCTCTACTAAAAATACAAAAATTATCCGGGCGTGGTGGCAGGTGCCTGTAATCCCAGCTACTTGGGAGGCTAAGGCAGGAGAATCACTTGAACCTGGGAGGCGGAGAATGCAGTGAGCTGAGATGGTGCCACTGTACTCCAGCCTGGGCAACAAGAGTGAAATTCCGTCTCAAAAAAAAAAAAAAAATCATATCCTCCAATTGCAATTCAACACTGGAGTTAATCTTTCATAAACTATTTTAAAATTTTATTGAAAGTAATAAAAATATGACACATAAGGGAATTATAAGTCCAAAACTGAAGTGAATATGAAAACTCAGAGAGGTAAATAAGAATGGAAATCACTTAAGACTTAACTATTATTCTGCATGTGTATTACACTTCAATAAATGTTAAAATAAAACAAAACACAACAGGCCCTACATGGTGGCTCATGCCTGTAACCCCAGTACTTTCGAAGGCTGAGGCAGGAGGATCCTTTGAAGCCAGGAGTTTAAAACCAGCCTGGGCAAGACCCTGTCTGTACATGAATAAATAAATAAGCCTGGCATGGTGGCATATGCAGTATTCCCAGCTACCAGAGAGGCTGAGGCGGGAGGACTGCTTGAGCCCAAAAGTTTGAGGCTACAGTGACTATGATAGTGCCACTGCTCTCCAGCCTGGGTGATGGAGTGAGGCCCTGTCTCTAAAGACAAACAAACAAACAAAAAGTTAAAAAACAGGGCTAGGCACGGTGGCTCAAACCTGTAATGCTGCACTTTGGGAAGGCCCAGGAAGGAGAACTGCTTGAGCCCAGGAGTTGAAGACCAGCCTGGGTAACACAGCGAGACCTCATCTCTACAAAAATACAAGTAAAAAATTGGCGGGGCCAGGTATGGTGGCTCACGCCTATAATCCCAGCGCTTTGGGAGGCCGAGGTGGGTGGATCACGAGGTTGGGAGATCGAAACCATCCTGGCAAACACGGTGAAACCCTGTCTTTACTAAAAATACAAAATATTAGCCGGATGTGGTGGCACGCACCTGTAATCCCAGCTACTCTGGAGGCTGAGGCACAAGAATCGTTTGAACCCAGGATGTGGAGGTTGCAGTGAGCCAAGATCGTGCCACTGCACTCCAGCCTGGGTGACAGAGCGAGACTCTGTCTCAAACAAACAAACAAACAAACAAACAAAAAAATTGGCTGGCATTGTGGCACATGCCTGCAGTCCCAGCTACTTGGGCTGAGGTGGGAGGATCACTTGAACCTGGGTGCTTGATGTCACAGTGAGCTATAATCATGCCACTGCACTTCAGCCTGGGTGACAGAGCTGAGCAAGACCCTGTCTCTTATGGAGAAAAAAAAAAAAGACTGGACTAAGCAAGATGGCAGAATAAAATGCTCTACCAATCATTTTCCCAGCAGGGACACCAATTTAACAACTATCTGCACACCAAAAAGCACCTTTTAAAGAATGAAAAATCACGTGAGTATTCACAGTACCAGGTTTTAACTTCATATCGCGAAAGAGGCACTAAACAGGTAAAGGTAGGAAAAACAGTCTTGAATTGCCAACATCACCCCTCCCCCACCCCCCAGCAGCGGTAATGTGGTGCAGAGAGCATTTCGGTGTGTGGAGAGTGAGAGTTCAGCAATTGTGAGGCATTGAACTCACTACTGCCCTATTATAACAGAGACAAAACCAGACCAAACTCAGCTGATGCCCGACCACTGAGGGAGCATTTAAACCAGTCCTAGCCAGAGGGGAATTGCTGATCTCAACAGTCTGAATGTGAGTTCCCGCAAGCCCCGCCATCTCCAGCTAAAGTACTCTGTGGCCTTGAATAAACTTGCATCTTAGATACCAGCTCAGCCACAGCAGGATAGGGCACTGGTCAGAGTCATGGGGTCCCCTTTCTAGGCCCTAGCTTCTGGAAAACATTTCTTGACACACTCTGTGCCAGAAGAGAACCCACTGCCTTGAGGGGAAGGACCCAGTTCTGGCAGTATTCATTACCTGCTAACTGAAGAGCCCTTGGGCCCTGAAAAACCAGCAGTGATACCCAGGTACGACGTCAAGGGCCACAGGTGAGACTCTGAGACATGCTGGCTTTAGGTGAGACCCAGCACATTCCAAGCTGTGGTGGCTACTGGGTGAGACTTCTTCCACTTGGGAAAAGCAGAGGGAAAAGTAAAGGGGACTTTGTCTTGCACGTTAGGTACCAGCTCAGCCACAGTGGGGAAGAATACCAACCAGACTCTTGGGGTCCCTAATTCTAGGACTTAGCTCTTGGATAGCATTTCTGGACCTGCTCTGGGCAAGAGGGGAGTTCACTATCCTGAAGGGTGAGTCCCAGGCCACGCAACGTATCACCACAGGCTGATTGAAGAACCCTTGGGCCTTAAGGATGGTAGTCTGGCAGCACTCTCTGTGGGCCTGTGGTGGTGGTGGCCATGGGATGAGGCTCCTCTGCCTTTGAAGAAGGGAGAGAAGAGTGGGAAGGACTGTGTCTTGTGGCTTGAGTGTCAGTTCAGCCACAGTATAATAGAACACCAGGTAGACTTCTAAGGTTTTTAGGTCTAGTCCCTGGCTCTGGATGGCACCTCTGGACCTGCTTGGGGGAACTCACCACCCTGAAAGAAGGATACAGGCCCAAATGGCTTTGCAACCTGCTGATTGTAGAGCCACAGGGCCTTGGGTGAACATAGGCGGTAACCAAGGGGTGACTGCAGGGAGCCTTGAGTGAGACCCAGTGCTGTGCTGGCTTCAGATCTGACCCTGCACAGTCTTAGTGATGGTGGCCACAGTGATGCTTGTGTCATTCCACGGCCCCAGCTCCAGGTGTCTCAGAACAGAGAGAGAGAGGAGAGAGAAGAGAGAGAGAGAAAGAGAGAGAGAGACTCCATTTGTTTGGAATAAAGTAAGGGAAGAGAACAACAGTTTCTGTGTGGTGATTCAGAGAATTCTTCTGGATCTTGTCTAAGACTATCAAGGCGGTACCTGTGTGAGTCTGCAAGAACAACAGCATTACTGAGCTTGAGGTGCCCCCTAAAGCAGATACAGTTTAGATTACAACACTGAAGTCTTTTTGAATGTCTGGGAAGCCTTCCCAAGAAGATGGGTACAAACAAGCCCAGACTGAGAAAACTACAATAAATACCTAACTTTTCAATGCCCAAACACAGATTAATATCTACAAACATCAAGACTATCCAGGAAAACATGACCTCACCAAATGAACTAAATAAGGCACAGGGACCAATCCTGGAGTAATAGAGATATGTGACTTTTCAGAGAATTCAAAATAGCTGTTTTGAGGAAATTCAGCAAAATTCAATATAACACAGAAGGAATTCAGAATACTATTGGATAAATTTAACGAAAAGATTGAAATAATTAAAAAGAATAGGGGCCGGGCATGGTGCCTCACGCCTGTAATCCCAGCACTTTGGGAGGCCAAGGCGGGTGGATCATCTGAGGTCGGGAGTTCGAGACCAGCCTGACCAACATGGAGAAACCCCGTCTCTACTAAAAATACAAAATTAGCTGGGCGCTGTGGCAGATGCCTGTAATCCCAGCTATTCAGGAAGGCTGAGGCAGAAGAGTCGCTTGAACCCGGGAGGCTAAGGTTGCAGTGAGCCGAGATTGTGCCACTGCACTCCAAAAAAAAAAAAAAAAAGAATCAAGCAGGAATTCTGGAGTTTCTGGAGTTGAAAAATGCAATTGGTAAGCTGAAGAATGGATCAGTCTTTTTTTTTTTTTTCGAGATGGAGTTTCTCACTTGCCCAGGCTGTAGTGCAATGGCATGATCTCAGCTCACTGCAACCTCGCCTCCCGGGTTCAAGCAATTCTCCCGCCTCAGCCTTCTGAGTAGCTGGGATTACAGGCATGTGCCACCACACCCAGCTAATTTTGTATTTTTTTAGTAGAAACCGGGTTTCACCATGTTGGTTAGGCTGGTCTCCAATTCCTGACCTCAGGTGATCCGCCCGCCTTGGCCTCCCAAAGTGCTGGGATTACAGGCGTGAGCCACTGTGTCTGGCCGCATCAGTCTTTTAATAGCAGAATTGATCAAGCAGAAGAGGGAATTAGTGAGCTTGAAGACAGGCTATTTGAAAATACACAGTTAGAGGAGACAAAAGAAAAAAAGAATATAAAACAATGAAGCATGCCTACAGGATCTAGAAAATAGCCTCAAGATGGCAAATCTAAGAGTTATTGGCCTTAAAGAGGAGGTAGAGAAAGAGATAGGGGTAGAAAGTTTATTCAAAGGGACAATCACAGAGAATTTCCCAAACCTAGAGAAAGATATCAATATCCAAGTACAAGAAGGTTCTAGAACACCAAGCAGATTTAACTCAAAGAAGACTACCTCAAGGCAATTAATACTCACACTCCCAAAGGTCAATGATGGAGAAGGGATCCTAAAAGCAGCAAGGGAAAAGAAACAAATAACATACAATGGAGCTCCAGTGTGTCTGGCAGCAGGCTTTGCAGTGGAAACCTTACAGGCCAGGAGAGTTTCATGACATATTTTAAGTGCTAAAGGAAAAAAATTTTACCCTAAAATAGTATGTACAATGAAAATATTCTTCAAACATGAAGGAGAAATAAAGGCTTTCCCAGACAAAAAAAACTGAAGGATTTCACCCTCAGCTTTCATCACACCTGTTCTATAAGAAATGCTAAAGGGAGGCTGGGGGTGGTGGCTCACGCCTGTAATCCCAGCACTTTGGGAGGCTGAGGTGGGTGGATCACCTGAGGTCAGGAGTTTGAGACCAGCCTGGCTAACATGGTGAAACCCCGTCTCTACTAAAAATACAAAAAATTAGCTGGGCATGGTGGTGAATGCCTGTTATCCCAGCTACTTAGGAGGCTGAGTCAGGAGAATTGCTGGAACCCAGGAGCTGGAAGTTCCAGTGAGCCGAGATCATGCCATTGCACTCCAGCCTAGGCAACAGAGTGAGACAACATCTCAAAAAAAAAAAAAATGCTAAAGGGAATACTTCATTTAGAAAGATGAGGATGTTAATGAGCAATAAGAAATCATCTAAAGGTTCAAAACTCACTAGTAATAGGAAGTACACAGAAAAACAGAATACTATAACACTGTAACTGTGGCGTGTAAACTACTCTTATCTTAAGTAGAAATACTAAATTATGAACCAATTAAAAATAACTACAACAACTTTTCAAGACATAGACAATGCATACGATTAAAGAGAAACACATAAGTGGGAGTTGAACAATGAGAACACATGGACACAGGGAGGGAAACATCACACACCGGGGCTTGTCAGGGGTTGGGGTGTAAGGGGAGGGAGAGCATTAGGACAAATACCTAATGCATGCAGGGCTTAAAACCTAGATGACAGGAATATAGCAGGAGTAGCTATACTTACAACAGATGAAATAGATTTCAAGACAAAAACTATAAGAAGAGACAGAGAAGGTCATCATATAACGATAAAGGGTCAATTCAGCAAAAGGATATAACAATTTAAAATATGTATGCACCCACCACTGGAGCACCCAGATGCATAAAACAAATATTATGAGAGCTAAAGAGAAAGACAAGCCCCAATTCAATAATAGCTGGAGACTTCAACACCCCACTTTCAGCAGTGGACATATCTTCCAGACAGAAAATCAACACCAAAAAAATCACACTTATCTGCACTATAGACCAAATAGACCTAATAGATATTTACAGAACATTTCATCTAATGGCTACAGAATACACATTCTTTTCCTCAGCACATGGATCATTCTCAAGGACAGACCATATGTTAGGTCGCAAAACAAGTCTTAAACATTCAAAAGTGGAAATATACCAAGCATCTTCTCTGACTCCAATGAAATAAAAATAGAAAACAATAACAAGAGGAATTTTGGAAACTATACAAATACATGGAAATTAAACAACATGTTCCTGAATGGGTAAATGAATAAATTAAAAAGGAAACTGAAAAAAAATTCTTGGAACAAATAATAATGGAAACACAACATACCAAAATATATGGGATACAGAAAAAGCAGTACTATCAGGAAAGATTATAGCTATAAGTGCCTACATCAAAAAAGAATAAAAATTTCAAATAAACAAGCTAATGACGCATCTTAAAGACCTAGAAGAACAAGAGCAAACCAAACCCATTAATAGAAGAAAAGAAATAATAAAGATTAGAGTAGAAATAAATGAAATTGAAATGAAGAAAACAATACAAAAGATCAATGAAACAAAAATGGGTTTTTTTTTAGTTAAACAAATTGACAAATTAACCAGACTAGTGAAGAAAAAAAGAGAAGACTCAAATAAATAAAATAAGAGATGAAAAAGAAGACATTATAACTGATACCACGGAAAGGCAAAGGATTAGTGGCTATTATGAGCAACTATATGCCCATAAATTGGACCTCTAGAAGAAATGGACAAATGCCTAGACATATACAACCAACCAAGATTGAACCAGGAAGAAATCCAAATCCTGAACAGACCAATAACAAGGAACAAGATCAAAGCCACAATAAAAAGTCTCTCAGTAAAGAAAAACCTGAGACCTAATGGCTTCACTGCTGAATTCTACCAATAATTTAAAGAAGAACTATTACTAATCCTACTCAAAGTATTCCAAAAAATAGAGGAGGAGGGAATACTTCCAAACTCATTCTACAAGGCTAGTATTACCCTGATACCAAAGCCAGACAAAGACACATTAAAAAAAAAAGGCCAATATCTCTGATGAATATTGATGCAAAAATCCTCAACAAAATACCAGCAAATGAAATTTAACAATACATTAAAAAGATCCTCATGACCACGTTGGATTTATCACTGGGAGGCAAGGATGGTTCAACATATGCAAATCAATCAATGTGATACATCATATTAACAGAATGTAGGATAAAACCATTTGATCATCTCAATTAATTCTGAAAGCATTTGATAAAATTCAACATCCCTTAATGTTAAAAACCCTCAAGAAACTCAGTATATAAGGAATACACTTCAACATAATAAAAGCCATATATGACAGACCCACAACTAGTATCATATTGAATGGGGAAAAGCTGAAAGCCTTTCCTCTAAGTTCTGGAACACAACAAGGATACCCACTTTCGCAACTGTTATTCAACATAATACTGGAAGTCCTAGCTAGAGGAATCAGATAAGAGAAACAAATAAAGGGCATATAATTTGGAAAGGAAGAAGTCAAATTATCCTTATTTGCAGACAATGTAATCTTATATTGGATAACCTAAAGACTCTACCAAAAAACTTAGAACTGATAAAACAAATTCAGTAAAGTTGCAGAATACAAGATCAACATACAAAAATCAGTAGCATTTCTATATGCCACAGTGAACAATCTGAAAAATAAAAAAGTAACCCTATTTACAGGCCAGGCATGGTGGCTCACTGGGCACACTGGAAGGCCGGTAGGCAGATCACCTGAGGTCAGGTGTCTGAGACAAGCCTGGCCAACATGGTGAAACCCTGTCTCTACTAAAATTACAAAAAATTAGCTGGACATGGTGGCAGGAGCCTGTAATCCCGGCTACTCTGGAGGCTGGGGCAGGAGAATTGCTTGAACCCAGGAGGTGGAGGTTGCAGTGAGCCAAGATTGCACCACTGCACTCCAGCCTGGGCAACAGAGCAAGACTCTGTCTCAAAAACAAACAAACAAACAAAAAAATCCTATTTACAATAGCCACAAAAAATTAAGTACCTAGGAATTAACCAAAGAAGTAAGAGACATCTATAATGAAAAATATAAAACACTGATGAAAGAAATTGAAGAGGACACCAAAAAAATGGAAAGATATTCCAGGTTCATGGATTGTAATAATTAATATTGTTAAAGTGTCCATACTACCCAAAGCAATCTACAGATGCAAGCAATCCCTATCAAAATACCAAGGACATTCTTAACAGAAATAAACACAATCCTAAAATTTGTATGGAGCCACAAAGACCCAGAATAGCCAAAGTTATCCTAAGCAAAAAAGATAAAACCTGGAGTAATCACATCACCTGACTTCAAATTATACTACAGAGCTATAGTGACCAAAATGCCATGGTACTGGCATAAAAACCAACACATAGACCAATGGAACAGAATAGAGAGCCAGAAACAAATCTACACACCTATAATGAACTCATTTTTAACAAAGGTCCCAAGAACATACACTGGGGAAAAGACAGTCTCTTCAATTAATGGTGCTGGGAAAACTGGATATCCATATGCAGAAGAGTGAAACTAGACTCCTATCCCTCGCCATATACAAAAATCAAATCAAAATGGATTAAAGACTTAAATCTAAGACTTCATAATATGGAACTACTACAAGAAAACATTGGGGATACTTTCCAAGACATTGGCCAACATTTCTTGAGTAATACCCCACTAGCACAGGCAACCAAAGTCAAAACGGACAAATGGGATCACATCAAGTTAAAGGTTCTGCACAGCAAAGGAAACAACAAAGTGAAGAGAAAACCCACAGAATGGGAGAAAATAGTTGCAAACCATCCATCTGACAAGGGATTAATAACCATAATATATAAGGAGCTTAAATAACTCTATAGGAAAATAATCTAATAATCTGATTAAAAAATGGGCCAAATATTTGAACAGACATTTCTCAAAAGAAGACACACAAATGGCAAACAGGCATATGAAAAGGTGCTCAACATCACTGATCATCAGAGAAATGCAAATCAAAACTACAAGGAGATATTATCTCACCCCAGTTAAAATGGCTTATATCCAAAAGACAGGCAATAACCATTGCTGGTGAGGATGTAGAGAAAAGGGAACCCTCAAACACTGTTGGTGGGAATGTAAATTAATACAGCCACCATAGAGAACCATTTGTAGGTTCCTCAAAAAAGTAAAAATGGAACTACTATATGATCCAGCAATTCCACTGCTGAGTGTATACCCGAAAGAAAGGAAATCAGTGTATCGAAGAGATATCCACACTCCCAAGTTTGTTGTAGCACTGTGTACAATAGCTAAGATTTGGAAACAACCTAAGTATCCATCAACAGATGAATGGATAAAAAAATGTGGTACTTATACACAATGGAGTACTATTTAGCCATGATAAAGAATGAGATTCTGTCATTTGCAACAACATGGTTGGAACTGGAAGTCATTATGTTAAGTGAAATAAGCCAGGCACAGAAATACAAACATCATGGTCCAGTGCGGTGGCTCACGCCTGTAATCCCAGCACTTTGGGAGGCTGAGGCACGTGGATCATGAGGTCAGGAGTTTGAGACCAGCCTGACCAACATGGTGAAACTCCGTCTCTACTGAAAATACAAAAATCTGCCAGGTGTGGTGGCAGGCATCCGTAATTTCAGCTACTCGGGAGGCTGAGGCAGGAGACTCGCTTGAACCCGGGAGGTGGAGGTTGCAGTGAGCCGAGATCACACCATTGCATGCCAGCCCAGGCAATAGGGCAAGACTCTGTCTCAAAAAAAAAAAAAAAAAAAAAAAAGAAATACAAACATCACATGTTCTCACTTATTTGTGGGATCTAAAAATCAAAACAACTGAACTCATGAACATAGAGAGTAGAAAACTGGTTAGTGGAAACTGGGAAGGGTAGTGGGTGGTGGTGGAGAGGTGAGATTGGTTAATTGATACAAAAAAATAGAGTGAATAAGACCTAGTACTTGATAGGACAACGGGGTGACTATAGTCAATAATAACTTAATTGTACATTTAAAAATAACCAAAATAAGGCTGGGTGTGGTGGCTCATGCCTGTAGTCCCAGCACTTTGGGAGGCCGAGGCAGGCGGATCACCTGAGGTCAGGAGTTCGAGACCAGCCTGACCAACATGGAGAAACCCCATCTGTACTAAAAATACAAAATTAGCCAGGCATGGTGGCACATGCCTGTAATCCCAGCTACTAGGGAGGCTGAGGCAGGAGAATTGCTTGAACCTGGCAGGTGGAGGTTGTGGTGAGCCGAGATCGCGCCATTGCCCTCCAGCCTGGGCAACAAGAGCGAAACGCCGTCTCAAAAAAAAAAAAAAACTAAACTAAAATAGTGTAATTAGATTGTTTGTAATACAAAGGACAAATGCTTGAGGAGATGCAAAAAAATGGGCAAAATAAGAGAGAGTTTGTCAGGGAAAACTTTATCAACAAAGCCAATTTTGTGAAAGTAGGATCTATTTCATGCCCCTCCACCCTTAAAAATATACCACTGATGGAAGAATAGTTTACATTCCATGAAAAACTCTACCCCCAAATTTAGAGTATTTACATTCACATCTTTATTAGTATGTTTCTAAACATGAGAATAATTGAATTATGCTTATAGTAATTGGCTCTTTCCATAGCATATACAGAGAGATAAATCATAGCCCTCCTGAAATGATTAAAAGTTGTGTATTAGTCAGAAAGGGCATGATCTGAATTTTGGTCCTTCCTTACAGTCTAACTCCTACTGTGTGTAAGTGAAAAACAACTGAAATGGTCAAAGTAAATGCTCAGTGTTAATATATCTGGCTTAGTTAACTTATCTATGTGATAGACATAACTCTTAAAGTCACTTTTGAAATCTTTTTCAGAAGCACAGTAATCACATTGTCTTTCACTAGACTTTTGAAACTCAGCAGAAATCAATAGAATTTTCACTGGGCAACAACAAATGTGACTTTCTGCCCTCTGGATAAATATTAGCATGTCCTGCTTTGTCAGAGTTTATTGGAACATTTTCCTTATAGACAGCAGTCTGTTAGGCAGCTTACTCTTTTCTGTGTTCGTGACGACTGCAGGTCTCGACCGGTGATGTTGACCTTATAATCCACTTATGAACATAATCATTAAATCATAATTTGTCACTATTAAAGTTCACATATTCTAATTTAGGAAATTGGGCACTAACTATGTCATTTATCTTAATTCTTGGGTGATACCCATTTAACCTTCTTAATATGATTATGCTTGACTAAGCTAAGTTTATGTAAACTTGCCTAATAATTTTTATAGCCTGAAATAACAAAGTTTTTGCTAAGTAAATCAGTATCTTCACTTAGGTGAGAAGAAGCATTTACATCTAAAATAGTAAAAAAACCATATAACTTTACTGTTGACATACTCCTTTGATTACATATATAATGTGTCTCAAGTCATGGATTAATTCCTAAAATATTCATTGACAATTTTATGGGTGTGTATGAACAGAGTGACAGGAATTCCATCAGCACTTTGTAGTGATAGTAGATTTTATGATTAATCTTTTTTTAGTCCTACAAGTCAAAGTAATTCCAGGATTTGTGTTGTTGTTTTTGTTGTTGTTTTGCAGAAATAATGTGAGGCATAGCAAATAAAAAGCTACCCTCAGTTACTTGAGAACTGCTGCTATAATAGGGATGATCACATACGTGGGGGTTCCAGACCCTTAGGACCTCTGAAAACCTGAAATGCTATGAGAAGGTATGCCCGGAATTCTCATTCATATTTCAGCAATGTTTGTGATAAAAATACATTTTGCCCCGTCTCTACTAAAAATACAAAAAATTAGCCAGGCATGGTGGCGGGTGCCTGTAGTTACAGCTACTTGAGAGGCTGCGGCAGGAGAATGGCGTGAACCCAGGAGGCAGAGCTTGCAGTGAGCCGAGATAGCGCTACTGCATTCCAGCCTGGGCGACAGAGCGAGACTCCGTCTCAAAAAAAAAAAAAAAAAAAAAGAAAAATACATTTTGAACTTTCATGGAAATCTCACATGTTGTCTTTCTTGACATGAAGTTTAAATAGAATTAAATATGATAATCAGTTTATACGGAGTAGTGTATATTAGACGTTTTAAAATTTTGCAAATACATCCGGTGTGGTGGCTCACGCCTGTAATCCCAGCAATCTGGAGGGCGGAGGCGGGCGGGTTGTTTGAGGTCAGGAGTTCCAGACTAGCCTGGCCAACATGGTGAAAACCCATCTCTTCAAAACATGCAAAAGTTAACTGGGAGTGGTGGCGTGCATCTGTAGTCCCAGCTATTTGGGAGGCTGAGGCACAAGAATCACTTGAATCGCTTGAACCTGGGAGGTGGAGGTTGCAGTGAGCCCAGACCGCACTATTGCACTCCAGCCTGGGCGACAGAGAGAGACTGTCTCAAATAAATAAATAAATAAATAAATAAATAAATAAATAAAATTTTACAAATAAACACAGATTAAAGGAGGAAAGGCATAAAAAAGGAATCCCAATACATTCACAACTTCTATAAAATATACGGCAAAAATCTTACTCAGATAAAGTCTGGTTCATGACCACAAGAGGATATAAACAATACTTTTAACATATCCATTTAAATTGCTAGTTGCTATGAAGAGAGCCAACTTTGTTTTAGTACAAATAAGGTAACTGCTTTGGACTCTACATTTTAAAATATTACGCCTGCTTTGATGGCTTCATATAAATATTATCATTAGCTCTGGATGGTGGTAAGCACTTGATAAAGTAAATACAGTTTATCACTAATACCTGAGATTCTCTAGACATTTTTTTTTGAGACAGAGTTTCGCTCTTGTTGTCCAGGTTGGAGTGCAGTGGAGCGATCTTGGCTCACTGCAACCTCTGCCTCCCGGGTTCAAGCAATTCTCCTGCCTCAGCCTCCTGAGTAGCTGGGATTACAGGCATGCGCCACCACGCCCAGCTAATTTTGTATTTTTAGTAGAGATGGGGTTTCTCCATGTTGGTCAGGCTGATCTTGGATTCCTGACCTCAGGTGATCCGCCCACCTTGGCCTCCCAAAGTGCTGGGATTACAGGTGTGAGCCACTGCACCTAGCCGATTCTCTAGACATTTGTAAGAAAATGTTTTAGTTTAAGAGTGTGTGCCAGGCGTGGTGGCTCATGCCTGTAATCCCAACAGTTTGGGAGGCCGAGGTGGGTGGATCACTTGAGATCAGGAGTTTGAGACCAGCCTGGCCAACATGGTGAAACCCTGACTCTACAACAGAGACAGGGAAACAGAGCAAGACTCTGTCTCAAAAAAAAAAAGTGTGATTAGCAAAACTATAAGTTGAAACTCACTACTATGGTTGAATTTCACCTCTTTTCCCTTCTCTCACTGATTGACTTTAAGTACCAAGAATGATTATTAAAATTGCATAAAATGAAGACAAAGAGTAGTTCAGTTGTCAGCAAATCTCTACACATTAAAGAAATATTTTTCTTAGAGATTTCTCTAAGAAATATATATACATAAAATATATATGTATAATTGGATATCTCCTATTTAGAAGTTGTCATAGTTTCCTCATTCACACGCCCTGCATTATAGATTGTGTAGCATTTAAATACTGCTATTCATATTTCCACTGGAGGCTGGGCATAGTGGCTCCTGCCTGTAATCCTTGCACTTTGGGAGGCCAAGGTGGGAGGATCACTTGAGGCCAGGAGTTTGAGCCCAGCCTGGGCAACAAAGCAAGTTCCTGTCTCTACAAAAATAAAATAAAGTAAAGTAAAAAATAAAATAAAATTCCACTGGAGTCAAAAGTTCTGAAAATTATAGGTGAATAGGTAATTATAAATAGAAATAATTGAATAAGTAATAGACTTAAACTAAAAGAAATTTTGTATTATTGGCAACTACTGATAACTTTATGACATACTAAAATTATTTCTCTATCTGCTAAATGCAACCTATGCCATCGTTACCTACTTCACAGAGATACAGATGTTATTTTTTGTGTGTGTGCTGTGTAAATATTTTATCCTCGTTTCATTCATAAAATTCACTGAGGTAGGGAAAGCTTTTACTGATCTTTCCATTCAGCCTGAACAGCCAGCAAAATATATTGCATGTGGAATAGATGCTTCTTTTGCTCAATGGTATATGTATTAGTCCATTTTCATGCTGCTCATAAAGACATACCAAGGACTGGGCAATTTACAAAAGAAAGAAATTTATTGGACTTACAGTTTCACATGGCTGGGAAGGCCTCACAATCATGGTGGAAGGCAAGGAGGAGTAAGTCACAACTTACATGGATGGCAGCAGGCAAAGAGAGAGAGTATGTGCAGAGAAACTCCCATTTTTAAAACCATCAGATGTTGTGAGACCCATTCACTATTACGAGAACAGCACGGGAAAGACCTGCCCCATGATTCAATCATCTCCCACTGGGTCCCTCCCACAACATGTGAGAATTATGGGAGCTACAAGATGAGATTTGGGTGGGAACACAGAGCCAAACCATATCATTCCACCCCTGGTCCCTCCCAAATCTCATATCTTCACATTTCAAGACCAATCATGCCTTTCCAACAGTCCCCCAAAGTCTTAACTCATTTCAGCATTAACTCAAAAGTCCACAGTCTAAAGTCTTATCCAAGACAAGGCAAGTCCCTTCTGCCTATGAGCCTGTAAAATCAAGAGCAAGTTAGTGACTTCCTAGATACAATGGGGGTACAGGCATTGGGTAAATACAGCCATTCCAGATTGGAAAAATTGGCCAAAACAAAGGGGCTACATGCCCCATGCAAGTCTGAAATCCAGCAGGGCAGTCAAATCTTAAAGCTCCAAAATGATCTCCTTTGACTCCATGTCTCACATCCAGGTATGCTGATGTAAGAGGTGGGTTCCCATGGTCTTGGGCAGCTCCACCCCTGTGGCTTTGCAGGGTACAGCTTCCCTCCCAGCTGCTTTCATGGGCTGATGTTGAGTGTCTGTGGCTTTTCCAGGTGCATGGTGCAAGCTGTCAGTGGATCTACCATTCTGGGGTCTGGAGGACTGTGGCCCTTTTCTCACAGCTCCACTAGGCGGTGCCCCAGTGGGGACTCTGTGTGGGGGCTCTGATCCCACATTTCCCTTCAGCATTGCCCCAGCAGAGGTTCTCTGTGAGGGCTCTGCCCCTACAGCAAACTTCTGCTGGGGCATCCAGGCATTTCCATACATCTTCAGAAATCTAGGCAGAGGTTCCCAAACCTCAATTCTTGACTTCTGTGCACTTGCAGGCTCAACACTATGTGGAAGCTGCCAAGACTTAAGGCTTGCACCCTCTGAAGCCACAGCCCAAGCTCTACGTTGGTCCCTTTCAGCCACGGCTGGAGTGGCTGGGACACAGGGCACCAAGTCCCTAGGCTGCACACAGCACAGGGACCCTGGGCCTGGCTCACGAAACCACTTTTTCCTCCCTGGGCCTGTGATGGTAGGGGCTGCTGCAAAGGTCTCTGACATTCCCTGGAGACATTTTCTCCATTGTCTTAGTGATTAATATTCGACTCCTGGTTGCTTATGCAAATTCCTGCAGCTGGCTTGAGTTTCTCCTCAAAAATGAGATTTTGTTTTCTACTGCATTTTCAGGCTGCAAATTTTCCAAACTTTTATGCTCTGCTTCCCTTTTGAAACTGAATGCCTTTAACAGCACCGAAGTCAACTCTTGAATGCTTTGCTCCTTAGAAATTTCTTCTATCATATACCCTAAATCATCTCTCTCAAGTTCAAAGTTCCACAAATCTCTAGGGCAGGGGCAAAGTGCCTCAGGTCTCTTGGCTAAAACATAACGAGAGTCATCTTTGCTCCAGTTCCCAACAAGTTCCTCATCTCCATCTGAGACCACCTCAGCCTGGACCTTATTGTTCATATCACTATCAGCATTTTTGTCAAAGCCATTCAAAAAGTCTCTAGGAAGTTCCAAATTTTCCTACATTTTTCTGTCTTCTTCTGAGCCCTCCAAACTGTTCCAACCTCTGCCTGTTACCCAGTTCCCAAGCTGCTTCCACATTTTTGGGTATCTTTTTAGCAACACCCCACTCTGCTGGTATTAATTTACTGTATTAGTCCATTTTCACGCTGCTGATAAAGACATACCCAAGACTGGGCAATTTACAAAATAAAGACATTTATTGGACTTACAATTCCACATGTTACAAAATAAAGACATTTATTGGACTTACAATTCCACATGACAATCATAGTGTAAGGCAAGGAGGAGCAAGTCACATCTTATGTGGATGGCAGCAGGCAAAGAGAGAGCTTGTGCAGAGAAACTCTCGTTTTAAAACCATCAGATCTCATGAGACCCACTTGCTATCATGAGAACAGCATAGGAAAGATGCGCCCTCACGGTTCAATTATCTCCTATCCCACTGGGTCCCTCCCATAACACATGGGAATTATGGGAGCTAGAAGATGAGTTTTGGGTGGGGACACACAGCCAAACCATATCAGTATATAAGACTGGGCCAGGTGCAGTGGCTCACACCTGTAATCCCACCACTTTGGGAGGCCAAGGTAGGTGGATCATTTGAGGTCAGGAGTTAGAGACCAGCTTGACCAACATGGTGAAACCCTGTCTTTACTAAAAATACAAAAATTAGCCAGGCGTGGTGGTGGATGCCTGTAATCCCAGCTACTTGGAAGTCTGAAGCAGGAGAATTGCTTGAACCTGGCAGGCAGAGGTTGCAGTGAGCTGAGATTGCGCCACTTCATCCCAGCCTGGGTGACAGAGCAAGCCTCCATCTCAAAAAAAAAAAAAAAGTATAATAAGACTGATCTGTAGTGTTGTATGACGTATGATCTGTATTTCATTGATTTTTATTGTTGTATGAATATATTTCAATTTATCCATTTTCTTTATAGTTAACATTCGGATTGTTTACAGTGGTTTTTGTTTTGTTTTTGGGATGGGGTCTTGCTCTGTTGTCCAGGCTGGTCTTGAACTCCTGGCCTCAAGCAATACTCCTTCCTTGTCTTCCCAAAGTGTTGGGGTTACAGGCATGAGCTGCTGTGTCTGGCCTTCTGCGGTTTTTTGATTATTCTCTGCTTTGTGATATAAAGATATTGCTGAAAATGTCAAAAAGGCCTGCAGATACCCCTTTGGGTAACAGTGATAAGAAAAAGAGGAAGCATTTATGTTTATCTGTGGCACAGAAAGTCAAGCTTAGAGAAGTTGGACAGCAGTATAAGTGTGAAAATCTTACAAAAGAGTATGGGATTGGAATGACTACCATACATGATTTGAAGAAACAGAAGGAAAAACTGTTGAAGGTTTATGCTGAAAGTGATGAACAGAAGTTAATGAAAAGTAAAAAAACAAAACCAAAAAAACCGTCCCAGCACTTTGGGAAGCTGAGATGGGTAGATCACGAGGTCAGGAGTTCAAGTCCAGCATTGCCAAGATGGTGAAACCCCGTCTCTACTAAGAATACAAAAAATAGCCAAGTGTGGTGGTGCACGCCTGTAATCTCAGCTACTCAGAAGGCTGAGGCAGAAGAATCGCCTGAACCTGGGAGGCGGAGGTTGCAGTGAGCCGAGATGGCGCCACTGCACTCCAGCCTGGGCGACAGAGCAAGACTCCGTCTCAAAAACAAAAAACAAAACAATGCCCCCCCCAAACTACATAAAGCTAAAAAAAGAAAATCTCAATCATGTATTGAAAGCATAAATTCATAAGCATCATAGTGAACACATGCCACGTGATGGTATGCTGATCATGAAACAAAGATCTATTGCAATGAACTAAAAATTGAAGGGAATTGTGAATATTCAACTGGCTGGTTGCATAAATTTAAGAAAAGACAGGGTGTTACATTTTTTAAAAATGCTGTGGCAATAAAGCATCTGCTGATCACAAAGCAGTGGAGAAACGTGTTGATGAATTTGCCAATATTTTCACTCATGAAAATCTGACACCAGACCAAGTCTAGAAGATTGCTGAAACATCACTGTTTTGGTTTTATTTGCCCCAGATAGATACTAACTATGGCTGATGAGCTAGCCCATAAAGGAATTAAGGATGGGAAGGATGGAATAACAGTGCCAACATGTGCTAATGCAGTAGGCATCCATAAATGTAAACTTGCTGTAATAGGCAAAAGCTTATATCCGTATTGTTTTCAAGGAGTGAATTTCTTTCCATTCCATTATTCTGCTAACAAAAAGGCGTGGATCAGCAGGGAAATCTTTTCTGATTGGTTTCACTTTTTTTTTTTTCCCTGAGACAAGGCCTCTCAAAGTGTTGGGATTATAGGCATGTGCCACCATGCTCAGTCCTATTTTGGGTCTTCAAAAATATTTCCATTCTGGATATCTATTCCTTTACAAGAAACCACTCCAATACTTATTACCTTAACAGAGCAATCATTTAATGGGTCAGGAAATTTGGACAGGCCTTGACTGGGTGATTTTTCTGCTCTCCCAGGTGTTGAATGGGGTCAACAAAGCTAGTGAAATTCCATCAGTTGCGGGATGGGATCAGAGATGGCTTCATTTACATGCATGGTGCCTGGTGGAGATGGCTATAAGGCTGGTCTCAGATGACCACCTCCCTGGCTTTACATGGTGCTCCAAGAGAGCAAGACAGGAGCTGCCAATCTTCTTAAAGCTTAGGTCTGGAATTGGCATAGTATCACTTCCATTGTATTCTTTGGTCAAATCAGTCATAGGACAGTCCAGGTTCAAGGGAGGAGTTTCAAAGCATATACAGTCATTTTAAGTCTGGTATATTTCTGAGATAGAGTATTTTCATGTAAATAAATACTCCTAAAGAAAACAATCTCACAAAAAAGTTACAGGCTCCTGACTTAAGTCTCATTTAAACTCAAGGAAGGCTTCAAATGCCAAAAAAAAAAAAAAAAAAAAAGCAAAAGCTAAGAGGAATGTAATATAAAAGACACGTACAACTTTTTATGTGTCTTATTTACTAATTTATTGATTTATAACACAATGAACATTATAAATTGGTGTAGGTCCTCTAAAATTATGGGCAAAAATTTGTGTGATGTGTCTGCTAAGGCAAAACCGAGGCACAGTAACTTGCCCTTGGTCAGATAAATAGCACGTGGTGGGGCTGGAGACCTAGCATCCTGGCTTCAGAGGGACCAGTGCAGTGAGGCCCTGTTAATAAGTAACAGTCTGTTTGTAAACTGGGGATAAGAGTAGTCAGTGTCATCATGGAGATAAAATGAGCTAGGCTAGTCCAGAGCTGCACATACAACAATAGGCGTGTAATAAATATAAGCTGTCAATGCTCAGCCTCTGTTGTATTCCAGGCTCTTCTATCTTTCGTCCTAGAGATGCTGGTGTCATAAAGTGCAAGACCCAACAGGGGGTGGATGGGTGAGAATTTCAAAAGTGTAGCTAGAGCCAAAGCTGGAGATACTACTTTCTCCATTGAACTCTTTATGGTCTAGTTTTTCTCTTGAAATCGTACGCAAATGTTTCATTGTATTCCACGATTCAATTGCTAATCTAGTCATATAAAACTGGTTTACTCCAAAGCTTTCGGTATCTTTTCTTTTTTTTGAGACAGAGTTTCGCTCTGTCGCCCAGGCTGGAGGGCAGTAGGTCGATCTCGGCTCACTGCAACCTCTGCCTCCTAGGTTCAAGCAATTCTCCTGTCTCAGTCTCCCGAGTAGCTGGGACTACAGGCACACGTCACCACCCCTAGCTAATTTTTGTATTTTTAGTAGAGACGGGGTTTCACCACATTGGTCAGGTGGTCTCGAACTCCTGGCCTCAGGTGACTCACTCGCCTCGGCCTCCCAACGTGCTGGGATTACAGGGGTGAGCCACCGCGTCCGGCCGCTTGATGAAACCTTATTGCAGAATAGATATTTATACATAATATGTAAAACGCACAGCTAAAACATTTACTGCAGTTGGTAGTAAAAACTTTTGAAAGTTACTGTAGGGAAGTGCATTGTCCAGACGTGTAACCGGGAGGTACTTGGGTACCCCGCCTTCCAAGGAAACCAATATCGGATCCCCCTACTTTAGCGCCCTTGCCAAAAACCAAGCTCACACCACAGCACTGTGGTTCTTTTCGATGTCAGTGGCCCGCCTGCCCTCCGGGCGGCACCTGCACAGGCGTCGCACCTCCCGCCTCTGGGCGGGACGGAAGCAAAGCTCGCGCCTCCTGACGTCATCACCGCGCGCCGCTGTCTTCGCCTTCTTGCACTTCGCGGGAGAAGTTGTTGGCGCGAATGGATCCTGAGCCCCGATAACGGATTCCTCAACCGGCCCGCCCGCCAGCCAGCCAGCGCCTTCATCCTGGGGCTGCGATGGTGAGCCGCTGGGGGAGGCAGTGCGGCTCGGGGTCTGGGAGGGCTTTGCAGGCCTGGTGTGGACCAGGCATTCCTGGTATGCAGGGTGGGGGAGGATGGCGGTGGGTGGTTCCGGAGGCTAGCAAAGGCAGAGAAGGGGCCGCACACCGGGCACTGGACGCAAAACTTTCCTTGCACCGCGGGCTCCAGCTCTGGGCGGCAGCCAGCGCGCAGGGATTTTGTTGCTACGTGTACTTGCACTTCCCCCCACCACTCTTGGGGGAAGGGAGAAAGGAAGAGAGGAAGGATGGTGGTTTTGGGACGCATTGGCCAAGTTATTTTCTTGTTCGGCGTTGCCCGAACCTCAGTTTGAGTACTGCCTAAAGCGTGGATTTCAAGCTTTGGGTCACGAGAGAGAAGAATGTAACAAACTTTTCTTTCTTTGGGAATATTTTGTGTAGGGCCTTAAACTTTTATAATTAACAGCTCAGCTCGTTTCATCTCCGCTCGTCATTAACGATCACCTGAGCGGTGTTGAGACCGAGGGCATGGAGAGGATATTTTATCTTGTTTAGATGAGTGCGTAGGAGTCAAAAGGATAACATGGCTTACTAGGAAAAAGAAGTACAGCGTATAGAAACAGATGCAAGACATTTGACAGCTGTCATCCTAATCACCTGATGTTAAAAATCTGAAAAAACAACAACAACAACAAAAAAAACCCAAACCTCACTGCATAATCCTGGATAAAACATTCAAACAAATTGAAAGTGAAATAATAATGCAGCCAGCAAAGCAGACATTCCTGATGGTATGGCAATGGATATGGCTCTGTGTTTGAAATATTTTTAAAGGACAATTTAAAATGTTCCATTAAGCTAGAAGATACTTAACAATCCGATGTAATTTTTTTCAATCATTGGTCAACGTCACAGTGACAACATTCTAGGGGGTGAAAATTTTATGCCACATTGGGAAACGTTGGAGGCCTTTGTGTTTCTTCTCAAAAAAGGGCAACAGTAATGATAGTAGCTATCTTGTACCAAGCATCTTCTTTAGGTCAATATGTGAACTGTTGGTTTTTCATGTTTTTTTTTTCTTCATTTCAACCCACATCGATGCAGTTTTACAGATGGTACAAGCACCTTTTTGGAATTTAAACAGTGTGTCATATAACTAGTAGGTGGTTGAACTAGAATTAGAATCTTGGTGTTTCTGAGCACCATGTTATACTACCTCCCTATAATGATCATTATTACATTTTGGAGGTCAAGGCACTGTGGTATTTTGGAAGCTTGATGAGATTTGGAGTCTTGAAGATGAAGAACGTGGTAATATTTTAGTTTAATGGTTTATAGATTAATTTATAGTTATATTACTATGTTAGTATAGTCTAGTTTAATAGTTATGTGGTCTTGGGCAAGTAAATAGCTTAAGTTTAATCTCTTTAAGCCTCTGTTTCCTTATCTGTAAAAAAGGGGAAAATAATAGCTGCCATAGTGATTGTTTTGGGGATTAAGCAAGATGTATAGGTAAAGCTTCCGTTCTGGTGGCTGGCATGTTAGGCCACTACACAGTTACCAATGATCTATTTTCTCAGAAAGGACTCTGTGGACAGTTACATAGATTTTAAGAGGCATGGTAGATTCCTGTGTCATTTATGGTGAACATAGCTTGTGTGGTCAACTTTTGATCATTCAGGTGCTTTTACTTTTGGTTCTTTTCTTTCTTTAATACTCCTGTTCATGGTGCAGATAAAAAATAGACCTCTTCTCAGAAAAGAAATAGGTCAAATTGGTCAGTTTTGTTGTTAACGGGAAAACATTCTATGAGGTAGATAAGAATTTTGCATTATATTGATACTTAATTTAGCCCTCCAGTCTCTAGTGCAACAATTAGCAAAACCCCTAGACTAAAATTGATTCAACAAATGTTTATTGAACACCTGTGCAAAGTTGTAAGACAGTAGTTCTTTTTTTTTTCTTTCCCTCAAACTGTGTCATGGGGTGTGAAGGACAGTAGTTCTCAATCTTTGTTTGTTAGTTTCCTTTGATAAATACAGTGAATGGTATGCAAATTTTCTGCCCAGAGAAATGCATATGGGCATATACACACCATTTTAAGGGATTGACCTATCTTCTTCTTCTTCCTTTTTTTTTTTTAAAGACAAGGGCTTGCTCTGTTGCCCAGGCTGGAGTGCAGTGGTGTGATGACAGCTCACTGCCACCTCTAATTCCCGGGTACAAGTGATCCTTCCACCCTGGCCTCCCAAAGCATTGAGATTACAGGCGTGAGCCACTGTGCCTGGCCTATTCACTTATCTTCTTCTTCTTCTTTTTTTTTTGTTTTTTTGAGAGTCTTGCTGTGTTGCCCAGGCTGGAATGCAGTGGTTCAGTCTTGGCTCACTGCAACCTCTGCCTCCCAGGTTTAAGCGATTCTTGTGCCTCAGCCTCCCCGGTAGCTGGGATTACAGGTGTGTGCCACCATGTCCGGCTATTTTATTTTTTTATTTTTAGTAGAGATGAAGTTTCACCATATTGGCCAGGCTGGTCTTGAATCCTGGCCTCAAGTTGATCCACCTGCCTCGGCCTCTTAAAGTGCCGGGATTACAGGCATGAACCACTGTGCCTGTCCTATTCACTTATATTCTGAAGCCCATCCATAGACAGGTCTTGCCCTGGGAGCTGCATTGAAAACAAAAATTCCGATTAAAAGTTATCAATAAAGAAATAGTGTGTGTATTCACACAATGGAATACTGTGCAACCTTTATAAAAATGAGAAAACTTTATACTCTGATATGAAACAATTGCCAAAATATAAAATCTCTCTGGAAAGATACAGAAAGGAACCAACTGATAACATTTGTTGCCTCCAGAGATGGGAAATATGTGGCTGAGAGGCAGGATAAGAGGGGGACATTTTACCCTTTTGAAATTTGGACCATGTGAATATATTATCTACTAAAGGAATAGAAAGAAAATTAAAAATAAAAGAAATAAAGAAGCTATGTAGACAACTTGAATTTCACTGAGATTTAATTGTTTGCACAAAATGTGAATAAAACCTGAGAGATGCCATTTTTAAGAAGTCAGCATATATAATTAATTGGTTGGTGTAATTAATGAAAATATGCATAAGACTGAACTAAACACACATGAGACTTAAGGAACAGCTGTTTGAAGAGCCATGAGGTCAGTTTAAATAAATTGTGGTCTGAACTGTTTCATTGCTCCACTCCTAGAGGCAGGCACCTTTCACGTCATGGTTTACTATGTGGAATGCTCTCCCTGGAGCAGTGCTCGACTTTATTATAATATAGCTTTTGCCAAGTCATATGCTTTTGCCATGCATATGTACTTGAACTTGGCCTCTAAGGCCCCTACCTACCTCTCTGATTTTCTCTCTCTGTCTTTTGAGTGTGTTACGTTGGTTCTGTTTCTCTTTCGGGGGTTTTGTTGTTGCTATTTTCTCTCTTTGAAATATTCTTCCTCCACATCCTTGCATGTCTGCCTTTTTTTCATCATTTAAGTTTCTCTTGCCTAATCCAAGGTCATGAAGATTTATGCTTAAGAGCTTTGCAGTTTTAGCTCTTACATTTAGGACTTTTATCTTTTTTTTTTTTTTTTTGAGAAGGAGTCTCGCTCTGTCACCCAGGCTGGAGTGCAGTGGCGCAATCTCGGCTCACTGCAGGCTCCGCCCCTCAGGGTTCACGCCATTCTCCTGCCTTAGCCTCCCGTGTATCTGGGACTACAGGCGCCCGCCACCTCGCCTGGCTAATTTTTTGTAGTTTTAGTAGAGATGGGGTTTCACCGTGTTAGCCAGGATGGTCTCGATCTCTTGACCTCATGATCCGCCCGCCTCGGCCTCCCAAAGTGCTAGGAGACTTTTATCTATTTTTGAGTTAATTTTTATATAGGGTGTGAAGTATAGAGGTCCAATTTTATTCTTTTGTATGTGGACATCTAGTTGTCCCAGCACCATTTTTTGAAAAGATTCTTCTTTCTCCTTTGAATTATCTTGGCACCCTTGTCAAAAATCAGTTGACTGTAAATGCGAGAGTTGTTTTCTAAACTCCCAGTTCTATTCCATTGATCTATATATCTATCTAAATGCCAGCAACACACTGTGTTACTGTGGCTTTGTCATAATTTTTGAAGTCAGGAAGTATGTCCTCCACCTTTGTTCTTTTTCAAAATTGTTTTGGCTGTTCCATTTCCTTGAATTTCTATAGGAATTTTAGAATCAGCAAAGATGCCACATGGAATTTTGATAGGAAATTTATTGAATCTGTAGGTCAATTTAGGGAATATTGTCATCTTAACAGTATTACATCTTCCGATCCATGAATGTGGGATGCCTTCATTTGTTTAGGTCTTCAGTTTGTTTAAACAGTATTTTGTAGTTTTTCGCAGTATGAGTTTTACACTTCATTTGTTAAATATATTCCTAAGTATTTTATTCTTTTTGGTGATTTTTTAAATGAAACTTTTTTTTTTTTTGAGATGGAGTCTTGCTCTGTTGCCCAGGCTGGGGTGCAGTGGTGCAATCTCGGCTCGCTGCAAGCTCTGCCTCCTGGGTTCACGCCATTGTGCAGCCTTGGCCTACTGAGTAGCTGGGACTACAGGCGCCCGCTGCTGCGCCCGGCTAATTTTTTTTGTAATTTTAGTAGAGGTGGTGTTTCACCATGGTCTCGATCTCCTCACCTCGTGATCCGCCCGCCTTGGCCTCCCAAAGTGCTGGGATTACAGGCGTGAGCCACCACACCCGGCTGGAACTGTTTTCTTAATTTCATTTTTGGATTGTTTATTGCAAAAGTATACAGAAATACAATTGATTTTTGTATATTGATCTTGTGTCCTTGCTGAACTCATTATTCTAAGTTTTTTAGTGGATTTCTTATGTTTTTCTGTAAGATTGTTTCATCTGTAAACACATGGGTTTACTTGTTCAATGTAGATGTCTTTTATTTTATTGCCTAATTCTTTTGCTAGAAACTCGACAACATTGAGTACAAGTGGCAAGAGCAGACATACTTTTTCCTGATTTTAGGGGGAAAGCCCTCCAACCGCTTACTTTTTGCTTCCAAAGTGTAAGGCCTTAATATAATTTTAAATATTTTATTTATTGATTGATTGATTGAAACGGAGTCTCGCTGTTACCCAGGCTGGAGTGCGGTGGCGTGATCTCAGCTCACTGCAACCTCTGCCTCCCAAGTTCAAGCGATACTCCTGCCTCAGCCTCCCAAGTAGCTGGGATTACAGGCATGTGCCACCACACCTGACTAATTTTTCTGTTTTTAGTAGAGATGGGGTTTTGTCCTGTTGGCCAGGCTGGTCTCGAGCTCCTGGCCTCAGGTAATCTGCCCGTCTCAACTTCCCAAAGTGCTGGGATTACAGGCGTGAGCCACTGCGCCTGGCTTAAATACTTTAAAATTATTTCATGATTTTTTTTCTGTGTTCCCACCAGTTAAATCATTATATATTTTATTCAGATATATGATTTTGCATTTTAGTGGTTTTCAGGATAAACGATTTTTGTACTTGGATAGACTTTTGTGAAGTATGTTGATGATAATCAATATCTGCTTATGGATTTGATGGGCTGTTTTAAAATATTAACCAGAAATACTTATATTTCTTTTTTTGAGACGGAGTCTCGCTCTGTCACCCGGGCTAGAGTGCAGTGGCGCGATCTCGGCTCAGTGCGCGATCTCGGCTCAGTGCAAGCTCCGCCTCCCGGGTTCACGCCATTCTCCTGCCTCACCCTCTCCTAGTAGCTGGGACTACAGGCGCCCGCCACCATGCCCGGCTAATTTTTTGTATTTTTAGTAGAGACGGGGTTTCACCGTGGTCTTGATCTCCTGACGTCGTGATCCGCCCGCCTCGGCCTCCCAAAGTGCTGGGATTACAAGCGTGAGCCACCGCGCCCGGCAATACTTATATTTCTTTATTACTTTCAAAATAGAGAAGTAAAACCAAAATACAATATTTTGTCAACCACTCTGCAGCATACTGCGGTACTTATTTTGCATAAAACTGTGTACTCTTCAAAGATAAAATGAACACAGTGATGTAATTTGCTTTCTCTTCTTTTTTTTTTTTTGAGACCGAGTCTCGCTCTGTTGCCCAGGCTGGAGCGCAGTGGTACAATCTCAGCTCACTGCAACCCCCACTTCCCAGGTTCAAGCAATTCTTCTGCCTCAGCCTCCCAAGTAGTTGGGACTGCGGGTGCTCGCCACCATGCCCGGCTGATTTTTGTAGTTTATTTTATTTTATTTTATTTTTTATAGAGACGGAGTCTTGCCCTGTCACCCAGGCTGGAGTGCAGTGTCGCGACCTTGGCTCACTGCCAACCACTGCTGCCCAGGTTCAAGCGATTCGCTTGCCTCAGCCTCCCAAATAGCTGGGACTGCAGACGTTTGCCACCACGTCCGGCTAATTTTTTTGTATTTTTAGTAGAGACGGGGTTTCCCCATATTGGCCAGGCTGTTCTCAAACTCCTGACCTCTGGTGATCTGCCCGCCTTGGCCTCCCAAAAGGCTGGGATTACAGGGGTGACCCACCGCACCTGGCTGATTTTTATGTTTTTAGTAGTGATGGGGTTTCACCACATTGGCCAGGCTGGTCTCTAACTCCTGACGTCAAGTGATCCACCCACCTTGGCCTCCCAAAGTGCTGGGATTAAGGTGTCAACCACTGCACCTGGCCAAAAAAAGAAAATATTTTTGTGTTGCCTTCATTTTTATTTATTTATTATTATTGTTAAATTTTTTATTTCCATGGGTTTTTGGGAAACAGGTGGTATTTGGTTACATGAGTAAGTTCTTTAGTGGCGATTTGTGAGATTTTGGTGTACCCATCACCCGAGTAGTAGGTCTGAATCCAGTTTGTAGTCTTTTATCCCTCACTTCCTTCCCACTGTTTCCCTGACTCCCCAGAGTCCATTGTATTATTCCTTTTTTTTTTTTTTTTTTTTTTTGAGACCGAGTCTCGCACTGTTGCCCAGGCCAGAGTGCAGTGGTGTGATCTTGGCTCACTGCAAGCTCCGCCTCCCGGGTTCATGCCATTCTCCTGCCTCAGCCTCCCGAGTAGCTGGGACTACAGGCACCCGCCACCATGCCTGGCTAATTTTTTGTATTTTTAGTAGAGATGGCGTTTCACCGTGTTAGCCAGGATGGTCTTGATCTCCTGACCTCGTGATCCACCCGCCTCGGCCTCCCAAAGTGCTGGGATTACAGGCGTGAGCCACTGCGCCCAGCCCATTGTGTTATTCTTATGCCTTTGCATCCTCATAGCTTAGCTCTCACTTATGGGTGAGTGAGAACATACAATGTTTGGTTTTTCATTCCTGAATTACTTCACTTAGAATAATAGTTTCCAGTCCCATCTGGGTTGCTGCGAATGCCATTAATTCATTCCTTTTTATGGTTGAGTAGTATTCCATTGTGTGTGTGTGTCTGTGTGTGTGTGTGTGTGTATATATATGTATCCCACAGTTTCTTTACCTACTTGTTGATTGATGGGCTGAATGACTTAATATTTTAAAAGTGCTCAAATCGTAGCATGGCACAGAGTGAGCCTCTAGGAAGGTGTGTTAAGTAAACAAACGAAGTCCTGAATCAAGGCAGTGGCAGTGGGAATAGAGGGGAGAAGACAGCAGTATTTGGGAGATAGTTTAGGTTGGATGATTAGGTGGAGGGCCAGAGTGAGGAGGAAAAGCAGTGGCCATGTTTCTGTTTTGGGTGAATGGTGGTGCTATGCATGGAGATGGGGAATAAAGGGAGAGAAGCAGGTCCCAGCTGAAGATAAATTTAGTTGAGGACATTATTAGTTGGAGGCACCTTTGGGAGATTTGCACAGAGATGGATTTGGCTGCATGTTGGCTGCATAAATGTGGAGTTCAGAGCTGGTCTGGAGAAACAGACATAAGATTTAGGAAGTATCAGTATGTACGTAAGTGGTACTGGGGTTAAGTAGGTGTGAGTTAGTTCACACGGTGTGAGTGTGTAGTTCCAGAGTTTTGACTTGGGGTTCCCAATAGGCTTTAGGGGAAAACCCCTAACATTGGATACAAAGTTTTGTGCATATGTTTGTTTTTTAATATTTCTGTGGAAAATATACGTAGCTTTCATCTACAAAAGCATAAAAACAATTGGCATGATTAGTGGGAGAGCATCTGCTTTGTTTCCTTGGCACACATTTTGGCTTATTTTAATAAATGAGCAATTTGTTGCAGGTATTGACAACTTCCTTTGCTAGCATATAAGCTCTGTAAGGGCAGGGGTCACAAGGAGAGGGAACTGCTGTATAGCGCGTGGCTCACGGTGCATTTTCCACAAATATTAGAGGAATGAATAATTACAAGTGAACTTTGTATTTCCACTAAAAATACAAATAAACTAGAAGGTAAAACTTCCTGGTATAAAAACATCTCTCGCACTGTTGCATGACTTTATATCTAAGCTATTAAAACACTTAGTGATGAATAATATAGCCTAGAGAAATACAGTTATTTTATTATGTTGTAGGTCTATTTTCAGTTGGGACTTAATTTCTTTTTTTTTGAAACGGAGTTTCCCTCTTACCCAGGCTAGAGTGCAATGGTGTGATCTCAGCTCACCGCAACCTCTGCCTCCCGGGTTCAAGCGATTCTCCTGTCTCAGCCTCTGGAGTAGCTGGGATTACAGGTGGGCACCACCATGCCCGGCTAATTTTGTATTTTTAGTAGAGACAGGGTTTCTCCATGTTGGTCAGGCTGGTCTCGAACTCCCGACCTCAGGTGATCTGCCTGCTTCGGCCTCCCAAAGTGCTGGGATTACAAGTGTGAGCCACTGCGCTCGGCCCAGTTGGACTTTATTTCTGTGTTCATTTAAGTAGTTTAAATTTGATTTTTTTTGGCTCAGAAGTCAGTTGTAAAAAGCTAGCTTCTGGCCCGGGCGCTGTGGCTCACGCCTGTAATCCTGGCACTTTGGGAGGCGGATCATGAGGTCAGGAGTTCGAGACCAGCCTGGCCAACATAGTGAAACCCTGTCTCTACTAAAAATACAGAAAAATTAGCCGGGTATGGTGGTGGGCACCTGTAATCCCAGCTACTTGGGAGGCTGAGGCAGGACAACTGCGTGAACCTGGGAGTTGGAGGTTGCAGTGAGCTGAAATCACCCCACTGCACTCCAGCCTGGGCAACAGTGCGAGACTCTGTCTCAAGGAAAAAAAAAAAGCTCCTGGATGAATAAAAACCATATTCGGAGTACATTAGCCCTGGTGAAAATGCCAAATTTCTGAAATAAACCATTAGATCAGGCATAAACAGTCTCAAATGCTTTAGTTATCCTAGTTATGCAGGTATGAAAAGATATTTTTTTAAACCTAAATTAGATAATTATTTCCATTTTCTATTTTAATATGCCTGTGTTGGTTTGTATTTTTGGATCAGGTACCTGGAAACTTCTGTGATAGAGTATTTCATTGAATGCATAGTCTAAAGCTCAATGATAGTAAATATTATGACTTCAGAATCTTATACTTCCCTCTTGCCACAGCAGCAGTAGAAATGGGTCTTTTTGCTGTCATGGGAAGGGCCTCTCAGGTAGACTTAACAGATGCTTGGGGGAGTAGGGGAAGTAGTTTCTATTCTCTACTTCTGTTCCCTCAGTGTGCTTTGTTTCATCTGTTCTTTTTTTCTATGCTCTGCTTTGTTTTCTAAAGACAGATTTAAGAAAGATTAGGAACAGAAAGTAGAATGAAAGCTTCACAAGAACAGAGACCTAGCCTGTTTGTTTATCCCAAGCATCAAGAATAGTTCTTGGTCCATAAAAGGCTCTGAGTAAATATTGCTTGAATGGATAAATGAATGATTGAATGAAAAAAGTTGATGCGGGCTCTTAAAATTCTTCCTAGCTAGAACTTGTTACTGTTCAAAGGTTTTTCAGACCACACTTGTATTTCACTCACCAGTGTTTTCCTCAGAGAAGTTTTTGAGACCCATGCTAAGCTGTTAAATTAGTAACATCAATTATAAATCTAGAGATATTTCTGATTTCTTTAAAAAAAGTTATTTGTTTGGCTTAAAATAAATTTTAAAGAAGAGGAAATGTCCTACTAAAAGTGAAAGTATATTTTTGTTTTTTGTAGCCACAATATTGTAATATGAGAGTAACAGAAAATCAATTATAGAAAGTTTTATTAACTTAGCTCAGAAATAATATATAATCAGCATTAATTTAATACCTTCTTAAAATTTCCTAGGTAAAGTCATAGCACAAAGTTAATCCCAATTAAAGATTCTTTTAATACGTAATCTTTAAAAACAAATCTACCATTAATTTTGTTTCACATAATCAAGAACGTCTCTTTCTGAATGCAGTTGTGAAGGTCAGTGGCCTGAGAAATAACCATTCATGTGTTCAATGAATTTTTTAAGACGGAGTTTTGCACTTTTTCTCCAGGCTGGAGTGCAGTGGCGTGATCTTGGTCCACTGCAACCTCCAACTCTCGGGCTCAAGCCATTCTCCTGCCTCAGCCTCCTGAGTAGCTGGGATTACAGGCACGCACCACCAAGCCCCGGTAATTTTTGTACTTTTAGTAGAGATGGGGTTTTGCCATGTTGGTCAGGCTGGTCTGGAACTCCTGACCTGGTGATCCACCTGCCTCGGCCTCCCAAAGTGCTGGGATTACAGGCGTGAGCCATCACGCCCTGCCTACCATTTCTTTTAGAAATGAAATTACTGGGCAAAGGGTATGTACCTTTAAAATTTGGTAAGTGTGGCTAGATTGCCTTCGATAAAGGTTATACCAGTTTTTTTTTTTTTTTTTTGAGGTGAAATCTCCCTTTGTCACCAGGCTGGAGTGCAGTGGCATGATCTCGGCTCACTGCAACCTCTACCTCCCGGGTTCAAGTGATTCTCCTGCCTCAGCTTCCCAAGTAGCTGGGACTACAGGTGTGTGCCACCATGCCCAGCTAATTTTTGTATTTTTAGTAGAGATGGGGTTTCACCATGTTGGCCAGGATGGTCACGATCTCTTGACCTCGTGATCCACCCACCTTGGCCTCCCAAAGTGCTGGGATTACAGGTGTGAGCCATTGCGCCCAGCCAAGGTTATACCAGTTTTTACTTTTATCAGCAGTATAGTGTGTGAGCATCTGTTTTCCCACATCCTTGACAGATATGGGCATTGTCAGTCTTTTAAAACTTAGGGGAAAATGATCAAGTTTTAACGTATCTGCTTATTTGTGACGTCTAGCATTTTTTATGTGTGTTGGCTATTTGCATTTCTTTTATACTTTGCCTATTAGGAGCTTTTATTTATTTTTCTATTGGTTAGGTTATCTTTTATTGATTTGTAGGAACCCTTTTACATGTTGTGTGTGTGTGTGTGTGTGTGTGTGTGTGTTTTAAGATGGGGTATTGCTTTGTTGCCCAGGCTGGAGTACAGTGGTGTGATGGTCATGGCTCACTGCAGCCTCAAACTCTTGGCGCACAAGTGATCCTCCCACCTTAGCCTCCTATGTAGCTGGGACTACAGGCATGCCGGCATCATGTGTCACTACACTAGGCTGATTTTTTTTTTTTTTGTATTTGTAGAGATGGGGGTCTCCCTGTGTTGCCCTGGCTGGTATTAAACTCTTGGGCTCAAATGATTCTCCCGCCTTGGCCTCTCAAAGTGTTGGTATTACAGGTGTGAGCCACCACACCTGGCCTGTTGTAGATATATATCTATATCTATATATCTATATATATATATATATATATATATTTTTTTTTTTTTTTGAGATGAGTGTCGCTCTGTCGCCCAGACTGGAGTGCAAAGGGGCGTTCTCGGCTCACTGCAACATCTGCCTCCCAGGTTCAAGCGATTCTTGTGCCTCAGCCCATTGAGTAGCTAGGATTACAGGCGTGCACCACCACACATGGCCAATTTTTGTATTTTTAGTAGAGACGGGGTTTTGCTGTGTTGGCCAGGCTGGTCTCAAACTGCTGGTTTCATGCAGTCCACCTGCCTCGGCCTCCAAAGTGCTGGGATTACAGGCGTGAGCCACTGCGTCCAGCCTGTTGTAGATATTTTTAAGTTAGTTGCTTTTTTTTTTTTTTTTTTTTGAGATAGTTTCACTATGTTGTCCAGGCTGAACTTGAACTCCTGGGTTCAAGCAATCCTCTTGTCTCAGCCTCTCTGGTAGCTGGGACTATAGGTGTGCACCACAGTGCCCAGCTCTGTTGCTTGCATTTTAACTTTGTTTATGGCACTTTTTGTGTAGTAAAATCTACCTTTCTTTAGGGATGGTTTCTGGCCTTGATGTTCTGCTTTGAGGGTCTTCCACTTGCCAAGATTGAAAAATAAATTTAAATATTTGTTCCTTTCTCCACTCATAGGCTCAACAAGAATTATTCTGTACAGGCAAGAGAAGTCTTTAGATTCATTATTTGGGAGGTAGACTTGTTTTTCTGCATTTCATGAAGTCTTTGAAGGTCTAGAACACTGGACAGCAAATGTTAATTGGAAGAGTCAGGTGAAGTCACATGCTATAAATTAAGGACAAATTGCTGACCTTTGCCTCTTATATGTTTATACCCCAGATGGCTGCTCACAATGGAGATAGTTCTAAAAAAGTATGAGTAGAATGGCTTCCATTCTGATGAAAATTATTTTCTAAAAGCTTTAATTTTTAGTGTATACTGAGTTAGGTTACGATGCTGCAATTTCTTTAACTCTTACGTTGCCATCAGATTGTGGGGGAGTTTAGGGGAGTAGGGTAAAGTAATGCAAAAGGAAAGAAAGGAGGATGTGAGTGGAAATAATTACATAGAGAGGAAATGGTGTAACAGTGCTAAGGAGTGGCAGTGCAGATTTTTGTACAGACAAAAACCAGACAGCTCAGTGTTACCAGTAGCTCTGTTTCCTGAATTACATTTTGTTTTCTTTCTCTTCTCAGTTTTAAGCATTTTTGGTCCGAAAACAGGTTGAAAACCACCACTTGCTTTAACCAGATTATTAATTTACAGTTTGGTTATTTCCATGGCACACATGCACTATCACTCTTTCTCTGTGTGTATGTGTTTAAACAATCACTACTTTTTATTTTTAAAATGTTTCCATCTATGAGCTCACTTAGAACAGTCATGATTGTGAGTGAAGAATCACTGTGTAATTTCAAAAGTGAAACTGATATGAAACTCATTTGCTCCAGAAGCAATAAAGTAGTTGTCAGCCTCAGACTTGATTCTCTGTAATTATAGGAAAGACTGTGGTTTTCTTTATTGTTCTTCTCCTCTTTAGCATCTGATACAGATGTCTCAGGTTCATAGCTGAGACACCCATTCTGTAAGCAGTATCTTTTAAACTTAGACTTAATTAGGATGGATTTGTAACTAGGAGATTTACAATAGAGGATATAAAGCCAGATAAGTCTTTAATCCTTTTTAAAAATTTTTTTAAAATTTTTTAAATTTTTTTTTTTTTTGAGACAGTCTTGTTCTGTCGCCCAGGCTGGAGTGCAGTGGTGCAATCTTGCCACACTGCAACTTCTGCCTCCCAGGTTCAAGCGATTCTCATGCTCCAATCTTCAGAGCAGGTGGATTATAGGCATGTGCCACCGTGCCTGGCTGATTTTCATATTTTTAGTAGAAATGGGATTTCACCATTGTTGACCAGGCTGGTCTTGAACTCCTGGCCTCAAGTGATCCTTTCACATCGGCCTCCTAAAGTGCTGGGATTACAGGCATGAGCTACCTTACCTGGCCTTAAAAAAAAAATTATTTAACATGCTATGTACTTCAATTATCTGCTTTGTTTATTGGCTTAGCCACAAAGTTATTTGTGTGTGTGTGTGTGTGTGTCACACTTATTTGGGATTTTTGACGTTGTAAGAGTATGACAGTTATTGTCAGGATCTAGGAAATAATTGCTAACTTTTCTTACACTTTACAAAGTACTTTTATAGGCATTTCTCTCATGCAATAAAGAGAGGTAGGTTGTAGGGATAAAAAGTGATAAAAACTGGTGATTACAACCATCAAGGATAGGAAGAGGGAAAATGATACAGGTGGTTCTTAAACACAGTTCTTTGGAATTCAGATCCTACGTTCTCATTTTTTCTTCTTATACCCTTCTCTATAAGCAGAGATAATGACAAACAGAGTGTTTCAGTAATATGAAGGGATGATAGTTCAGAAATGAGGTGAGGGGAAGATTTTTACTGAGCCAGAATTGTGGTAGATGCATAATTAATCCACATAAAGGGTCAGTATTAGTCCCACTTTACTGAGGAGAAAACAGATAAAGTAGCTTGCCCAGGATCACACAGGTAAAAAGCACTAGAGCACAGATTTGAGTTAAGGCTTCTGATTCTAAGATCTGTTCCCTTTCCTCTATACCACAATTTCTTAAACTAAATTTTAGAGAGGTGGGGAAGACTATGCAAAGGTTAGGAAAAGTGAGTGATTTTAATTGTAAATTACACTGTAAATGTTTCAGCATGATTAATTTGAATTCTGTGGTTTAACACGGGGGTAATTAAAGAGCATATTGTAATAAGCATCAAAGGTTTTTTTTCTTCAGAATGTTGAAAAATCATATAAAGGAAAACAATTTGAAGGTTTTTAGTTGCCAGGAATGATTAGGGTTGTGAGAGTTATTCTTCTTTCATACTGGAGTATATGTTCCACAGACAAGGATCATATTCTCCAACTTTGTCTTCTCCCCAGCTGTGCCTGGGATGATGGGATGTGGATGTGGATGTGCATGCATGATCAATAATAAGTAACTGCCACTTGCCTCTTTAATAACTCTGATGTCATTAGCAAAAATATCACTTGCTTATTTTGGCCTGTTTTTGGCCTGATTCTGAGAATTTATATTACTTTTCATTAGACAAATTATTCTTTTTTTTTTTTTTTTTTGAGATGGAGTCTTGCTTTGTCGCCCAGGCAGGCTGGAGTGCAGTGGTGTGACCTGGGCTCACTGCAACCTCTGCCTCCTGGGTTCAAGCAATTCTCCTGCCTCAGACTCCCAAGTAGCTGGAATTACAGGCACCTGCCACCATGCCCAGCTAATTTTTTGTATTTTTAGTAGAAATGGGGTTTCACCATGTTGGCCAGGCTGGTCTTGAACTCCTGACCTCAAGCGATCCATCCACCTCGGCCTCCCAAAGTGGAGGGATTACAGGCATGAGCCACCGTGCCTGGCCAACAAATTATTCTTAACTCAGGTGAAGTTATCAGTTAACTTTTGCACATGAAAAGAAAGCTACTGTATTCGTGGAACTATCTTGATATGGAGAAATTACTCAGGGTAACCCAGTGTGTATATAAAGCTGTCCCATCTTACAATTGAAATTATAATTTTATGCAGTTAATGTTTGTTCATGAATCTCCTGTTTTTTGCTTTTAGGACATTCGGAAATTCTTTGGAGTAATACCAAGTGGAAAGAAACTTGTAAGTGAAACAGTAAAGAAGAATGAGAAAACAAAGTCTGATGAAGAAACTTTAAAAGCAAAGAAAGGAATAAAGGAAATCAAGGTTAGTTTTCTGGATATAATTTTGCAATGAATGAAAAGTAAAATAAACTCAGTTCTTTTAAGTTTTTTTTTTTTTTTTTTTTTTTTGAGACAGAGTCTCGCTCTGTTGCCCAGGCTGGAGTGCAGTGGCGCAATCTCGGCTCACTGCAAGCTCCACCTCCTGGGTTCATGCCATTCTCCTGCCTCAGCCTCCCGAGTAGCTGGGACTACAGGCGCCTGCCACCACGCCTGGCTGATTTTTTCTATTTTTTTAGTAGAGACGGGGTTTCATCGTGTTAGCCAGGATGGTCTCGATCTCCTGACCTCGTGATCCGCCTGCCTTGGCCTCCCAAAGTGCTGGGATTACAGGCATGAGCCACCGCACCTGGCCAATCATGCCATTCTTTATGCCCTAGTTGTCATAAATATTACACCTACATATGTTAATACTGCACAATTCAATGTAATTTTGCTTTAAATAGATGTGTATTTTTTTAAAAAATTAAGGCAAAAATTGCTGTTTTTATTTTATGCACGTATTTGCTATTTCTGATGCTGTTCATTTCTCACTGAAGATCAGAGATTTCATCTAATATCATTTTCTTTCAACTTGAAGAATTTTCTTTAGCATTTTTTGTAGTGTAGGTCTGTTAGTGATAAACCTCTGTAAGTTTTTGTTAATCTGAAAATGTCTTTATTTTGCCTTCATTCTTGAAGGTTATTTTTGCTGGATATGGAATGTTGGGTTGACTGTTTTTTAAAAAACTTAAGCCTTTTAAAGATGTTCCACTGTTTTTTGGCTTCTAGTTTGTCTGATGAGATGCCTCCAGTCACTGATATTGTTTTCTCATGTGTGTTTTTCTCATGGTTCATTGAAGAATTTTTTAATTTTTGGTTTTCAGCAGTTTGACTATGGCATACCTGAGTGTGGTTTTCTTTTGTTTATCCCATTTTTGGTTTCTGAGCTTCTTTAATCTGTAAATTTATATCTTTTATCAAAATTGGGAACTTTCTGCTATAATTTCTTCAAATATTTTTTCTGCCTCATTCTCTCTCTTCTTGAATTACAGTTACATAAACGTTAGAGTTTTGATATTATCTCACGGATCATTGAGCTCTTGTTCATTTTTATCAGTCTTTTTTTTCAGATTGAGTACTTTCTCTTTTTCTGTCTTTAAGTTCATTGATTCTTCTTTTATCATCAATTTACTGTTAAGGCTAGCTAGTGAATTTTTATTTTACATATTGTATTTTTCAATTCTAGAATTTTCATTTGTTTCTTTTTCATAGCTTTAATTTCTCTCTTTTATGTCCTTGAGTGTAATTATAGTAGTTGCTTTATTTTTTATTTTGAGATGGAGTTTTGCTCTCATTGCCCAGGTGGGAGTGCAATGGCACGATCTCGGCTCACTGCAACCTCTGCCTCCTGGGTTCAAGCGATTCTCCTGCCTCAGCCCCCCAAGTAGCTGGGATTTTAGGCATGAGCCCCCATGCCTGGATAATTTTGTATTTTTAGTAGAGTTGGGGTTTCTCCATATTGGCCAGGCTGGTCTCAAACTCCTGACCTCAGGTGATCTACCTGCCTTGGCCTCCCAAAGTGCTGGGATTACAGGTGTGAGCCACTGTGCCCAGCCTAGTAGCTGCTTTAAAATTCTTATCTGCTAATTCTGATGTCTGGGTTGTATCAAGATTGGTCTTCATTAAGTGCCTTTTGTCCTGATTCTTTGGGTCATGTGTTAGTTCAGGCCACCATAACAAAATACTATAAAATAGATGGTACTGGCTGATTAGGTGTCTGGTGAAGGCCTTTTTCCTGGTTTGTACATGGCTGCCTTCTTGTGTTGTCCTCACATAGCCTTTTCTTAGTGCATATGGGTGGAGAGAGAGATTGAGCACTGGTGGAGAAAGAGAGATAGAGATTGAATGAGCACTCTGGTGTCTGTTCTTATAGAATGCGAATCCTGTCAGATCAGAGCCCCACCCTTATGACCTTATTTATTCTTAATTACTTGTTTAGAGGTTCCACCTCCAAATACAGCCACCCTGAGGGTTAGGGCTTCAACGTGTAAATTTTGGGGACACAGACATTCAGGATGTAACACTCCATCCATGGCCACCCACAATTTATGTCCTTCTTGCATGCAAAGTACATTCATTTCATCATAACAGCCCCCAAAGTCTTAACTCATTTCAGCATCAAGTCTGAAGTCCACAGTCTCATGTAAATATCATCCAAATCAGATATGGGTGATACTTGAGGTATGAATCATCCTGAGGCAAAATTTCTCCTTTGCTGTGAACCTGTGAAACCAGATAAGGAATGTGCTTCTAAAATACGATAGTAGAAAGACATATAAGATAGACATTACCATGCCAAAGAGGAGAAATCAGAAGGGAGGGAGGGATGATGGATCCCAAACAAGTCCAAAACCTAGCAAGGCAAATTCCATCAGAACATAGGCCTTGAAAATAATACTCTTTGGCTTGATGCCCTGCCCTCTAGACCCACTGGGTTAGTGGCCCTACCCCCACAGCCATAGGCAGCTGTCCTGCTTCTGCAGCTCTTCTAGGCCATCCTGCCCACAAGGCTTTGGGTGGTGGCTGTCTCATCTGTTGAAACCAAGCTCCATCTTTTGAAGAGGCAGTTCTGATGGTTGATCTCTGAATTGCTTTTGGGGCCATTCTTCCCTTTTCTTGAAGAATAGCCCTGTTGTCCTGTCACTGGAATCTCAGAAGTCTGACAGCCTTCTTTCATTTTGTCCTTTCTCCATCCTCTTCAATTCAAACTGACAGTGTTTTTGCCTGTATAATCCCATAATCTCTTTATCAAGTGATACTCCAGCTACACCCTTGCTATTCTCTTTAGTACATGCTTTTTCTTTTCTTTTCTTTTCCTTTTCTTTTTTGAAACAGAGTCTTGCTCTGTTGCTCAGACTGGGGTGCAGTGGCGCAATCTCGGCTCACTGCGACCTCCGCCTCCCAGGTTCAAGTGAATCTCCTGCCTCAGCCTCCTGAGTAGCTGGGACTATAGTCATGTGCCACCATGTCCAGCTAATTTTTTGTATTTTTCCTAGAGATGGGGTTTCACCATATTGGCCAGGCTGGTCTCAAACTCCTGACCTCAAGTGATTGGCCTGCCTCGGCCTCCCAAAGTGCTGGGATTACAGGCATGAGCCACCACACCCGGCCTAGAACTTGCTTTTTCATTTTTTGAAATATGGACAGGCTGAGAATTTTACAAATCTTCAAGTTCTGGTCCCTTTTGGCTGAACGGTTTCTTTAGTTCATCTCTTCCGTTTTGCATTTGACTACAAGCAGTCAGGAGGACTCAGGCCGCATCTTCAAGATTTTGCTTTGAAATCTCCTCAGCTAAATATCTGATTTCATCATCCACAGGTTCTATCTTTCACAAAGCACTAGGACACAACTTGGCCAAGTTCTGTGCCACTTTATAATAAGAATTGTCTTTCCTCCAATTTCCAATAATCTCTTTCTCATTTCCATGTGAAACCTTACCAGATTGGCCTTTAACATTCATATTTATACCAACGTTCTGTTCATGATGATACATGTATTCTCTGAGATGAAAGAGGCTTCTTCTCTAGCTCTTCTCTTTTCTTCGTCAGCTCTCATTGTTCATATTTCTACCAGCAGTTCCTTCATGGCAGTCCAGGCTTTTTCTACATGCTAGAAAATGTCTAGCCTCTACCCAATTCCGAAGTCACTTCTGTATTTTAGGTTTTGTTTTGTTTTTGTTTGTTTGTTTGTTTTACAGTAGTACCCCATTTCTTGGTACCAAAATCTGTATTATACAGTCAGAGTTCTGTAGAGAAACAGAACCAATAGGATGTGTGGGTGTATACATAGATTTATTACCAAGAATTGGTAGAGCCGATGTTTTAGTTGGAGTCCAATGGCAGGAAGAAAGTGTCCCAGAGATGTCCCAGCTCTAAGGCAGTCGGGCAGGAGGAATTCCCTCTGATTCAGCAGAGGGTTGGCCTTTGTTCTTTTCAGGCTTTCAGTTGATTAGATGAGGCTTTAATGCCAGTAGGGAGGGCAATCTGCTTTACTTAGTTGATTGATTTAAATATTAAGCTCATTCAAAAACATCCTTGCAGAAACACCTCATATGATGTTTGACCAAATATCTGGACATCTTGTGGTTCAGTCAGGTTCACATATGAAATTAGCCTCCACTGGTCACATTTCCTCTTTGTATGTTGTAGTTATTTTGGATTTATCTTGGACATTGTGAATGATACAGTGTACGAACTTTGGATCCTGTTATATTCCTTCAAAGAGTGTTGATTCTTTTGGTTTATCAAGCATTGATCTTGGCTGTACTCAAGCTCCAAACTCTTGCCTCCCCTGTAATGGGCAGCAGCTGAAATCTTTATTCAATTCTTTTAACCTTAGCTAAGCAGTAGGAGTTGTTCCACATATGTATAATTCAGGAGATAGCCAGAGATTTGGGTAAAGTTTACAGGTAGAATTTGGGATTTCTTTCTGTGGCTTTCTCCTTTCCTTGATACCTTCTTCTCTTACTTTTGAGTTGTTGTAGTTGATTCTAACTCTGTCTTTGATCCAGTGGTATGTATAAATTATAATTGCTCATTTGTTCCATTTTCTTGCAGGCTAGTTGACTGTTCTTATGTTTTTGAAGTTTTATTATAATGGATAGAAATATTTTCTATTTCTACCTTATAATTGATTACAATCAGTTTTTTCACTGTCTGCCTTCTTGATGCTTTCTGAGAAAATTTGAATATGTTAGAAATGTGATGTTTAACTACAAAATATAAATAATACCTTTTGCATTGGTTTTATTTAGTACTTTTTTTTTTTGAGACGGAGTTTTGCTCTTGTTGCCCAGGCTGGTGTGCAATGGCGCGATTTTGGCTTACTGCAACCTCTGCCCCCCAGGTTCAAGCGATTCTCCTGCCTCAGCCTCCTAAGTAGCTGAGATTACAGGCATGCACCACCATGCCTGGCTAATTTTGTATGTTTAGTAGAGATGGAGTTTCTCCATGTTGGTCAGGCTAGTCTTGAACTCCTGACTTCAGGTGTTCTGCCCGCCTCGGCCTCCCAAAGTGTTGGGATTACAGGCGTGAGCCACTGCGCCTGGCCAGTTTTATTTAGTTTCCTAACAGACATTGGCTAATGGTAGGCCACTAGCTTAGCATTTATTCGTGTTTCTGTCTTTTCATTTTCAGGAAGCACTTGCCTTGTAATATCTGATATCCTTTTATTCTTTGTTGTATACATAGGTTAGTGTTGAAAGTGGAGCTGAATAATAATATAGCGTTTTCTGTAATTATTTTTTTCCCATTGTGGTACAGTTACTGTCTGGCCTATTTTTAGCCAATAAGGGTATATTACTGACAGTTTAGGCTGGAGAATTCTTTCTTGTGAAGGACTGTCCTGTGCATTGTAGGATGTTTAGTAGCATGCCTGATCTACCTGTTACATGACAGTAAACCTCCCTGCCCCCATTTGTGACAAGTAAAAATGTTTCTAGACATTGACAAATGCCTTCTGGGGGGCGGGGATGCAAAATTCCCCCTGGTTAAAACGACTGAGCCCAAATCTAACGAGAAAAAAAGGATAGCCCCCACTCTACTAAAAATACAAAAAATTAGCCGGGCGTTGTGGCGGGTGCCTGTAGTCCCCGCTACTCAGAAGGCTGAGGCAGGAGAGTGGCGTGAACCCGGGAAGCGGAGCTTGCAGCGAGCCGAGATGGCGCCACTGCACTCCAGCCTGGGTGACAGAGCGAGACTCTGTCTCAAAAAAAAAAAAAAAAAAGATAGTTATATAGGCTTCTTTATGTTCTAATTATACTGTGATGTTTATAGGTAAATAGCTCCTGTAAAGAGGATGACTTCAAACAAAAGCAACTAAGCAAGAAAAAGAGGATCATCTATGATTCAGGTAATATTTCTTCTGAGGAGCTTTAAAATTTTAAAGTTATTGTATATCCCTTAGAACAATGCTTTAAACTATGTTCTAAGGATGGGTGCGGTGGCTCATGCCTGTAATTGCAGCACTTTGGGAGGCCAAGGCGGGCAGATGACTTGAGGTCAGGAGTTTGAGACCAGCCTGGCCAACATGGTGAAACCCCTTCTCTATTAAAAATAAAAAAATTAGCTGGGTGTGGTGGCAGGCGCCTGCAATCCCATCTCCTCGGGAGGCTGAGGTATGAGAATTGCTTGAACCCCGGAGGCAGAGGTTGCAGTGAGCCAAGATCGCCACTGCACTCCAATCTGGGTAGTGAGATTTTGTCTCAAGAAAAAACAAAAAAATTAAAAATAAATAAATAAGCTACGTTCTGAGATACATAGCTCTCTGAGATGTTAATAAGTGCTGTGAGAAGAGGGCTGTATGCTCAAGTAAAATTTCAAACAATTTTATTTTGTTATAGAACTTACCAGAACCAAAATATGTTTGTATTAAAGATTCCTTCAGAAAGTGATAGAGTCTGCAGCATTTGTCAAACTTATTTTGAATGTGATATATGTGTTTTAATTTAGTTTATTTAATTTATTTAGAGACAGTCTTGCCCTGTTGCCCAGGTTGGAGTGCAGTGGTGCGATCTTGGCTCACTGCAACCTCTACCTCCCAGGTTCAAGCAATTCTTGTGCTTTGGCCACCTGTAGCTGGAACTACAGGCGTGCAGCACCACGTCTAGCTAATTTTTATAATTTTAGTAGAGATTAATTTTATAATTTTAGTAGAGATAGGGTTTCACCATGTAGCCCAGGCTGGTCTCAAACTCCTGGCCTCAAGCAATTTGCCTTCCTTGGCCTCTCAAAATTTTGAGATTATAGGCATGAGCCTCTGGCCCTATTATTTTAAAAAATACTTGTATTAATTTCTTTTCCAGTTGAGGTTGTTGGAAGTTAAATTTGAAAAATAGTGCCTTAGAATACTGTTTTTAAAGCAAAGATCTAAAATTTAATTTTTGTGCTTTATTGAAAGATCTGGCTTTTTTTGGGTTGCATTTAAAAAGGAATAAACACAATTTAAAAGCTTTTCTTTGAATGTAATTTTAAAATAGGGAACATGAATTTTTTTGCATGCCTTTTATGATGCACAGAATGATGGTAAAATGATGATAGAATTCAGAAAGTTTCAGTTTTTGCTTTTGTGGAGATCTGTATTAATTTTCTCTGTTTTATTTTTATCTGGTGTGAATTTTTTTTCTTTTTTTTGAGATGGAGTTTTGCTCTTGTTGTCCAGCCTGGAGTGCAATGGCACGATCTTGGGTCACTGCAACCTCTGTCTTCTGGGTTCAAGCGATTCTCCTGCCTCAGCCTCCCAAGTAGCTGGGATTACAGGTGCCCACCACCATGCCTGGCTAATTTTTGTAGCTTTTAGTAGAAAAGGGATTTCACCATGTTGGCCAGGCTGGTCTCGAACTCCTGACCTCAGGTGATTTTGCCTGCATTGGCCTCCCAAAGTGTTGGGATTACAGGCGTGAGCCACCATGCCTGGCCTTCTGGTGTGAATTCTTAAAATAAAAAATGTGCCTAAAGAAGGATTGTCAAGATTTTCACAGTACTATTAAAGGTTCTGAATTCTGAAAATACTTAAGTGTTTACTCTGTGCCTTTTATTGCTCTATATTGTAAAGAATTTGAAAGAAGTACGCGTTCCTCTTCCCCAGGAGTTTTGTTTGTTGGAAACTGGAAATTTGTTTGATACAGTTTACTACAGTGTGACAGGTTTTATAAATGTATGGTGCAGGGGAAGAGGAAGGACACTAAAGTTTATGCAACATCTATTTTGTACCAGGCACTATGCCAGGTACTCACACTTTGTTCTGATTTATATTTAAGTGCCCTGGGAGATTAGGCTGTGGTAGACAGAATAATGACCCCAAAAGATATCACAGCCTAATTCCTAGAACCTGTGACTATGTTAGGTTATATGGCAAAGGGAAGTAAAAGTTACAGACGGTGTTAAGATGTCTAATCAGATGACCTTAAAAATAGGGAGATTAGGCCAGGTGCGGTGGCTCTTGCCTGTAATCCTAGCACTTTTGGAGGCTGAGGCGGGCGGATCACTTGATGTCAGGAGTTCCAGACCAGCCTGGCCAACATAGTAAAACCCTGTATCTACTAAAAATACAAAAAGTAACTGGGCGTGGTGGCGCGTGCCGGTAGTCCCAGCTACTTGGGAGTCTGAGGCAGCAGAATTGCTTGAACCTGGAAGGCAGAGGTTGCAGTGAGCTGAGATCACGCCACTGCACTCCAGCTTGGCAACAGAGCGAGACTCCGTCTCAAAAAAGAAAAAAAAAAATAGGGAGATTATCCTGGATTATTTGGGTGGGCTCAGTGTAGTCACAAGGAATAGGGAGACAGAAAAAGGGTTTAGAGAGTGAGATTAACTGTGGAGGAAGATTAGAGGATCTGGGAGATGGTAACATGAGGGCTTTTGCTTGATGTTGCTGGCTTTGAAGATGAAGGAAGGGTCTTTGAGCCAAGAATGCTGGCATCCACTAGAGACTGGAAAAGGCAAATAAAATTCTTTCTTAGAGTATCCAGAAAGGAACATAGCCCTGCTGGTACCTTGACTGGCCCAATGAAACCCATATTTGCCATCTATCTAACCTCCAGAACTGGAAGATAATAAATTTAGTGGCTTAGTTGTTTTAAGCCACTAAGTTTGTGGTCGTTTATTATAGCTGGAATAGGAAACTAATACATAGGCTTAACACTGAGTAAAAGTAACCTGTGAGAATTCACAGAAGACATGTGCCTTGAAAAAGATCTTGAGGAATTGGTTCACCATGACTACTTTAAAAATGCACTATATTGTAATAGTTCTTTTCAAAGTTTCGTTTTATTTTTCTGTCACATACAGATTCAGAGTCAGAGGAGACATTGCAGGTAAAAAATGCCAAAAAGCAACCAGAAAAACCTCCAGTATCTTCTAAACCTGGTAAAATTTCACGGCAGGATCCTGTTACATACGTTTCAGAAACAGGTAAGGTTGCATTGTGGTATATGAGATGCAGTGTGTGTTATGTTCTTGAGTTTTTTGTTGGTGTCTAAATGTACCTCCTTCAGTTTGAATGAAATTTCTACTGCCTTTTTGCTTTGTTGAGTTATATTTGTCAGGGAAAGCTGGGATCATCTTTTGCATTTCCAGTGGATTAAGGACCAATACAGGGAAATTTCTCTTGGAATTTTTTTTAAGTGCTTGTATTGAATCATGTAAGTTGAAGCTTAATCTTGAATCACATATTAAAATAGTGTTGGGTTGTTTTAGAACTACTTTTTTAATGCAAGCTTTTTATCTGGCAGGCCAAAGTCAATAATCTAAGTGTAGAGTGATTACTCACATTTCTGATTTATTATTTAGCACGGATGTTCCTTGTATTCTCTGGTGACACTAAAAATTTAAGTATTGGGTTTTTTAAAGAAGATCGTTTTATACTTAAATTTAGTTCTGTTAGATCTGTTTTAAGAGTAATGAAAGTGCAAAGGACATTTATAAATAATTATATGCTAATCTTAAATATTTTGTTGTGTAAGTAATTGTTTCATGGATATTGGTCTTTTATGTAAGGATCCCAGAGTTATATTGTCATCCTAGAAGAAAAACTCAGATAAGTTAGTGGTGAAGTCATTTTGATTGTAATGTTGTTAACCCTTAGAGGAGACCATAACCGGAATAATATGGGATGATGTACATGAAAGGGCCAGACGCAGTGCCTGACACATTGAGTAGGCAGTCCAAAGGAAAACATAAAAAGAAAAACAAAGTCCATAGGTGAACTTTGTCGGTTACGTGAAACATTTGTTGATGAAATTGTTCAAAATATCAGGCAAAAAGTAAGTGATGTGAACATATTTTTTGGAAAATTTTTACCAAACTAAGACGTTGATTTGTTATGGGCAGGTGGCTGATTGACTGTTAACCTTTTTGTGCTATTGCCAAATATCTGCTCAGGCACATTGTGTAAACGAACTCTCAGATTAAGAGGCTCTCCTCTTAGCTCTGGCTACCTTTGTGAAGTTTTGGATATATGGGAGGGGAGAGTAAGAACAGTATGATGATAGGTTTATTATGTAACTGAAGGTGGTGTGACAGGGCTTTCCAGTGACACCCTGAAAAATGTCCAAGTTAGTGTGCAGCCAGCCATGGCCTTCAACTGTGGATCAAGGCTGTTGTTATCTTGTGATTGTAAGTAAACAAAAAGGTCAGACAATTTAAGCTCTGATCACAGATTTTCTTTCACATGGGACTGTTTATTTCAGACAAGCAATTTTTTTCTTTCTGTATCCAGTCATCCATTAAGATGAGCAATTTTTGAATGTTATTTTCTGAAGAGATGTCCAGCTTTTTATCTGGACTTTTTACGAACATTAGGAAGTATTTGTGTCATTTGCTGGTAGCATATACATGTGGAAGTAAACATTGTCCTCTTGTTTTAGCTAAAAATCTTGGGGTATGATGTACCTGTTTCAGGTGGTGTTCAGTATTATGCATTATTCTGTTTTTTTCTTAGAATTGAGATGTAGGGAAGAAGCTTGCTTTATTATTGCCTGTTTTATCTTTTCATACTTTATTGTTTGAAATGATAGGTGAATGGGAGGAAGATAAGCCCTTTCCTTCATACAAGAGAATGAGACTATTAGAAAAAAGTCCACAATAAGATTGGCATAATAAAATCACAAATATAAGAGTTTCAAAAAAGAAAAGTGCAGCTTTTTCAAATTCATATAGTATTGGAAAATCCTTGACGTTAAAGTAATACTTTCATTACTCTTTGGAGTAATGTAAGGAGACATCACTAGTACCTGCATCAGCAGCCTTTGTGATAATCAAATGAGATAATGCTTGAAAAGCATTTAAAATAGAGTCTGACTTAGGGTCTAAAATAGTAAATGCTCAGTAAGTATTAACTATTATTCTTATATTTTGACTTTCTTATAAGCCTACATCTGCCTTTAGAGACATTTTGTATTTGTTTAGTTACTTAGGGCTTTCTGTTGATTTTGTAATTGAGCTTTAGAAATTTGAAAATGATATTTGGCCCACTTATGGATTTGTGTGGTCCAGTATGGGAACTGCTAGTTATTTATGGCTATGGAGCGCTTGAAATGTGCTTAGCCCGAATTGAGAATGCTGTAAATGTGAAATACACACAGATTTCACATAGCAAAGGAAACAATCAACAAAATGAAATGACAACCTACAGATTGGGAAAAAATTTGCAAATCATATATCTGATAAGGGGTTGATATCTAAAATGTATGAATAATTCGTACAATTCAATAGAAAAACAATCAAATTTAAAAATGGGTAAAGGACCTGAATAGACATTTCTCCAAAGAATGCATAAAAGTGGCCAACAGGTATATGAAAAAGTGCTTAATATCATTAATCCTTAGGGAAATGCAAACCAAAACCAGTGGGCGATAACACCTCACTCATTAGGATGGCTATTATCAAAGAGTAAAGGGATAACAAACGTTATTCAGGGTGTGCAGAAAAGGGAACCTGTACACCGTTGGTGGGAATGTAGATTGGTGCAGCCGTTTTGGAAAACAGCATAGAGGAGCCCAGTGAAATTAAAAACCACCATATGACCCAGCAATCTCTCTTCTGGGCATATACCTAAAGGAAATGAAATCACCACCTCAGAAAGTTATCTGCACTTCCATATTCATTGCAGCATTATGCACAATAGCCAAGATATGGAAACAACCTAAGTGTCAGACGGTGGATGGATGAAGGAATTGCGGTATATATAATAATGGAATATTATTTGGCTTTAAAAAAGAAGGAGATTCTTTCATTTGCCACAGCATGTATGAAACTGGCGGACATTATGTTAAGTGAAATGTTAGGCACAGAAAGAAGAATATTGCATGATCTCACTTATAATGTGGACTCTTAAAAAAGAAGTCAATAGAGAATGCAACAGTGGTTGCGGGGGTTGGGGAGGACATGGGGAGATATTGATTAGAGGTTACAAAGTAGCAGATACATAGGATGAACAAGTCCAGAGATCTAATGTATAACATGAGGACTATAGTTAACAAAGTTGTACTGTATTTGGGATTCCTGTTAAATTAGTACATTTTAGTTGCTCTTGCCACAAAAATAAAATGGGTAACTATGTGAGATGATGGATATGTTAATTTGCTTCGCTATGGTAATTATTTTACTATCTATATATCCCCTGACATTATGTTGTATACTTTAGATATATACAATAAAATTTATTTTAAAAACACAGATTTCAAAGACTTCCTACACAAAAAAGGTAAACTGCCTTGTTAATTTTTTATCGATCCCATTTTGAAATGCTAATAATTTGGATCTATTGGTTTAGATAAAATATACAGTTAAAATTAATTTCACTTATTTCTACTTTTAAAAATGTGGCTATGAGAAAATTTGAAATTTTATATGTGGCTTACATTTTACTTCTATTGCATAGTGCTTTATAAACAATGAAAAACAGATTTAGGAAAAATGTAGGTTTCAAGTATTTTTGCTTATATTATTATACAGCTAGCTTTTTAGATTATTGTTATATAGATTTTTAGGCTTTCCATTTTGCTCCATGAGAAATATTTTTCATCATCACTTTGATTATATCTGTCTTCTACTAGGATTTATTGATTTTTAAAAACTAATTTAACCACATTAATTTCCCAAGTTACAGGAAAAGGAAAGAACTGCTTATAAATACCTTTATAGCCAACTATTGACTCTAGTAAAATGTTCTTCAAGGTTGGTAAAAACCCAAATGCTTGTTGTACTGGGTAAATATATTTACTTTTAGCTGTTTAATGAAGTGAGAGACCTTGAGTCTTGTTTGGCGAAGATTGACCTTTTATTATGGTTTCATCAGGGCCTGCTGTTTGATCGAAAATGGTGGGGGCTTTTCCTGTCTTGAATTGTTTGACTGGTAATTTTAATTGTGCATATAATTCTGGAGGCAGTTAGTACTCCTGAAGTTAAAATTATTTGAGGAGTGTTAAATGGGAAAAAAATTGGCAATGTTGTGTTCTCTAGGTGACAGGTTACCATGTAATAACAGTGACTTGTGACTTTGGAAAATAGTAGCAGAAAATATTCTTGGGGATATGTGTAACATTCTCTTTGCTAACTTTTAGAGACATATAGTTTTGTGTATCAGACAAATAGGTATAGATTCTGTATATGATAGAGAGCTTCTCTTAGATGTTTTCAGAGAAACCTAGAGTGATAAAGGTAGAAAATTTCCTTCAAGCGAGTGTTACACTTTTTTGATGATACTTGTTCAAAAATTAATAATTTGTACACTAAAATTCTGCATAAAAGAAACTAAATTTAGAATTTTTGAAGATGAGGGATTTAAATTAATATTATTTTAAATTACCTAAGTAAATGTTTCATTCACACACACACACACAAACATACACACACACTTATTTGAGTAGCATCTTATTGTAAAATTTCTACAGCTTGCTTTTTCTTTTTTTTTTTTTTTTTTTTTTTGAGATGGGGTTTTGCTCTTGTGGCCTAGGCTGGAGTGCAATGGTGCGATCTTGGATCACCGCAACCTCCGCCTCCCGGGTTCAAGCGAGTCTCCTGCCTCAGCCTCCTGAGTAGCTGAGATTACAGGCGTGCGCCGCCATGCCCGGCTAATTTTGTATTTTTAGTAGAGACGGGCTTTCTCTATGTTGGTCAGGCTGGTCTCGAACTCCCGACCTCAGGTGATCCGCCTGCCTCGGCCTCCCAAAGTGCTGGGATTATAGGCGTGAGCCACTGCACCTGGCCTACAGCTTGCTTTTTCATAACTTAATGCCTTAACCCTCCCTTCTTCCTTCCCGCCCAGTAGAAGAATCTAGTAGATCTTTGGATGTCTCTCATACACTTATTTTTTCATGTCATCTAGTTTTATATCTTCTATAAGTTTGATAGATTTATCTTTGTATTTCTTCCTGAATCATTATTAAAATTGTTTAGCATTAAGGGACAAATAAAGTTTTTTTCAAAATTTGCTTTGAATTATCATCAGCACCCTGGATATAGCTGTTTAGTTTCCTGTGAATAGCTGTCTAATTACTTACGAATCTTAGTAATGACTATTGTTTTGTATTTCTCTATCTTGCCATAAATCAGTGTTTCTCAACCAAGGGTGATATTGCCTTCTGAGGGTCCTTTGGCAATATCTGGAGACATTTTTGGTTGTCATAACTAGGGGATGCTATGGCATGTAAGTGGCAGAGGCCAGGCATGCCACTAAGCATCCTGCAATGCACAGGACAGAGAGTTACTTGGCTTCAAATGTCAATAACGTGGAGGTTAGAAACCCTGCCTCTTATCAGAAGAGAATTTGGTGGATACTTTGTTTAAGTCCAGATAATCATTTTTAGTATTCATTTCACCTACTAGTCTGATAACTACAGAATAAATGAAGGCTTAGGCCTTGGTTTATGCTTAGTGAGCTCTTGTCTACTTCAGTTGAGTGCCATATGCTGCTCCTGACCAGTTCATGATGTTACTGTATAGCATTGTCACTAAACCTGTCTTCTGTAGTTCTGTGGTTGTGGATCTGTCTTTCTCTTTTTTGACAATTAGGACTTCATTTCTTTAATCTTCAGGGGCTTCTATTTTATATGATGATTCAAAGGTCACTGATAGTGCTTTAGCAATTTTATCTGCAAATGCACATATTTATGAGAGCTAGATGCTTTCTTATAATCTTTTTTGCTAATTTGTTCTTCAGTTCTCTTTTATTAGTGTGTATTATGGGACCTGAAAAAAACTAAGTGGCATATGGAGAGGAAGGAGATTTGAAAAGGGCACAGTAAATAATGAGACACTAAGATAGTGAGGTTCTGAAGCATCTTTGAAAATGAACAGACTGTTCTGGTGACATGTACTTTACTGTCAGGCACTTGTGAAACTATGAGAGACATAGGACTGTATTCCTGAATGCCAGGGAAGTAGGATTATGTGATGAAAATATCATTAAGTACTAATAATATACAATATAATATATAATAATAAAATAATACACAAAATGACTTATACTTGGTTTTCATACTGAGACCAGCACTGTTCTCTCCTCTTGTGTGGGGAAGATGTATGTGAATGGCAGTGGGGAAATTGTGTTGATTGCAGAATCACTCCCTTAACTCTGTGGTCAGGCAGATTTCCTTCTGTTGCCCGTTTTATGCCTTAGAATTGTAAGAAGCTTTGGGTCATGTACCTGTGGCCAACTGCCCAGGCCTTTCCCCCACTTTTTTTTTTTTTTTTTTTTTTTTTTGAGACGGAGTGTCGCTCTGTGGCCCAGGCTGGAGTGCAGTGGTGCGATCTCGGCTCACTGAAGGGCGACAGGCTAGTCAGAGACGACACTGGTGGCAGCCAAGAGATCTTTATTGGAGAGGTAGAGGTCAGGTCGCGCCGGGGAGAGAGAAGAGAAGAGGAGAGAGAGAGAGAGAGCTGCTGGTGTGCTGGGTTTTATATCCCTTGGGCCTACGTGGGGTGGGCCCAAGGGAAGGCAGGAGATGCTTCTTTCTGATTGGCCCTCCTTTGGCAGATTCAGACAGTGCCCTGTGAAGGAGGGGATAAGAACCTGGAACCGGCGCCATTAAGGTACCCCTGTTGCCTAACATTCCTCCCTTTTTATTGGTTTAAAATGGAAAGTGGGCGTCGTCGTCTATCTGGCTGCTTCCTGCTGAGAAGGGGCGTTGTGAGGGGGAAAGTGGAAGGGAGTTTGGCTTGGGAGGATTGGGGTATAGTAGGAGTATGATTCCGCCTTGTAGGTAGAGGTCGTTGAGTGCGGTGAGCCACCCTAGAGGTAAGGTTGGATCATCGATGAGCCAGCTGTCGGTGTGGAGATTGGTTAGGAACTGATGGAACCGGTTAGTGTCCATCTTTAATAGCCTGGGGGTGGGCTATAGAGCTGTAGGAAAATAAAATGACAGTTTAATTTAGGGTGTGGGTTGTAGGAGGCTTTAAGCAGACATACCCTTGTAGAGGCAACTTGTGAAGGCGAGCTGTTGATGGACGGGGTGTCAGCAGTCTGTGAGGTTTTCTCTAGAGCCAGTTATGTCTTCACACGCTGCTAGAATTTGGTAGTTTCTAAGGAGAAGCTGGTTAAACATTGAATCTAGTAAGGCAAGGGAGTAGAGCACAGAACGCTAGGGCCCCCAGTAATGGGCCTAGGAAGGAAAGAAGCCAAGCCATGAGAGGGGGTTTAAGAGTGTCCCAGAGGGAGGAACATGCATGGTGGTGGGACTTTAGGCTTCTGGAATGGGTGGAAGGGATGGCACTTTGGAAATGCGGAGTTTGAGAGGGCTGTGAGGTATGGGTGTGCAAGTGTATTTTGTGGAATGTGAGGAGTCGGCTAGACTTCTTGTTTGATCCGGGTTCGTGGCTGGTTTTAACCTGGAAATGTGAAGCCAAGGAGTTAGACGCCCTGGTGATTCTTGGAGCTTAGTGGCAGTAGGGGTACAAAGCACAATTTGGAGGGGCCCTTTCCACTTTGGGGTTAGTGGGGCTACTTGTGTGTGGCTTGGTAGAGAGTAGAAAACCCATTCTCCTGGCTTGAGGGGAAATGGAGGTTGTGGGTTGGTGGCATCGGGAAGGAGGCAGTCTTGTCTTTTCCATAGCTCACAACGGATGAAGGACAGGAGGGGGTAGCTGATGCCTGCTGGGACTATTTTTGAAGTGGGCTCAATGCCAGGTGGGAGTGCTGGGTGACCGTACACGATTTCAAAAGGGGACATCAGGGAAGGCTTTTCTGGCAGAACTCGGAGTCGAAACAAAGCTGTAGGCAATAGCTTAACCCAGTCTAGATGTAATTCTAAGGAGAGTTTGGTAAGGGTCTCTTTGAGTGTGTGATTGGTTCGTTCAACTTCCCCTGAGGACTGGGGGTGATATGGGATATGGAAGTGCCAGGGGATATTAAGTGCAGTTGTTATGTCTTGTGAAATGTGGGAAGTGAATTCAGGGCCGTTGTCAGTTTGGAGAGAGGTTGGGATTCCGAATCTTGGGATAATTTCTGATAAAAGGATAGAGGCAACTGTGCTGGCTCTTTTGTTTGTGGTCGGGAATGCTTCAACCCACCCGGAAAAGGTATCTACGAGGACTAAGAGATAGCTAAGTTTTTTTACGGGGGGCATATGAGTGAAATCTAGTTGCCAGTCACTTCCCGGAATATGTCCTCTGGATTGGTGAGTTGGGAAAGGTCCTGGCCTTAGTGGGGTTTGTGGGTTTGTATGTTGACAAATGGAGCAGGTAGATGTGAGCTGTTGGAGGAACTGTAGATCTGAAGAATCGAGGGTGAAGAAGGAGCTTAGAAATGTTTTTAATGATTGGGGGCTTGTATGGAAGATAGAGTGGAGGTATGAAAAGAGGGTGTGCTTTGGGAGGTTAGGTGGCTGTGAGTGTTGTGGAGGGTCTTGTGTGTGCTGTGAAGGGTTTGGAAGTCTGTTTGTTGTTATCATGATTGTGCGGGGCAGAGACGACAGCGCTGCCTGTTTTGCCTCTTGGTCAGCTTTATTATTGCCTTGTGTTATTGGGGACGAGTCAGCTTGGTGGGACTTGCAGTGGACTATTCCTATTTTGGTAGGAAGTAGAGAGGCTTGGAGAAGGCATGTGATGAAGGTAGCATTGGTGATAGATGTTCCTTTTGTTGTGAGTAGTCCTCTCTCTTTCGAAGTAGCAGAGTGGGAGAGTAAGATGTGGAAAACATATTTGGAGTCTGTGCTATGGTGTGAGTGAGGAGTCTGCTGCCAGTTGGAATGCTCGAGTGGCTGCAATGAGTTCAGCTTGTTGGTTGGTAGTTTGGGAGGGCAGGGGCTTCGCTTCGATGGTCTGGGTTAGGGAGACTATAGCGTACCCTGCTAGGCGCTGTCCGTTTAATGAGAAGGAGCTACCATCGATAAACCACGTGTGATCTGGGCTATCTAAAGGTCCTTCAGAGATGTGGCTTGGACACAGTAGGAGGGACTCTAAAGTCTCGATACACTTATGTAAAGGTGGGGTTTGTGAAAGAGGTAAGAGGGTGGCGGGATTGAGGGGTGCGCAGGATTGGAATGAAACAGTAGGATTGTGTAGGAAAGAGACAAGTAGTGACAGGACGTGGCGGGGGGGAGTGTTTGTAGGCTCTTGTATGTTAGAAGGTCCTTTAGTTGGTGGGGGGAGGTGATGGTAACGTTGGCCCCAAATGTGAGTTTTTTAGACTCTACGACTAGCAAGTAGGCAGCCGCCAAGGCCCGGAGGCAAGGGGCCCACCCTCGCATGGTGGGGTCCAGTTGTTTGGACAAATACGCTACTGCAGCGAATGTGGGTTCTTGCATTTGTCCCAAGACTCCTAGGGCTAGGCCACGGTGCTTGTGGATGTATAAAACAAAAGGTTTTTCTAAATTTGGAAGGTGTAGAGCTGGAGCTCTTAACAGTGCATGTTGAAGTGAGTGGAAAGGTCGTTGGGCTGCGGGGTCTATGGGCTCGGATGGGGCTCCTCGAGACAGGTCGTAGAGGGGTTTTGCTAGGAGGGAGTAGTTAGGGATCCATGTTCTAAAGTAGCCTGCTAGTCCTAAGAATGAGAGGATTTCTTGTTTTGTTTTGGGGATGGGGAGGTTTTTGATGAAGCTTTTGCGATCTAGTCTGATGGCCTTTGAGTCTTGAGAGAGAAGGACTCCTAGATAGGTGACTTGTGTTAATGAGAGTTGGACCTTTTGAGGGGATACTCAGTAGCCTTTGTCTGCGAGGAAATTGAGAAGGGAAGTAGTGTCGGCCTGGGAGAAGGCTAGAGAGGGACTACACAAAAGGAGATCATCTACATATTGCAGGAGGATGGATTGGGGAAGTCTCCGTGTTTTTAGGTCTGAAGCTAGGGTTTGGCCAAAAATGTGAGGGCTATCTCTGAACCCTTGGGGAAGAACGGTCCATGTCAGTTGTTGTGACTGTTTGGTGTCTGGGTCAGTCCAGGTGAAAGCAAAGAGATCTTGTGATTGGGGGGAGAGAGGAATGGTGAAGAAAGCATCCTTGAGATCGACCACTGAGAAGTGTGTGGCGCTTGGAGGAATTGAGGACAAGAGAGTATAGGGGTTGGGGACTAGGGGGTGAATGGGTTTAACGGCTTCATTAATGAGCCTGAGGTCCTGAACGAGGTGGAATGTGCCACTGGATTTTTTTACTGCAAGAATGGGGGTGTTGAATGGTGAGTGGGTTGGCCTAAGGAACTCCTTCCTGAGGAGATCAGAGATAACTGGTTGTAATCCCCTCAGACTAGAGGTGGGGAGAGGATATTGGGGTTGGCTGGGAAAGTGATGTGGATTTTTGAGGGAGATTTGTATGGGGGTGCATAGTGCTAACAAAGGGGTGGTAGTATCCCAAACTACAGGATTGATGCCTGTTGGGAGCGAAGGCGGAGGAGGAGCAGGAGCCTGGTATATGGAATCAGCAACTAGGGCAATGAGTGAGGTGGATTTTGGGGGGGTGGCTGGATTAAAGGTGATAGAGGTTTTGAATTTAGAGAGGATATCCCTTCCTAGTAGGGGAAGGGGGCATTGGGGCATGACTAGGAACCGGTGAGAAAATATGTGGCCGGAGAAGATGCAGGAGAGAGGAGGGGTGGCTCTCGGACGTATGGTTTGGCCTCCAACCCCGACTATAGGAGATCCAAAAAGGGAAGTGACACCCCAGAATTCCCTTAAAACCAAGAAGGTAGCTCCGGTGTCAAGGAGAAATGTGATAGAGCGTCCGTCTACTGTTAACGAGACCCTGGGCTCCTGAGCGGTGATGATCTGTGTCGGGAGAGGAGTCCCAAGGCCCCATCAATCTTTGATGGCCAGACCTAGGAGGTCGAGTGTAGAGTTGGAGGCTGGCCTGGCTTCCCTTCGGGGGCCGGGGCAGTCTACGGCCCAGTGGCTAGACAGGTGGCATTTGGGACACGGCTTGTTGGGGGGCCTGGGATTTGGGCACTGCCGGGCCCAATGTCCCTCCTTTCCACATTTAAAGCAGGGCCTGGGGGCTCGTGTATGGGCTGATGGCCAGACGATGCCTTGTGGCTGTGTGATTTTATTATGGGCTGAGAAGGGGCCTGGAGGGCCTGTGCTAATAATTGGTATTTTTGTTTTCTTGCCTTCTCGTCCCGGTTATGATAGACCTTGAATGCCGTTGCTAGTATCTCGGATTGGGGAGTGAAGGGGCCTCTGTCTAGCTTTTTAAATTTGTTTTGGATATCAGGGAAGCTTTGGGCAAAGAAGTGGGACATGAGGAGTTGTCTACCGTCGGGGGTTTCAGGATCTATAGTGGTATATTGTTGAAGTGTCTTTGTAAGGCGGTCAAGGAAAGTGGAGGGGTTTTCATGTTTGTCCTGTATTATTTCATGAAGTTTTTCAAAATTGACTGCCTTCTGAGCTGCTTTACGCAGTCCAGCTATTAGGCAAGTGGCGAAATGGTCTCGGGCTGCTCTGCCGTTTTGTGTGTTATAGTCCCAGTTGGGCTCCTCTTCTGGCACCGCCTGTGCCCCCAGTGGCAGGGCTGGGGCTGTTTGGTGGACCTCATCTGCATGAGCGCGAGCATGTTCCCAAACTCGCCTACGCTCTTCAGGAAGAACGGTGTTAGAAAGGACTGTGTAGATGTCATGGAAGGTGAGGCTATAAGCTTGGCAAAGTTACTGAAATTCTTTGATGTATGAAGAAGAGTTAGAGGTGTAAGAACCTGAACGTTTTTCGATTTGAGATAGGTCAGCTATGGAGAAAGGGACGTGGACGCGAACGATGCCCTCTGCCCTGGCCACTTCTGTGAGGGGGACGAGAACAGCGTGGGAAGATTTTGAGCGAGTAATGGGAGGGCTAAACAACGAGGAGAGAGCGGCCAGTGAGGAGGGTGAGGAGGCGGAAGTGGGGGGAGGGGAAGCTGTTGGGTGTTGGGGTTGGGCGGCGGCCGGAAGGCGGGGCGGATGGTGGTGGTATGGGGGGGCTGGTTGGCTGGGTGGAAGTCGGGGCAGAGGGAGGGGTTGGCAGTTTAAGAGCGGCAAGGAGCTGTTGGGATTCGCAAGGGAGGCAGAGGTTAGGTGTGTCCCGTAGGAGGAAGAAGCCGTGAATATATGGGATCTCTACCCATTTTCCTGTTCGCACGCAATAGTTGTAGAGATCCCGAAGAAGATCAGGATCGAGAGAGCCATAAGGAGGCCATTTGTTTTGGTTGTCTAGGGGATAGGTGGGCCAGTTTTGAGTGCAAAATTTAATTAGGTGTTTTGGTTTGATGTCTGAGGCGAGGCCAAGGGCTGACAAATTATTTAAAAGACATTGTAGGGGGGAGTCGGCCGGTAGGGATGCAGAGCCTCCCATAATGAGAGGAAGGAATAGATGGTGACGAGCTAGGCAGGGCGCCCCCTGCTGGCTGCTTGCCGCGGAGCGAGTCAGAGCCTCTGGATCGATCGTCACTGAAACGGAAGGACTGAGGAGCCTCTGAGAGGCGGGAGGCCGTGGGTCACCTGGTACCAGGATTTTAATGAGCGAAGGAGAGGGGCCCAGGCCGGAGACGCGAGGAGGAGAGGGAGAAAACTCCGTTCCCTGCAGGCCGAGGCGGAAGTGAATGATAGGGGCCTACCACTGCCGTAAGGGCGTCGGGCAAAATGTGTCCATCACGGGAGCGGCTAGGGTCTGGCGATTTGCCTGAGAGGTAGGCCCGGGAGGGGAAAACTTACTGAGATGAGGCCGGTGGTGGGCGAAGAGCTTGACGAACAGGAAAATGGGTGAAGGCTGGCCGGAGGTCTAGACTGAGTCTGGGAAGGGGATCGGGGTCCCACCTAAAGGTGGGGAATCCCGATCCAAGTCACGGCACCAAAATGAAGGGTGACAGGCTAGTCAGAGACGACACTGGTGGCAGCCAAGAGATCTTTATTGGAGAGGTAGAGATCAGGTCGCACGGGGGAGAGAAAGAAGAGAAGAGAGAGAGAGCTGCTGGTGTGCTGGGTTTTATATCCCTTGGGCCTACGTGGGGCGGGCCCAAGGGAAGGCGGGAGATGCTTCTTTCTGATTGGCCCTCCTTTGGCGGGTTCAGACAGTGCCGGGTCAAGGAGGGGAGAAGAACCTGGAACCGGCGCCATTAAGGTACCCCTGTTGCCTAACACTCACTGCAAGCTCTGCCTCCTGGGTTCACGCCATTCTCCTGCCTCAACCTCCCAAGTAGCTGGGACTACAGGCGCTTGCCACCACGCCCGGCTAATTTTTTTGTATTTTTTTAGTAGAGACGAGGTTTCACCATGTTAGCCAGGATGGTCTCGATCTCCTCACCTCGTGATCCACCTGCCTTGGCCTCCCAAAGTGCTGGGATTACAGGCGTGAGCCACTGCGCCCGGCCTCCCCCACTTTTTCTTATTCAGGCATTCCAGTGGACTCGGTACCTGTGTGGCGGATAACATCACATTTCAAGCCAGTGCTTTTTTCTCTTATTTGTCATTACTCAGCTACCTCACTAGACCCCACGAGTTATAAAATAAGGTTTATTTTTAAAATATAACTGACTCTATTTGATTTTAAGACGATTCATTTGTAGTGAATCATGAGATCTCTGGTTTCTTGATTGAAGATGAACAATCTTAGAAGTTTCATTTTATGCCGATATGTATAGAATGTCTGATTTACCACATAAATGGGCAAAAGTGGTATGTTTAGTTTCTCTTCCATCCACTTAATTTAACCAATATTTATTGAAGGCTTGGCACATACATGAACCTTTTTCTGTCTCTAAAACCAAAATGATGGTTTAGATTTTTGACTCAAGGAAATATTGAAAAGAAACGTTATAGAAAAAGGCTTTAAACACCTTGATTCCTTTTTTAGTTTTTATTGCTAAATAAATTATTTTAATCCCTGTAACTGGATCTCTTCGCTAATTTGCTTTTTGTGTGTTCTAGACCAAAGAAAAGAAAATCACAGAATTAGAATTCAGAGATCTGTTTGGAAAGGCCAGATTCTCAGCAGTATGAATTCCAGAATTAGACTTTTTTCCTTCTTGCCTTTTAAATAGATTTTTATATGGACCGCCACATTTTTTATTTCTCTTTTGTTATTCTTCTAAATAAATGAATGTATCTAACGCAGAGTGTCAAAGCAATCTTCTCTCCCAGGCGATTCCTCTGCTGTGTGTAGGATAATGTGATAATGCTAGTTTGCTTGATTGTTGGTACCGCATTTGAGGTTATGTTGCCTATAAATAAAAATAAATGGTGTTTTTACAAGAAGACAGATATCCTAGAGGGAAAATCTAAGTGTTCAATTGTTCATGATTTTCAACCAGTTCTCCTCAATTTGACTTAGATCTGTTTATCATTATTTTATTGTAAGTTTCTGGGGAGAAGAGAACATAGTTTGCCTTTGGCTTCCTATGAGGCGAAATCCAATTTAAGCTTATTAGAAAACAAGAACAAATGTTAAAAAAGAACAACTACAACTTTATTTGGAATGTTTCATCTCTACACACTGTGTAGGATTGTAAAATATTTATTTTACATGTGGATCCTCACAGCAACACCTGTTAAGTCACTGTCTGTTGCAAGCAGCTAGTTGTCTTCTTCTTGGCCTGTTTTGTCATCTTTCCATAATATATTGATATAGCCTTTAAAATGTTAAGGGCAAAGGAACTTTAAGACAACTAGTTCAGAAGTCATAGTAGAGAAACAGTAGGACTGCTCGTTCTTCAAGTTTTCTGGTTTCATCAAGGCAAGATGACAATGTTTTCAGATATGCCTGTGGCTTATAGGATACTATATTTATTTATAAAATAAATATGAAATCCCTTGTGTTTGTGAGAAATATCTCAATGCTTAGGATCATGAATTTGCTTTTTTTAATGTTATTCTCATAACTGTAAGGAGTATGGGGAAATTGGCAAATCAGGGGGCACTAAATAGGTATTAAAGCAAGGGAGCCAGTCCTTGAGAATTACCCTCCCTTTTGCTTTTCCTAACTGTGTTTTACTAGAGTTACTCGTACCTTCTGAGGGGCCTAGATAGCTGTTTGTTTTGTAGTTAACAGAGAAAAGGAGCCTTATTTGCAATTTTTGTTCAACACAATGAAAACATACTTGAAGTATCTTGTAGAACACTCCCATATTTTTTCTTTGGAGAGCCATGTGTAATTGAATTTTTCTCAGAAATTATAAAAATGTTTATAAAATTATGCCTGTGTTTAGCTATAGTACATTTTTCTGATCTATAGCTTGAAGACATTGTTCAATTTAAATTCATGTATTCAGAGAAGGGCTCTGTTACCCTCCACTATTGTAAAGAGATCTCTGGTAGAGGAGGCTCATAACAAGAACCTCCCCTTTTAGGGGTGATGTTTATACCTATAACATTAGGGTGCACATAAAAGAACAGAGCGATGTATTTTGTTTTTTTGACAGTCGTTTTGCTATTTTCATAAGTTTTTTTTGAGCCTTGAAATTTGGGCTTAATTTTTCATGGCTTCATGAGTCCATTGTATAGTTAGACCATAATTTATATAAATATTTTCCCCATTTCAAGCATTTCAGTTGCTTATACTTTTCATGTTCCTAATAGTGTGATAACTAGACTAAATTTATTTGTAAATATTTGTCATCACCTCTGATTATCTCTAAGAGTTACTATGCTAAAGGATATGAACTTCTTTAAGGTTCTGGGTGTGTTCTACCAAATTACTTTCTAGAAAAGTCACACTAATTTACACTTTTATAATTAGTGTTTTTATTAGTACAAGCTCATCACATTTTTACCAATATTGTGTATAATATTAAAAAAATCTATATGGCTACCCATAGGGTCATAAAATTGTAAAGGGGAAAATCTTAAAAGTTTGTTTGGTCCAACATTTACAGAAGACCACAGTGAAACCCAGACGATTAATTAAAAATAGTAAGTCAAACTTAGGTTAGAATTTTAGTTTTCTAGACTTCTGGTTCAGCACTGTTTTTCCCAGAGAATACTACTTTTATTTATTGAATGGCTATAACATGGCTAGGTGCTACACTGGGCACTTAGCCTCTAAAATTTTGTCTTATTGTATTTGTAGAGATGAGGTCTCGCTCTTTTGCCCAGGCTGGTCTTGGCCTCCCAAAGTGCTGGGATTATAGGCATGGGCCACCATGTCCGGCCTTTCAAGAAAAATTTAATCTTCCCAGTAACCTAAATGTTGATTGGCTTGAAACTGTTTTACTATTTATAGAGAAGGGGACGTAAGAAAGAAATAAGGGCAGTCTTCAGAGGCTGAATGTGGAAAAAGTAGATAAATTTTTTCTCCCTGTTCAGCGGATAGATTAAGGAAAGTAGATGGAATTCACAGGGAAGTATTTTGAATTATTATAAGGAAAAACTTTCCTAAGGAGTATAGTATTTTGCTATTCGCTAAAGAAAGAAGGTGAATTAACATTGCTCGATTTTGAAAGTGTTTAAGTCTAGTCTATTTTTTTGTTAGAAATGTGGAAAACGGGGTCTATGTATTGAATAAGGAGGTAGGACTAGTTGACTAAAGATAATTTATTATAAAGTTCTTGGCATGTAGTTTAATGCTCAATAAAGACTTATTAACAGTAAATAAAAAGGTACCATGAAGTCTGTGAAGCCAGCAACAGAATAGCAGAGATGCTGATAAATAATGAACAGAAGTAAGCAAAGAAGAGTGAAGAGGAGGTAGAAACTAAAGCACTGACTCTGAAAGCTAAGGGGTCAGAGAGTTCTAGGATGTAGTCAATTGTTGTAAAACAATAGATGGAGAAAAGGGTGTATTAGTCCGATTTCATGCTGCTAATAAAGACATACCCGAGACTGGGCAATTTATAAAAGAAAGAGGTTTATTGGACTTACAGTTCCACATGGCTGGGGACCTCACAATCATGGTGGAAGGTGAAAGGCACATCTCAAGTGTCAGCAGACAAGAGAAGAGAGCTTGTGCAGGGAAACTCCCCTTTATAAAACCATCAGATCTCATGAGAGTTATTCACTATCATGAGAACAGCACAGGAAAGACCCGTCCCCATGATTCGTTCACCTTTCTCTGGATCCCTCCCGTAATGTGGGAATTCAGGATGAGATTTGGGTTAAGGGCACAGCCAAGTCATATCAAAGGGTATGAAAAAAACATGAAAATTACCCATATTTCCCTAATCGGAGATAAAAATTGTTAATGTTTTATTGATTCTTTTCAGGTTTTAGAATGTGAATTTAAAAGTTATGTATATATCTATAGATAAACAGTGTCATTAAACATACTGTTATGTCATCTGCTTTTGCCACCTAATAAACATACGAATATATTTCTATGAGCAAATATAGGTATTTGTTATAATTTTTATTGCTGTAGAGATTTTGTTACATGGTTGAATATACATATTAATCGATATTTAGGTTATTTGTTTTCCCATATTATAAATAATACTCACATCTCTCTGTTCATACTGCCATTATTATGGTTGTTGAGGCCATCTTTGCCTACGTGGTCATTTACTTTCTGTCTTCCCCTTTTCTTGCCCTGTTACAATCTGCTCTCCATAGTAGTTGATCTCACCCACTCAGCTATGGGGTTTTCTGTCATACTGCTTAGAAGCACGGCTAGGTGTAGTGGAAATGGAATGTTAGTATTTTTGGCGTTTTTAAGGTGGTGGGAAACTAGTAGAGCACCATCGTTTCAGAGACAATTTAAGTTTGTTCTTTCTCCATTAAGGGACTCCCTCTTGCCCAGAAGTACAATTGTTGAACTTAAAGCAAATAAACTTTATAAGATTTAATAAGATAAGAAATTTAACATACACTGGGTATAACTGGCCAGCTGTCAAGTATTAAAAAATTTGAGTTTCTATAATACCATGATCATTGTGTTATTATTTTAGAGAAAAGGAAAGGACTTTGAGATTATATTCTCAATGGTTAGTTACTAGGACTATTATGGGTGAGCCACGTGGCTATTATAAATGGAATGATGATGTTACCTAGCCTTTTGCAAAGCCTTTTTCCTGTCTGACAAAGAGGCAGAGAAGAACCAGTAGTTAGGTAGGGAGAACAGATATATATATGAATGACTGAACCTCGTCTTTTGACTCTTTGTAACGTGGTTGAACTGAAATCTGTTAATTGTATCAGGCCTTAGATGTGCTTTAGAAAGTGTTATGGATAAATTTTTAATTAAAGCTTGACGGTAGATTGACTATAGTTGAAGAGAAGTGAAACAAGTATGTTTTCATTTAACTCTTTCAGTTGCAAACACTTTGGTGTAAGCAAAATGGGGAAATTTATTAGGAGCCTGCTAACTTATCTCATTGAATGTAGAAATAAACCTTTTGCACCTTGGTTTGTACATACTGGTTGAGCAAATCAAGGATAAAGTTGGCCCCACCTTGCTCAAGTGCTCTCTCCTGGTCTAGTTGATTGTGGTCAAGAGTGTGGAGCCATCTAATGGATATATCTGTGGTTTTTGGAGGCCCTTGGAGGGTGGGGTGAGCTGTAAATTATTAGAGAAAATGTGCTTGTAGTGAAGGGCACTGGCATCCTCAGAGATGTCTACTACATGCTTGCTTTAAATAGCGGGTTACTTTTTACATTTAGTAATCAGAAACCTGTAAGAGTCATGTGTTGTAAAATTTATAGTTTCATTTTAATATAAATGTAATAAATAGAAGGTAAGGCTAAATCCTTTTGATTTTTACATATCATTAGATACTTTCATGTTTGAAATGGCAGCCACCTAAGGATAACACAGTGCCTGGGACGTAAGGCCTTTAGCAAATGTTCGTAGTTGAATGAGGGAGCAGTTGAGAGGACATAGGAGCCACTCATATGTGGCTTTGCATACCAAATTGATACAGTGAACCATCCCCCATCCCCACCATGACTTAGTCTTCATGGTTGCCTTTTATTTAAAAAAAAATTTTTTTTTTTTTGAGAGGGAGTCTCACTCTGTCGCCCAGGCTGGAGTGCAGTGGTGCAATCTCAGCTCACTGTAACCTCTGCCTTCCAGTTCAAGTGATTCTCCTGCCTCAACTGCCCAAGTAGCTGGGATTACAGGCACACCCTACCACGCCCGGCTAATTTTTGTGTTTTTAATAGAGACGGGCTCTTACCATGTTGGCCAAGCTGGTCTTGAACTCCTGACCTCAAATGATCCTCTCATCTCGGCCTCCCAGAGTGCTGGGATTACAGGTGTGAGCCACTGCACCTGACCTATTTTCAATTGTATTAAAAAAGTTTTTTTTAGAGACAGGTTGGAGTGCAGTGGTACAATCGAGGCTTACTGCAGCCTCCATTTCTTGGGCTCAAGCGATCCTCCTACTGCCTTAGCCTCCTGAGTAGCTGGGGCTACAGGCCTGCACCACCATGCCCAGCTTAATTTTTCTTTTTCTTTTTTTTTGAGACAGAGTCTTGCTCTGTCTCCCAGGCTGGAGTACAGAGGCACGATTTCAGCTCACTGCACCCTCTGCCTCCACCTCCGGAGTAGCTGGGACTACAGGCGTGCACCACTATGCCTGGCTAAGTTTTGTAATTTTAGTAGAGATGGGGTTTCACCATGTTGACCAGGCTGGTCTTGAACTCCTGACCTGAAGTGATCCGCCTGCCTCCCCAGCTAATTTTTTTTTGGTAGAGATAGAGTCTCATTATGTTGCCCAGGCTGATCTTGAATTCCTGGGCTCAAGCAATCCTCCACCTCAGCCTCCCAAAGTACTGGGATGACAGGTGTGTGCTACCGTACCCGGCTTCATGTTTGTCTCTTAGATTTTCATTTTTATTGGATTTCTTTTGTTTATAGGCCAAATCGAAAAGCTTTTTTTTTTTTTTTTTTTGTGAGTCACTGAAGCAAACAAATTTATTGAGGCCATTTTGAGGTACCTTTTTGGAGCTCCTAATTATCTAAACATTGTCATGAATGCTTAAAAAGATATTTAAAGCCAGATGTTTTGTGGAAACTTTTTAGAAAAATAAAATGTAACAAAGAATTTATGGTCTTAAATGGTTAGATATCAGTAGATAGTTCACCTGCAATATATAGCTAGAACCTGACAGCTTACTACCTCTGCAAACACCACCACAGTCCAGGCCTTCCGCATCTCATCTGGAGCTGCAGCAGCTTTTTAAGTGTCTCCCCGCATTCACTTTCCCCGCTCTGCAGTGTGTTTGCCAAACGACAGGCCTGAAGGTGGGGCACAAACTATTCTCCAAATTCTCCAGTGGATTCACGTTCTATAATAGAGACTACAATTATTCCTATCGTCTAGAAAGTCCTCCAGGATTTGGCCCCTACCTCTTTCACCCAAACTCTTCTGGCACGCCTCCGCATTGTGCTGCAGCCACATTGAACTCCAGGCACACTTCCATCTCGGCTTTTCCATTTGTAGTTTTAATTGCCCAAATATTCTTGCCTGAGGTATCTTCATTTCAGGCCTCCGTTAAAACGTTGTTTATCAAAGAGGCATTCCCTCACTACCTTATCTCAAAGAGTACCCTTCATCACTCCTTAATTCTTTCACCCTGTTTTACTTTTTATTCATAGAACATTTAACTTGACAGTGTATATTTGTTTATTTGTATATCTGTTTCCTCTTCTAGACTTTAAGTTCCATGAGGGCAGGGATTTTGTCTTTTTTATTCACTGCTGTATCTTAAGTTCCTGGTACATAATGGGTGCTCAGTAAATATGTGTGTACTCTTGGTAGTAACTGGGGGAGATAGTGTATTACAGGCCTGGCACTGGTAAATGTGGGGATGATGGTTGAATTTAGGAGATAGAAGGAAAAAAAATTATTAGCATCTCCAAGTTCTTGGATATTTATTTTGTTTTTGAGACAGGGTCTTTGTTGTTCAGACTGGAGTGCAGTGGTGCAATCACAGCTAACTGTAGCCTCAACCTCCTGGGTTTATATCCTCTTGCCTCAGCCTCCCTAGTAGCTGGGACTACAGGTGTGTACCACCATGCCTGGCTAATTTTTTGTTAATTTTTTTTGTAGAGACGGAGTTTCATGATGTTGCCCAGGCTGGTCTCGAACTCCTGAGTGCAAATGATCCTCCTATCTTGGTCTCGCAAAGTGCTGGGATTACAAGCATGAACCACCATGTCTAGCCTCTTGTATACTTTTTATAAAGCTGGTAGAAGTGTTTGCTTTGTATAACCGAATTGATGTTTTATAAAAAATATTTGGTTACATTTCATTTAAGATGAAGAAGATGACTTTATGTGTAAGAAGGCGGCCTCTAAATCAAAAGAGAATGGAAGATCTACAAATAGTCATCTTGGAACATCAAACATGAAAAAGAATGAAGAAAATACTAAGACCAAGAATAAGCCCTTATCACCAATAAAACTTACACCCACATCAGTGCTTGATTATTTTGGAACTGGAAGTGTCCAAAGATCTAATAAGAAGATGGTGGCAAGCAAAAGAAAAGAGGTAAGTGTTCTACATATAAGCAAGTATGCTCAGGATTTATATCCATTCACTAATATTTATAACAGGAGAAACTAGGATGTAGTAAATAGGCAACATGTTTTAATAATTAAAATAATTTTCCTATGATTGTGGGTAAAATGTATTACCCTCATTTTAAAGGATGAGGAAGTTAGAATGTTACATATTTAATTTTTTAATTCTTGAAAGTGGGAAAAGATCATTTAAGCCATAAGAAAAAATGCTAATTATTCAAATTTAAATTGAGTTCTCAGAATGCAAACTCATTTTACTATTGACCTCAACCAGTCAATATTAGCGATAAATTTGTTTCCAAATGAGATAATAAATAGATTTCTTATAAATAGAGCATACCTATGCTACACTTGTGACCTTCTCTATACTTTGGCAGATATTGGATTCATCTGTTTCTGGCCATTTAGGAAACAGACATACCAGATCAATTGTGGTGAAAGTAGTCCCCTGAGTTAAAGAGAGCCTGCCCCATCGTGTGTGTTTGTTGATTCTATCACTTCCTCCATAGAACAATGTCATCATTCTCACATATTGGTTTGCCAATGTTCTGGACTACTTGTCAAGCCAAGACATTAATCTACAGGATTGGGTTTTTTTGTTGTTATTTTTGGTACTTCTCTTGAACATATCAATAGAACTAAGTGAGACAGGTCTGTCTATAGGATATTTATTTATTAGGGATTGGATATGGTCAGGGAGTAGCCATAAATTTGACTTTCTGGCTGGTATACATACACTTATCTCTCATTGGTGTATTTAATCAGCAACAGTCAAGAAAAAGTGCTTTATTTTTAACGTAAGGTTTATGCTGATTTTGCTTGATTTTCTTTGAAATATAGCTTTCACAAAATACAAATGAGTCTGGATTAAATGATGAAGCCATCGCCAAGCAATTACAGCTTGATGAAGATGCGGAGGTATTGGCATTTTGCTTAGAATCATTAGTAACTTGATATTGTGACTAGCTATTTAGTCCAGCCAGGTTTTGAATTGAACCTCATTGGAAGTTACATGTAAAATAAGTTAAAATCTAATAAATGAAAATCTAAATTTCTATACAAGATAAATGATGAGCCCAGGGGAGAATTATTTACTGCAAGATTTATTTTTAGAGAAGATTGATCAAGTGCTGTGAGATGATTTTGAAGAAATGGCTAGCAGCAAATCCTGTAGGTCATGATAGGTCTTTGATACCTACAAAAAGGATGTTAATGTTAAAGACTTTGGAATTTAGTTTCTTCCAAATGGGAAACCATTGGAGTTTTTATTTTTATTTTTTTTTTGAGACAGAGTCTCGCTTTGTTGCCCAGGCTGGAGTGCAGTGGCGTGATCTGGCTAATTGCAACCTCCACCTCCTGGGATCAAGTGATTCTCCTGCCTCACCTGCCCCAGTAACTGAGACTACAGGCGCCCAACACTATGCCTGGCTAATTTATGTATTTTTAGTAGAGACGGGGTTTCACCATGTTGGCCAGGCTGGTCTTGACCTTGGCCTTCCAAATTGTTGGGATTACAGGTGTGAGCCACCACACCCAGCCCCATTGGAGTTTTGAATAGAAAAGTGACATGACTTGATGGATCTTAAAAGAAAATTACTTTGGCTTAGATGATGTTAATAGTTCATGGTGGGGGCAAGATCAAAAGCAGATCCGTTTGCAGACTGAATGGTAGGTGAGAGATGTCAGCTTGTAATAGGAAGAGGCAGTGAGAAGTGGGCATAATCTGAATGTGCCTTGAAAGGTACAAGTTGTTTTTGACAG